>NC_134864.1:9040000-10442500 GCF_049852395.1 Peromyscus maniculatus bairdii
GAGGCCTTGGTGCTTTGAGTCCAGTTGGGATGTAGCCAGGGATCCAGGGTCAGGGCTGAAACTTCCTCCTGAGTGAAGGGGTAGGGTGGGGTGAGGAGAGAGAGGAAGGATGAGAGAGAAATGACCGGGAAGATAACCTCGGACCGGAAGAGAGATGCAGGTGGCACAAAGGACTGGTTAAATGAACTCACTGTGAAAATACTAATGGCTGTGGCCTTGTTTGCCTGTGATGGAGTCTCTCTATGTCACCCAGGCTGACCTTGAACTCAAGATCCTCTAGCTTTGCTGGGGGGCCTTTAATCCCAGCATTCCAGAGGCAGGAGCAGGCAGATAGAACTCTGTGAGTTCAAGGCCAACCTGGTCTACAGAGTGAGTTCCAGGACAAGCTTCAAAGCTACACAGAGAAAATCTGTCTCAGAAGAAACAAACCAACAAAAAAAGATTCTCTAGCTTCAGAATGCTAGGACGACAGGCATGCACCCCTGCATCTGGCTTCTTGGCTATGGTTTAACTGTGTGTGTGTGTGTGTGTGTGTGTGTGTGTGTGTGTGTGTGTGTGTGTCCCCGTCCGCATGCCTGTGGGCTTCCCTGGCTCAGAGTATGGGAGCTGGAGGCTGCTAGAGTTGGATATGAAATGTACCCCTGAAAAGGGGGCTGATATATTGAAGGGGTTGGTCCTTGGCTGATGGTGGTATTTTGGGAGGTTCTAGAAGCTTTAGGAGGTGGTGCCTTGATGAAGGAAATAGACCAATGGGATGTGTCTCTGGAGGCTGTATTTAGTCTAAGGGTCTTCCTCTCTTTCATTCTTTGTTAGCTGCCTGCCTTGACCACAGGCTCCCACCACCATAGTGTTCTGCCTCACCGTGACCCAGAGTCAACAGAGCCAAGGACCATGGACTGACTCCCCTGAAGTGGTCCTCATTCCCTTAGCTTGTTTGTGTCAAGCATTTCTCTTAGTGACAAAAGGCCCACTGATGGTGTTCTTTGCACAAAGGACCCCTGTATCCAGTATCACTTTTGTTTCTAGGTCCTCCATTCAAGTCGGCAGGAGGATGCACTCCGGCTTCCCTAGTGCCCCATCCTTGCGTAGCCTAGGTGAGTGCCTGTCTTGGGTGACTTCCTGAAGACCTGGCCCCTGCAGGCCAGGCTCATTCACAACTGTTTATCTTTGGGCTTACCTGACCTCTGAGAAGCTACCAAATTACCTCCCTATTTTTAACCCATGCCTCCAGCCGGCCAGAGTGGTTGCCACATGGGTTGAGATGAGGTGATGGCCTTCCAACTCATTTCAGTGTCTTCTTTCATACTTTGGTTTTAGGTTGGGGTTCCTCAGCCTGGATGCTGTCGGCTTGGGGGAACCAGATACCTCTTGTGGTGGCTTTTGTATGTACCATAGAAGGCTCAACAAGATCCCTAGTTTCTGATCAGCAGGTGCCAATAACTCCCACCTCCTTGGTGGTGACAAGGGAACATGTTTCCAGACATTGTCAGATGGCTCCTGGGGAGAACACTGATTTAGGAATTGCCTTCCCCTCTGCTGAGCCTGTGCCTTGAGCTCAAAACCACTGGCCTCTGCTATGGAAGCCTAGACATCATTCCACTGTACCGTCGGGGTGAGTGGCTGTTCTGTGGGGCAGGCAGAAAGCCCAGCCTGTTTTTTTATTTCCTCCATCAGACCTGGAAAACTGTAGAGAGGGGACTGTCACCTCAGCTGCCGATTCTGGAAGCAGAGGCCTCTGCTGCAAATTGAATGGCACGTGCCTGTGTTCCAGAAGTGTGGTGGCATTTGTCTGGGGGGGGGGGCTGCTATAGCAGTGCATCACAGGCTGCATAATAGTGCAGGGACGCTGGCTGCTCACAGTCCTGGATGCCGCCAGTTCAAGATCAGGGCACATTCAGGGACAACCTTGCTCTGCTTTGTCAGCGGCCCACTTGAAATCCAGCTAACGCCTCAGAAGGAAAATGGGACACTTCCCAACTCAGTGGGGCATGTGAGGGTGGGGCTGGAGTCCCACCAATACTCCACCCAGATTAGCAGGGCACAGATAATTGGACAACAAGTGATCAATGACATCTACCTTTCCACAGGATTAAAATTATCGCCATACTTCCCACAAAGCCACACAGCTAAGCTTCTTAAAATAGATGTTGGGTCACGTCTTGCCCAGGATCCCCTCCATCACCTTGCAGCTCCCATCTCGGTGCCTCCCTTACGTCTCCACTATCCCCAGAACATCCTGGGCAGCCTCCACCCCCTCTCTCTTAGCCAAGAAAGGGCTGTGCACACAGCACTGGCTGGCTGAGGGCTCCCCCTTCCTCTACCCAGGGCCTTCATTCCCTCAGCCAGTGGGACATGAGTCACCCTGGGCTGCTGAATGGGACAGGAATGCCTTGTTAATGCTCTAGCACAGTGGTTCTCAACCTTCCTAATGCTGGGGCCCTTCAATACAGTGCCTCATGCTGTGGTGACCCCCAGCCATAAAATTATTTTTGTTGCTACTTCATAACTGTAATTTTGGGGCTGTTATGAATCATGATGTAAATATCTGTGTTTTCCTGTGGTCTTAGGTGACCCCCGTGAAAGGGTTGTTTGATCCTCCCCCAGGGGGCCATGACCCCCAGGTTGAGAACTGCTGCTCCGGTGCGTTTGTCTCCGTCACTTCCACCTCTTGCTCCTGGTTTTGGGTGTGAATTGTGAGTGAAGCACACTCCACAGTCTCTCTCAGTAACCCAGCGTCGGTACTCACCTGTGGTGTGAGGCTGACCGGGCCTCTGTGCTTGGATCCCAGCGTCGGTACTCACCTGTGGTGTGAGGCTGACCGGGCCTCTGTGCTTGGACTTTGTTTCCCTTTTACTTTCATTTTCTTGGCTAAATATCTTTTCCGGGTTTCCTTCCATGGAGCAGGAGGGCTAATGAACGCTGCCGAGTCCTGTGGGGAGAGGGAGGAGGCCCACAGCCCAGTGGCTAGCCCTCTGATAGCAGCTTCTGAGACGTGTTCCCCAGGAGCGGAGCGGAACAGGCCGCAGCCCTCACAGTGGTCACCCTGCATCCCATGCGGTTTTTACTCTGCTCTTTGAAGTTTGGAGTCATTTTAGATGAAGCCCACCTTCCCCCTAGGCGGACTCGATATCCCTCATCTTCAACAGCTGATGCTTTCTCTCTAGGCCCCCACAGGGTCCCATTGTGATGCCTTTATCTCAGCGTGTGAATGGAGCCAAGCTCTGCTGCCGGCAGTGTCTATATCATGGATCCTTCACTACCTGGAGGCCTCAGGGTCTGGTGTCTGTGTCATGGATCTCTGACTACCTGGAGGCCTCAAGATCTGGTGTCTGTATCATGGATCCCTGACTACCTGGAGGCCTCAGGGTCTGGTGTCTGTGTCATGGATCTCTGACTACCTGGAGGCCTCAGGGTCTGGTGTCTGTATCATGGATCCTTCACTACCTGGAGGCCTCAGGGTCTGGTGTCTGTGTCATGGATCTCTGACTACCTGGAGGCCTCAAGATCTGGTGTCTGTATCATGGATCCCTGACTACCTGGAGGCCTCAGGGTCTGGTGTCTGTGTCATGGATCTCTGACTACCTGGAGGCCTCAGGGTCTGGTGTCTGTATCATGGATCCTTCACTACCTGGAGGCCTCAGGGTCTGGTGTCTGTATCATGGATCTCTGACTACCTGGAGGCCTCAGGGTCTGGTGTCTGTATCATGGATCTCTGACTACCTGGAGGCCTCAGGGTCTGGTGTCTGTATCATGGATCCTTGACTACCTGGAGGCCTCAGGGTCTGGTGTCTGTATCATGGATCGTTGACTACCTGGAGGTCTCAGAGTCCTCCTCTGTAGGTGAAATGCAGGAGCCATTAGGAGGGCTTATGGTTGATGTGCGTCCACAGCCCAGGTCTGTGTCACTCAGCATATACCGCCCCTTCCGCCTTCACCTGCTGGCTCTTCTCCTTTGAGGTCTCTGGTCCATGGCACTTCTTTGGGAAGCCTCATGACCTGCCCATCTCCCACCTAGCCTAAGATGTGTCCCTTTCCCAGGTACCTCTCCTTGTCACACTGCTCAGTGGGCTGTTATCTCCTCTCACCCTGCCCCCCATCACCACTGTACACCGAGTCCTCCAGGCTGCCCAGCCCTGTGACTGGTGGGCCTCATGTTGCCTGTGGGAGGTGGTCAAAGGGTAGCCATGACTTCCTGTTTGGTTTGTGGACACTAACTTTTTTGAACGTCTGTGAATATAGTACACACAGATACACACACACACACACACACACACACACACACACACACACACACAGACACACACGGAGTATAGTGTAACCAAGGCAGGTTACAAACCTGTCAAAGTCCGTGTGCTGGTGGATGGAGTAGCTTTTATGGACAGCCCATTCTTTATCCTCTCAGCTCCTCAGTTCTCAGCGTGCTCAGAAAGTGCAGCCTCTCTGCCCTCTAGCCTCCTCAGAGTTCACCAGCAAAGGGCCAGCCACCCCAGAGACCACAGCTGTCCCTGTGGCCAAGGCTTTGAACTATTCTCACTGGGAGAACTTTCTCCCTAATTGCCCATCCCAGAAGCATCCTCTAAGATTCAGGTTCCCTGAATCATTCTGAGTCTTTCTCGGAGGGTGCAGCCTTAGCCATCAGCACTGGGCTCTGCAGTTCCCACATACCAGCTTTGCCATCTCTGATGAAGCCATGGGGTCCCTGAGCCTGAGTGCGCCCACCTCAGGGATGGAAGCCATGATAAAATCGTGGCACGTACGAGCTGATGTGGTTGGCATACCTGGGATGAGCTTGCTGTCAATGTACACATGCTCATCGGGGGAAATCTCCTTACACACCCTCAGAAGCTACACAGGACATCATGCCAGCCACAAATGTGTGTGCAATTCTCACCCCTCTGTCACCTGGGCTTAAAGAGGTAGAGGCCTGACTCCTGTGCAGCCAGATGTTTCTCCGGGCCTGCCTCGCCTAGCAGTCTGGATGAATCTCTCCCACCTGGACCACAGCCGCTTATAAAATAACCACTTAGGCCTGGTGGTGGTGGTGCACGCCTTTAATCTCAGCACTCGGGAGGCAGAGGCAGGCGGATCTCTGTGAGTTTGAGGCCAGCCTGGTCTACAGAGTGAGTTCCAGGACAGGTACCAAAACTACACAGAGAAACCCTGTCTTGAAAAAACAAACAAACAAACATCACTCAGAGGCTTATATTAATTACAAACTGTATGGCCTATAGGTCAGGCTTCTTGCTAGCTAGCTCTTATAGCTTAATTCAACCCATTACTATTAATCCATATGTTGCCACATGGCAATGGCTTTACCTATCTACCGGCATCTTGCTCCTTCATGGTGGGCTGGCATCTCCTTCTGACTCTCCTTTCTTCTCTTCACTGTCCAGTTTGAATGTACCTTCTAACCTTATTTTGCCTCACCATTGGCCAAACAACTTTATTTATCAACCAATCAGAGCAAGACATAGTCACAGTGTACAGAAAGACATCCCACAGCACTCCTGCCCCCCAGCTCATAACTCTTCTCAAGACTAGCTCCAGACTCCTAGTTCCCCTTGAGACTCCAGGCTCCAGCATCCAGGTTTTCCCCCAGGCTCCAGCATCCAGGTTCTCCCTCAGGCTCCAGCATCCAGGTTCTCTCCCAGGCTCCAGCATCCAGGTTCTCCCCCAGGCTCCAGCATCCAGGTTCCCCCCAGACTCCAACATCCAGATTCTTCCCCAGGTTCCAGCATCTAGGTTCTCCCCCGCCCCCCAGGTTCCAGCATCTAGATTCTCCCCCAGGCTCCAGCATCCAGGTTCTCCCCCAGGCTCCAGTATCCAGGTTCTCCCTCAGGCTCCACAGCATCCAAAGTTCTACTCTAGGGCCCAGACCCACTACTTCAGGTTCTAAGCACCAGGTTGTGCTCTAGAATCTAGACTCCTTGTTCCCTTCAAGACTCCAGGCTTTAGGTTTCAAGTTCTACTTCTGCCTTGGCTCCAGGCTCCTAGTCACCTAAAGACTCCAGACTCCAGGCTATCTGATTGGGTTAGGAAAAGGCATCTTTGAGGTGGGTTACTGGCCACCTATTTGCCTCTCAGAATTCATGTGGCCCCCAAAGGGAACACATTTGGGCTAACACACATCAGCCCTAAAGGGCCCCCAAAGGTTTCAGGCTCATCTATGACTGTTGCTGGACATGGGGACATGGGGCAGCATGCTCGTTGACTCTGGAGGCTACATTGGGATGGTTTTTTTTTTTTTTTTGCTTTTTGTTTTGTTTTTTGTTTGTTTGTTTTTTGGTGTTTTGTTTTGTTTTTGAAAAAAGGTCTATCCCTGGCTGTCCTGGAACTCATGTAGACCAGGCTGGCTTTGAACTCTCAGAGATTCACCTGCCTCAGCGTCTTGAGTGTTGAACCACAAGTTGAGGCTTGCACCACTGTGTCCAGCTTGCATTGCATTCCGTTGTGATGTTGCTTTGACCATAAACACAAGGCTGCCAAAAGCTGTCTGCTGAGGAACTGCCCCGTCAAAGCCCCTTTCTGAGGCAGAGGGAGGTGGTGGCCCTCACTGTGGGGTGTCTTTTAGTACACAGCAGATGCTGAGTTCCAGTCTGAGCAGTGAGGGAAATGATTGCCTGAATGAGTAAGTGGATGTAGCTTTACTTCCAAGTAACATGTGAAGGATCTTCTTTTCTTTTCTTCTTCCTTTTTTTCCCTCTTCTTTTTGTCTTTTTGAGACGGGGTTTCTCTGTGTAGCAACCCTGACTATCCTGGAACTCACTCTGTAGCCCAGGCTGGCCTCGAACTCACAGAGATCCACCTGCCTCTGCCTCCCGAGTGCTGGGATTAAAGGCGAGGACCAGCTGTGTATCCTTTACATATGGCTGAAAATTCACCAAGGGCCTAGGGGTAGCAGGGGTCAAGCTGTGTTGCTTCTCTGGGCCTGTGCTTTGGTCCACTGCACTTTGGCAGGTGGTTTGTGACCTCATCCCCCTTCCATGCGACTGGGCAGAGAGGGGACAGTTGCAGCAGGACACCAAACCCTTTTCCTGCCCACTCCTGCGCAGCTTCCTCCCTGGCGCTGCCCCACTGGCTTTCCTTCTAATGCTGCACATGGGGAGAAAAAAGAAAATCTTTCCAGCAGTCCAGGGGAGGGGCCTGTGACCTCACTGGGGGCGGCGTGGGCGATCGGGTTGCCTTGCACACTGCCAGCCTGCTGCGATCCCACACCCTAAAAAGGCATTCATTGTGTCCAGGAAGGCTCGGCCCTCCGACGGTGGCGCTCACCCAGGGGCTGAAGTCATTTGGATCCTGTGTAGAACATTCTCCTGTGTGGCTGCCCTGCTGGGACGAAGCACTTGAATTGCAGGAATTTCGATGTATTAATAGGCCCTGCCAGGTGCAATAAATAGCTGCCTTGGCCCGACCTTCACCTCCAATGGTGCTGCACTTCTGAGAAGCCCCGTGCGCCCCTGGAGCAACAGAACACATATGGCCGAGGCTTCTCCTGAGCTGGGGGCAGGCGGCTAGGGGCTGGGATCCTCAGACACAAACCAAAAATGAGTGAAATGTTGAAGACGTGCCTCAGGAAAGCAGAAAGTCACTCAGGCTAATCTCTTTCTTTCCCCCACAGTGCTGGGTAGGGATGGAACCCTGGGCCCCTTGGCACAAGAGACAAGAGTTCTGTCCTCAAGACCTAGCCTCAATCCCAGCCGGGTCTTTAAGACAAAGCATGACCTGTTTTTGACAAGATGGGTTTCTTCTTCTTCTTCTTCTTCTTCTTCTTCTTCTTCTTCTTCTTCTTCTTCTTCTTCTTCTTCTTCTTCTTCTTTTTCTTCTTCTTCTCCTCCTCCTCTCCTCTTCTTCTTCTCCTTCTTCTCCTCCTCCTTCTCCTCTTCCTCCTCCTTCTTCTTCACTGTTCTAGTTCCCTCTTTATCAGTGATCAAACACCGAGTAAGCAAAGAAGGAAAGGTGTGTGCTGACTTACAGTCTCAAAGGGTTCAGTCTGTAGTCAGCTGGCTCCACGGATTCTCAGCCTGTGATAAGGCAGACCCCATAACGGAAGGGCATGGTAGAGGGGCTCTGCCCCACTCATCACCGGCAGGAAGCAGGGGCCAGGGATAAGGGGTCCCCTTTCAGGGCACCCCTTCCTATGACCTACGTCTTCCAAGTAGGTTCCACCTCCCAGTGCTCATCGCCTCCCAAGAATGCCATCAAGTTATGAATCCAGGGCTGGGGAGATGGCTGAGTCAGTAAAGTGCCATGCAAGTGCCGGGACTCCCCCACTGTCTGGGTAGTGCCCTCTCCCATTACTGGAAGCGGGTTCCCCACCCAGTGTCCATGCTGGAAAGAGGATGTAGGCTCACATCTTAGTGGCCTGCTTAGTAAGCTTGAAGAGCAATCCTGGAGGCTGTGCCAATGGCCTGTGCCACCGTAAATGTTTGCCAGTGAATCTGTAATTGCTTTTATTCACTTTTCTCAGGGATTTGAACTTACTTGTGCACGGTAGGAGAGTGCTCTGCCACTGAACTGTATTCCCAGCCCCCGTTTACTTATTTTTGAGACAAGAGCTGGCTGCTGTGTGGCGCAGACTACCCTCCAACCTGCAGTCAACCCTTGTCTCTGCCTCCTAAGGGCTGAGATGGCAGATATGCATCACTGTGCTCAGTGGCGGGTAATTCTGTGTTGCTTTTCTTTTCCCTTAGTGTCAGTGGCAAAAGTGGGTTATCTGGTATCACCAAAGAGCTTAAGAGGGAGTTGTGGGAAGCCCTGGAAGGCCACTTCTGGACCTGGCTCGCAGCCCTGACCGTGTATCCTCAATCCTCCCAGCTGGGCTGTGAATGGGCCTCTGGGTCTCGCCAGCTCCTTGCAGGCCTCTGCTCACCACTGTGATCTTGGATTCCCAGACTCCTTCCTGCCCACACCGTTCCTTGCTCCCCCACCCTGACCCCCAGCCCACAGCAGGGAAGAGAGAGCTCCCAGCAGCTCCGTAGTCTGGCTTCTGCCTCTGCAGTAACAGAGAACTCTGCTTCCCAACACGCAGACGCAGGAATGCTGCCCTGACGGTCATCCTGCTGACATCATCTTCTTCAAGGGCTGGGAGTGGGTCACACTGTTTGAATGAAGGTCATCTGTCCTGACTGGAAACAATGACAACTGTCTTGACCTTCCCTCATTATCACTGTGTAATCTGCTCATTTACTCACTCAGCCTGAGATGATGGAACGTTCAAGTTTCAAAAGCACAAGGGTGCCATCGAAGTGACTCTCGGCTGGCTTTCCTGTTGGCAGTGCTGGGGATAAACTCAGGGCTGCCTATGCCAAGCAAGCGCTCACCTCAGATTCTTACCCCAGCATCCCTGACTGGTGGTGGTGGTGTGTGCCTTTAATCCCAGCATTCAGGGTGGATCTCTGAGTTTGAGACCAGCCTGGTCTACAGAGCGAGGTCTAGGACAGCCAAGGCTACACAGAGAAGCCCTGTCTCGAAAAAAAAAAAAAAAAAAAAAAGGAAAGGAAAAGAAAGAAAGAGAGAGAGAGAAGAAAAGGAAGAAGGGAGGGAAGGGAGGGAGGGAGGGAGGGAGGGAGGAAGGAAGGAAGGAAGGAAGGAAGGAAGGAAGGAAGGAAGGAAGAAAGGAAGGAAAACAGCTCTAAAAGCAGAGAATGAACACCTTTGTAAGCCATAGCTCATTTGGCCAGGGATCTAAACTGCCATTTGGTGGACACTTTAAAAAAAAAGAATTTTTTTTTGTTTATTGCTTCTTGCTTTTAAAATGAGTAAAGATAGCATAGCGTGGTGGTTCATGCTTGTAATCTCAGCAAGAGGATTGCTGCTGAATTTGAGGCCAGCCTGGGCTTTCTAGTAAGTTCCTTGTGAGTATGGGTTACAGAGTGAGACTCTGTCTTCAGAGCAAAACAAATAAAACCAGAGCCAGTGAAATTGCTCAGTGGGTAGAGAAAGGCACCCACCACTCAACCGTCTGAGTTTGATCGATCCCCAGGACCCACATGATGCAAGAATGGAGTAGACTCTCACAAGTTGTCCTCCGACCTCCACATGTACCCCCTTACAAGCAAACAGACTAACAAATAAACAGATGTAACTTTGTAAAGGGCTGGCAAGATGGCTCCGTGGGTACAGGCACTTGCTGCCAAACCTAACTACCTGGGTTCAATTCCCAGGACCCACACGGTAGAAGGAGAAGACCAACTCCAAGTTGTCCTCGGATTTCCACAGGCATGCTCTGGCGTGTGCATGCTCTTATGTGCACTCACACCCATGTGCATGCACATGCACACACAAAAAAATGCTGAAAAAAGTTAAAAATGCAAACAGTGAATAAAGACTCGAAAAAGGGAAAGTTTTGTGGAAAGGAGGGAAAATGGAACTTTTCCTAAATAATGGTGAGCAGTGGATGGATGAGAGAGCCAAGACAATGTGGAGCGGCCTCTTAGAGCACGCACTGGATGGCAGAGACTGCACTTCTCTCCCTGTAAAGTGCTCCAGGGACCTGCTAGGATCCAAGAGTGCTCAGATGGAGCCCCTAGTGACAGCCCTGCGCCTGCCTCACTCATTGGAGACTCTGCCCTTTCTCTCAGCTCTGCTCCCCCTGGAGAGACCCCAGAAGAGAACAAAGCAGAGGGCAAAGCAGTTGTGTCTACTGGGTTGGGGGGAGGATACATGCTTATCTACTGAGTGGGGGGGGGACAGGTGCTTATCTACTGAGTGGGGGGGACATGTGCTTATCTACTGAGTGGGGGGGGACATGTACTTATCTACTGAGTGGGGGGACATGTGCTTATCTACTGAGTGGGGGGACATGTGCTTATCTACTGAGTGGGGGGGACATGTGCTTATCTACTGAGTGGGGGGGACATGTGCTTATCTACTGAGTGGGGGGACATGTGCTTATCTACTGAGTGGGGGACATGTGCTTATCTACTGAGTGGGGGGCATGTGCTTATCTACTGAGTGGGGGGCATGTGCTTATCTACTGAGTGGGGGGGACATGTGCTTATCTACTGAGTGGGGGGGACATACTTATCTACTGAGTGGGTGATATGTGTTTATCTACTGGGTGGGGGACGTATGGTATGTGCTCTTGACCCTGGGACCCACCCATTAAATCTGTATATTGAAGCCAGGAACTGTGTGATGGTGGGAAGTCTCGTCCCCCCCCCTCCAAAAATCCCTGTTACATCCCTAACTTTCCTGTGGCCTCACTTAGAAGTGGGTCCTAAGGATGTTGCTGAGAGTGTCAAGTGTAGCCACAGGTGACACTGGGCACAGACATCTTACTTCCAGATTTTGTTGTAGTTTTCTAAAATACAAGCTGGCTGGCTGCAAAGGACGCTCACAGATTTTCTGTTTTATTTTATTCCTGGCCCTTTGGGTCCTCTCTCCCACCATAGGAAGAAATGTCGTATGAACCAGGGGTCAGCCCTTGAATGAGTTGTGAGGGTTGAAGTTTTACCTGAAGGAGATCAGTTCACCTGAGGATTTGCCTGAAGCAAGTTCAGGACAGAAAGAAACTTTTCTCAAGAACTTGAAAATAGGGCTGGAGAGATGGTTCAGAGGTTAAGAGCACTGACCGCTGGCTGCTCTTCAAGAGGTCTTGAGTTCAATTCCCAGCAACCACATGGTGCCTCACAACAATCTAGAATGAAATCTGGTGCCCTCTTCTGGCGAGAAGGCATACATGCAGACAAAACACTGTATACATAATAAATAAATCCAAAAAAAAAAAAAAAAAAAAACCTTGAAAATAGAATTACCTTACACTTTCACAATCCCTCTTCTGGAAACGGTGTTTCAGGAAGATATTTATTCAGGCATGTTCAGGCATGTTCACATAAAGAGTTACCTGGGGAACAAATTAAGACAAAATCCCATTTACGATAGTTACCCAAAGCCATAAACTAACGAAGCAAAGGAAAGATCTGTATATTAAAAACTATAAAACATTGAGAAAAGAATTTCAGAAAGACACCAATGGCTGGAAAGGCTTTCAGTGCTTATAGAGTAAAACCATTCATATCAGGGCTAGAGAGATGAGCTGGCAGTTTGGAGGATTTGCTGCTCTCTGAAAGGACCTAAGCTCAGTTCTCAGCATCCGTATAGCGGCTCACAGTCCTCCATAACCCCAGTTTCGAGGGATCCAATGCCCTCTTCTGGCCTTCATGAGCACTGCATTCACAGGGTCCAGCAATGCACATGTGGAGGTGTGTGTGTGTGTGTGTGTGTGTGTGTGTGTGTGTGTGTGTGTGTGTCTACACTCCCAGTTTACTGTGCCTTTATTCATAGCAGCCAGGGTATAGCAACAGATGTCGGGTGGAGAAAATATGGCAGGCTGAGTGACATTGGGACACCATTCCGCCCTAGAGAAGGAAATCCTGACCCTTGCAATGAATATGGAGACCACTGGCGACAGAAATAAACCCAGCACATAAGACTGCCTGATCCCAAGTAACTCGGGATCTAAAGAGCTGAACTCTTACAGAAGCAGAGAATTGAACCTCAGTTACCAGGGCCTGGAAGATTGAAGGTGTGGGAAGATGTTGGTCTCAGAATAATGTTGAGGGGAGGCTAGAGAAGTGAGGCTGTGAAGAATAGCCATTCGGGAGACCGAGCACGGTGTCTTTCTTACCACATGTGGTGCCACTGACCGAGGAAAGCAGTATTCTGGATATTTCCTAACCCCAAACTTGGAAGCTGCAGAAACAAGCTGTGTAACTTTTAGGCAGAGCTGAAAGGACTCCTGGGAGTGAGCTGGCTATAGCGATTGGTCAGAGCAGACCATAAGCCGGTGGTCTTTGGGGGTGACGACAACGATGTCCTGAATTAGATCGTCTGGAGGTGGCACTGCTTATGAATTTACTAAGTCCTTGAATTGCACTCTTGACGTGGAGGGATTGTGAATGGTCAGTGTGACGCCTCTGTGTGCAGGGGCCAGGGCCAGGCAGCATGCTCACTCCCCAACGGGGGCCTCTGCAGAGGAGCGGCCTCAAGACGTGGCTCTCTAGAAATAGCTCTGAGTCGGCCTTAGACTTCAGAACCATTTGTCACCTCAGCCTCAATTCCTTTGCATTTTGTCACTCAGCCTGGCTTGGCACCAGGGTGTGTCGGGTGGTGCCCTGCTTGTGGATTTACCAGAAGTTCTTGGATCGCACTCTTGAAGATGGGTGTTACGGTTGGCAGATACACTTCTGAAAGAAAGCGGTTCCCCCTCACGTAGTCCAACCCCTCTTCTTCTGTGTCTGCCCCCTCCCCAATTTCGAGTACTCTTTGGTTCACTGTGAAGATGGGAGGGGGGTGCTGCGTTTGTTGTCACTGGGGGTTCGTCCTGCTCCATGCCCCCTCAATGCACAGTTTTACAACACGGAAGCCTTTTAGTGTAGACCAGGTGACCACAACAGGGATGACTCCCTAAGTGGCCCAGCTCCACTCATGGCTCCCCAGTAGCTGGGGCCATTGGCAGCAGCACTCCAGCAGGAGATCCTGCACCCAACCCTGCCACATGTGTTTTCTGTTGGAGCAGCAGCCCTAGAGGAGACCCGGAGGCAAGCCTGTCACTCAGGGCTGGCCTGGGCTCCCATTTTATAGGCCAAGGCGCAAGGTGCAAGGAACAGGACCAGGCAGTGTATTGACTCCCCCCCCCCCGCCCCACCTCCCACCCCGAGAGCCTCTGCAGAGGTACAGTCTCAAGAAGTGTCTCTCTAGAAATAGCTCTGAGTCGGCCTTGAAGTTTAAAGCCATTTGTAACTTCGGCCCATTCCTTTGGATTTTGTCGCCTGGCTGGCCACAGGGGTGTGTTGGAAGGCAGCAGTTATTAGGCGCTGCTCTCCAAGGGTGTGGCTCAGGCTGTCCTGGGTGAGGGGGACAGAGGAATAGGCTGGGTACTGGATAGAGGGCAGCTGTTAGCCACTGGCTGACTCCATCAAAGACAGCCTATTAAAAAGGCATTCCATGAGGACTGGGGAGACGGCTCATCAATTAAGAGCACACGCTGCTCTTGCAGAGGATGCAAGTTCCGTTCCTGGCACCTGTATAAGGCCTGTAACTCCTGCTCCAGGGGGATCTGATGCCTCTGGCTTGTGTGTGTGTGCGTGCGCGTGTGCGCGCGCACGCACACACGCACACACACACACACACACACACACACACACACACACACACACACACACACACAATTTTAAAAAGAAAGAAATTGAGGCCAGGAATGTGGTCAGTTGGTGAGAGCTTGCCCTTCATACACAAAGTCCTGGATTTGATCCCTAGTATAAGAAAAGGGAAAAAATGTCACGGGCCACCTGCTCATATCAGAATGGGACCTCTGCTAAATACTTGCCAGATTTAAGTGAAACTATCATTGTAAGTCAGAACTAGAAGGAATCTTAAATCATATTTATCTCCATCCCAGTTCCTATTTGAAAACTGGGATTCAGGAGGCCTATGACCTGCCTGAGACGCCACAGCGCCCCATGCCCACCCGGTGAACCACACATCTCCACGGGACTGATGCATCACATCAGGTCGCCCAGGGTCTGCCACGGATCCTCCAGTCTGACAAGGCTGTCACTCTGTGACTCCAAGGCCGGTCTGTTCACGGAGGAAGTGACTCACACACTCATGACAAAACAACTCAGTCATCCAGGAACTCCGTGAGGGAATGGCTGGCAAGTGGAAGTCAGATCTTAACCAGGGCAAGGGCTTGAGACAGAACATCGGCCACAAAGAGCCGAGCGAAGCGTGCTCCGCAGTTTCCATGGTTTTAGATATTTGGGTGGATTTTTGTTTGGTGTTCAGGAATAACTTTGCTTGAATGTTAAGGGTATTTGGCATTTTAGAGTGTTGGCCATTATTTTACAGCGTGAGTCACTATGTTGGGATGCGGCCCTTGCTGATGCCTTTGAGACCTGCCTTCCTCAGAGTCACTCAGCCAGGAACTCAGAGTCTCCCTGTCTCCTCGTTTAGCCCCCTGCATCCGGGCAAGTGTGTGGTGGTCAGCTCGGGGACCCGAGAAGGTGTTTTTGTGCTTGGACTTCTTCAAGGCTGACCCCTCCAGGACACCACTGTCAGAAGTATCTTTTCATTTTGTGTGATTGGCTGAGCTGTACGAGGGACGGGACCTGCACGTTACACACGTCAGGCGAGCATTCTGCCGCCAAAGCGCGCGTCAGCTGTATCCGTTACTTTCTGTCGCTGTGATAGAACGCAGCAACTAAAAGCCACTCGCGGAAGAATGCGTTTGTCTTGGCTTATGCTTACAGAGAGATAAGAGTCGGCCACGGCAGGGAAGCGGGACAGCAAGCAGCAGGCGTGGTGGCCAGGACAGGAACGAGAGCGCACGTTTTCAAACTGCAAGAACGAAATAGAGAACGGGAGCAGAGCGAGACAATAAACACTTAAGTCCCGCCCCCAGTGATGTACTTCCCACAGCAAGACTACCTTTTAACCCCCCCAAAACAGCATCCCCGACTGGGGACCAAGTGTTCAAAAGTCTGAGTCTGTGTGGGCATTCTGGCTCAAACCACTGCACCAGCCTTTATTATTATTATTATTATTATTATTATTATTATTATTATTATTATTTCAGGACAGGGATCTTTCTTTATTGTCCTTGTTGATCTGACAAAGCAACTTAAGTAAAAAGAGTGTTATTTTTTTTTTGGCTCACAGTTTGAGGGTACAGCCCATCATGGAGGGTAAGGCTTGGCATCAGGTGTACGAGGTACTGGTTACCTTGTGTCTGAAGTCAGCAAGTAGGGATAAATGAATAGTGGTACTCAGCTGGCTTCTTTTCTCCTTTATGTTCAAGACAGGGCCCCAGCTAGTGGGATGGTGCCACCACAATTAGGATAGGTCTCTCCTCAGTTAAGACTCTCTGGATAAACATGCCTGGAGGTGTGTCTCCCAAGTGGTTCCAAATTTAGTACAAAATTGAATGCTAAAGATCACTATCTCACGGGGTCTTGCTATGTTACCCAGGAAGGCCTTAAATGTAACAATCTTCTTGCCTCAGACTCCCAAGCAGGTGAGATCACAGGCTTATACCCGGGTGGAAGTGATCTTTTTGAGTCACAGTCGCATCTCAACGAAGTGCAATTATTTTGGTTTGCTTTTTGTTAAGGAAGCCCTCAAGACCTTCTGACAGAGAGGGTTTATATTGGTGGCTAGATTGACACCTACAGGTTGTCTAAAACATAAATGACTCCAAAACCTCTCACCACTGAGTGCTAAGTGGCTTCTGGTTAATTCCCAGGCTACCAGCATGTCTGTCACCCTGAAATGAGCGGGAAGCACACAGGACAGACCGACAGTCTCCTAATCAACCAAAGCCCATGTGCTCACTTGCTTTGTGACTGGATATGTACAGGACACTGGTTTAAGTCCATGACGTGGTGCAGCTGCAGGGGCACATACCTGCAGAACCAGCTGCTTGACGTAATGAGCTCAAGGTCTGAAGACAAACCTGGGCAACTGAGTGAGATCCCGTCTCAAAATACAGAGATAGAGGTGTACATAGTGATGGAGGCAGGTGCTGGGCGGGGAGATTGCTGTGCAGGTGCAAGGCCCTGGATTTCCATCCCCTGAACCCACGTAAGAAGCCAGACATGGTGGCATATGTCTATAATCCTAGCACTGGAGAGCAGAGCAAGGAGGATCTCTGAGGCTCATGGGCCACCTAGTCTTTCTATTGGTGAGTCCTAGGTTTGAGACCCTATCTCAAAGAGTAAGTCAGTAAAATAAGGTAGAGGGACTGTGGAATTGGCTCAGCAATGAAGAGCATGTACTGCTCTTACAGAGGACCCAAGTTTGTGTCCTAGCATCCATGTTAGGTGGCTCTCCACCTGTAACTCTAGCTTCTGGGAATCCGATATCTTCTTCTGGAATCCAGTGACATTGTACTCACATGCACATAGCCGTCACACACATGCATGTAATTAAATAATGATTAATAATGCCATTTTAAAATGTAAAAGGTAAAGAGCAACAGAGAACCAGATATCCATGTCTGATCTGGCAAACACACACACACACACACACACACACACACACACACACACACACACACACACACGTGTGTGTATGTATGTATATATCAATACACACATGTATCTATCAACACACACACATATATGTATAGATCAACACACACACACACACACACACACACACACACACACACACACACACACACGCACACACACACACACACACAAGAAACCAAAGTTGTTCTGTTTATTCACTGTGGGAAGCAACTCAGTAGGCTGGGCTTGGTTAAAAGCCAATTATGCAAACAAAAGGATAAAAATACTAACCCTCCAGTGAATTAAGAGACAAAAACAAAAGAAGTATTGCTTTTTGCCCACCGGCTTTCTAATGAGCAAGGCCAGCAATCCACAGAATTCTGCACACCTCCAGCTCTCACTTCTGGGTCTCCTTTTGATTTCATTTTGTCAAATGTGAACACTTGACTTCCAGTGTGAAATTCATTCATGCATTAAGACATTTGTTTTGTTATTGTGGATGTTTTGTTTTATTTTGAGCCTCAACTCCCTGAACCTGTAATTTATAACCAAGGGTACACAGGGGTGAGAGGTGGGGTAGTGTTGTTCAAATCTTAGATTAAAAAACCCAGAGCCAGATGTCAGGGTGAAAGCTGAAAGATCAGAGAAGCCGAGCAGCCAGCCACTAGTTCTTACCTCTGCGAAATCCTCACTCTAAAGAGTGTTTCCTCGTGCCTTATATACCTTTCTCTGCCCTGCCATCACTTCCTGGGATTAAAGGGGTGTGTGCTTCCCAGTACTGGGATTAAAGGCGTGTACCACCACTGCCTGGCTCTGCTTACAGTGTGGCCTTGAACTCACAGAGATCCAGATCTCTGCCTCCTGAGTGATAGGATTAAGGGTGTGTGCAACCACTGCCTGACCTCTATGTCTAATCTAGTGACTGGCTCTGTCCTCTGATCCTCAGGCAAGTTTATTAGGGTGCACAATGTATCACCACAGGGTAGGGTGATCTTTCTCTGAGTGTCACGTGTATCTGGCCTAAATGTGTTTGTTAAGAGTTGGGTTTTGGTACCACCAATGTTAATTGTGTACTATAAATGACCTAGGTCATCCAAAACAAACCATGCTGTATAAGCAAATTGGTATTGACTCTATAACACCTGGGTTATACTGAGAACATTTTTAAGTCAAGAGTAATTTTATCGGGAAGAATGAAGTATAGACTTTAAGACACTTGAACATTTTAACTTTGCTGATATTACATGGACATCTTTGTTTCTGGCACATTGATGAAATATATAGTTTATTAAATCAAAATATCAGGGCTGGAGAGATGGTTCAGTGGTTAAGAGCACTGGCTGCTCTTTCCAGAGGACCTGGGTTTGATCCTCAGCAACCATATAGCAGCTCACAACTGTCTGTAGGCTCAGGTCCAACTACTAGATGTATTTTTTTCCTTTTGGGACTTGAAGATATATGACATAATGTCACAAACTGACCTGAAATGTTTTGTTCCAAAGAAAAATCCAATAATACTACCTGTAACTGGGACAGGCTGCGACTCTGTTCTTGACCTGGCTATTTATAGAGAAACCTATTTTCTCCGAATTAAAACACAGCCGTTAACATTAAAAACTAGAACCCGTTTAACTAAGATGATTAGTATTTGGGGGTTTTAGCAAATGATTGCTTAAGGTGACCAGTCTGTGGGATGGAGAGGGAAAGGGTCACTCCAGTTTGAATGTGTGTGTCCTTCAAAGTCCATATTGAAGCCCTAACCTGAGAGGTGGCAGTGTAGAGAACTGAAATCTTCCTATTGGGTGTGAGGGTGGGGCCCTTGTCAGTGAATCAGTGCCCTTATAAAGGAGGTTCAGGGGAGGACATTTGACCACGCCCACAGTGGGAGGACACAGTGGGGAGCTCCATCTATGAAGCCCAAAGGGGCCTTCCTAGACACTGAGCCTAGCTGCACCTTGGTCTTAGACTTGTAGCCCGCAAATAGTTGCTGTCATTAATAAGACACCAAGATACTGTGTGGGTGTTTGTGTACATTTGTGTGTGCTCAAGTGTGTGGAGAGATCAGAGAACAGCTATATATGTTAAGCCTTGGGAAAGGTCCAACTTGTTTTATTTGGTCTCTCACTGGCCTGAAACTTTCTAATTCAGTTGGCCTGACTGGCCTGTCAGGGATCTGTCTGTCTCCGTTGTCAAGGTTACAGGTACACACTGGCTGCTATTTTTTTATATTATTATTATTATTACTATCCATGTGGGTTCTGGGGATTGAACTCAGGTCCTCACGCTTACATTACCAAGCACTTTACTATCAGGTATTTCTCCCGGCCACAATCTGTGCTATTTTATTCTAGTGGCCTGACAGGTACACAGAATGGCTTCCGAGCTTCCCATGAGGGTGCCTGGAGAGAATGGTATGATGATATACTTGATTCATAGACTAGAGACCTTCAGGGCCAGTGGGGTGCCTATGAGGAGCTAAGATGCCTCTGCAGGTGATGTGTGTGAGGTAGCTGAGGGTTGCCCAAGTGGAATAGTTTAATAAACAGTCAGCCCTGTTGTGGTGGTTTAAATGAGAATGGCCCCCACAGGCTCATAGTGAGTGGCACTATTAGGAGGTGTGGTCTTGTTGGAGGAAGGGTGTCACCGGGGGTGGGCTCTGAGGCTTCAGATGCTCAAGTCAGGCCAGTGTCATTCTCTCTTTCCCGCTGCCTGCTGTTCCAGATGTAGATTCTGGGCTCCTTCTCCAGCACTATGTCTGCCTGCATGCCATCATGCTCCCCGCCATGATGACAATGGACTAAACCTCTGAACTGTAAGCCAGCCCCAATTAAATGTTTTTCTTTTTAAGAGTTTCTGTGGCCGTGGTTTTTCTTCACAGCAACAGAAACCCTCACTAAGACACCTGTAGGACTGAATGAATAGGGGAGAGCAGGAAGTCACCCACCACAGTGGGTGGCCCATCCACATGGGGCCATGATCTCTCTTTAAAAGTCCAGGAGATCAGAGCACTGAGGATGGACAGAGGAATGGCTTCCTGAGGAGGATGTGTGGAGATGGGCAAATGGGATCCTCAGAAAGGACACAGAAAAGAACTTCACTTGTGTCTTACAGGAGGCAGGTCCCAGGGTCCTCATCCAGAGAAATCTCAGTGCTGTGCATGGACATGGAAGGGCCATGGTCCACTGAGTCACAGCTGGGACTTCAGTGGGACTGTGCATGGAGAGGGGAGGCCTCTTCCCCGGAGCTGGGATCTTGGCAAAGGCTGGTTGTGTCTGTCTACACATATGCCTGTGGCAGCCACCCAGAGCTTCTGCCAGATGCCACTGTTGAGTTCTCCATAGTGCCACGGATTGGCCCCTCAGCAAACAACAGGAACCTGGACATGGAGCAGGGTGTTGAAGGCTGGAACGGTGCCACCTCTGGAAGAAGCCAGGGATGCTCTGTGTATCCCAGGGAGGACTTTCTAGAAAGGAACACTGCTCAATGGCTTGCGTAGTCTAAAATTTGAAGGCGAGTGGCCTGGTCTTTGGAAGCCTGCTCTGCTACTTTCTTAGGACCTCTCTGTTTGAATCTTTACATTTTGAGCATATCTTTTGTAATCTTTCTAAATGTGCTTTTTCTGCCGAATGGCTTTTAAGTGTTCTATCTTTCTATTTGTGTGACTCACAGGGTATTATTATTATTATTATTATTATTATTATTATTAATTGAAGCTGATGGCTTTCTCTTCTAAAAGTCACTGTGGCGAGCATCCCCTTGTGGTCCTTTGTGTGCACATTCCCAGTTGTTGCTTCTGGTTTGGAGGCAAGGCTGACAAGAGTTAGACTATTGGTGCCTGCTGCTGGTTGGGATATTTTTGTTTGTTTGTTTTTTGTTGTTGTTGTTGTTTTTTGTTTTTTGAGACAGGGTTGCTCTGTGTAGCTTTGAACCTTTCCTGGATCTCGCACTGTAGACCAGGCTGGCCTTGAACTCGCAAAGATCTGCCTGCCTCTGCCTCCTGAGTGCTGGGATTAAAGTTATGCGCCATCACCGCCCGGCTGCCAGTTGGGATTTTAAAGAGGGAAAAGTAACACATGCTCTGAGAACGATCTGTCAATTGGCTTTTTTCCACAGAGGAAGAACTCTGAAATGTCCAAAGTGAAGCTGTCTAGTGTGTCTGTATCACAGCTGGTGGGCATTGGCAGCATCACCAAGAGAGTGGGTGGGTGGCAGCCTCGGTGCTTGATGGATGAGCCATGTGGCCTCAGACAGGTCACCTGTCAAGACTGGGAAGAATGGCACTGGCCTGCTTGGGAGCGTGGCTCTGCCAGATCACCTTTGGAAGCTTCTTCCTCTTTTGTGACTTGAAACAAGAGAGGAAACGTGTCAAGGAGGTCAGGATACAGCATTGTGAGGATTCCAGCAGAGCTGAGGTGAAGAAGGTCCAGCTGCCCGACTCAGCCCAGCACCTGTTTACACAATGATGTGGGAGACATAACATCACCAACTCTCAGGACTGTCACCGCTGATTGAGCAAGCAGTCATCAGGGCGCTAGTGCTAGGGCACCCAGAGGATATCTGAAGAGTGGCCCCCTCAGATGGTGCACTTTGTATGCCCAGAAGAATGCTGCTACACTGCCTAGCAGCTATGGGACCTGCACAAGCTGTTCCATGAGCCTTGATGTCCTCATCTGAGGTTGGAGACTGTGAGCATCCTCCCCACCAGGCTGCTGTGGGGACTGAACGCCATGTCAGACAGTTCTCCCGAGAGCTGGCTGCTGTCACAATTGGCTCCTCCTCTTTATCCTCCTCTCTCCCCCTTAGAAATGGCTCCCTGGCCAGGCAGTGGTGGTGCACGCCTTTAATCCTAGCACTCGGGAGGCAGAGGCAGGAGGATCTCTGTGAGTTCGAGGCCAGCCTGGTCTACAGAGCTAGTTCCAGGACAGCTAAGGCTACACAAAGAAACTCTGTCTTGAAAAACCAAAAGAAAAAAAAAGAGAAAGAAAGAAAGAAAGAGCTCCCTGAGACTCCAGCAAGATCTGGGTGGTGCCAACCGCTGTGCTAGGCATCCTGAAGCTTCTGCCTTCCTAGGCTCCATTCTACCCCTCCCATCCTCTCTGGAGAGACTGACAGCATCTCTCAGGAGACCCTCCCATCCTCCCTGGAGAGACTGGCAGCATCTCTCAGGAGAACCAGTCTGTTGCCTCCACAATTATCCTGGAGGTACGTGGAGGACTCCTCTGATGGTCCTGTCCAAGTTACAGCCCCTCGTGTGACTGCAGGGGAGGTAGTCAGCACAGCAAAGTAGTGTCCCCATAGCCAGCTCCTCAGCTCCTTCAGGAGACAGCATGTAGCTGTGCACTGGCCGTTTGTCCCCCTCAAAACAGAGTGAGAAATGCCAGTCAATAAAAAGCTGAGTTGTGTGCTCCAGGAGGACTCAATATTTGAAAGATTAAAAAATTACAATGAATGAATTAATATTAAATACATAGGCTTCTCTTATGGTTAGACTATTTATTCAAAGTGGATAGGAGAGACCCTTCTGTTCCTGGTAACAGCCTTGTCTCATCCTGAAAAAAAAGTACTGAACTATGGTATCTTAGTTAGGGCTCCTATTGCTCTGAAGAGACACCGTGACCACAGCAACTCTTACAAAGGAAAACATTTCATTGGGACTGACTTATAGTTCAGAGGTTTAATCTATTATTGTCATGTCAGGACGCATGGTGGCATGCAGGCAGACATGGTGCAGGAGAAGGAGCCCAGAGTTCTTAATTGTGGTGGGCAGGCAGCAGGGAGAGAGTGACACTGGGCCTGGCTTGAGCATCTGAAACTTCAAAGCCCACCCCCAGTGACACACTTCCTCCAACAAGGCCACACCTACTCCAACAAGGCCACACTTCCTGATAGTACCACTCCTTATTAGCCTGTGGGGGCCATTTTCTTTCAAACCACCACATATGTGTGTTTTTTTTTTTAAGTTTTATTAAATTTTTATTATGTGTATATGGGGATGGGGTTAGTGTATGTGCATCTGAGTGCAGGTACCTGCCCAGTCCGGAAGAGGACATCAAGATCCCCTGGAGCAGGAGTTCCCTAAAATGGGTGCTGGGAAATGAACTCAGGTCTTCTGCAAGAGCAATATGTGTTCTTAATCACTGGGCCACCTCTCCAGTCCCTGTTATTTTTGAGACAAGGTCTCACTATGTAGCCCTGACTTGGCCTCAAACTCATAGCAATCCTCCTGCCTCTGCTTCCTAAGTGCTGAGCTTGTAGGTATGTGCTACCATGCCCGGCCTTTGAACTGTATTTTAAATGTGGTTTCCTACTGATAACTGGGAGAAGTTGTATACTTTATCATATGTTGAAATAGATCTTACAATACCTAAAAGTGGAGACTATTTGTTTTTAAATGTATTCAAAAGTTTTTAAACAAAGTTCCTTTTAGATTAGATTCTAATAATAATCTCTCAATCGCCTATTTTGTGATTTAAAGTTTTGACTGAAAAATTTTGAGGCTCAGTGTCTTTAAGAAATAGCTTCAAACTGGGTGGTGGTGGTGCACGCCTTTAATCCCAGCACTCAGGAGGCAGAGCCAGATGGATCTCTGTGAGTTTGAGGCCAACCTGGTCTACAGAGCAAGATCCAGGACAGCCACCAAAACTACACAGAGAAGCCCTGTCTTAAAAACAAAAACAAAAACAAAAAGTAGCAGTTTTTCAATTTCCCCACAAAACATGATGAAATTCTTCCACAATAAAAGGGAAGTGTTCCAGAGACTGAGACAGCACACACAGGGCCTGCACACCTCTGCACCAGTTGGGGTCCTAGAGCTAAAAGGAAAAGTGGACACGTGCCCCCAGTCCTAACCCAGAAGCGATCACCAATTGATAATGAAATGAAATTTCATTGCAAATGAAAATTTGGTTTCCTCCACGGGAGTCTCCCTGGGGAAACAAAGGACTCCTAAGGGCGGGCTGCATGCCCAGCAGCAGATGCCAACAGAGAATGAACTCAGGGGCATCTTTAGAAGTTCCTCATCTCGTAACTCATGCCAGAGCTCTTCCTTTTATTTTTAATTTTATCTTACTATTTTTATTTTGTTTTATTGATTTCCTCTATCCTTTTACCCTTCAGATCCTTTGCGTATATATTATGGTTTCCAGTTTAGTGTTCTTATGGGATTCCTGAGAGTTCAAACGGATGCATCTCTGGTTTTTGTGACTTCTCTTGAGCTCTTTTTCTTCTGGTTATTTGTTTTGTCCAATTCCCATGAGTTAGCTTTTGTTTTATCTTATTATATTTTCTCTTATTGTTATCCCACAGAAGCCTGTTTGTTTTCTGAGAGACAGAAAAGGGGATAGAAATCTGGATAGGAGGGGCGATGGGGAGGAGGGGGGGGGAGGAGAGGAGGATCAATCAGAACCAGGATATATTATGTGAGAAAAAGATCTATTTTCAATAAAAGGGGGAAAAGGGAAGTGTTCATACTTTTGGATGAGAGGCAAATTGATTGACACACTGTGGTTACTCCCTGTGTGAAAGAGCAAAGGCGGGATCATGTCTCCGCAGTAACTGTTTCCGGCGTGAATACATTAGTCAGTCACCAAGTTACCCAGCTGTGGGTGGGCCTCCCGTCATACCAATATCATTGAATTTTTCTGTTATTGTGGAAAAAGGAAACCTACAAACTCACTCTCCGTGAAGTCACGACCAAAAGTCATGGTAGATTTTTCTGCCAGGGTCTGAGAATCCCTAGGGTGATGATGGACAGCCCTGGTAGAGCTCAGCCCAGCAAGGCAAACTCTGCGGGCACAAGGAGGGGAGCTGGACAGAGCTCAGTTCTCCAGGAGACGCCCCTCAAAGGCTACACACCACATCACACACACACACACACGCACACGCACACGCACACATGCACACACACACAAACGCACGCACACGCACACTCACACACACAGCCTCCTCCTGCCGCCCACTCCCCAGCACTCCCCAGGGCCCACCAGGGAGGGAAGTCTTCTATCTCAGGTCATGGTGCGTATCTTGGCTATCAGTTACTCGGTGAAGATTTCTCCTTGGCTCTTGTCTTCTCAAAGGAAGGAGAAACAGTGACGAAGCCCAGGTCTTGCTCCCAGGTTTGGGGAGCAAGATTGCATGTTGTGGATCGAAAAGAAGTTATTTACTTATTTATTTGTGTTACATTTGTTTTTGTGTGTGCACATGCACATGCATGCCACAATGTGCCTCTGGAGGTCAGAGAATACCCTTCTAAAGTCAGTTCTCTTCCTCTGCCATGCGTTCCTGGGGATCGAACCCAGGTCATCAGGCTTGGAGACGGGCACCTTTATGAGCTGAGCCATTTCTCTGGCCCCCAAAGAAGTTTTATGAATATTTATGAGACAGGTGGCATATTCATATGGCAAGGCAACTCTTTCCCCTTCCAAATCAAGGTAGATCAGATCTTCCATTTAGGGTATTTCTTCCCATAATCCTCTTGAAAAGCCCACAGGGGAGGTCAAAACTACAAAGCAAATTATATTAATCTTGAGGACACAGACCCTTTCTTGGAGCACATGTGGGTCAAATGGGAACGCATCCAGTGACTGAGTTTCTGATCTAGAGGGAGCAGCCGAACTGCAGCTTCCAGGATGTTCAGCCATGGAGGGACATCCTGACTGACAGGGAGATACAGTTTCCTTGGCTCCCTCACACCTGACTTTCTACCTAACCAGGGCACCAGACATGCAGCAGCTATCCTTGGTTTCCTCCTGTCTGATTCCTTGCCTACCTGGTCTCAGTGTCATTACTATCACCATCGTGGGCATGCAGTATTGTCCATATTTGTTTATGGAATAATTGAACAGGTCGGCTGCAGTGTCGGGGGGGGGGGGGGGGCGCTTCAGTCATTCTGAGCAGACGGCATGGAGACCTGAAGAGAGACACTGGCTGTGGGAAATGGCGGAGTGGTGTGACTGGGGGACGTACTCTGATGATAACCTGAGAGGAAGAGGGTGCAGAGGACACCCTGAGAGCAGTGTCCATCTCTGCTTCCTGTGGCCACGGCTGTTGTGTGGCTCTAAGTTGTACCGCCCACAGGCATCTCCACACTCCTGGGAACAGCCAACTCTCTGCAGTTGCCACCTCACAGCCTCTCCCTCATGGTGAGGGGAAGCATAGAGTAACTACACAAAGCCTTCTGAGTTGGTGCGGGGTGGTAGCAACCCCCTCCTCAAGAGAAGAAGTGTAGGGAGAAGAGCCTGGGGGAGCTTGCTTTGGACCTGTGTGGCCTTTGAGATGTCGTTGGGACTTTCAGGCCAGGCTGAGGTGTCTAGCTGGCAGTTGCTGGAGCCCAAAGAATTTGGGGTTAGGAAAGCAGAGCTGGTGCTCAGTACCATCTAGACCACGTTCAAAGCAGTGGGTCTGCGAGAACCCAGGGAGCGAGAGTGATGAAATGCTCTGCAGAGCGCAAGGACTCTGAGATGCTCCCACAGAGCGGCCTGGGAGGCAAGTGCACCTCTGTGCTGTCTTTCTTTGCGCTGTTCAGAAGGAGGCATGCTGCAAAGAATGTCCAAAGGCTCCTCCAAGCGCCTCCCGTCAATACATCAAATAAGAGCTGAGCAGAAAGGCATTGTTTTGCAATAGCTACTCATTGTTGTTCTTTTGTTTTGTTTTTTGACCTCACACTTGGTGCCTCAGGTTGGCATGGGATGCACTGTGTAGTTCAGGATGGCTATGAACTTGTAATATGGCAATCCTCCCACCTCCCGCTTTTAGCTCTGGGGTTGCAAGCATCGGTTAGCAGCAACACACTACCTGCTTAACTGATTTTAAAACCAAACTTTAAAAGACTAGAAAGCTGCATTTGCCACCTTGAAAGACTTCACAGGACTCTTAAGCTTGGGTCTGAGAATCCTCCAGGGACCTTCGGATAGATTTTCAGATTTCTGAAACTGAGTGGATGGGAGTTAC
Organism: Peromyscus maniculatus bairdii; assembly: GCF_049852395.1. Classification (NCBI taxonomy): domain Eukaryota; kingdom Metazoa; phylum Chordata; class Mammalia; order Rodentia; family Cricetidae; genus Peromyscus; species Peromyscus maniculatus. Next base: position 9,066,961 of record NC_134864.1, read on the forward strand.
CTTCAGTGATGAAGGCAGGCCAGAACGTCTAGTCCATCAGAAGTGTCTGTGACATCACAGATTTTGTGACGTCTTTTGTCGGTGGCTGCAGTCACTGGGGGAGATGGCTGGCATGTATCAGGGGTCAGTATTGTTGTTGAGGTCAGCTCTGGGGAATTACCATATCAGTTAGGAAGCTCTCAGACTCCAAACCCTCCCTCCCCTGAGCTCTGCTCAGCCCCCTTGCCTGGCCAGCCTAAGCAGAGGGCTCTGTTAACCTGACGCTAGAGGGCAGAAAAGAATTGCCCAGCATACCTCCCTGAAGGGTTCCTGTTTCTCACAGCATTGCCCTAGCAACAGGCGGCAGCTGGTCACCATTCTAGTGTCTGACTCTGCACTAACAGCTTCAAGAGTCATGTGGGAGTTCTTTCTCAGAGGCCAGGGTCCTCCCCAAGCCCCTGGGGCCCCGTCACTCGGGCCTTGTCTCCAGCCTTAGCTGTTTGAAATCACTATGCCTGTGTTCCTTGAGGCCCTTGGCCTTGGACAGCCCAGCTACGGGCACCTGCTCACTGTGTTAAAAATAACCCAGGGCTGTCTTTGTGCTGACTAGACCATGGCTCACACACGGTGTCGGGGTTTAAAAGACACACTTACTGAGTATCACACTTAGCAAGTATGCTTGCCAAGGGTCTGGTTTGGGTGTAGCACCATTTTGGTTTGTAACTTAGAGTATTCTGAAGGGCTCATGCCTCCCTAGCGTACCAGAAGGTCCCTAACACACACAGAAATAGGCAAACACTTAAAAAAACAAAAACAAAAACAAAAACTGTTGCCAGACTAACTAATTAATTGCAGTTGCCTAGGCTAAGTTTGTTTTTCTCCTAGAGAAGGTTTGAAAGCCTCTGGAAACACACAAAAAAGGATTTTTTTTCCTTCCATTTTTTTTATTTCTTTCTTTTCAAAGAACGAGACAGGAAATTGAACCTTGTATTATGTGCCTCTTTAAAAAACAAAACAAAAAACGGAGCACACTCATGGAAAACACCAGAAAGAAAAGGCAATAAAATGACTCCTTCCGTCGTCCTCATCAGACCCTTCCCCTCGGGAACCCTGAGGAAGAGCGGGAGGGGGAGGGGACACCAAGGAAACAGGGTCTTCCAGACACAGCAGGACCCACACATATGAACTCACAGAGACTGTGGTGGCATGCACAGGGCCTGCACAAGTTCAAGCCAGAGAGGGTCCCGGTGCTGGAGGGCCCCATCCTTAACTGAGGAGCTCTCTCCAATTGACACCTGCTTCACCGGAGTCTCACTGGGTATCCAAGCGACAGTTGTCGAGGTCGGGTGCCGCAATAAATGCCCGACTCAGAGAGAACCCAGTGGTATTTTAGGAGGTATTTAGTCTCACATTGCTTTGTGAGGGCTTCCCCCGCCACCCCCCTGCCCCCCGCCTTTTGCTTGCGTATTATGGTTTCCAATTTTGTGTTTTTATAGGTCTTGTTTTTGTGGCTGTGTGTGTGTGGCGGGGGCGGGGGGGGGGGTATTTCTTATGCTTTTTCTTTTTTTCTGGTCTGATCTTTTTTTTTGTTTATTTTCTAAAGAGAGAAAGAAGGCACGGAGTTGGATGGTGGGGAGGTGGGGAGAATCAGGGAGGAGACAGAGGGGAAACCATGATGAGAATACATTGTGTGGGGCTGGAGAGATAGCTCAGCGGTTAAGACCACTGGCTGTTCTTCCAGTGGACCTGGGTTCAGTTCCCAGCACGCACATGACAACTGGCAACTGTCTGTGACTCCAAGATCTGACACTCTCACAGACGTACATGCAGGCAAAACATCAGTGCACATCAAATAATAAATATATAAATTTAAAAAAGAATATATTGTATGAAAAAATTATTTCCAAAAAAAATTAATCCTCCTCCTTAAAAAAGAAGGAAGGAAGGAAGGAAGGAAGGAAGGAAGGAAGGAAGGAAGGAAGGAAGGAAAGAAAGAAAGAAAGAAAGAAAGAAAGAAAGAAAGAAAGAAAGAAAGAAAGAAAGAAAGAAAGAAAGAAGAAAGCTCCCTGTGTCCTTATAACACAAAGATGGCGGAGGGCCCATTTTTCCCTATTTTTTTATGTTTTTTCATAAATATAATAGTGTGCATATACTCAACACTTTAAAAAATTTACATACTGCCGGGCAGCGGTGGCACACACCTTTAATTTCAGCACTTGGGAGGCAGAGCAGGTGGATATCTCTGTGAGTTCGAGGCCAGCCTGGTCTACAGAGTGAGTTCCAGGACAGGCTCCAAAACTACACAGAGAAACCTTGCCTCGAAAAAAAAAAAAAAACTGTACATACTATCACAAATACCATTGCCGTGTGTGTGTGTGTGTGTGTGTGTGTGTGTGTGTGTGTGTGTGTGTGTATGCTCCTTGCTCAATCCTTTGCATATTCCTTTGAGACAGTGTCTCTCACTGAACTAGAAGCTAGGCTTGTTCAGAAAGGTCCAGCAATCCTCCTGTCTCCACGTCCTGTGGTGCAATGGTTACAGCCGCCCACAGCCTTGCCAGACTTTTTATGTATGCTCTGGGGATTTGAACTTAAGGCCTCGTACTTGTGCCGTGAGCACGCCTGCCCGGAGAGCCATCTCCCCACCCCACCATTGCTTAATGAAGACAGCGTTGATAGTCTCCTCCCTGGCGGGCGGTATAACCCAGTGTCATGCACAGAGCGAGGAAGGGAAGGGTCTTCCATCTTCAGCCCCTCCTTTTCAAGTTACATTGGCAGGCCTCAACATGCCACACCAGCTTACCAGGCCCAGCTGGCTCTTGTTTCCCCGGTGGCGGTCTGAATACGCACATGGAGTCACCAGTGATATTCCACTTTGGGGGATTTCACATATCCAGAGCTGCGGGTAGGGGTGATTTGAAAACAGAGGGGGTGGCTGCCTACACTCTCTGAGATCATCTCCCCACATAGATTCCCTAGGTTTGTTGTTGTTTGTTTGTTTGTTTGTTTATTTGTTTGTTTTGCGTGGTCGATTTCATCTGGAGTCACTCGGAACCCCCACTGTCCTTCCATTTCCTAGGGGAAACCTAGCCTGGCTTGCTTCTCCCTCTCTTTGTGATATTACATAAACAAAAGAGGACACTCGCCTTTTAAAAATAGAATTACTTAAACTGTGGTAAAATATGCACAACAAAAAATTACCATCTTAACGATATACATTTCCTTCTTGCACAACTTAAATATCAGCTTCCCATTTCCTCCTCTCCCAGCCTCTGTCCCCCACGGTGCCACCTCTGTCCCTGTGACTCTGACCACCCATAGGACCCAGGTTGTGGTGTAGCACACTGACTTGTGCTTAGCAGAAGACAGACCCTGGGTTTGATTCCCAACATCCCAAAACCAAATTTAAAAACCTCTCAGGACCTCATGCAACTGCAGTCGTACAATACTCACACTTGACAGACAGACTAATGTCCTCACCGTTTGTACAGCTTTGACCTTGTGCTAGAACCCCTTCCTGTCCCAGACTGAATGGATCACGCTGTATGGACCAGCTACGCATCACCTATCTGTGGGTCACTCCCATCGACAGTGCGCATGTGAGCTTTTGCACTTACTGTGACGTCTTTGACATTTTAATGTGGGCTCCTTGCCGTTGTATTACCTGATATTATTGAGCCCAAGGCACACGTCTCTTACCTGCCTCCTGCTCCCTTGTTTCTGTTTTCTCTCTGCCCATGCCTTTTTGATTTCTCGTGGAGATGAACATGCTAAAGTTAGAAATGAACAAAAAGCAGTCTTAAAGAGTTGGGCACTGGGAAGGCTCAGTGGATAAAAGTGCTTGCCTTACAAGCAAGCCTGATGACCTGGGTTCATTCCCAAAGCCCACAATGAAGGAGGGGACTGGCTCTACAGTTATCCTCTGACTTCCATATGCATGCTGTGGCCTAAGCACCCGTGCATACACACACACACACACACACACACACACACACACACACACACACACACCAATAATAATAACAAATATGTTTTAAGTTAGCCGTGGATCTAGGATACTAGAGTCAAAATGTGTGGCGTTACAATTTAATAATCATAGACCATCAGAGTTGAAGAGTTGAATGTTTTCCTTTTTTTCATAGTCTGAAATGATTTGTCTCTGTATAACCACCACCCCTTTGAAAACCTCTGCCAGGCTGGGGAGATGGTTCAGCGGATAAAATACCTGCCCATCATGCATGAAGACCAGAGTTTAGGTCTCCAGCACTTATGTAAATGCCAGGTGGGTGTGGCGACCCACCTGCGTTCCCTGTGCTCTGGAGGTGGAGGCAGGATCCCAGGGGAAGCTGGTTAGCTAGACTAGCTGCATCTTCCATCTCTGAGAGACCCTACCTCACTTGGTAAGTGAGGTGGAAAGTGGTAGAGGAAAACACCAGATGTCAGCTTTGGCCTTACACACACACTTATGCACCAACATACATGGGAACACCACACACATGCATACATGCACACACACACAAGCATCTCGGCTGTGGGAGGGTCTCTTCACCCAAAAGGGGAAGTTATGAGCTTCTGTTACCCAACCCCATTCTTTATAAACATAGTCATCACTCCTTATCTGGCTGGTGAGGTACAAGAGATTTCAAGATTGCAGCCCAACAAGGAAGTGGGCTGTCTCACCGAAGGAACCAGCACAAAGTTCAGGCCTCTGACTCTAGAAAAGCCGTGTGCTTAGTCCACTGGACCCTGGAGCCATGACTCAGCTGATGCTGAAGTCGTGTGTTTCACCAGCTCACGGTACTGCGGGTACTATGGCTCCCCCAGTCTGGGGATCATGAACTGAGGGCCAGGTAGGAGTCTCACTGGGACAGGAATGAGCTACAGGTTTATCTGGGACACAGGTTACTACCACGTCCTTTGTGACTGGTCCAATGAATGCAGACGGAATTTTCTTTCAGCTGTTTTGTGCTGGAATGACACAGACCAACTGTGTCTCACTCTGCTTATGCTCAGCATAGTTATAACAACGGTTCATCTAGTCTTCATAAACCCTGTGAACTAAGGACCATTATTGCTCCCATTTCACAGACAAGGGAACTGAGGCACACAGAGAGGTCACCCTGTCCAAAGCTGGAGATGTCCATCAGGTCATGGGAGCCCCAGGATCTATGCATTCTGTTACAGTCCACAGTGCCCCTCTGTAGAGCACAGTAGCATCCTAACTTCAACTGTAACAGTGACTCCCTGACTTAAGGATGGTTCTGTCTCCAAGTTGCTTCATCCATTTATCTTTTGCTTTCACAATTAGATCTCTTTTCAGCAAGAGTGTCTTGTTGACAGGCTCCTGACTATGCTACACCCCATCTGCTGGGTCAGCAACTTTAGATGCTATTTAAGGTTTAACAGTCCTTATCTTGGCTTATTACAATGCAGACATTAGAGCTCAAAGCCACCGTGTCCTCCTTGTTCATAGAGTGTCTACTTAAAGAAGGAAGGTTGGGATCACAGCAGTTTTGAAACCATGGCACTAAGAATTCTGCTCTTCAGACCACTGGGGAAATACTACTAAAAGGAAGAGATGAAAATTTAATTTAAAAAATATTTTAAATCGTGTGTGTGTGCACCTGCATGCGGGTGCCTGGAGAGGCCAGAAGATGGTACGAAATCTCCTGGAGCTGGAATTACCTGTGATTATGAGCATCCCAAAATGGGCACTGGGAACCAAACTTTGGTCCCCTTCAAGAACAGCCAATGTGGAGCTGGAGAGATGGCTCAGTGGTTAAGAGCACTGGCTGCTCTTCCAGAAGACCTGGGTTCAGTTCCCAGCACCCACGTGGCAATTCACAACTGTCTGTAACTCCAGTTCCCGGGAACCTGACACCCACAGCAAAACACCAATGCACATAAAATAAAAATAAATAAATTTTAAAAAAAGGACAGTCAATGCACTTAAGTGCTGAGCCATCTCTCCAGCCCCCAGGGAAGAAACTTTAAGGCCTCAAGATTCTGCTTATGTCTAATCTAAAAGGTCATTGTACCTGAGAGTGTATAGTAACAGAAAGGCCCACACATCCCTGAGGCCTACCATCATGACTTTGTTTTTAATCGTGGGGGGAAAAGTATAGGATCTGATCCAAAGGCACACAGAGGAATTAAGAAATCTGCAGGTTCGGGTGGGAGAGAAGGATGGCTCAGGTGGAAAATGTGCCTTGAAGCCTAAGGTCCCGAGTTCAATCCCTGGGATCCATACAGTGGAAGGGGAACACTGACTCCCAGGACTCCAAAAGATGTCCACATGTGCAGTGGCATATAAACGCTCATAAACATACACACACTAAATAAATCTAATAACAATTAAAAAAATAAATAAAATATGCAGGGCCTGCAGGAAGAACACTGACGTATCTTCCTGGAGGACAGACCACACTGAGTGGTGCAAAGAAGAATACTCCTCCTCAGTGAGAAAACCCCACGTTAAAACTATTAATTTTTAATAGTTATTATTATTAATAGTTATTAATCCCATCCCTGAAATATATATATATATATATATATATATATATATATATATATATATAAAACGAACTTCAAATAAAATCATTGCTTAGAGGGAGGGTTGGGTTAAAGCTTAGCAAACAGACTCTCGACTTAATCAAGAAGAATAACTCAGCCAAGACATTTTCTGCAAAAGAATGGGGAGGGTGGTTTTCAACTGCATTGTAGCCGCTCGGCTCTGCTCAGACAGAATCTTTCCTGTCTCTATTCAGACATTTTCAGTGGACCCTTTACGGCTTCTGGGACAAAGTTCAAGTTCCTGAGCACCAGGAACTATAAAAAGAGCCTCCTAACAATATCTAAGGGAGTCGCGGAAGCAGCCAAACACTCACGTTTCAGCCTGTACCCGGGGCAGCCTGCTGTTTCTCGCTATTTCCTTTCAGCCGCTGTATGCAGACATTGTCAGTCATAACACATTTGTCTAGATACCGAAACACCAGAAGCTTGGCTTTGGACATAGCCCAAGGCAATGGCAGAATTCTGGGCTTAAAGAATGGCAGCTGCCTGAAAAGGGGCCAGAGCGCCCCGAGAGCCCCCAAAGGCCAACAGAAGCTTTCAACCACCTCCAAAGCAGATCAAGTGACACTGGACTTGTCGCAGGACCTCTCTAACCTGGGTGTAATCTATGACTCCAGAGATGCTATCTAGAAGGAAAAAAGGGTGTGTGTGTGTCACACAGAGTGCACTGTGAGGCTGGCAGCATCTGTGCCTGCTAGTCCCTGTTCTGTGTAGTCCTCTCCTGTCATAGCAGCGACTCTCTTCCAAACCTGACTGTCAAACTCTGCCAGGGAGTTTGACACCCCATATTCTCTGTTAGGGTGCAGGACTGAATGCTCAGTCTATGTTCTCTGGCCAAGTCTGGCCTGAGGTTCCAGGAAGCTAACCCCAAGTTTTGGCCTCCTCACTTTGATGCTCTACCAGCCCACCTGCAGGATCCCACCCTTCACTTCCACATGGCCACCTGGCTTCAGAAATCTCGGCTCTCAGTTCCCTACCCTAGGCCACCTCTTGCTGGGTTCCCAGTGCTGGCTTTCGGTCTCTTCCTGACAACAGCTGTGCTTTGGATTTCATATTCCATGTAGTCTAGAACATCAGGCGTTAATGGTGCGTTCTCGCCATTCCACCGTCTCCGGTATGGTGGTGCCTAGACCCTGGCACCTCTGTAGATCAGTAAGTGAATGTCCTCCCTCACTGTGGGTGTTTGGAGGTAACTCTCTCTATGGGTGTTTGGTTCTCCTCTCTATCGGGGTTCTCAGCTGAAACCACCTGGCAATCTCGAGAGACTGTCTGGGTTGCTGCACTGGTGTGAAGGGTACTGCTAGCATTTGCTGAGTGAGAGCCAGGATACTTCACCAGACAGCCTCCCCAAACAAATCATAGGACCACTAAATGTCAGTAAGGTTGACCTTAAGAAAGCGAGCTCTGTACTTATGCTGATCTCTCCAGAGTCCAACACCCAAGCGACACGGATGTGCTACAGCAGCAGAGACCAGGGAGGGGTGCCTCATACTCTAAATTGCTGCAGTTAGACAAGATGGTCAGAGGAGATCCTCCATTTGGAAACCCTCCTGTGGGCTCAGGGCCACGCCCTTGCATTATGCAAAGGCAGCTGCCCTAGTGAGCTGGGCAGGCATAAAGGTGACGTGGTCAGGAGTGGCTGCTATTTGATCTCCAGTTTTTCCAGAATTTCCACTCCTGTGCCAAGCATGCCTCTCCAGATGCTGTTCCCTGTCCAAGGGCTCAGGAGGCTCACCTAAAGCCGTCATCCTCCAATGCTGAGGGGTTTCCCCTCTGCGCTAAGTCTTCTCGACAGACATCCAGTTCGCAGGAGCCGGAAAGGTACAAGTCCATGGAGACCTGGCAGTTTTCTGTAGTCTGGTAGTTTTGACTGTCTGAACTATAATTTCAGGGCTGGAGTGCAAGAGGAACCCTTATATATTTGAGTGTGGGCCTGCATTCTTAGGAGTCTGCTGAAGTGGGTTTAGTCTTCGTTTTCCTTTGGGGGAGTTCACTTGGTAGGTTTTAGGGATATTATTTCAGGTGTGAGGACCTTCAGCTGGAAGGTTACTCACATTTTTTGTAAAACTTTGACTCCATCTTCAAACCCTTCAATCTCCTTGGTTACTATGGATACTCTGTAAAAATCAGATTATCAATGAGGTCTACATCCCCTGTGCTTCCTCTCTGAGAATGACACTTGCCAATCATGTGTAGCTGAGTTGACTTCTACATGTCTCAGGTAGTAAAGATTTACTCTGAGACCTGATTTTTAAGGATAATCTACATGTTTTCTAGAATATTAAACTCACAGACAGGATCACTAAGGTAAACTAAACAATACTTTGAAAAACATTATTTTTTCATTTTTTATTTTTTTGGAAATTGCTGTTTTCTATTCCATCTACGTTGAAGTCTTTGAATTACTTCCTGCCCTTGGGTATTCTGTTATCCAGGGAATACAACCCTGAGCAGAGAAGCTTGCCTTCCCATGCTACTGCTTATCGACAAAACACTTTGAATGGACTATTCTTTGAGCAAAATAGCTACTTTTCCCTTTGCTATCAAGTTGACCTAGTGGGCTTTGTGTGTGTGTGTGTGTGTGTGTGTGTGTGTGTGTGTGTGTGTGTGTGTGTGAAAGAGAGAGAGAGAGAGAGAAAGAGAGAGAGAGAGAGAGAGAGAGAGAGAGAGAGAGAGAGAGAGAGAGAGAGAGAGAGCGAGCGCCTATATGGCAGAGGAATACATAGAGAGTGTACTAGTGTCGGTTGCAATATTTTTAGGATTGGGTGATATTTGCAGTTTGTTGTATCCATGAACAACAGAACTGGTTTTCCTTGGAGGTGCTTAGTGGTTGTTTGGGTCCTACAGTGAAAGGGAGGCATTTCTGGCATGGCTCTGGCCATCCCCGGGGTCACCAGTACTGAAGGATGGCTTGAAAAAATACATTTGGATTCCTTCATACTTTGGGGGTGGTAGTGGACTCAGAGTGACATGGATTGAAAATTATCTCCAAGGGATCCTCAGTTACCTCATGTAATTGGACGGGCTTGATGGGGGCTCCCCAGAAAGGATTCTGCTTCCTAGTACCGGCAATGGTAAGACCCCCACTATTCCCAGTACTGGCATGGCCTGACCCCCGCTGTTCCCAATTACTGACAATAGTGTGACCCCGCCAGCCAGTTCAGATGGCTGACAACGCTCCCATTTCTGACCTCCTGCCCCAGCCTTGCCTAACTTATCCCCAACCAAGAGCAGAGCTTCTTACCCCACCCCCACCCCCTGACCATTGGGTTCCGTTCTCTTAACTTCATTCCCATCCCGTTCAAGCAGGCCCTTTCTAGACAGGGCAGCTCCTGGTCCTGTCCATTCTCTACTGTTCCTCCGTGGGCAGTCTCCCTCTGAGCTAGTTCCCCACATCCCCAGCTCCATATTTTCTCACTCTCAGCTTTCAAACAGACTCGAGTCTCTCCCATCCTTCAAAAGCACTGAAGAGCCCTGGCTGCTCTTGCAGAGGACATGGGTTTGATCCCCGGCACCTGCATCGTGGCTCACAGCCATCCACAACTCCAGTTCCGGGAAATCTGACACACTTCTCTGGCTTCTTCAAACAACAGGGACACATGTAGTACACAGACATACATGTAGCCCAAAATTCCCATATACGTAAAATAACTTTAAAAAATTAAAAAAACTCATGGACCAATAAACAGGTCTCTTGCACCCCAGCCCCTCCCTCGATTTCGCCCTTTCTCCCAGGCTTCAGTCCCAGGCTCTAGCAACAGAACGCAGTAATCATTGTTTTCCTACTTGCAGATTAAAGGCTTTCTCAACTTTGTTCTCTTGCTTCCAGGAGACACCTCTGTGTTCTCTTTAACTACCCCTTCTCTGTCTTGGCTTGTTTCTGAGCCATTAAATGTGGGAGTTCCAGATTACGTCCCTCAGCCCTGTTCTCATGTCCCCACGTGGCCATCCCTGGCGTCACCTCTGACTGGCCACTACTCTGTGCTAACTTCTGAAAGTTTCTGTTTCCACTCGCTACAAAAATACAAAATACTTAAAGACCAATGAACTGGATGGACATGGCAACTCACATGTGTAATCCCAGCACTGGGATGCCTAAGGCAGGATGATTTTCACAAGTTCGAAGCCAGCCTAGGCCACATAATTCCAGGCCAGTCCCTTAGGCTTCAGAGTGATATCGTAGCTTAAAAAAAAAAAAAAAGAAAGAAAAGAAAAATCAAAGAGTTCATGATAACCTATGAAAAGTCTCTGTCTTATTAGGAGAACCATCCTTCTGTCTGTCTGTCCACCCACCTATCATGTATGAAGTGGCCATCTGTTCCAAACAATAAAAACACGAAGCCATTCCTGAGATATCCATTGCAGCCGGATGGGGAGGGGCTGAGCTGACACTGAGGCACAGGACAGGATGAGGATGAGGTACTCTTGCTTGAAGCCCAGCCCAGGAGCTGGTTGGCACACTAGCAACCAGCTTGCTGCTGCTTTCCAGATCTCAGGTTCCAGAATCATCTCTCACTGGAGGTGGTCAGGACGGTGACTCAGAGTCCAAGTGCACTTTAGCCTGAGCAGGGTGCTGGCTCGGGGTACCACTCTTTTCAGACAGCAGGTAGGATGATCCCCCTCTCCCATTCAGTGGTACTACTGGTAGTGCCCCTGATATTCATGGGAGATTTACCTCCCATCCTTGACCTTGGTATGTTCACTGCCTTGCCAATGGCCTTAGATGGGTGGTGGGGTTATGTAGGGAAACCCCACCTCCTGCAAATCTCATGGCCGGCAGGGGTGGAGGGTAGGGTAGGGGGCTGACCACAATCTGGGAGAGGTGAAGAATGAAACTCGGACAGTACCATCTTTACCGGGACTGGGTCATAGCCTTCCAGAGATTGACCTTGAGGTTTACTTTTCTCATACATTTAAACAGAGTAGAACTTGTGACCTGTGACCTTTACAATAAGAATGGATTCCATTGGCTGATAAACAGAGCTCAGGGCTAGAGCCTAGAGGAAGGACCTGTGATAATAAGTCCTCATACTCTTTCGTAGGGATGTGTTCTATTCACGGAAGGACTAGGGCCTAAAAAATCCTCAGGATATTGGGCAGATTCAGGTGGAGGCTGAGAATCACCAAGGTGATTGATTACTTGTCACTGTGGCATTCCAGGTGACTAGGCATCATTCATTTCCTTCATTTAAAGAAAATAGGCCCGCGTGATTGACAATCCTGGTTTCTCCAGGGATTTTTCTCAGCTCTGCTTCCTACAGGACAACTAATCCAGGTTAAGCCCAGGGACACAGCCAAGAGCTCACTGAGTCTGATGACTGCCTGCTCCCACGTGAGGACCTATGGGTGTCTGGCAGGGAGCACCTCTGTGTTATACAGAATGCTGGACATGTTCCATGATAGCTAGATGTTCAGGGACTTAGAGTGGAGACCTGGAGTTGAAACCTGGCTCCCTTCCTCCAACACATCTGTGGACCAGTCAACACCTGTGAGCCTCAGTGTGTGTGTGTGTGTGTGTGTGTGTGTGAAGTGTTTTGTAAACAGGTGCCGCACAAAGCCTGGGTGATGGCCTGAACCACAGTTATCATAACATATAATCACAGCTATGGTTTGTAGGCGATTGTCTAAGGATCCAAACAAAGTAAGAACACCCATGTGAGCACCTTAGGTGTGCAAGCCATTAGAGCTATTTACCCTGTGGTCCACCATCCATGGGGCTGGTGACTCACGTCTGTGAAAAACAAGTGTCAGGACTGTGATGGAGAGAAATGATTTCATGCTGGCTACCTGGTTAATGGGGAGGCTGAGAGCTACCCTGCCCTGCCTTCCCTGTGCCTCTGCCTTCTGTGGTCACCTTGCAGCCCAAACCACAGAGGAAGGCAAAGCTAGGGAGCCTAGCAACAGATGCTAGGGAGACAAAGCAAACTGGCCTTGGGTGGGGCCCAGTCTGGCTCACCCGGTGGCTGAGCTGGTTAGCTGTGATCAGTGTGGCCCTCCAACAATGCATGCTATTGTAGTTACCTGTTGTTCCTTTTTCAGGAGTCCCTTTAAAATTAGGCCCCTGGGCACCATCTTATACACCTGAGAACTGATGTTGAGACTCTGGACACTTACTTTCCTTTATGAAACCATAGAGGACACACTCACCACACACACATACCAAACCCTTCACATGTACTACACACACATGCACACATATATATATACACATACATCATACACATATACATCACACACACACACCACACCACATGTACACACACACACACACACACACACACACACACACACACACACACACACACACACCATAAGCTGGTAGGGACAGATCTTTCCCAAGGCCTACTGTGTGCTCACAGAAGGAGATCCAGGGCTTAAATAGTGTCAACAAATCTGTTGAGCTCACAGGTCAGTCAGTGCCCAGCCGTGTGGAAAGGGTTGCAGTTACAAGGCCAGCTTATTAGCAATGGCTGGCCATTGATCATGTTCACCAAAGGAGAAAACTGAAGTGTATCATATGCCTTACAGCTCTTTATATAAAATCCCTGGACCCCACAGGGCACGGAAGCACATACCTGTAACCCCAGTGCTCTGGAGGTAGAAACAGGAGAATCCAGAGTTTGATGACATCAGTTGCATGCGACCATCTAAATAGAGAAAAGAAAAGACCTTTGCCAACACCAAGTTGTCAGTCCAGTGGATGAGGGAAGGATGAGGCTCTCTCAGACTTTCTTTCTTTCTTTCTTTTTTTATTTTTTTGTTTTTTGTTTGTTTTTTGTTTTTTGAGACAGGGTTTCTCTATGTAGCTTTGGTGCATTTCCTGGAGCTCACTCTGTAGACCAGGCTGGCCTCGAACTCACAGAGATCTGCCTGCCTCTGCCTCCCAAGTGCTGGGATTAAAGGCATGCGCCGCCACCTCCTGGCCTCCCCTGGGACTTTCAAAGGTGCCCTGGGGCTTCTTGTCTGATGTATTCTTCAAGGCAAAGGCTTTTCTATTGCTCTGCTAAGACACTTTTACTGCTGTGAAAATTTTGTGTGAAGGTACGGACCCCATTCCACTGAGTGTCACTTTTCACACACTGCCCCCCACCTTCCAGAAGTTAGTAGGTTCCCTTTACATTCATCACCCTCACTGTGACCTTGCAAGACATTAAAAAGGGTAGAGAGGCTCAGGGAGAGGCATCAAAATTAATGGGAGGCAGCTCTGAGCCTCTACACTTCATTAATGGGAGGCAGTTCTGAGCCTCTACACTTCATTAGAACGTAGGTTGATTTCTTCACTTTTTGTTTTGTTTTGAGACAGAGTCAAACTCTGCAGCCCTCACTGTCTTGAAACTTGCTCTACAGACCTGGCTGGCCCAGAACTCAGAGATCTGCTTGCCTCTGCCTCCCTATTACTGGGTGGGATTTTCTTTCTTTTAAGACAGTGTTTCAGGTAGCCAACGCTGGCTTCAAACTTGATACAAACAGCCAAGGATGACTTTCAACTCCCAGCCCTCCTGCCTCCACCTCCCAATTATTACATGCATGTGTAGTCAGGCTAGGCCCTAGAATTTAGATTTCAATGTCACCAGCGAGGGTAGGCGCGAACCATGCCACTCACTGTATGGACTTGCACACTTTTGGAGCTGGGAACGGCCTCCAGCCTCCAAACAAGGCCGGCTGGGCTCACCTAAGTCAAAATATGACACCCTCCTATCTGAGAGAGCGGGGTGTTGTGATGCCAGCTGCCATAACACGCTGGCACTCTGCAGAACCACATGTCTTACATTGCTGTGCTGTGGCTGGTGGTGTTCCCTGACTCTTGAGCCCAGGAGTCTCATCCCTTGACTCCCTCCCACAGCTTTTTTTTTTTTTTTTTTTTGAGTTGGGGATTGTACATTTTCCCTTTCTTAGGTCTGCCTCACCGCTCTGGCTCTGTCCAGTTCTCAGCCGTCTTAACTTAGGGCCCAGCTTCCTGCTATGGAAGAGGAGGTAGCAATGGGTGGGTGGGTGGGTGGGTTCCTGCTGGAGGATTCAGAAGGCAGCAAGGACAGTGTTCTGTGATTTTTTTTTCTGGACTCTTGGACATAAGGCACAGAAAGACCTTGTTTACAAGCTTGTTAGACGCCGAGGGGTACCTTGAGGGCTGGAGAAGTGCTCCCTGTGTCAGCAGCAAATGTCAAGTATTGTCTGGGGACAGACAGCAAACAAAGCCTGCCCCTGGGCTGCGATGGCGTGGGTGTCCCAGGGTTCCACTATCTACCTATCTAGGTCAGAATACACTAGCAGGACCCTGTTATTAACCGGCCTCCGCTCTCACCTGTAAAGTTAGTCCTAGTAGAATTTCATTACTTGTACCCCACATAAATTCCACCAACCTTCGCCGTTACGATGTTATCTAAAACTGTTCTCTCCAGTTGTTTAAACTTTGTAGAGTCAAGAACTTTAAACCGGCATTTGTAAAACGTTACGTGGAGACCCCATCTGAGATGCTTCAGCAAAGCTTGGTGCCTGTTCTCTTTCAACTTGCCGGTACTCCCAAATACACGCCCTTTCGTCCCTAAACCACGCCCCCTTCAGGCGGGGTTCTCCTGCTTTCAGCAGAACCTGGGTGTTCACTGGGTCCACTCTCTGGCCAACCCAGTCCTTTGAAGCACTGCCCAGAGACATAGTGTCAGGATGGTGGTCCACACACGTAGGCCAGTGCACACACGTGTTCGCTGTTACCAAGAAGCATGTCAGCCGGGCTGAGAATAGGGAGCCATTTAGGCTCAGATGTGACCCTGACTTCTCCAGAATCTTTCTGGTGACTCCAGAAAAGAAAAACAGCCCAAGGGACCCTGTTGCTCTTCCTCTGAAGAAGGCCCTTCTAGGGTGGGGAAAACATGTCACCCAGGTCTGCTGCACAGGCCATGGGGAGCTATGCGGCCGGGATTGGCTAAAGGTGAATGAAATCCGTGCAGTTTCCTTTGGGTTGCTTCAGCCCATAGCGCACAACGTTGGAATCTTGTGGTTGCTTTCCCGAATGGCTTTAATTTTAAATCAGGGACACTCCCGCTCAGTGGACGTGGAAGGCGCGTGCTAGGAGTTGGGTCACTGTCCTTCGTGGAGACCAGTTTCTCGCCGCGCCCTGTCGGTTTAGCACAAAAGCGGTGGTTCCAGACACCGGATCTGCCGGACCGTGGCTGTCACCGGGGCTTGATGCTCGCTCCTGTCCTGAGTGGCCAGGGGTGGTAGCTCTGTGGTCCCAAGGCGGCGCGGGCTCGGAAGACCGCCGCGGCGGGGGCAGCTGCACTTGGGCAGAGACTCGTGTGCTGTGGTTCCAGCGCAAGCCACGCGTGTCCTAATCGAAGACCTAGGCTAGTCTCCCACGCTGACTCAGCCGAAGGACGACCAGGGCGTGGTTGCGGGTGGGGTCCCTAGGGTCATTCCCCTCCTCCTTTCCGGTGTCAGCCCCAGGGACTGGGTGGTGATTGATGGCACCGCAGCCGGCTAGCCAGGAGCAGTCTGAGCTGGGAGGAAGGCGGATCCGGAGACTCAGGCAGAGCAAAGGGAGGAACATGGGCGGGGCCATGGAGGAGGAGCGTGGGGTCCCGGGTGGGCGGATTCGGGTGGACCTCATGGAAGGAGCGCTGAGGTTGGGAGTGCCATCGTGGGTGAAGCAGTCGGCTGAAGGGACAGGATGGGGCCGCGTGGAAGGAGCGTGGGAGACAGACGGACCTCCGGGTGGGTGGAGGCGGGGAGGAAGGGGCACACCCCCTTGGAAAGAGCGCGGGAAAGGGGCTGGGAAGGAAGGAGTGGCGGGCACAGGGTGGGTGGGGCGTGGGGGCGGGGTTAGGCGGGGCCGGGGCGGAGTGTGCCCCGGGCTCCTTTCTTGCCACCCCCACCCCCGGCCCGGGGCCACCTGCGTCCCGCCCTACCGGCCGCACCCCAGCTGGGGAACCACGGAGCCGGGTGTCCGGGCTTCTTGTGTGCCAAGGGGATCTTCGCGAGTTCTGCTTCTGCCTGGACGGCTGTCCTGAGTCCGGAAATGTGGCCACGCTGAGAGCCCTCCGACTGAGCGGGTCTGCGGCGCGAACTCACGGGTGGGAAGTTGGTCTGCACTCCGGCAACATGACCACCCCGGCGGGCGCACAAAACCAGGAAATCGACTGTCTGAGTCCAGAAGCGCAAAGACTGGTAAGGGGAACACGCGGTTCCGTCCTGCGCCTACCCGCGGCCCCCCGCAGAGCTGGGGTTCCCAGTGTGGCTCTAAGGCCAAGGGCAGTGGTCCCCTCCTCAGCTGCAGCGATCCAGCTGGGGCAGAGGCAAGTGGGCTCTGTCAGAGCCACTGGAAAATCCTGATTGTAGGGCAGGCTCTGCCTACGGACAGGTGGTTGGCTGAGTGCAAGGTATCTGCAGGTGGCGCTCTGAAAAGTACGTTTTACGTCCCAACGCCCCTCTCAAGGACGAAAAGGAGCATGGTCTCTCTCTCCGCCCCTGGTGATGATGGTCTCCAGGCAGGTTCTGCCCAGCTGACTGGCTCTGGCCTGGATCCAACCGAGATCTGAGATCTGAGGAGTGTGGTGTAGAGTTTCACAGGGAACTGCTAGTTTGGTATTTCACAAAGTACAGCGCCTAGGAACTGGGTCCTCTTCGGGAGTCACCACCTTGCCTGGAGCGGCTTGGAGGGCAATGCAGACTCGTGACCTTAGGAACACCTCCCTCAAGGATCTAGGGCCCCCAAACCACTTTACCGGGTGTCGGTCTCTGGTGTTTCACTTGGATTGTGGATAAGGAGTAGTTTGCTCTTAAAATTGGGCACCAGTGAGTTGGGAACCTTTGGTTGTTATACTGCCCGGAGCTCATGGTTGTGTTTTGAGGGCTGGGAGTTGAGATGGGATTAGACTATGTAACACAAACTAGCCTTAAATTCGGGATCCACCTTTCTCAACCTCTCCCGTGCTGCGCTTACAGGCCGGCACCTCCCCACCTCGCCCATCGCTGTGGTTGCTTGTGAATGGGAATATTTAAAAGTAAAAGGTGCTCTTTGAAACAATGGGTTTTATGGAGTTAGTCCTAGAGGAAGAAGGAGACCCAAGGTTCCCACTTTGTCAGGTTTTTGTGAGTCCTTGATAAAAGCGTGAGCGCCGGTCACTCATTCACCAGGTAGGAGCTAATCCTGTAGTTGGTGTTTGTGGGACAGTCACAGTGAGGCTGCTTTGTTTGACTGGGGGAGCCTCCTAGGAAATGCTGGGAAGGTGTAAGCTCTGATTCCAATGAGGACTGGTTTTCCCTCCCTGTGCTTGTCCTATGCCTTCACTTAAGTTTTGGCAGTCATTCGGGCTTTTGGAGCTAGTCTGCACCCCATGGGCCTAGGGAAGGAACCAGCAGGGCCACTTTGGAACCCTCTTCAGGGCAGAGGGAGAGCTTCCGAAACAGTGATGTTTGTAACCGAGGCCCAGGCACACACCATAGAAGGCAAGAGTGGGGAGGAAGTCAGCCCCGGGCTTGTTCTAACATACAGGAACCAAGTGCCAGAGTCCTGAGCAGAGGGAGGAAGAAACAGCCGAACACCGAAACAGCACGTAAGGACGGCAGGGGAAGGCCCAAGAGATGGGGACTCCACCACCAACTGCAAGACGCCAGGCACAGGTCCCGCTACTCAGTCCAATAACGGGAGCCTGCCTGGGATCCAAGCAAGCTACTGCCCGGCAGCCGGAGGCTGGAACCAGGTCCTCTTCCAAGTTCTCATTGGGCCAGTCAATCCCACCATCCCTTCCAGAATCCAGGAAGCACAGAGCACTAAAGAGTGCATGGATGTTTATATGTAAGATTATGGCAGAATTCATCTAGCAGTGAGCCCTGCCCTGTCCTGGACAAGTCTATTTTTAGCCTTTCTTTCTCTCCTTAATGTAATGAAACCTTCAACCGTTGCTCTAAAGCCCTCTCCATGCATTTGATAAGGGACTGCTACCTCACAAAATATGGTTTATGCCTCCTCTTACCCTATTGAAATCTAGCAATGCTGAATTCTGGAGCCTATTTGGTCCTAGAAAATTCTGGAAGGAAATTATGAATCTTTAAGAGGTTTACAAAACAGTTGCAGAAACTTCGTTAAAGGAGAACAGAGAAAAAGAAACAAAATGCGGCCCTTGTTTATGAGGCTAATGGCCTGTTGGGCAGGAAGTCTGCAGGGGTATGACAATGGCCGGTGTGTTAGAAGGGGGGCCACCCAGCTGCCTTGGACCCTGGGTTGAGCATGTACTGGAGACCAGCAGTGAGCATTACAGAATGGCTTTTGTGTTCTGCAGTGAGTGTCCCTGGCCCGTAGGAGCAAGGGTCTCCCGGTGACAAGGGCTGGGTTAAATGGTTGTGAGAGGACAAGGTGACCAAAAGGAAGGACAGACAGCGTGACCTCCTGGGTCCAGAGCTAAGACGAAGGGCATGATTGGCGCGGAGTGTGGGATGCATGCCTGGACGCCTGCGACAGCGGCACTCAAGGGCTGGGTCAGAAAGAACTCCAGTTCTGGGCCAGCCTGGGCATAGCCAGACCCTGATTCCAAACACACAGAAAACTCTGAAGGCCGAGGATTTAACTCAGTAGTAGAGTGCTTGCCTGACTCTGTGTTCGAGGCCTCAGCACCACAAATAAAAAAGGAGAAAAGGAGGGGAGACAGCAGTGTTGAGGGGTGCTAGGCAGGTCTGCTGGTGAGAAGTCCGAGGCTCCACAGCCACGGTGGAAACTGTCTTTTTCTTTCTTTCTTTTTTTAATGTGTGGGTACTCTGGTTACATGGGTGCCCATGCTCCCCTTCCTGCCTGGTTCCAGAAGAGGCCTTCAGATCCCCTGGACTGGAGTTATAGACAGGTGTGAGCCAGCATGTAGGTGTCAGAGATCGAACCCTGGTACTTGGGAAGAGCAGCCAGCAACCGTCTCTCCAGCCCCAAACTGGCATTCTTCTTAAACTTCTGTAACGTCTCTGTGTTGCTGAGGTTGTGTTAACTCTGGCCTCTTTCCACCACACACTGATGAGCTCTGACCCTGAGAGGAGCCAGTCCATACTAGGGCAAGGATCCTGATAGAAGGGTAGAAGTTAGCTGTACCCGCCGTGTGCAGTTCACGGCCCACAGGCAGGAAGCAGCCAGGCTACTAGGAGCGCAACCCTACACAAAAAGCGTAAACTTACCTAAAACACTAGATGTTTGTTTTGTTTTGAAACTCAGTCGCGGGGTTCTCAAACATGAACTTTGTAGATGACATTGTATCCCAATAGAGCCCCTGTCACGGGAACCTGTTGGTTTTGGAACTGGGGATATGGACTGACATTTAAAATGTGTTGTTTCCCTGAGTAGCCGAGATAAAAATAGTAAGTTCTTTTCTTTTGAGTTGTAGCTCTGAAGCTATTTGCTTCAGTTTTTTAGCCTGACTTATTACTGTGTGTGTGTGTGTGTGTGTGTGTGTGTGTGTCCGTCCGTGTCCCAAGCACCCTTTGAATTCTCTCCCCCTCCCTTCCTCCCTCCCTCCCCTCCCCCTGCCCTCCCCAAAGGCACCTCAGCCACCCCTGCAGACTGATGGAGGTTGACTTTGAAACACTTGTACTTGAGGTTGACTTCATGCGCTTCCTGGCTTGGGAAGCATAGAGACCTTGAAAGCCATGTGTCAGGTGTCAGTCACCTCGGGCGCCCTGCTCACCTCGGGCCCCTGCTTCCTCTCGGGCCCCCTGCTTCCATGGTACTTGCTGATGGGGCACAGGTCAGCTGTTTCCCCATCACTGCTGGAGTCAGGCTTATCCCAGGCAGAGGCTACAGGCTACCTGGCCATTCCAGTGTCAGCTCCTGAGCTGAAACTTTCCCGGGACAGGAGACCACGACATGCAGTAAAAAAGACCAGGAACTAAGATGGAAACAGATGTCGTTACTTGTAGTATCCTTGGGTGACACTGGAGACCAAATTTCCCTTTTTCTCTGGGTCAGTTTCTGTTTAGCCTAACAACGCACATAGCAGAAGCCTCCTTCGCAAACTGCATAAACTGGGGGGTCCAGCCACCACCTACTCCCAGTGAGAGCGAGAAACAGAGTTATTTATGGTGGCCCTCTCTCTGCACGGTTGACTGGCTGGCATTCAAGCCACCAGAGTGAGATTCACAGTGAGTCGGGCAGAACCGGACCAGGCATTGGTACCACGTATTTGCTCCCCAAAAGGCAATGTACCGGAGTTATGGCTCATCCCAGAAAAATCAGGCTGTGTGACTCAGCATTGGAGCTGTTCTTGACCGGTTACTCAGATGCCAGAGTTCCCAAAATTCCATTCAATCTAAAGGATTAACCTCAGAGCCCAGAGACCATGCCTTGCAGCTTTGGGGTGGGGGTGGAGGTGAGGGGTGGCTTTAGTACCTGACTGCTTTTACTGGAGGCCACCAGTTCTGGTTTGTGTTTTAAAGAAGGAGGCTTACTTTCTTAAGGTGGACTTGGGGTACTTAGGGACTTCCTTTAGATGGACTTGGGACAGTAGATGTAGTTAAATGAATTGACTCTTCTCCCAAATTAAGCCAAACAGTGTGAATACACCCTAGAATTGATTCAGAATTGCCAAGTGACTACTGCTACAGTCACTTGCCTCAGGGGCAAATTCCAGAACCACCAATAAAGGCAGAGACAACACCAAAAACAACTAAGCCATGCCGTGCTAGTGTGTGTTCCACGGTGAGACGGGCTGGTTTCCCTTGAATCTGAGTATGGCTACTTATGATGAATTAGTGACTCACCTAAGTTACTGGAAGGAGAGTTCACTTTCAATGTCATCTCACTTGTCTAATGGAGATTTTTTTTTTTCTTCAAAGTAGCAGTTTCTTTTTGGTTCAGATCTAGTTTTACTTTTTATATGTGTGTGTGTGGGTATGTGCATTGCACATGTGAGTGAAGGATGCCAGAAGACCACGGCAGATCTCTTGGAGCTGTAGTTACAGGTGATTGGGAGGGTCTCTTCATTCTCCCAGCCTAAGGTGGGTTCTGGGATCTGAACTCTGGTCCTCAAGATTTATCAACAAGTGCCCTTTAACTGCTGAGCCATATCTCTCTCCAGTCCTGTGTGTGTGTGTGTGTGTGTGTGTGTGTGTGTGTGTGTGTGTGTGTGTGTGTGTGTGTATTAAGTAAATTTTTTTTTTCGAGGCAAGGTTTCTCTGTGTAGCTTTACACCTTTCCTGGAACTCACTCTGTAGCCCTGGCTGGCCTCGAACTCGAGATCCGCCTGCCTCTGCCTCCCGAGTGCTGGGATTAAAGGCGTGTGCCACCACTGCCCGGCGAGTAATTTTTATTCTTATTTCTTATTTTATTGGAGGGGAACGGGTGTGTGTGTCAGCATATGTGTAGCAGCCAGGGGACAACCTTGTGACATTAAGGGTCCCAGGGATTGAACTCAGGTCATCATGATTTCATGCCCAGTGTCTTTACACACTGAGCCGTCTTGCTGACCCATCATTTTTATGTTAGCTTACTTTTTGGGGCACAGGTTTTTAGTGTGTGGGCCAGACTTTCTGCATAGTTGTGATCCTCTTGCCTCACTTCCGGGGGGCTGGGGTTGCATTGCAGCAGGTAAAGGCCACCATATTTGGCTTACAGCGTCGGTTCTGACCCATGTGTGGGGCAAGGCAATGTGTGTGTGTGTGTGTGTGTGTGTGTGTGTGTGTGTGTGTGTGTGGCAGGCGTGGGGGGTGGGGAGATTTTCTCAGAGGAAGCAGGGTAAGGAGTGGGCGTGAGGTGTGGGTGGGAGTTCACCCTCCCTCACTGCAACCTCCCTAGGGCCCGGGCGCTTGTCTTGCATGGCTGAGCTTGCTGTGAACTGCATTCAAGCCTCTCCCTCCCTCCGTCGGCAGCTGTCACAGAAGACACTTCATAGTAGTAAAAGTAGCTCAGCGTAGCAGGCCCCCGCTGAACCAGCCTGGTGAGGTTTATGGAGCCTAGGTCAGCCATAGGACTAGACAGTTATCTCCGATTTACAGGTACAGAGCACATGCGGCTTGCTGAGTCCCCCCAGACAGGTGGTGGACCATGCAGACCCCTGGTCAGCTGGCTTGGAACCCGTGCTGACTCTGGCACCACTGTATACAGTGCTTTGGGCCCGCCTGGCGGGGAGCAAATGCGCAGCCAGTCACCTCCACCGCAGTAGCTGTCAACACCGCCATCAGCTTCTCTGGGCAGCCCTGAGGTGTCATCACTCCGCTACCCCACCCCCCACACTCCTTTTTTGACGCAGGTCTCAGGCAGTTGACAGTGGTCTGTCCTGACCCTCCCACTTCTGACTCCGAAGTGCTGGGGTACGAGCTTGTGATACCACACACCTTCTTCTGTGTCTGGTCATTTTCACAGGAGACAATGTTAAGTGGAGTTAATTTTTCTAAATAAGATAGAGAATCGTGGAAATGGAAGATGGTTATTTTGCTGTTTTTCAAGTTGTACTGGCATTTTCGATGTTATTTGTGAGTCTTTGTTTTGTGGGATTGAACTCGGGGCCTCGGCTCATGCCGGCAAGCACAGCTGAGTTATACTCCAAGTCTCTGCCAATCACACACCACCTTGGCTCAAACCTTTAGCTTGGAGATTGTGTGGCGCCTCTCCACCTCCACCCAGATCACAAGTTCATGGCCTCTTCCATAGCTGTTTCCAGGAATGTTGATTGACTACAAGAAGTGATGCGTTGTGAGAATTCCCTGCCTGAGGAGACGTAAACAATGTTCCATCCAAGGTCCAAGGTCCCATCCACAAATCAGAGTACCATTTCACTGAAGTTCAACCTGGGGAACCAAAGCATTGATTTGGCTTACTTACAGAGATCCTGGGTGAAGGATCGTGGCTGACTCCAAAGCAGCTGCCTTGGAAAGCCTTTTCCCAGCATGAATGATGGCTTCCCCAAGGCCGCATAGATGGAGCCCCTTTAGATGGACGTTCTCTGGCCCATGTAGCACCTCCTGAGACACAACCCCCTCCCACTCTCTCCCTCACCCCTCCCCAGCCATGTTCAATTAGGACAGAATTGCGCACACATGACTGGGGGGAGTGGTAGGACTCTCCAGTGACTTTTCCACCCCCTCCCCATTAAGGAATGTCAACACTCAGCTAGATCGTGCAGGCAGGCAAAGCCTCCTTGAGGAGACGGCAGCTGTTTTGCTTGGTGGACAGAATTCTGCCACAAGTTGTTACAAGCTGTTACCCCGTGTCTGGGGTCTGCAGTTTTCAGGCTTATTCTTAGAAAGAACAGTGTCGACAGTTGATGAAACCTTAGGAGTGGATTTCAGGGAACCGTCCAGACTGGAACAGACAGAGGTGAGGGAGGAGAGCCCAGATGAGGGTCCTGAAGGGAAGTGGCCCTCTTCGGTTAACCCTGCAAGTCCTCGGTTTTGGCTTTGGTGTTGCCAGTGTGATGTGTATTGTCCCCAACCCCCACAGTGCCAGCTGTGACCTAGGACGTCATGTGTGTTAGACAAGCATCTTGGTCCGGAAGAAGCCTGTTTCTCTTAGAGATGGTGTAGCCTAGCTCTTTCTTCTCTATGGAGAAGATGTTTGCAACTCAGTTGCCAAGCTGTGTCCCAGAACTGTGGTAGAACTCACACCCATGCAGCCCCCCTCTCCACCCCAGAACTCTGCTCCCATGAGAATCCTCAACACAGCCTTGGGCGTCCCTCAAGCACAGAGCAGTGTCGCACCTCCTTGGAGCCTGTGGGTCTAGCTAGGAGCAATAAAGTAACTGATTTTTCAGTGAAGGATATTTTTAGAGATTGTAATTCACCTTAGCTAATTTTGATAGTGTTTCTTTAAAGAAATTATACAAAAGAAGTTGGATGTCAGCCTTTAGCTCTCTGCCCTGTATCCCTTCCAGTGTGCTGTGGAACCTGAGCCCCATTGATCTTGTGAGCCGACTCTGAGTCCCACCAGGGCAGGCATGGCCAGTGTGGCTGAGTGCCACCAAACGGTGCTCAGGGACACAGTCAAGTGCTTATAACTCAAGCACAAGGACCTGAGTTTGGAGTCCCTGTACCCAAGTAAGCGTTTGGCTTGGCACACCTGTAATCCCAGTGCTGGGAAGGATCCCTGGAGCTTGCTGGCCAGCCAGTCTGGTCAAACCGGTGAGCTCCAGGGTCAGTGAGAGACCCTGTATCAAAAAATAGTGATTGGGGAAGACACTGAAGTTGGCCTCTGGTTTACACACACACACACACACACACACACACACACACACACACACACACACACACACACAAACACACGAAATAAGTAAAGGTAGTTTGTAGCACTGTGTGTTTATAGAGAAAAGCCTACCTCAGGAGCGCTAGTTAGATGTTTACATAGATCTGAGACTGACCTCATCTCTTTAACTGCAGACTGACATGGATATGTTATACTAAGACCCCGTAACGCCATACTTAATCTTACTGTCTGTGATCAGCCATTCTGAGCCAGCCCCCGGCCCTTGAGGAAGTACTGAGCAGAGCCTAGTACACTCTTCTCAAACTTCCATTCTCCTGTTGTTTTGTGAGACAGGATCTCAAGTAGCCTAGACTGGCCTTGAACTCATGATCCATCTGATTCACAACCCCACCCCCACCCCCCGCAGCCAAATGCTGATGTTACAGGCGTTCATCACCACAGCTGGAGCATTTCCCTCACTAAACAGGTTGACATCATTCACAGGGTAGCGGTGTAGTTTGAGCTGCAAAACGTGTACGTTCAGTCTGTATAAATTCCACCTTGCTCTTTCCACCTGCCTGAGTAACCAATGGCAAGCCCTTCCCAGTGTGGTCCTGTCAGAAAGCAAGATGGCTGGTCAGCCTGGCCTCACCCTGAAGGCCACGATTCCTCAGCATTTATTTCCAGTGCCCCTCTGCACTGACAGGTAGCCCCACTGTGTCCTGGCTCACAGTCACAGCCATAAAGAGCAGGTTCCCTTGCTCCTGGGGGCCTCATGGGAGACAGAGCTAGGAAGGTTCTGGAACGATAAACACTTCTTTTAAGAATGGGATGAGACAGGTGGTAGCTGAGGGACATGGGCAGTGGGTCGGTGGAACGGTGGCCAGCCGTGGTCATTGTTCCAGAGGTGCCCAGCTAGTGCCTGCCCTTTCCTGTTCCACCGTACATCCCCTTGGCTGCACTCAACAGCAGACTGTTTTTAGAGTCCGAGGAATATAAGCTGTGGGGGTTTCCGTAGAAACAAAAGTTGGTAGCTGTTGCTACTTCCTGTAACCAAGGCAACTCAGGAAAGGGCTTCTGTCACTTTGTAACCTCCACCCCATCTGGAAACCACCATGTGTTTGTCAGCCATGTTAACATGGGTGTGGGTGGGCGCACACCAGGATTTCCAAGCTCCCACATAAGATTTTTCTTCCTTCTCTCGGGAGTGGATCGCACCAGGAGGGAGGCCTCTGCCTGTTTCTAAGCCAAGCCAGCTTTGTGTGTGTGTGTGTGTGTGTGTGTGTGTGTGTGTGTGTGTGTGTGTGTGTGCACGAGTGTGTGTGCCACTTTTGGCTTCAGCAGCGGGCTACCCATGTTGCACTCACATGAGTGAACTTTCACTCCATCCTTAGAACTTTTCTGAAAAGGCTTTAGATTTGTTATGTCGTGATGAAATATGCCCTGATGAAAATACTCCCATTTCTGCTCAATTCTAAAGCCTGGAGGCTTCAACAAAATGTATCTTTCGTGACATCTTTATGTCTAAGTAGCCCCATTGGGGCATCATTTCCAGGTGGCATCTGAGGAAGCAGACCAGGGAGGTGGCGGTGTCCTTGGGGCCCCTCATCTATCTGTGACCGAGGTCTCAGCCTGCCTGGAGTTCTGGAAACTTAGAGACTGTTGCATCCCACCTCCAGGCACCTTGCAGGACTGAGCTGCATGTTGTCTATGTACAGTGAGCCTGCCTGTGGATGGAGAGGTGGGAGCTGGCGTTGCAGGCTCCAGGGCTTCCTCAGTCTGGTGGAGGAAGTGACCTGAGACCAGAACTGTCTCAATCCCCTTTCTCAAGAACTTCCTTAGAGCTGTGACCCATGGGTGTACATCCTTCCAGCTTCTCTGTAGACTCCAGGACCCTTTGGTGTCAGTACCATGACCACAGGGTGAGAGGGCCTGGCATGCATACCTTCTCTGCTGGGCCTGAGTATCGGGAAAGCCTCAAGGCCCAGGCTGGCATGAGCAGAGCTTGGATGCTGAAGGACTCACTGAGGGTGGTGTGCCCTGGAGGTGAGGGATGGGCCTCCTGCAGACCCACCCTGTCTGAACACACTTTTCGGATCATGTGTCTAGTCTTTCATGGCGGGAGCCTCAGAAATACTTGTGTGGCCCAGGGAGATTGCTCAGTGACACCCCAGTGCATACTTTACTGAGAGTCAAGACATCCCACTGACTTCTCAAGCAGCTCTCTGAAGCCTTTGCCAGCCTGTCCCCCGGACTGTCACACATACGGCTGTACAGCCCACAGTAGGCATTTCAGTAGAAATTACTTCTGCAGCTGCCCAGTGAACTGGACACTTGGCCAAGGGACCCTGCAGCAAGCTGTGGGGTTGGCATTGGGGACAGTAGGTGGGAGACCTGAGGCATTGATTGGGTCAGACTTGTGCTTCTCTATGGCTCTCCTTGCCATCCTTCTTACCCGGGGTGGGTGTGTCCTTGGATATGTGTCTCACCCATGATGGGTGTGTCCATGGATTGTGTGTGTCACCAGGGTGGATGTGTTCTTGGATTGTATGTCTCATCTAGGTGGGCGTACTCTTGCATTTGAGGATGGTTTATGATGCGTAAAGGGGAGTCTGGAGTCCGAGGATCAGCATTGTGGAATTGTCATAGGCAACTTTGGTGATCTAGGGGCCCTTTCCAGCTGTCCCCACCCCAACTGCCTCGATTTAAAAGCCCAGCCTATAAAAGCTGTTTATAGGCTCCCGGGCCAGGGCCCACAGCGGCTAGGGGAGTGCCCGCCATGGACCATAGAAGGGGAGAGGAAACTCACATCCTGAACCAGCAGCTCTCACAATCCCCAAGAAGCTAGCAAGCCTGTGGCTTGTCACAGGAGCCTGGTCCTGACACCCTCTACCTCGGTGCCCTGCCCGTGAACCAAGCTGAGGAGCCAGGATGGGTCTACACCTGGACGGTTTCTAGAGCAATCAACACAACCATGTTTACTTCCCAGCAGCCAGTGACCTTGGGTTTGGGGTCTGTGCCCCATCCCTTCCTTCCCCAACTTCCTACCTACTGAAGAGGGTCAAATATCCCAAGGCATACGTGTACTCCCACACAGCAATATCCCTTCCCTTAGGCAAGCACTGGCATGCAGGGGGCCTGTAAAGCCCTGGTGGATCGGGCCTCTGGAGGAGAGGCAGCAGGTCCCTGCCAATGCTCCTCAGGAAACTGTCCCTAATCCCAAACAGGCCAAGGGCAGCAAGTGGAAGGATGTACTTGGAGAGTTTTAAAATCCATCCGTGACCTCACACAATGGTTTTGTATTTTGGCAAAGCAGCTGCCCAGGAAAGCATACCTCGGGAGTACCTGCCCAAGGCAGCTGACCCTGAGAACCACCTGGACAGTTGGCACACTGAGGACAGACCTGGGCTTTGCTCTGTGCACTGGGGATGAACCTTGAGCCTGGGTGCCACCTGATGGACCTTGGTTGCTTCATACATCAGTTCATTTCACAACTTGGTCACATCCAGCCTTCCCTGGTGACTCCACAGAGACCATATGCATGGCCATCATCCTCCAGCTCCTGTCCGTGTGGTGCTCTTCTTGGCAGTGTGTCTGAATAGGACGAAGCATGCTGCTGCAGCACTGGCTGCAGGCCTTAAAGCTAGCATGAGCTCCACTGAGTGCAGGCTTTGTCTAATGAAGACATGCACAGTCACAGTAGGGTTTGGATCAGTGTCAGTGTTCGGCTCCTCTGTCTGCTGGTGTTTGGTTGGGCAGGTTCCAGGAAACAAGATGATTGCCATCACTTCCTGTACTGTGAGGCTCTGTCTCCCCACAAGTCATGTGAGCAGTGTAAGAGATGTGGGTGTCGTGAATGGTGGCGTTTACAAGGACCTGAAGCTGTATTGAATTACAAACTAAGCTTCTAAAACTTGATATCAGGAAGAGCTGGCACATAACAGACTTCATTCATGTGGCTCCTTTGTCAGCCTCGACGTCTCAAGGCAGGACTGGTGGCTTTATGGAGAACTGTGTCCCAAGGGGGCGTTCTTGTGACAGGCTCTACAAGCTCAAGTGTGTGGACCCCATTTAGGGACTTTGGCCCAGTGTCAAGAATTAGTCCAGCTAGGGTGAGGGGCTAGCTCCAACCCCAGCTCCAGCCCCAGCTCCAGCTCCAGCCTCACCATCAGCTTGCGGTGCTGGATGCCCTTTGATTCGAAAGACGTGGACTTGGACTGATAAGGGACCATACAAGCAAAATCTGTTACAGAGTCAATTCCTTGGAAGCTGGAAAGAAATCC
The DNA here is from genome assembly GCF_049852395.1 of Peromyscus maniculatus bairdii. Taxonomy (NCBI): domain Eukaryota; kingdom Metazoa; phylum Chordata; class Mammalia; order Rodentia; family Cricetidae; genus Peromyscus; species Peromyscus maniculatus. The sequence continues at coordinate 9,095,935 of NC_134864.1, forward strand.
CTTGTGATTCATCTTAGTAGTCAACTTTCATTAGAATTGAAAGATACCAGGGCCAGGCATGGTGGTGGTGAGCTCTTGAAATAGGGTGATGGGGAGCTCCTGAAATCCCAGCATGGCAGAGGGTGCCAGGGCTGAGGCAGGAGGATGGTGAATTTGAGGCTGGCCTGGGCTGTGTAGATAGCAGGACCTTGTCTTTTCAAAGAATCAAAAGTGAAATAATAAAAAGGGAGGGAAGAAAAAGAAAGATCAGTTTGTCTTCTGGGATTGTGTGTGTGTGTGTGTGTGTGTGTGTGTGTGTGTGTGTGTGTGTGTGTGTTCAGGGAGGCAGTATTCAGGTCAGCCACCAGGACCTATCTCCTGGTGGGAGTATGCAGCTCAGAAATCCAAACATGCTTCGGCTCTTGCTCCTGGCTGGCTCCACTAGCTAGCTGGGTCCAGAAAGTGCTGTATTAAAATGACCTAGGGAACATGAGACATTACAAAACTCCAGAGCTGTGGGTAGAAGAATTATTGACTGTGTATCAAAGGAAGTTACCTGCCAAGAAGGCGGGACTTGACACCAGAGAACCTGAATTCTAGAACATTCTGCCTTTTACCTCCCCAGCTTCTGGGTTGCACGAGATAAGAGCATTCCCATGCTCTGACATCATGCAGCAGGGTCAAAATGCCATCTGTGACCCCTTGGTTGACATAGTCAACTGTGTTCTGATGGCTGATGCGCTGGGGGCCTAAAGATTGTTAGATGAAGATAGTTCTTTTAATGCCAGGACTGACACTACCATCCAGAGCCCTCCACTGAGAGCCCTCCACTGTGCTCCTGGTTACCTGAGGAGAACCTGAGCTCCCCTCACTGCAGAGGGGAGGGGGGTCACAGGGCGTCAGGGTAGGTCAAGAGGGACCGGGCAGGAGTCGCGAGAGTAGATCTCTCTATGAGGCCACCAGACTGGGGCCCTGCAGGGCTGCCTGGCTCTGACACTGAGCCAGGTCTAGGAGTGGAATGAAGTACTTAGAACAGCGCTCCCCTGGCATTTAGTGAGGGGTCAACAGTCACCCCCCTGTCCTCGGGGGACAGCAGGTGATAGCAAACTCTGTCGGACTGTGTTTCTTAGACACGTGTACCTACAACATAACTTTATTTCTAAAGTGGGCACAGTAGAACATTAACAATGCACCATGGCAATCTTCGCATGTGATTATCCTTTCCTTTTTGAGTCAGGAACTTTCACCTCTTTATTAAAAGGAAGTACTTCTTAGGCTCTTCTTGGGCATATGGAAACTGTCAGAATCACAACCCGTGTGCTTTGGGGCCATTGCTAAGTGAAATGAGTGTAACCCCAATACAAGTGCTGGCTGTTGCTGGAGTGGATCTGATGGTAACTAACAGGGGGATAGTGCATAAGACGTGGAAACTCTGGGAGTCAACGTTTGAGCAAGATAGAACAAAAGGGCGCTGGATTCGATCATGCATTTGATCAGCATTGCACATTTTTAAAAACACAGTAATTATTGTTTCTGGAAATTTCCTTAATGTGTTTTTGAACTTTGGTGGACCCCAGTTAACTGGTAAGGGAGGAGGTCCTGGGCTCCCAGCCACTGTTCTTCCCACTCCTGACAACCCTGCCTCTTGAGTGCATCTGTGAATCACTGCTGTATGCTTGTTAAGCTCTAAACAAGGTTTTCTCTGCACAGTGTCATTAACTATGTACCCAGAAGGTGCCTGGTCTGTTCTCTAATAAGGTTTCTGGGTCTGTTTCAGGCGGAAGCCAGGCTTGCAGCGAAGCGTGCAGCCCGCGCCGAGGCTCGAGAGATCCGCATGAAGGAGCTGGAGCGGCAGCAGAAGGAGGTAATGGAGGCCGGGGGGCTCGGGGTTGGTTCTCTCTGAGGGGTGTTAGGACGGGAAGGCAGAGCACCTGCTCCCTTCTCTGTCGCCTCTGCGTCGCTCCTGCTTGGAAGGTGCGTGCCCTGTGGGTTTCGTTCTAGGTTCGGCCCAGAGTGCCCGTAGCGTGGGTGCCAGGCAAGCATGAGGCCTGAGAGAAAGCACATAGCCTGTGAGCTTACCTGTTAGCAGTGAGTTTCCAGGCCGGTTTTCTAGCTGAGAAGGGCTGGAGAGAACTGGGTTTGGCGTCTGTCTAACAATGGGGTTAGGGTGTGGATCGTCTCAGTTAGAACCAGAAAAGATCAGAGTCTTTTTTAATTTAATTGGCCAACTTCTTTCATTTAAAAAAAAAAATGTTTTCCCTGAGGCTTATATAGCGGCAGGAAGAACAGGGTGAGCATTGTGGATGAGTAGTCACGCGAACAAATATTCTCCAGGCGACCAGAGTGGTCATAGGTGCCCACACCCTTTCATCCTATCTGCTGTTGTTTTTTAAAACCTTGAATCAGAATTCCTTTCCAGCCACCAGCGTTCGGGCTCTTTAAGTGCATTAGGTTGCTGGCTTCTCCACCACCGTGCGGTGGACCCTTCCTGAGCGTTCGCTCCAGTCCCGCACTGCAGGGCTTGCCCATTAAGAAGGTTTGAATGCGTTGGGCAGTAGTAAGCAGCTGCCGGAGTGGTCCTTCACAGACGGCAGGTTCCGGTTCTGTTCATGGAGCCCAGCCGATGTTCACCATGGTGCAACTTCAGATGGAAGTTCTCGTTTCCTATTTCTCTTGAGACCACTGTGTATTCCTCCCTCTTTCCAACCAGGCCCAAGGCTGTCATGTGCTCTCTAGGGACAGCTGGGCCACTAGACTGTGATGCTCACTGTCCCTCCCTGTCTGGGGACTTTGCCACCGCAGGGAGAAATATGCGAAGAGAAGAGAGGGTGTGGCCAGACGTGAATTGGGGAAGGAAACTTCTAGGCGGTGTGTGGGTGGCCATACAGTACTGGGAGCCCCGGCCTCCTGGCTCAGCCAAAGGGTACCAGAACCCCAGTGGGAGGGGAAGGTGGGTCAGGGCAGTCGCCACCATGAGGGGACCGCACCCTGTTCTGCGGCGATCAGGAAGTGACTTTGGCAAGCGTCTCCTGTGTGCTGAGCTGTGAGCAAAAAATTCAACCAGTTTCAGGTTTATCTTTTCAGAATCAGAAAATAGGCATTCCTGGTTTTCTGGGGTTAATTATTTGGGCTTTTTCCCAGATGAACCGTGATTGCCAGGCCTTTGAGTTAACTGAGGTGCCCTCCTTCCCCAGTCTCTTGGCCAAGGGTGAGGTGGGCTTAAGAGGAATCGGAACCAGGCCAACACCTGTCAGTCAGGATGCTCCCACCAGGAAGCGATTTCAGGAAACTCGCCAGAGACAAATGTCTGGACCCACAAGTGGAGACCAGGAAGAGGTGACTCTGCTTTGTAGGTCACTGTCACGCCGCACCCCACCTCTGAGCCAGCGCCACCCAGGAGACCATCCCAACTAGAGCTCCTTGGCTCACCTGACTCTGGCATACATACTGGGTAGTTTATTTGGAACTGAATTTTTTTATTTTTATTTTTTATTTTTAATGACCAAGTCCCAGTTGTTTCTCAGACCGCCTGGTATCATTTTCTCTGTGAAACTTTTCTGTGCATTTAATAGACACTTGTGGACCACTGTGTGTAGGACCCTGCTGGCCCCGCCCATTGACTGGGGGAGCCACAGGGTGGTGGGATGGGGAGGCAGGTAGTTCTGAAGCTGGGAACTGCTGTTTCTCAGGATGCATCCCAGTTACAGAGGACAGCTCCTGTCATCGGCACAGCCCGTGGGAGCTGCCCCCATGGGTGCTGTGCCCGGCTTCGGCTCACCCAGTCAGCTTACCCTGGTTCTTTCTTTCTTTCCTTCTTTCTTTCCTTCCTTCCTTCCTTCCTCCCTCCCTCCCTCCCTCCCTCCCTCCCTCTCTCCCTCCCTCCTTTCTTTCTTTCTTTCTTTTCTTTCCTTCCTTCCTTCCTTCCTTCCTTCCTTCCTTCCTTCCTTCCTTCCTTCCGTCCGTCCGTCCTTCTCCTTTAGGCAGTAGTGGGGTTTGAACCTGGGACCTCATGTATACTAGGCACTCACTCTCCCACTGAGTCCCAGCACCAACAGTCTGAAAAACTTCCCAGGGTGCTTTGCTGCTCTGCCAGTTCCGGGGGTTAATTGCACTTTATGTCCCACTGTCCTTTTAGTGCGTGACGTTCCTCACAGCTGGCGGTGTCAGCTCTTGTTAGAGACAAACCAAGGACTCAGCTCAGTGGGATGCAGCGAGCCTGGGAGTTGGCGCCACGTTGTGCTCACGCCTGTTAGTGAGCTTGGTGTCCCGAGTGGCTTTCACCAAGATGTAAAATCCTACAGAGATCAAGGGGAAAGTGAGTTACAGCGTATGTGTACATGCATCTACTAAGCAACACTGTAAACTTCATCCGTTCTTACTGATGAGGAGCGCTGATTGGCATATGTGCGCAATTACATTAAAAGCTCCCACAGATTCGTGGTTGAGAATCTCTGGGCGGAGTTAGCAGCATCCACAGCTAAGGGGAAATTGAGTGAGTCCTTGGGATTTTTTTTTTCTTTTTTGAGCAGAAGGATATTTGGCCTTGAACACCAAATATCTCCTCTTCGCTGCATCTGAGGCAGAATTCCTCAGGCAGAGCGGACGTCAGGAACTGCACAGGAAGAGAAGCAATGTGCGCATGTACAAGTGTCAGGGGACAAGTCTGCAGAGAAGAGGGAGAGAGAGCAGCTCGCAGCCCAAGCTCGCAGCCTGACACCGCAGCCCCCTGCAGACCTGTCTTCTCAGTCCTGGCTATTATTAGATGCAGCGAGCCCAACTTGAGCTCATACCATCCGACAGCCCAGGGCACTGGCATTTTAAGTTGTTGATTAAGGAGAAATGAATATGCTTTGGACGGCCAGGGTTTAGCCAGTAGGGATGGTATTTTGGTATAAAACTGGGAAACATGATCCTTGCTTTCTCCTACACATGCTACTGCTGAGCAGGAATGGCTTTCCCAGAAGAAGGGGTCAGAGCCAAGGCAGCCTGGATGAGGAGGCCTCAAGCTGGTGGCTAGAAGTGGGGTCCCCCAGGAGAGCTTGCAGAGTGTACAGAGAGCAAAGATGGGAAAGGCAGCCATGTTGGGGTGCAGGTCTGCCACCAGGTCAGGACCATGGGGGTGCAGGTCTGCCACAAGGTCAGGACCATGAGCTGTATGCCGACCCAGAGGGTTCTAGGGATCCCTGGTAAAGACTTGTCAGCCACGTAGATGGCAAGAGTCAACTACAGCATCCTCGAGCTGTGCTTTGAGGCTGCTTGCGTGGATCTGAACTCCTTTTTAGTGGACTTTCTAGACGAGAATACTATCTAGGCATTCTTTGGGAAATCATAGGGCTCCTTGAACTTCACAGGAAAGCTTGCACTGGTAGAAATAAGCGTCTCTCTTAATGTCACTGACTGGATAACCATTTTGGTTAGAGATGCTGCATTTATTATAGTTGAATGTTGACTATTTACCTGCATTTTCCCATATGAAGAAAAGTGCCCAATTTCTAGGCCCGTGTCCTTCACAAGGCCCTATACAACCCATGGCTTGCCCAATGAATGCAAGAAGTATCTATGTCTTCGTGGTGACTGTGAAATTAAGAGGAGGTTCTGATGAGAACCACTCTCTTGGGGAGAGGGAGCCCCTCTTGTATTTCAGCACATTCCCATGGCTGCACTGTTTTTGCTGGAATGTTCTTGCTATTCTTTCCTATGAATCCGCATGGGCCAGGATGCTAAAGCCTCTAATAATCGTTTCTGAATCTGACCACTCAATTTCCTGCTTAAAATTGTACACTTTCTGGTGAAACTTTTATCAGTGTGAAAAGCCGTTTTCCTTTTAACGGTAATTTGATGTTTATTCTTGGGCATTTTCATACATGTATAGATGATGCACTTTGATCAGAATCTCCCGACATGCCCCCCCATGCCCTTCCTACTTCCTCCGAGCCTTCTTCCCTGTGTGCCTCATACCCTTTAAAGTCTGAAAAGATGCCTTTAATTCCTATGTCCTGTTGCGGCAGTAGGCCGTGCGTGCTCTGCGTTAGGTAGCGGTGGGTTCTGCAGACACTGGCGGGGAGCGACCATCAGCCATCGTCACAGAATGAGTGAAGAAGTGGGACTTAATGCGTTTTCTCTTCGTATTTCATCAGGAACCTTTGTCTCTCCTGCAGCACAGTGTTCATTCGTACTTCTGGTTGTTACGGAACCTTTCTGAACGGTTACTGCAATTTTAACTGCATTTTCTGTCTCTCCCCGTTTCCCTTTCTCCCTCTCCTGTAGATCTATCAAGTCCAAAAGGTAGGCTCTGGCCTTCGTTTCTACTCTGCATGTGCGCTTTCCCCTCACCGAGGCCCTGTTCCCTGCAGAACAATGCCGTGCTCTGACCACCCCGCTTGCCACGCTCACCACCACCTCTGTCCACCCGCCTGGTTAACAAGTCTCTTCCACACGAGGCAGCAGCCATGCATTGAACACATCCCTTGATCCTTTTGCCTCAAGGAATTGGAAAGTTGTCTCCAAGGGAGAAAAAAAATTCTAACACAAACCACATTTTAGAATTGGAGGAAGCTTTTAAAATTGTATATTAAAAGATAAAGGATCTTCCCCCCCCCCCGGATGACTTTATTATAAGTCACCTTTAAAATGCCAGTGTAAATTGCCACATGGTAAGACATTGTTGTGCTGAGTGTGGTAGCAGAATTCTCTAATCCTAGCATTTGGGAGGGAGAGGCAGGAAGAACACTGCAAGTTTAAGGCTATGCTGGGATTATGTGGTTGTTTGGAGGCCAGTCTGGTCTACATACACAGTGAGACCCTGTCTCAAAGAGATGGAGGGAAGGAGATAGATAGGTAGATAGATAGATGATAGATGATAGATAGATAGATAGATAGATAGATAGATAGATAGATAGATAGATAGATGGATGGATGGATGATAGATGGAGGAATTGGTTATTAGACTAGGTGTGGGAGCCCTAACACTAGGGAAGCTGAGACAGAGGATCACAAGTTATAAGTTTCAGGGCAAAAAAAGAATAAAAATCTAGAGGTAAGAAGATAGCAAAAGATTATGGATTATTGGAGGTTATAGATTATATTAAAAAGTTTTAATTAAAAAAAAAAGCCATAGGAACAAAATCCAGCTGTTGTCCCCGCTCAGCACTAGAGCATTATAGGCTAATGTGCCTCTCCATTCTGTGACAGCCACTGGGGCTTAGAAGCAAGGACAGTGAGCAGATGTACTGAGAGCTGGCTCTCCAGGGACTTGCAGCTAAGCCGGGACAGAGTGGGGTGTACCTGGCCCCTGAGAGAGGTTATGGGGCTCGGTGAGCCTTTCCCATGTGTGAGCCTTTCCTGTGGGAGAGCTTGTGTTCTTTCCTGAACTTATTTAGTTTCTACCTAGAATAGCTGTGTCTTCCTTTTAAAGTGGTAAGTCAGAGTAAGAACACAGACTCTCGGAGTTCAGAGCACACAAATATCACCGGTAAGCCTCAGAGCCGCCTGCTACATGTCATCCTGAGCTCAGTTTGATGATCCTCAGCCTAAACCACCCTGTCTCCACTGGGAAATCTCCTCTCCTGAAGAGGCAGAAAGGCCCAAAGGGTAGCCAGCAGAATCTGTAGGCACACTGTTCATGGTCCTACCATCTAATATGGGGATGGCTGCTGAAGCCAGAGTCCCGTCTTCTAGAATCCCAGACAGGTTCCGGTAAGGCTGGGAAGCCCCGATGGACAGTCATGCTGTAGGACACTGCTACCCCGAACTCAGGAAAGGAGCTGGATCTGGTCATTTCCCCACATTCTACTTTTTCCTGTTCAGCTCATAGTTGAATTTTTGCTGACAGGCCTGAGATGTGTTGTGAGAACTGACAGTTGTGATCACGCTCAGGTGCAGGGCACACTGGGGGAGCCCCAGAAACCCACCACAGTTTGTACAAGAGTCTGAGGGAAGGCTTTCCTTACCACTCAAGTTTATGACGAGGACAGGAGATGGAGAGCGGTCTCTCCTGGTCCTGTGGCCATTGGGTCGATTAGTTTCTTCGTGCCCAAGGCTGTTTCTCAAAGTCAAGCACCTTGTGCCTCAGCCTGGCTCCCTCCTGTCTTGTTAACTAAAAGTCGGACAGAAACACAGGCGCCATATGTTACACACTAATTAGGATCCGGATGTCATAGGTAAGGGTGGAGCTAGCATTAGCTGAATGCAAGAAGAGGCCCTAACACAAGGCATTCGCTGGAATTGTAATTAAAATGTGACTTGGACAGTTTGACAGTGATTTCCTTTACAAATGAGTATTCTGTGGAAATCAGTATTGATGCAAGAAAAACAAAACAAAACAAAACAAAAAAAAAACAGCTTTTGCTCCAAGGGGAATAAGAGTTTATTCAGAGCCAGAAATGAATGACCATGGCCAGGGATTCGGGTTGCCCTCCCCGTACTTCAACTGTTTAGAGTTACAAAGTCATGAACCAAGGCCTTTTTCCATATACATTGGTAGGGACATCGAGTAGGCGGCCTAGAACAGAGAAGGGAACTCTCACTATGGGTTTTAGGCACTGGCTGATAATATTCCTAGGTTTTGGTTTGGTGGAAGCCAGGTTCACTGAGTTAATACATTCCAAAGACGTCGGCTGTCAAAGGGTATGGGAGCAGAGAGAGGTGGATGATCGGTAGCTTCCGTGAGAACTACAGACAGCAAAGATAATTTTGGCTTTTGAGCTCCACAATCACAAGCCTCTAATGGGTCAGCACCCTGCAGAACCTTCTGTACCAGTGGTTCTCAACGTTCCTAACGCTGTGGTGACCCCCACCCATAACGTTATTCTGTTGCTGCTTCATAACTGTCATTTAGATACTGTTATGAATCAAATGTAAATATCTGATATGCAGGATATCTGATATGCGACCCACGGGTTGAGAACCGCTGTTCTACACAGATGTGGCTTTTGCACATTACTTAGCGGAAAAGATTGCTTGTGTGGCTTTTCGCACTAGCTTGACGTGCTTGGCTTTTCAAGGCTGTGTGACGTTCTAATTTCTCCTCTTTTGGTTTTCTACTTACCAACATCTCTCTGAGGAAGGGGCAGGGCCGTGTCTCTGAAATCCGGCCCTCCTTCAAGGTGAAACTAAACCAAACACAATAACCCCAGCATGTTTGAGTGATTAGAAAACTATTCTAAAATGTCCCTGTATTTCTGGCCCCCAGTTTTATATTTCTGATTGTCAGCTTGAAGTGTACAAAATGTGACATCCTAGAGGTTTGGTTTTCCGTTCCTTGATTTTCTTACTGGAAATTGAGGGGGAAATAAGGAACAATGCCAAGCCGGTTGGTAAGCCCAGGTTCTCATCTAACCTGGGGAACACTCCAGTGATAGAAGCAGCCATTTTGACCTACTCTGTTCCATCTGACTTGAACCACCAGGGCTTACGGTAGGTGGGTAGAACCTGGAGCTGGTAGCTGCCACCTCTTCCTACCGAAAGGCCTGCTCTGTGGGTGTCAGACATCTGCCAGCAGAGGTGGCTTCTCCCGCCTGCCTCTGGTACAGGTGTCAGACATGCAGCTGGAAGCGGGCTCCGCACAGCAGCGCTTGCTCCTCCCTCCCTCCTGGGGCCCCTTCCTGGGGCCGCAGCATGGGATGGCTCTCCCTGTGTTCCTGGACAGCACACGTGCCCCAAAGCTGTGAACGGCCTTGCAGAGGGGCCTGCAGTGCTTCTGCACAAAGGTTTGCTTTCCTGACGTCTTAGGAGGCCACCCCGCCTTATGAGTGTTTTGTTCTGGGCTCTGGGGGGGCGCCTGCAGGGAAGGAGGCCTCATCTCAGGCCGCTGCATCAAGGCTCAGGAAATGGCTTCTCTGCAGACTCCAGTTCCGCGGCCACTGCGCCTGGCATGCTACCCCCAAAAGTGATTGCGGGCGGGAGAGCATGGCGGGACAGTTCCTTATTATGCCCTTATTGTTTACTTCTTGTCTAATTTTCTTTCCCTTCTGTCTAGAAATATTATGGGCTGGATACAAAATGGGGCGACATCGAGCAGTGGATGGTAGGCCTTGAATATAATTTTTAGACTTAAATGATTTATAATTTAATTCTGACTGCAGTTTAATTATGCCAGTAGATTCCTCTTGCGCTGTAATTTGATCCTCAGAGGTCTTCTCGAGGGCATTTCTGCATCTGGTGTGGTGTTGTTAGAAACGGCCTGGTCAGGCATGTGACCTGTCCCACTGCAGAAGGGGACTGCTGATGTCTGCAGGCTCCCCCAGTTCTCTGCATCAGAAGATCCCCAGGGATGGGCTAGACATGTGCCCTTGTGCAAGAACTTTCCAGAGAACCTCATGTTATCATCAGAACATCTCGCTGTTCTGGTTAGAACCAGAGAAGCCCCAGACTGTTTGCCTCCTTCATGGACAACCAGCTGCCCTATCACCCACCCACCCCCACCCTTCCCCAAACTACACACTCTCCTCACTCATTCTCGCTATTGGCTCCTCTGTGCCCATGGAAACCCTTACTCTTGAGAAAAATCCCTTCTTCCCTTTCTACCTGTTTTCTTTAAGAAATCTGTCTGCCTTCCCAGGGCAGCCAAGGACTAGCTCAACCCCAGAGAGTCTACCTGCCCCCAGGCCTCTCAGGAGAGGTGCCCATGTGGCAAGGCTCTGGGCAGGGCACCCTCTGGTGCTTTCCAGTGATCCCAGAGCAAAGCTTTAGTCTTATTAAGACACCCGCCTCTTCATGTCCTGGCTGCTGTCCTGGATTTTGACGCATGCTTTTGGCATTGGAGACCTGGAAATGTCCTCACCAAGCCTCCTCACCATTAAACAGCTTGAGGGAGATCAAGGCCGTCTCTACCATCTTAGATGCTATGTGTGATATAAATAGCTATTGAAAAATTCACCATGGTCAGCCTGTGTCAACTATCACTGGTACATCCCCTGAGGTATGTGTCTTCTCGTCAGATCTTAAGGACAGTGAAAAGATGGCCACTTGGAAAGAATGAAAAGCTGCTAGTCAATTGTGAGCGACTCCATGCCTCCCACTCCCGCTCCAGAGACAACCATGCAAAAACCTGTTTGTCCTGGAGCCCATAGAGCAAGCTGGGTGGCATCCACATTGGGGTTCTCTAGGGGAAATCACTTCCCGGAGGAGTCAGTCCGAACGGGAAGGGAGTTAATGGGAAACCAGATTATGGGGTTACAAAGAAAGCAAAGCTTCGTCTCTGCTCCAGCGCTTGTCACTGCTTTTAAAGCCACGAACTATGCCAGTGAGGTGTGTTCCTAAGGACCTCTCCCACGGAGCTCTTCCCACAGTCCTTTACTTAGACCTTTTTAAACAAAAGCAGAGAAAATGCTGATTTGCCGTGTAGATCAGAAATGCTGGATTCTGGGGCAGCGGGACCTTCTGGGGTTTCTAAGGACTCGGCCTTGCTTTGTCTAACCTCTCTCTGCCATTCCCTTTGCTTCGGTAGGAAGACAGCGAGCGCTACTCTCGTAGATTCCGGAGAAACCCATCGGTCAGTACCACGCTCCTTCTCTGCCAGGGATGACTTGGCGGAGCCTGATCAGTTCCTCTAGTGACTGAAATGGATACAGTGCTAGAGAGAATTGCCATTGTTGATATGCTGTCTTTACCTGAATAAAGACCGTAACTCAGCCTTCAGCATTTGGGGCTAAATTATGTAAAGAAATTGTGTTTGGGATTTTTAAAAAACTGGATATTGAACCCAGGGTCTCATGCAAGTTTAGGTACTCTACCACTACTCCAGCCCTGTTTGGAAATGTTTAAATATTATTATTCATATATTATTCACAACAGTGTGAATGCTTATTGTTGCTGTTAAATGTCCATAAGTAATTTTTATAATCATTGAGGCTTATTAATAACCCTCCTTAAAAGTTACCTGTGACACACTGTGTTTCCATAAACAGTCTCAGGCAAACAGGTGTACTGAGAACCTAGGCTCGCATCCTCTGAGCTCTCGGGGTGGCTGGTCCACCCGCTGCTGTGGAGTCGGGTCAGCAGGTTCTTCCCAGTCCAGTTCACGGTTGTATCCTCCTCCTGTCTTTCACTAGGCTTCTGATGAAGACGAGCGTTTGTCCGTGGGTAGTCGCGGCAGCCTACGGGTCAGTAACGGCATGATTGCTTCTGCATGGCACACCACGCGTGGGCGAGGGCCTTTGGCTTCCCACCTCTGCTTTCAGTCCTTAGGTTATCACCCCTCTCCTCTGCTGGTCCCCACCTAACTGACGAAATGCTTGTGTATAAGTTAACCAAGGGCCGGCCAGGCTGGGCTGGGGAGAGGGTGGGGTGTTACTTGTGAGTTCCCAAAGAGTGGACGGCATCGTTTTTTTTTAATAATTTTTCACAACGTGAAACTACAAAACGTGTAGATTGTCTCAGAGTTGCTGGTTTGATGGCCTAGAACATGAAGACACATGGCATTGCAGGCACATGGCATGCCCCCTTTCCTACACAGTCCCCAGAAAAGCCAGCCTTGGTTACACCAGCTGTCGGCCGGACTGGGGAAGTCGTTCAGGTGGTCAACGAGGACCCGAGTTCCATCCCCACAACTCGTGTGAAGAAAGCCATGTGTGGTGGTGTGCGTTTATAATCCCAGTTCTGGGGGCAATTAGTGATGCTGACTGGCTACCTAGGTTACCCTTACTTAGTAAGTTCCAGGCCAGTGAGAGACCATGTCTCAAAAAAAAAAAAGATAGAGGGCATTCCTGAGGAACGACATCTAGGGTTGTTCACTAGCTTCCACATATATTATGTGTGTGAAAACACACCCAAAAGTAGCCATAAGTTACTTACGATTTTTCTGCCACTGCGGGAGGCTCCCTGGAGAGAAGGCTGTGACCTTCACCATCCCGAGCCTTCCAGCCAGTTCCGATGAAGGCTCTTCTCGGCAGTGCTAGGGACTGGATCCAGAACTTCACCCAAACTCTGCGAGTGCTCTACTATTGAACGACCAGCTCTTCACTGACAGCTTTATGGCTAATAAACACAGCCTTTGTAGCCACCTTAGAAGAAAGTGTGTGCGCTCTGGGAAACGAAGCAGAATGCTTGGGTTTTAGCTTCGTAAGCGTGTCCATTCGATTGGCTGCAGGGTTGACCTGGGATCTCGCTACTCCCAGCAGCAGCCACTCTGGTTTGCTAAGGGACTTTATAGAGCTGAGGGTTGGCTTACCATTGCCGTGACAGTTAGGTCACACAGTATTACCCCTTGACTAAACACACACCCCGGTGTGTGCTTCCCTTGGCGTATAAACCATAACGCCACCACCACTGTCCCGGCCATCCTAGCACTAAGAGCAGAGCCTGAGTGGCTTTGCTGGACATGTGACATGTGAAGTGACACCTTGCTGCTGGGAAGTTTCTGCTGAGTGTCTTTCATGATGCAGCTGTGACTTCCTCACAGGCCCCTCAGGCACGATCAGCTTTAGAGGAAGCAAGATTTATGCAAGCAGAATACAAGGACAAGCTCAACTTGCAACATCTGTGGCCAGGCCCAGGCATTGCAGCCGTGGGCAGTGTCAAAGGTCCAGCCCTTGAAACCAAGGGGAGGAAGAACAGTTGGGGTGAGGGGAGGGACTCGGCAGGACAGAACCGAGAGCTGACCCTTGGATGTAGCCTACCCATGGTGGCTTTGCAAGAGGGCTTTTCCAAGAAATGGCAGGAAGGAAGCCGAAGAACAGGGATGGGAGACGGAACAGGCGGGAGAGTGAGGCAGAAGCCAGATCTCTGGGACAATGTGTCATCTTCAGACCTGTGGTCCCTAGGGTTCCCCAGGGAGGAATTTCACCATCTTAAGATTCTTGGGGGTGGGGGGCATGCCCTGGCTCCAAAGAGTTTACCATAGTTTCAACATTCACAAATGTTGTAGTATTCATTCACCTTCCACATTAACCTCTAGTGAATTGAGTCTCCATGCAGGACGTCTCGGTCAGATTCCAGTGTATCTGTTCTAAGCTCTGAAGTTTCACAGAGGAGGTCCACGGTTAGGAAGCTGAAGAGGAGGATGGGAGGAAGTCAGTGAATTTCACTGTCAGCCTCTGTGTGCTACACGACTCCGCCACAGTGTCCTTTAGAAACTAAAGGCCTGTGCCACCAGGCCTGACGACCTGAGTTCAATTCCTGGGACCCACATGGTGGAAAGTGAGAGCTGATTTCTGAAAGTTGTCCTCTGAGTTTCACTTACACTGTGGCACATGCCACCACCCCAAAAACTAGTTTGTTTATTTTTTTCAAAGAACTAGAACCTTTAAAAAAAGAAATCCAGATTTGAGAGCTAGGGTCCTGGAAATAAGAGTCAAACCTTCTGTTCCTATTGGTGTGGAACAAGTCTAGAGCATTTAGGGGCCCATTTGAGGTCGCAGTGACAGTGCCAGCTCCTGATCCCTGAGAGACTTTCACACCTGTCAGGTGCCCAAAACTCTGTCCCCTGCTGGTTGGCACAGCTAAGAAGGACATCTGGCAACCCTGCTGAGTGGACTTACATCTCACTCTGTGTCCATGGAGGCCAGATGATGCCGCTTAACATATTTGAATATTCTGAAGCCTTTACTTTGCAAATTCCTAAGATGGTTTCTTTCTCAACTCCTCAAACTTGCCTTCTCTATTGCCTTTGGCAATGATGATAAGCCCTGAAGGCATGCATCCTGGGATCAGCATGCATGGTCCCCTGGGGAAATCAAGATTGGGGGTTAACGTAAGGTTTCAATTATCTTTATTTAAAATCTGGCAACGGTACATCTCTAGACCTTTCCCTAATTTAATTAGATCCTATCTATGTCAAGAAGGGAGTAAGATCCAAACGGTTTTGTGTTTCGTGAACTAAACAACTGGTGCGTAGAAGCAGTTTGATGTTCTTGGATTTGATGGTGGCTATCATTCTGATAAATGTATCTCTTTTAAGTAAGACGTTAGGAGTCATGGGGAATGTGTTTCTGTTAAGATTGTAAAGGTGGCCTGGTTTGGCCTCTGTGTTTGCTTTGCTCTGACTTACCTCTGGCACTCCGATTCTGTTTTCCTCTTCCACCTTCTGCCAACAGGCCCTGCCCGAGCCGGAGTACGGGAGTCCCTATGCCTGGGTGAGGTGGTCAGATAGTTTTGCTGTGTGACTCTGTGTGCAGTGACAGATGATAGCCATGCTGTTTTTTACTAACTTCCTGGGTGCTTTTCCAAAGTGCATCTGCCAGTCTTCCCCCAGGGCACTAGGAGGTCAGGAGAGCTCGGCTTCCTCTAGAATGAGTCATCCTCCCCCCCTGCCTCCTGGCCTGTGGATGGGACTTTAAAGCCTGGGCGGCAGTACCTGGGTCCCACTCACTAGCGGGTGCTGAGTATCGGCTGTTGGCCACCCACCAGGGGTTCTTCAAAGGACCCACCAGACCAAGGATTCCCAGGGCCTCTCTGTGTCCTTTAAAAGACTTAAGTGTGAAGAGTTCATTTGACTTAAGAAATTATTTTCCTGATCTGTAACCATTCGAATTGATAGTTGATAGTACCAGCTGGCTCTTTTGCTGGGAAAATAACCTTTGAGGAAGACTCCAGTTCCAGCGACAAAAAAAAAAAAAAGCCCTGGAAATGTCTTCTATCTGAGAGTCCCAATGCCTTCTGTGCTCTGGAAATGTGGACAGTTTACACCCCAAAGAATTCTCCAGTGGGTTTTGCAAATCTGTAGCCTCGTCTCTGGGACTTCACAGGTGTATTTTTTTTTTTTTTCAATCTCAGAGCCCCTGGGCTTCATGTATTGTCCATTTCAAAATTATCTGGAAAATTTACTTTTATGTTTAGTGGCAATCATTAATAAATAGTGCCACGTGTCGGCTGAGCATGTTTGATCCCCCAGGGTCCCCACAGAGCTGAGCATGTTAACTCTCACCCCATCTCACACACCGAGCTACTGCAACCGTCCTAGCCTGGTGAGGCAGGGCGGCAAGGAGGAAGCGCAGGACAAGGCCTGAGATTCAGGGTGTGCCCCGACAGTGCCTGTTCCCTGTCCACAGAGCACTGCCACACTCATACGGTGGAACCAGCAGTTCTTCAGACCTGTAAGGAACCAAACGCATTTGAACCATTTCCAGACATCATCCTTTGTTTTTTAAACTCAATTTCGGGGGCTGGTCCTTGGGCTACATGTGAATTTTAGCAGTGGCCAGGGGCATTTTGGATTTCATTTCAGAGTGTCTTTTTCTTTTTTTTGCTTTTGTTTTGTTTTGTTTTGAGACAGGGTTTCTTTGTGTAGCCCTAGCTGTCCTGGAACTCGCTCTGTAGATCAGGCGTGCCTCGAACTCACAGAGATCCGATGCCTGCCTCTCTCTCCCGAGTGTTGGGATTAAAGGTGTGCACCACCACCGCTTGGCCTATGACTTTTCTTTTTAAAATTAATTTGAATGCGTCAAGTATGCCGCTCACAAGTTTCAGCTAACCTTTCTTGTTTTGTTTCCCATTTTAATGACCTCTGAATGTGCCCTGTGACTTACACGGAGAAACAGACAGCAAACATTGTCCATCAGAAAGGCTGACAGCTGGCACCACACAGCCAGGTTGAGAGTACCTGTGCTTTGGAGCTGCGTGGCAGCAGTCCATTCTGCCAGCCTCCAAATGTGTTTCACATTAAACACATTTCAGAAGGGTTTTATGGCTTCTTGTGGTTTTCAGATTTCATGTGGAAGGCTTTTTACATGTTCCTGTTTCACTTAGAAACTTTGAATTTTTTTTTTTTTTTTGAATTGTAGCAAAAGTAAGCATATAGTTTATAATGAGGGTTCTATAACTCTGGAGTTAAAGTCTGCCCATCAGTTGCTTATCCTACATCAATGTCATGACTATCCAGTACGGGCTAAGCATGGCCCTGCTACCCTGGAGTGAGGATCCCCCAGTGCCAAGCCCTTCCAAAGCCAAGCCTCCTACCCACTGGGGTGACCATCAGGTGCCTCCAGAGGCTAATGTGGGCATCCAGGAGGCTCACCGACACTCCCGTGCCCCTCACCATGGCCTTGTAATTTATTCATTGCTGTGCATGTGCCATGGCTGTGAACATGCAGGTGGATTGAATAACCTGCCTAAGGGCACAGGGCAGACCTTGCATTCGCAGTCAGAGCTTCTCAGGCTCGAGACAGATAAATCCCTTTCCATCTTGACTAGATGTCAAGCCACTCTGCCTTTTCCCGCCTTTGAAGCTGCTTCGGTCTCTGGTGGTCCTTACCTTGAACCAAGAGCCAATTCCTCATACATCGTTCCTTTCTGCAGTGAAGTAGACCGTTCCCTATAGCTGCAGCGGAGCACTTTTAGATGGCCCTGCCTTGGCTTAGGGGGAGCAAGGGAGCCAGGCAAACCTTTAGTGTGTCCAGCCTTCTGCATGATTTGGTTTGGTTTCTTCCTAGAGGACAAATGATAACATCATTAAGTTTATATTCCCGTCTTATCTAGAAAAACAAAACTGGAAGAGTGGGTGACTGAAAGGTGACTACCGAAGGCTTCCTACTCCTTCCTCCTGGACTAGCAAATAGGTTACATGTTATAGGACTAGTTACAGGTTACATAAACCCTATTCCAAATCTTAGGGGCACAGCTTCATTAGAGCTACATATCTGGTCTAACTGACCCGGGCGGGTCACTACCCTCTGGCCTGGTGTTCAGCCTTCTTGAAATCTAGAGTTTCCGCAGCAGTAATCCTAAGATTGGACACAAGATTACACACACACACACACACACACACACACACACACACACACACACGTGCGCGCACCATAAAAACTGCCCAGAAAAGCAGCTACGTCAGGCCATGTGCCTCACTCACAGGAGGGAATGCCACTGGCGCCATGTTTGACGGGCTTTTCTGAATTGCAGTGGGGTAAGAGCATGCTGGCAGTTTGGGGGTGGCCAGGCTTTCTGCTTCCTTCCCTTGGCTGCAGAGAAGGCTCGGCGTATTCGTGGATAACTGTGGCTCTCTGGTTTGTACCTGTGCTGTTCTTTACACTGATGTGACCTCTTCTCTCTTTGTTGAAACAGACTAACGGTTATGATGGAGACTATTCCGGATCCCAGTCCCTAAGTAGAAGATCTGGCAGGGTTAGTACAGCAACCATGCATGGCACGTGCTCTTGGGATGCTGCTTCAACGTGTCTAAATGATATTGCTCAATTTAGTTACTTCGCTCTTTTTGTATTACCCTGGCTCCTTTTTGCCCCCCAATAGCACACTCTAACATTCTCAGAATGTTAGTATTCAAGCATTCTTAGCATGATTCGGATTCTAGATGTTAAAAGGCTGATAAGCATTCCTAAAAATACCCAGAGAGCAGAATTAGCTTGTCCACTGTTTATTGCCCTCACGTGTGTGTCTGTGGGTGAGTCGGCTCTCACATGGACGGAAGCCCACCATTTTCAGTTCTCCAAATTTTAAGCTGGCAGTGTTAATCTTTATCTTAAAGATGCACGTGTGAGAGCCTGGATTTCTCTGACGAGCAGAAGGAAGGGAAGAGGGCAGAATTTTGCCGTCTCCAGTGCTCGTGTGGAGGGTGAGAGGCAGGCATGCGAGCGAAGAAGCCAGAGCAGTACATAAGAGACAGAGAGAGGGCCAGAGCCTGGGCAAGGTCTGGGGTCTGTCAAGGCTGTAGCTGTCGACGTCTCAGAAGGTTAAATTGGACACATATTAATTAAGCCTCATGCTCCAAACAGATTAATCTTGAGTTAAACGACCTAATACCTTCCTGTCCTTAATGTCATTTTCCCCTTCCTGGTAATAAGCTTCTTGTGTAAAATTTAATCTATTTTAATTATATTAAGATAGCATTTAGTCACTTCAATTCCATTTTTCCAGGCTTCAGAACCCGCGCGCGCGCGCGCGCGCGCGCGCGCACACACACACACACACACACACACACGCACAAGCACACGCACACTGAGCCAACAGTTTCGGCTTTCCCAAACTGGCCGAACAGGTTGCTTGAGCCTTCTCGAACCTGTTTAGAGTTACCTGTGCTTTTTCTATGACCCCTCTTAAACTTTTCTAGCTCCAGACTTCAGAGACCTCTTAGTTGAGATCTTCTGTCACCTTCACACTGACACCCGCTGAGTCTTTAAGGCCGCTCGGTGGCACTCCAGGGACAGAAGCCTGCAGTCACTACCCTGTGCATGTCCTTCAGTGGTGTCAACCAACTGTGCCCAGCGAGTCTGCAGAGCTGGCCACCAGCATTAGTGATAAGAGCTGCAAAGTTTCCCAACGTTTGTGTGCCCCCCCCCCATTTTGCTATAACTGAAGTTATTTGGGAGTTCTTAGAGCCAACTTCCTTCAGTGTTAACACTCCTGTCTACACATGTGATGTGAACTCATCAACCCATCTGTGACATCAGGCTGCGGCACACCTATGTCCAGTACAAATGCCCTTCATGATTTAGTTAGGGTTTCGGCAATGCCTCTACAAGTCAAATACTGATTATAAAACAGCTCACGGAGTGAAACTGGATGTACAATCAGTCTAGCAAGTAGCCAGGGAGAGTCACATGACTGAAGAACAAAATAACCTTCATCTAAGTCACACTTAAGAAACTAAACATGTGGGGCACTCTGGAGGAAAGAGTAGACGGGATAGAGGAGCTTCGCAGGTGTAAATGAACCAGACCCCTGTCTGGTAAGAGCTTGGGAATGTCCGCCTCCTCCCCGCTTGATGACTTGATCTCATGTCACCTCCTGTGCGATGTCACCTCTCCCACAGTCTCTTTGACCTGATGCTCTACAGCGCATGCATGCTCGATGCCCGCACATGCTCGATGGAACTGCCTCCGTTGCAGAGGTGGAAGCTGTCTCTCAGCCTCCCCGTGCCTCTCTGCATCTAGGTGCTGGGCTAGGCTGGAGAAAGGCTGAAGTTATTGCAATAGAAAGAATTTTAATTACCTCAGGAGATATGCAGAGAGGAGAGTTGAGTCAGTAAGCAACTGGCTAATAATAGAGCACTCAGCTTCATGGGGGCAGAGCTCTGAGACTCGGAAGGCTCACATCTAAGACATCTAGCTCTGAGACGTGAAAGGCTCACATTTAAGTCTGAGATGTGCAAGCGAAAGGCTCCCATCTAAGGCATCTAGACTCACTTGATAAGAATTTATGCTGCAAATTCTTCAGGTGAGCCAGGCGGTGGTGGAGTCACTTTTACATGGGTTCCAAGGATGAAACTAAGGTCACTAGGCTTGTGCACAAGCACCTTTACCACTGAACTGTCTTGCCAGCCCATTAGTGGTATTTTTACAATAAAAAATTCTGCTGGGCTGGTGGTGGTGGTGGTGGTGGTGGTGGTGGTGGTGCACACCTTTAATCCCAGCACTTGGGAGGCAGAGCCAGATGGATCTCTTTGAGTTCGAGGCCAGCTTGGTCTACAGAGCAAGATCCAGAACAGGCACCAAAACTACACAGAGAAACCCTGTCTTGAAAAAAACCAAAAAAAAAAAAAAAATCTTTAGGTGAACCTGGGTTCCTGGGTCCCAGCACTGGTGTGCCTGTGCTTGCCTTGTGAATGGGCAGGAAAAGGAAGCACTCACCACTCAAATTCTCCTTTTCTGGTGCTCAGAATTCCAGCTACAGTGGTGGTGGCGGCTTCGGCGGTGGCGATGGCAGATTCTCCGCTTTGTCGTCCTCCAGGGAGGAGAAGTTGGTTGGTTCCCATTTAAATCTTTCCCATCCTCTCTACAGAAACTGCAGGTTTTGTAGCATGCACCCTTGTGTGTGGGATCCCTTCTTCTCCCCCAGCCTATTTTACAAGTTTCCACTTGGAATGGATATTCTAAGAGGAGTAATTAACATGTGCTACTTCGTGCAGACTCACCACTGTCCTGTGTTTAACATAAATTGTCACATGCAGCCAACTACCGTGAGTGAACCAATGGCATGCTTGTGTATATTGTCTGATCCAAAGGGGGGGAAATTAAAAGCCTGGATCTTCTCACCTTTTTCTGAAAATGATACTCTCTAGGCGCTATGCACTTTGTGGTACTTTGTCAGGGATGGTGTGGCCTTGGTATGAAAATCCAGTCCAGTCTAGCTCTCTGTGTACACTCATGTGCATTGACCTGGGCAGGTGATTTCTGTTTACTGAAGAGTCCTACCAGCTGGGGCTGGCATATCCTAGTTAAGGTTCATCCACTAACCGAGCCAGGGAACCGGTTTGGGTAGGTGGAGAACTGAGTGGGCCCACATAAGCTGCAGGATGGGTACCCCTGAGTCTTCACTGCTGGGCCCCAGTATCACAGTCAATGGGATGAAAATGGGACTTCTTTCCCCAGTACTGTTATCAGAACGGATGTAAACCTTAAAGAACAAACAGAAGGAGCTGGGGAGATGGCTCAGTGGTTAGGAGCACTGGCTGCTCTTGCAGGGGACCTGGGTTCGGTTCCCAGGACCCACATGGCAGCTCCCAACCATCTGTAACTCCTATTTCAGAGAATCCAGCGCCTTCATCTAGCCTCTACATAGACCAGGCACACACACTGCACTTTCATATACTCGTGCAAATCCCTCAAACACATAAAATAAATCTTATTAAATTAAAAAAGTAAAAAGGAGACGAAAGTCCCTAATGAATTAAAGGCAATACCCAGCTGAAACAGAGCCCATGTCCAACTCAACTCTAAATTTAACAGAAGGAATCTGCACCCTAAGAGTTAAAGGTCAGAATTAGAGCTGGCCTCTTCAGATATAAAACACAGTTCTCCAGACTGGATCTTGGGATATTCAGCCTGTCAGTGTGCCTGCCTAATTCATTCTTACAATGTAATGTCCAACCAGGGCGGGTGAGACCAGAGACCATCCTGGCGAAATAGCTATTCCTAAGCAGAAGCTGGGGTCCCTGTAAATTTAGAAGTCCAATTACAAAGACTAAAACCACTAGATCTTGTTATTGGTTAAAATCAACCCCCTCTCCGTGTGTGTGTGTGTGTGTGTGTGTGTGTGTGTGTGTGTGTGTGTGTGTGTGTGTGTATGTCGTGCACACACGCACTGACTTAAAGTCCTAAGTCAGTCTGATGGGGTCATTCTGGTTCTGTGCACTAATGGGCGCCTGTCCCCTAACTCTCTTTCCCTCCTGCCCAGCGAGCGCGTGCTGATGCTCTGATAGAATCGGGCTGTTTTCCGTGTGTCCCTAGTCCTAATCCACCCGTGAGATGGAGTGATTTCACACCTCCCCACCCACCTGACCCCACTTGACTGTTTTCTTTCATTGCAGGGACACTTTGGCTCCGACCTCGGCCTTCCCAGCAGTGGCCTTGCTTCCAAGCCCCTGTCTTCCCAGAATGGAACCCGGGTCTGTTCCTCTGCCCTTTCCTCTGCAAAGCGCTTTGTGGCTGGTGCACTTAGAGGGCACCCCAACCTCTCCAGTGTGCGGTCAACAGGGCCAGGCTCGGGGCTGTTTGGAATGGCTTGGCTAGCTTGCTGAGACTTTCCTCAATCTCCTAAAAATGTAATTTAGGACCTAATATGGAAAAAGAGACTGTAGGGGAAGGAGGGTTCTGTGAAATGTATACTCAAAAACAAAACAAAACAACCCTCAAGTTCAGAAAAATTGGTCTCTTGGGTTTCTCTGTTTCCAGCAATTGTTCCCCCATTTGGGGTTCCAATTTGCCTTTAAAAAAATTTTTTTTTCTTTTGTAAACGTGTCCAGGAAACAACCTACAAGGTCTCTGTGCACATTGCCTCCTGCATCTTGGAGAAGTGGACAGAACTGAGCATTTCTTTGACGCTGCCTCTTTCCTGTTTTCACAAGATTGAGGTTCAGGGCCAGCCAAAATGGGCCTTTGTTGCTCTGGGCTGGCAAGTTCTGTTGCAGCATAAGGGTACCACGTTAGAAATCCCAGTGCACATGCTCCTTTGGAGGTTGGCTGTCTCCTCTGTGGGCAGATTCAGCTGCTGGAAGGTCTGTCCCTTGTCCCTGCCTCCTTCCCTGCACTCTCCTGTGCCCTGTGCCTCGGGTCTGTACCCAGTCCTGACCCATCTCTGTAGCTAGGTCCTGCACCTCAGAGAGCTGCCTCTGCATCCCAGCACGACCTCCAGAACTCTGTGCTACTCTGTCTTCTAAGGATGTGTCCCTTGGGCTTCTGGGAATGCCAGCCCTGAGCAGCTAGCTCCTTTACTTACACCCTTTTGTATCTTGACGGCTGCTGTGACCCTGATAGAAGCAGTCGTACCCTGATATATTTATTCTCTCTGTAGTTTTCTGTACCCGAGGGGATGGTTCAAGGTCCTCCTTGGTGTCAGAATCCAGAAGGACTCTAGCCCCTCAGATAAAGTGATGAGGCATTTACATCGTGTCAGCACATCCGCCTATGAACTTTAAGTCATCTCCAGCTTACTCATGGTGTCTAGTATGTAAATGTTGCGGAATAGTTGGTGCGCTGTGTTCAGAGAATGATGCAGGCAGAATCTGCCCATGTTCGGTGCACGTTGGGTTTTTTGTTTTGTTTTTGTTTTTTCAGATATTTTTGATCCTTGGTTGGTTGAACCCAGGAATGCTGAACCCTAGATACGAGGTTGAGCTATGCGATGCCTGGGTGGCCTTGACATAGTCCCCTAGCCCGGGGACTATGTCCATCTATTGGCTTTGCGTCAGGTCTTCTTCCAGCAACATCTGAAAAGGAATGACTGAAAAACAATAGCCCCATTCCAGAGATGCTGAGGGAGTTTGTGGTTTTAAAGTTAGAAATTGTATCATTTATCTTTCCTGTAAATTTTGGATTTCCATATGTCCAGTCCCCTGAAAACACAATCCCTTAGCTTTGGCTTTTTCTTCTAACCATTGTATCATAGTTACTTAGTTACCAGAGGCGGACGGCATGGCGTGGCTGCCTTAATGCTGCTGTCCGGCGCTGTTTTCCCAAGGTCTAAAGCCTGCCCTTTGCTTTCCTCCCGCAGTCCGCCTTGCTGTGCAGTGCTGCCCCCCGGCCTGCAGGGAGTTTCCGGGTGCGTGTGCTCCCCACCCCTGCCGTGCATGCTCCCCTCTGCCTGTTGCACATGCTCTGCCGCCCTGAGCCCCATTTCCTGCCCTGCCGGGGAAGTGGCACTTGGCTCACAGCTTACCCACGCTCTGTGGTCTCCGCCGGTCCCCTTTAGTCAGATCCGCGCTTTCTCTTCCCTGACGGCTGACAACAGCTGTCGCCCTGTTCCATCTCTCGGAAGACTTGTTTAAGGTTGTTAGGAAGGAACAGTGACAACATTTACCTGTTGGCAGAAAGACAGATTGGCTCCTGAGTGTGCTGACAGCTGTAACAGACTCTGAGCCACGTTGCCATAGTACTCTGGAAATTTCCATATGACTATATAATTTTGGAAATTTCCCCGTTTTAAATGTAGGTTCTTACATTCTGCAGAAAACTAGGTTTTCAAAGTTACTGTATTGATAACTGTGAATTTCCACCACATTGCACACTCGGGGTTAGGTACGTATACTGGCTAACCTAGCCAGTACTCTCCGAAGACGAATAAAGAAAATTCAGGTGTCTTTAAATGGGACAGAGTTTGACATCACTGCCTGAGTTTTTGTAAACATCTTTCTCTATGATTAATTGCATACAGTTTTCAAGGTAATCAAATACTGTTTTCTGTGTAGCAACTTCTGAAGAGTTATAAAATATCCAACATCAAAATGAAAATTACCGTAATGTTTTATTCCAAAGCCGCTTCACACAAGAATAATTGTGTAAACAAGGCGTATGAGGATACTTTGACGAACTTCAGGATGTTTGAGTTGCTTGCCAATTTTCAATCTTGATTGGCAAGATTGAATGTGGGATGTTTTTCAGAATAACAGTCTCCAATGCTTTCGTGAAAATGCATGCCAACTGACAGCAACTTAAATGTCTCTCTTCTGACTTCTGCACCTTTTTGTTCTCTGTGGCTCTCTGAGGAGCTGAAGAGGGTGATGTGGAGCCTGCATGGTGTTTTCCGGAACCTCTCCCTGGCACATGTCACTCTTCCTAACCTGACCTTTCAGTGTTTTCTGTGTGGTCCTTTAAAAAAGAGTGCGTCTCCTGCCCTGACCGTCTGTTCTTGTCGCAGGCGTCCATGCTGGATGAGAGTAGCCTCTATGGAGCTCGGAGGGGAAGCGCCTGTGGTTCCCGAGCTGTAAGGCGCTTTTCATGTTTTCCATCATGCCTCACTGTGTGCTGCATGACCCAGGGGTGTTTGCTGGATGGTGACTGATGTCACAGGAGGAAACGTCGTCGTCTGTGTTTTCCTTTGTGATAAAGGTCATGGATGATGGAATCAGGAAATCTTTGCTTGTTAATTTCATGTCCTCACTCATCAGTTCGTACTGAGGTCACAGTTGGGTTTCGTCTGCTTCAGTCCCTGCAACTCCTGAGTAACGGAACAAGTAATGAATTTCTCAACTTGAGGAAGGAGAAGGGGTGGGAGGATTTCGACAGACCCCCAGGGTTGCTATGACGACGCTGGTCCCACTTTGCAGGCCTTGCCACTGTCCCCTGACGACCCTGAGACAGCTCGTAGTTGTGTGTAGCAACCCAGTCTTGACCCTCTGGAAGGAGTTTCCACCCCTCTGAGCAAGAGATCCAGGAGGACTGTCTCTAGCAGGAAGTGAGATCAGAGACAGGTCCTACAGACATTCTCTTCTTCATGGTGGGCACGTCTGTGTGGGCCTGACCTAGCTTCTGTTTCTCAGTCTTCTCATGGCCAATGAAATGGAGGTGTGATTCAAACTCAGAGCTTTCTGACTTACATTAGCTGCCCATGGGCCACTTGACTCCCCGGCACAGGTGACACTTGGGGCCTGATGACGTGAATGCTTCTCTTCCAAAGGGTCAACGCAGTCCAGCTGGTTAGAGAACTGCTCTGACTAAGGGTCCTTAAGCGACATGACCTGGTCCTTATGTCTCTGGATGCCCCACACCTGAGTGTAAGCATGTCTTTATCCAGGGGAGAAATGTAGTTGGAATGCCTCCGCGGGCCTGACCATGCTGGCCACAGCCCTTTAAAGTACCCAGAGCTTTTGTTTAACCCTCAGTGACTTCTGGACATGAGCTGTCACGTGGGGCCTGGGAAACATGATATAGCTGCTGATTTTCAGGAGGGTCAGGTCAGGCCAGCTGGTCTGAGAAGTGTTCTGACCCAGGAGCCTGGGACTGGGCAGGAAGCAGCATGAGGCACAGTCCCTCCGACCATTGCTAGCGAAGAGCTGGAGTCATTTCTTCTTTCATTCAGCAAGTGTTTCTGAAGTGTGCCAGGCCTTATCCGCTCACTGGGGCCGGCTCTCTGGTGGGAAGACAGAGACGATACTTTAGATGGCATCATAGCGCCCCTGAAGATCCAGAGTCCTTACAGTTTACAGTGGCGATGACGCTTGGAAGGCTCTCGGCCCAGAGGTCCGTCTAGCATTTGTCCCAGGGCAGGCGGCTGAATACAGACCAAAGTTTAGAGGCTACAGCCCAGGCAGGGGCTGTCATCCTCCTTCATCAGGAGTTCGAAAGCTTGAACAACTAGACAGGCACACCCAGAAGACAGGTCCTCCATTGTCTACCTGGAAAGGTGGCAGAAAAGCCAAACTTCCCCTTCATAAATGCCAGCCCGCCTCCTAGCTAGTTTCTGAGCTGGGAAGCAGCTGAAGGCAGCGCAGGATGTCACGACCTGCCACCACAGACCCAGGAGGGATGCACACGGAAGTTGAGCGCTGCCTGGTGTTCTCCTGCAGCTAGCTGCACCCTGTGGGAAATGCAGCTGTGTTTTCTCCCTGGTAGATGTTTGCCTGACGCTGTGGCAGATGCAGACTCCTTTTCTGAGCACTGTTTGCTTCCTAACCCTAACCCGTCTTTCCTCCCCGCTGTGTGTGAGTGTGGCTGACCTCCACACTAACCGAAGCGCGGTCTCGGTGGCTTTCCCTCTCCTTGTCGCTCTGCTGACCCTGTTCCTCTGTTTCTATCTCTGCATCCTGTGGCGGCTCCATCGTAGCCCTCAGAGTACAGCGGCCACCTCAACTCCAGCTCCCGGGCCTCCTCTAGGGCCAGCTCGGCGCGGGCCAGCCCTGTGGTAAGTCTGCTTCCTGGCCCTGCCACCCTTCAGCTTCCTTTCCCCTTCTCCTCTGTCTCCCTGTCCTTTCCCCCTGGCCTCCCACCCCTTATCCTTCACCTTCCTGCCCCTTAGAAATGGTCCCTGTCTTTGAAAGCCAGTGTGGGGTGAAGCTTGAAGCCTCTCACTTTGTTTCAGGTTTTAGTAGAAATGGGATTGGGAAAAGGTTTTGAGTTTTGAAGACGCTGTTGGGTTGTGTCAGGGGTACACTGCTCAACTTCTGAAGGACCATAACAGAACAGGAGTCATTAGCGGTGCTTAGAAATGAGACTTGAGAGGGAAAGGTCCATTCTGGGGGTGAAAACTGCAGCCACGTGTGTGGATGGGCCGTATTTTACAATTTAAAATTGCGAGGGCTTGACTTAACGTTGCCTTTAAACTGTGCCGGTTACCAGACAAGTTTTAAAGTAAAGTGTGGGCCTGTAAATGCCTCGCCACTATCAGTTCTTCTTAGGTCACCTGTTGTCACATCTGCTCAAAAACTGCATAGACGCTGCCACCAGGGCCCTGCTCTATTTGTGGCTCACCACATGCCAGACATGGCGGGAGGAGCCAAGGCCCCGACATCAGGTCCTACACAGCTTGACGGTTTCACCCAATCAATCCGTGGCTGTCTTTGAGGCTGCTTTATCATTATCTAAACAAGAAGTTGTTTTATTTTGTTTGTGTGTGTGGAGGGGGGTATATCTGCTGACTTCCTCTATTGCTGTCTGCCTAAATATTATGAGACAGAGCCTCTCACTGGTTTTTGCCGCTGTGACTGAGCTGGCTAGTCAGCAAACACCCAGAATCCTCCTGCCTCAGTGCTAGGATTACAGGTGCACACCACCAGGCCGGCTTTTTGTTTGTTTGTTTAAACACGGATGCTAGGGCTCAAACTCAGGTCCTCATCAAGGCTGCAGAGCAAGTACTTTACCAACTGAGCCATTCCCCAGCCCCCTTGTGTCTCATAGCCCCAGATGGCCTTGAACTCACTATGTAGTTGAAGATAACTCCTAATCCTCTCGCCTCCACATCCCAAGTGCTGGGGTTTCAGGTGTATAGATAGCACCGCACCTGACAGGACAGTTGGGGCTGGAGTGGGGAGACACGCCCAGGCTGTAGCAAGAGGGTGGGCGGAGGCCCACACTTGGAACGCCGTGGGTGGAAAGTGCAAACAGTCCAGGCCAGTCTCCTTTGATCAGCTCACATGAAAACTCCCAGGCATAAATACACAGTTTGGGACTCAGTTCTCCAACCCTGTATTGCCCAGGATTGGTCCCTGCCACCACAGAATGCAGGGGAGCCAAGACACACCACTTACACAGATGGGTTCATTGTGAGGTTTCCTACCTGAAGCAGCTTCCCCTGGAGGAGCCAGGGATCCCTTGCAGCTATGAGCCTCTCCAGTGAGTCGGTTCAGTGGCCTGGTGCCCCTCCCCCACCCCATTATGTGTCTTTCCTTTAAATTGGAATGGCTGTCATGAGCACCTCAGGCTCTGTGGTGGTATAACACATACAAACTAATCCATGAGGAGCCTTCAAATTATTAGGAATAAATTTTTTCCCATGGCAAGTTAGTGTAGAATCCTCTTCCTTGTGCATAATAATCGAGTGTGCACTTGAGTAAGTGGAGAGTTTGCAACCAAGAGAAGAAGTCTGCAGCTTTTACTTTCAGAGATTACCAACAACCCCCCCATACCATCCCCCACCCCCGCTGCCTGAGCAACTTAACCCCAGAGTGGCAAAGTAGGATTATTTGTCATCACTAGGCATGGCCCTTGGCTTTATTTAAGTATACCGATGAAGTCATGTTATGACAGCATTCGTGGTTACTGTGATTGGAAAGACTAAAGTCGGATGCCGCTCCCTTTGCTGTGTGTGTGTGTGTGTGTTTGTGTGTGTGTGTGTGTGTGTGTGTGTGTGTGTGTTTCTAGATCTTTGGAAAGTTTACATACATGAAACAAGTTTGGTTGTTGTTTTTGCACAGAGGTGCATTGCACATCTGTGCAGCCTGTGAGGCAAAGGAAGTGATCTCTTTGGGGTGTGGGCACCCCCGCTAAGTCCATTGCAGGAATAATCAGTAGGCATTTTTTCCTCCTAGAAACCTGGTCATTGCCCCAAAAGTCCATCGATCATTGTTTTTTGTTGTCTCATTTAGTGAGCAAAGGTCAGAGCAAAGATGTGTGGAACACAGACTGGCCTCTCGACTCATCCTGT
Source organism: Peromyscus maniculatus bairdii (assembly GCF_049852395.1). Classification (NCBI taxonomy): domain Eukaryota; kingdom Metazoa; phylum Chordata; class Mammalia; order Rodentia; family Cricetidae; genus Peromyscus; species Peromyscus maniculatus. Next base: position 9,125,155 of record NC_134864.1, read on the forward strand.
CACCTCACATCAGCCAGGTCCGCTGACCAAGGAACCTATGTATGGTTCTCAGGTGCAGCGATACTCTAAACATAGGGTAGTCCCAGGAGATTCTTCTGTCAGTGGGAGGGTCACTGGCCTTTGCCAGGTCCCTCCTCCTCCCTCTCAGGCAGGAAGACCCACAAGTCCAAACACAAACTTCTGGGCTTCTTCCCATCAGCAAGTCTGTACTCACTCACAGACATTTCTCTTGACAGCCAGCCCAAATCACACACACACCCTTCCGTGGAGTAATAGCCCCGGGACACAGAAAAGCATAGTGTTCTTTATGCCTCTTTAGGCACCAGGATGCTGGGTTTGGCACCCTCTGCCCTTGGGACCAACAAGGACTACAGTGACCCTCCCTCTAGCCTCTGTGGGAGGCACACAGAGCAGGGTGGACGGTAAGGCAGGAGTTATAAGACGGGGTTCACATGCCACAGCTCCCACTGCTGGCTCGAGACGTGTAGGCAGACATATAAACTCCTTGAGCTAAAGCTGGAAGGAACAGCCCCCTGAAGGCATAATTTGCCACTGCTTGGCTCTCGCTGCCTCAGCCACATTATGACACAGTTGTTAGTGTCCGGATCGGTTCTTAGAAAATACCCCTGACCTAGTACTTCACCAGGGGCGAGAAGAAAATACAGAAGTCAGCTGCTGCGGCACTCAAGGCTCTGCATCTCACATCTGTCAGACGGGAAGCGAGGCGGTACTACAGGTTGGGGGCAGGGGGTGCCGCCGAAGAGCAAAAGCCACCAGAACAAAGGAAGTGGTCGTCCATTCCCCTTTAAGAACATGAACGTGCCTCCACGTCCATAGATTATTGCAAGGGTCAAGACCAAAAGCTTGGGGAGGCATCAGTCCCAATGCAGATGGCCATGTTCGCCCTCATTCTAACACCACTCCCCACCCCCTCCTCTTCACTCCCACAACCCCCATCCCCCACATCCAAAAAAAATCCACCTGTCCATCACCAGTCCTAATTAGTGTTAACTGTCAACACAGCCTGAATCACCTGAAAAGGTGCGTAATTGTCTTTATTATGTTGGCGTGTGGACACCCCCACAAGAGAATTCTCGTAACTGCTGTAGGAGGGCCCAGCCCACTGTGGGCAGTACCATTCCTAGACAGTCCTGAGTTTTATAAGAAAGCTAGACATGGTGCCTACCTCAGGGTTCCTACCTGGACTTCCCTCAGTGAGAGTGTGTGAGCCAAAGAAAACCCTTCCTCTCCAAGTTGCTTTTGGTTGAAAAGCCACAGAAGGAAAAACGTAGGACACACACACACACACACACACACACACACACACACACACACACACACACTCATACTCACACACACTGAACCATGTTTTCTTTCTCTCTTTTACGCCCAGAATCTTCTCCTTAAAGAGGTTGTAGTTCACCCAGTGTTAATTAGGCACCTAGAATATTCTGGTCATGAGTCTACAGTGTTAGGCAATATAGACCTACCTGCCCTTGCCCTTCATGAGATACACAGACTGGGCCAGAAGATGTTCATCAAATAAATAACATAAACATCGGCTGCACAGCTGTGAAGGCAGGTGTTTAGGAAAAGGTGGCATCTGGAGTTGAAGATCTAGGCTTAAACCACACTCAAGCAGAGCCAGGTGACATCTAGGGCATCTCCCTGGACTAAGTCTCACAGCCCGCTGGAATCCAGGAGAGCCTCCGTGGTTCTGCAACATCCTTCAGGAATGTCTTGAATGCAGCCAGGGCTCCTGTTGTCCCCTGTATTCATAGAAAAGTGCTGAGCACAGCTGTTTGCCTATTTGCATTCGAAAACAAAGACCCTTGTGACTCACCTGATGTGAGGCGAGGCAGGAGCCAGGGGGAGAGCAAGCCCGCATCTATGGGTACAAGAGTAGATTTAAGACCAACGATTCACCAAGCGTGGTGACACGTGACTGTACTCCCAGTACTAGAGAGGCAGAGAAAGACGCATCACGATTTTAACCTAGTGAATCCCAGGCTACTCTCAGCTACATAAACTCGGTCTCAAAAATACGATTAGGGCCAGGGAGGTGGCTTAGCGGCTGAAGGCACTTGCTGCCAAGCCTGGTGATGTGAGTTGGATCCCAAAGACACAGAGAAGGAGAGACCCAAGTCCTACAAGTTGTCCCCTGACTTCTCCACATGTCATGGCATGCACGTACACCCTGAATAAATAATAAGTAATAAAGCCAAGAATTCCCACCCTGATGGGAAGCGCCACTGTCACAACACTGGAGGGGATGCGGCACTTAAGTGGCTGTTCCCTGGGTGCTGCTGGCTGTGTCACTTGTTTTCGTAGCAGTGACATTGCTTCAGGGACCCTGTTGGCTTTCCAGTGTCTGATGTGGCCTGTCTGGGAGTTGGGACCGTGAGGCTGGGTTCTCTCTTGGGCCAGATCTTGCTTGGGTCTCTTTGTCTTCGAATGGGCCAGCCAAGGGACGGTGACGTGCAATGGGTGTTTAAAACCTCATCATGTGCTCTTTCTAAGAAGCCTGATGCCGGGCGGTGGTGGCGGCGCACGTCTTTAATCCCAGCACTTGGGAGGCAGAGCCAGGCGGATCTCTGTGAATTTGAGGCCAGCCTGGGCTACCAAGTGAGTCCCAAGAATGGCACAAAGCTACACAGAGAAACCCTGTCTTGAAAAACCAAAAAAAAAAAAAGAAGCCTGATGAGGTGGCGTGGGTGGGACTCACGTCCATTGTCCTCCTGAAGGACTCACTTTTGGAAGGGAAGGAGGAGCTGCCATGACCTGTGTTCTCACAGACGTTTCTGAGAGGGGACTTTTTTCAGGAGGAAAAAAAAAATTAAAATTGAGACAAGTTCTTACCCTGTAGCCCAGCATGGCCTCAAACTCATGGCAATCCTCCTGGCTCAGCCTCTCAAGTACCAGAATTACAGGCATGTGCCGCCACCCCTGGCTCCAGTAGATTTTGGAAGATGTCTTTGAATACAGTCAGTGGTAATTATAAAAGACTAGCATGTATCATTTAGAATTCTGTTAGTGTGACATTAATCTGAAATACTGAGTGCTGGGGAATGGAAATTAAAAAAAAAAAAAAACCCAAAAACTCAGTAGGTCACAAGATTCCTGGTGCCCTTGCTCTTTCCATGAAGGGAAGGCCAGTGTTTGTAGGTCTAGGGGCTTGTCCATGTGCCTGCTGTGTCCACCTCTAGTGGCCTTGTCTCCATGGCAACCTTCACAGCGGGTCATGCCGCAGCCATGGATGTGTATTGTTTCCTTGTATGTTATTTTCAGAGGGACAGTGGCACGTTCTCTATCAGAGTGAAGGATAGCTTCTGGTTTACTTATCTGTCCCTTTGTGTCAGAGGCTTTGTGAAAAGGCTGCAGCTGTCTGTTGGCTCCTTTCTGGGACTGACCTGAGGCAGACCTGACCATAGGCGGACCTGGCCAGGCTGCCATCTAGTGGAGTCAGTGGGAACAGCAGCTCTGGGGGCCCTCGTCACATCCCAAGGGGCCCCAGCAGCTGCCTGTTTCAAAAAGCCTGGACTCTAGATGTACCTTGTCAATTTGAAAACAAAATCACATGCTGTAGGGCATATTTCATGTCTCTGTATTGAGAGAGCAGTTTTTAATTTTTCTCTGCATGGCCTCAGCCCACTCCCCAATTTTTCATATTCTCCATCATATATTTTAGAGAAGAGACTTTTTTTAACTATGGAAGAAGCAAACTATGCTTTGTGTTTTATTGGATTTTTTTGAGGCCATGTAACTCAAGATGGACTGGAACTAACCCCATATACCAGGCTGACTTTAGACTCACAGAAATCCACCTGCCTCTGCCTATGCCTCCTGTGGGGGCGGGGGGGAGGAGGGTGGGTTAAAGGTATTCACTGCTGCACCTGGCCAAGCTATGGTTTGGAATTTTTGTCTTTCTGGTTAGATGTTTTGTGAATCATAAAAGCAATATATGTACCCGTTCCTAGTGAACGCCCCTTCGCTTGCGGACATAGATCATTGCGATCATTTGGCTATCTGAGCTCCATCTTTTCTATACAATATTTATTGACAATGAGCAGGAGAAAACAGTATTTAACCAAGGAGTGAAAAGCCAGCAGCCTTCTAGGTGAAAGCCTGAGTCTGCTGATCTGGACTTTGGGGGCTGGGTGGGGCTTGGTGGTTCAGTGGTGGCCTGCCATACCCCAGGCATTGGTTCCATCCCCAGAGCTGCAGAGCTGGACCTGTGTATCCTATCTCTCCTTTGGGCTCATTAATATTCATCTGCAGACCAACTCATCTAAAGAATGAGGCTTTGGGCCCAAGGGAGTTAATAAATTGATCCCTCAGGAGAGTAGGTGCCAGCTACCTTACTTCTCTTTAGCTGCCCAAGTTGTTCATCAGAACAGTATTTCAGAAATACTTTTATTCCCAAGTAGAATGAACATAATTTCCTGCCAAAATCATCCTGGAAACTCAGAGTGGCTGTGGGCTCCGTCAGTAAAGAGCTCGCCATGATGACCTGAGTTTTCAGATCCCAGCACCCATGAAAAAATCCAGGCACTGCGGTTCATGCCTGTTATCCCAGGCTGGGGAGGTGGACACAAGAGGAGCCCTAGGCTGCTGGCCGGCCACTGAATAAGCAAGCCCAGGTTCAGTGAGAGACCCTGTCTCAAACAATAAGGTGGGGAGATGAAGAAGACACTGTATGTCAGATTCTGGTCTTCACGTACACACACATGCTCATGAACACACTTACATTCACACCCAAGGAAAATGGAGCAGGGCTCTCCAACTCTGTAGACAGATAAAACCGTCTCTATTGGGGCCTGCCTTAGCACCCCACAGTGTACAGTTAAGCCAGTGTGAATTACACATCTGGAAATGTACAACATCTGGTGATTATCCTGCACGTCAGCAATGGCCAGCAGTGAGGGGGTCCACGGGGTCTGAGCAGCAGGACCTCTGAGTCCTTTCCATAGACTGGTTAGATTCGATACACAGAGAAAAGAAATGGACAGTGGAGGTGAATGTCTTATGCCTAGTGACCGTTTCCTCTCTGCTCATATTGTCTGTGAGCTATGACCTCAGAGCATGGTGGTGACTTCAGGACCATCCATTGTAAACCTGCACAGGTGTCCACAGTGTCCCATGCCACTCAGATCTGTGAATCTGAGATATGATTTGTGTTTGTCACTGACATTTTTGGTGAATGCTCTTAGGATCAAAGTTAAGAATTCCTAAGCTGTGGGAAACAGCACTTGGGACTGAGGTGAGAAGCATGGTTGCTGATGGTGGCCCAGCACTGAAACTGTGTGACTTCCCAGAGGGCCAGGGGCAAAACTTGATCTCATTTTAGATGTTGAGAAAGGAAGGAACAGTCCTTAACGCCTGTTTCAGCCTTGGTCCCCAAGACACGCCCTTCTACCCCAGGTGTCTCCCCTGGGGCTCAGCACCAATGCACACCTGCTCTCAGCCTCATAGGCTGCTCTGAGTCGCACTGAGGCATCTCTCTGAGGAGAGGAAAGAGACTTCCACACAGGAGAGATGGGAAAGCCAAAGTCTTAGGTTTTTTAGTTTTTAAATTATAGCACAACCTAATGTTTTGTTGTTTTCATGGTTTTTTTTTTTTCTTTTTCCCTTTCCTTTTTCTTTTGAGCATCATACTCCAGAGTTCATAGGACCAGTTCAGTGCTTTGAAATATTTGACGGTTGTCCATTTCTTCCACAGGTCGAAGAAAGACCAGACAAAGACTTCACTGAGAAGGTAAGGGATTTCTGCAAGCCTCTGTCTCGGGTTAGTTATTAACCTAGAGGGTCCTGGGTGACACTGAACTCAGTGACTTGTTGTTTAATAAAGTAAGTGACTGACGGAGCTGCTAAGTGGGCCACACAGTGTGATGTCATATCTCCAAAGGGGTCCAGGGCCACACAGCATGACGTCATATCTCCAAAGGTGTTAGGCATGAGTGTTGAAACCCCAGGGTCAGAGAAGAGCTCACTGCCAAGTACACAAACCCCAACCCCCCATGAAACATCTCTGAATGAGCCTTTTTATCTCTGGCCAGAAGCCTGTGGGAGATGGTTCAGTATAAAAGCTAAGTCAAAGAAAAAATGCGCTGAGGCTGGGGAGATGGCTCAGTGGTTAAGACATGAGGACCTGAGTTCAAATCCCCAGCACACATATAAAAAGCTGGGTGTGTTCACATATACCTGTAACCCCAGTACTGTGGCTGGCCATCTAGTTTAGACAAACTGGTGTGTTTCTGGCTCATTGAGAGACCCCATCTTAAGGAAATTCAGTGGAGAGTGATAGGATATTTGGCAGCCTCCTGTGGCCTCCACACTGTTACCTACACATGCACATATCTCACACACACGCTTACACACAGAAATGATCATCTGTGAAAGCTAAAAAGGACACAGGAAAGAAAAGGCTTTGAAATGTTAGGCTTGTTGGTAATTTTGGTTTTCCTGAATCACATTTGATCTTCCCTCATTCCAGGGGTCCCGTAACATGCCCAGCTTGTCTGCTGCCACGCTGGCTTCTCTGGGTGGGACTTCCTCGCGGAGAGGAAGTGGAGATACTTCCATCTCCATGGACACCGAGGCGTCCATTAGGGAAATTAAGGTAAGGCACTGTTCTCATTTGTGACTTAACAGAACCCCTTGGAAGACTGATGAGTCTTCAATATTTAGAGCTTCAGTTTGTGAGGTTTGAGATCAATCCCATCTCCTCTGTCTGCCTGAAAACATGGCTTTCTCCTAACACTGGCCCGGCTGAGGCAGCATCTCTGTGGGAAGCTTTACCTGCCTGTACCCAAGAAGGGAGGAGTATGTGTCCTCTGTGGCCATCAATATTCTCTCCACAGGCCATGTCATCTTTCACCATGTGGTAGCACGTGTAGATATTCACTTTTCATTTTCTGGAGTGTTCTAGATGGTGGAACATTCTGGGCATCTACCCCCACATCCTTGTTCCAGGCCCACAGCAAGTGCCCACCCACTAGCGTCTTTTCCCTTGCTGAGAAACATGTGGGCTCCCTTCTGTTAGTAGTGTGTCTTTGGTAGACTTCACCACTGTATCTTAGTGATGGTTTTTCCCCTACGATAACGCAGACGTTATTCTCCATAAGGATGGTGCCACGTCTGGTGACCTTCTCGGGATATGGGAAGACACACAGCCCAGCACTGTGTGTGAATTATTAGTGCAGCATGTGCTGTTAGGTAACTGGGGCAATTGTGTCCCAAACAGGAAAAGAATGGAGGGTGGGTGACCAGAATGTGTGTCCTTCAGAGAGCAGAGCAAGACAGAGGGTCTGAAAGGGCTGGATTTTGTGGGAGAGTTTCAGCATACTCAAATCTGGTTGCCGGGGACCAGATCCACCGGTGGTGACTAAGCAGCCACGTGGCACTTGCCAGAAGAACAGAGAAGGGATTGAAGCAGCTGCGGGTGGTAGACCTGAAGTGCAGCTTCTGTGGTTTATGAGTATGAAGCCAGGATGGTCGCCCCTAAAAATGCCATGTACCGGACCCTAACATCCTCAGCAACCAGCCCTGTTGCTTTCTCTCTGGGCTGGAAGTGGAGGTCACTCCGGTCCTATTTAGACTCTGCTCTTAGGCATGAGGACCATTCATTTGCCTGGCAGGTGTTTGACAGGAGACTAGTTTGTGGCAGATCAGTCCCCAGGTACCAGGCACATGGAGAGAAGTGGGATGGAGACTGGGAACTCCGCGTGCAGACATTGGGATGTGCTGATCTCCCCCAGCAGCTCACTGTGTCTGTGGGGAAGGAAGACAGGAAGCTAAACTCTTGTCAGAGTTCTTGTGGCTCGCTGTTGTTGCTTAAGGTTGTTTATTATTATTATTATTATTATTATTATTTTATTTTGTGTGTCTGTGTCTGTAAATCTGTGCCACATGTGTGCACGGTGCCCGCAGAGGCCAAAGGAGGGTGTCGGATCCCCTGAAGCTGGAGTTGCCGGTGGTAATAGAGCCAGCCACCTGACTTGGTTTCTGGGAACTAAACCAGGGTCCTCTGGAAGACTAGCAGGAACTCTGAGCCCCTGAGCCATCTCTCCGACCAGCCCCCCTCGCCTGTTTGTTTGTTGGCTTTTTAGAGATTTACTTATTTATTATTTATTTTATGTGGATGGATGTTCTGCCTCTGTGTATACCTGTGTACCACACGTGTGCCAGGTTCCCACAGAGACAAAAATAGGGTACCAGATCCCCTGGAACTGCAGTAGCAAAGGGTTGTGAGTCACCATGTGGATGCTGGTAATCGAACCCAGGTCCTCTGAAAAAGCAGTAAGTTCTCTTAACCAGTGAATCATCCTCTCCAGCCTCAACGTTTTGCTCTTTTTTTAAAAAAAAAAAAAAAATTATAAAACAATACAAGATACACTTAAATTTTATAACATTGTATTAAAATGTGTGAAGTGCAAATTTTAATCTTTATAATAACTTTCCTTTGACGGCTAATAAAATAAATAGGAAACCATGTCTCAGACTGCCTAGACAAGGCACGGACCCAGGCATAAGAAGGGGCATGCAATTTCTGCGTGTGATTTCTGCCGACCCTCCCCCCCTTGACATCATCTGCCTTTTGTGCGTTTCCCTCAGGAACTTAATGAGCTAAAGGACCAGATTCAGGATGTAGAAGGCAAATACATGCAGGGATTGAAAGAGATGAAGGTACCGGTTTGTGGACGTGCGAGCCTGTGACACTAACCCACCTTAGCTTTAAAGAGCCTCACAGAGGTCCCATGCGCATGCTCACCCTGAAGGGCACCAGTTGTGGAGAGTGTGGGAGCGTGGGAATTCTAACACAGTGTGCATCTGTCTCCTTCCAAATGCAGTTTCTGAACGCAGTGAGTCCCCAGGGGAAAAGGTGACCGGCCTGTCCCCTGATGTGGGGTGGTGCTCAACACCCTCGCCCTAGGCTCGGAGCCAACGTCTCCTTTTGCAAACACGGCAGACTGGAGAGTTCTGGCTCTCTTCACTGCCCATAGTTGTGGCATACAAGTGTCTTTCTCCCAGTTTGCTTTGCCGAGCTCACTAGAGCTGCCCTAACCAACCCATGTGCATGGGAAGCTTCCGGGTTAGTGCATGCTGTCAACTTTTACTTAGGGCAACAGCATCTGAGAGCGTATGTGCGTACACTGCTCTCAGATTGTGAAGGACGTCGCCATGCCAACAGGAATGTAGCTCCCCAGTTCCTTAACAATGCTGGGGTGAGCAGGTGCCATAGGGAGCAGGTGCCAAGGCACAGGTAGCCATATCCACCAAACAGCTCATGACAAGTCTGGGATCCAGCAGTAGATACAGAGCTGTATCTTTTTCCTCTCCCCGGAAAGGGCCTAAGAAAGCATCTTAGCTCCATTACAACAAGCACCAGACAGACAGGTGGCATAAGTCACGTACAAACTCATCATTTTCATGGTCATGTCTATATAATGGAAAAATTAAGACCCCGGCTTTTCACTCACCTAAAAATGGAGCCAGTGAATCAACTGGGATCCAACAGTACCACCTTGGGTTGTCGTGGTGTGTATACCCAGAGCAAGACTGTGGGGTCCCACAGAGGTTTCCTAGTGAGATCTGAGCTTGTTTTACACAGCAGGGCTGCATTAGGGGATGGCTTGACCACATGCATGGTTACCAGGTGTTTGGGAGGGTCTGCACTTGGCTGTGCTGAGGGGAGGTCTTTTGCTCTGCCCCTTGGCGTCCCTTTAAAAGCTCTTTTGTAGAGAGAGAGGAGACTGGTGGGTTTTGACCCAGGCCCTCCTGAGGCTATCCTGTGTTTCTATCTGTCTCTCCCCTCTATATTTCTATCTAAATATTTCTCACTTCCCCCTGCTCGAGAGTACCCTGGGGGAAAAAGTGGGGGCAGGCCCCCCACAAAGACGGGTACAGGATTCCACAGGGCCTCTGGGTAGCTCTGACACTTAAGCCGACACCTCTCTCTTAGGCTCTGGGTGGTTCACTGCTGGTGACTGCCCCCTCTGCCTTGCCGGCATCACTTTCCTGACATTCACACTTTGGAGCCTTCAAGAGTGGAAGCCATGTTTGGGCGTTGTCAATATTATCTTTATAGCTTCTTTCCCACGACTGCCCTTCCAAACAAATGACCTTAGTCTTTCCAGGACCTACCCAGGAACACCTGTGTACCTTGTTTTATTTCCCATGAGTCAGAAATCTGCTGTGACCACAAATCCTTTCCTGGTTCCCAAGCCTGAGCGGGGTGGCCTAGCTGTGGCTTGTGGCAGGGTTTTATCACCATAGTAACTGGCTCTTTCCCCGGGCTGTAGCCACACATAAACCCATTGAGCTGCCAGGGCCCAAAGTGGAAAGATTCTGCCACTGAATCAGAGAACCCATGGCCCTGCTGCCCCCCACTACCCCCCCCAAATATGCGCCCCACATACCTCCTTGTCTTAACAAGAAGGTAGATCGCTGTGATAGCTACTTTTCCTATTGCTGTGACAAAACACCCCACAGAAGCAACCTGAAGGGAAACGGTTCACGGTTCAAGGATACGGCCTGTCGTGGCTGGGAGTCCTGGTGGCAGGAACATGAGGCAGCTGGTCAGGTTGCCTGTGCAGTCAGCAAGCAGTCAGCTGTGAGTGCTGCTGCTCCCTTTCTCATTTCTCTGCTAGTCAGGCCTCCAGCCCAGGGATGGCCCACAGTTAGGGTGGGTCTTCCCACTTCAATTAGCCTAGTTAACATAATTCCTCACAGGCAAGCCATAGGCTACAGTCGCTCCCCCCCACAGCTAAAAGCGACTTGTCTGAGTGGACGGGACATTGGGAACTGGGCTCTGCCTCTGAGATTGTACTGTGTCTCTTCTACTCTAAGAAACGAAGGCTGAGCTTGTAAAAGAACCCTGGCTTAGGCTCGGCTTGTTTTCCTTTTTTCAATTTGGAAACGATGGCCTGGTGTCGGCAGGACTCGCTGGCGGAAGTTGAGGAGAAGTACAAGAAGGCCATGGTCTCCAACGCCCAGCTCGACAACGAGAAGACCAACTTCATGTACCAGGTAGACACGCTGAAGGACATGCTGCTGGAGCTGGAGGAGCAGCTGGCCGAGTCCCAGAGACAGTACGAGGAGAAGAACAAGGTAAGTGCCGCCGTGCTCGGGAATGCTGGGGCAACTGTGTAAATGAAGGGTATTTACCTTTTTGTAAGGATTTTTATTTTTGCTAATTATTGGGTGGGGGGTGATGGTTAAACAGCGCTGGTGGGTGGCGCCGGTTACCCGCGGGAAAGTCACAGGCCACGGCAGAGCCCAAAGTTAGCTTTTAGAGCTTTATTGGGAGGGAAAATGGGTGTGGGGAAGGGGACTGGGCCTGGTGAGAGAGAAAGATGGGGAGGGAGCGGAGCAGAGCAGAGGGAAAACAGAGAGAGGGTGGGGGTCCTCGTCCAGCTTTTTTAAGGCGGGGATTGCGTCAGCGCCTGCTGCTGATGTAAGACATGAGACACAGGACCCGGAGCTGCGCATGTACAGAATCCTAACAGGAGCGGTTTGCGCACGAGTGCACTAGCTTGCAGAAGCCAGAGGAGGGTGTGGGATCCCCTAGAGCTGGAGTTCCAGGCCATTGTAAGCTGCCTGACATGGGTGCTGGGAATTGAGCTCAGGTCCTCTGCAAGAGCAGTGTATGCATTTAACTGCTGAGCCATCTCTCCAGCCTGCGTTTATATTTTTTAAAACAACGATTCTCCACTTGTCCAGAAAGCCCAGAGTCAGAGAATTAGGATACTGTATCTTTGTTATCCGTGGTGGCCATGCCTATGATCCCAGCATGTAGGAGGCTGAGGCAGGAGGATTGCAAGTCCAAGACTGGCTTGGGCTGCTTAACAAGACTTCTGTGGCCAAACAAAGCAATCTCAAGGGTACGGGGAGAGAATTCTCTGTAAAGCGCTTGCTGCACAGCATTCAGACATGACTTCAGTCCTCAGCATCTGTGGTAGCATGTGCTTATAATCCCGGGAGGGTGGGGGCAGAGGCAGGTGGATCATGGTGCTGACTGGGTAGCCAGATTAGCTTAATCAGATCTCTCCTGACCATGAGAATCTCTTTCTCAAAAAACAAGGTCAGGCCTGGAAAGATGGCCCAGTGCTTAGGGGTGCACACTGTCTTGCAGGGGGCCATGTTTGGCTCCCAGTACTTAAGTCAGGTGGCTCTCCAGCGCCTCTAATGCTAGCTCCTGGGGGTCCGATGGCTGTGGCCTCCGTGGGCATCCACACACATGTGCACAGACCCACACATGTATGCATAATTAAAAATAATAAAGTCAACCTTGAAAGGAAAAAACACAAACCCCAAGGTAGACAGCTCCTGAGGAATGACACCCAAGGTAAGCTTCTGGCTTCCACACACCTGTGCACATAGGTGCACACATGCATATACATTTGCACATTCACATATATACATTTAAAACTCAGAAATCTGTGTTCTCCTCTGAGTAATTTGAAATGTTAGTATGCATAGTTTCAATGTGTAAACCGGAGGGTTCTACTAGAATGTTGGTATTTTGCATGAAAACAAAACAACCATGAAAAGGCATGTATATGAAAGAACAGTTATACTTAAATAATGCACAGCTAGATGCTTCCAGATTTTCATGTTAAAATACACTTCCTGCCTTTTGTTTTATGTCAGCTTCATAGGGTATTAATTACGAACATCGGAGATTTTAGGAAAATTGTATTGTTAGTTCTACTTATTTGGAAAAGGCACAGTGATCCATTTCGGAACTCATACCTTCAAAGCCCAGAGAAGGGGGATCATGCATGTACTTCGGGATCCACTGGGACTCATTCTTGCATATTCCCAGCCTTTAGCACAGACCCCGAGAAAGAGACCCTGGGATGCATCTTAACGAGAGAGGAATTGGGAAATACTCCTCAAGGAGCACAAAGGATAATTTTAGAGGAAACTGATCGTCCTCTATGGGCAGCAGAGAAATGAGTTTGTGTTACTGTGTGCTGTGGAAAACAGCGATGACGTGGAAGTGGGTTGTTGGTCATGAGGGAAATGCGGCTCAGGAGAACATGAACCCTGTGGCCGAAATGCGCCACTGAGCTGCAGCCTCAGCACTCTGTTCCTCATCCACAGGAATTCGAGAGGGAGAAGCATGCCCACAGCATCCTGCAGTTCCAGTTTGCGGAAGTCAAAGAAGCCCTGAGGCAGAGGGAGGAAATGCTTGAGGTGGGCAACACCTTTTCCTTCCCTTTCTGTTGGTTCCTTACTGTTGTAGCTCAGGTTCCACAGACTTGGTGGCCTTGACGGCTGGTGTATATTTCCACACAGTCCTACAGACCAAAGTCCAGGTCAAGGTTGGGCACCGAGGGTCACCTTCAGTGTTATGTCCTTAAGAGCAGAGAGTGTAAACTTTCAATATGGACACTCATTCTATCCAATCTGGGACCCACCCTCATGATATCATTTAACCCTAATACCACTAAAGATCTTATCTCCAAACACTAGTCACCTTGGAGGCCAGGGAGTCAGTTCATGCAATCACTAAAGTTACAGCTTTGATTAAAATCCAGGGTTCAGGCTAGCTTTCCATCCCTTAAGGAGACAGCTCCTCTCATGGGTGAAGATTCTCACTCTGGTGCTCTGGTGTGTGTTTTTGGGAGGTGTGATAAAATAATGCCCACCTCTGAGAAGTTCACATCCTAAGTCTCTAGAAATTGTAAATATGGGGGGAAAAAAGAGATTTCAAAGGTGAGACTAAAGACCTTAAAATGGAAGGTTGTCCTTGATCATCTGTGTGGCTCTGATGGAATCACAAGGTACCCACGAGAGGAGCCACATCAGATGCTGAGGTGGGAGCTGTGATGAGCAGTTGAGGTTAGAGTTTATGAAGAAGGAGTGCAAAGCAAGAATGTGGGCAGGGTCTAGGACAGCAGTTCTCAACCTGTGGGTCGTGACCATCAGAAAACACATATCTCCGATGATCTTAGGAACCCCCAACCATAACATATTTCCAGTGCTACTTCATAACTGAGGTTTTGATACTAAGCAGTGTCTCAGTTCCTAAGACCATTAGAAATACGTGTTTTCCAATGGCCACAACCCACAGGTTGAGAACCGATACTCTGGGACCTGGAAAAGACAAGGCTGTTTATTGATCATCTCCTCAGAAGAGTCTTTCAAAACAGTCTCAGACCTAAGAGAATATGGTTATGTGATTCCATGAAAGCTGTGGTCATTTGTTACCACGGACATAGGAAACTAGCACAAGAATGTGCCACGTAGCATTCTGGTCAACAGTGGGACACATGACAGTGGTCCCGTAGATGATATTACTTAGTGATATTGCAGCCATCATTATTATCCGTACTTTATGGTGTTTGCAAAACGATGAGCTCACCTCCCTGCACTTTCTCAGACTGCTGTCCTGCAGGTAAGCAAAGTATGACTGACTGTACAGGGTCGGTTCTTTGTTCTTTAACTTAATCAGAACTGTAAGGGATGGCTTTGAGGTAAGCCATCAGCCAAGCTGGTTTTCTTCCTGGAACTGAGAGTAGAGCAAGAGAAAAAAAATCCCAACGTGCTGCTGAATCCGTGGATGTTGAGACCTCCCCGCCCTGCTCATCTAGCACTGATTTCTTTTCTCTGCTCAACGCTGTGTCTGCTCTCTTTCTGTCTGTCCCTCTCCTCAGGAAATCCGGCAGCTGCAGCAGAAGCAGGCGGGGTTTATCAGGGAGATCTCTGATCTTCAGGAAACGATAGAGTGGAAAGACAAAAAGATAGGGGTAGGAGCCTCGAGCCCTCGCAACGCTGTTGGGGGAGTGGGCCGGGGCGGGGGCAGCAAATGTGGTCCCTGCGGAAGCTTCGGTTTGGAAGAGTGTTTGCATGGGTGTGCATGTGACCCCCATGGGACACAACATGAGAGGCATGGTGATTCCCCCACTCCCCCGGGTGGATGGACCATCGCTGGGTGGTTGGAGTTGCCCCCCTCTCCCTGATGCACCAGAGGGGCCTACATGCAATGCAGGCCATGCAAGGAGAAAGGCTCAGGGCAGCTCAGTGTGGAGGATCAAACTCCAGATTCCCCTCGGGGTTTTGTGATGCTGTGGGGGGCAGCGTGCTGCTCCATGGATTCCCATTTTGAAACCTCCGCAGGGAGGCCCTCATCAGACGCCCTCCCCCTCCTCAGCAGAGAGGAGGACGCAGCCCATCCACACTTAGGAGTGATAAATGAGAAGAATGGCCCCCACCGAGTCACTGCTGACTCATAGTGACGCCTGGTACCTAAAAAGGAGCAATCTGTGTGACAGGGCCCCAAGACGGGTCTAGAGGTGATCTGCCATGTCACGGAAATGTTCACAGTGTGAAGCCCCACCGTTCCACTTTGTCACACTCACAAGCCATAGCTAAGAGACTGTGTGTTCGTGTGCTATGCACACATGCATGTGTGCAAACATGCTCTTCCAGAACATTTTTTTTAAACAACAGATGCTCATAATCAATGTCTAAAAATAGCCTAGGGAGATGGCTGCTGGTAACGTGTGAGCACGAGGACCTGACTTTAGTCACCAGACCAGGCATGGTGACACACATTTGTAACCCTGGCGCTGGAGAGGTGTGGAGATAGGAACGTTCCTTAGGCGCACTGCCCAGTCAGCCTCGCCTAATCAGGGGCCACCAGGCCAGTGGGGCACTCTGTCTTTAAATAAAAAAAAAAAAAAAAAGAAACAAAGAAGATGGAATTTGAGGAATGATACCTGGTATTGTCCTCTGAATTATACGCAGAAACAGCACACAGACACGCACACATGTGAACAGAAACTCAGAAATGTCTAAAGTTATAAAGTAGGGTTCTTTAGCAGCCTGTCTTGTTCTGCGTGTATCTCTCCTTTAAAGGACTGTGTGACTCCCGTTAACTCTCCAGCACCATGTCGGGAGATAAAAACAGATCAGGTGCCAGGCGGTGATGGCACACACCTTTAATCCCAGCACCATGGGGGCGAGTTCCAGGCCAGGCAGGGCTACACAGTGAGAGACCCTATCTCAAAAACAAACAAACAACACCCACCCACCCCAAAAAGAAGAAAAGAAAACTGAGCTAGTAATGGGGTTCCCTGGCACTGTGGCTCAGTGGTAGACCACTTGCCTCCCATGTGTGAGACCCCTGGTTCAGTCCCCAGCTCTGCAATGAGGAAACGAAAGACAGAAATGGACGCTGTAAAGCAGCCTTCCTCCACAGCATCCCTTGCTTTGAAATGCTGGTGTGTGAACAGTAGCTGGTCTAAGCTGGCATAAACGCAACTGCATCCTTTCTCACTGGTGCCCTGGATGGCAGTGCCTCCTAGTCCTTACTTCTTGCTTATCCTGTTGTCTATGCTAATCTCTCCCCCTCCCCACCTCTCCCTCTCCCTCTCTCTCTCTCTCTCTCTCTCTCTCTCTCTCTCTCTCTCTCTCTCTCTCTCTCTCTCTGTTCTGCTGCACACTCAGGCATTAGAAAGACAGAAAGAGTTCTTTGATTCCATACGGAGCGAACGAGATGACCTTAGAGAAGAAACAGTCAAGCTGAAAGAGGAGTTAAAGGTACGAAACCAAAGTGCCGTTTAAGAAAAGTACCAAGGTTGCTGGGCGGCGGCGGCGGCGCACCCCTTTAATCCCAGCACTCGGGAGGCAGAGGCAGGCAGATCTCTGTGAGTTCGAGGCCAGCCTGGTCTACAGAGCTGGTTCTAAGACAGCCAGGGCTACACAGAGAGATCCTGTGTGTCTGTGGCCATGGGTACTGACTCTGCTTTTGTCACTGTGATTGTGTTAATAAATTAGAGCCTTCAGTGAGCTATCCCCAGAAAGCGGGATATCAGTGACCGGCCATGCTTCTGCCTGGGACCATCAGGTGTTTACAACCATAACAGATCTGGAAAGTAGGTCAGAGTTCTAGCTCTGAGTTTGGCATTTATCTAAGTATTTTCTTACCCTCGTTAGAATGTATATGCTTCCCTGTTTAAGCCTCTTGTCGGAGGACTTCCTTAGCTGAACATTATCTGGGATACGTGGAGGGATGGGATCGAGCTTACCCACCAGATCACAGGAAGAACGAGTTTCACTTTGTGTAAGGGCCATGCCCAGGGGAAACCAGCAGGCAGCTCTAGGTGGCTTCACTGACTGCTGCAGCAGTGGTGCTGAGGGACGTGGCCTTGGCGACATCCTGACTGCCCCCAGACACAAGTCAGTGTCATGTCCCCAAAGTCAGAGCAGGAACGTGTCTGGAGACAGGCTTAGAGCTAAGACCTAAATGATGCTCCTCGTCCAGGCTGTGTGCAGCAGCTGGGAGTCTCCAAAGAGCCAGGGGGGAAATAGTGTTGGGGACCAAGTAGATAACAGAGGTCCTCTGCCACTGAGGTGGGCAGCTGCTCTCCAAGGGGTTGGCCATGTCCTCAGCACAGATGGTCCTTCTGAAGATGTGAAGCATCATGACCACCTGCAAATGCCATCTCTATGCAGACTACACTCAGTCCTTCCGTAACTCCTGCGCATTCCTGTCTTCATCCTGGTCTCCCTCTTTTAAAGACTGTGGTCAGAGTTTATAGTGAAAGGTTCGCTTTCCTCATGTTCCACTTTGTGGCAGCCCACAGGTTAGTCATTGCCCTAGTTAGAAGAAAGTCTTTTAAAAGTGTCTTGTCACCAGAAAAATGGGGTGTGTATTGCAGAGGTTCTCAACCTGTGGGTCGTGGCCCCCCAAAGGGGGGTCACCTACCAGATGGTCACACGATGAT
The DNA here is from genome assembly GCF_049852395.1 of Peromyscus maniculatus bairdii. Taxonomy (NCBI): domain Eukaryota; kingdom Metazoa; phylum Chordata; class Mammalia; order Rodentia; family Cricetidae; genus Peromyscus; species Peromyscus maniculatus. The sequence continues at coordinate 9,142,893 of NC_134864.1, forward strand.
TCATAACAGCAGCAAAATTACAGTTTTCAAGTAGTACTGAAATAATGTTATGGCCAGGGGTCAACACAACATTTAGGAATTATATTAAAGGATCACAGCGTTAGGAAGGTTGAGAACCACTGGCGTTTTGGAACATACAAGAAGGAAGCATCACAGATCTGCCTCTGTTGACAGACTGTGAGTGTGTGCCTAGGCACTTCTCCATCCCTGAGGAGTTAGCATCTACATCAAGGGAAACAGCATCCCTTTATCATTAATAAAACAGAGTTTAACCTGGTCTCACTGAGCAGTATGTTAAACCTGTTTTGCTTGCAGAAACATGGAATAATCATAAATTCAGAGATAGCCACCAACGGAGAGACTTCAGACACACTAAATGACGTCGGACATCAAGCCCCTGCGAAGATGACAAAGGAGGAGCTGAATGCCCTCAAGTCAGCCGGGGAGGGGACACTAGGTAAGATCCTTTCGCTGTGTGGTCCGCGTTGATTCACCTTTGTGCACCATCGGCATCGGAGTGACGGCCACTGATCGTTAACAGTCACTCGGCATGCCATGCATTCTGTCACTTCACAGTAGTGTCCCGGCCAAATCACGTGATCACCCACAGTGCTGTGCAGCATGCGTTTTGTGTAGCGCTTTCCACCCATGGCTCAAGGACACATTTCTTATTTGCTTTTCGAGGCCAAGCAGAAGGGGGTAGGCTCAAAGTCAGGTGACAGCGCTGAGCGTTCCATTTGGCTTTTCTCTGGATGCATTCCAATTATGACTGTCAACGGAATCCTGTAGTAGAGCTGTCCAAAGGTCAGAACAGTGGAGGCCGTGAAGTGGGTTCACTGGCCATATTTTCCTGTCAGCCTGGCACACTTGGGCACCCACCATACAAGCATTTGGAGAGGGCGGGCGTAAGGTGCCTGAGTGGGACAGATGGCACCTGGGGGTGACAGCCCTGAAGCTGCTGTCCCCACCCTGAGAATGGAAGGCAGCCTTGGCACTGGGGGTGGTCCTTGCTGCAAGTGGGGTGTGCTCGCAGGAGTTGGCGTTCACCCGCCTTATAGAGAGGGGGCTTCCTCTCTATGCTGCAGGTTTAGCTTCTATGAGAATAAGCGATTGAGAAATCTAATGGATACAGGAACATTTTCTATAATTTTCAGAGACAGAAAGATTCACATACTAATATGAACCTTAAATTCTGGCTTTGGAATAAATCCAGTTGCTAGCATTTTACGAGGCGGGAGTCTGTGACTGTATACATTGAAGCCCACGTAGAAGCCTGTAGGCCCCCCAGCTTCCCGGGACCATTTCCCCCTTGTGATTGTCAAAGCAATGTGCTCTCGTCGGTATGCGAGCTGCCGAACCAGGAAGAATCCATAGTTTCTGCCGTGCCTCCAGGACGGCCCCACAGGGGACTGCTCCTACTATGCACAGTTGACCTATTCCTGATAATCATGTGACATGGCTAAAAGAAGAAGAAAAGCCACTTTTGTCAGTGGCCCCAAAGGGTTTGGGTTGTAATATCTATCTAATCAGTGAAATGCTGTGGGAACTTCCCAGTATATTTATTGTAAATTTACCTATTCTGATGTTTCTATAACACGAACTATATACCACTAAACATGTGCAATAGTAGAGAATCTTTAAGGGTGACATTAAGTTGCCTCCGAACAAAAGCCAGATATTTCCCACCATTTTCCTGGGATCAGCGATCCACCATAGAGACTACAAGGTTCTTAGATTGACAGGCTTTCACTTCCAATAAGATAATATCCAGTAGGCTGGGGATTTATTGACTGATTGATAAGGTTTTTGATGGATAGGTTAAGCATTCACCTTGATCTTCAGCTTTCCTTTGTTGGGGTTCTTTATCACTCCCCTGGGGATGAAAGATCTGATGTGTCCTGTAGGAGACCATTTTCCAAAGGAGACAATGCCGGGTAGGGGAACATAGATTGCTTTCGACCTTGAAGGGTTTACCTTAGAAGCGTCTTCCTTGAGACTGGCTTTCCAGCCAGTTTCTGAAAGTGAATGTTATTTTGAGGAACCATGAAGGCCGCTGTTAGGACCGTGAGATTCATAGGAGTTGAGTGGCTGAGAGTGTGAGCATTTAGATGCGCGTCTAGAGTTAGGATTACGGAAGGGGAACCTAGAGTCCTTCCTGAAAGCCTTCGTGTGGCTGCCTGCCTGATCCACAGCTCTCTCTGTCAGTTAAATCATAACCTCACCTTTAAAAGTCAGTTCCTCCCAGATGGTGGCAGCCACCCTGGCCTTGAAGGTGGTGGCAGTGGCCCTTTGCTTATCAAAAACAAGCTCATGCAATTGCTGCTTTGGCGCATAGGCTTTGACAAAGGCTTGGTTTCTCTCTCTCTCTCTCTCTCTCTCTCTCTCTCTCTCTCTCTCTCTCTCTCTCTCTTCCTCCCCCTCGGAGAAAACTGGGTGGTAATTAGAACATGTGTTTGCATTTTGATATGTATTAAGTCCCCACCGCATCATGGGGTCCCTTCAATTCTCTCAATGGTCTTTTAGGAAAAGCCAAAGAAGTGGCGGTGGAAAAGGCAGTTGTGCAGAATGTGGGGACAGGAGGAACCTTACAGAATACTGAGCAAGAGCAGCCCAGACCCAACCCAGTAAAGGACTGTGTGGACAAAGGGGTGTCACATCCCGGTGAGAATGCCGAGGACCAGAAACCCGCTGAAGACAGTGCCCTGTCCCCAGGACCACTCCCAGGGGCCACATGTGAACAGCAGGTTCAGAGCCAAGCTCAAGAGAACACTTCTTTCCTCAAAAACCCAGGGCAGATTGAGTCACGTGAGGTCACGAACAACCCAGATGGTGGGACCAGAAACTCTTTTGAACAGTCCGACTGCCCGGGAGGTCTAGACAGTGAAGGGTCAGGGCCCGCCGCCGCCTTGGGTGTCAAAAATCAAAGTGAAAACTCTGTAGGTAATCAGGATAAAGGAAAACAAGAGGATTTGAAAACAGATTTGGAAAAAGTTAGTTTCGAACCATGTCCACACTATGTTTTGGGACAGACATCTGAAGTTGATGGGGTGAGCTGTACAGACTCAAGGGGCACAGGTGGAAACCCCACGGAGAAGGTGGTGCAGGCAGGAGGAGCTGTAGCTGGGGAACAAGTGGATACAGCAGCCTCCGGTCCTCTGGAGCACAGTGAAGACACAGTGAGTCATGACGGAAGATGCATGACAGAAGGGGTAGAGCAGAGCTCAGAGGGAGAACTCACCCAGGGAGCAGCTAAGCCTGAGGTGGGTGGAGAAAATGCTGTTACAAAGGCTGGGAACACAGAAGTAAGGGACAAGAAGCCCATCCAGGCAGAAGTCCAGGCCACCCTTGGGGCTCCCATAGTACAGAGCGGCCATCAGGACACAGCAGGCCCAGGTAGCGCAGATGCCAAACACGCACCGCTTGATGCAAAAGAACCCAACAAAGAAAAGAGTGAGCAGCAGGCAGAGGCCTTGGATTCACCACAGAGGAAGACTAAGAACAAGAAGAAAAAAAACAAGAAGAAGAAACCTCCAGCCTCAGTGGAAGCCCGCCAAGACGCCAGCAAAGAGTTAAACTGTCAGAACGCAGAAGCAGGTGACCTGGAGGAAGAAGAGCAGACCCAGTACCCTGACCAAAAACAGGCGGCGGCAGAAACCCAGAGTGAAGACACAGAAAACCCCACACAAAAAATCACGGCAGGAAGCAGTGAACGTGTCGATTGCCCAGAAGATCCTAAAAGTGAGTCAACTGGAAAACAGAACCAAAAGGAGGAAGATGATGTAAAAACCCAGGCAGGGAGAGCAACAGCCGACAGAGACAAGTTGACATCTGAGGCTGAGGAAGTTGAAGAACATGTCACAGATGGTCCCGCCGCCGACGGCCACACGGATGATGTTTTGGATCAGGACAGTCCCCAGTGTGAAGAAGGGGACATCTCCCCGATGGGAAAGAAGGGTTCCCGAAAGGATGCTAAGAGAGGAAGTAAAGAGGGGCATGTGCTGTCCCAGCATCCAGGACAGACGGTGGAGAAGGCTGTGGATGGCAGCAGTGTAGACAACAGTGACCTGTCAGGGGAGCTGGGGGGCTTCAGTTCAGAAGGTGGCGTGCAGACGAGAGGGGAGGCTGAGAATAGCAAGAATAAGGAGGATTGCACCATGTCATGAGGAGGCAGAGGCGGGCGAAGGGCGGGGGAGACAGCGGGCCCAGGACTCAACACACTAAGCCCAACCTCAAGAGTTCCATCCTTCAGCTCCACTGTCAAGGTTCATGAATGTCCCCGTTTCTGTGGATGTACCACGTGTCCGTCAATCACCAAGTATCAACTACTTTAAGTTATAGACTGTTACTTGTAGATTTGTAGTCAACCATTGATCACCTAGACACCATTGTGTTCAGTTTCGGTTATAGCTGAGGACATTCCATGAGCATCAGGTGACACCCTGTCCCTGTCATGTCTGCATTCCAGCCTTAAGGTCCAAACTTACCATTTATTTGCTTTAGACCGAGATGAATGTGGATGTTCTTGACCAAATGTATCAGCATCTAGGGGAGGTGACCAAACAGCCTTAGATTTCTGCACTGTAAGCAGTGAAGAGTCAAACTACTATGTCTTATTAAAATAGATGTATTTTCATATTTGATCTTAATATGTACATCATAAGCTGTATTTAAAGGAGCTAGATTGATAGGTAGCATACATGTCACTGGGGGAGAGGAGCGGTACCTCAGGGTAGAGAGTAATCACTGTAGGGACGCAAACAGGTATCAGAAGACACAGGGAAACTGCGCGCCTTTACCTCACAGAAGTGCTGTGTTTTGTACCAATGCTCTTGGATCTTATTGCCAATGGTACCCAGATTAATTTTATCAAAGATCTTTATTTCACTTCACAAGGGTGATATATAAAATTCATTTTATACGAATATTATATTTTTATTCTTTTCTGTTAATGACAAGCTGAAATTACATTTCCTACTTTAGTGTTTAGGAGAAACAGTTATTAAATTTTTTTTAACTTTAAAGTTATCTTCCTGTCTGAATGTCTACTTATTATTAAAAAAAATACAAAAGTTCTTTGTTCTTATGCAAAGGACTTATTCGATTATAATCCAACATTTTATGTTTGGTATAAATATTTTTATTTGTTGTTTCTCAGTATTTTCTTATTGGAAAGTTATTATTTTATCTGCCTGAAGGAAATATGTATTTTCTATATAAAGAAGCATTTAGAAAATAATTGTAAAGTTGAATTTAAAAGTAATGGTGGGTATAAAATCACAAGGCTATGTACTGTATGACTACTGTTGACATGTCATGGGATCATGTGAATTCATATTACTGTTACAAGGTAGAGAGGGTCAAAAAGACCAAAACCTCATTAAAGTTTGAGGCAAACTGAAGTGTCATAGAATTGAAATAAAAACATTTTATAATTTTACAAGCCTGTGGTTCTGGTCTTTGAGCCCCTTGACCTCTGACCCTGTTAGCACAGTGCCCACATGAAGTCACTTCTGGCTTTGAACTCCCTCAGGGGTTCCAGAAAGACCAGTTCTCAGTGCCTTCATCATTGACAAGTGAACCCCGTGTTGAGGCTGCCAGGGCAATGGAATGGGAGCCCAAAGAAGCCGAGCGAGCAGCCCCGTAGGCCATCTGCTGTACGCTGTGGACACATCCATGTGCCCCGCCCGCCCCCCTTAAATTAGGGAAAGCCTCCATTTGCTCTGCTAAAATGTCCCAGTGCCTAGGGCTGTTTGTGGAAGAGGATAAAGTGATGAGGAAACATTGGCCGTGTGTGCACATGTGTCCTGAGAAACGGGACAGGTGATCTGGTGTCTGCTGTCCCGTGCCATGAACGTCAGACGGATCAGGCTGCAGGCTCTACCCCAGGGCTCTGCTGCAGGGCCAGAAGGCTGCAGTCGGAGCCCCGGCTCCAGTCAAGCTCCCATTCATACTTCAAATGTCTGCTCTCACTCAGACCCTTGAAGGCTGCCTCTGGGGGGTTAGAAGCCTACCTGAGGATCCTGTTTTCTACTGGTTGCTCCCTTCTGAGGAGGCCACACTGTGCAGCATGTCACATGGTCTCTATGCCAAGGGGCACACAGTAAAATGTGTTCCCCATGGCCTGCCTCTGAAAGACGGGAGGGGTGTTTCCTGTGCTGGGGCCATGTGGGGGTCATACTTGGAACACTGTTTTCCAGCGAGAAGAGGCATTTCACCCACCCCCTTGGCCACTCCCACTGCCCCCTTCACACTTCTTGCCCCTTTACACGTTTCTTGGCTATAAAGTCCAGTGGCTGAAAGAGGACCGTCCCCGACCCATGCAGACCTTTTGGATGCTGTAAGCAGAGGAAAGACGCAGTGGAACAGCCATCTTTTAGCCTCAGGGAAGGTGGAAGCGGACACTGTTAGGGCTCTGTCAGAGCTGGGATCAGGAGGGGCTCGGAGAAAGGGGCAGCCGGTGCATTCCTGCGCCCCAGCATCACATTTGATCACACGGAAAGGAGACAACTCCCGTGGGTAATGGGGAGGGCGTGTGATGGCTGAAAGACCCCCACAGTGCAGAGTACACATGGCAGGCATTTATCATGAACAAACCACTAGACCTGGAAGGCTTCCTTTTGCCTGCTGAAGATGTGAGCCCCACCTTTTGGAGTTATGGGGTTGACTGGCCTTGAGTGACCCTAGGGTGGAGTCACTAAGGTTCCCAGACCTCAAGATGACAAAGAAACCAGGAGCTTGGAGAATTCCAGCACTTGTTTGGCTACCTCAGGAATTTTCTAGAAGTCTCTTTTTTTTTTCTCATTTTCTGAGTCTCAAAACATAGCAGAAATTTTGCTAAAATTTTAATTTCGATTTGTTTTGTCAAGACAGGGTTTCTCTGTGTAACAGTCCTGGCTGTCCTGGAACTCACTCTGTAGACCAGGCTGGGCTGGAACTCACAGAGATCTTCCCGCCTCTGCCTCCCAAGTGCTGGGGTTAAAGATGTGAACCACCACCACCTGGCCAAAAAAATAAAAAAATAAGTCCTTTAATGATATAAAGATAACTTTAATAGCCAGCCAACTGATTTTAACACAAGTACAAAAGAAAGCCCCAAGTTCAGGATAATATGAGTTCTTTTTGGGTGCCTCGTCTCTGAAAATTACAATCGCTGTCTTTAGTGAGTAGTTTGTGCCTGTTGCGCATTGAGTGTTACAGATCAGTGAGCCTGCTGTTTACAGAGTCAAGGTAGGGGATTGAGCACAGAGCATACCAGTGCACCCCACTCTCCACAGCAAGGTAGATTCTGCTCTGTCTACACCAAATACTTTCACTTTTCCTTATCTTTTTTTTTTTTTTTTTTTTTAAGGATCTCATTATATATTCCAGACTGGCCTTGAACTCACTGTGTAGTTCAGACTGGCCTGAATCTCAGCGACCTCCTGCCTTCGCTCCCTAGAGCTGGCATTACAGGCTCGTACTTCCACAACCCGACTCTGTGTTTGCCTCTCCAACCCTTCTTTCTGGTCTCTGAGTAGCTCTTTTTTCATGGTCTCTTCCGTAAAGCTCAAGTTCAGACCACCCACACTGGTCTCCACTGCCTCTTTTATTATATCTTACCATTTATTCTTTGCTGCTTTTCTAGGTTATTTGAAGTCAAGAGAAAAAAAAAACAATATTGTATAATTGATAGATGAGCTTTAAGTCCATGCTCATCACAACTATAGTTTTTGTTTGTTTTTCTGTTTGTTTGTTTTTATATGAGGCTAAAATGCATAAGGGGAGGATTGCTTCACTATTGGGTAGATTTTGGAAAAGAAAGAATAAAACACGTAGCAGAAGCCACTGGGCTGTAAATTAAAGTAGAACACCAAAGGGTCAGAAAACTGTATTAATTCTTGACATTTTAGTTGTAAGCCTAGCCTTTAATAGCTGAGCCGTTTCTCCATCTCAGAAAACTATTATTATTACTATTATTGATATTTTCTGTTGGCTTTTATTTTTGCTATATTCTACCTTTTTGGAAGACAGTTAGCAACGCCAGTAACTTGGATTAGGATGTTCCTGGATGATCTGAAATGAAAACAGAGATGAGCTGTATGTGCATGGGTTTTCACACATGGCTCATCCAAGTTAATTACTGACAGTGTGAGAACAAGATCAGGTTGGGAATGGGAGGTCTAGGCCAGGTTTTAAGGGTTCCACTTAGAGGTTTAAGTCTAGATCTAGAAAGGCCATAGAAAGCAGCGGACAGGACACCGCAGGCTGGGCTGTGAGTGCTTAGGCTTTAGGAGTCACCTAACCATCATACTGGGCCTCCCATACATCTGAAGAAGGAAAACACAAGATGGCTGCTCATGGGGACCCTGGGCTCAACACAAGTGGTAACAGTGTCCCCATAGGCGTCCAGCGTCTCTGTCAGTACCAAGAATCCTGAGTTTTGCCTTTAAATGTGAAAATCCTCACTTGGACTCAGGTCTTCCTGCAGACCGGAGAGTCTTTAGTACTCTCCTATAGAGATTTGGGAAACTGACTCACACACACACACACACACACACACACACACACACACACACACACACATCCTTCCAAGATGGGAAGAATTACAGGAACCAAAGCCGGTACTGAGCTTTTTTTTCAGAAGAGTAACAACATATTATAACTGGCTTAGTGGACATGGTGCCTGGGCTTGTGGTTTGTAAACAGAGTTAAAACTCTGACGTCAGTGAAGTCTGTGCGAGAAATGAGAACGCTAACTAGATGTGGAGTGTGAACTCGGAAAGAGCTCTCCTTGAAGCTTTGGTGCTTGTAAGCGACCACACTGCACATTGCTAAGCCGTGAAGCCTGTGAGATCTTGTGTTGCAGCCCGTCTTCCTAGCGTTCTTGCATGCTAGCCTAAGTAGAAGATTAGCCTGTTTGCATGAGCCGGAGGCTGTCCTGATGAGAAGCATGTCGGGAGGCTGGCACCACCCCTTGGCTGAGCTCCTCCCCATCCTGTCTGTGGCCTCCTCATTCATCGTGGTACGTGTTTAACTACCTTCATCACTCATCCACTAACCGATCCGTATGTTATTCTGTCAGTGATGTGCTGAAAGGGCAGGATACAGATTCACCTGTGTCTTTCTGATTTCTCCAGATGTCAGGTTGAAAAAGCTCATGGATGAACGGGAAGGCTTGTTGGAGCAGGTAACCACCTTTCTGTTATTTTACAACATTTTGGGTAGGGTACCTAAAATCATGCACCTCTTCTCAGCCTTCCTTCTTGCTCACTCTGGAAACCCCTAAATGTTTGTGTCTGAGAACAATGCTGGCCTGATGATTTGACTCAGCACATTTCTGTCACAAAAGGCTTAGTTAGGACCCAAAACCACGGGGCAGCATTTGGTACATTCAACATGAGATGCTGCTTCAGCCGTGAATGTTGCAGAGTGGAGATCTACCATTGAGAGAGACAGAGAGAGACAGAGAGAGACAGAGAGAGAGAGAGAGAGAGAGAGAGAGAGAGAGAGAGACAGAGAGAGATGACCCTGCTCTTCCATTTGTCCCTGCACTCAGAATCAGATGACCTTTCCAGAGACATTTCTTAGAATAACTGACCGAAATTGGTTTTAATCATAATTTTTCTTTATTCTTGAGAATTTCATACATGTATGCAAAGAAATAGGGTCATATCCACCTCCAATTTCCATCCTTCAACTCCACCCATGTCCCCTCTGCACTTCACGTTCTCCCCCCCCCCCAATAATGCACTAAGGCCAGTTAGCGCTGCCTTTCTGTGCATGGATGTGGGGCTGGCATTGGAGCACAGAAACCTAGCAATGGGAACAGTCTGAAGAAGAATGGTTCTCCCCCAGCAGCTATCAAGAAGTACCGACAGCCCCTCATTAAGGCCTGGGGCATAATGAGCACGCCCCGGTCTATGCTGGAATTTTGACTCAATGTTGTGCAGGTAACGCAGCTACCATGAGTTCATGAGTACAACAGCTATCTCACGTCCAGAAGACAGCGTTTCACGGCACGCCTCCCCACAGTCTGCCTCTTACGTTCTCTCTGCCTCCTCCCTGTGACATTCCCGGAGCTCTTGGGGGTGGGGGTGACAAAGATGTCCCTTTTAGGGCTGAGCGCTTAGTCTCTTATTCTCAGCGTTTTGACCAGTTATGTGTCTCTGCACTGACTGCCGCCCACCGCTAAGAGAGGCTTCTCTGACGAAGGTTGAAAGCAGCCCAGAACTATAAGTAAAAACAAACATTCAGAGGGCAACATGGTTTAAATCGTGACTTATCTTTGTCCCGCTCTCTGACTTCAGGAAATGCCGAAGGGCTCTGTTTCATCTTTCTTGTCTGCAGGATAGTTAAAAATGATTCCTCAGCCACTTTCCAAGGGAGTCAGTTCCTCCTCCAACTCTCCCTCACTTTCTGCAGTTCTGTTAGCCTTTCGGAATTGGATTAAACTCAAGAGGAGACTTTGTGGGTCCTGTGCGTATTTTAAAACATGTATGCACTGCAGATCCTCTACGTGATCCCTTGGGAGCAGCGTGCACCCACGGTGGTGGTGAAGTAGAGGGGTGGAGCTTGCAGAAAAGCAAATGGCTGCTAGCCACTCTCCATCTCCGAGAGAAGACTTGTAAGGCTCCCTCCATAAAAGCTGGCCAGTGCCTCCACACCAACATGCTGCTTGACCAGGTTCTGTGCAGAAGCACACAGTTTTATAGGGGACTTTCTTCCCATATTCCTGCACCCATGTGCCTTAAGGGGCCTCATATCTTTGTGACTAAGCAAAGGTCGGTATCATGAAATACTAATTTCAAATATTTGTTGTGCAATCTACTCCTGAGTCCCAGAAGAATTTCAGCCTGAGAAACTACTGTTCACAGAAGCTGGGGAGATAGCTCAATCAGTAAAGTACTGGCAGAACAAGCAGGAGGACCTGAGTTCAAATCCCCAGCACCCACGTAAAAGCTGGACATGATGACATGCACTTATAATCCCAGAGCTAGGGAGGTGGAGGCAGGTGGATCCCTGGAGCTGAGTGACCAGCCATCTTCCCCGAGTGCATAAACTAGGTTCAGTGAGAGACTCTATCCTCCCCACTCAAGAACAAACAAACCAAAAAAAAAAAAAAAAAAAAAAAAAAACAGTGACGCATAATGGAAGGACATACCCAATGTTAACCTCTGGCCTCCATAGGCACACACCTACACAAAGGTTCACACAAACACACACATACAATGTACACAAGAGTTACTGTCCACTGGGTTACAAAAGAATTCATGCCTGAAGTTGTTCTCCCTTCTGAGGTGAACTTTGGTCCTCAGAATCTTTTCAGTTAACTTTTGGGTTGGTTTTTATTATTTATTATTTCATCCCTCAGGCTGGTGGAGCCCAGGCTAGACTGTAGCCTTTTCATGAAGTTATCCTGTGTACTCCTGTGACCCTTGCCTCTAGCACCTTGGGGTCATGCTAACGGCAAGGCAGTCGCCTGCTGTATTCTGGGTATGACGGGCTCTAAATTCAGCTTTTCAGTTTCCTTTAGAGAAAAAGAAATGAACGGATTTTACTGGTGGTGTTTTCAGATTAAGAAGCTCAAAGGGCAGCTGGAGGGAAGACAGAGGAACAGCAAGGACCTTCTGCGACCAGAGGACGGCATCTTGGAGAATGGGACAGACGTGCATGTCCTGGATCTGCAAAGTAAATGTTGCCTCCTGTGTGGAAATGCATGCTTCCTGTGTGCTGATTGTAAATGCTTGTGGTGAAGATTCCCGGCATCCCCTCCTGTCCCTTGGTAGTTCCTGGGTTCCACAGCACAAAGACTTTTTTGTGGGTGAAGCAAAGTGGGCAGGAGGCAGCATGAGCCTGTGGGATGGAGCTAGTGTCCCAGAATGCACAGGGGGGCATGGAGGAAGCATATTTGCTTGGCTTCATGTGATAGTGTTTGGGTCTGCCGATATGATGCTTCATGCTAGTCTACTAGAGACAAGCTTACGGGGGATGAGATAATGTCCCGCCTCTCTCCTACGTCTTCTTCCTGCATCTTTGGGGGTTCCTTCTTATCTTGGGTCTTCTGCCTATACATAAGAGATACCAGGCATGTTTCTGGCCAGGAGGACTCAAGGAAGGCATGCCTTGTCTGATTCTCTGGAGACTGAGACTAGAACTTGAAGATGTGTGAGATGATTCTAGAAGAGCTGGTTCCCAGGAACAGAATGTTCTAGCGCCTGAGAATTTAACCCATGTCCCTTTTTTGTCGCCCTTTAGGAGATGCCAACAGACAGATCAGCGACCTCAAATTTAAACTTGCAAAGTCTGAGCAAGAGATAACTGCCTTAGAACAAAATGTATGTGCGACTCTCCTCAGTCCTGGGCCGTTTATAGACGGGTGGCTGGAGTCGAGTCTGAGGTGGGGGCAAAAAGCAACAGAGCAGTGTTCTCAACCTTCCTAACGCTGAGACCCTTTAATACACTTCCTCATGTTGTGGTGACCCCCAAACATGAGATTACTTCTGTTGCTACTTCACAACTGTAATTGTGCTACTATTATGAATCATAAATACCTGTGTTTTCTGATTGTCTTTGGAGACCCCTGTGAAAGGGTCTTTCAACAGCCCAGAGGTCATGACCCATAGGTTGAGAACCATTTCCCACAGTGACTTGGAGCGGCAGGGCGGTGAACCTGAGTTCAGATCCCCAGTTCCCATGTGAGAAGTCACGTGTGACGCAGCAGATCTGTACGCCTTGCCTGGATGGTGGAGACAGGAGGGCCCTTTGGACTTGCTGGCCAGTCAGGCTAGCTAGTCAGTGGAGTCCGGGTTCCGTGAGAGACCCTGTCTCAAATCTAAGGTAGAAAGCGAGTGAAGAAGATGCCTGATGTCACCCTCTGGCCTTCACACACACACACACACACACACACACACACACACACACACACACACATACACACACACACACACACACACACACACATACACACATCCTGAGGGTGTGGTTAAAGCGACAAGTCTCTTGAGGCATTTATTTATTTAGTCTTTTGTTGTTTTTGAGACAGGGTCTTATGTAGCCCAGGCTAGCCTCAAACTCACTATGTAGCCAAGGGTGACCTTGAACTCCTGATTCTCCTGACTCTGTTTCCAAGTGCTGGCATCCTAAGAGAGTGCCACATGTCTGGCTTTCAAGGCACTACTCACGGAGTTGGGAAGGAAAGATTGTTGTCACCATGGTACTGATGTTATTTAAATGTTGTAACGAAACAGCTCATGTCAATGTGGCTTGGGAATGTCTTAGACTTTCTTACTGTTTATTTTATATGGGAGATGGCTCAGTCTATCAAGTGCCTGCAAGACGACCTGAATTGGATCCCCAGGATCCACATACAAAGTTGAGTGTGGTGGCAAGAGCTTACCATTCCATCCCCGTGCCTACCAGCCGAGCTGCAGGCCAATGAGGACCCTGTCTCAAAGAACCCACAGTGGATGGCTCTTAAAGAACAGCACTGGGTGTCGCTTTCTGCTCCGCCATGTATGTGCACACATGTGTACCCAAACACACATGAATACACATACACATAAGAATAATTAAAATAGTTGTTAATTCAACACACGTCATGCTAAGACATCTCCTTCCCTGAACTTCTGGCCTTTCTCCCCCCAAGCCAGGTGAGTTCCTCCTGATGAACAAACATAGGGCCCTCCCACCACTGTACCTCCTAGGGGTAGCCTATGGTACATTCCAGGATGAGTCCAAAGGAAGCACTTCCCCTCAGCTAAGGATATACGTGCTGGAACTTTTCATAGCAACAAAGGGTGTTGCTATATATCTAGGATGGCTGCTATGAATTTGTATTTGAGTTTGTGATCCTCCTGCCTCTGGGTTCCAAGTGCTGGCATGTGGACACGTACCCATCACATCCACATCAAGCCTCCCTCTGCTCTTGCACATCACTCCTGGCCTTCCAGGGCAGCAGCCAAGGATGTGTCCGAGGTCCCGCCAGCATCGTTCTGCCTCACATTCTGCCCAGGCCAGTGAGCACAGGCCAGAGGGCAACATTCTGACCCCCATGATTTTGATTTGAGTTCTGGGAATCAAACTCGGGTCTTTTTGCAAGCACTTTCAAGTCCCACAAGGGAAAATGAAAGCAAAGAGAGATCCACCCTTTAGACTGGGGCCATTGTTGTAAGGATGGGGTCACTTAGAAATGCTACCGGACAGCTTGGCTGGCCAGAACCTGAGCAATATCCAAAATGCCACACTCTCAACTGCGTGTTTCCAGTTTTATTAAATCATATCCTTTGACCACAAATACAATAAAGCAAACTGCAAAAGAATACGGTGGATGAATTTGTGTCAACGGCTTTCCCCTTCCTTTCAGGTAATAAGGTTAGAAAGCCAAGTAACACGCTATAGATCAGCCGCTGAAAACGCAGAAAAAATAGAAGACGAACTAAAGGCAGAGAAACGGAAACTCCAAAGAGAGGTAAACTTCCCAGGCCTTGTCTAGGGGACAAATGGGCCACAACTGTCCCTTAAGGTCAGTAGAGAGTGAATTGACCAAGTCTGGGGCATTCGTTACCCGCTCAGCCCGGCCACCCTCAAGTTCTGACATGCTACCAAAGGCATCATGGTACAGCCGGCTGGGTCCCCTCTGAGCATGCGCTGCAGGACTCGTCCATAAACATCAAGTTATTAGGAGATAAAGGAGCAGCCAGGCCTCTTAACGCCTGCATACTTTGTGCTACACAGGGCAACTCAGGAGAGGCAGGCAGGGATGGAGGCCACCTGCCATACTTCTACTCCTTCTTTGAAGACTGAATGGTTTACGTTCCCGAAAACACTTGGCAAAGATGCCCACTTGGAAAATACAGCATCTGCTGGGCCTGTGACTGCATGCTGGAGAGTGGGCACAGTTAATAATGAAATCACTTCTTTAAATATTGCAAACCTAGCCTTCTGTTTTCCATTCCCAATCACTAGCATGTATTTAGTCTTTGGGCACTGCTTCCTGCCACCCACCCAACCCCCATGGTTTCTCCCTTTTCGAGTTCAGTGTTCTGTGAGGTTAAGTCTAATTATGAACCAGAGGAACATCCCAGGCCTGAGGAAGGAGGTGGGAGGCACAAGGTGGAACCTTCTTTCCTGGAACCCAGCTATCTGCATGGGTAGAAAGCAGAGCTGTGCCCTACCCACCGACAGCTCCACCTCTGTGGTAGGGAGCTCCCTCCCTAGGGCCAGCCCTCTGCCATGATGCCTGCAAGCCTAGAAGCAACCTGCTCGCATGGCTACCTAGATGCTGCCCAGGCCCTCTGCCCCTGGCTCTAGGCTGTGGCTGTTTGGGGTTCTGACATTCAAGCTTTGATTTTTAGCTACAGAAACCTTGCTCTGGACCCCACATCAGAGAGCTACCTTCTCCAACTGGTCCAGGCTGTTTCATTTGTATTTGATGGCTCACTATGCTCACCATTTCTGAGCCCATCAAGACCCACAAGGTAGTGTGGGTCTGGAGTCTAGTTCCAGATAAGGAGCATCTCCTGGTTAAGATGCCAGAACCGGGAGCCATATATTGTTTTTCAATTAACAAACATAGGATAGAGCAATAACTCTGTGGTTAAGAGTACTTGCTGCTCTTGCAGAGGACCCAGGTTCAGTTCCCTGCACTCACATGACAGCTCACAAGTGTCTATAATTCCAGTTCAGAGATTCTGGTGCACTCTTCTGGCCTCCTTGGGTACCTGCATGCACATGGTACACAGACATAAATATATACATAGAGTACTAACTTTCACAAATAAACATGTGACCAAGTATTTAAAAAGGAAAAAAAGAAAAACATGCAGACACATGATTTTTAGGATTTCAGTGCAGGAGGGCTGTAGTGTTGCTTTCTAGTAGGGCTGGACTCTTAGCCACGCAAAACCCCATCACGTTGCGGGGAAGCCTGGTTCCCCACGCTCATTCATTGCCTTTTCTCCTCCTTCCAGCTTCGATCCGCACTGGACAAAACAGAAGAGCTGGAGGTGAGCAATGGCCACCTGGTGAAGCGACTGGAAAAGATGAAAGCCAACCGCAATGCATTCTTGTCCCAGCAGTAACCACCGGCACTGAGGGGGCAGCTCGCGGGGGACTGGGCAGCTCCCGGGGGGACTCAGACGCCTAGTGTGGCTTCGCGGGCCTTTCTCTGTGATGTCAGGAGCACTGCATCTTTCCCTGCCTCTGAGGGAAGAAGTGCTTCCGGGCAGGGGTCACCTGGGGAACCCAGCAGCACCAGATGCTGCCGACTACAGACCCCTGGCCCAGCCGGGTGATGCTCAAAGCCTGCAGATTTCTTCATAAGCACACTGGGTCTCGTGAGAGCTCTGGACTTGATGCACAGGGGCCTCTTGACACCACCGACAGGGGTGATGGAGGTCATGGGTGAGGTGGGACTTGATTTTCTTTTGTGTCTTGCTGAAGGTTGAGGGGAAATGTGGCGGTGTTGGGGAATATCCATGGCGGGCCCTCCAGTCTGAGTAACTCTAGTCGTGGCTCTGCGTCCCTGCTTCCCGTACACAAAACACTGTGGAACCACAAGCCATTACCAAGCAAAGCTCCTCCACAGGAGGAGACAAGGCGATGGTCTAGACGTAAAGTGACCTTAAGAAGACTCTTTACAGGCAACACATGAAGCTTTTCTAAGGGACTTTTGCATCGGTTCAGTTATCAGAGTACTTTCTCCCAGGGTCATTGGGCGGTAGCTTCACCGAAAACAACAGCTTTTCATTTGCATTATTTAATCCTTATATTTGGAATTGAAGTTGTTAACTTCTTTTAAAGAATGTACTGCTAGAAAAAAATTTTAAAAATGAAATGTTAAAGAGAGCGGTGTGGCTTTTTAAGGTTTATTTATTTATATGTGTGTGAATGTTCGCCTGCATGTATGTATGTGTACCACATGTGTGTGGTGCCAGAAGAGGGTGCGGGATCCCCAGGACTGGATTTACAGATGCCTGTCAGTCACCAGAACTGAACCCAGGTCCTGCAGCCAGTGCTCTTAGTTACTGAGCCATCTCTTCAACCCCCAAAGCGGGAACTCTTCTTTTGAGATGACTGTTGAGAGTTCATACTCAAGAGTGTTCAACATGTGTTTGCTATGTTTTCAGAGGTATTGTAATGGGGATGGCCACCACACCTCACAACGTGAGATGATTCCTGGGATACAGACATGCGG
Organism: Peromyscus maniculatus bairdii; assembly: GCF_049852395.1. NCBI lineage: Eukaryota > Metazoa > Chordata > Mammalia > Rodentia > Cricetidae > Peromyscus > Peromyscus maniculatus. Next base: position 9,160,066 of record NC_134864.1, read on the forward strand.
AAAGGAGAAACCAATTCTCATGTGGTTTTACTTTATCCCACTGAAAAATATCATTACTTGATGTCATATTTGTTTATTAGGAATCAGCTTTCATTTTGATTTTTTTCTTCAATGTGTGTGTGCATGCGTGTGTGTGCCACAGCATATGTGTGAAGGACAGGGGACAACCTGAAGGGAGTCGGTCCCCTCTTTCCACCATGTGAATCCTGGGCATTAAGATCAGGCCATCAGGCATATCCGTAACCATCCCCTTTAAATGCTGAGCCCCATCACTGGCCCCATCTTTTTAAGCATAGCACATGAATTCAGTTGTTTTCTTTCCCTGTTGTTGTCCTGGGGATGTAAAGGACACCGAAGAGGTAAGAAAGGTAGACTCCACTGCAGGACCACAGGAGGCCAAGGCCGAGCAGGCTGACTGCTTGCCGATTTTCAGTTGGCCTTTGTATATTTCAAAGAGCGCTGGGAAGCAGGCCCACCTCTGACGGTGACTACAGGCGTGAACTGAAACAGCAGCATCCAGAGATGCCGCGGGCCATGAGTTCAAGGAGTTAGAAAAACATGAGTCAAAGTGCTAGAGGTCAGGAGGGTCCATGCCCCGGCCTGTGTAGACCCAGGGTAGACAAGGCTGTGTTTCACTGGGTCCCAAATAATCCTGTGCTCCCATATGCCATCCACGCCTGGGGACAAGCACTAAGGGGGAATCTCTGCTTTGGGAGAAGGGAGCAGAGTTTCCTTGAGGGAAGGTCTACTGGGTGGCCTTCACTGCACATCCCATGCCCCGTGAGGACAGTAAGAAAAAGGGAAAGAAACTAGGTGGAAATCCCTCTGGGAGCCTCTCCTGGGCCAGCCAGCCTGTAGCAAAGCAGTGGATATTTCACTTGTCTTACCCTGTGGTTTCTTCCACAGTATTTTAATATAAGTGCATTTAACCAGTAAAAACAAACAAACAAAGCAGATGATCCACAGAGAATGCTGGCAATGGCAAACTCTTCTGTGACACCCGGACATGAAATCCAATGCTTTCCTGGGTCTCCACTCTTTTAATTGCTGTGACATTATGCAGTGACTATTGTTGCAGAATTCAGAGTCTGCATCACACCCAGCTCCTAATAAAGAGGAAGCTAGAACACAGCTTCAGAATGCATCCCATAGGAAAGCTTTCTCTGCAGGTGAAACTCTTGGGGTTTGGGGGTAGCTTCTTCCCTGCGAACCAGCCTTCCTCACCTCGGCTGTTCACAAGCTGGAGCATTCGTGGATTCGGGGGGAATACCTCACGCACGACAGAATGTTGAGCTGTATCCTTGATGTCTAACCTCAGATGATGCTGGACGGCACCCTAAATCGTGGCAGGAAATAAGTCTCTCCATGCTGTGAAGTAGTGCCGTTGAGAACCAATGCTGGAAACTGAATTTTAAAAATTGAGAGTAATGGTTGAGATCTTGGGCCAGAACCACTGTTCTTTCTTACAAATCATATTGAAGTTTAGAAATAGAATAGTGGGGGGCGGGGGGGAGAACAAGGGAATCCGTGGCTGATATGTAAAATTAAATTATATTATAAAATTTTAAAAAAAGGAGAAAAAAAAGAAATAGAATAGCATCCAGTCAAAAGCCCATTCAAAAACATGAGTGGATACTACAGATCCAATTGAGACTGTAATGGGATGGTGTTTTCCACTGCATTTAGCTATCAGCTAAAATGTCAACTAGGGAATCTTGTAGCTGGAGTTTTTCTGGTCCTGCCTGGCCCACAATCAGAACAAATCTTTCTCACCCACCAGTCCCGCAGTCACTCAGACTCAACGAGGCAAACACACAGAGACTTAATTACTTATAAACTATATGGCTGTGGCAGGCTTCTTGCTGATTGTTCTTATATCTTAAATTAACCCATTTCTATAAATCTATACCTTGCCACATGGCTCGTGGCTTACCAGTATCTTACATGTTGGTACTCATGGCGGCGGCTGGCAGCATCTCCTGACTCAGCCTTCCTGTTCCCAGAATTCCCACCTATACTTCCTGTCTGGCTACTGGCCAATCAGCATTTTATTTATACAGAGCGATATCCACAGCAGAATCTATTCTGGCGAGTTGGCTTAGTGGGTAAAGTACCTGCTGCACAGTGTGAGACTTAAAGTTCAGTTCTCAGTGCCCTCATAAGCTGGACATGGTGGCATGTGTACCTGTAACCCCAACAGTGGGACAGAGATGGGTGGATCCTGGAAGCTTGCTGGCCAGTCTAAATAAAATGGCAAGTTCTGGGTTCATTAAGAGAACTTGTCTCAAAAATTAGAGAAGCTATCAATGAAAGATCCTGACATCAATCTGTGACCTGCACACATTGCCTGCAGGAGTGCGTGACTGGTGTGCATATGCACAACACACACACACACACACACACACACACACACACACACACACACCATGATTTTGTTTTTTAAAGAATCTACAGCTGATGCATATTTGGAGATGGTTTCATTGTATAACACTGTCTGGCCTAGATCTTGCAAGGTAGACCAGGCTGGCTTCAAACTCACAGAGTTCTGCTTGCCTCTGCCTCCCAAGTGCTGGGATTAAAAGCATGCACTACCACATCTGGCTGCTGGTATTTTTATTAGTTCTCAAATACACATTTCTGGTGAGTACAGTGCCATGCTCTCAGGGAAAGGTGAAAGAGTGTCCACAATAAGGTGACTTCTCAGGGGGGAGCAGGGCCATCTCAGAGGCTGCGGGTGGTGGGATGGAGAAGCTTCAGTTCTTGGCTGGGTGGGACTAGCCAGTTTCGGATTTCAAATGAGACACTCACATCGGTTTGTATTACTAAGTGGTTGCAACTAGATGAGGCATGTGTACATGTGCCTGCCTGGGTGTTTGAAAGTGATGGAACTGCTGTTCCTGACCTGCCTGACTCCCTTACCTGGAGCCATACATAGTACATAGGTGTGGAAGATGCTTGGGAGCCCTGCTCAGGGATCAGAGTCCTACCCAGGAGCCTCAGGGACAGTGTTTCCAGTAATCAATCATCCTGGTCTGTGTCTAATGCCACTATTTGTCCATTTGCTGTCCCCACCTTCTCCTCCCCGCTTCTTCCTGGTCCTCTACTAGAGCTGCCCTGCTTGCTAGCTGCTGGGCGGCTCCTACCTGGTCCCCAGGGGCACCGAGTGCTTGGCAGGTACCACAGGTCCTAGTGAAGTCTCCAACAAGCCACCTCATGGGCAGCAGAGTAATGAGAACCCCAGAGACTTAGGGAGAGGCTTCAGACCCAGGACCATTTGAAGCTTCATGTGAGCACTACCTAGACTCTGGGAGCGTCCCTCACTGTGCTCAGTGTGGGAGGTAACCAAAGGGAAAGAGAAGACGTCAAGTTTGTCTTCACTCATTCCCTCTAGCTCTGGCTCCATCCTCACCTGCGGCCAGCGGAGGTCATCAAACGCCTCGTCTAAGAGTGGCATCTATGTCCAACCCTAATCTAAACGAGGCCTGTCTGCCCAGGTCAGGTGGGATGGGTTTCCTCTGCCTCCCTCCTTTCCCTGGGGAGAGGCAGCCATCTCCACTGTACCAACCACTCTGAGCTGCCTGGGTTGTCTTAACCTGCCACGGCCTGTGTGGAGGTCGGCAGCGGATAAAAACACAAGTTCACCCACCAGAGTTTTACTAAATGTTTTTATATTTTCATGTCCAAAATTTTATATCCCTCCCTTTTTTGACAATCTGGATCTAATGTCATTCTGATGCCATAGAAAAGTATTGTTCCCCCTCTCGCAGACCATTTGGGGTTGGACAAAAGAAACTAGCTTTGTTTCCCCCAAATATTAGAAGATCCTGAAAAGTCACCCTACATGTCAAGTCAGCATAGCTGGGATTTGGCAAGTAAACATGGCAAGGGGTGCACAGGAGAGTCCCTTGGGGTTACAGCAGGTGGGGGGGCAAACAAGGACTAAGTGGGTATGGAGATCTGAGGTGAACGGATCTGCTGAGCATACCCAAGCTGCTTCCTGGAGGACCACTGAGGATGCCGAGTCAGGGAGGAGACCAGCAGCAGAGCTGACTCCTGTGAGCAGTAGAGGTCTTGGGTCTTTACTATGATGTGTATAAAGGTGCATGTGTGTGCATGTGTGTGCACATGGAGGCAGAGGACAACTTCATGTGTCATTCCTCAGGAGTATTAACCACCTTTCCCTCGAGACAGTCTCTCATTGGCTTAGAGCTCATCATGTAGTTTAGGCTGACTTGTTACTGAACCCCAGGAATCCACCTGTGAGAGAGAGAGAGAGAGAGAGAGAGAGAGAGAGAGAGAGAGAGAGAGAGAGAGAGAGAGAGAGAGAGAACTGGAATTATAAGTACATGCCATCAAATCTGACTGAGTTAGTAAACACTCTATGGTCCCTAACTGATGTTTAAAACACTGTTAATAAACACTACTGTCAAGGACATGGACCTAAGAGTTCTCTTACACACTGCTGGTGAGAATATAAAGTAGTCAGTCACTATAGAAACCAGTTTGGAGGGTTCACAAAAAACTAACAACAGATCCAGATGCAGCTCTTCTGGGCATTTCTCTGAAGGACTCTAAGTCAACACATTACAGAGACACTTGCACGTCACTGTTTACCTCAGCACCTGTCATAAGAACAGAGTCATGCAGCCAACCGAGGTGCCCAGCAGCAGAGGAATGGATGAGGAAAATGTGTGATGGGTACACAATGGGATTCTTTTCATCTGTGAAGAGTGGGGTCATGTTATCTGAAGGATAATGGGAATTAATTGAAGATAAATGAATTAAGCCAATGTTGGAAAGACAGATACTATGTATGTTCTCTCACTGCGGCTCCTGGAGTTTATATAGATACATAACATCATGTGTGTATATATGACATGGAAGTAAAGTAAAGTTGCTACAGGGGACGAGAGACAAAGGGATGGACGGGAGGGAAGGGCACACATCAAATACAGTGTGATTTGAAAAGTTTACACACGTCTCCTCATAAATCTTCATATCCACTTAAATTGACCAGAGGTCAACATCTTGGCACTCCAAATTTAGTTCATCCATATGTAATGTGACAGCAGAGAACACTCACTGTCAACTTTGGGTTTTTTGGTTTTTGGTTTTTTGGCTTTGTTTTTTGCTTTAATTATTGACTATTTGCCAAGCATGCCTTTGTTTCAAGAAAATCTTGAAATGAGCTAACCAACAGTAATCCTCTGTGACTCAATGATGAGTGTGGGCACAGAGCACATAGCCATCACCGTCCTTTTCTGTTTCAACCATTTCAGAAAAAGGCAGTTCACGGCATCTTCGGGTGCTTTCTGAGTAATTTTAATGACAGTGTCCACGGTTCCTCTCCATAGAGACTTCTTCATAAAGCCAAGCACAAATATTCTCTCTGCATATCATATGGTCAAATGAAACAAAAAAAGGGAACATCAGTTACTCCTTTCAAAATTTCAGAAAATTTGGGTTTTAAAAAAATTCCCATATATGTGAGTACGGATGCCCTTGGGAGCCAGATGGGGGTGTCCGATCCCCTGAAACTGAAGTTAGAAGAGGTTGTGAGTCCACATGTCTACCAAATTCAAGTGTTTTGCTAGAGTAGTGAGTGCCTTTAGACACTAAGATATCTCTCTAGGTCCTGGGTGTTTTGTTGTTGAATTCACCATATCTGAGCCCCACATCAGACAAAGCTAATGGTTTACACCTCATTCTGTCTCTACCTCATTATTAGCAGATGCAATGGAGCTGTAAATAGCCATAGCCTGAGTCCATTCTTTTAGGTTGATTGATACTTCTTCATAAGTTTGAAGGTCCTTTGAAATAAAATGGATCCAAATTATCTATTGGGGTGTCTTTCTGTCAAATGACTTACCTAAAACTAAGGAAACATGACTGCCATTGAAACCCATCCAGCCCATTGACCTTTAGTAGTGTTGAAAAGTTTTGTCTTATCCAATGGTTTGGTGGCTTTATTGAAGGTTTTTCACTTTAGTGAAACAGTCTTGTACAATTGTCTAGCAAAACTTTCCTACAGCTGAAATGATTTCTTTCCCAGTCTTTCCAGCTCAAGTTACTTCATTTGACAACTGCCTGAGCCATTCTGTTGCTTCTCAAAGTCACAAAGTTACAAAGCATCACTTACAAAGCTGAGCCGGCCAAGTGGCATGGACCTGTCATATCCTCCCTGGGAGGCTGAAGGTGGACTCAGGGGTAAAGATGCTTGCCACTAAGAATAGAGACCTCTACAAGTGTGCTATGGTGTACACACACACACACACACACACACACACACACACACACACACACACACACAATTTTTTAAAAAATAAATTTGAGCTTACCTGGGTAACTTTGTTAGACCCTGTCTCATAATAAAGAGTAAAGGTAGACATGCTAGCAGGAACTACTAGGCCCAGCACTTGGGCAGCAGAAACATGCATCTCTGTGGATCTGAGGCCAACCTGGTCTACGTTGAGAGTACCAGGACAGCCAAAGGAAGATAGAGAGACCCTATTTCCAAAACAAATAAAGAGGCTGGCACTTGTCTAGCATGTAGAGTCCCTATATTCTTTTCCCAGTATTGCCCCAGTTTTTTTTAAATTTTATTTTCTTAATTTTTTGCTAGAGATTTAATTCTAAACTCAGATAATTAAATTTTGTCTGTTCTGTTTGGACTATTGTGAAGAAATTTCTTAACAAATTCACTGTGAGAGTTATTCATTGCTCTGTAATAAATTAACCCAAGACGACATATAGATTATCTCACAGCTTCTGTGGGATCAGGAGTCTGGGGGTGATGTAGCTGGATAGTTCTGGCTCAAGATCCCAAACTCCTGGAGAATGCTTCCCAAACTCACTCACTTGGTGGTGCCCATCACTTGCTGTTTGACTGTTAGCTAGAGGCCTTGATGACTCAGCCTGGGTGCTCCAAAATTAGCTTCAGGGCTCACTTCTTCCAGAAAGATCTGACACAGAGAAAAGAAAAGTAAAAAAAAAAAAACAAAAAACTGGAAGCCATGACCTCCCCTAGAATGACATGTTTCTCACATTCAAAGGAAAGGAAATTAGTTCCATTTCTTTGGTTTTGGGTTTGGTTGGTTGGCTGGTTGGCTGGTTGGTTAGTTTTCCAAGACAGGGTTTCTCTGTGTAACAGCCCTGGCTATCATTGAACTCACTCTATAGACCAGGCTGGCCTTGAACTCACAGCGATCCATCTGCTTCTGCCTCCTCAGTGCTGGGATTAAAGGTATGCACCACCACCACTTGGCTGGTTTGGGCTTTTGTTTGTTTGTTTGTTTGATTGATTGATTGATTTTATACAGGGTCTAGCCATGTAAGCCAGACTGGCTATGTTGCCCAGCTTCACTGTCCATACAGTTTACCTAGTAACATATAACAAAACTATGCACAGTGTGGACCCTGCCCTCTAGGAACATGACATCCCATCTCCCCAGGTCCCAACCATCCTTCAAATAGATGATCTGCTGTTTTCAATAGTTTAAAATGCAGACACATGACAGATCTGACACTTTCTGTGTTGTCTCATTGGGTATAAGGGAACCAGCAGTAGAATGAACATCTGACAGATATCTGCCAGCCCAGGAAAGAAACTTCCAAAACTTCTTACTGTGCTACAGAAGTCAATGGGGAAACACTACGAGCCGAGAGTAGAAAGTGGTTTGCAACTGTCCTTAGTGTTCCTTCCTCCCAACACTTGCACAGTTACACGGCTTCACAGCTCAGAACTAGACACCTGCCCAGAAGCTGATTTCCCAGTACAGTCTCCAGCTGAAAATGACCCTTGTCTGAAGCAGCTTGAAGAACAGCTGCCAGATTCCCTTCGCTTGCCAGCAATCCTGCCTTGTTTGAAATGAAATGGTGGTTTCAAACATTTAATCCAAAGTCACGGTAGCCAAGAGGAGACTTGCATGACCAATTAAGTCACTGAAAGGTGACACTGTGCAGGCCCACGTTCATGTTCACAGTTCACTGTACAGTGCCCAGCTACTGGTAGGCCAACATGAATTTGGTAAATCTATTTATTAATTAAAGAACACATGGGGTGCAAGTCAGAGGCCTCTATCTCTGATGGGGCAGTTTTGAGGTAGTGTAGGTGGAGTTTTCCTGTCCTTGCAGCCACTCTGAAATAATCACTCAGAGGCTTAATATTAATTACAAATGCTTGGCCACTAGCTCAGACTTATTACCAACTAGCTCTTCCATTTTAAGTTAACTCATATTCCTTATGTATGCTCTGCCATGTGGTGGTACCTTTATTAGCCTGGCATGTTCATCTCCAGCTCCCTCTGTATCTGGCTAGTGACTCCAAATTCTGCCCTTCTTCCTCCCAGTGTTCTCTTAGTCTGGCTCTCCTGCCTAAATTTATTCTGTTTACCTATTGGCCAGTCAGCTTGTTTATTAAACCACCTCTTCACAGTATACAAAAGAATTACTACACAGCAAAGTAGGTCCAGCTTTAAAGTCTTTTTGTCCTTATTGAAAGGGCTTCCATCATTCTTCGGTAATTAAGGATATGTTTCAACAATGCTACAGAGTTGTTGGTCCTCCTGGATAGTCCAATTTTGTGCAGGCTTAAATTTTCAACCAAAGCTGTACTGAGAGCACAAACAAAATATATACGTGGAAGGGGCTAGAGAGATGATTCAGTGATTAAGAGTACAGACAGTTCTTGAGAGGACTCCAGTTGGGATACCAGGACCAATGTCAGGGCTTACAACCTCCTGTAAATCCAACTCCAGGGGATTCCATGCCCTCTTCTGGCCTCTAATGACACTGTCCTCAATGTGTACATATGTTATTACTAATAAAAGTCTTCTTTAAGTATATATATGGAACAATAAAACCCTCAGCAATCAAATAATGTTGCAGAATATTATTTTAACTAGGCAAAGATGTGTTACATTTGTTTATGCTGCAGAATATTATTTTAAGTGTGTAAAGGTGTTACTTTTGTTTATGCTGCATTTGTTTAATGATGTAAGGATGTGTGTTTAGTTATGTAAAGATAGGTTGCATCTGTTTCATCTTGCCTGCCTAAGGCACCTTATTGGGAGAGGGATAGGCGGGGCTGGCAGGGAGAGAGAATAAATAGGAGAAGGAGGAGGCGAGAAAGAGGGACATGCCCGGAGCAACACAACCCCAGCCAGCCAGACATAAAGAAAGTAAGAAAAGGTAAAAAGCCTGGAGGCAAAGGTAGATAAAGAGAAACAGGGTCATTTAAGTTAAAAGAGCTAGCCAGAAATGTGCCTAAGCTAGGCTGAGCATTCAAAACTAATAATGAGTCTCTGTGTCATGATTTGGGAGCTGGTTGGTGGCCCAAAAGGAAAAAAAAAAAAGCCCGGCACAATAATTTTTTAATGCAATCATCATAAAAATCAAAATTACAAAAAGAACCCATGATACCAATTTAAAGAGAAACATGATCATCAACAGTCTGCTCCGTGGAGCCACTTACGGGCTGACCAAACAGCGGGGAGGAGGGAAGGGGTGCCGGTCTGTTACTTTCTTTTTTAGCTGATTATTCTGAAACATAGCCTTGCCTTCTGAATTTTGTGGTGCTCCCCTAAGTTTTGTCCCAGAGGCAAGTACGTGTCCCCCAACTCCCAGGCCCCTTCATCCTGCAGATAGGGACACAGGGTGCCAGGAAAGCCATAGGGCTCCACAACCAGGATAAAGACAGCCACAGAAACCATGACGCTCACTAAGTCTCGCGAGAAGACACTGCACCTGGCCACCCAATCCAAGCCTGCGGCTTCTTCCCGCGCTTTCGAGCCCCACCAGGCCAATCACGGCGCGGGGCTGTTCGCACGGGCCAATAGGAGCGCTCCTCGAGCGGTGGGCGGGCCGCCGGCAGCCGTTACCCGACAAGCCCCGGGATACTACTCGTTGGGAGGCAGAGTAGGCGGTGAAGGCGACCTGGTGGAGAGGTGCAGCCACGTCGTCGGGGACGCGGGCGGCACTCATGGTGAGCCCAGCATGGAGGGGAGACACCCCGGGGAAGGTGGGGCTGGGAGCCCGTTCCGCCTGAGCTGTCAGCAGCCAGGCCAGGGCGCAGTGGCATTTGTGACCCCCCCCCACCACACCACCACAGTAGTAGTTTGCTCTTGCGCTCATTCTTGCAACGGTTTCATAGTTTTTTAGTTTCCCGAGACAGGGTTTCTCTGTGTAACAAACAGCCCTGGCTGTCCTGGAACTCATTCTGTAGCCCAGGCTGGCCTCGAACACACAGAGATCCGCCTGCCTCTGCCTCCCGAGTGCTGGGATTAAAGACGTGTGCCGCCACCGCCACCACCCGGCAGTTTTGTTGTTTTTCAGATGAGAGACCGGCTTGCAGACAAAGATCTTTGGTGCATGAATGAGCGAATCCTTGGGATCAGTCATTTATTTCTTAATGTTTTATGGGCTGCTTTCCATTTCCCAGCTCTCTAAACATTACTAGTTTTAGGGTTCTGATTCCAGGCGTTTAATAAGAACTTCAGTGGATCCTTTCCAAGCATCAAAGTAACAGCGTCAACAGTGTTCACAGTTTCCTAGCCAGAAAGGATTCAGGCTGGCCTGGATGTCATGTTTGAGGATGCCCTTGGATTGCTGATGGTCTTACTATGGCTGCCTCATAGTGTGAAATTCTAGGTGTGAGTCGACAGGAAAAATATATCAAAGGGTGTTGTTGTTGTTTTAATTTTAGAAAGCTGGGGATCATGGAAATTAGTTTTGTCACTTGCAAGAAACTATAAAACGAAGCTTTGTACAGAATGCCTGGGGATGTTAGTGGATGCTGGGGATCCAAACTTAAATCCTTCAGCTTGCAGCAAGCATATACCTTCTCAACTTGTTGGTTTTTCAAAACTGTACAGTTTGTTTAGGAAACAATTTCTATCTCAAATTAGTCTTTGAGATTATTGTGACATCTTAACAACCTGGTTGTGGTGGTTGAATCAGAATGGCCCTCGTGGGCTCATATTTGAATACTTAATCACCAGGGAATAAAACGGTTTGGTAGGATTAGGAAGTGTGGTGTTTTCTGAGGAAGTGTGTCATTCAGGGTGTGTTTTGAAATTTGAAAAGCCCAAGCCAGGCCCAGACTCACTCTCTTCCTGCTGCCTGTGAATCATGTATGTCTGCCTGCCTGTGTGCGTGCCCCGCCATGCTCCCTGCCATGATAATAATGGTTGGTCTAAGCCTCTGAAACTGTAAGCAAGCTCCCAATTAAATGTTTTCTTTCATAAGAGCTGCCTTGGTCATGGTGTCTCTTCACAGCAATAGAACAGTGATTTCATGTACTATATTTTTTCATGTACTAGAGAAATTTAAGAATGTCTTGTGTCTTGCTTGAGGTTTTTGTTGTTTTTTTTTTTCTTGTTTTTACCATAATTCTTTGTTAATTGTTTGGGAATTTCACATCATGTACGCCAGTCCTGCTCACGTTCCGGTCCCTCCATAGAGGGTGTGTGTGTGTGTGTGTGTGTGTGTGTGTGTGTGTGTGTGTGTGTGAATTCAGACTTTTAAAACAGTTATTCAAAAAAGCTGGAGGTGTTGCTTAGTTGATAGTGTTTACACAAAGCCCTGGGTTTAATCCACGATACTCCATAAGTCAGATATGGTGGCATGTACTGTAATGTCAATACTTGAGAGCATGAAGACAGATGGGTCAGCCATTCAAGGTAATCCTTGGCTACATAGTGAATTTGAGGCCAGTTTGGGATACATGGAGACCCTGTCCAAAAAAACCCAAGGTTAGCCACGTGTTCTACCTGTTTTAATGTTTATTGGCTGTGATAGTAGAATCTTTGACTGTAGCTGCTGCTTTGTTATTTCTAAGATTTTTTTTTAGCTCTGTGCCAGTTAACTAACAGTTCAATGTTATGCCTTTTCTAGAATGTACATCTTTGAACTATGCAGGCCACTGCAGTGGTAGAAACAGATTCTGATAAAAAATACCATAAAAATGGAGGAAACCTCCAAAAAGGTAAGGATCCAAGCCCGTTGGAGAAGGGTGCTAATTATAAACGAAGGTTTCCCTTCAGGGTTGCTGTTTTAAAGCCTCTCCCAGCAAGCTGGTACAATTCCGCATATTTTTAACCTTGCCAATTCCCTTGTGAGTTTGTTGTAGCTGAGGACAAACTGCTTTTATAATTATGTAGTAGGAAAGGCCAAAGACAGACCTTGTAAGTCCATGGGAGACCAATCTGTTTAACTGTCTGTTAAAATGTTAATATAAGACAGCATACAAAGTTTAAAATGAGCAGTACTTGTAAAAATCAAATAATCAGTGTCCCAGATGTATGACAGTAGCTCGTGTGTGAGTCTTTGTTTACTGCACCTTGTATCAGTAACCTCAGATCCCTTGCCTGGGCTGAACTGTGTCCCTCCTTCCCCGTCCTGCTTTCCCTCCTCCTCTCCCCTGCTCTTCATGGCAGTCAGTCCCTCTCTTTCGTCCTAAGTATCCCCATTCATGTGCAGTGCCTGGTGAATCTTAGAGTGGGACTTAAGCAGGTAGAGGCCAATTGGTGGTCATGAAATAAAATGAGCTAATTGTGCTTTTTAGTAAAGTGAAATAGAAACTCCCAGAATGCATTGGCCCAAGAGTAGTTACTGCTTGATAAGCTTTTTGATTCCCTTCTTGGCTCATCATATGTCTGCTGTTGAGTACCCTCTCTGGTCTTCCTTCTGTACTCTTGATCTACCTTCCTTCACTTTCCAGACTTCTTACAGATGCTTTTCACAGCTCAATCCCAGTCACATGACTACCCTTTTAAGAGGCTTGCAGTGGCTTTCCCACCCCTTAGGGTAAGAGCCAGACATCCTTAGCACCTCATAAAAGGCCTTTCCAGTCTGCCATGCTTCTCTCAGATGTCTCTTCTGCTCTGTGCAGCTGGCCTAGTTCCTGCAAGGGCCACATTCATTCACACAGCCAGCTGCACTTGTTGGATTTATCTAAGACAAGTGTGTCCCTTTTGTTTGAAACACTTTTCAGATGTAAAGTTTTTATCCAAGTCTGCCCCTCCTTTCTCCTCAGATTCACCTGTTCCATTAGCACAGCGGTCAGAGCATCTCTTTTAACTGTGGTGGGGGTTTTGTGTGTTTATCTAAGACCCTTTGGAAAGCCAAGCTGTGGTGGCAACACCAGTGTCCTCTTACCTTCATTTACACACTACCTACAAATGACCCAGTAGCTACCCCAAAATTTATTCAGCAATAGTATATTTAAAAATTTCTAATTAGACCTGTCCACAAGTTAAGTGGCTGTCCTGTAGAGGAAAGACTTCTCACCATTGAAAGAGTTCAGGAAGACTCGACACTTGTATTGCCTTGGATAGCTTATTGATTAAGTGCTTTAAAGAACTGCAGATTATTTTCTTGTAGTTCTGAAGTGTGAGATTGAGGTACCAAGATGGTCAGATTCTCCTGAGGTGTCTCGGTTCATATTCTATCTTCAGATGGTGTGTGACTTGAAGCACTCTGTTGCATTTTAAGGAGGACTAACCCTATCATGAGGGTCCTGCACTCCTGGTCTAAAGGCCCACCTTTAATAACCATCACAGTGGGGCTAGGACTTCAGAGTGGTTGTTTGGGAGAGGTTTCCATTTATTTTAGTTGCTATAAGGGGTATTTGTATTTGTCATTAATAATGTAAAAGTAGCCCAGCATTTGGGGGAAGTAGGACCAAATTATTGTGGTGATATTTTATTGTGCTCTAATAAGTAAAACTTATCTGGAGATCAGAGGACAGAGCCAGCCACTAGATTAGACATATAGCCCAGACAGTGGTGGCACACACCCTTAATCCTATCACTTGGGAGTCAGAGATCCATCTGGATCTCTGTGAGTTCAAGGCCAAACTGGGAACAGAGCCAGGCATGGTAGCACACACCTTTAATCCCAGGAAGTCATGGCAGGAAGCAGAAAGGTATATAAGGTGTGAGGACCAGGAACTAGAAGCTTTTACGAGTTCAGCTAAGACCCTTCTGGGTGAGGACTAAGAGGCTTTCAATCGGCTGAGGAGTTGGCGAGGTTGGATGTGGCTTGTTCTGTTTCTCGGATTTTTCAGCTTCCACCCCAATATCTGGCTCTGGGTTTTTTTTATTAATAAGACCATTTAGCAATTCATCTTATAGATTATGTCTAGTCTTTTCCAATGTTTAGTTTCTGTAATGTTAACATATTCTCTTTCACTTTTTTGAACAGATAAACCTTATAATAATCTTAAGAAAGAAAGTGTGTTCAATGGTTGCAACGAAGTCAAATTGACTTTTCCTGATGGTGAATGGGACTCCTTGGCAGCAGAACAAAGAGCTAGTGACAAAGAAATCAGCAGTATTGACAAGACAGATTTATCAGAACCATCTTTTTCTGTAAATCAAGATACTAATGTAGAGAAGATTTTCTCTCAGTCAAGTGAATTTGAAGACAGTATTGACTATGCTCTTTTGAACGAGACATACTCTATACATTGCTCAGAATCAAAACTCAAGAATGAAAATCTTCCACATTTATATTCAGAATTACGTCCTGAAGTGCACAAAAAAGTGGAGGCATTGTTTGACATTGTAGGGCCTCAAGATAATAATCGTGTTGGCTTGGAAAGGAGCCATGAGATTTCCGGTGGAGCTTGTGGAGACGCGCAGAAGAGTGTCATGGGTGACGATTCGCAGCAGGAGTATCACAGTGCAGAGCAGGAGTGCATAAGCACATACTTGCCTCCCGACCCAGCTAAAACAGCAAGCACATCCAGCCTGGATGTTAGTGAGTTGAAACCGTCCGGCTGTGGCATTAAACGTGTTGGCAATTTGGAAGATAACCATGTTAAATTAGAGAGTGGCCTTAGCGCCTCTTTGGAGGCACTTAGTGTTTTTGCACAAGAATGCTCACCTCATGCCTCTACATCTCAGAGTTCTGACATGTTAAAAGAATATCATCAACCCAAATTTGAGAAGTGTAAAGAACAAGAGGCTGGTTTACTGACCCGTAAAGTGTTTGAGGACATTTTACAGAGAAGCAGCTCTCCCTTAAACCCTCAGAAAGGACCCCAAACTACAATGTTGGCTAAAGAAGTGAAATCTCAGACAATTGAAAGGAAAGATTTTTGTGGAAGTAGAGTTTTCCAGAATAAAACATTACAGCGCCCTGAGAACCCTATCTCGTTTCCCCAAGACCAAGCCCCTGAGACACAGTTGAAGGCTAATAACACTCACCAGACTTCTGGGGCTTCTATTTTTGATGACTCAGTCATTTCTCTCTGTGGCTCTTTGCAATACAAAAGCCTCCCTGAACCAGGCTTTTTTTCTCCTGTGCTACCAAGGGTAGCAGTCACAGATAACCAGGCAGAAGTAGAGGACAGCTGCATACACTATGTAAAAAGCGGTGCCACAAATAAAGCATGCTCTCCTGATGTGAAAGAAGGGTGTCTTAAGTCAGTGCCAGATGCAGCGAGCTGTCTGTGTACAGTTCCGCAGACACTGGATGTGAGCAGAGGAGCAAACGCAAGGTCTTCTGTAGTGTCTACTTCAAGCAACACGGAGATAACGGTGAAAAGACATCAGCCTGATGTGTGGCAAAGTGAGAAACAAAGTGTCGCTTGTAACACAGACTGGTCCTGCGGACGGGATTGCAGAGATGCACAGGTGCCTGTACCCAAAGAATCAGGAAGATCACTCCTAACTGACTGTTTAAATTCCCGGAATGAGGTAAAATCAGTAATACCACAATTGTAATGTACAGATTTTAGAAGTTCTGCAAATGTGGTTGGGTTCGTTTAGAGTATTAGTGAAAAAACGCTAGCTCAAGGGAAGGATGGCAGCATGCCACAGCTCTGTCTTCCGGTGGCAGACAGTGTCGAGAGATTGTTTCAGTTTGGTTTTATATTTTACCATTTTGAAACTGTATATTACATTCATTTTTGTCATATATTTATAATTTTATATTGTTTCCAGAATTCCTTGGAATTAAGAAAAACATCTGATACCACAGACAGAAAGAAATGTCCTGAGAGGTAGGCCAGCTGTATAAGCTCACACATGTATATGGGAAAACTCAAAATGGTATTTATTTTCTGTGTAGCATATTTAACCATGTCGAATTAAAGGGGCTTTAAGAAGCTGTACATTTTGGTCACTCCTAGCAGATAGAGTATAACAACAGGGTGGTTAGAGATCATCACGAGGAGCCTGCAGCCACCACCATTTCTTCAGACGTAAAGACATCTTCTTCCCTCCAACCACGTCCAGCCTAGTCCAGTTTCCTTCTTCCTTTTGAATCACCCATAGATTAAACAAACTAGCATCTTAGGGAAAATGCCACATATTTGAAGAGATAGATACACTCACTGAAGTGTTGTTAAACCTGAGCTTATTCATCACTGGTTTTACTTTGCATTTATTAATAATCCAAAAGACAGTTTGGAGCCAGAGAGTGAGAGAGAAATAAGCGAGAGCCGTGTGTGTGTGTGTGTGTGTGTGTGTGTGTGTGTGTGTGTGTGTGTGTGTGTGTGTATCTGTACTCTGAAATCAGGTGCCTAATGAATTTAGTCTGGTATCCCAAAGCTATAAAACTAAACTTAAAATTGAAACTTCCAAACAACCGTGTTCTATAGCTTCGCCCTGTAGGAGGAATTAAATTAAACCACAGGGAAATATAAGAAATATAAAATCTGGCCAGGCAGTGGTGGCACACACCTTTAATCCCAGCACTTAGGAGGCAGAGGCAGGCAAACCTCTGAGTTCAAGGCCAGCCTGATCTAGAGTGAGATCCAAGATAGCCAGAGCTACACGGAGACACCCTGTGTCGGGAAAAAAAAAATAAAAATGTGTTTCCAGAAAGAAGTCTGCGCTGCTGGGAATATGTTCAGAATCTTTCCTAACACTATCTTTTCTTCTGAAGGGCATTTCAGCTTTGTGAAGAGATGACTTTGCCGTCAAAGTGCTGTGAGAAGACCGTCGAGAGGGCCGTGAAGGCAGAGATGCACCTTTTGGACGTCTGCTATCAGATGTGCCGACGCCACTGTTGTCACATTCACAAGCTTGTCATGGAAAGTAGAGCAGGATTCAATAGGTGGTCATCAACTTTAAATCAGAATCTCCTTACACTTTATCCCCGTGACTGCATTCTAGACGTCCACTTTCAATGTTTGAAGACAAAATATAGGCTATAATTGGGTTTACCTGTTACCTTAAGTAATAAACGTAGGGCCGGAGAGATGGCTCAGCCATTAAAGGCTAGGCTCCCAATCAAAAATACAATAGGAACTTCAAAAGAACTTCTTTTCCTGGGTGTGGTTATGATCCAGCACTTGGGAGGCAGAGGCAGGGGCATGACTCAGGTCAGCTGAGTCTACCTAGTGAGTTCCAGGCCAACCAGGGCTACATTTTAAGATTTGTTTTTAAAATCAAAAATAAACAAAACACAATTAAATGTTTTGGTGAGGTGTGGTTGTTGTAACGATCTAATAAATGGGTTTGTTGTTTGATTATAAAGTCCAAGTAAGGGTAAAGTCAGTTGTGGTTTCTGCATGGTATTCTGTCACATTTTCTCTGTCTTACCTATCAAGGGTTGCTAATACTGACCCTAGAAAATGTATCTCCTATGGTTCATTTAACAGGTAAAATAAAAGATCTGGTAGAGCTAGAAATAAGTGTGTGATACCATGTTAGTGTTAGGTGAATGACTTGAGCCTAAATAATGTAGTTCTGTGAACTTTGAACAGGAATTTACCAAGCAATTCTGCTAAGAAGGAATTAGGATCAACACTGCTATCTGTTTTGGGAGACTTGAAAGTTAGGTACATGAACTTGAAAGAAAAAGTCCACAAGGGCATACCACTGGAAGAGCTGCCTCCACTCTCAATGGAGTCCAAACTGTTAGCTGCTTTCTCCGATTTTGCTTCCGGGGTATGTATGTGTTCTAGAATGAAACATTAACTTTGTTCAGACAGAAACCATACTAAATCTGTGCTTTCCCCCCTTTGTTCTAGCTAATGGAAGAGGAAGCATGTGGGTAATTATAGTTTTATCTAACAGAACTTAACCTGATTTAAAAACTATATAAGCCATATATCTAAATTTTCTGTTTCGTTTCCTTTTGAAAACATTGAAGGAATGTTTGTCTGTTCAGCCTTTCAGGAGCAAATTCTGAGCTGGATAATCAAAGTGTACCTGATGTAGATACGTCTCCGAGCCTACAAAAGACATTGTCCCAGGTGAGAATTGGAGAGCAGGTCCACATGTTTGTGTGTGCAGGTGTGTGTGTGTCTGTGTGCACGTGGAGGCCAGAGTTCAACCTTGGGTGTTCTCGAAGAGCCACTCACACGTGCATTCATGGAGGCAGGGTAAGAGGACACGTATCACAGCAGGCATGTTCCCGGGCTGGTGTGTAGAGGTCCGAAGACACGCTCTGCTGTCACTCCTCAACCTCTTGAGACTGAGCATTAGGCTCGGGTGCTCTCACTGCATTACGCTAGGCTAGCTGGCCTGTAAACTCCCAGGCACTTGTCTAGTCTCCATCTTCTGTCTTCCAGTAGGACATCTGGGATGACAGATCTACAGACCTGTTCTTCCCTGCCTGGCTTTTACGTGGTTTTGGTCATCTCCTCAGTGCTGAGACTACCACTGTGCCGCCATGCCCAGTTTTCACATGAGTAAAAGCACAAGCATGTGTGTCCTTGTTCGTGTAAAAGCACGTTGGGTCCTCATGCTTGTATAACGAGCACTGTGCCAGCTACGTTCCGCTCCATAACTCACCGGTTTAAATCTTAGTTTGATAGCCTCTAAACAGTAACTCAGAAATGCTCCCTCCCTCCTTCCTACTCTACTGACTGACTTCCTGGACTGCCATTTGAGAAATTGACTGAGCGAATGGAGTGGGTGGTATATGAGCCCAGTCTTGTTCAGGCTGTTGTTATCAGTATGGGGAGGAAGGTAACATGTAATTCATCATAAACCTAGAGACTGGAAGTGAAGGGGATAGGCAAGCCACGATGTATTGCCAGCATCATCGTGAGCCAGACGGTGCAACTGCTGTTTAGCTCTTCATTTTGTGAGGTAAAGTAATACTGCTTTTATTTTTACAAGGAATGTGTTAATTCTTCCCTTATGAAATATGCCATGGACTCTCAGTCTGTCCCATTCCCCTGAGGAAATACTTGTCCGATGACAACCAAGAAAGGTGATTTAATTGTTGTAGAAGACTACATTACAGGCCAGGCATGGTGGCACAAGTCCATAATCTCAGCACTCAGGAGATTGATGAGGATCACAAGTTCGAGGCCAGTGCAGTCATGCCCCATAGTGAGATACTGTCTAAAAAAATCATGAAATGAATAAACAAGCACACTGAAAATTGTAGAGTGACACAGAAACCAACTCTCCTTATGGAATAAGAAGGCAGTCTACTTCCTGACTGAAGTTCAGAATGTTAAAATAGTTGCTTTCCATTAGGAAATTATGCCAACAAATGATACTGGAAACCATCCCACTGGAAAACACTTCTTTAAAAAGAAGAAATAATAGATTTAAAGCTAAATTCTATATGCTTGGATTTGTTACATATTTTTTTTAAATTTATTTTACAACACCATTCAGTTCAACATAATAGCCACAGATTCCCCTGTTCTCCCCCCTCGCCCCCTTCCCCCTCCCCCCAGCCCACCCTTGTTACATGTTTTTAAAACAATTTAGCCATTTAGTAGTCCATGCTGTTCTGTCAGTGGTAGTGTTGATTCAGGAGAAAAAACTTAACCTACACGGAGTAGGGCTGGGGACACAGCTCTTGTAGAACACTGTCTGGCATGTATAGGGCCTCATTCTTAGGACTGCAAAAAATTCTTTTAAGTAATAAGAAAGTTAAAATGCAATAGAATATAGTTTTGTAGTCTTAGTTTTGACTATGAAGCAACATAAGGTTCCTTTTGGTTTTGTATTTACTGTGTGTGTAGACATGTATATGTCACAGTGCACATGTGGCCGTCAGAGGACAGCTTCTAGGAGGCAGTTCTCTCCTCACACATGTGGGTCCCGGAGATGAAACTTAGGCTGTCGGGCTTAGTGGAAAGCATCTTTACCCCATGCCGTCTCACTGGCCCTGAAGTTCCTCGGTGCCTGTGAGGTTAAACTAACTGGTTGTTTGTAAAGGATGATGTGCTGGTAGGTGCTGCCTTCACAGGTTACCGTAGTCATGTGTTAACTATGATGTTACTTTGTGATTTTCTGTATTTTTGCTCTGGGTTTTTGTTTGTTGGGGTGTGGGGAGGTCTGGGTTGGGTTTGTGTTTGCTTTGTCTGGTATTAAAGATCAGACACAAAACATCACACATGCTAGGTGAACACTGCCCTTGTTGAATCTACCCTAGCCTAGAAGTGGCCTCCTTTTCAAGGAAATGTCAATGTAGAGAACAGCTCAGGTCTACATAGAGAGTTTCCATTTCCCATAAATGAAAGCTTACACACTGAAATGTATAAAAGGTTACTATCTCAAAAATCATAAATACTTGTACCCTCACTGTACACAGCAGTAGAACCCCAATTCTTACTGACGTGGGCCAACAATTTATACTGAGTATTTTTACCACAAAGTCAGATGATAATGATTTTTCTGTCATGGCCTTTATTATTTGGAGGGCAAAATAATGCAAGTGAAAAGTGCCTGTCACTAAGTAGAATTCAGTGACTGTTAGTCCTTATCCTTCTGTTTTTATTTAATCCTCAGATGTCTTTTGTATCTGATAATAGTCATCTTAAACAAGATAAATCACCCATGAATGATGAATTTAAAAATGGTGATATAAACATAGACTTTACTCAGCTGAAGCTCGATGATAAAGGTAAGGATGAAAATGTTTTGTTTGTGTGGCTTCCAGAAAACATGTACTGTGTCAAGCATGGTGGCACACACCTTTAATCCAACACTCAGGAGGCAGAAGCAGGTACTTTGTGAGTTCGAGGCCAGTCTGCTGTATATAGTGAATTCCAGGACAGCCAGAGCTACATAGTTGAGACCCTCTCTCCAAAAACCAAAGAATAAAAAAACAGAAAACAAGTAATGTTTAAAATGCCCCCAGTCTTTACTAACTTTTCCTTTCAAAGATTATAATTCCAGATGATTATTAATTGTAAAGAGTTGAAGAACTGCAGCATGTTTACTGGGTTTGTTAGGCAAAGACAACTTCATCAATAAAGGGTGACTGGTGGCAATGAGTGGGAAAGGCTTTTATACACCAGGCATCAGTGTCCAGAGAAGGAAACGGGAGCAGACGCCTCAGGCTGAACAGAGCTTGGGGTTGGGTGCCTGCTGACGAGACCAGGTCAGAGGGTGCCTGACTCTCTAGTCCACAGTGCTCATCTCTAGGTCACACATAAAGGCCACCCTTGTCTTGACAGTGGGGTTTATAACTGTGTTCCTGAGAGGTAAACATGCAAGTTCATGTTCCTTGTGCTCGATGCCTTAGACTACAAAAGCGTTCGTGAAGTCAGTGAAGACTGGTTTGATGCAACAGAGAGGCTGACTGGAATTGACTTCTCGGGGACTCAAGAAAGTGGAACAGAACACGACAGGTGGAGCCCAAAGAGTCCCTTAGGTTGGTTCTTAAGAAATACAGGAAAATTACAACCTAGCATCTCTAACTAAAAGTGGTGGTTACTTCTTTGTTGTTTTGGGAGACAAACTATAAAAATATTTTGTTCCTCTTTGGTACCTGTTGCTTATTTTTAAAGAGTGAGAAAATTGCCCAGTTGGAGGTGAATTTTTTTTTCTAAAAATTTATTTTTTTATGTTTGCCTTTATGTATGTCTGTGTGAGGGTGTCAGTTCTTGGAGTTACAGACAGTTATTAGCTGCCATGTGGTTGCTGGGAATTGAACCCTGGTCCTTTGGAAGAGCAGCCAGTGCTCCTAACCGCTGAGCCATCTCTCCAGCCCCTGGAGGTGAAATTTTTTTTTTTCTAGACAAGATTTCTCTGTGTAGCCTTGCCTGTCCTGGATCTTGCTCTATAGACCAGGCTGGCCTCAAACTCACAGAGATCCACCTGGCTCTGCCTCCCAAGTGCTGGGATTAAAGTCGTGCGCCACTGCTGCCCGGCCTTGTTTTGTTTTTTAAAGGTTACAGTATGTGTTCCAGGCTGGATTTGAACTTGTGATCCTCATGCCTCAGCTTTCTCAGTGCTGGGATTATAGGTATGTACCAACATGCTTAGCTTAATGCTGATATTTTCTGACTTTGTTATTTTTAATTTATTTTGTGGGCATGTGTGGGAGTATGTATGTGCCATGGCGTGCATATAGAGGTCAGAGAACAACTTGAGTCCATTGTCCTTTTACCATGGGATTCCTAAAGACAGGACTCAAGTTGGCAGGCTTAGCAGTAAGTGCATTTCCCTGCCATCAAGAGTGATGATTTGAGTCTAAGTCCCATATCCTACATGGCAGAAGGAGAGAACTAGCTCCTATCTGTTGTCTTTTGACTTCCACACACGTGCACTGTGGCATGCACATGCCCATTCACATACAACACACACAGAATCAATAAATAAGCTTTGTAATTGGAAAGAAAAGGAGATATTTAAAATTGTTGGCATTTTTCTTTAAAATATTGATGTCACAGTGGGCATTTCCATGATATTTTTTTTTCTATAATCAGAAATGAAGAATGGTGAACTGCTTCGAAGAAGTAAAGGCTTTTTGATACATGTTGGTGGTCTTTGCCCTTCTGTATCTGAGGTATGGCCAGAATTTCTTTAGGGCGGAGAATTCAATTTCAAATTTATAAACTATTGTGATTTTTTTTCAACCTTTCACAAAGTTTACTTTTTCTTTTAGGCTGATTTAAGGTCTCATTTCCAAAAATACCAAGTTTCTGAAATTTCAATTTATGATTCTACCAACTATAGGTATGTTACCCGAATTCAGTAAGTATGCATTGCTGTATGTCTGCTGTGCAACAGTGAGGAAGCAGGAGTCCCGGACTGAACGGACAGCTGCAGGAACTAACTGGGATTCTTAGCAGAGCTCTCTCTCTCCAGTGGATCTCTCTTCTGGGTTATGCTGTGTAGTCCCGACTGTTGATTCTGTTTTCTGATCCTGGCTGCTGAGATTACAGCATGCACTGTCACACATGGCCTCTTTGTGGTGTATAGGAGAGTTCACTGACTTTTGTCTGTTTGTCTGGCTGTATGCCTTTTCATAGCAGAACAGAGTGCATCAGTTAAGATGTACTCAAGAAATGGGACTGTTCAGTCCCAGCTCAACCTGTCAGTCTTAGCGTCTTGGTAAATGAGGATAAGGATAATAGTAATGTTGTCACATATTATTGTCACACTAGTTGACCAGGTAAAGTATTAAGAATGAAGACAGAAAGATGGCTTGGAAGGGAAATTTAACTCACTTATTTTTTCTTTAGTTACTTTTGCATTGTTTTATATTTTTAGGTAGGTGGCTGAATCGCCCATCTGTGGTTTCGGGTGTGTGTGTTTGTGTGTGTGTGTGTGTGTGTGTGTGTGTGTGTGTGTGTGTGTGTGTGTCTCGCTGCTTTGACATTTATCAATTTTTCAGAGTATCCAGTCACAGTGATAGTTACTTCATGGAGATACTGTACTGTTCTATCATAAAAATGGTATCTGTTGATTTCAGAGGTCAAGAAATAATTAAGAGGGATTTTGCTTGTGGTTAAAGACTTAAATTTGTAAAAGTAGATACTAATTTTCTTTTTTTTTTGTTTTTTGTTTTTCAAGACAGGGTTTCTTTATAGCTTTGGAGCCTGTCCTGGAGCTTGCTCTCTATCCCAAGCTGGCCTTGAACTTAGAGAGATTCACCTGTCTCTGCCTCCTGAGTGCTGAGATTAAAGGCGCTAATTTTCTTAATTGTCACTTAGATTGTGCCCTTTATATTACACGTTGATAGGATGTTAATGTCTTTTTCTCATGTTGAACTAGGGTTATATCCCTTAGGAATATTATATTTCATGTCTCTTTTTTTTTGGTATCTTACTGAATCCTTAAAACTCTTAGTGATTTTTTTTCTTCTTTAAAATATATATTTTCTGTATAAATTTAGAAAATGTAGTTCAATACAAAAATATAAGGATATTTTAAAATTGTATCCATAGTCCTATCATTTGAAAAAAAAAACCTTGCTTAAGAGTTGGTATATATACTTCCATTAACACTGTCTAGAATTGTTGGCTTAACAGGTATAGCTCTGGCCCAGCTTTCTCAATTACATAATTAAAATTCTGACTAGATTGTCTTTATCAACATATTTTCTCACTACTGACTATAAACGCATTTTCATATATTCTGCTAAATATTTTCAAGTTTTTCCTTTAACGTTTTAAGCCTTTGAGCCACCTAGAGTTTATATTTGTACATAAAAATTAGCTTTAATTTTTAAAATGTGTAGCCACTTGTCCCTAAGCCTCAGATCTGTACGTGTGTGTGTGTGTATATCCTATAGACTGCAATTTTAAACATTAAATTTTAATATAATAATTCATAATTATTATACATTATCCTATTTCCCCTTCCATTTGTCCTGTATTCAATTATCCTGAATAAATACCTGCTTACTTGGTGGTGAATGCCTTTAATCTTAACCCTTCAGAGGCAGGGACAGGCAGATTTCTGAGTTCAAGGCCAGCCTGGTCTACCTAGCAAGCTCCAAGACAGCCAGAATTAAACAGAGAGAGACCCTGTCTCAAAAAACAACAGAAACAGTGAACACCACCTGCTTACCCACTGTGGGTTTAAGACCTTTTTACAAGCAGCTAGCTGTTCTTGGGAAAGCCATCTTAGTTTTCACGAGATAAGCTGGACTTGGTCAATAACAAAGACCCTTGGTCTTCTGCTCTGTGTTTTAGATATGCATCTCTTGCTTTTACAAAAAACAGTAATGCAAAGATGGCTGTGCAGGAAATGAATGGTATAGAAATCAATGGAAAATCAGTGAACGTGCGGCTTGTGAAAATTCCTGGAGAACACACACCACCACTTTTGTCCAAAAATGGGAATGGCACTGGTGTGAATCATTTGGAGAAAATGACCAACAAAGACGGCGCCTTTGCTTCTTCCACTTGTCGACTGCCCCGAGCTAGACCAAGGCAGCCGGAGTCTGAGCAGGACAGTGAGTTTCCTCCCTTGGAGCAGGTTAGTTTCCTACTGGACGAGTAGTGGCCTGTGTGTGCCGTGCTGCTGAAGTGCTGTTGTAACAGCTGTCCTTGTGTTGGCTCTTGTCTTAGCCACCTGACCTGCGTTTGTACAGCTGCAGTGCCCCTAGTGGAGAAATCGGGATGTCCCCTCCGAGCTGTAGAGAACCAGGTTCTTTTGCTGGATTTATTGCCATCTTTTACAGTCTTGTTTCTTTGTTCTTGAACAGTACCGCTCTAGTAGTCATTCTTCCATCAGGATTCCTGCTTTGTTTTTCTAGTAACCTTACCTCATACTTCTCAAAACTCTCCAGCGTGGTTATTTCATTTTCATAACCCCGTCTTTGCCCCATTACAGTTAGTTGTTGGTGCTTGGTGCTTCCTGTAATGTGTCCATTTCACTCAGCAAAGTGTCCGGTATCCAGTGGGTAGTCCATACTTTTTTAATGTGCAGTAAAATTCACTCTTGATGGTGTTCATGACTAGACACGTGCACTTAAGAAGTCTCCACCAAGCCGGGCGTTGGTGGCGCACGCCTTTAATCCCAGCACTCGGGAGGCAGAGGCAGGCGGATCTCTGTGAGTTCGAGGCCAGCCTGGGCTACCAAGTGAGCTCCAGGAAAGGCGCAAAGCTACACAGAGAAACCCTGTCTCGAAAAACCAAAAAAAAAAAAAAAAAAAAAAAGAAGTCTCCACCACCAGAATGAGAGGACAGTGCCAGCATTCCCAAAGCACTCTTGTGCTGACGCGTGTGCGTCCCACTGTCCTCTTGGGCCCTTTCCTAACTCCTGGTTATCTGATGAAACCTTTAGACACATTGGTGACTACAGTTCCATTCAGACCTTTCTCTGCTGGTGGCACCCACAGCCCTTCCTAAGCCCAGCAGGGTCTCATTTACATATTTGAACTTAACCCTTACTTGTCCTGAGTTTTGATTGCCAAGCTTCTCACTCAGGTAGCTTATATCCATTGTCCTGTAATCTGACTTCATTCTCTAGAGTCTCACTCTCTGTTCTGTCCGATGTCCACAGTGACCTACCTCACTGTTGGTCTTTCCTCTCACTGTTCTGTCCGCTGTCCACAGTGACCTACCTCACTATTGGTCTTTCCTCTCACTGTTCTGTCCGCTGTCCACAGTGACCTACCTCACTATTGGTCTTTCCTCTCACTGTTCTGTCCATTGTCCACAGTGACCTACCTCACTATTGGTCTTTCCTCTCACTGTTCTGTCCATTGTCAGCAGTGTTTTATCCATTTTTCCTTCTGCTGCCTTCTTGAGCACCTGGCAGTCTCTTTTAAAATGTTCCCCTTCTCTGGGATGGGGGTAGGGGTGCACTCCTTTAATCCCAGCCCTCAGGAGGCAGAAGCAGGTGGATTTCTGAGTTCGAGACCAGCCTGGTCTACAGAGAGTTCCAAGGCAATCAAGGCTACACAGAGAAACCCCGACTCAAAGAAGAAAAAACAATGCTCCCATTTGTTTCCCTGACACTTCATACATAGGGTGGGTTTTATGGTCCACGGTTTTCATCCACAGTAGGAAAGGAGGAAACAGGGTCTCCTGGGAGCTGAGCCGGGTGTTTGGGAACTTGGTCCTCCTTCTGTACACACAGCACTTTGCATCTGTCAGCTCCTTCTGCGTCTCTCCTCATGGGGGTTTTCTCTGTTCATGGATGCATCCCCCACTTCACGTGACTAGCTGTAGCATTTTCAGTCAGGTTTTGTGATTATTTGAATTTTTGTTTACTCCATGTTCCAGTTCCATGGGCAAGATGTCTACTTGACCTAGCTGTGAGCAAGTGCTCGTTAGTTCAAAGCCAACACTCGGGTCCAGTCAGCTGGGCCTTGGGTGTAGCTAGAGTTTTCCTGCCTTGCCCATAGTCAGGACAAATCTTTGTCACCCGCCAGTCCCACAGCCGCTCAGACCCGACCAAGTAAACACAGAGACTTATATTGCTTACAAGCTGTATGGCCGTGGCAGGCTTCTTGCTAACTGTTCTTATAGCTTTTTTTTTTTTTTTTTTTTTTTTTTTTGGTTTTTCGAGACAGGGTTTCTCTGTGTAGCTTTGCGCCTTTCCTGGAGCTCACTTGGTAGCCCAGGCTGGCCTCGAACTCACAGAGATCCGCCTGCCTCTGCCTCCCGAGTGCTGGGATTAAAGGCGTGCGCCACCAACGCCCGGCTCAACCTTTTAATCTTTTTTTTTTTTTTTTTTGGTTTTTCGAGACAGGGTTTCTCTGTGTAGCTTTGCGCCTTTCCTGGAACTCACTTGGTAGCCAAGGCTGGCCTCGAACTCACAGAGATCCGCCTGGCTCTGCCTCCCGAGTGCTGGGATTAAAGGCGTGCGCCACCAACGCCCGGCCCCCTGTTCTTATATCTTAAATTAATCCATTTCCACAAATCTATACCCTGCCATGCGGCTTGTGGCTTACCGGTACTTTACACCTTCCTTGTCCTGGTGACTGCTGCAGGCAGTGACTCCTGCCTTCCTGTTTTTTTATTTCTCCTCTATTAGTCCCGCCTATACTTCCTGCCTAGCCACGGGCCAATCAGGTTTTATTTATTGACCAATCAGAGCAACTTGACATACAGACCATCCCCCAGCACAGCCAAGAGCAGACCATCTCAGACACCTGCACTCAGTCAGGCCCGTGGTCCTAATCATCCTGTATGCGGACCTGCTGGATAAAGCCATGAGGAACCCAAGAACGGGCTCCCACAGGACATACAGAACATCCCACAGCACTTGGGGTTGGCAGAGGGCGAGTGGAAAGAGCGTGCTGCAGGCTCTGGGTGCAGATGTGTAGGTAGAGAAGCTCCTTTTGCTTCTTTGATATACTTTTCACTTCTTTTGCCTTTCTAGAAGTTTCTTCTACTCTCTTTTGCTCATGTTTTCAACATTTATTTAGGGTGTCAAGAAAAACTGTAACCAGATTGAATCTGCTCGATTATTACCTGAGACACCTGTTCCATTCATACCTCCAAATACATTGAACCTTCGTAGCTTCACCAAGATCATGAAGAAGCTGGCTGAGCTGCATCCAGAAATCAGCAGGTACTAACTAAAGTTATAACTTTACACTTACGTGAAAACGGAGTGTTCAGAACTTCTGCCATGTGGTTATTTGAGAAGCAGAATCGCTGTCTGTTTTCCTCTTGTATAGAGACCACATTATAGAGGCTCTTCAGGAAGTGAGGATAAATCATAAAGGTTTTCTGAATGGTTTGTCCATCAATACCATTATCAAAATGACTTCATCTTTTCTGAGAAACTCTGCTTCCCGCTAGGAAAAAAAGAAGCAATACAGAGGTAATGTAGCCATATGCTTTTATACTTCTATAGTAAAGATTTTAGTTTCTTACATAAAACTGTTGGTCTTCAACTGGAACAGCAATACAATAGTAAACTAGTACACTTGAAAACAGTACCGTGTTAACTGTTGATTTAAAGCCAGTGTGCTGGTTACTTTTGCTCATATCTGAGAAACAGTCTAGGAGGGGAGGTCTGCTTCAGAGTCCTGTTTCTGAGGATATGGTCCATCATGGGGGTGACTGCAGAAAGGCTCCGTGGTGACACAGTGTGTAGATGAGTTCCTTCCTTCATGGCCAGGCTAGGAAGCAGAGAAATAAACACAAAGGTCCAGGCTACAGCCTTCAAAGGCCCACCCCCTAGTCACCCGCTTCAGCCAGCCAGACTCTTCTAGATAGCACTGCTTCTGAGCAAATGCAGTCTTGGTTAAACTCAGCAAGAATATTTTCAAATAATTGCAAATTTTTGTACAAAGGGAGGCATGGGGGGTGCAGGGGGTGCACAGGTCAGTAGCTCCAGTCCCTCCCAGTGAGTGACACTGACCCAACACCTGGCTCCACCAGAGTCTAGTGTGGCAACTGGTGGCCTATTTTTGCAACTAACTCAGTAATTCAGATAGTGACAGGACTCATCAGTGAGTAGACTAAATGAATGCATGTGCTTGGCAATGGTGGCTCACACCTTTAATCCCAGCACTCAGGAGTTCGAGGCCAGCCTAGTCTACAGAGTGAGTTCCAGGAGAGCCAGAACTACATAGTAAGACCCTGTCTTGAAAAACAAAACAAACAAAAAAGTAACATATAATATACAAGTAAGTTATAAAATGAATAGTGTAGTAATAAATAATACTGCTGGCTAAGTTTTTCTGGAATGTGGTATTTGGCATAATCAGCACATTTTATTGTTGATTTTTCTCTTATGTTGATCTTACAGAAAATCCTCAGAAAGTACGAATACCCTTCATCAGAGAATGTTCTACAGCACTTAGGAAAAAGTTGTGGTAATACAATCAAACAGCCTCTATAATTGGACCTAACACTTTAAATATTCTTTTTGATAGTCCTTTAAAATCTAGCAACAACAACTATATCTATAGTATTAAAATCTGCATGTTTTATTAAGTGTATAAACTTTACTTCAAAATTATTACTCAAGATTTCAAGCTGTATATTTTGAATTAGAAAAAAATGTGGTCATGTTCTTTTATAAATCATCACTAATAAGTCCATTTAAAAAATACTGTCCAGAATAAAGTTTACTGTTTCAAAGTTTATTGCATAATTCTATCTGTAAATATGGGATTGTCAGGAGCTCGCATTGTAGTTTCAGCTCTTAAGACTCAGATTGGACCTTAGGGTACAGATAAGCTGAACTCAGTATGAGCAGAGATACATACTGCTCGTGATGCATTAGTGTGCTTTGACAACAGAATAAAGCTTTTAGATGTGTTTTCCCCGGTGTGCTGTGGCAAAGTCCTGAAATTGAAAAGGTCACCATATTCTGGCCTGTGGTTACTAAGTTCTGTTGTACTAGAGTATAAATTGAAACAGTTTTCAAAGGCTAATGTGGTTCCCTGTCTTCTAGCACTATGGAATGTAAAGTTAACCCTCTTTGCTTTCTAATAGTAACTAATGCACTGGTTAAAGCCGCATTTGTACTGATAATAATAACCTTAACATTTAGAACTTTTCAAATGTTTAAACTGTTTCTATCCAATACTGCATTGTTGTTGCTTGATTAAAAATTACGCATTAAGCATTTACTTGATGACCTTGTGTTTAATAAAGGTAGTCAGTGTATAGTTCCAGTCTGACTCTAGTGCTTTCTCTAAGTGGGAGTTTCAAAGTGTAAGCCACCTACTACTGTCTATGTGGATACATAAAATGGTAACTACTGGCTCAAGATTTTTCTCTTTTATTTTAATGATTATTTTGTCTCATTTATTTCCAGATTTACTTCAAATATCTGCCAAGAATTAGATCCTCTGTGTGTGTATATCTAAACTCAAAAGTAATTGGTTTGGCTGGCCCATACATCAAATTAATAGACCTATAAAATCATGGGGGTATTCCCTACATATAAAATCATATGCATTTCATTGAAAGGCTACATTGACAGTTGGCACTAAATATCCTTGTGATCCAGACTAGACATTATCTTTAATGTGCTTTGAGAAATTAGCATATCTGTAGTCATTTGTTTCTAAAGAAGAATAATCAGGGCTGAAGAGATGGCTCAGTAGTTAAGAGCACTGGTTGCTCCTCCAGAGGTCCTGAGTTCAGTTCCCAGCAACCACATGGTGGCTCACAACCATTTGTAATGAGATCAGGCACGCAGGCAGAACACTGTATACATAATAAATAAATAAATCTTTAAAAAAAAAGAATCAAATATAAATCTCTTTTAGAATATATAAAAGGCAAAATAAACTGCATTTCATTTGGAAAAAAAAAATATAGTGAGGTCATTTCAAATAATGTTCAGGGGTTTGGAGTTAGGAAGTCCTTTCTAATAACTAAATGTAGAGATTGGCAATTTCTGTGTACCAAAGGGCTCTCGGTGGTACCCGGTAACTGAGACTCTTTATAGGTTAAATTAGAAACTCAAGAGCTGAAGAAGTGGCTCAGTGGTTGAGAACACTTGCTGCTTTTGCAGAGGACCCAGGTTTGGTTCCCAGCACCCACATGAGGTCCCTAACTCCAGTTCCAGGAAATCGGTTACCCCTTCTGACCTCTGCAGGCACTGTGCATGTATGTGGTGCACATACATACATGCAGACAAAACACATGAAGTAAAATGAACATATCTAATAAAATTTTTAAAATAGGGGGCTGGAGAGAATGCTCTGCTCTTCCAGAGGACCCAGGTTCAATTCCCAGCACCCACATGGCAGCTCACAACTGTCTGTAACTCCAAGATCTGCCACCCTCACACAGACACACATAGATACAGAACACCAACACACATAAAATAAAAAATAATTTTTTAAAAATTTAAAAATAAAGTCATTAAAAAAAAACTTGAATAGTTCTTTATGAATCTTTTGGAATCTCAAGTAAAATCAGTTTTTATGTTCTAAAATCTCTAATATAGTTATACTTGTTGATTTTGTTTTTGTTTTTTAAGACAGGGTTTCTCTGCATGTATTCCTGGCTGTCCTGAAACTCAGTAGATCAGGCTGACCTCGAACTCACAGAGATCCACCTGCCTCTTCCTTCTGAGTGCTGGGGTTAAAGGCATGCTCTACCACCACCCAGCTACTTGTTAAATTTTTTTAAGACTGACCAAATTATAAATGTTTCCAAATATCTTCAGAGGTAAAATATCACATAATTTTCATGTAGTTCAGTGTTGTTCAAATGGCTTTTCTTTGATACCATAGTATCAGAAGAACAAAGAGCACTTAGTTATATCAAGTAACAAGTAAGTTCCCTGACTTGTTAAAAGGACTAAAAACTCCATGTTGTCTGTGCCTGGTACTGGCCTTGATTCTGGTCATAGGAGCTAGTAAGTGGATAGATAGCACGTAGTTTTATTAGGAGTGGTTCCCAGCCTGTATTTGAAGTACTGCATTTTCACAGTTGACTGTTACTGCTAGCATGGTAGGGTGCTTTACCTAGCATGAGTAAGGCCTTGAATTCTAGCCCCAGCAAAAATTGTTTTATATTCAAAAGGGTTCTAGAAAAAAGTTCACTATGTGGGCAGGAATGGACTTCTAAGATGTCCTGTCTTCATTCTCAGAACATGTGGATGTGTCCTTTGTGACAAAGAGAATTGATTGTGCATGCAGAGGCTTGCTGGTAAGTTGGCTCTGCCATGGAGAGAGAGATAGTCCTGGATTGCCTGGGTGGCTCAGTCCTTTCATGAGTTCTTAACATAGATGAAGAGACTAGCCTTGCACTTGCTACCTTTGAAGCAGTAAAGGCCAGGAGTCGAGGACGGCAGTCACCTCCATCCAGCAGCTGGAGTGGCCTGGGCAACACACTTTTCTGAAGCACCAGAAGTAAGCCCTGTCGGCTCCTTGGTTTTAGCCCAGGGAACCTGCATCAGATTTCTGGCCTCCTCAAGTATAACACACTCAGATCACCAAGGCCTCCAGTTTGTGGTGATGGTATATCAATAGAAAGCAATAAGCACCTTTTCCTGATACTAGGATGAAATATGCTAGAGAAGCAGATTAGGGATGAAGGGTTCATTCCAGCGCACAGTGGACAGTCCATCACGGTGGGAACTCAAGGCAGCAGGATGAAGGGTCCATTCCAGCACACAGTGGACAGTCCATCATGGGGGGAGGGGAGTGGAGGCAGCAGGAGCTTGAAGCTGCTGGTCACATCACCTTCAGTCAGGAGAGACAGCAGTGAGTGATCTGCTTATCTTACTGTGTTTTACACACTCCAGGATGTTGGCCCAGGGAGGTCCCACCCACAATTAAAATGGATCTTTTCACATCCTTTAACCCAGTCAATATACTCCCTCACATGTTTGCTTAAGGCCTACCTTCCTGGTGATTTCAGATCCTGTCAACTCCACAGCTAACACTAACCATCAAAATACAATTGTTCTGTGTATCTGCCTCCATTTTCAGTCTTGGGGAAAAGTTACATGAGAGCTGCCTTGAGTTATGTAAACTCTGGCTGCTAATAAGGACATAGAACTCACTTCTCATAACGTGACAGTTGGCGCTGACAGATCAGAATATTTCCTTATTCATGTTATAGACATACAAGTGGCTTTTGTTTGTCATACTTAAGCTTTGTCTTTAGTCATATGCTGTGTAAGAATGCAAGCTTTGAACAGTGGAGTCTGGTTTCCTCTGGGCATCCATGAGAGGGGTGCCAGAAAGAGAGCTGATCATCCAGGGCAGAGCTGAAGAACCACAGCGTACTGGGCCACGGCCTCTTTCCAAAATGCTTCCAACACTAACATAAGTCAGATTTGAAGGCTTCCTTTTCCCCAGGAAAAGTGTTCTCTAAGAGCCACTATGAAGGGGCTAAAAAGATGGCTCAGTATCAAGAGGACCAGCTGCCCTTGCAGAGGACCTACCTGGATTTGATTCCTAGCATCCACATGGTGGCTCATAACCGTCTGTAATCAGTTCCGGGATCTCACCTTCTTCTGGCCTTAGCAGACAGTAGGCATACAAGTGGTGCACAGTCATATAAGTAGGTAAATCACCCATACACATAAAATAATTTTTAAAAAAAAGAGAGAGAGACCAGCCGGCAGATCTCTAAAAGTTTGAGGACAGCTTGGGCTACAGAATGAGATCCAGGACAGCCAGGGACATACAGAGAAACCCTGTCTCAAAAAAAAAAACAAAAACAAAAAAACTGAGAAATAAGCACACAAGGCAGTTTTTTCTGTATGATAATTTTAGAAGAAAGCGGAAAAAAAATACATAAGTATGCCCTTCACACTGCTTCTCCTAAAGCAAACATACATAGCCACAGTTCAATAATTAAAAATGAAGAATTAGCATTTGCCACACAGATGATCTCATTTGGTAGTGTCTGTTTTATCCTTGTTCGGTCTTGTTCTCCTATCAAGTCCTTCATGCCACGTTACATTGGGTTGTTTTTTTTTTTTCTTAACTTTTATTTATATGTATGAGCATTTTGTCTGCATACGTGTCTGTGTGCCCCTTGCGGTCCTGGTGCCCATGGAGGCCAGATGAGGGTGTTGTGTTTGGCACTAGCATTACAGGTGTTTGTGACCTGCTATCTGGGTGCAGGGAATCAACCCAGGGTCCTCCTCTGGAGAGCAGCCTGTGCTCTTGGCCACGCCCATCTCGGCTGCTGCTTGTCCCCTCTATCCTGTCCTTTGTCTTTATCCTGTGACAGTACTTTGGCGCTTTCTGGAGGTCCATGATCTCGACATTTGTTCGTTACTCTATAGATGCTCTGGTGACTGTGCTCAGAAGCCTGTCTCCTCTGCCCAAGCACGTGTGTGATCCTGACCACTCAGTTTAGAGGTCGTCTTCTGTAATGGAGGGAGTTCTTTGAAGCTTTACAAGAATCTTAACATTTGTGCTTACTAGTTCCCGTTCCTATTGTACATTTTGCTGGAAACAGTTCCTGCAGTGTCTTGTAATGGAGAATGTGGCTCTTCATCACTTCTGTGTGGACGCTCCTCCCACTTGTTTAGCCTTCTTAGAGCAGTGTGAAGCCAGTGTTTGTTCTCTGAGTTCAAGTCTTCCACCGTTCCTCATGCCGGTGTTAGCACTAGTTCCTTTCGGTGGGTTCTGTCTTCTTCTGAGTGCTTGTTTTCTGCCACCACAAGGCCTTTTGGTTGGTCTTGCACATCCCCTGCTCCAACGAGTTGTTTTCGTGTATGGGAGAGCAGCATTTAAAAAGCCGTGTGTTTGGGAATATTATTAAGGTGTGTTACTTTTGTTTATGTTGCATTTGTTTAACTCTGTGAAGCTGTGTTACTGTGCTTGTCTAAAACACCGGATGGTCTAATAAAGAGCTAAACGGCCAGTGGCAAGGCAGGAGAATATATAGGAGGAGGAACGAGAGGAAGGAGGAGGACTTCAGGAGCCAGCCACCAGCAACACAGCTAGACATGGAGTAAGAAGGAAAGAAAAGGTATACAGGAAGAGTGAAAGAAAAGCCCAGGGGCCAAAGATAGACAGTTAAGAAAAACAGGCCAGCATCAAGCCAAGCTAAGGCCTGGCATTTATAAGTAAGAATAAGCCTCTGGGTGTGGTTTATTGGGAGCTGGGCCCCCCAAAGGGTAAAGAGTGAAAACAACCAACAGCAGCCATGTGGCCAGCGGGACAGCTGCTGTGCAGTGTCTGAGGCTAAGAACTGGTGTCTGTTGGGTCCCATGCCTGTGTTAGTTCTGCGGTTGGAGGTGGTGCCTGTGTCCATGTACATTCCTGACAGTGCTTTGCATGTCTGTTCTTTGTGTAAACTTGGCTCATAGTTGTTTATCTGTCCAACTCTAGTCTGTACCAAAGGCCTTTGCAGCTTTCCAAGCCATCGCCGTGTAAGAAACACTGGCATGCAGCATTTGAAAGCATGTGTCTTTCTTCAGCGGTGCAGAATGTAGTCAGATGAGTCCGTTCTAAACTGGCCGAGATTAGTGTCCCTTGGTCCCTAGTGTGACTGCATTAATATATTCGTGCCTGTGTACTTGGTTTGTTTGAGGTTTTGTTGTGTTTGTGTGGTCTCACTTCTACAGCCCTGGCTAGCATGCACGCACTCATATGGAGTCTCTTCTGTTACATGTGTGAAACTTCGTCGTTTGCATAGGTCTGGATAGAACTGACTCCCCTTGTTCAGCTGCATGGACTGTTTTTGTTTTCATTCCTACATTGTTTAGGATGTTAACTCTCTGGTCATATTTCTGTATCTCCCACAGGTCCCTAGTCAGCCGCCGTCTCCTGTCTCCCAGCTTTTCTCGGTCCTGCCCCTGTTCTCTGCTAAGTGTTGAGTTGGTGGCGGTGGGCTGGACTGTGAGCGGCTGGAGCTTGTGATTTTATCTTTTACCCAGATTGCTTTGCAGCTCCTGAGCTGTCCCGATGGTGCTAAGTGCATCATTTTCTATTAAGTGGACAGTTCACTTGAGGGGTTTGTTTGCTTTTCCCTTGGGTGCATTTGAGGGAGTGAAGCTCTAAGCCGCTCTCAAGCCCCTGAGGATTTGGGTTTTAACTGCAGCTCCCTGAGGGGCTTAACCAGCTACTGCTTGAAGCTGAGTGTTCCCAGGATGCCGTCTGTTGGTCCCTATCAAAGAGCTGTGCTTTAGAACTACTGACTCACAGTGACAGTGGCCAGTCTGGCCTCCTGCTGGCCAGTGGAGAGTGGCAAACTCAAAATAGTTGGCGCTCTTCACACCTGTCCTTGAAGACGCCCCCTTGTTCACTGTTATATAAAAATATATAATTTCCTTGTGACACTTTCCTCTGGCTGCTGTCGAGGTTGCCTCCATTATTGGCATCAAACAATTGCGTGCGCCGTACCTTCCTGCCTTTTCCTCATGGGGTTGGCATTCTTGAGTTTACAGCTTCGTGTGCATATTTCACGCCCCTCTTCCAGGACTACGGCCACTCAAGGTGGGGTCCCAGCCCTCTGGTGCACGGTTCTTTTGTTTCCTAAGCCTGCTGTGGCTGTAGTGGTCACATGGAGCCATGTGCTGTGTGTGGTCTTGCTTCTTGCTGTCCATCAGCTTGCACTAGAGCTGTGTTAGATTTTCCTAGTCCTGAGACAGTCCTGCTCTAGCCACCGTCTGCTGCTCTGTGTCCTTCTGGTTCCCCTCCGCTGGACGCTTCCAGACTGAGTAAGCTCTTTGGTTCTTTTCCTCGGCTCAGGCAGTGTGCTTACATCCAGGTGTGACGCCTGCAGTGGTCCTCGCAGCTCGCTCTGTTATTCAGAATTATTCCCTGGACTCTGGCTTTCCTTCCTACTATGGTCTGGAAACTTAGTGGACAGTCCCAGGCTGCCCTGTCCCTCGTGTCAGGGCTCCCCGCACCGCACCGCACTGTGACACTTGCTGAGGTTGTTACTTTACAATGGATCTGTGGAAACTTTGTGTCTATTGGAGATGTAGTGCTGACCTGAGACTGTCTGTCTTCCACCATTAATGCCGTCCAGCATTTAGCCTCTCTTCCTCTGCCAGTGTTTAACCTGCTGTCAGCACACAGACCTCCCTGTGGGAGGGGAGATCTGAGGCTGCCCATTACGAGTTGCAGTGTAAGTCATCGACTTCAAGGGGCCAGCCTGTGTTCCCAGGGCAGCCTCACTAAGGCTCCTTTATGTGTGAATTGGGAGAAATGCGTGGCAATTACGGGGGAACCTCTTAGGCTAGATTCTCATCTGCAGACATGAGTCACCCATCAGATTCTTGACTGCAAGGCAGGGCCCAGCAGCTTCCCAACACTGACTTGCCAGTACTCTATGTCTGTCAATGCAGGGAGGCTGGCATCATAAGGTTCAAAACGGAAGGCTGGCCAAGTCAAAGAATGTGTTTCCTTTTTCATGTCCCCTTGACATTAGGACGTTTGGGGCCCCCAAGTCTTAGGTATGCAGATTCCAAATGTCCTGGCCTGTGTTGAAGATACCAAGCTTGCTGTGACTGTGACGGGTCCTGAGCGCTTGGCCAGAAGGTGGCAGCAACCTCTTACTTAGTCTTGTTCCATTTCTTCTGAGGAATGTTGGTCACCCAACAGTCTTGTCCGCTGGCCCCTGAGTGTAGCCTCTGCCATTGCCTCTGCCATTGCATGGGGCCGGTGATAGTCTGCTCAGTTGCAGGGTACTGCAGGCCGGCCACCAGTGAAGCCTCAGAATGCAGCCATACTCTGACAGTCTGAGCTCTCAGCTGCTGCCTCCAGGACTCCAGCTCAGGCCCTACCCTGTACTTAGGGCATCTGCCCCAGGTTTCTCAGCCTGCCAGTGTTACACAGCCTTTCTTGCTTATATTAACACACCCAAGATTCCTACCACTACTGGTCCATTCTGTGTGCAGTCATGGCCAGTAGCCAAGCCCAACCGAAGTCTGTCACCTCTTTACCTAGCCGTTCCTTTTGTCCATAGTTGAGTATTTATGGACTCTGCTGCCCTACCCTGGCCTATCACCAGCTGCTGGCAAGTGCACCTTTGTCCCTCTGAGGAGCCTTGTTCCTGAGGGTTCCACCCCTTGTCCTGCAGATGTTGGCAGGGCTGGTTTTTGTCCCCACCACTCCAGCACTCCCACGGGAAAAGGAGATGGGCAACTGGCTTTTTGCAGAGCAGACCACAGGATAAAGCTGCCGAAGCCGGCCCTCAGGGAGAGGTGCCGGGTCTAAGGACCTGGAGACCCTCCAAGCCCATTCGCCCCAGAGACATTCCAGGAACCTCCCCTCCAGTCCCAGCTGCGCTCCAGCCTCAGGTGCCGCCCGCCAGCTTCCGCCCTCGACAGCGGGCGTGGGAGCCGCCGTGGGTCGGGCGCGGCCTCTTTCCCTAGCTCCCGCCCCCGGCGCGTCTCCAGCGGGCTCAGAGCTCGGCGAGGCGCTGGGACGGCCGCCGGGGCTCTGCTTGCCATGGCCCCCGGCCTGCGTAGCCTCCCGCGGCGCGGCCTCTGGCTACTGCTGGGTGAGTAGCCCGGGCTGGCGGTGACCTGGGGCCGGGAGGGCAACACCTGAATGCACCTTTCACCTTAGAGCGCAGGCTCCGCCAGGGCAGAAGAGCGGTGATGCGGGCAGGGGGCTGCACCACCTGACGCTACCGCGGAGACGGGACGGCTTGGGCACATCACCCAGCCGGCCATCTGAAGGCACCAGCAACTTTTGTCCATACAATGGACAGCTTGCTTTCCGGGAGGGATGGGAGCGCGGGGGATCGCTTGAGTTCTCTGGCGGGCTCCAAGGTGATGCAAGCTCCCTGAGCGGGCAGCAGCTTGCAGATGTGTTTGACTTCATCAGAGCCACAGCTTAGGGATCTGGACACTAGCTATAACTGGAAACCTGACTGTCACCTACAGCAGTTGCTTGTTGAGGCCGTTTCCACGGGGAGTTTGTTGTTGGCTAGATAACTTGGCACTTGTGGCTAATAAAAATTAGAGGTGGCAGACTTGCTGGGTTTCTGTTTTAGAGTGATCACGAACTACAGCCCAGGGGTGGCCGACAAAAAACTACTCATCTCACTTCCCTTGTCTGTAATGCGGCAGAGTGCTGTCAGGACCCTGGGCTGCCATCCCTATTGAATAGATTTCAGGTGCACAGCTACCTTTTAATGAGAGCAAAACAAGGAGTCCGTCTGTGTCCCTGGAAAGGCCTTGTGATTGAATGGTTCTTGTGGTCTTTACCACACCCGAGGTATTGGTCAGAGGCACCTGCTGCTCTGGCTCTGGTGCTGGTAGAGGCTGGCCACAGGCATGTTTATAGACAAGGAAGCCGCTCGGGACAGTGTGGCCTGTCCGGGGAGCCTGGGCAGGAACGGCACTGAGAGACCTTCCATTTGTGAGCAGATCTCACTCATTTGTAAACCTCGCCAAGGAGTGTCGGGTCTGCAGAAAAAGTCTGTCTCTGTGTGAGAGAATCTGAAGGTGGATCTTGCTCCTTCCATGTCTCAGCTACACTCACATGAAAAGCAAAACCTTATAATAATATTGCTGTCTTCAGCTGTGTTAAGATCCTCTTGGCTTGCTATGGAATTTTAGCTTCAATTTCCGAAGAAATGAACATTTCTGTATTAGCAAGGCAGAGAGCTGGTGGAGCAATTTTTTCTTTTTTTAAGAATAAGCAAATAAATAAAAGTTCTTTACCAGTGCACCAGAGTCTACACCCTGGAAGGCTTGTGTAAATAGAAGACTATGTCTGACCACATATAAGGACCTCCCGTGTTTACCAGGAAGAGGACTCTTCTCGCAGTCCAATGTCCTGTGCTCCTGACATAGCCCTGAGTGGCCTGGCGATGTTATGTCTTGGAGAACAAGCACAACTTTATGAGGTTATCGGTGAATTAATGTCTTTGGAGCCCAGCTGTGACGAGTGGAATCTCTGAGCTCACACTGTTCTTCCCGGGCCCTGCTACTGGCCAGATCTCCTTGGTGATAGAGTTTGGTATCCTGAATGGCTGTGTGGAAGGGTTTCTGTTTTTACTTTGAAGTTATCGAATCTTCAGGGCTAAGATCTTATCTGGGACAATTTTATAAACAAGCTAGTTCTTTTCTTATTCTACCTGCTGGCTTTATTTGTAGTTTTCAAAATATCAGCAGATATATCGTTTTCTTTTCTCCCTGAGTACTGTGTGTGCCATTGTGTTTACAGAAGCCATCTCCTGGAAGACCACGTGCATTTTTTTTTAATTTCATATATAATCATCAAAAAGTTCATCAGCAGTCAGCAAAGATGTGAGCTGTGCGGTTACAGGGCAGACCAGCTTGGACGACTTTGGTGACTGCTTGGCAAGCCGCCCCTGTTTTTGCAAACTTCACTTGGGGCATGCCAGCCGTGGGCATGATCAGCTCCCAAACTTCTGTACCCGAGGTTCTATACCATGCCTCTCTTGTCTATCACACTGGGAACCTAGGAGGGGGGATTTGAGAGTCTGTTTGAGAAGCGGGGAGTTGAGAGACTATTTGTTAAACTACAAGTGAAGCGAGCATCCCAGGAAGCCAGAGTGTGGCTATGATGCTGTTTTTATCTGGATGTAGTTCTAGCAGCCAGAGTCCAGATCCAGGCTCCCACTTGCTAATCAAATCACCATGTCTGTTTGCTATGACTGTGAGCTTGGAGGCAGAGTAGGATTCTCGGGTGTTTGTCCTTCCCTGCACACATACTGGATCCGTGTGAGGATTGTCAGTCTAGCCCAGGGCTGCAGAACAGTATTTTCGTCCATGCTGGGCTACAGGGAGTCGTAACATAGGGAACTGTTTTTAGATGCAATCCTTACTTGGGGCAAATAGTTTATTGGAAAAGTCTGGTGATTTCCCCACACACGCGCCCCAGAATGAACCAATTTCATTGTTTCTGATCAATCTTAAGCTGGCACCTAGTAGTGTGTGTGACGTGGGTACCACATGTGGTAGGAATTCTGGTGAAAACGCTGAATCAGGGAGTGCCTTCCTAAAGGCACCCCTCCCTCAGGCCACAGCCCCTCCTCCCTGAGATTCCATGTGTCCTGCTGGCCTATACCTTCAGTGGGGGCACTGGCCACTGGGATGGTCACAGGCTGGACAGGCAGTTTTTTTCCTGGGGCCCTGGAAAAGGTGGGTCTGTTTTCAGAGTGGATCTGAGTACCAGTTGCCAGTGTACAGCCTGCAGGCCACAGGCTTCCCAGCCAAGAGTCAGAGAGACAGATGTACTCCTCATAACTTGTGAGCCCCAGTTAGAACCCACTCCAAGAACCCATCCAGTTTGGGCCAAGTATCCAACCTTCTACAGGTCCCATAGCTCAGAGGTCAAACAATGTCAACACAAGGAGGGCTAGAAGCCTGGGTGCTGCTCAATAGCTCTCCTCAGCTGTGCCCTACAGCACACGACATGCCCCACTCCTCTGACAGAGTGCTGTGTCCCCAAATGTCCATGATGCCAAGGTGGAGAAATGCCCCGTTTCAACCATGAAGTTGCCCCCTGCCCTCACCTCTTTATCTGCTACAACCGGCCATGTGGTCAACATGCTTTTTAACTGGGAATGGCGGCCCACGCCTGTAATCCCAGCACTCAGGCTGAGACCGAAGGATCACAGAACAGACCAGCTTGGACAACATAGGGAGACCTTGTCTCAAATAATCCAGATGTATCAACAACAAAAATACCGCAGAACTTGGAAAGATGGCGTGCTGGGTAAAAGCATGGCTGTACATGTCTGAGAACCCGGGTTTGAGTCCCCAGAACCCACATACAATCCAGACACACGGCTCAAAGGTCTGTCATGGCAGTGCTCTTAGGGAGATGGGAGACAAGGGAGGCTGGACGTTCTCAGGCATGCTGGTCTGCCAGATGCCACAGAAAGGCAACAGATCTGCCTCCACTCGGGAAGTTGGTAAACACCAGTGCCGGAGGTTGTCCTCTGATCTCCACACACCTGTGTTCACACCAGTGTGCATACCCACAGTCCCCTTGCAACTAAACAAGTACAGATTGAGATATATAGCATAACAATTATTCCCATAGCATTTATATTGCATTATGCATTCTAAGCCACTTCAAGATTATTAAAACAGTAGACAGCTGGATTTGCGGTTTGTAAGTAAACACCACTCCATTTTCCCCGAGGGTCTCGTGCATCTGGGAATCTGAGTATCAGCAAGTTCCTAAAAACCAGTGTCTGGAACCCAGGGGGTGACCGAGTGCAATGTGTGTAGCAGGCTGTGAGGAGGAGACCTGGTGAACACAGCTGAGGGGTTGGAAGAACTCTGAGGAACTTCAGCACTGGAGGGGGATGCAAAGAACCTGCTTCTGGAAGCCATGTTGACTGAGGTAAAGCTAGAGGGGGTTGAGCCATTGAGGCTCCCTTGGCACTTAGAGGACAATGAGAGCTTGAAGGAAAAGTATGCTGACTGAGCTGTCTTACAGGAGCCCTGGGCTACACCCCATCGTGGGCTGATAGGCTACAGGTGCTGAAGCTGGCTAGACCTGGGTGGGGAATGACCCCGGAGCCCCAAGGTAAAGGTGTAGGACAGGAGCCTTGGGTAAACTGGAGTTTCAGACAGGTGTTTCAGATTATCCTGTGTTGTGCAATATTTGGGGGGCATACTCATACTTTTAAGATTCTCTGAAATTTGAATTGAGAGGAGGCATTCTGTCATTTATTTGCTGAATGTAACAGTTCGTCCATGCATCCTGGAGGCAGGTCCCCTTAGAAAGTGGGGCAGACTTTGAGATCTTTGCCAGCAATTAACCATGCAGCTCACACACGATTGTTAATGAGTATTCAGTGACGGGTAATGACTGGGGGGCACTCACCATCCTAAGACAGAGCACCTGTGTGGCCTGGGCAGGCGTCTCCATGATGAGTAAGGTGACCTGCTGATGTCCCACACAACCCAAGTCAGAAGCTCATTTTTTAATAAAAGGGGGACCTGCAGGGCCCTGGCCCCTGTTTTGGGTAACTGTTGCCTTGCTTGCTGACCTTGACCTTGATATCCTCCCAATGCTAATTTCCTGCCAGGTTCCACCCTCCTGAATGCTTAAGGGAAGTTCCTTGTCTGTGTATGGTGAATAATGGGCGTTAACAGCTTAGATGCAAGATTGTAAAACATCAGTAGCGAACTTCTCCCCTCCGGGATCCTCCCATTGTGCTGTAAGCCTGTAATTAAGGCCTCCTACCCCCTTCAAGAAATGACATTTGACATTTAAAATTATATATATATATATTTGAATGTATATATGTATATATATATATAATTGAATGAATACTGCAAATGTAATCTATGAATATCACAAATGTGATTAATATGAGTGTAATTTTAGAAAGAAAGAAAGGAAGGAAGGAAGGAAGGAAGGAAGAAAGAAAGAAAGAAAGAAAGAAAGAAAGGAAGGAAGAAAGGAAGAAAGGAAGAAAGGAAGAAAGGAAGAAAGGAAGAAAGGAAGGAAGGAAGAAAGGAAGGAAGAAAGAGGGGCAGTAGCTGGTAGACAGGTGTCTATGTGAATCGAGGGTTCATAGAAAGAGGCATGGTCAGGAAAGATACTTAGGGCCTTATCTAGGTCAATGTCAAAGCCTCAGGCAGATGGGGTCAACTACATGGTGGTTGGAGACAGACCCTGGCTTTTGTGCAAGCCTGTGGAGGGGAGGCCAAGTTCACTGAGTCAAGTGAAGGCCCCAGAGAAAGGAGTGTCCACAGCTTCTCCCTCTGCTCCAGCAGCCTCAGGAGGATAGGCTGAGACAATCCCAGGTGTCACTGGGCACCTTGACAAGTCAGGAGGGATCAAAACAGGTAACTGGGTCACACGTGGAAGGGGGTAATTCCCATCGTGATTTCCCGTGTTACCCTTTAACAAACTCACGCAGACCTTTGCTCACGGGTGATTCTCTAGTGATGGCCTCAGTGGCTAGACTTTGGGGAGGGATGGTGACTTATTGGGAATGGCATTGAACTTAAGCATCAAAAGACGCTGGCGTTGAGACCCTCTGTCCAAGAGTCCACCCTTCGACTGCATCTTCAGCCAAGGATTTTTTTTTAAATAACTTATTTATTTTTATTTTATATACATCGGTATTTTGCCTGTGTGAGGGTGTCAGATCTTGGAGTTACAGATAGTTGTGAGCTGCCATGTAGGTGCTGGGGATTGAACATGGGTCCTCTGGAAGAGCAGTCAGTGCTCTTAACCACTGAGCCAGCTTTCCAGCCCCTCAGCCAAGGAGTTACGGACTGGCTCCTTTCTGCGGGTGACTTCTTTGGAGTCCTGTGCTTTTGGCTGCCGCTATGAATGAATGAACCGTGCTCCCTTATTCATTCCTGAGTGAGGCTGAGCTAAAAAACACACTTTAAAAAAAGGATTCATTTTTTAAAAATGTATTCATTTTCCTGCATGTGTGCGGAGGGGGGCAAGTGTGTCATGGTTGACAACTGGAGGTAGAGGCCAACTTTCGGGAGTTGGCACTCTCTTTCCACCACGCAGGTCCCCAGGCGTGGTGACAGTGCCTTTGCCTCCTAAGCAATGTCCTAAGGCCCAATAGACACTGTGTGTGTGTGTGTGTGTGTGTGTGTGTGTGTGTGTGTGTGTGTGTGTGTGTGTCCTATGTGGTATCTCCCTTCTCTTTGTGTTTCTTGTTTTGTATTTGAGCCCCTCCCAAAGCTTTCCAAACAGGGCACTGTGCCAGCTACTGTGACAAGTGACCTCACCACCGCCTCCCAGGCGTCATGGGTTTTGGTTTTGATTTTTTTTTTCCACACATCGGAGTAGGGGACTGGCCACAGCAGCCTTCCTCTCCTGTAGGGGTTGGCAGTAAATCTGCCTTTCTCCTGTGGCACAAAG
Source organism: Peromyscus maniculatus bairdii (assembly GCF_049852395.1). Classification (NCBI taxonomy): domain Eukaryota; kingdom Metazoa; phylum Chordata; class Mammalia; order Rodentia; family Cricetidae; genus Peromyscus; species Peromyscus maniculatus. The sequence goes on from NC_134864.1 coordinate 9,204,904, forward strand.
GCTTTTCATCTCACTGTCTATAGCCAAGAGGACAGAAGGATGGAGGATACATCGTCTTCCCGTGTATGAAACATTGTTTTGTCACATTAAAGAAGAACCATTAGCATGCACAGAGCAGCTTGACCTGCTGGCCTGCTGAGAGTGATAATAGAGAGCTACAGGACGCTTCTCCCTTCCAGGCTGAGCAGGGCTCCTAAAGCCCAGCTGCTCAGGAGTTCCTGCTTGTTCTTGCCTTTATTATTCAGTATTCCTAAGTGAGGTTGCTCGGCACTTTCCTCCATAGCTTTATCTCTAGGATTGAGGTTCCCTTCCACACCTCTGACCCTAGGTACCAAAACAGGCTGCTGGCAGGATGAGGCCATTCCTGGGAGACCTGAGAGTCCTTTTTCCTTGGGGACTGTGGCTGACCACCTTGGAGGGATTTTCCACAACTGTCTTGCTGCTTGGGATTTTGTATCTTCTTTGCAGTTACATCTGTTTGCTTGCCTAGGGCTGTGTCCATTCCGCGACCCCCATCATATTCTGCAGGTGGTCCCTGACTTACCGCGGTTTGACTTAAGATTTTTTTTTCTTCCAATGATGCAGAAGCAATTCCCCACTGAGTAGAAACCACACTTCAGATCTTGAATCTGGACCCTTAGCTGGATCAGCAATTATTGATCTAGTCCCTCAAGCTGCAAGCATAGTCTCCAAACAGCTCTCAATCCCAAAGGAACAACCAACACTGTATAGTGTACCCTTCGATAAACACCCTGACCCAAAACAACATGGAGAGGGATGGGTATAGTCCTCACCTCGTAGGCTCAGGCTGGCTCCACTCCACAGCTGCTGCTGTTCTTGGCAGTCATCCCATAGAGCTGGCATCTCCAAAATGCTCCAGGGCGACTGAATCTGAACCTCTGCTAGAAGCCTCTCCCAGCCTCTCTTCTGGGACTCCAGCCCTGCCACCCAGCGCCACGCCTCAGCTGCTCTCCATGACTCCTTCGTGCCTTCAAACCTGATCCACCTGGGTGACTCGTACACTACCTAGTTCAGCTGCCAGCATGAGACACAGCCTCAGCCCCCTCTGGACCACAGCTTCTGTATGCTGACCCTGAGCAAATCCTCCCAGATTTACAGTCCTCAATAACATTGGTCCCTTCTTAACCACCGCTCCAGCTCACCAGCATCTATTGTCTCAGCAAAGCAAAAGCTTTCACTTCAAGCTTGGCGGTGGTGGCACACACCTTTAATCCCAGCACTCCTGTGGTGGAGGCCAGCCTGGTCTACAGAGTGAGTTCCAGGACAGGCAGAGCTGTCACACAGAGAAACCCTGTCTCGGAAAACCAAAAACCAAAACCAAAAAAAAAAAAAAAAAAGGAAGATACATTTGATGATTGATATGGGTCCCAGCTTACTATGTGTTATGCCATCCTTGAGTTGGTGGTCCTGGGCACCTGGGTCCTTGTTTAGAAAACAGCCATGAGGAGTAAACCCATGAGCAGCACCCCTCCATGGCCTCTGTGTCGGTTCCTGCCTGACTTCCTTAAACAATGGGCTATAAGCTGGAAGATGAAATAGGAATACAGAAATGAAAGTAAAGAACAGATAAGAAGACTTCATAGAGAAAATATGACAAACCACAACATATTAACATGCATAGAAATAGAAAAAGAGGCTAAGACCGGGCTGTGGTAGCGCATGCCTTTAATCCCAGCACTCAGGAGGCAGAGGCAGGCAGATCTTTGTGAGTTCGAGGCCAGCCTGGGCTACAGAGTGAGATCTAGGACAGGAACCAAAACTACACAGGGAAACCCTTTCTCAAAAACAAAAAAGTCTCACTTCAGTGATGTGGGTCTCTTGTTAATCACAGCTGGTCCTTGAGCCTCAGCCGAGCAGAACCACAGTTTCTTATTTCGAAACATTAAATGGTCCCAATAGCGTCTCACTTCCCTCTCCAACTGTGCAAGCCGAGTCTCTGTCACCTGCCCTGCTCCTCCGTTCGTTTGTCTTGGTTCTCACAGCAGCTCACTGAGCTCTGAACACTCAGTGACTTTTCCAGGCCAAAAAGACTCCCACAGTTCTCCCCCAAACACACAGCCATGCTTGTCACCGCGATATCCCACTCTTGGTACCAATTTCTGTCTTAGTTAGGTTTCTATTGCTATGATGAAACACTGTGCCCAAAAACAACTTGGGGAGAAAAGGGTTTATTTCATCTTCCAGCTTATAGCCCATCGTTTAAGGAAGTCAGGCAGGAACCGACACAGAGGCCATGGAGGGGTGCTGCTCACGGGTTTACTCCTAATGGCTGTTTTCTAAACAAGGGCCCAGGTGCCCAGGACCACCAACTCAAGGTTGGCATAACACACAGTAAGCTGGGACCCACATCAATCATCAACCAAGAAAATGCTCCACGGGCTTGTCCACAGGCAGGTCTGCTGGGAACATTTTCTCAGTTGAGGTTTCCTCTTCTCAAATGACTCTAACTTGTGTCAAGTTGACATGAAACTAGGCAGCATGGCTGATGTTTCATCCCTGTGACAAAATCCCTAACAAAGCCAACTTAAAGGAGGAAGGATCTGTTCTGGTTCAGGCTCTCAGAGGTTTCAGCCTGTAGTCACATGGTCGTATTACCTCTGGACGGTGCTGAGGCAGACTATGGCAGCAGGAACATGTAATAAACACAGCTGCACAGCTCATGGCAGACAGGAAGCTGAGGGAGATGAGGAGGAAAGGGTCTAGGGACAGGATCTAGCCCCCAAGGATCTACTCTCTTCAAAGTTTTCATCAATTCCAAGAGTCTGCCAAAATAGCAACCCATCACTGCCCCACCCAGAAACCACACCTCAATACTGCGACATCAGTCATTGGGACATTCCACATCTAAACTCTAGCACAGGGGTTAAGGCAGCACCTTCGTTCTCTATTCTGTGACATTTTCAGGTTATTATGTCCTCCATCTATAAAGCTATAAGTCCATTGTATGTCTGGGAGTGCGTGTATACGGTCACTTCTCAAACTCCATCCATATTAGTGGGTGTTTGCCTTTCTTGGTCCGCTCTTGTGATCTCGTATTTTTTAGTTTCAGGACAGACACTGCCTAGTGTCTTAGTGCTTTTCCCTCTGAAGAGTCAGTACTGAAGATCACCTGATCGATTTTCTTTGAATGCTTTATCCACCTGGGTGAGCAAGCGTGCTCAGTCTGTCCTCTGCTTGACTGAGTTTGGTGAGTTTTTGTCTGTCTTGTGCCCGCCGTTGGCGTCTTCAGAAGTTTCTGTTTGTAGTTTCTGTTTCCTTTTGACACAGAAAGCATTTGGAAAACAGTTTTTAAGACTCCCAGTAGCTCAGGCTTTGGGGATCCCAGACAGTCATTATGGGTTTCATTGCACCATGGTTGGGAGACAGATCTGCCATAGCCACCCACTTAGCTTGACCTGTAGGTGACTTCTTACCCCTACACATTGACTTTTGTAAACAGCCATGAGCCGCTAGGAAGAACGTAGCAGTTTTGTGTTGATTCTCATTCTTTAATTAAAACTCCTAGCCACTGGGAGTCTTAAAAATTGTTTTCCAAATGCTTTCTGTGTCAAAGAGGGAATAGAAACCACAAACAAAAACTTCTGAAGATGCCAACAGCGGGCACAAGACAGACAAAAACTCACAGAATTCAGTCAAGCAGAGGACTGACTGAGCACGCTCGCTCACACAAGCGGAGAGGACATTCCTTGTGTTAGGTTAAAAACCTCAGTCCTGTGTGTCCTTGTTCACTTTACTTGTCCAGATCTGTGAGCTTTGTAGACCCCACACTGAGGAACTATCCATTCTTCCTGTCACTAAGATGTGTGCAGGAGACAGACGGGGGCTTATGCACATAAAAGCCAACAGTCACTGCAGCATGGAGCTCAAAGCACCACCTTCTCTGCCCACACGGTGCTTTTGACATTTTATTTTTAACTGTGCCTGTCTTAGTCACGGCTCTCTAGAGGAGCAGAACAGATAGCATGAATTCATGTCATGGAAGGGGACTTCCTAAATTGCCGTGTACACATGTGTTGGGTAGTGCAGAAACAGCTGACTATGTGCTGAAGAGGCTGAGCACCTGCTAGCTACCCGATCCACAAGACTGAAAGCCTCAGTAGTACCAATCTGGTACCTAAGGCCTGAGAAAATCCCTGGAGAGCCCCTGGTCTTCAGTCTACGTTGGAATGCCAAAGCAACCAGAGTCTGGTGAAAGATGGCGGTAAGCGTGGCAGCAGCAGAGCAGATGCCCTCACCAGCAAGAGGGAAAGGCAGGCCAAGAAGCAGTGGCTTTTCCCCACGATCTCTGTGTATACGGACCACGGCTGGAAGGTGTTGTGTACTCTGCGGGGAGCCTTTTCTTTTCTCAGTTAATCCCTTTCAAAAATATCCCTGCACAGGCCTGCCCAGAAAGAAGCACATCTCTTAGTTGATTCCAGATCCAATCAAACTAATAACCAAGTTCCCTAAAGTATGTCTCAAGTTCACTTTCAAGTGTACGGTTACATGCACTAGGTATATTCATGGAGTCTTCAGCCCAGAGACCTCCAGAATGACTGAAAATCTGTCCTCATTAAACACTAACCACTGATTCCCTCTTCCTCCATCTCCAAGGCACTGGCAGCCTCCACTCTTCTTTCTATCTCTGATTGTCTTAGTGTGGGTTTCTATTGCTGTGAAGAGACACCATGACCATGGCAGCTCTTATCAAGGAAAACATTTCATTAGGGTGTTCACTTACAGTTCAGAGGTTTAGTCCATTATCATCATGGCGGGACATGGCAGCAGGCAGGCAGACATGGTGCTGGAGAGGAGCTGAGAGTTCTACATCTTGATCCAAAGGGAACAGGAAGTGGACTGACACTGGGCATAGCTTGGGTATAGGAGACCTCAGAGCCCGCCCCCACAGTGATACACCTCCTCCAACAAAGCCATACTTATTCCAATAAAGCCACACCTCCTAAGAGTGCCACTCCTTTTGAGCTTATGGGGGCCAATTACATTCAAACTACCACAATGATTTTAACTATATTCCACAGTATCTTATGGAATAGAATCATGTGGAATTTATTCTTCAGCATATGTTCTCAAGCTTCATCCAGATTATAGTGTGAGTCAAGTTTTCCTTCCTCTGGAAGGTCAAATAGAATTCCACTGCATAGACATACCACATCCTGATTATTTCTCCATCCAAGGAAAAGCATTTCTACTAGTCACATGTGCAAATGCCTCTTTGAGGTCTCTTGGACATTCACTCAGAATAGGGGGTGTTGCATCACGTGGTGATTTTATCTTTGCTTTTTTTAGGAGCCACTGTTCTGTGTTCCACCACAGCCATGACACTCCACACTCTTGCCAACAGTCCACGGAGCCTCCTTCCACTCTCCCCTCATCCTCACCAGCCATTGTTCCCTTCTGGTTCTGCTGTTCACAGCAGCCATCCTGAAGGCACCATCTGCTACTCTACAGAATTGCATGCATTGGCATGTGTGTGTGTGTGTGCGCGCGCTTTGCATACATGCATCTTCACATGGCATGTGTATATGCACACAGACACAGAATAAAGAAGAATGGGCATACTTGCCTCATTCTGATATTGGAGGAGATGCCTTTAGCTTCTGTTGTATACAGCCTTTATCTTGTTAAGATCTGCTCCTTCGGTTCCTAGTTTCCTCATGAAGCAGCGCTGAACTTTCTCAAAGGTCTTTACTGCATCTACTGAGATGACTCGGTGATTTTTATCCTTAATTGTGTTTCTGTGTTGTGTTACATTTATTGGTTTGCATATGCTGAATCAACCTTGCATCCCTGGGTTAACTTGATCAAGATGTATAATCTTAATATGTTCTTGAATTCTATATGCAGGGTTTTGGTTATTTTGGTTTTTGTTTGTTTGGTTTGGTTTGGTTTTTCAAGGCAAGGGTTCTCTGTGTAGCCTGGCTGTTCTGGAACTTGCTTTGTAGACCAGGCTGGCTTCAAACTCACAGAGATCCACCTACCTCTGCCTCCAGAGTGCTGGATTCAAGGTGTGCGCCACCACACCCAACTGTATGCAGGTATTTTATTGAACATTTTTCATGTTCAATTCATCAAGGTAATTGACTATAGTTTTATTTTGAGACAGGGCCTCACTATGTAGCCCTTGTTGGCCTGGGACTCACAGAAACCCACCTGCCTTTGCCTCCCAAGTGCTGGGACTAGAGGTGTGAGCATGCCAGTGGGTCTCCCCAACAGGTATGCGAAAGTGTGTTGTCCAGTCTGAGTAGTTGTGTAGTTTCTGTGGTTTAGCTTGCTTTTTTTTTCTAGTTTTATTCTACTGCTATCTAATAAGATACTAGAAATTCTCAGTTCTATTTGCTAAGACTTGCTTTGTGGCCTTGAAGGTGGTCTAATTTAGACACAGTCCTTCAGGCTGCCAAGATGCATATTTTGCATCCTCTACTAGGTAAAAAACTCCAGACAAACCTCTTTAAAAAGCTGGGTTGCCCCAAACCCAGAAAGACAGTTATGGTATGTACTTACTCATAGATGGATTCTAGATATAAAATAAAGAACAATCAAACCACAACCCATAGAACCATAGAGGCTATATATATAGCATGGAGGTCCCTAGGACGACTGTGGCTTATAATAAATTTCAGTTTTACTCAATTATTGAAAAAACCAGCCAAATGAATGGAAACACATGAACTATGAACCAAAGGCTGAGGGGCCCCCAGCTGGATCAGGCCCTCTGAATAGGTGAGACAGTTGGTTGGCTTGATCAGTTTGGGAGGCAACTAGGCAGTGGGACCAAGTCCTGTGCTCATTGCATGAGTTGGCTGTTTGAAACCTGGAGTTTATGCAGGGACACTTGGCTCAGTCTGGGAGGAAGGGACTGGACCTCCCTGGACTGAGTCTACCAGGTTGATCGCAGTCCTCGGGGGAGGACTTGTCCTGGAGGAGGTGGGAATGGAGGGTAGGCTGGGAGTAAGGGGAGGGGGTGGGAGGGGGGAGAATAGGGGAACCCATGGCTGATAGGTAGAACTGAATGGTATTGTAAAATATATATATAAAGGAAAGGAACCCTTCTGCTTCCTGCTTCCTGGTGTGATCAAACTGCCAGGAGGGTTCGCTCCTAGTCAGATCAGAGGACTACTTCAGCTGTTTACTCAGTTCTGTATTCATGAGTGTATTTTCTCAATTTATCTTAATAAATTTCCCTAATACTCCTTTAAAAAAAAAGCTGGGTTGCCAGCATTAGTGTCAAATGATGAAAACCCTTTGTTGTCCTGGGACTGTGTAGGATGAGCCTTAGGGATGTCAGAGCCACCCACACAGATGGAAGATGCCCTGGAGACCTGGTATGGGGGCAGAGATGGGGCAGAGGATTATTATCCCCTTGCCCTCGTGTTCTCCGGATGTCCTTGTTCTCGTCACCTCCAATTCATCTGTGGCTCATCTGTCACTGAGGGTAGTGGAGTGCAAGTGTTGTTTCCTGGTACCTGGTAACTGCTGGGCATCACTGTGACATGGCAGTGACCATCATCTCCTGGGACTCTCCTATGGTTCCAGAGCCTCTGAGGACGAAGTTATCCTAGCTCTGGGGATGGCTGCTGTCTGAGAGGCCCTGAGCCCACATCTCCAGGGCTTCTGAGACAGGCACACCATCACTCCTGGTCTCCTAGGCCTGTGGTAGCTTCTATCTGTGTGTGATGCTATTTAGGCTCAGTTGGGGCATTTTCCAGTAGGAGAGAGAAGGAGCCGAGTCACAATATGAAATTCTTAAGTTATCACAGCCTAGGGGAGTGCCTGCTGTGACAGGAAGCTGAGGGAGCCATATTGCCTCAGTCTGGGTTTCAGAAAACAGCGGTCCTCAGTGATTACATTTGCCAACACACAGAATGGGCCCTTTGGCTCCAAGGGGTGAGTTTCAAGCTTGGGGCAGTTTTACTATTTTCTGTTGCCTGTCCTTTAAGAAAGATTAGGGTACTCTTCTGACTACAAAATGAAGCTGCTCTCCAGATCTGCCTGTAGAACTGCCCATGGCCACAATCCAGATGTGGACTCTGCACTCTCCAAGGCAGGAAAGGATGAGATTAGCAGAAGGACAATGGGGCTGGGCAAGCAGGTCCTCCTTTAGGAGGTGGAGGGATGACTTGAGGAAAATGGGGCGGGGGGGGGGGGGGGGGGGGGACAAGGGCCAGGCCAGGTAGGATCAGTTCTGTGGGCAGACCAGGGAGACACTAAACTAGCCAGGAGATCTTGGTTTTGAAGGCAAAAGGTCGGGGAGGGGAGCATCCCCCAGGGAGTATGGAATGGATATGGTTGGTCCTTCTGGTCCCCAGCACCAATTCTGGTCTTAGCACTGGTTTTCCTGTTGGGGACCACTTCTCCACAGGAAGCAGCACAGCCTCTCTGGAGAAACTGGCTCTGTGCATCTCCTGGTTCCCTGGCCCCTTCACTTGGAAACACCAGGTCTCCGTAGCAGATCTCAGGGCTGCTGTCAGCACACATTGGGTTCTAATGTCATGTCACCCAGAACCTTCCCTGAGACATCCCCTTCTCTGCCCTAACATTGACTCTTCCAGAGTGCCACAGGCACCCTTGCCCTTCTTGGTCAGTCCCTTGCACCAGGGATGGCCTCGGGCACCTGGCTTCCATCCCTGTCGCTGTTCCCTGACAGTTGAGTGTGGGTATCTCAGGCATTTGATGACAATTGATGGGCCGCTCTGCTGAGTGCCAGGGAGGGCAACCTGTGAGTCAGAAATGAGTGGGAGGTGAAAGCATGGCCAAGTGGTTCGGAGAAGGAGCCTTTGCCCCTCACCGTGAGCACCCAGGATGTGGTTGTGGCTGTGGAGGGTGTGGTGGCTTCCTCAAGCTTTGGGCAGCTGGAGGACACCTTGGAGCATAGAGTTCATGGGAGGAGGGGTCAGATGAGGCACAGGCCAAGTCTGGGTGCCCAGGAGCCGTGAACTGTAGGGGACAAATGGAGAGAGGACCCCTGACGCTCACATGAGGCTGTGGGTTCTCATCCAGCCCCGGGAGCTTGCTGTGTACCTGGTACCTCCTGTCTACCACAGGAAGGCTTCCACGGGAGATCCTGCGGGGACAAAGGCGGCGAGTTACCCCTTCCCCAGTCTCCCCTGATGCTGTCATTGTCATCAAATGTGCACAGCAGGTTCAGAGGTCCCCAGGCTCTCGTTGTACCCCCGTGGCCTGGGCATCCATACACTGAGCTGCTGCAGGAGTTAAAGTGGGGGCAGAGACTTACCAGGGAGTGGGGGTGGGGTCTGGCTGCCCACTGAGCTTCCCCAGACTCCGAGTGGGGCCCAGGACACTTCCAGCAGCCCCTCCATGGCCCCTCACTGATGGAGGTTTCATGATGAAGGCTGTATGCTGAATCTTCTCTGGAGTGCCTCCCAGGAGCGATTTCCATCTGTCAGCCTTCCCCTTGGGCAGGTCTCCCACCCACGACTACTCCAGAGCTTTTCCTAAAAGCCCCCAGCATCTCCCTTGGTTCTCGGGACTCTGGTGTGTCCCAGCACCTACCCCCTTCCTGGCCAGTCCTAGCTCAGAGCTGTGATCATCTCTGTGCTAAGCTGACTGTCCAGACACGACCTCCAGGCTCTCTTCCTGAGCAGCTGGCCTTCCAGGGTACCCTGCCTTACCTGCCCTAGACCTATTGGTGGGTGATCTCCCTATGGGGAGACTCAGGCCAGCAGGCACTAGTCTGTGGCAGGTCCTCCAGCATGAGAGATAGCCCAGGTTTGTAGAGCTCTGCCACCAGCCCTCACATGGCTCTTCAAGCTGGGCTGTTGTGTGTTATTTATTTGTTTGTTTGTTTGTGATTTTTGTGGGGGAGGTTGTTTGTTTTTTTTTTGTTTTTGTTTTTTTTTTTGAGACAGAGTTTCTTTATGTAGCTTTGCACCTTTCCTGGATCTCGCTCTGTAGACCAGGCTGGCCTCGAACTCACAAAGATCCGCCTGCCTCTGCCTCCCAAGTGCTGGAATTAAAGGCGTGAGCCACCACTGCCTGGCTGGGTTTGTATTTTTAATTGAACATAAGGCTTCACTTTCATTGCTTTGACCACACTGTCAGGAGACATGGTCCTGGGGCTGTTATCGCCATATGAGGAGGGCTCCTATGCCCAGCTCACTTCCCAGGGAATTCACTGTGTGCCCCCTCTGGCCTGCTCTGTGCCACTCTGCCCCAGCTTCAGAGACATTGGCCCTAACCACGTGGGGCACCCTGTCCAGGCTCAGGCAGTCCTATGCTAGTCCTTTTTCCTAGACCTTGGTGGGGCAAGCAAGTGAAGGTAGGGATTGTTTCCTAAGGGATGTTCCAGTTTCTGCTGTGTGGCTGCCCACCCCATCCCCCACCCCCACCACCCCCACCCCTGCCAACCACCCCCTCACCCCTGTGAATATCACATTGCCTGGGGTCAAGCTGTCCTTGTCAGGTAGCTGATGGCTCTGTTGCCTATGACCAGGACTCTTTCTCCTCCTGTTCCTCTCCCAACCTGAACCCCCTGGCCCTCTGTGAGCCACTGAATGCAACTGCCATGTCTGTGACCTCAGCGTCCACATCTGGGCTGGCAGGTGCCAGATCTGCATCCATGGAACTCACCATCTGTCCACCCTGTAATGTCCCCCTCCGGGCACACTGGGGACAGCACCCTCCAGTCTCTCTGTTCTCCACCTTCTCTGTGCCCCCCATTTCCTTCCCTGCCCCTCATGACAGCCTCAAAGGACAGGTCATACTCTTCGGCTGCACTCCAAGCTTCCCTGGGGCCCCATCTCAAGCCAGGCAGCACCAGGGCCACATCTTGGGCTGCGGGGAGCCAACCACGTTCAGCTCTGGTCTGCACCGCCTCAGCACCGCTGAGACTTCAACTCATTTCTGATGTGAGGCCTCGGTTTTTCCATCAGTAAATAGGTGGTCACAGTAAGACTGCCCTTCAGCATGGAAGTGTACCAGAATGCGGGGGACCCAACAGTTCAGAAAAGCCCAGCACTGGCTCCTCTGTGCTCTCTGGATCCTCCAGGTCCTGGGTCTCCACCCTCTCCAAGCCATGCTCCCAAGCCTGAGACCTCCAGCTGCCCACCCACAGGCTCAGTTCTTAGGTCACCCATTGCTGCAGTGGGATCCTTGGTCCCCAGAGCAGTGAGGAACAACTTGATGCTCTCCTGAGATGGGATGCTAATGAGATGAGGCTTTCCCCCATCCCACATCTCTCTGGTGAGGACCAACAAGGATCTCACAGAGCCCTGTGCAGTCCTGCATCCCTCTGAACCCCTTCCAGAGATAGGAAATGACAAGACTGGTGAATGGAGCTGGGTCCTATCAGGAGAAGTGCCCAGCATCATCTGGGAGATCAAGTGTGCCCAGGGACCCGGGTAGTGCGGTACAGCTCCAGGTGCTAAATTAACAAAGTAGACCAGGACCCTCTTCTGAAGCCCACGTGGGGCAGCAATGATTCCTCCCCCTCATATTTGGGACACTACCTGACTGAGGTCAGCCCTTGGATTTGGAGGTTGGCAGGCCTGGGCTCAATCCCAGCAAGTTGTGCCTGCTGCCTGGGTTTCTGTAGCTATGCAGATGTTAGGAGAAACATGCAGGGGGATGAAACAGCGTGAGGCCAATGCCTGGTGCAATGCCTGGTGCCAATGCCTGGTGCCAATGCCCAGGGTAAGCTTGGAGAAAATGGAGGCCATCACCAGCAGCAGAAAGTGCATCCAAAGACCTGGTGGGTCCCATTGTCAGCAGGTGGGGTCTTCACAGATACACAAAGTGACTAAGGAGAGAGTCCACCAGGAGCCTTGGGCACAGTGGTAGTTTAAGTTATCAACCTGACGTGATACAGAAATTCCCTGTGAAGAGAGTCTCTTCTACATTGGGTTGACCTGCGGGTGTGTCTGTGGGTGGCTGTGTTAAGTTCATTGCTGTGGGATGACTCATGCCACTGTGGGCAGCACCATTCCCTAGGGTCCTGAGCTAAGTAAGAGTGGAGAAACTGAGCAGAGCACCAGCAAGTGAGCGTGTGCACACTCACTTCTCTCTGCTCTTGCCTGTGGGTGTGATGTGACCATCTGTGCTAAGTTCCTTCCTCCTGAGTGGCTTTTGTCTGGGGAGGGGGGGAGGGGTGGCGGGGGCAGGTATTTTATGCCAATAAAATGAAACTAGTGACAGGTGTTGTCTCCTGGTCACACCGATGCACGTGGCCCCTGAGGAGGGCTGGCGATGGGTGGGGAGGCAATGGGAGAGGCTGCCCACAGGAAGGAGACCCAGTAGGTGACAGTCCCCGGATGGTCTTTTGCAGCTCACCACGTCTTCATGGTCACTGCGTGCCGGGATCCTGACTATGGCATTCTCATCCAGGAGCTGTGCTTCACCCGCTTCAAGGAGAACATGGAGGCCATCGGGAAGACTCTGTGGTGTGACTGGGGGAAGACCATAGGGTGAGTCCTGTCAGAGGCTGGGAGGCATGCCCTCTCCTTTATAGTGGGGCATCAGGCCACTGGTCTCGGGGAAAGCCAGAGTCTAAAAGGACAGGATTGAGGGAGTACCAGTCATTGACGGGTGGACTCGAGCATGAGTGTGGGAGGAGCTGGGTCCTCAATGACTGTCAACGTGGCCATGGGTACCAAGGGGACAGGAGATGTGGGTTCAGGGTTAGATATCTATAACAGCCAAGTGCAGGTACCTGGGAGCAGTTGAGCCCCATTCAATGCCAGAACCCTGAGTGACTGTCTTGTGACAGAAGCCAGGACTCCAGGGATCTCCCTGCTGGCTCCTTTTATTCTTTTGTCAAGCCAGAGCTGTCCTCCCCATCTCTCTGCCCCGCCCACCCTGGTCAGGGTTCAGAACATTAGAGGCAGGCTGTCACTGAAGGGATGAAGGGGTGGCCCATAGCCCCACCAAGGTGGCACCCATTGAACCTATCCCCTGTCAGACCCAGATTTTTATCCCAAAGGCCCTTCTTCCGACCACAGTGTTTGCTCACTGTCTCTCAACCCCCAGGCACCCCACAGCAGGCATGGGGGTTCTCGCTGCTGGGGCCTTTCCACCAGCAAGAGCAAGGATCAAAGCTTGGTGTGGCCATGATGCATTTTCTAGGCTTTGCTTCTACTTCATTGTGTAGGGTTGGGAGCATCCTGTGGCTCTGGTGGGTAAGTAGGTGAGTGTAGGGGTGTGCGTGTGCGTGTGCGTGTGCGTGTGCGTGTGCGTGTGCGTGCGTGTGTGTGTGTGTGTGTGTGTGTGTGTGTAGTGCGCTCCATGTGAGATTAGAGTATTACAGAAGCCCCGCCCTCAGACAGTAAGTGTTCAAGAGATGAAGAGAGCCTTTGACTCGAGGCCACAGAACAGAAGGAAGGAGTCAGCTTCTCCAGTGCAGGGAGTCAGGGCAGAAATGTCAACAGAGAGAGAGAGGGGTAAGAGGTGGGGATGCTCGTGTATTTTCTGGGAATCCGAAACACTCTTCTAGAAACTCAGATGCCGCTACCTGCCGCCGCCACTGCTGCTGCTGCCACAGCCGCCCCCACAGCCACCCCTCCTCCTCCTCCTTCTCCTCCCCCCCCCCCCCCAGTTTCTAGTCAGAGTGTCTGGTAGGTGTCTTTAGTCTCAAAAGAAAGATCAGCATCCAAGCAAATCTAGGTCAAATTCACTCTGTACTATGGCCAGGACAAAACGCTTTTCAAATGATCCACATACCATCCACCTATACAGCTAAGTGGAATCTGACCCAGAGCTTGAGGCAGCAAAGGAGGCAGACACAATATGGAGTCAGAGACCCCAAGCCTCTTTCCCAGATCCAGACTCTTGGCATCTACAGGTCATGGGAAGGCAGTGTCGTCAGCAGAAGCCCCTCGGGTCCCTGGGAAGCGATCTGGACGGCAGTCACCACCACACAGCAGAGTGGCTGTCTGCAGCTGAGCTCCCAGGAACCCAGCTCTATGGCCTCTAAGCCATGTGATCTAGGCAGCTACAAGCGAGTGAAGCTCAGAGATCTGTCTAGATTTTTCTCTGGTCGCACAAGGAATAGATTCATGATGAATGAACTGTGACAGGCTGCCTGGCATCTGAATGAATTCTGAGACTGATTGAGGCCATTCCACAGAACAGGGTTTTTCCTCCATCACCAAGCATAATACATAATAGGTGTGCAGTCTCAGTGTCCTATGATAACAGACACTTTCTTCCAGTGCCTGAGAGAAAAGAGAGGGAGTTTTGAGGGATCCATGGAGGGGAAGAGGAGGGGGACAGGAAGATCCTTGGGAGGATCTCCACAGGGCAATCGAGGAGTCGCACAAAGAGTGTACTTGGTGATGTCTCCAGAGGCCTCGATGGGGCTCCTGCTGAAGGCCAGACATGTTCTGTGGGATGATGAGGCCCTCTGTGAGCTCCAGAGCCTCCCTGGTAGAGGGAGGCTGGAGAGCATGGGGTGTGGAGCACAGGTTCATGGGGCAGGCCCCACTTTCCCTCGTGAGCCTGGGTTCAGACTTATCTCACCCTCAAGCCCTCCCTGCCCTGCGGAGGCTCCTTTTCTCTTACCGAGGGCAATGACCTTCCCCTGCTCTCTGGGGACAGAGTCTTTGCCTTCTTCCCTGGGAGATCCTTTGCCCCAGCAGGGTTATGGTCCATGCACACTTGTTGAAGACAGTCTCTACCTTGGGAGTTGAAAATGGAAAAAATAGTTTTTTTATGTTGTTGCTGTGATTTAAAAAAAAAAAATTAGCCGGGCGGTGGTGGCGCACGCCTTTAATCCCAGCACTCGGGAGGCAGAGCCAGGCGGATCTCTGTGAGTTCGAGGCCAGCCTGGGCTACCAAGTGAGTCCCAGGAAAGGCGCAAAGCTACACAGAGAAACCCTGTCTCGAAAAAACCAAAAAAAAAAAAAAAAAAAAAATTAACCTGATAGAAAGCAACTTAGGGGAGAAGGGGTTTATCCGGCTTACAGTTCCAGGCTATAGTGATCACCGTAGGAAGTTAAGGCGGGAACTTCCCATCCTAATCATATCCCATCCACAGAGCAGAGAGAACTGAGCCCATGCATGCTCACTGGCTAGCTTGCCCATGCTCAACTCGATTTCCCCACTCTTATACAGTTCAGGGCCTCCTGCCTAGGGAATGATGCCACCCACAGTGGGCTGGGTCTTTTTACATCAATTAACGATCCAGATCATCCCCCATGTGGGCCAACCTGATCTGGACAATGTTTCCGTTAAGACTCTGTTTCCAGGTGATTCTAGGTTGTGTCAAGTTAATGGTTAAAACCAATCATCCCAGCATGAGATGTCTGCAATCATGGTGCAAAACTAAGGTTTGAATTATGCACCAGTGCTCCATCTCCTCTGTCCAAGCTCAAGATGGAGAGTTGTCCCCAGCTCAGATGGGCTATCTAAGCTCAGGCCCTTTGGCTCAGGACCTATGTCCCTGTAGACACAGGTGTCCAGAGGCCCCCAGGAAAGCCCCATGGGCTTCAGTGGAGCACTCAGGGTCTTTATCCATCATCTTTTACTGTGCCCTTCTGGGCTTGGAGACATCTGGCCTCCTCTTCTAAACTGAGGAATGAATCAGGAGTTGGAAAAGGAGAAAGGACAGGTTGTTAAAATCAGAACAGCCTGTTCTTGGGTCTAATTGGCTTCCTGTCTCGGCTGAGCAGTTTGTATTTAAATGAAAGTTGCATTTATTATGATCTAGGGAAGACACAGTAGGGCCCTGAGGAAAAGCACTTGCTGCCTACCCTACATAGATCAGTGATTGCTCATACCTGCAGACTGACAGCCAGGGGAAGCCTGGCAGGGATGATAGAGACATGGGCAGCGTGGCACGAGGATGTTCTGAAGAAGCAGAGGCCGTGGGCCATACATGTGAAAGTAGGAATGATTGGCACCAAGCCAAGGAGAAGTGACCATGGTCAGAGCCTTGGGGTTGTGCAGGTGGGAGAGTCCCCATCACAGCAGCACCCCAACAGATCATCTCAGGCCTGCCAGATCCAGGTCTACGGTCTACACAGTCATGGCTCTAGTCATGTCCCTGCCCTCCTCTCTGGGCCCTGGAAGCCTGTTGCATTCCACAGTGAGGGGGACTTAAATTTCAGGTAGAGCTGAAGACACGAGCCTGATGTTTATAATGTAGGGAGATCATTCTGGGATTCCCAGGTGGGCAGGGTTAATCCAGGGCTCCCTGAGTTGATGCAGGCTCTTGCACAGCAGGGCTTTCAGACTGGCTTTTGCTCTTTGACAACACTGGTCCTTGTCTGAACCCTTCCTTGCCTTTCCAGGTTTCTCTTTTAAGGCGCAGGCTAGGAATCAGCCATCCCTTCAAGGGACCCTCATTGCTTCTATCAGGGTACGAAATTTAGGAATCCAGATATGCATTTTAGAGTCCACGCATACACAACCCCATATTGTGCACACAAATACATGTGTGTACACTCGCAGACACTGGATTAGATGGGACCAGGGTGACTGCATGGGGTTAGAAGGAAACATGGTTAGCTCCTTTTTGTAGGGACTTTACGAACTGGCTTGTGGGGCCGAGAAGATGGCTCAGTGGGTAGGAACACTTGCTGTGCATGTATAAGGACCTGAGTTTAGACCTCCCTGAAAAAAAACCACAAACCACACATGGCTGTACACACTTGTAACCCCAGCATGGGGGAACAGAGACAGGGTTGCTGGGGCTTAGTGGCTGCTGGTTTAGCTGTTGGGAAAAACAATGAGACCCAGGCTCAGTGAGAGACCTTGTCTGGAAGGAAACAGCGGGGAGCACAGAGGAAGGCAGCTGTCTGCTCAGGCCTCTGTCTGCTCAGACATACACAGACACCAACACAAAAATAATAACAATTAAAAGAAAAAAAGAATTGGGGGGCTGGAGAGATGGCTCAGTGGTTAAGAGCACTTGCTGCTCTTTTAGAGGGTCCAAGTCAGGTTTACAATATCCACATTGGGTAGCTTATAACTGCCTGTAATCCCAGCTTCTGGGGATCTGACTTTTTCTGGCCTCCTTGGATACCCATACACATGTGTCATATACACACACATGCACGCGCGCGCACACACACACACACACACACACACACACACACACACACACGTGCGCACGCATGCACACACAGGAAAGAATTGGCCTACACAGTTGCAGTTTGGCAGAATCCACAGGGCAGGCAGTAGGCTGAGAATGTATACAATAGGCCTTGCAGATATGGGGACTCCAAGCCTCAGAATTCTTCCCGGGGATCAGGTAAGGCCCACACACATCACCAGGATTGCTCACTGGATTATGAGCACCAAGCATACTCCCCAAATTCCCTCCACAGCACCCAGACCGGTGACTGATTTTACTAACTGGGTCCCAGGCCTGGCCATGTGGACACACTGGGTGAAGTAAGAGGTCCCTCCTGCCATCTGCCCTTAGTCCTCTGTCCCACCCACTTCCTATGGTTAATGCCTCATTGTCCTCTCCTGGCTCCTTCCTGTGTTTCTTTTGCACGAATGAGCAAATGTGTGTGCTTTTCTTATATCTCCACTCTTACGTAAGGACAGCATATAACAACTCCCCATGCACTTCAGCCCACTCGTCTACTTAGCAGTATGTCCCGGAACTTCCTCACCAGCAGGACAGGAAGAGCCTCTCTGTTTCCGTAACGGCCTAGTCTTCCACGGTGCAGTTTCCCAGCTGTCTCCCTGTGAGAGGCAGCACTCTGTCACTCAAACAGCATTCACACAGGCATCTAGCCCTTCCCACCCAGCCCTCTGTCGGGCAGATACCTAGGCTCACAAGGTCAGAAGGTGTGTCGTGAGGATGGCACTTTCCATGGTGTGCACCCCCGATGCAGCGCCAGGGACACCTGTGTTCCCAAGGCTTTGCCAGCAGAGTGTACCGTCCTGTTAAAACTGTCACCGTCGGAGAAGTGGCGCCCCTGGTCACTGAATGTCGTTCACATTTCAAGGGTCAAGGTTCATTCTCTTTTGGGACTTGTTTGTCCAGCTCTTTTTTTTTTTTTTAAATCGTGTTTCCAGTGCTTTCTGAGGAGATCTGTGAATGCTAAGGAGACGCCACACACGTCTCTCTGACTGCCTTCTGTTGTTAGCCATCTTTGGACATACCTTTTGTTGACATACATTCTTTTGGAGGGGGGTGTTCAAGACAGAGTTTCTCTGTGTAATAGTCCTGGATGTCCTGGAACTCACTTTGTAGACTGGGCTAGCCTGAAACTCACAGAGATCTGCCTGCCTCGGCCTCCCATGTGCTGGGATTAAAGGAATGTGCCACCACTACCCAGCAGCAACATGTGTTTTTTAACTCAATCAGATTCGTCACTCTTTCTCATGGCTGAGTTCAAACCATGGTGGGAAAGCTCTTCCTTACACTGGCTTTTCTTTTGAGCTTATGTAGTTCTGCTGGCAGCAGCTACAATCTGTGCCAGGCTGGAGTTTATCCTGTGTACAGATGTGAAGTGGGAATCAAATTCTATCTTTTCCTGGGTTGTTTCAATTATTACGAAATCTGTCTTTGGCTGGTGGCTTGAGATGTGTCCTTCATAGGACACAGAAACTATACTGGGAAGGTTGGTGTGATTTCAAACAGGTCTCTGAGTCTGCCCGATAGTCCGCAGCCCTCGACAAACCAGGCAGAAAGGAGGACCCCTGCCTGGAAGGAGGGGGTCATTGAATTATTTTTAAAAGTACTCTGTGGCCCAGGGGTGTGGCTCAGTGGTGGAGCATGTACCTGTTTCTGGAAGGCCCTGGGCTCCATCCCAAGCAACACACATGTACATGCACACACACACACACACACACACACACACACACACACACACACACACACGTGCACTCGAGGGGAAGCAGCTCTGTGTGTCTCAGAGACAGAAATTGCCAAGTAACAGCACAGAGCAGCCATTAGCATTCAGGATACTTTCCCACAAGCAGAAGGCTTGCTGGAGTGGCCACTCAACCTGTGGCCTGATCTGATTTTCCACGGTCAAGGTATGCAACTATTCGGGTTTTGTTATTATTATTGTTTTTAAAGGCAGTCTTACTCTGTAGTCCAGGCTGACACAGAACATGCTACATAGACCTGGCTGGCCTTGAACTTGTGGCAATCCTCTCAGCTCTGTCCTGAGTGCAGGGAGCACATACCTGGCAAAGTATGTAACAAAGTTACCTGAGCGCCTAGCTACTCCCATCAGCCCAGGGCTCAGCAGCAGCCTCCACTTTGACGGTGACCCCCACAGCCCTGCTTTTCATCCATTACTTCCTGGGTGGATCTGTCAGGATGCCTGCTGGGAGAGAGGTTCAGGATTACCCTGAGTCCTTGGCAGCAGCACAGGGCATCTCAGGGTCAGCAGCACCCAGAAGTACCTGCAAAGCACATGAGCTCGGAGCATCACTGTGTGTTGGGCTGAGAGCTGTCTTTACTGGGGTTATCTTATTAAACCACAGCCCTGGTCTACCAATAGAAACATAATGTCATCTAGCGTATTAACTGGGAATCTAATCCAACTAGGGAAGGTAGAAAGAACATGGAAAAAAGTGTCATGGGAAATACCATCCTCACTGCAGGTGTTGGGAGAAAGAGAAGTCAAAACAACAGGAGGATCTGGAACTTGCCAGATCCAGCTAGAAAGCAGATGCTTTGTAGCTTTGTAACCTATTTTTTAATTTTTATTTATCATTATTATTGTGGGGGGGGGACATCTATGCCATGACCCATTTGTGGAGGTCAGGGGTCAAGTTGTCACTTGCTGAAGTTGGTTCTCCCCTTCTACCTTGTAGGTCCCCAGAATTGAACTCGGGTTGTCAGGCTTGGCAGCAGGTGCCTCTACCCGCTGAGCCGTTCTGTCAGCCCTAACCTGTTTTATAACTGGTACATAGAAACATAGAGATAGGCCAGGCAGTGGTGGCGCACGCCTTTAATCCCAGCACTCGGGAGGCAGAGCCAGGTGGATCTCTGTGAGTTCGAGGCCAGCCTGGTCTCCAAAGTGAGTTCTAGGAAAGGCGCAAAGCTACACAGAGAAACCCTGTCTCAAAAAAACAAAAAATAGAGACAGTACCTGCCAGGTGGGTACCAAGTCACGTTTGCTGCACCTGTCTCAAGCATTTATCCCACTCCCCTCAGTTTTCCAGGACAAGGTTTCTCTGTGCAGCCCTGGCTGGCCTGGAATTCTCTCTGTAGACCAGGCTGGCCCCAAGCTCACAGAGATCTGTTTGCCTCTTAAGGCTCTTTTCCCCTCTCTTTCTTCTTCTTTGGTTCTCAAGACAGGGTTTCTCTGTGTAGCCCTGGCTGTCCTGGAACTCACCGAGATCCACCTGCCTCTGCCTCTGAGTGCTGGAATTAAAGGCGTGTGCCACCACCACCACCACCACCACCACCACCACCACCACCACCACCGCTGCCACCGCTGGGTTCATTCCTTCCTCTCTTTATTTTTATTTTTTTAATTAATTTATGTATTATCTATACAAGAAGAGGGTGCCAGATCTCATCACAGACGGTTGTGAGCCACCATGTGGGTGCTGGGAATCGAACTCAGGACCTCTGGAAGAGCAGCCAGTGTTCTTAACCTCTAAGTCATCTCTCCAGCCCCTATTTCTATTTTTTTAAAGATTTATTTATTTATGTATGTATACAGTATTCTGCCTACATGTGTCCTTGCAGGCCAGAAGAGGGCACCAGATCTCATTACAAATGGTTGTGAGCCACCATGTGGTTGCTGGGAATTGAACTCAGGACCTCTGGAAGAGCAGCCAGTGTTCTTAACCTCTAAGTCATCTCTCCAGCCCCTCCCTCTCTTTAAACAGTGCTGTGGTTCCTGCTCTCTCTAGGCGCCCCACTGTGCAATCACAGGCCATCATTCCTTGCTCCTGTCTGTTACTTAACTCCAGTCTTTGCCCTTTCCTCCCTGCCCTGTCAGCCCACCGTTTGATCATGAGCCCCCTGTTCTCATCTGCCTTGTGGCCAGTGTGTGAGATCCTGTGTGTGAGTGAGATCATGTGACTGTCTTTCTGTGCCTGGCTTTCGTCACTTAAAGATTCAGTTCCATCCCTGTCAAAAATGGCGGCATTAGTTCCTCCTGAGGGCTGAGTAGTGTCCAGTCACATGTTTGTATCACTTTGTATTTTCTCAGTAGTCCAGTGATGGATGTTCCTCAGCCGGTGTGACCAGTGCCTCAGAAAACACGTGAGCACAGAGATCTATTCAACAGAACGTCATTTCTAGACAAACCAGAAATAGAATTGCTGAACTGCATGGTAGTTCTGTCTTCAATTTTTCAAAGAAATTTGCTGGTTTCTCACCTCATGAAAAATACTACGTTGGTGCACGGTTTTTCTCTCTATTGCCATAATAAAGAGCATGACCAAAAGCGCTCACAGAGGAGAGGGTTTATTTCAGCTTACAGTTTATAGTCCATCATCCAGCGAAGTTAGGTCAGCAACTCAAGCGAGGCAGGAACCTGGAGGCAGGAACTGAAGCAGGGGCCATGGAGGAGTGGCTTGATCTCCCTTGCTTCCTGACACCTCCCAGGACCACCTGCCCAGGTTGGCACCACCCACCGTGGGCTGGGCCCCACATCAATCAGGAAAATTCCCCCACAGGCTCGCCTCCCGGCCAGTCTGATGGAAGCGTTTTTTCTCAGTTGTGGCTGTGTCTTCTGGATGACCTAGTTTGTGTCAGACAGACTGAGGAAAGAGCTAAACAGCATGGTTGGTTAAGAGAGGAAGCAGCCCGCCTCCTTCCTTCCTGAACAGCTTCAGGCTGCGAAGTGTCACCTTAGCCAAGAGAGAGACGTTAAAGAAAGACAGATAGCAATCTCTACGGGGCCACCACCTGCCGTGGCCTACTCACCATAATTTGATGGCACCCTAGAGCACTGTTAGCTCCACGGCGTGTCGGTCGGCGGTCGAGGTGCCGGCTCTCTGTGTAAGCCATTAGACTTTGTAAATGCTGGCCCTATCTGGTCCCGCTCACAGTGTCTTACAATGTTCTGATTCTAGGGGGCCGTTTGCCAAGGACCTGTCAGTCTGTGAAGCTCAGGACCTAAGGATGCTTACAAGGGGCGTGGCTCTGACTCACTGACCCCAGTCTGAGTCATGAGACCCTCCAGGTGGTCTAGAACCTGTGGGGTTATGGGTAGGGTTGCCCGGGTCCCCAGGAGTAAGGTTGGCCCCACTATCCGTTAACAGAAGGACAAATGGCTGAGACCAGCAGGGCACGGCTACCCAGAATCCTGTGCTCTGAGTAGGAAACACCATATCCAGGTCGCCACCGTTTCAGATCATTGATTTAGTTAGGCAGGGGGCGATGACCCGCGTGTCCTGCTGGGGCCTGCTGCCCGCCCTGCTGTGCTGGAGCACACAGCCTCCTTTGTGTGTTAGTTGAGGCAGGAAACTCTCTGCTCCCAGAGGTCTGGAGGGGTTGCTTCTGTTTTGAATTTCAACAGGAACTGAGAGGGAGGCTTCTTCTTAGGCCTACAGTGAAATGGTAATGGAGCAGCAGGCAAGCGCGTGAGCTTCTCCAGGCTCATACTCTCCTTGCCTATACTACCCAGGGCAGGGGAATGAAGTTTCCCCATGTGCTCCACAGGGCAGTCAGGTTGCCAGAAGCCTAGTACAGGAGGCTGCCCATTGGCCCGCATCCTTCCCACCCTGCCACCTTGAGGCTACCTCAGTTACCATTCGGAGGTACCCACAGAGGCACCCACTCTGGAACTTGGCATGTGCCAGTGAGTACTGAGGTCACATTGTGCTGAGCCTGGTGGTCTGGGGCTGATGAGCTCATGTGTGATGGTGGGAAGTTAGGGGTGCCATAGAAGGGCCTCCTGGCTTAGCAGGACCAATGGATGGGTACCCCGGGAGATCAGGTGTTGCAGGATCTAAAGCAGATCTGCCTTGGCCAAGGCTACTTCCTTCCCACCACCATACTTTCAGGCTCTGTGTTTCTCTTTGGCAGGGTAAAGATAGAGAAAAAAAAAAAAGCCTTACCTGCCTCAAAGGTGACGACCAGTTGGAACTGTAGAAATAGCTAATGATGTGTTACATGGCATAAAACGCTAGTACCCTGTCCACTGGGACCTGCGGTCCAGATCCAGGTCTGAACAGCAGAACTACCCTTTAGGGATGGGACTTGCTGGAAGAAGAAGGGGGCAGAGCCAGGGGCTTTCTGTATCCAGGTCTAGGGTCACAAAGGAGGCAGAGAAGGAGCAGAGGATCACCATCTGCACCATGCACCAGATCCAACCCTGCAGCAGACAGTGAGTACCAAGGAAGAGTTGCAGGAGACCACAGTCCAAGCCATGTGGCTCACAGTCTACCCCGCCCAGATCCGTTTTTACCCTGCCAGCCCCTGCCCCTCTCCTGGGACTCCAGGCTGAAGGAATTATCTTTATTTTGAGAGTGACAGGAAGCCCTCATGAGTTGAGATCACCTCACTGAATACTGTATGCCTGTCCCAAGTGAGTTCCAGCGAAGATCCCCAGAGAGTCTGTGGAGCCAGCCTGCTGGGCTGAGAAGACAGGAAGGGGAACCCCATTTCCTTCTTCAGTTTCCTGAGAGGGGTTGTTGGCAGCCATTCCTTTGTGCCCAATGGTCATTGCATCATTCTCGGGTCCCTTTTGTCCCAGTTTTTAGGTATCTTCCTTGTGGGAGATGGGGCTAAGGGAGTGGCACGGGATGTGGATACCTCCGTGGGCATGGTGGCCACTAGTGTGGGCTGTAGCGCCAAGCACTCTCTGTTGCCACATCCATCTGCCTTGTTTTAAATTCTCAGATGTAGGGCGCAGTCTGACTCTGTCCAAAAGTAAAAAGTTGAGACTTTGGACACCACTGAACAGTTCCCACCCGGTGGAAGGCAAGCAGGTGGCTTGTATCCAGTGATGTAAACTTGCTACACTTCCCTGTGGACACATTGTTTCCTGGCCCTCACTCAGAAAGCCCCAGAGCCATCCGGGCTGTGCAGACTAAAGCAGCCAGGTGCTCACACTGGGCTTCAGTGAGCCTCCTCCCTGGCTGCCTTCTTAGGCTCCCGTGGTGGACAAGATGAATACACGATCCTGATGCCTCCGCATCATGTGTGTTGTCGGATAGCCGAGTGGGTGGAGCTGGTAACCAATGTCCCTTCCATATGCTTCCCTTCACCCCAGCCATCCTCAAGCCAGAAATCAGATTCTCCCCAAATCTCCCCTCTCATTACTCAGTTGGTGGGCCTTTCTCGGAGTCACAGGAAGGGACACTATCAATCTTTTGTGGGAGACTCCCATTATGGTACCGCATAGCAGCAGCCTTCCCTGGGTATATTTTGAAGCTCCCTTTTCCCATAAGGGACTTTTGAGACTTAAAGACTTTATCCACTGAGCATCTTTCCTACCCTTCAGTCCCCTCTCCTCTTGAAGTGGGCTGCAGAGTGAGTTCCAGGACAGGCTCCAAGCTACACAGAGAAGCCCTGTCTCAAAAAACCAAGTGTGTGTGTGTGTGTGTGTGTGTGTGTGTGTATTTTTAATTAAGAAAATTAAAGAGAAATGAGGAGACCGATTGCTTCAGAGCTGAGTGGAATAATCTGAAAGGCAGGCTGGGCTTCAGAGAATGGCGTCATTAAATGGCGATTTTTACTTTAACTTTTATCATTCACTTTACCCTTAAAAAAAAGTGTAGGAGCTGGGGAGATGGCTCAGTGGGTAAAGTGTTTATTGAGCAAGCATGAGGATCTGAGTTTGGATCCCCAGCAGCCACGTGAGAGCTGGGTGTGGCCAAGCATGCCTGGAACCTTGATGTTGGAGGAGTCTGAGACGGGAGGATGCCAGGGCTCACTGGTCCACCACCCTAGCTGAAACCTCCAGCTCCAGATGCCGTCCAAGACTCTGCCTCAAAACTTAAGAGAGGAAGATACCAGGTGTCTACCTGTAGCCTCCACAGTGGGCAGACACTCGTACACACATGTACATGCACATGTATCAATCCAAACATAATTTTAAAAGATGGTTTGGTTTTTTTTTTTTGGTTTTTTTTTCCCCTAAGATTTAGTTGTTCCCCACTCTCACCTGCCCCAAGGTTATATTTTTGTACTTTTAAATACTAGTAAAGCCATTTAAAGCCATGATATTTTTCTTTCCTTTTTTCCCCTCTTTTGATTGATTGGTTGGTTGGTTTGGGTTGGAGGATTTTTGGAAAGAATGTAAAAAGTGTGTAGCCATGGCCTCTTTTTCTTTTTTCTTTCTGGTTTTTTGAGACAGGGTTTCTCCGTGTAGTTTTGGTGTCTGTCCTGGATCTCACTCTGTAGCCCAGGCTGGCCTCGAACTCACAGAGATCTGCTTGGCTCTGCCTTTCGAGTGCTGGAATTAAAGGTGTGCGCCACCACCACCCGGCCCTGGCCTCTTTTTCTATGCATGTTAATATGTTGTGGTTTGTCATATTTTCTCTATGAAGTCTTCTTATCTGTCCTCTACTTCCATTACTGTATTCCTGACTTTCCTTAGGCAAATGTATCTTCCTCTTTTTTTGGTTTTTGGTTTTGTTTTTTGAGACAGGATTTCTCTGTGTAACAGCCCTGCCTGTCTACTCTGTAGACCAGGCTGGCCTCCACCTCCAGAGTGCTGGGATTAAAGGTGTGTGCCACTACCACCCAGTGGCAAATGTATCTTAATCCTCACAGGGTCAGGTTTTTATGCTCTCCTGTCCAATCCTCCTCACTGAATCCAGGGCCCTCCCCAGGCTGGGCAAGTGCTCTGCCTCTGAGCCACATCAGCCCACACACTGTTCTTAATTTCGTCTCCTGATGTAGAAAGAGGAGACAGGCCAGGTGAGTTGAGCATTTGCCTTTCTTTTGAGGTTCTCCGTGGCCTCCAACCTGAAGATCTTCTGTGAACCCAAGAAACATTGGACTATGAAGTCTGCTTTCTTCTCTTAATCCCCAGAACAAGTGTGAGTGTTGATCTCTGTGCTCGGGAGTCCCTTCTTCTGTGCTGGAGAGTGGACATTAGTCAATTCTAGTCTTTAAAATCATTCCCTGTTATTCTTCTATCGGTCATTGGCATGTGCGTTCTGCTGTGTCCTGGGCATGCCACGATGTGGCCGGCTGCTGTCAAGGCTGCCCCTTAGCTCTCCTTGTCAGAGGATCGCTTAGCTGTAGATGACACTTGGTCTCCTGTTGACAGTGACAGCCCCACAGGCCGATGGCTGGTGATCCACTCACGCTTTGGTCTTCCTTGTGTTCCTGTTTGCAGGATCTCCCGCGCTCAGCACTTACTGCCTGATTTTATTTCCATGTGGAGGGCAATAAAGGTCCTTCCAGAGGCGTCCATGGGGAGTTTGCACCTTGGTTCTCTCAGTCACTCTGCTTTTTGTCTTCTTAGTCTTTTTCCTATGGTCCTTGCCCCCCATTGTTGTGACATGATGTAGTTTCTCTTTCTGAAGTGAGACTGTAATATTGACGAGCTGTTTTAACCCAACCAACCATGACATGTGAAGCACACATAGTCGTATGCTTGTGTCTATTTTCTTACTTGTCAATCCACACAAGTTGGGTGTCTCTCCTTGAAAGAGCAGCAAGCTCTGATTTCCACCCCCCTCTCCCTCCCTCCCGCTCTCCTTCTCTCCCTCCCTCCACCTCTACCTTTTCTCTCCTCTCTCTTTCCCCTCCCACTTCTCCCTGACTGTAGTTATGTGTTCTCACACCTGCCCCCCTCTGTGTCCTCTGTCTGGTTTGACTTTTTCCACTGGGTCTGTCTCTGACAGTCACAGCACTGAGTTGGCATTTCATCCTGGCAACCCGGGCTCTGTTCTGGCTTTTGTTCACTTTGCAAATGGGCTGTTAATTTCCACATGTCTTATTATTTTTAACACCATCATTCCCTCTCATCCAGATCTTTTAAATTCAGGCTGTTATTTGAAGTACCTCCGAGAAATAAACTGTGTGCTTAAGACAGTCACAGAATTCAGATTGCCTAAGGTTAAGTTGCTTCCTGATGCCTCTGTGTGGGAGTGACAGCTTGGCAGGGTAACAAGCCTGCACTTCTCTGAAGTTCCTCTCCCCAGGTTCTACTACATTAGCAGACAAAGCGGAGCAATTACAGTTGATTGACCGGCTGATTGATGGATAGGTGGTTGGCAGTTAAAATCTTCGTGAAACCTTTCAGTGGTGGCTTCCTTCAACTATGGGGACATCAGCCAGGGCAGCAGCCCCTAGCTCCGGTCCCCAAAGGATGGACATTCTCCTCACACTGTCAGCCTAGGCCTCTGCAAACCCAGCCCTTTCTGCCACCTCTCGGCCCTTTTCAGTGTGTGTGTGTGTGTGTGTGTGTGTGTGTGTGTGTGTGTGTGTCTTTGGTCACATCCCACACTCTTTTCACTCCTGACTGCTCCATCCTCTCTCTGGTTGTCTTCTTCCAGATAATGTGGAAGATTCTGTTTCTGGCCTTTCACATTTTAGCAAGCATTTCCTGTTGGATGTTGCAATGGCTGTCAGTTGTCACCACAGTGCCATGGGCTGACCTTTGCCACTCCCCAGACCCGAGGACAGTCTCCACCATTGCTGTCGTGGTGGAACAAGGGGTGGCCCCCTGGAGCATTGACAGCGTGGAAGCTCTGCCTGGTCTTCATGACTCCAGGGCCCAAGGGGTGGCAGCATTTTAACGGCCTCCTCCCTGGAGACATGGCCAGGCAAGAGGGGCAAACAGAGCCTGGTACCTGCGTAGAGGACCCCTGTGAATCGGGGGGATGTGGCTGATTAGCAACACAGGCACGTGAGTCCCTCTCCCCAGCTGGCCCTGGATGGGAGTAAGCCCCCCAAGCCAGGTGGGTCTAAGGCTCTGTGAATCTTGGTACATGCAGCTCTCCTGTGACCCAGCTTACCTCCAGGGTGGTTTTGGTTAGCAGAGACCTCCCCTGAAGCTGGCATCTTCTCCCTTTCAGTGGGGACAGTAGCTCCCCAGTGTGCCTGGCATGTTCAAAGGCTGAAGAGAGACCTTTGTAGGAACTGAGATGTCGGGTACAGTATGGCCATCACCCTGTGTGGAGTGGGTCTCTTCTGACAAGTTAGGTAAGGGTCTGGGTACCTGAGAGGGCTTTAGAGATAGCTCCCTGCCGGGGATGTGGCAGGCACATGGCCAATGGTGCTGGCCACAAGGACTAAGCAGGACAGAGCCTCCTTTGCCCTCGCAGAGCCGTGTCCCCTACTCCCCAACCTCAGAAGAACCCATATGCTTCCCTGGGATCTGACTCAACGGCGGGTGGGGATGGACCCCATCACTCCTCACCAGCTCACGGCCCCGCCCACCACGCTGGCCCTGCCTCCTGTCTGGATCAAGGAAGCGAAAGGCCACAGAGAAACCACAGCCAGTATCCCTTCTTCTCGGGGCTTTAACCTCAAGTCCCTTCCTGTTTCTCTCCGGGACAACTCCTTCCCTGTCTCATGTCCCCAGACCTTGACCGGAGTCAAGGACAGTCCCTCCCTCCAGCTAGTCACTGCAGAGACGGTGAGCACCAGTGGGTTCCTACCTCAGTGTCTCAGCTGTCACTTTCGGCTCTGACAACTCTTGCTGTACATCTGTCCCACTGGGACAGCCCAGCTCCCTGGCTGGGTTTATGTCCTGGGAGCAGAGCCCGAGTAAATGCCTCCTTTACATCCTTCGAACTGGTCTGCTGTCTTCCACGCCTGACTTGGAAGCTTCTCACATCCGTGGCAGCCAGTGCAGTGCCAGGCTCTATCCCGAATCCCGGGACAAATGCTCTCGCATCCTGGTGTGTCTCAGGGACTCAGTGAGTTAGCAAGAGGTGGAAGACCGCATCATAAATAGCATAAAACCGGAGACGGGGTTACCCAGGACACAGGGACCCTCAGTGGAGGTTGTCAGTACAAGCTGCCGGCAACCAGTGACCCTTGAACCCCTTTAAAGCTGAAAACACCAAGACTTTGTGAATAGTAGCTTGCTATCTTTTTTTTTCAGATTTATTTATTTATTTATTATGTATACAGAAGAGGGTGCCAGATCTCATAGATGGTTGTGAGCCACCATGTGGGTGCTGGGAATTGAACTCAGGACCTCTGGAAGGGCGGTCGGTGCCCTTAACCTCTGAGCCATCTCTCCAGCCCAGTAGCTTGCTATCTCAAAGTCACATTGAGAGTGGACACTCCAGGAGAATGTTCCAGACCCTTCCCTTTTCCCCCCACACTCAGGACTTCTCTAATCCCTGAAAGAGGTTGGGTCAGGACAGGGGGTACAGAATTGGCACAGGGGACAGCAAGTTGGTGACATGTTGGGGTACAGCAGAGAGGACAGATCAAGGACACATTCACGAAGCCCTGCAGATATCCACTGGCTGCAGGAAGATGTAGGGTTTCTTGAGAAGAAAGGAATGGGAAGAGCCAGGCTCTGGATGGCTGCCCGGACGCTGGGATGGAGGGTAGACTGGAGGAGACTGCCCCTCCTTCCAGCTACCATTGCGTGCTTCCTAAGGACAACAGCCCCGAATGGCTGCATCCAAATATAGCATCCCGGCTGTCACGCCTAATCCCAGGCTTGGACACATGCATGTCTCCAAGACCTGTGGGGCCGCACCCTCCCTGAGTATAGACCCTGCTCCCTACCCCTCCTCAGCTGGGCTCAAGGTCAGCTTCTCCTATCTAGACAGAGAGCCCCTGTGGCAGGGGTCCCAAGAGCGCTCGCTCTAGTAAATTGCCACAGGGAAGGCACACGTACCCAGCCACAGGAACTCAGTAGTCAGCCACTGTGCCCTGTGTCCCCCAGGGCTGGACTCACTGGCATAGAATAGCCCCCTGTCCAGACCCTGATGCCAGTGCTGGCAAAGAAGTCTGCAACTTTGCCTTGGACGCTGGCTGCATGCTAACACGGCTTCGTCTCACAGCCCCAGGAGCTGGTTCCTGACCAGGCCTGTTCTCAGAGGTGGCATTGTGCCCACCCTCCTGGTGGGGCCTCTCCACGGGGAGCTGGCTTGGCAGCTATGGGCTGCATCTGTGCCAGAGCCAGCTGCATGTGGGGCCAGTGATGGATTTAGAATCTTCTCTTCCTCTGAGCCTGGGCAGAGGCGCCCGACTCCTCCGTGGCCTGGGGCCTTAAGAGTAGGAATGGTGGAGGAAGGGCAGGGGACAAGGTGCCGGGACAGAAGAGCCCTCCCAGGGGACAGAGGAAGCAGCTTCATCAGTAGAAGAAGGTTCTGCACTGGTCCTCTATGATCTCTCTGTAGGTCTCTTCAGCAAGTACCCTGGTGTGTAGAGGAAACATATATACCTACACAACGCTGGGTGAGGAGTGAGCCCACCATGGTACCAGTTACCCTGGTTCCCTGCCCTCTGAAAGGCAAGACTTAGCCATCTCAGGAATCTATGTGTGAACAAGTCAGCCACGAGGGTGTAAGAGACTGTAACCCCAGCCTAAGTGAGTCCCATTCCACATGCATGAGGTGTCCACCAGTCCCAAGTGGTGCAGACTTGGCCTGCCTGGGCCTCAGCAGCCCTCCCGGCATCCATCTTTCTCCACATCCCTGTTACCATGAACCCTCACAGCCCCTCTTGGCCTTTCCTCCTAGACCCTCCTCTCTTCAGGCTGGACTTTGCTGAGGAAGCCTGGCAGGTCATCGGGGAGTAAGTGTTTGAGCTCCAACCGCCCTGTGGCCAGAGGAGCCCCAGGCCTGGGTTTGGAGCGGGTGTGTGATAGCCCTGTACCACGCCTTCCTCCAACCTGTGTCTCCATCCCCAGAAACGTAAGAGCAAAGCGCAGGACCTCCGGACTGTGGCAGTCCCCTTGGATGGGCGCTTCTCTTTATGGGGACAGTGGGGGCCCTCCCAGGCTCTGCTCAGTGGCCTCCCACTTAGCCCTGGGGACATTATCCCAGATGAGCATGCAGCTCAGTAGTCACACGGATGACATCACTTGCAGAGGTGGGGAACAGCAAACTTCGTTAACTGAGCAAGCCCAAGACCCTGTGGGGGAGACAGACACCCTCCTCCTCCAAACATGGGCAGAGCTGGCAGACAGCAGGGATGGGTCAGGATTGCTCCACTGAGAAACAGGCCCCCAATGCCCCCCACTTTCTCCATGCCCTCAGACCTTCCTTCCCCTGGGATCAAAGAGGCATTCCCAGCTCTGAGTATGCAGAATGTGGGCTGCATTCCCAACAGGTTGGTGAGTTGGAGACTCACACACACACACACCCCACCCCACACGCCCAACTGCCACCCCCCACCCCCGCAGACCAGGTGCTCACACAGAAGTTCCAGAGTTCCCCTGAGCTCCTCTGCCCAGGCCTAAAGACCAGAATGGTGCCCTCTGGTGGGCACTGGGATCTCAGACACCATTCTTCTTCATTGTTCACTGGGCCTCTATGTGCTTACAGGGCTTCTATGGGGGCACCTGTGGCCCAGCGGGGAGTCCCCCTCTTGCCACTGGGACCTTTCCAGAGTTCCTTCTCCCAGGCTTTGGCCCTTTTCTTAATCTCTCCAAAGGAGAGATGCCAGCAGCGGTCAATGGGTGCCGTGTGCGCATGTGTGGGGCAAGTGACTTCAGACTCGAGAGGCTCTGCACCAGGCCTGTAGTGATGTTGCTGGTTATCGACCTACGGGTCTCGGCAGCCTGGCCCATGCTGCCATGTCTTGGACAATACCCAAGCTGGCAAATGCCTTGTACAGCCTGGGAAATGGCTTTGCTTCAATGGCAGAAGTCTCTTACACAGCTCTGGGCAACGTCATCTTAAAACAGTCATTTGCCAGCCACGTGGTTAACGGAATGCTCAGGCTGGAGAGAGCACAGGGACCTCTTGATACTCAGCTCCCCTCTGAGTATCCCGACCCGGGGAGGGATCACTTGCGGAGTGATCCGTCTTCTCCCTCCCCCCGCTGCGCATCCCAGTGGACCAGCCACACCATGTGAATCTCCAAAAGATACGGCTGGTTCAGATCCCAGCAGCCCAGCACAGGTTTCCCTAGCCTAGGAAGTGTTGAAGTGCTTTAGTCCAACAATTAGCAAGACTTCCTTATACGTCTGCCCAGTGTCTAGGGGAAAATAAAAAGCTCTGTTGTCTACTGCCTCCTACAGCACCAGGCAGCTCCCTGGCTTGTCTGAACACCACCAGTAACGCGGGTAGAATGTGTTCTCCTGCGCTGGAGTGGAGACCTGTGCAGACCGGCTGCTCAGGTAGCTCTGGCTGTTCCCTCCATTCCTGACCATGCTGAACTAAGGACGTCAGGACTTTCTGCAGTCGTGGAAGCAAACTCTGTCCACTGCAGAAAGTCCCTGCTGCCTATTTTTGGAATCTTGGGTAGGCATTCTGCCGCCACAGGCAGAAACCACCATCCAGAGGGCAGCTAAGTGCTTCAGAAGGATCATCTTCTTCCTGACTGACTGACGGAGTAGTTCCAGACACCACGAACAAGCAGGTGCTGGCTGAGGGCAAGGGCCTCTTCACGGAGAGAACCTGGACAACATAATAAGACTCTGTCTCAACATAGTAGAAGAAATGAGTTTTTGTTGTTTTTGTTGTTGTTTTGATTTTGAGGCAGGGTTTCTCTGTGTAGTTTTGGTGCCTGTCCTGGATCTTGCTCTGTAGACCAGGCTGGCTTTGAACTCACAGAGATCCACCTGGCTATGCCTCCCGAGGCATGCACCACTACCACCAGGCTAAGAAACAAGGTTTATCAAAAGCTTCCCAGCATTTGATGGTATTATCCAATGGCATGTTGAGGTGTGACTTTATGGTGGCAGATGCAAAGCTGTCCTTTAACATGGTCTGCACAGCTGGATGAAGCCCGTGAGCACTTTGCAGAGGCCTTCTGTGCCTCTCCATTCTTCCTTTCTCTTCTTGTCTTTTTCTTTTTCTTGCTTATTTTTTGAGACAAGGTTTCAAACGTAGGCCAGACCGGCTTCAAGCTTATAGCTGGCCTCTTGCCCTGCATCTGGAGCTCTGGGATTCAAGGTGTGCTCACCACGCCCAGCACACTGTATGCTGTTTACATGTTAGCCTGGTGCCTTCTCTAATTAACTTGCTGCTTTTATAGTTGATGCCTTCTGCTTTTTTCCCCCTTATATTAGACGCTTCAGAATCATGCCTGTTTTGTTGGAGCATTTTGTTTTGTTTTTTTCTAGACTGGGTTTCTCTGTGTAGCCCTGGCTCTCTGGGAACTCACTGTGTAAACCAGGCTGGTCTTGCACTCAGAGATTGGCCTGCCTCTGACTCCCCAGTGCTGGGACTAAAGGCATGAGCCACCATGCCCAGCTATTGTAGCTATTTTAAAGAATCAACTTTTGAATTTTCTTATCCATGTTACTGTTTTTAATGCATCAGTAAGTTAGTTTTAAGTAGTCATTAATGGTTTTAAATGCACACACACACACACACACACACACACACACACACACACACACGTATGGACTATGTATATATAGCCCACACTGCCTTGAACTCACAAGGTAGCCAAGGCTGGCCTTCACCTCCCAGTGATCCTTCTGCCTCAGCCTTCAGGGTTCTAGGTTAGAGGGTGATATGTCACCACTCCTGGCTTTTTGTTTGGTTTTATATTTATATCACAATAATAGTTTGCAACTATACATTCTTCTCAGAATTCATTTTGGAGCTGATTTCATTAACTTTTACATGCATGAAATACTGTTGTATTTCCATAGCTGCCTGTAATTGAATGTTATAACTCTCGGGTGACCCTCGAACTTGGGTGACCCTCAAACTACTTGGCACCTTTCATTTCTAGAGACGACATTCTTTAAAAATTGTCCTTTTCTTGGCAGCATTTTAGGTTTTTTGTTTATTTGTTTGTTTGTATTTTTGTGATTTTTTTTTTTTTTTTTTTTTTGAGATAGGGTTTCTCTATGTAACAGCCCTAGCTGTCCTGTCCTGGAACTCACTTTGTAGACCAGGCTGGTCTTGAACACACAGAGATCCACCTGCCCCTGCCTCCTGAATACTGGGTTTAAAGGCATGCGCCACTAAGCCTGGCAGCATTTTAGTTTTTAACATTGGAGCCAAGGGATATTATCCTGTGACTTTTACTTCGGGAATTCGTTGGCTTTTTCTCTGCTGCCTAATAAGGATCTGGGGATTTTTGACAAAATTGTTGATTGTTGTAGAATCACAAGGTCACTTATTTTATATTCATTTCACATTCTTTTGAACTAAATTGTGGAGGCATACTAAGACCCCTCTTCTATGAAGATGGGAAGATGTACATATGTCTGTCAGACCCCCAACACACACACACACACACACACACACACACTCACACACACATGCACACGCACACAGGGATTTGCAGGCTCTGGTGCTGTAGATGCCCCTCTGCCCAGGTCTACTCTGCAGTGCAGTGTGCTGCCCCACAGCAACCCCACGGCTGCTTTCCTACCTGCCTGGCATCTGCTTTTATTCTCCTTTGTTTTTACCGTGACTGTTCTGAACAGGCTAAGTAAGATCAGGTCACAGCAGTGGGAACTGGAAAAGGGGAGCTGAGATGTCCAAAGTGGATCAGAGCCCGGTTGTGAGTGAGGGTCACAGCGGTCCGTTGTGGCAGCCCAGGACCCACATGTCTTAGCTTGGGAGGTAAGGGCACTGGCAGGGAACTCCTGTTTGAGGGTCTCAGGAGAGGACAGAGAAGAAGGCAGGAGTTTTGTGGAAAGGAGGCCTCCACAGCCCACCCCCTGCCCTGCCCCATCCCAGGCAGCCCCAGTCTCCCAGGAGGCCACTGAGACCTCCCGATTCAGGGAAGCAGGAAGGAGGCTGTCCCATGTGGTACACCACCGCCCACCTCCTGCTGTCCCAGAAATGAGGCACTGATTAGCAATGCAGTGGCCTCAGATGCAGTCTTCTTCCTAAAATAAACTTCTGTGAAACCATGAAAACAACGTATCCTAACTGCAGAAAACCACAGCCTACTGTCCCTTCGTTGGGAGGAGCCCTAGAAGGTTGACTCTCCTACGGGGACACACTCAACCAGAACTGAAGGCTTTAGGCTGCCATGTGGACCAATCCACTTTCTTTGCTCAGCACCTTTACACAAAGAAGTACCTGATGGTACCCTAGAATTCTTCCTGAAAGCTGTCTTCATAATAGAAGCCCCTCCAAGTGCCTCTGCAGTGTGTCAGTTTCTGCTTTTCATGATCTTGGCCTCAGCTGCACACCTCCTCTTACTGCCCTTGTCCACATCGCATGCATTCTGTCTTGTTGTGAGATAGATTCTCATGTAGCCCAGGCTGGCCTCAAACTCACTATGTAGCCAAGGGTGGCCTTGAACTCCTGATCCTCTGCCTGCACTTCCCAAGTTCTAGATTACAGGCATGTACTGCAAGAATCAGTTTCTGCAATACTGGGGATGGAACCCATGCCTTAAGACATTTTTTAAGACAGGCTATTCCTATGTAGTGTAGGGTGGCTTTGAACTTGTGATCGATCCTCCTTTCTTGGCCTCTTGAGTGTTGGGATTACAGGTGTCCCCTCCACACCAGGCTTCCTTTGTTTCCTTATAAGTGAGGCTGAGTTCTTCTGATATGCTTATTTATAAGTCATTTCTACTTGCAGAAGAAATATGTAGTCAGCCAGCCATGGGCCTCCCTGTCTGCATGTTTTCAGGCTCCCACACTCTCCCTATCAGTCCTGACAGCTGGCGTCTTGCCAGGCTCTTGAGGCTAGCCCCAAGTGGGTCAACTGGGGGTGGGAAGCATAGCACTGAACCAACAGTATGGAAGCTGCTAGAGCCTCCAGACTGTGACTGTCCTGGGGGAGGGCAGCAAAGGCTAGTGCCAAGACAGTGAACTAAATCGGAACGTTTCTCCTTGGAGTTTCTGAGGAGTTAGACACTCCGCATCAGTCAGCTCTGTCAAGAGTTTATAGGACATGAAGCATGCACAGTGAGCCTTACCACTAGTGGTTGCCAGGGAAGAGGCAAGGAGAAAACTTGTAGCTATGAGGTACCCATTCTGTCAGGCCCTTTACCACAGGTAATTAGACCTGTCCAGTCACCTGGGGAGGGAGCTGTTCATCATTTTAAAGTGAGGCTACCAATGCATGAACATGTGAGATGAAGTCCTTAGGGTTGCTAAGAGGTAAAGCCAGCACAGAAACCCGGGTGGTGGGTGGCAGGACACGGGCTCAGACGCTTGGCCAGAAGAGGAACAACTACAACCTTAAGGTGTCCCCAGAAGAGCAGACTCACTGTGTGCATCAGTGGGCAGCAGGTCAGAAGCCGTGAACCATGGGGCCCAAAGCCATGGCTTGAGACCCAGAAGTTTGGAAAACTCCCACTGCCGTGTTCAGGAACATTCCAAGCAAAGTTTGCTGAGGGGCCCAGAATAGCAAGTCCTAGCCAAAAAAGGATAATTATTCAGTTACATGAGAACTGAAAATTAGGGAGTTAGAGCCAGAACACGCTTCGTAACTATTTTGAGTCCTCTAGCTATCTCTGTGTTCTTTGAACAGAAGCATGTCCGCCCTCCAAAGGGAATTCTTTTATCTCATCTCACTGATAGAACACGCACAATAGTTAGTGAAAGCTTCAGCTGTCACTTCTGCATAAACAAATGGGATGCATCGGGCAGCCATCCTCACAGTGCAGATATTTTTAGAGAGAGGTGGCTTCCATCTAGCAGGCTAATGTATCAGGGAGAGAGAGTCCAGGTCCCAGAATAGCAGGGCCACACACTCGGCCTCCTGCAGTCTTAGTGTGCAGTCTGTGGTGACCTAGCTTCCAGAATCAGGGACTCCTAACTATTCCAGTCAGCTGAGAAAGAGAAGGCACCTCCTGCCAGGCTACATCCCCAGACTACAGAGGACTTTGTTCCGGGTGATTTGTCACCAGAACTATCTCTGGGTTTGGGTGGACAAGGACAGTCTACCCCACTAGTGCCTAGTTGACCAACATCAGCTCCAAATGTGGTCTTTGACTTTAAACAGGACACATTGAGTACTTGCTGTGTTTGGAGTCTTTCCTGATGAGATCCAGGCTGCTCCAACTTTCTACGGCTTTTCCCACTTGTGTTCTCTAACTGAACCATGAGTCCTTTGCTTGCTTAGAAAGATCAAGCTCCCTTGGCCCAGGGGGTCTCTGGCTTGCCTGTCCCTGGAGGAAAGTCAGCATTAATTACTATAGGCATTGCTATTCCTGTGTGTTTTTATGCCTGAGGCTCTTTCTCGGGCACTCAGGCTTTGATGCATGTTTGATAGTCTCTGTGTATTTGTTGTTTGTTGCTATGGAATAATCCTTGTGTACACTGTGAAAATGTGTTGCTCTCATTGTTAATAAAAAGCTGATTGGTCCATAGCTAGGCAGAATTTTCGGGGCAGAGAGAAGCCTGGGAAGAAGGGCGGAATCTTGGGAGTCTCACCAGACTCCGAAGAAGCAACATGGGAAGTTTGTAGATGAGGTAAACGAGCCTCAGGGCAGCACACGGATGAACAGAAATGGGTTAATTTAAGTTGGAAGAGCTGGCTGGAGACAAGCCTAGGCTATTGACCGAGCATGTATAATTAATATTAAGTCTCTGAGTGGTTATTCGGAAAGTGGCTGGTAGAACAGAGCTGATCCTGGTCCCAAAAAAAAACTCCACCTACAGGTCGTTGCTTTGTTTTGAATCCTGCTTGGGGCTCTCTGACTTTGAGTTTTTTATTTAATGTCTTTCATTCATTTGGGACACTTCTCTGGCCATTATCTTATCAAATATATCTTCTGCTGCATTCCCCTCCCACCTCTGGGGCTAACCGGCAAGCTGGAATTGATATCACACATGGTGGTATGATGTGCCCATTGGATCCCTCTGCAATGCCTTCCCATCTTTTTCCTCATTGTGTTCCAGTTGGTGTAATTTCTCCCCTCCTGTCCTCCATCTCTCAGACTCTTCCTCTAGCCATGCAGTCTACTGCTGAGCAGCCCAGCCAAAGACTGGTCTTTTAAAAATTAGATTTATTTGCCAGGTGGTAATGGCACATACCTTTAATACTAGCATTCGGGAGGCAGAGCCAGGCAGATCTCCGTGAGTTCAAGGCAAGCCTGGTCTACAGAGTGAGATCCAGGACAGACACCAAAACTACACAGAGAAACCCTGTCTCGAAAAAAAAAAAATAGATGTATTCATTGTGTTTTATGCATGACTGTTTTGCCTGCACATATGTGTGTATACCAT
This sequence comes from Peromyscus maniculatus bairdii, assembly GCF_049852395.1. Taxonomy (NCBI): domain Eukaryota; kingdom Metazoa; phylum Chordata; class Mammalia; order Rodentia; family Cricetidae; genus Peromyscus; species Peromyscus maniculatus. Next base: position 9,243,009 of record NC_134864.1, read on the forward strand.
ATGTATGCTTGGTGCCAAGTAAGTGATGATTGTGAACCACCATGTGGGTGCTGGGAATCGAAACCCAGTCCTCTGAAAGAGCAGCAAGTGCTTGGAAGTATGATCTTTGACGTTTCTAATCCCAGCAATCTTCCTTCCCACGGCTTCCTCCTCCTCCCTTTCCTCTTCCTGTTTCTCCCCCAGTCTCATTTTGAGATAGGATCTCACTAGGCTGGCCTGGGACTCACAGTTCTCCTTCCTCTGCTTCCCAAGTGCTGAGATGGCAAGCCTACACACCACACCCAGAACGTTCTGACTCTCTAGGTTTCCAGCTCTGCTGAAGTCCCGTGTCTGTTTATGTGTAGTCCCTTCCTTTCTTGCTAGACCCTTTATTGTCCTAGTCATTGTAAAACACTTGTCTTGCCTTACCACGATGAAATGCTAAGGTAGGCTAGTTAGCCCATAGTTTTGGAGGTTCTGGCGAGGGACCTGTGGCAAATGGCAATGGTAGGGGTATGTATGTTCAGAAGCAATGGTAGGGGTATGTATGTTCCGAAGCAAGTGCTGCCATGCCAGTCAGAAAGGTGGGGCTAGGCTCAGGCTCCTGCAGCCACCCTCCTGTGAGACCATCCTAATCCCTGACCTGAGAAGACCCCTGGTTAGTGCCAGCTCCAAACAGCACTACACCACAGCACTGTCTGATCATCACAGGCTAGGTCATCCATCTCTCCTCTTGTTCTTGCTGTTTTCAGGCAAAATGCTTCACAGTTTTCAGTTGACTGCTGAGCATTCCTGCGTGATAGACGCTGAGGTAAAAAGAATTCGTATGTGGAAAGAGGCAAGCCCCCTCTGGCCGTCGGCTAGGTAGGATTCCAGTCATTCTGACAGGAGTCGCGGTAGGTAAAGGATTTATTGTTGCTGTGGTCATCTTTAGTGCCCCATAGGCTTTAGATCTCCCTGCAGATGGGCTGACATTGCTGTGTTCAGGGAAGGATTCAGGCACTGAAGGACAGTTCCCCAGTGTGGCCCTCAGCCTCCAGCTGTCCCCTATGTGCCGTGACACCATTCCCGAGGAGATACTATACAAACATCTACTCAGCCCAGATAGGAAGCCTATGACAGACCGAGGTAAGGCTAGCTCCAAAGTCCATCTTAGTGGGGGGAAAAGTTTGTTGGGTTACATAGAGTAATACAGGTGAAGACCTACTTCAAGAGTATGGTGACTCAGAAACAGCCACATTACCAAAGCCACCCCAGCATAGGTGGATCCTTGGAGCTCACTGCATGACTCAGAGGCAGCTGGACAACTCAGAGAGTGTCTTCTAGGAAGTTTTGCTGATCTGAGCCTGGTCGAGTCTCCTCAGCAGGCGTTATAGCTTATATAAGCTTGGGGAAGGAGAGACCTAGTGCATCTGATCAGCTTCAGGGACTTCCTGAGTTGGGTTTTTTTTTTGTTTTTTTGTTTTGTTTTGTTTTGTTTTTTTTGAGTCAGGGTCTTGCTTTGTGGCTGGCCCTGGCTGGCTTCAAGTTTGCTTTTTTTTTTTTTTTAAATATTTTTTTTAAAGATTTATTTATTTATTATGTATGCAGCATGTATGACTGTAGGCCAGAAGAGGGCACCAGATCTCATTACAGGTGGTTGTGAGCCACCATATGGTTGCTGGGAATTGAACTCAGGTCCTCTGGAAGAGCAGTCAGTGCTCTTAACCTCTGAGCCATCTCTCCAGCCCCTCAAGCTTGCTTTGGAGACCAAGCTGGCCTTGAACTCACAGAGATCCACCTGAATCCAGACAACTTTTTTGCATTTTTTTTTTTTAGATTTTATTTATTTTATGGGTATAGGTGTTTTGCCTTCATATACATTAGTGTACCACATGCATGCAATGCCCACGGAGGTCAGAAGAGGACATCAGATCCTCTGGAACTAGAGTTACAGACGGCTGTGAGCCACCATGTAGATACTGAGACGTGAACCTGGGTCCTCCACAAGAGCAACAAGTGCTCTTAACTACTGAGCCATCACTACTGAGCCGTCTCTCCAGCCCTGAACTTGCTGGCTCTCAATGAGCTTCTGGCTTTAGAGGAAATTGCTACACAACACCTGGGCCTGTGTCACCCTGTGAAGCGCCCCAGCTGTCCACAGCACAGATCACCGCCTCCAGAGTCACTAGGGAATGGGAGAGGCCTCTATCATCATCAGCCATCATCAGTTTAGATGTGCCCTCAGCCACAGCATCTGCCACAGCTGTGCTCTGCCTGCTGTCTGGGGCCAGGAGATGAGTGGGGTGGAGGGCAGGGCTCTACAGAGTCTCCTGATCCCCCCTACACCCCCACTCCCCCACTCCCTCACTCCCCCACCCCCCCACCCCCCCACCCCCGCTGTAGGAAAAAACCTTGGCCTGGCATCCTGCAGGGTGCTAGGCCCACACCAGGAGGGCAGCAGCGATGCCGTTCCAGCAGGACTCGGGGATGCGTGGTGTGCTGTGCCTGTTCCCCGCCCCCCCCCCCCTCCTTATCACCAGCATCCACTGGAATCTTTCTCATGGAAACAGGCGCGTCGGCAGGCCTGCCGGAGTTTCAGGCCCCAGCAACTCTACCCAGGCTCCAGCCCGGGTGCTGTCAGCCTGCTACATGGAGCAGGGCCCCCACTTTCTCTTTCTTTTCTTCCTCCACTTGGCCACAGTTCTGTGCTCGATCATAAAGTAGGGTGACTCGGAGCTCTACAGCCCAGCTCTGGTGGGTCCCAGCAAGCGTGAGGTTTTGTGGTTGTCCAGTGAGAATGGTGACACTTGCACACCCTAACTGGAAACAGCAGGGGGTCACCTTATATTCTCTCTCTCTCTCTCTCTCTCTCTCTCTCTCTCTCTCTCTCCCTCTCTCTCTCTCTCATGTGAGTATGTGTTTGTGTATGTGTGTGTGTGTGTATGTGTGTGTGTGTGTGTGTGTGAGAGAGAGAGAGAGACAGAGAGAGACAGAGAACGCGTGTGTGAGACAGAGAGAATGTGTGTGTATGAGAGAGAGTGTTGGTGAGAGAAGAGTGTGTGTGTGAGTGTGTCTGTGAGAGAGAATGTGTGAGAGTGTGTGTGTGAGTGTGTGTATGTGAGAGAGTGAGCATGTGACTGTGAGTGTGTGTGTGAGTATGAGTGTGTGTGTATGACAGAGAGAGTGTGATAGAGTGTGTGTGTATGTGAGAGTGTGTGTGAACATGTGTGTGAGTGTGTGTGCATGAGTGTGCGAGTGTGTATGTGAGAGTGTGTGTGAGTGTGTGTGCATGAGTGTGTGTGAGTGTGTATGTGACAGAGATAGTGTGTGTGAGAGAGAGAGACAGAGACGGAGACAGAGAGACACAGAGAGAGAGTGTTTGGTATACGCATGTGTACACAGGTGGGTACAGGCACACTTGCCTGTGTGTGCACACATGGAAGCCAGGGGTCAACATCAAGTGTTTTCCTCTTTGGTTCTCCACTTCATTTTTTGAGGCACAATCTCTCACTGAACCTGGAGATCCCAGCTTCAGCTATACTGGCTGGCCCACCAGGCCTCCAGGATCTGCCTGCCTGTCTACCCTCGGGTCCAAACTCCAGTCCTCACGCTTCCACAGCTGGACTTTACCTACTGGGCCACCTCCCCAGCTCCGCCCCACCTTGTTTTCTTTTCCATTGTCATGTGGGGAATGGCTGAGGTCCCTGGCCTGATGCACAGTCTGGTGTTGCCATTTCGGCTTGCTCATGTTTGCAGAAAAGTGTCTCATGGATGTTGGAGCCACTGGTCTCCTCAGGCATGTGTGCCCCATGACAGACAACTGTATTTAGGGGTCACCATGTAGACTCACATGAAACTCATTCCTGCCTCCAGGCTTCATGATGCATGCTCAGCCGCATGAGCCCATGTTACAGGTCATCTCAGGCCTGCCTGCTCTGCACAGTTTTCCTAAACATGCACATCTGAGATTTCATGACAGTCCTGATGGGCACCTGTTCCGGCCTGCCAGTCACCACACCTGCGCTGTGGACGTACAGAAGCAGAGGGAACCCGAGGGGAGCTTGGGAACACCCACAGGGCAGGATCTCATTAAGAACCTGTGCTATCCTTGTGGCTGAGGCCCGCTGTGGCTTCCAAACCTCCCAGCGAGTGAGATTTGGACCCAGACAAGGAAGGTCCAGCATTCAACCAGATCTAGGACCTGGAGCCAGATGGCAAGAGGGGAAAAGTGCGGACCCTTTGGCCAGCCTGTAGCCTCATGTCCCTGTCCTCCTATACAGCTCCAGTTCCTCTTCTGGAAGGTCTCGAGTCCCAGAATACCCCGGAGCAAATGAGGCCACACCCAGAACCTGCTGGCCCCGTGTCTGGCACACATGAGCACCCAGGGGATGTTGGCAGCTGTAGTCATTGTCATGGGGATGTCTACAAAGACCCATGAGGCCATCAGTTCCTTAGGACAGCCACTGCCCCCAAACCCTATAAAGACCTCTCTTCTTATGTCATCTATCCAGAAGAGGCCTGGGGTGGGGGGAATGTGAGTTGGGGAGGCAGATGGAGTCCATGCCTTTTTCCTCCACTTCAAGGGGGTATTGGATTCTCACGTTCTAGCCTGGAAGGTGACTTGGGAGAACGCCAAAGGGCAGGATTCCCTTGGGAATGATTGGTTCTGCTTCATTTAAGGAGGAGAGTCCATGACCACAAGCTCTTCAGAACCAGCCTTCACCGGCTCTCCCTAGGGAGCCTTGCCTCCTTGTACCGTGGTGACAGGGAGCCCCGAGACATCCAGAGGGGCCTAGAATGAGCTTGCTTAGTGTCGGCTTCGGGGCTCCGGTGTCTCCGGCAGAAGTGAATCCCCATGGCCTCCTTCAATCCCCAGAACCCACATTGTGGGGAGAGAATCAATTCCTACAAGTCATTCTCTCACATCCACATCCACATGGTCTCGCTCACACATGCTCACTAAAGAAACAAAAAATAAATAACTGAAAGAAGCCAGGGACTTTGCCTAAGCCAGCTCCTTGTCCACAGCCTCGTCTTCCCTACTGATGGCCCACTGTCATTGAGTCAGGAGGTGACCAGCTTAGTGGGGACCTTTGGTAGGCTAAGAGGAGCAGGAATGGGTGCGAGGCCTGTCTGTCAGCTTTGTCCTCGGTCTCTTGGCCTAAGGCTATAGCAGGCACCTGTCACCTCCCCCTCTAATAACTGGGCTAATGGCCCAGTAAAGGACATCTGGGACTGACCTGGAACTACCTAGGGTCCTCACTTGCTGGACCCGGACCTTTGCCTTGGGGCCTGGGCTTCTGGAAGGAGGGGAAAGACTGCTTTGCCACTGGCTAGACCAGACTGAGTCCCAGCTGGGTCCCCTGACAGCCTCTTTTTTTTTTTGTACCCACAGGAGCTACGGGGAGCTGACTTACTGCACCAAGCATGTGGCAGACAAGATTGGCTGTTTCTGGCCCAATCCAGAAGTGGACAAATTCTTCATCGCCGTCCACCATCACTACTTCAGCAAATGCCCCATCTCGGGCAGAGCACTGCGGGACCCTCCCAACAGCATCCTCTGCCCTTTCATCATGCTCCCCATCACCGTCACGCTGCTCATGACTGCACTGGTGGTCTGGAGGAGCAAACGCACAGAGGGCATTGTATAGGTACCCCAGGCAGTGGGGAGTTGGGGTATCATGGGCCTGGCCTAGCAACAGCATCAGGGGCTGATAACAAGGCAGGCCCCACATTGCATCCTGCTCTAACCTAGTTAGCACAGGACTTCCAAGTGGCTCTGCATTAAGCTGAACATGGCTCTAGCTGAAGGCCTCTAGCAAGGGAACCGGGGCATGCTTCTACTTACCTCTGAAAGAATTCTAAGTGCCAGATCTCCGGTATACTCCTCACTGTTGTGGACCTTCTGACCTCCAAGCAAGACTGCATAGATGTGTTTGTGGATGCATAGTTTGTGATTAAAAGAGTATTCTTAAACTTGGGACGTGTTCTAAATTCTGGGTAGAAATAACCTATACATGCCGGCCGGGCGGTGGTGGTGCACACACCTTTAATCCCAACACTCAGGAGGCAGAGGCAGGCAGATCTTTGTGAGTTTGAGGCCAGCCTGGTCTACAGAGCAAGCTCCAGGACAGGCACCAAAACTACACAGAGAAGCCCTGTCTGGAAAAAAGAAAAAGAAATAACCTCTACAAGGAGGCAAAGAGTGGAAGAAAATCAAGCCACCTCTGCAGGTCTGTATTTTATCTTGGGGCCTCTGACCAGATGATACTCAGTCCAAGGTCCCCTGTGTATGCTCAGGGGTTCCCAAGTGATCAAGTGGTTCTGATGCCTTTGGTATCTATTTCACAGTCCCTGATTTCTTTCTTTCTTTCTTTCTTTCTTTCTTTCTTTCTTTCTTTCTTTCTTTCTTTCTTTCTTTCTTTCTTTCTTTCTTTCTTTCTTTTCCAGGACAGGGTTTCTCTGTGTAGCCCTAGCTGTCCTGGAACTCAATCTGTAGACCAGGCTGGCCTCAAACTCATAGCGATCCGCCTGCCTCTGCCTCCCGAGTGCTGCGATTAAAGGTGTGTGCCCTGCCACCACCTGGCACAGTCCTTGTTTTTAGTCCTTGGAGGAAATAATCATCCATTTGAGACTATCAAGAACACCTACCACAAGCCAGAACCAAGGGCCCTTGATCATAGTACCTTCCCTAAGAAAACCCCAATACACAGGATAAGTGAAGGCCAAGAGGTGCCGGGATGGGATTTCCTCTTCTGCTCAAGCACTGGCCTCCCTGGGAGGCCACGGGCAGCAGTGACAGTATTAAAAAATAAGATTGAAGGCATGCCTGGAATCGAAGCACTTTTGGGGGCTGAGGTTGGAGAATTATTGTGAGTTTGGGGCCAGCCTGGGCTACTGAGCGGGAAGGGAAAGAAGGAAGAGAGGGAGGGACGAAGGAGATTAGATTCATTTGTAACCTGAACTGGAAACCAGAGTGCCTTCCAGAACTTGACAAGGAAATCTACAAGAAGGGGGGGGAGGGGATGACGGGGACAGGCGGGGGACGATAACGACAAGACTCTCGTAAGTCACAGAATCCAAAAGCAGTGAGAGAACTGGGGAGCTCAGCTTGAGAAACCGAGCTGACCCAGTCAGTGTTTTGTTCCCGGAGCTGCTTATATTAATGAGCTCGCAGGGTTTCCGGTAAACTAAGAAGGCTGGAGATTGAGGTCATCTTCAAAGCTGTGCTCGCCTAAGCAGGAGGCAGGCAGGGAAGCCCTGAGCCAAGACGCCTTGCCTATCAGCCTTCTAGGGAAGCCTGGTCCACTGGGAGTGGATCTTGATCCATTCGTCAAAAAAGAGCGTTAGTGGTGTCCTCCTGAAGACAAGTCAGAAGTGTGGACCAGAAGTCTTGAGTACTTGTTCTCAGTGACTTCTCTTCTAGGAATCCATCCCAAGTACGTAATTAGACATGTGCAAAATGGCCCATGGGGCCCAGGAGCGGAAGAGAGGAGACACCCTCAGTGGCCTGACCGAGGACCGCTCCATCAAATTAACTCCAGATGACACAAGGCAACTAACTCAGTTTCCTTAAATGACATACTTGGGGAGAGGGGGAGGTGGTGTTTCACAGGACATGGAGTTCATTGAAAAGAGCAGATTTTAAAACAGGAAATCAAGGTGACCTCTATGTTGGGTTTGTTTACACATACAGTCCTGTTGGGTTTGTTTACACATACAGTCCCTGTCCCCAGGCCACATTACGCTGGGAGAAAGTCATGTAATAGGCCTCCCCGAAGACAGAGCACCACACTCAGGTCCGCATCTGGCTGCTACCATCCCAGCGGCTGGACGTCATTTCCTGGTGAAGGGTGATATGGTCCAACCCAAACTGGCTGTTCTAGCTGTGTGTGTCCTTGAGCAACTATCTCATCTCTGGTACCCATGGGGGAGATGACTTGGAGTATGTGAACCATCTGCCTTTTCCCAGTGATGGTGTTTGATCTCCTGAGAGACCAAGTAGCCAGTCAGAGGAGCCCCGTCCTTAGGGCCAGGCAGGAAGAGTGATGTCCGAGGCAAGACTGGCAGCTGAGAACAGGGAGGCTGTGAAACAGATTTTTTAAAAGATTTCAAAAATTGTATTTATATACAATTCAGAACCCCTTCAGGACCCCTGGAGGTTACAGATGGTTGTGAGCTGCCCTGTGGGTGCTGGAAATGGAACCTGGGTTCTCTGCCAGAGCAGTAAGAGTTGGACTGAGCCACCTCTCCAGGCCTGGGATACTTTTCTCTGCAGTTCACCTCTGTGGTGAGCACAGAAGATCTACAGCACAGCACAGAAGAGCAAATTCCTCATGGGACTAAGCCAAGACAGGCTATGGGGTTGCTGACTTTACTCTGTCCATCCACAAATGGTAGAGATAGAAAGTCCCTGAGAGGGGCTGGAGAGATGGCCAGAGGTTAAGAGCACTGGCTGCTCTTCCAGAGGTCCTGAGTTCAATTCCCAGCAACCACATGGTGGCTCACAACCGTCTGTAATGAGATCTGGTGCCCACTTCTGGCCTGCAGGCATACATGGAGACAGAACACTGTATACATAATAAATAAATAAACCTTTAAAAAGAAAGTCCCTGAGAGAGGCAGCTTGGGAAATAAATGGTCTCTCTTCTTGAACCCACCCCAGCCACACTTCCTGCCTATCCACACACCATGCAGGACTTTCTCCAACACTTGCCAAGAGGCTGGGAAAACTTGTTTTCCGGTCCCCCTGGGGTTGGAGCAGGAGATAGGCAGGGGTGCCGGAGGGCAAGGGCAGGTGGTAACTGCTGTTCACGCTCAGTACGTGCTGCCGTGATGGTGTCTGCACCCATGCTCAGTACAGACTGTCAGGATAGCGTCTGCACCCCGCACAGGCTCAACCCACCCAAGGCACAGAGAGACGCAGTCAGACTTTTATTCCAGCATCTTCTTTTAAGGAGTTCCACATTTACAAAGGGGGACAAGAGATGGCTCAGTTGGTCAAGTGCCGTGCAAGCATGGGGACCTCAGTTCAATCCCCAGAACCCATAATGAAAAACAAAAACAAACAGGCCCAGTGGTGCCCGCTGGTAATCCCGGTGCTGAGAAGGCAGAGACAGGTGACTCTTGGGGCCACTGGCCAGCGAGCCAACCCAAACCAATGAGACTTTCATGTGCATATCTGCGTGCCCCAACCCCATACACAAATGCAAAACTGCCATGTACAAGGGACTGCCTGGATAGCAAACTGCCTGGGTCAAATCAGATGCCAGCTCCACTACTGTCGAGGCAAGCCAATCAAATCAGATGCCAGCTCTGCCAGCGGGGAGGCAAGCCAATGGCTCCCTGCCCCTCTGTTTCCTACCTACCAAGGAATGATTGAGGGCCTTAGACAGTTGAGTATTTGCAAACAGAGCCCTTGACATGCCCCAGGATATCACAAGTGGTCTTTTCACTTTGGCCATGGGGACTCGCCTTTGTACAGGGTTCTGTGCCCTGACTACTGCATGTATGTGACTGCCCCCCTGGGTGTACCTTTCTATCTCTCAACATGCCATTGTCTGTCACCTAGAGGCTGGAAGGTGAGTGGATGAGGACACTCACTGACGGTAACAACAGGAACTACTAAGACCGTGGAGGACTTTCCTCCTTCCCTTCTGCATCAGGCAGACTGCAACAGTCCCTGGTGGCTGCACTGCAGACCCCACAGGCCTCTGCTTGTGGAGCAGCAGTTCTTTAGGCTAGAAACCTGACATCCAGGTGTCATCAGGCTTAGCCCCTCCTGGGGGCTTGCATCCGCAAGTCACTGGGATGGGGCCCATCCAACGACCTCACCTGCCCATAACTACCTCTTTAGAGACCCTCCCTCAAAACAGGGATCCGAGGTCCTGCAGCTTAGGACCTTGGCATATGAATTTGGGTGTATGTTGGAGGGGACAACTTGCCCATGACAAAACCCCATCTCCCCAACTGCCAGATGGCTCACTGCAGCCAGTTACGTTATGGGTCCAAATCTGTTCTGAGCCTGTGTTGTAAATCTCCATGAAAACCAGTGGAAAACAACTCCGGCCAGAAGTGCTCCAGAGACCTCGAAAGAGGGAACAGAAACCTGCTTCTCATCAAAGCCCATCAGCACGCATTCTTGTCAGGAAACTCGAGGCTCAATTAGGAAGGCGGGTGGTGGGGAGGGTCTCAGGGGAGACTCCCTGGAAAATTCCAGAGCCCATGTTCCTGGCTTTCATTTTGTCTCATTTTCAGAGAAATAAGCAGGGCTTCTCTCCTGATGCCATGTTTCCGACCAGATAATGTTTCTTGTTCCTGAGCAGTTACTGTTTCTCCCCACCACCTAGATAAGAAATAACAAGATGAGGGCAGAGGGAAGAAAAAAGAGAAAATTTGTCAGGTGGTGGCGGTGCATGTAGTTTTAATCCCAGCACTAAGAAGGCAGAGGCAGGTGGATCTCTGTGAGTTCCAGGCCAGCCAGAGCTACACAGAGAAACCCCATCTCGAAAAACAAGAAAAGAGAAAGACAAGAAATTTTTTTGTTTTTCCTTGACTTAACTGGGTCAGCTGTTGGGAAATCGGGGTTGGGGGAGGGGAGAGGTGGAGAATGTTCAGGAATGTGGAGGAGGTAAGAAAAGTGCCCGTGGGTCAGGCAGGAAGAAAACCCTGGTGTGGAGTCTTCCGGAAGCATCGCCACTTACCTCTGCTCCCTGTCCTCCTCACTCAGAGGATGTTTGAGGCACAGACCCGCTGCGGCATGTGCTTGGGTGTCTCCCAGCATGATGGCCGAGGCCTGGGGCCCTCTTTGCTCATGAACCTGTGCTGCCCTCTTCTGTTAGAACTGGGGAAAAAGAAACAAAACAAAACAAACAAAAAACCCCAGATATTGGGCTTGGCAGGGGATGGAGATGGGGAGTCATAGTTGCCTTTCCTTCCTTCCTTCCTTCCTTCCTTCCTTCCTTCCTTCCTTCCTTCCTTCCTTCCTTCCTTCCTTCCTTCCTTTCTTTCTTTCTTTCTTTCTTTCTTTTTGTCTCTGCACACCCTCTGCCCCAAACAAGGTTTCTCTGTGTAGCCCTGGCTGTCCTGGAACTCACTCTGTAGATCAGGCTGGTCTCAAACTCAGAGATCCACCTGCCTCTGCCTCCCCAGTGCTGGGATTAAAAACTTACACCATCACTGCCTGGCTAGCTGAGTGTTTTCGACCCAGGTACCAAAAGACCAAGTGGGACGTCCTCTGCAGGATGACAAGTCCTTTCATGTCCAAGCTTTCCAGTCCAGGCTCTCCTGCAGACTTCACACACACGTTTGGAAGCCTCACTTACACTTATGATGCGTGATGCTTTCTGCCTCTGTTTCCTGAGCCCCAGGAAGACTGAATGGCTGGACCCCTGATCAGAATGAGCTGTTTGGTGTGTCCCAAGCCCGTCATCATGCTAACCCTAAGATGCTCTGCTGTCACTGTCCCCAAGCCCCCACCTTACCCCAGACTGCCCACTGAATCAAAATGAGGACGTGACTGCTCCTAGGCATGGTGGAGGAGAAGGGGTTTATTGTAAATATGAGGGAGAGTTCAGCCAGAGGCATCTGGAGGCGTCCGGACTGAACCCAGCTATGAGAGGGGGTTGGGAGGACACAGACACGACACACAGGAGAGGAAGAGAAGAGGAGAGAGGGCAAGGAGACGGAGAGAGGAACCAAGGACCGGGAGGCTGAGAGGGAACAAATAACCAAGAGAGCATGTGACCAAAATATCTGGGTTCTGTAGGAAAGAGAAGCTGGGTGAAGGGAAGGGAAGCTCAGTGAAGAGGTTTAGGGTGTGGGGCGGGGATGAGAAGCACTGAGGGGAGCCAGGACTCTGTAGCGGTGCTGCCATGACCGAGAAAGCCTGGCAGCCAACACCTGCTTTGAGAAGTGAGTGGGCTCCTCAGTTAGCCATTCATCCTGAGTTTCTTTGGGACCCTCACACCCACGGAACCAAGCTGCCCATCCACTTCCTTTCTTCCCAACTGCCCAATCGATCATTCCTTTACAAAGCGAGTCCTTCAGTTGTTCCGAGCAGATCAGGGGCTCCTGGTGACGGGTGGAAGGACTTTCCTCGTAGCTTTACAAAGAGAGCCTAGCGCTCTTGCCCTTGCGCAAGACCGGGAGTGACTGGGCATGATTTGGAGCCTCAGAGATGGGCGAGTTCAGCTGACTCAGCGGTTGCCTGGCTCTGGAGCGCCGTTCCCACGGCCATGTGTGGTGGGTGGGCACCTCACTGCAGAGGCTGTTCAAGGACCGCGGCGCTCAGCCTGGCTGCTGGGTGACAGGGCCCTAGAAGGAAAACTCGGAGCACAGGGAAGCCAGAGAGACTCTGCCTTGGCTGGCCACTAGAACACTGGAGGCAGAGGAGCCGCCAGGACCGCTAAGGAGGTGGGCTCACTTCCGCGGGGCACTGCTTCCTCCTTTGTTTACTCTCTTCCTTCCTTTTATCTGTTTTGTTTGTTTTAAATTTCTTGCTTTCTATTTCCACAAGTACAACAGAGAACAATCAAAGACTTTCTAATGCTTGAAATGGTGTTGGGTAGGTGCTCAGAAAGTGTGTATTTAATTTGCTGCTGCTGATTAATATGTCAGCAGCCACAGCTTGGCTCTTCGTCCCTCCATGGCTAAACGTTTAACTGGGGTGACAGCCAGATGTCATGCACAGTTCTACTTAAAACACCTTCTTGGGCTGGGAAGATGGGTTGGTAGGTGAAGCACTCTCTATGCCAGCTCAAGGGCACTGTTAAACCTGAGATTCCAGAGAAAGTTGAAGCAAGCTTTAATTAAATACTGGCCAGGATGATGGACTCTGCCTAGGTCCACTCCTGGGTTCCCAGAAAATGGTGATGGGTCACATTTTGCAGAGGCTTGAAAGGGCCAAACCCACAAGGCCACCGTATTTCCAATCAGGTCCAATCAGGGGCAAGAATATATCCTAAATGTGTATCTTGCCTGCATACTTCCCTCCTACATCCAATCAGGAGCAAGCATACATCCTGACATATTTCCTCCCACTTACATGTGATCAGACACATCCGGTGCAGCCGAGTCAAACTTGTTCAGGGGGATGAAAGCATGTGGCTTGTCATCCTCCATAAACAACAGCCTCCAGCATTTCAGGAAGTATCCGTCCTTGAGCAAGTGGGGCTGACAGCTTACCTTTGGCCCTGACACGTGATCTCCTGAACCAACATAAATCTGGATGCAGTGGTGCCCATCTGTAATCCCAACAGAGACAGGAAGAGCGTGAGCATTGACACAGGCCAGGCAATATCATGACAGGCCCCTAATAACTCAGTTAAGAACTAGGCCTGGACCAAACCCCTTCCCACCAACAGGTAATAACCAAACAAGGACAGAGCCTGGAGTTTGCCCAGACTTGCCCTAGAATGGAAAAGCTATAGCCTTAAACCCACCTCTGCTACCCCTAACCAATTAGGAATGTACTAACATAATTGCCATTCCCTTAAGCCAATTGTAGGTAAAATGACCCAATGATCTAACTGCCCTAGGAACTCCCCTTAGCTGTGCTTAAAAGGAGCCCATACATCTCTCTCAAGGTCGTCGCCATTTTGTACAGGTGAGTGACCCCCACATATATGTGGTATAATAAACGCTCTTACTGATTGCATCGTGACTGGTGGTCTTTTTTTGGAACTTCTCGTGGACCCTAACAAAAAACTTGCCTCAAGCAAGGTAGGAGATTGTTCTCTGATTTCCACATGTAAGCTGTGGCACATATTCTCAAACACACACACACACACACACATACTTTAAAAAACAAAAACTTGTTTTACTGTGGAAGTATTCTGCAAATTGAGCAAGTCACAGATAAACTGTGGGGACGGGGGGGGGGGGGGGGGGGGGGCCGCGGGGGACAGGACACAGCTTGACCACACTGCTGCTGTGACAGGCTTAGAGGCTGAGACACAGCTTCTGGCAGGCAACACCTGGACCCAGGAAAAGCCATAAGCTGACCCCACCCAGTGGGGCCTGCATCTAAGAGGAAATACCTGACATTCCAAACATTCCCTATACCTAGACAAATGTCAACCAATCAGGGTCCTGAACTCTGGGAATCCCCTCACCCCAACCTCTGCTATGATAAAATCCCCACTTTGTCTGGGCTCTAGGCTCTCTGCTCTCACCGGTCCAAGCTCTGAGGGTCTAAGCTCTGAGCTTGAAAATAAAGGCTCTTTGCTTTTACATGTAGGATTTGGTCTCTGTGGTGGTCTTTTGGGGTTATTGATCCCCGCAATCTGGGCATAACAAAACAAGCAAACAACAAAACAAAACACAGAGTCTTAATTCCTAGCACTAAGATAACTTTTAGTATTCATTTTGCTACATACTGTCCAAACTTTAATTTGTTCTTAGGTACATGGATAATAGATACTTAAAAAAGAAAAATTGGCTCATTCTACTTCATAAATAAAGGTTTCAATTTAAAAATATATTATTAAAAAATATATCAATTTTTTTTAATGACCACAGAGTTTCTAGACGTCTCAAAGGCAAGGGCTCTATCCTTTTTGTTTATATTGTTTATAAATAATGCTTCCTTATTTCCGCCCTTAACACAAATGTTTAGACTGGTGGGTCAAGGGGATCCTTGTGCTTTGAGTAAACACTGCCAGGTTCATTCCAAATGCTTGTGTCATCCAGTCACCAAGGCCAACTAGATCTCCTACCAAGGGGTTTGCCTAAAAGGGGCATGATTTATTTTCGTTAGTAAATGGCAAAGTCAGTTGGGTGAGAGAAGATGTTCTCAACATGCATGTCTGACTATAGAATGAGCAACCTGTCGCCTCTGGATACTGACCATAGGAAGTCTCAGTGAATTACCATGCAGATCCTTATCCCCAACAAATTCCTCCTCTCTCTACAAGAGCCCTCCACTCACAGGCTGACCGTGTTCACGTTTTATGCACAAAATTCGGCTTTCTTTAGCATTTTTTTTAACATCAAAACTGAATTTGTAGTTCTTTTAAAAAGTTGTGTATTCCTCGGGATTTTGTGAGCTATTCTGTTCATGTTTATTGTGAAGTAGATTAGAAACTTTCATCTTATTCTGTGCCCTAAGTGGTTTGTGGAGCATGAGAAACACAGAGAAGGACATGGAAATGCTTGATAGAATCAGAGAGATACCTCACCTCTCAGCTGTAAGTGGTGCACACAGACAAATGTTGAAGAGGATGAGGCAAGAGGATCACCCGGGTAGGGGGCCAGCCTGGGCTAGACTGTAAGCTAGGTGTGGTGGTACCTGCCTTTCATCCTCAGCTTCATAGCAAGGGCAAGGCCAACTTCCACTACAAGAGATCCTGTTCTGAAAACAAACGACAACAAAAATATCAACAACAAAAACCAAGAAACCCCACAAGGTGGTCAGGAGATGTAGATGAAAGCAAGAATGGAATGCCATTTTGTGTCTGTCATATGGTCAGTTGTAGTCGGAGGGTTTCTCTGGTCCTGCCAGGCCCCCACAGTCCCATGGCCTGCTTATAAAATAATCACTCAGAAGCTTATATTAAATATAATTGCTCAGCCTTATTACTGACTAGCTCTTACGCTTAAATTAACACATAATTCTTATATGTGTTTAATCATGTGGCTTGGTACCTTTTCTCAGGTCTTCCTTGTCATCTTGCTTCCTCTGTGTCTGGCTGGCGACTCCTGACTCTGCCCTTCCTCTTCCCAGAATTCCCCTCATCTGTTTGCCTGCTTATACTTCCTGCCTGGCTACTGGACAATAATAATTTTATTTATCAACCAATCAGAGCAATGCATATTCACAGAATACAGAACAACATCCCACAGCACTTCTCCTTTTCTGTCTAATCAAAAAGGAAGGTTTTAACTTTAACATAGTAATTATATATAATAGACCAGTTATCAAGCAATAATTACAGTTACAATACCTAGCCTATTTGTATTTGGCAAAATTAAAGAAAATATTATATCTATCCTATATTTGTGAGTCTAAAGTTTCATATCTAATTTATCTTTTATCATAACCAAGGAAAATTATAATTATAACTATCTAGTCTTCACCTACATCAAAGACCTCAGAAGGATATATTACCTAAATAAACAGGAAGAGCATTGTAAGCAACTTCCAAAAATCTAGAATGACAGAGACAGCTGCCTGCCTGGACAGTCATCCAAAGTTCCTCTGTAATGTTAGGGCATCCATCTTCAGCCAATAGGCCTAGAGTTTTTTAATCATTTCTCCCCATGTCCTGTAGAATATTTGGCAGTCTCCTCTGTGAAGCAGGAACCTGAAGAACCATCTCATCTTGCAAAGTTCAGTGGTCATTTTTCCATGGGTCCTGCATATCCAGTCAATACAACATTTTGTCAAGCAGTCCAGGCTTCCCCAAATGGCTAACTTTTGCCAAGAAGAAAATAAACTCCATATGGAGTATCTTCAATGCCCATCATCTTCCCTGAAGTAATTGGTGCTGCCAGAAGCAGATGCATCTCATTGTCCAGAAAAGTCTAAGTTTTTAAAACATTTTAAATGCCATATTCTGTAGGTCTTAGAAGTGTTTGAAGATTACCTACCTAAATGAAATATATCTATGTATACCTAGAAAACTCCATTAATATGACTATAAGTGTGATTATCATGGATGACTATTAATCTGTATTTCTTAATTATACATTACAATTTCAATGAGCTGCACAAACATAATACCTTAAACAAGAGTAGAAATATACATACAGTATAACAAAATTAACTTTAAATGTGTATCAATAAACTAAAATCCATAGCAATGTAAAACATTTTTAAACAAGTTGTTGCTCTTTAAAAAAGTAGGTTCAATAATCTACCCTTTCATCCTATCATATCTATATTGGCAGTTTTTAAAGTGATAAAAAAAAACGTGATGACAATTGTACAATTGTAATCAAGCTGTCGAGTGCAGCCTTTGGCAAGATCAAAATATCAGATCCTATCAAACTTCTTTTTTTTAACATTTACTTATTTTATGGGAAAGGGTGTAGGGAGCCGCCATTCTAAGATGGCGCTGGCTTCCTGGTAGCCCAGCTGTAAACAACTCCATATTTGGCTATGCTCCTAGGACTACATGTCCCGAGGCCTGCGCATGCGCGAGTATGGTAATTGACCTTATGTCTTCAGCCTATCCCGTGGCTCCCCGTGCTAGCATTCTGGCGGGACCCAATCACAGTACGGCACATTTACCTGATTCCCTATATAAGCAGCTGCAGTTTAGTCCTCGGGGCCCCTCACCTCCCGTTTTCCCTTAATCAAGAGGCGCTCCAATAAAGTGTGATCTGAGAAGAATCCTCGAGTGGTGGTCGTTCTTCCTCGCTGGCCGAGGAGCTCACCGCAAAAGGGTATGGGTGAAATAACTGTGACTGTCAGGAAGCTGACTGCAATGAAGGTGATACTGAGAGGGTCGGGCAAATATCATGACAGGCTCCTAATAACTCAGTTAAGAAATAGGCCTCGGTTCTTTTTTTTTTTTTTTTTTTTTTGCTGGATATTGGAATGGATACATTTATTCTCTATATATTTTATTTTACAATACCATTCAGCCATGGGTTCCCCTATTCTCCCCCCTCCCACCCCCTCCCCTTACTCCCAGCCTACCCTCCATTCCCACCTCCTCCAGGACAAGTCCTCCCCCCGAGGACTGCGATCAACCTGGTAGACTCAGTCCAGGGAGGTCCAGTCTCTTTCTCCCAGACTGAGCCAAGTGTCCCTGCATAAGCTCCAGGTTTCAAACAGCCAACTCATGCAATGAGCATAGGACTTGGTCCCACTGCCTAGTTGCCTCCCAAACTGATCAAGCCAACCAACTGTCTCACCTATTCAGAGGGCCTGATCCAGCTGGGGGCCCCTCAGCCTTTGGTTCATAGTTCATGTGTTTCCATTCATTTGGCTAGTTTTTTCAATAATTGAGTAAAACTGAAATTTATTATAAGCCACAGTCGTCCTAGGGACCTCCATGCTATATATATAGCCTCTATGGTTCTATGGGTTGTGGTCTGATTGTTCTTTATTTTATATCTAGAATCCACCTATGAGTGAGTACATACCATGACTGTCTTTCTGGGTTTGGGTTACCTCACTCAGGATGATTTTTTTCTAGTTCCATCCATTTTAGGCCTTGGTTCTTAACAAAGGACAATCAACCACCCACGCCCCTGACACTGGAGAGGCCAACTCCCCTTCCTCCCGCCACAGGTAATTACTAAATAAGGACAACACCTAGGACTTGTCCAGACTTGCCCGAGAATGGAAAAGCTATAGCCTTAGCCCACCCCTGCTAGCCCTAACCAATTAGAAATGTACTTGTATGACTGCCACTTGCGTAAGCCCATCCAAAATAGAATGGTCACGCTGCTTTTAAAATTCCTTTGGTTGTGCTTAAAAGAAACCTTTGAGCTTGTCTCGGGGATGCTGTTTTGCCTTTTTGTCAGATGTGAGGCCCCAATATATGGTACCTTTACTCTCCAGATTGTAAATGCTCTTGCTGATAGCATGTGTCTGGTGGTCTTTTACAGGACTGTTCACAGACCCTAACAGAAACCTTGCTTGGTTTGTACTTGGACGATAGGAAAAGTACCTTCATAACAAGACCCTATCCACCATCAAAGCACCATGGCGTGAACATGACAGCTTACTTGAAGGGTTTTCATTTAAAAAGAGAATGTCTGAGAAGATAGATCCTCCAGGCAGCCAGCTCCAATGGGGCTATGTTGGAGATGTTTTCCCAGGTTCAGTGATGCAGGGATTCAGTGTGGCCCAAAGAGCCCAGACTACACCTCCCATTCACAATAGGTTTGGCATTGTCTGCACGGTGCTGGTCTTGCAAGCGTGCCTACAGTCGGGTGTGAGGAGCAGCAGGCTCCCTTATCCAGGCATTGCTAGATGGAGTGATTTCAGCAGCAAGTCTGAAATGTTTTCTTCTTATGGATTTGAAGGCCCTTCCTGTTGGTTTAAAAAATGATAAGCGGTGCTGGTTACTGTGCAGAAAGGTCATGAGGCATGAGCCACCACAAAACCCAGTGGGCAAAAGAACCAGGCCTGGGGAGAAGCACGTGCAGAGAGCAGAGAGAAAGAACAGAGAAGAGACAGTGAGGGGAAGAGAGGACAGAGAAGTGGGGGAGGGGTCTGTGTCTGGCGATTTTTTTTTGTTTTTGTTTGTTTGTTTGTTTTTTGAGACAGGGTTTCTCTGTGTAGTTTTGGTGCCTGTCCTGGATCTCGCTCTGTAGACCAGGCTGGCCTTGAACTCACAGAAATCTGCCTCCCGAGTGCTGGGATTAAAGGCGAGTGCCACCACAGCTTGGCCTATATCTGGCTTTTTAAGGGTTCCCGTGAACATGCACAAGTGGGCTTACAGCTACACCACACATGCGCTGACTTCGTGACCACACTGCAGGCACGTAATCACCAGTGCGTGTTGACGACCTAGGACGCAAGACCCCTTACTTAGCTCATGAACTGCGCATGTGTAGTCATGCAGCTGGAGTGGCAGCAGAATCTCAACACTTCCTCAGTGCTGGATCAGATCTTGTGTCTAGTGCACAAGATGCCAAACATACAAAAACAACAATAAACCTCTTGGGTAGCTTGTCTTTAGTTAGCTTTGAGTATTGTTTCTTTTGCCATACAAAAATCTTAAAAATTACAAAGTCAACTTTATCAGTCATTTCTCCATATTTATACTGTCTTTCCTTTGTTTAAAATAAAAAGACATTTATTTTATGTACATAAGTGTTTGCTTGCATGTATGTCGGTGTACCATGTGAGTGCAGTACCCACAGAGGCCAGAAAAAGGCATGGGATCCCCTCCAAGAGGACCCAGTCCTGTGCTGTGAAGAGCAGCTTGTCACTTCCTTCAAGGCTGAGAATGCCTTTTCCCTACCATGCAACCATTTCAGTTGTGGGGACAGGCCCCAGGAGGCTTCCACCCCACAGACTCTAAGTGTAACCATTTGCTACTGCAAATAACCAGGAGCCACCAACACGGGACATACACAACCATAGGAATTTGACGGTGAGTTTAAAGGCCAAACCGTGAGTCTGTTGCACTTGGCCATGAGTGGAGCTGCTGGGCTGTCAAGGGAACATTCGCTGGCCAGTGTTGGTAACAGCAGCCTGTTTTCCAAAGCTGAAGAACCAATTTCCACCACCGTTGGTAGTTAGTGTATCTATCTTTTCTGGACTCCTGGTTGTGCAAGAGGCAGGTCAGCTGGTCCTTCCCTGTGTCTAGTGAGGAGGCACAAATGTCGTGGGTGGTAAGCTTTTGTAATGGGCCCAGTAACATCTGCTGCTGGTTTTCTTTAGGAATTTGCCTGTTAATTCATGGTCTTCCTAAGACCTAGGGGGCGCTATGCTCCATACACAAATCCTTTCTGTATGTGTATCCTAGGCACTTCTACTCTGTCTTCTCTTTTGGTTTTCCTTCTTCTTCTTCTTCTTCTTCTTCTTCTTCTTCTTCTTCTTCTTCTTCTTCTTCTTCTTCTTCTTCTTCTTCTTCTTCCTCCTCCTCCTCCTCCTCCTCCTCCTCCTCCTCCTCCTCCTCCTCCTCCTTCTTCTTCTTCTTCTTCGATGTATTGTTTTATCTGTAGGAGTGCTTTTTTATTGCATATGTATATGTGCATTGTGTGTGTACTGAGTGCCCATGGAGATCAGGAGAGGTCATTGGATCCCCTGAGACTGGAATTAACAGTGATTGTGAGCCAGCATGTGGGTGCTGAGAACTGAACTCCCAGACCTCAGCAAGAGCAACAAGTGCTCTTAACTGCTGAGCCATCTCTCCAGCCCCCTTTCATTTTCCGAACTATGTCATTTGATCAAAAGAAGTTTCCTTTCTTTCTCTTTTTCCTTTTCTTTCTTCTTTCTCACCTTCTCCTCCTCCATTTTTGGTTTTTGTTTGTTGTTTTACAGAATCTCAGTATTCCAGCTTGACTTCAGCCTTGAACTTCTGATCCTCCTGTTTCCATCTCCCGAGTACCAGGATTATAGGCCTGTTCGTCCCTGCATCGTAGATCCCACAGATCAAGCCCAGGATGCTAGGCAAGCACTACCAACTAAGCTACAACCCTAGCTCCGGAAGAGAAGTTTTAAATTCAGTGTCCATGGGGTCCTTGTGCTCTTCATGGTGTGTGTGTGTGTGTGTGTGTGAAGGAATCTTTGCCTTTCTGAAGGTAGCATTCCTCTGGTAAACTCTCCAGGAGCTGGGAAAGCTTACTGTTTTAGCTTTCATGCTTAGATCTACAAACCACTTGGAAACTAAACCCCTTCATAATCTCTGCCTTGAAATAGTGAGCAGGGGGGTCCTGAGAGTTGAGGTTCAGGCCCACAGAGCTCCCCAGCCAAAGTGTAACTTCTCTACAAGAGGGACTTCCTGGGCTTTGCTTGGTCCGTGTCCTTGGGTTGCCCCCTGGAGGCTGGAGTTGTGTTGCAGCCGGATCCTTCAGCCTTGCTGTGCCCCAGCAGCATTGCGGGGCACAACTCTCCCTGGGGACCCTGCAGGCTTTAAGAACTGCGGCCTGGGTGGCAGCTAGTAGCACAGGACCTAGGGACCAGGCGGACTCAGAGAATTCACCCTCTGCACCTCATCCACATGAGCGCATCATCCACATGAGTGCATCATCCACATGAGCGCACCATCCACATGAGCGCCACCCCCTCACTCCCATGTTTCAACCTGAAACCTGGGCAAGGCCACCAAAGTTCACCATCCAAAGGGAAGCAGAGGAGAGGAGCCTCAGTCACATGACAATGTATGTCCTGCTTCAGTCCAGTGGGCCACATGTGACTTATGTGGTAATATAGGGCCCTGGTCTCCTCCCATATTGAGTAAAGCCGTTGCCTGCTTGCTGACCTTGACCAGATGTCCTCCCTATGATAATTCCCCGCCGGTATCCACCCTTCTGAATGCTTAAGGGAAGTTCCTTGTTTGTGTATCCTGCATATTGGGTGTTAACAGCTTAGATGCAAGATTGTAAACATCAATAGCGAACTTCTGCCCTCCGGGGATCCTCTATTTATTGCTGTAAGCCTGTATTTAAGGTTCCCTCCCTCTTTCAATAAACGGCATTCAGCATTCTACTGAGGCGAATGACCCACTGTCTCTTGTCTCTTATTTTTTAATCCGCAGCCCCTCGCTCGGACATGGTCAACGGGTATCGGTAACGCGGGCGTTACCGCAATATGGTAACCTTGTTCTGGGCAGCCATGACCAGTGTATACCCCCTGGTCCCTTGTAACAGCAGGAATCTGGGGGGAAGGTAATCTGTTTAACCATACCTAGTCCTGCTCTTGTGACGGTAGCTGTCTGCCCTTTGCCACTATGCTTCGTCCCAGGGAAGGACAGTCCTCAGCCTGGACACTTGACCCTCAGGACAAAGTAAAGCAGATCAGGGCTCTGCTCCAGCCCAACCGTCGCGACTAAAGTTGAGGTGGAGAGGAAGGACCCAGAAGGAACAGTCACTTTCCGCAGTGCAGGGCCTACAATGCCTGAGTAGTTACAGAGTTCTGCAATCGCCAACACACCCATGACCCCTAGGGGGCCACGTTAATGAAGTCTCCTCCTGGCGCTGGCCTGCAGGTGTCTCTATGAAATCAGGTGAGGTAGCGGGTGTCTAAGTCCAGTTGGAGCTGGGTGATGGCTTCTCCATATGAAGGGAAACTGCAGCTGGGGGTGAAGATTGTCTGCACAGAGGTAGCAACACCCCACCCTCCAGTGAACCCATCTGGAAGGGCTGATCTGGCATGCCCCTAGCTGTCTGTACTTCAACCTCAGAGAAAGAACAGATACCAAAGTGCTGGAGACAGGGGGAAGGGATGTCCGCCCTAGGACCTTTGGTATCCCAGACCTCTTCCAGAGGCTTCTGTGAGATCCCCACAGTATCAGGGGATGTATTGTAGTGAGCAGCCGCTACCTTTCTTGGGGTACCACAGCTCTGCCGTTCATGCCTATGCCTCCCACTGGATTGGAACTGGAGATGGGGAGAGGAGCCTAAGAGGTCCTTTCGCTGGGTGAGCCCCTGTCAACTTGTAACAACCTTGACAGGTGTAACCAAGGTTTGAAGGCGATCCTTGGCACCTATCAATCACTCTTGCAAGCGAATCAGAATTATTCCGGGTTCTCCTATTCTCACCTCTCCCCTTACTGTTACCTGAGCGATGGTCAGCAGGCAGATGCTACCCATGGCTTATGACTTGAACTGTAGCCCCACCCTGAATTCAAGTGTAGAGGTTTTCACCCCAGAACCTTGGGAGATAATCTAATTTTTAAGGTATGAGGTCTCTGCAGAAGTAACCAGTTAAGTTGAGGCTCAAATCTCATCTGCCAGGTGTCTTTAACTAACAGAGAGGAGGAGGGGAAGATTTTGAGACCCTCACTCTGAAAGAAGGCAGCTTGGCCGACCAAGGAAAGAGGCTCAGGCCAGATCCATCCTTCAGGTGTTGGGGAGAAAAGCCTGCCAGCACCCTGGTTCCAGGCTTGTGGCTTCACAACTGTTATTTATTAAGTGGCACTGTTTACCGTTTGAGGAAAAGCCACAAAAAACCCACTATAAGAGTTTATTAGGGGAAGGGGACAGAAAGGGGTGCTTAGGCCTATGGAAA
Organism: Peromyscus maniculatus bairdii; assembly: GCF_049852395.1. NCBI lineage: Eukaryota > Metazoa > Chordata > Mammalia > Rodentia > Cricetidae > Peromyscus > Peromyscus maniculatus. The sequence goes on from NC_134864.1 coordinate 9,266,608, forward strand.
TGGTCGTACAAGGAGAGAGGGGAAGGGTATGTGGGGCCTGCTTTTATGGATCCCCCCATGCATGCACATGGGCATATGGGCTTATGTAGCTACGCTATGCATGTGCATAGATTATGTGATCACGCTGAGCACAAATTACTAAGGCCCTGAGATAACTAAGCCTCTTGCTTGGCTACTGGACAGCGCATGTGGGGTCATGTAGCTGGGGGAGTGGCCAGGAATTCCAACAACAACAATGCATGATGTTTTTTTTTTTGTTTGTTTGTTTGTTTGTTTTTTGTTTTTGCTTAAGCTACTCCGTGTATGGTGCTTTGGGCAGCCTTGGCAAATGAATACAGCATGCTTCTAAGTATTTTCTAACCATCCATAAAGATATCCCTGCCTAAACAGGCAGGCTATTTTTGCACAAAATGCCATCATGCTATCCATGCCCCTTACCACCTAATTTTCTCTTTTTGTGATCTGTGGATGCTCGGTGTGGGTGCATGTGAACACACATGTAGGTATGTGGCTGTTCCCTGTAGGTGTCATGGCTGGCCGCGAGGTGAAAGGGGCAAGAAGGAAAACTCCTTTCAGCCCAGCTTAGTTTGCCAGGCTGGATCGAACTTTGGGAATCTGATGCCAGGTGGTTTACTGTAAGCATATCTAAATACAGTACAATTTGGAAAAAAGTTTCCATGTGTGGAGGGGCCCCAAAACAGCTTGACCACACAGCAGCCATGACAGGCTTAGCGGCCTAGACACAGCTTCCAGGAAAGGCTTACTGGGTCGGGCGGTGGTGTCACATGCCTTTATTCCCAGCACTCGGGAGGCAGAACCAGGCGGAACTTTGTGAGTTCGAGGCTAGCCTGGTCTACAGAGCAAGATCCAGGAAAGGCGCAAAGCTACACAGAGAAACCCTGTCTCGAAAAAAAAAAAAAGAAAAGAAAAGAAAAGAAAAGAAAGAAAGAAAAGAAAGAAAGAAAGAAAGAAAGAAAGAAAGAAAGAAAGAAAGAAAGAAAGAAAGAAAGAAAGAAAGAAAGAAGGAAAGAAAGAAGGAAAGAAAGAAAGAAAGGCTTACTGGCAGGCAAGACCCAGATCCAGGAAAAACCTTAAGCTGATACCACCCAGGGATCTACCCAGGGGTGAGGAAGTACCTGACACTCCAAACATTCCAGCCATTGGATAAGGTGGCCAGATGTCCCTGAGTCTAGCACACACTTATTTTTTGTTTTACAGATACCCCTAGAAGATTGCCAGCCAATCAGGGTCCTGGACCCTGGAAATCCCCTCAGCCCAACCTCTGCTATGATTTAAAACCCCACCCCACCTGAGCTTGGGGCTCTCTGCTCTTGCTGCTGCATGGACAGACAGAGAGACCAAGCTAGGAGCTTGAAGAGAATAAAGGCTTTTTGCTTTTACATGCGGGACTCAGTATTTGTGGTGGTCTTCTGGGAGTCCCATGATCTGGGCATAACACCAGGCAGCAGCAATTTTTATTTATTAAGTGGCATAATGTTATTCATTAAGCGGTGCTGTTTACCGTGTGAGAAAAGCCATGAGGTACAACAAAGTTCACTATAAGAGTTTATTAAGGGAAAGGAATAGAAGGGGGTGCTTAGGCCTATGGAAAGATCGTGCAGGAAGAGAAAGGGCAGAAGGATGAGTGGGACCCACTTTCATAGACTACCCCCGCACATGCGCATATGGGTTATATAGCTATGCCACGCATGCGCATAGATTACGTGGTCAGCTGCTGGCAAATTGCAAATTACATGATCACGCAGAACACAGATTACATAGCCCTGGAATGACTAAGCATCTTGCCTGGCTACTGGACAGGGCATGTGCGGTCATACAGCTAGAGGAGTGGCTAGGAATTCTAACAGCAGTCACTCCAGTTCCTTCCGGGTGCACAAGAAAGCTTACTGCGTGACTACATAGAAACTTTTTTGCAAAGTACGTGTGGCCATAAAGATGGGTTCTATAGCTTGAAGACCTGGGATCTGGTGTGGTGTCTGACCTAGACATATAGAGGTCAGCAGGCCATAAAGCACATGTGACATCTCCCCCAAGGTTGGGGTCTATTGACTGGGAGCTAAAGAGAAAGGTCTAGGGAGGGAGAGCCTGGGATTGGGGTGAGGTCTGGCTCCACAGAAACAACACTCCCCGCTTTCCAGGTGGAATGCAGGTGTGTTATTTCCTCTGTTGAGGAGATGTCCTGTGTGGTTAACACTCCTGATTTCCCTAGTGCTTCTCTCTGAGCACAAGAACCCCGCGCCTTCTACATAGTGTGGAGGCCGGAGGAAACATCGGGTGCCATCGTTCCTCCAGGACTGTCTCCTTTTTTGTTTTTTTCAGGATCTTTCACTGGCCTGGAATTCAGTCAAGTAGACTAAGCTGACGGCAGTGAGCCTTAATGAGCCACCTACCTCTGCCTCCCCAGTGACCCAGTGATAGCATTGGAAGTGGGTGTTAGCATGAGCGGCTCTTTTTTTTTTTTTTTTAATGGTTTCTGAAGGTTGAACTTTTGCCCTCATGCTGGCAAAGCAAACGCTTTACCAACTGAGCTATCTCTCTGGCTTCTTTTTTTTCCTTATGAGAGAGTCTCACTATATGCAGTCCAGGCTACTTAAACAGCAACCTAATGCCTCAGCCTTCCACGTACTGGGATTACAGGCACATGTCATAGAACTGAAATCCTGCTTCTTTTTTTTGTTTTGTTTTGTTTCATTTTTTGAGACAGGGTTTCTCTGTGTATCCCTGGCTGTCCTGAAACTCGATCTGTACACCAGGCTGGCCTTAAACCACAGAGATCTGCCACCTGCCTCTGCCTCCCCAAGTGCTGGGATTAAAGGTGTGTGCCACCATCGCCCCAGTCCTGTTTAAAAAGACACCTAATTGTCATTATAAAGATAAGCTGGGCAGTGGTGGCACATGCCTTTAATCTCAGCACTAGGGAGGCAGAGGCAGGCAGATCTCTGTGAGTTCGAGGCCAGCCTGGTCTACAAAGTGAGTTCTAGGACAGCCAGAGCAGTTAGAGAAATCCTGTCTTGAAAAGCAAACAAACAAACAAACAAACAAACAAACAAAAACAAACAAACAAACAAACAAAAAACCAACAGATACCCTGTCTTGAAAAACAAAACAAACTAAACTAAACTAAAAGGATACAGAAGTTCTGGGGAGATGGCTCAGTGGTTAAAATCACTCGCTGCTCTTCCAAAGAGTGGAACTTGGGTTCCTAGAACCTGTGTCAGTCGCAACAATCTGTAACTCCAGTTCCAGGAAACTGGAGATTGATTGATTGCCTCTGGCCTCCATGGGCACCTGAACTCATGTGAACATACCCACATGCAGACACATACCTTCATATAATAAATAATACAAAATTTTTTAATAAAAGGAGAAAATTCACCCCAAATGTTCCTGCCCTACACAAAAACTACATTCATTTTGGTTCATTTTCTTTTCGTCTATGATTTGCATTTATCCGTTTTAGGATGTAGTCATTGTATGCAATTTGAACGGTGCTGTTTAATTTAATAAGCAATTCTGTGGCTCCACACAGTCTGCATAACAATGGAGGAGCATGGCTCTGCAGCGTTACCACAAGCAAACTCGAGGTGGCTTAGTTAACTATTCCCAGTGCTCTGGAGGAGGCTTCCAAGTTTTCAACTTTACACAATGGGTATCTTCTCCCCAGGGTTCTCCCTGCCTTTGGACTACTCCTCGGGGTAAGAGTAAAATCAGTGGGCCAAAGTTTCAAAGGGTCTGTGTGTATGTGTGTGTGTGTGTGTGTGTGTGTGGTGTATGTGTATGTATATATATGTGTGTGTGTTGTATGTGTAAATGTGTATGTAATGTGTGTGTATGTGTGTGTGTGTGGTGTATGTGTGTGTATATATGTGTGTGTGTTGTATGTGTAAATGTGTGTATGTGTCTGAATGTGTGTGTGTGTGGTGTATGTGTGTGTATGTGTATATATATGTGTGTGTGTGGTGTGTGTGTGTATGTGTGTGTGTGTGTGGTGTATGTGTGTGTATATATATGTGTGTGTGTTGTATGTGTAAATGTGTGTATGTGTGTGTAATGTGTGTGTATGTGTGTGTGGTGTATGTGTGTGTATATATATGTGTGTGTTGTATGTGTAAATGTGTGTATGTGTATGTAATGTGTGTGTGGTGTATGTGTGTGTATGTGTGTGTGGTGTATGTGTGTATATATATGTGTGTGTTGTATGTGTAAATGTGTGTATGTGTATGTAATGTGTGTGTGTGTGGTGTATGTGTGTGTATGTGTGTGTGGTAGTGTGGTATATGTGTGTGTATATATATGTGTGTGTGTGTGTTGTATGTGTAAATGTGTGTATGTGTATGTAATGTGTGTGTGTGTGGTGTATGTGTGTGTATGTGTGTGTGGTATATGTGTGTGTATATATATATGTGTGTGTGTTGTATGTGTAAATGTGTGTATGTGTATGTAGTGTGTGTGTGTGTGTGTGCGTGTCCATGGCTTATATGTGGAAGTCAGAGAGAACCACTTTCAGAAGTGTGCTCTCCTCCCACCATGTGGGTCCTGGGAATCATGTTCTGGTCACCATGCTTGGTGGCCAGCACCTTCAGCTGGAACCATTTCACCCTCTCTTTTTAAATTTGTTTGTTTTTTTATGTGTATATGTGTAGGTGTTAGAATTCCTAGCCACTCCCTCCATGACCTCGCATGCGCTGGCAAGATGCTTAGTCATCCCAGGCCTTACATCCTACTTAATCCGTGCGCTGTGTGATCACATAATTCGCAGGAAGCGTGATCATGCAATCCATGTGCATGTGTGGTATAGCTATGTAAGCCCATATGTGCGTGTGTGGGACACACACACACACACACACACACATAAAAAGTGGGTTCCATCTATCCCTTGACTCTCTTCCTGCACCCCCTTCTGTTCCCTTCTCTTAAAAAAACTCTTATGGTGGGCTTTGTTGTGTCTTGTGGCTTTTCTCACATGGTAAACAGCACCGCTTAATGAATAACAGTGCAGTCGTTTAATGACTAACAGTAGGTACACGTGCGTGTCACGGTTTTGAGTACAGAAATGAAAAGACAACTTGCAGTGGTCTGTTCTCTCCTTCCACCATTTGGGTCCAGGGATTGAACTGGGTCACCAGGCTTGGTGGCCAAGAGCTCGTTCCTACTGAGCCATCTTACCGGCCCCTCCCTCTCGGTCACAGGCATTTTTCCGGAAGCCGAGTAGCAACCTCCCAAGGTTTGCGCAATTTCCTGTTGCTATGCTCTAAGGGATCCACTGAGAGGCCCCCATTCTCGGTCCTGACTGACCTTGTGCAGTTCCGGTTAGGGAGTCACTGCCCCTGGGCTGTCGCTCCCTCCCCCCCCCCCCCAGAAATAGAAGGCCCCTAGAAGTTACACAGAGATGTAGACTATGTGGTACATCCTAGATAGTTTCAAATACTTAGGACAGGGATGGGAGTTCATGTTCCTATTTTGTTCACTAAAGTATTTGCCTCCCACCTCAACCCCAAAGACCCCACCTCCAAAGGAAAGCCCAAGCAAAGTCCCATTCTGAGGCAGTGAAATGGGAACTTTAACATGTTTGGAGAAGACACAATTCAGTCAAGTTCCTTCTGAGACTCAGGAAATTCTGTGTTAGCTTTCAGAGACTACCTGAACTCCACGCCCCTTAAAATGACCATCACTGTGGTGTCTTCACATCCCATATCTCCCCACCCCTGCACTGACTGACCACTAGCTGCCTCCCTCACCCGAGGACCCTCGAGATTACACTGGACCCACTTGGATAATTCAAGACAAACCCAACACAGGAGCCTCTCAATTTTTTCAAATTTGCAAAGTCCACTTCCCAAGTAAATCAGCATACTCCCAGGTTCCGCAACACATGACAAGCAAGTTTTTAAACGCCACGTGCAGCCTGCCAGTAACTCCCTGCCCTCCTCCCTTAAATAACTGAAGTCCTCTACCAGAACTAAACCATGAAAGGAGGCATGTTTTTGTTGTTATGTCCAGGGGCTCCCACATGCCAATCACACCCTCTAGTGGCCCCCGCCCAAGAGTGGCACTTTTAGAAACACAGGAACCACAGGCTGATCTCTATTAGTGACAGACACAAAAGGATGAGAGACTTCAAAATGGAAGGGCATATGACAGACAGTTTTAGTCCTTTTTAAGAAATCAAAAATGAGGGAGTCAGTTTCTTGTATGCATGACAGTTGTGATAGCTATTCTTGGTTGTCAATTGAACTACATCTGGAATTAATTAAAACCCAAACACTGGGTCTGGTTAAGTTTTCAGGCTTTCAGCAGCAGTACAGCTGAGATCCATTCAGATGAGGACACAAAGGCTTCCAGTTTGAAGAAAACAAGATCAGCTGAGGAATTGGCGAGGTGTGGTTAGCTGTGGCTGGTTCTCTTTTGGTTCTGTTTCTTGGATCTTTCAGCATTCACCCCAATACCTGGCTCTGGGTTTGTCTTTATGAGTAAGACCTTTTAAGATTCGTGTTACATCTGGTACTCAACTTGTTGGATATGAGTTCATGAAAAAGTTACTTGCCTGTAGTCCTGCGGGCCCCAGCTCAGGTCCGAGCTACATGCTGGCAGGTTGTAGTGGCACACGCCGGTAGGATTTGCTGAAGGAGGCAGAGGCAGGAGTTTGAGGCCAGCCTAAGAGGCTTGCTGAGGAGAAGCTGCATCCAGGGCCGGACCTGGCCACAAATGGTGGTGGCGAGACCATGGAGGCATCAGATGCTACTCCGAGTTGCAGGCTGCTTCTCATCGTGTTGGTGACTGCGGTGATGCTGCTACCTGGGACAAAAGGTTTACTGCTGCTGTTCAGAGAACTGCTCTAAGACCACCGTATTACAAAAAACATCGGCAAAGGTCAGTTTGGAAAAGTTTGGCAAGACAAATGGTGGGGAGAAATTGCTGTGAAGATTTTCTCATCTAGAGAAGAACGTTCATGGTTCCAAGAAACAGACATTTATCAGACTGTGATTGCTCCAAACCACAGAGGAGGCGCGCGCGCGTGCGCGCGCGCACACACACACACACACACACACACACACACACAACTGCATGGAACCAGGACCACGAATAATAGCGACTTTGAAATCTTCAAAAAGATGACGGGATCCCACAATGACTATTCCACATGGACTATGGTAAAGCCATTAAGTTGATTAACATCATGAAAAGATCGACTTTGGACTACAAACTGATCAGGACAATTTCAAGATGGCTAGATGAGATCCAGATTCACAGACTTGAGACAAGCCCTGCACTTTCCCATTATGCAGATACTGGACAAATGATACAACTAACTCCCTCAGGATTTGACAATTAACCCCAAAATTTTCTTTTTTAGGATTCCTTAAAGATGTCTTCATCCCCAGAAAGCAGAAAGTAATTTTAAGAACATGACACCCACATTCCCAAGAGGTAGGGTGATATTTTTTTTGTCATTTAATGAGTTATGAATATTGTTATTGTTTACGATGGTTGGTTACAAGTTATTAATTGTTAATGGTAAAAAAAAAGCTAAACAAAGGAGATTAGATTCAGGGTTCTTGTTTAAAAAAAGAAAAGAAAAAAGAGGATATAGATAAGAGGTAAAATGTACTCTGTAAAGAACAAAGGGAAGATATAGAAATAAGATAAAAGGTAGACTTTTGAAAATACTCAGAAAAGAAAAAAGAGAATATGGATATGATATGATAAAAAGGTAGATTATTGAATCTACTTTTTATATATAATGGAGTTTTTGTCTGAATCTGTCAAATGTTAATGGACTAGTCATTGTTAATGTAATTCTTGACTGTATATATTGTATATACTTATTGGATATAGTTTTTCTTGTATTAGTTTATAAGCTTTTTTAAATTTTAGACAAAAAAGGGGAAATGTGATATTGTGTCCCCAGTATTTTCTGTACCTTAATAAACTTATCTGGGGTCAGAGAATAGAACAGCCACTAGATAGACATAGAGGCCAGAAAATGGTGGTACATACACCTTTAATCCTATCGTTCTGGAGGCAGAGATCCATCCAGATCTCTGTGAGTTCAAAGCCACACTGGAAACAGCCAGACATGGTGACACATGCCTTTAATCCCAGGAAGTGATAGCAGGAATCTGAAAGGTATATAAGGTGTGAAAACCAGGAACTAGGGGCTGGTTACGCTTTTAGGCTTTTAGCAACAGTACAGCTGAGATCCATTCAGATGAGGCCACAGAGGCTTCCAGTTTGAGGAAACAAGATCAGCTGAGGATTGACGAGGTGAAGCTGGCTGTGGCTGGTTCTGTTTCTCTGATCTTTCAGCATTCACCCCAATACCTGGCTCCGGGTTTGTCTTTATTAATAAGACCTTTTAGAAATTCATCTACACTCCATGTCTTTTTGTAGCTGAAATTTTCCTGTGTCCCAGCCTGCCGGCAGTCAGGACAAATCTCTCCCACTGGCATCCCTCAAGTAAACACACAGAGACTTATATTACTTTTTTTTTAAATGTTTTTTTGAGACAGGGTTTCTCTGTGTAGTTTTGCGCCTTTCCTGGAACTCACTTTGTAGACCAGGCTGGCCTCGAACTCACAGAGATCCACCTGCCTCTGCCTCCTGAGTGCTGGGATTAAAGGCATGTACCACCAACGCCTGGCTGAGACTTATATTACTTATAAACTGTATGGCAGTGGCAGGCTTCTTGCTATCTGTTCTTATATCTTAAATTAACCCATTCTATAAATCTATACCTTGCCATGTGGCTCATGGCTTACTGGTATCTTATATCATGCTTCTCTTCATGGCGGCTGGCAGTGTCTCCCTGCCTCATCCTTCCACTTCCCAGAATTCTCCTCTCTCCTTGTCTTGCCTATACTTCCTGCCTGGCTACTTTGCCAATCAGCACTTTATTTATACCGAGCGATATCCACAGCACTTCCTCTTTTCTGTTTTTTTCAAAAAGGAAGGTTTTAACTTTAACATAGTAAAATTACATATAACAGAAAAATTATAGAGCAAGAATTACAGTTACACTATCTAGTCTATTTATAATATCTAGTCTATTTGTACTTGGCAAAATTAAAGAAGATAGTCTATCTATCCTATATTTGTGAGTCTAAGGTTTCATATCTAACTTATCTTTTATCATGACTAAGGACATTATAACTATCTAGTCTTCAACTACATTAAAGACTTCATAAGGATATAATACTACCTGAGAAATGGGAGAAGGATGCAAGCAACTTTTGGGAGTCTTGTGAGAGTAGACAGAGACAGCTGGCAGCCTGGACAGTCATCCAAAGTTCCTCTGTAAAGTTGGGACATCTGTCTTCAGCCCACAGGCCTAGAGTCTCTCAGTCACTTCTCTCTGTGTCCTGTAGAATGTCTGGCAGTTTCCTCTGCAAAGCAGAAACCTGAAGGACCATTTTGTCAAACAAAGTTCAGTGGTCACCTTCCTATGGATCCTGCATGTTCAGTTGATCAAGCAGTCCAGGCAAGAACAGTTTCTTATCCAAATGGCTATTTTTGCCAAGAAGAAGATAAACTCCATATAGAGTGTCTTCGATGCCCATTCTCCTCTCTGAAGTAAATCATTGCTGCCAGGAGCAGACATGTCTCACTGTCCAGAAGGTCTAAATTTTTAAAAACATTTTAAATGCCATATTCTGTAGGTCTTTGAAGTGTTTGAAGATTACCTACCTAATTGAATTATATCTATGTATACCTAGAAAACTTAACATGACTATAAACTATCATAGAAGACTAATTATTAATCTGTATTTTTTAATTATCCATTACAATCTAAATGAGTTACATAAACATAATGCCTCAAACATGAGTAGAAATATATATATACAGTATAACAAAATTAAGTTTAAACTTGTATCAATAAACTAAAATCTATAGCAATGTAAAATATTTTAAACAAGTTGCTCTTTAAAAGTAGATTTAATAATATACCCTTTCTTCCTATCATATCTATATCCTATCCCCCGTTTTTTTAGAAAGAGATTATATTTATAATCAACCCTTTTTAAATAAAAATATTGGTTTTTCTCTGTCCCACACCAGAGGGCTCTTTTGATATGGGAAACAAAGGTTGAGAACAATCTTTTATTTTAGGAATATGCTTCAGTTTAGAGAAGGAATGAGCCAATTCCATCTCCAAAGCCAGCTTGGTATATTTGGGAATTTGGGCATAGCTTCTCATACTACTTCCTGCTGGATGAGGGTGCTGTATTCTTATGGGGACATAAAGTAAATTTTATGATTATGGGGTAGTCCATGAGACTGTACTGTCTGAGCCAGTTGCCTTAAAACTGTTCTGGATGTTGGGTCATCTGGGCCATGGTGTCATCATCAGAGACCTTTCAGGGGGTCTTGGCTGGTCAAACCTGAGGTATCTTAATCTGGAACAAATCCATAGCCTCTGGCTTTCTGTGGAAACAAAAGCAGAGCCTCCTTTCCAAAGCAACATATCCTTAGATCCAAATTTTGAAGTCAAGGTATCTTTAAAATATATATATTGGCTTAACTCAACAGCTTTTACAGTCAAATGTCTTTCTGCAGTTAAAAATCCCAAAGACAGCACAATCCAGAGTCTCTGTGTAATATCCATCTTTATGTGACTTATTTTTATACTACCTTTCCTGTCTCTTTAAAGATTTTATTTTTAAAAACTATCTATTTCTTTATATCAATGCATATATTTTCTCTCTTTCAAGCCTACATACACGGTAAACTATATAGAGGTTTATCCCATCTGAATCTGTCTTATTGTGAATCTATTGCTCTAAACTGCAGCATCCTAAGACTAAAAAGGGCAGCTATGGCTGCTGGCTCTGCCCACCTCAGCTTTTCAAATTGGTGATGGTATGTTTACCAGCAGCTCTGAGATCCATGCTCCCACTGACTCTGGGAAGCAGTGAGTCTATGATTCCTCTTTTTTTTTTTTTTTTTTTTAGCTAGCAAAAACTATATCCAACACACAGCATAGTGCACAGTTTGGAGACACCTCTGTGTAACATAGCGTAGGTCAAGCCTGCATGCCACAAACCTGCCATAGAGTAGCTCAAACCTGCAGGCTGCTGCTAACTTGAGAGAGACAACTAGGAAGCTGTTTTTAGCTCTGTTTTAGAATCTTTTTTCTCAGGTTTTACATGAAAACTCTTGCCAACTCATTGGGCACCATTTGTAGCTGAAGTTTTCCTGAGTCCCAGCCTGCTGACAGTTAGGACAAATCTCTCCCACTGGTGTCCCAAGTAAACACATAGAGACTTATATTACTTATAAACTGTGTGGCAGTGGCAGGCTTCTTGCTATCTGTTCTTATATCTTAAATTAACCCATTTCTATAAATCTATACCTTGCCACGTGGCTCATGGCTTACTGGTATCTTACATCATGCTTCTCCTCGTGGCAGCTGGCAGTGCCTCCCTGCCTCAGCCTTCCACTTCCCAGAATTCTCCTCTCTCCTTGTCTTGCCTATACTTCCTGCCTGGCTACTGGCCAATCAGCACTGTATTTATACAAAATGATATCCACAGTATCTTTTTATTTTGACTTATTGTGCCTTTTTATAATGGTCTCTGCTGTTGCAAAGGGAACTTTCTTTGACGAAGGATAAAGATTACACTTATCTGTATGTATAAAGACAAATATTTAGAATGTAGTGGGGTGTGTGTTGCTTTACTAAAGTGGAGTTTTAGGTTCTTCTTTAATGTCCATGGATTCATTAGCCCTGAAGATTTAGCTAAGTTGCCAGTATGAGATATAATTTCCCTCTTGTTGAGCTGGCCTTTTTTATTGAAAATATATTTTTTTTTCATAAAAAAAAAGGACTGGGTACATATGCCAGGGGCTTTTTTATTTATTGTTTGTTTGTTATTGTTTACAGACAAGGTTTTTCTGTGTAGCCCTGGCTGTCCTGGACCTCACTCAGTTGACCAGGCTGGTCTCAAACTCACAGAGATCTGCTGTGGGATGTTCTGAATGGGAAATATGTTGCTCTGATTGGTCAATAAATAAAACACTGATTGGCCAGTGGGTAGGCAGGAAGTATAGGTGGGACTAACAAAGAGGAGAAAAGAAAGAACAGGAAGGCAGAAGGGTCACTGCCAGCCGCCGCCAAGACAAGCAGCATGTGAAGATGCTGATAAGCCATGAGCCACATGGCAAGGTATAGATTTATAGAAATGGATTAATTTAAGAACAGTTAGCAAGAAGCCTGCTACGACCATACAGTTTGTAAGAACTACAAGTTTCTGTATTTACTTGGTTGGGTCTGAGCAGCTGTGGGACTGGCGGGTGACAAAGATTTGTCCTGACTGTGGGCAAGGCAGGAAAACTCTAGCTACAAATGGCACCCAACATGTTGGCAAGAGTTTCTACCTAAAACCTGAGACAAAAGATTCTAAAATGGAGCTGAAAACAGTTCCTAGTTGTCTCTTTCAAGTTAGCGGCAGCCTGTGTGTTTGAGCTACTATGGCGGGTTCCTGGCGTGTGTGCTGGACCTGCAGTATGGCCAGAATGAGGCCTCTGCAAGTGGCACATTAAGCTGTGTCATGGATTTAGTCTTTGCTAGTACAAAACAAAAAAAGAGGTTTCTGGGCTACATGCTGCTTTGATAGAAGCATAGACCCACTATTTCTGAGAGTTGATGGCTCCCAGAGCTGGCGGAAAATGTACCACCATGTTGGGAAGCTGAAGTGGGCGAAGTGCCGTTTCAGACTTAGAAGGCTGCAGTTTAAAGCAATAGGCTCAAGGTAATATAAAAAATAAGCCACATAAAGATGGCTACTAAACAGAGAATCTGGATTATGTTCTCTTTGATATTTGTAACTGAAGAAAAACATTTGATTGCAAAAGCTGTTGAGTTATGCCAAAATGTATATTTTAAAGGTACCTTGACTTCAAAATTTGGATTTAAGGATATGTTGCTTTGGAAAGGAGGCTCTGCTTTTGTTTCCACAGAAAGCCAGAGGTTATGGATTTGTTCCAGATTAAGATACCTCAGGTTTGACCAGCCAAGACCCCCTGAAAGGTCTCTGATGACACCAAGGCCCAGATGATCCAACATCTAGAACCGTTTCAAGGCAACTGGCTCAGATGATACACCCTCACGGACTACCCCATAATCCTAAAATTTTCTTTGTGTCCCCATAAGATACAGCAACCCTCTCCAGCAGGAAGTAGTAAGAGAAGCTACACCCAAATTCCCAAATTATATATAATTTTACTTTGTTAAGGTTAAAACCTTCCTTTTTGAAAAAAAAGGGGAGGGGGAGAAGTGCTGTGGGATGTTCTGTATGGCAAATGTGTTGCTCTGATTGGTCAATAAGTAAAACACTGATTAGCCAGTGGCTAAGTAGGAAGTATAGGCGGGACTAACAAAGAGGAGAAAAGAAAGAACAGGAAGCCAGAAGGGTTACTGCCAGCCGCCACCAGGACAAGCAGCATGTGAAGATGCCAGTAAGCCACGAGCCACGTGGCAAGGTATAGATTTATGGAAATTGATTAATTTAAGCCATAAGAACAGTTAGCAAGAAGCCTGCCACGACCATACAGTTTGTAAGAACTACAAGTCTCTGTGTTTACTTGGTTGGGTCTGAGCGGCTGTGGGACTGGCGGGTGACAAAGATTTGTCCTGACTGTGGGCAAGGCAGGAAAACTCTAGCTACAAAGATCTGCCTGCTTCTGGAGTGCTAGGATTAAAGGTGTTCACTGCCACCTAATCCCTTTTAACCTGGACCACACCTTCTGCTGGCAGCCTTTATAAAGAACATGGTAGAAAGAAGCTCTCTTTGCCTGCTTGTTCTTGTCCTCGATAGCAAATCCATTCCTTAACTGGCATTAGGCCCTACTTCTTTGGGATTCCAGTGTATACTGGAGACCAGCTGAGACATCCAACCTAACGGACTGAACTACTGGATTCTTGGACTTTCTGTTCATAGGCAACCATTGTTGAATTAGCTAGACTACAGCCTATAATTTTTTTTTTTGAGACAGAGTCAGAGTTTCTCTGTGTATTCCTGGGTTTCTTAGATTAGAACTCACTTTGTAGACCAGTGTGGTCTTGAACTCACAGAGATCTGCTTCTCTAAAGGCATGTACCACCAAGCCTGGTAAATTTTAAGTCATTCTAATAATATATATGTATACATTATATATATATATATGAGAGAGAGAGATGTTTATTCTAGAAGTTCTGTTACTCTAGAGAACCCTGACTAACAGTCATGCAGAGATTTGCCAGCTCCATCCACAGCCTGGTCAGATATGCAGCCTAAGAGGGGCAAGAACCTCAGTGTAACCTATCATGTCTCTTCCAGCCCTCATGAAAGGTATCCTTTGTCCTTTAAGGTACATGATGACGTTCTCAGTCCCAGCATGTTCAAAACATCACTCTGATTCAGTCTGTCTCTAAAAAAGTCTTTTGTCCCTTTCCTCGATATTGGCATTAGCAGCCTGTCTTGGACAGAATGCCAGAGGCAAATGAGCTGGATTCATCTTCCTGTTCTGCCATGCTGTGCAAACTACTTAACTCTGCAATTCCGGTCTCATAAGCTGGAGCTAACAGAATACTGTTCACTAGGGTTGTTGTGAGTACTACATAAACTAACAACACAGTGGGCTCTTGGTAAGTCTTAGGTGAACCCATGAGGCTGCCTCATGAAATGAAGCTAGAAGTGACTGGCTTCCCTGCAGTGTTGAGACTCACGTGTACTGGGGAGACACTGGTTCACGCCACCCCAGTTGTGTCTGCCTCTGCAGCCTGGTTTCAGGCCCTTCTCTGACCAGGACTTTGCGCAAGCTCATGCAGTAGGTGTCCAGCAAATGGGTCTTGAACACCTGGCGTGGGCCCCAAATGTATCTGAGTTCAGTCAGAGAAACAGATGACAGCTGAGTTCCAGGAAGGAGGAAGGGCAGGGCTCAAGGATGGGGAGAGGGAATAAGGGGCAGGAGTTAGCTGAGCAAGTAACAGATGTTCTCCTGAGATAAGGTGGCTTGTCAAGAAGGGTTCACTTGACTACCATCTCTTCTCTCTTCACAACCTTCCTGAGATCAGAAGCCTTTATCCATCCATCCATCCATCCATCCATCCATCCATCCATCCATCCATCCATCCATCCATCATCCTTCCATCCATAGACAGGGTTTCTTTGTATCTATCCATCCATCCATTCATCCACAGACAGGGTTTCTTTGTATCCATCCATCCATCGATCCATAGACCGGGTTTCTTTGTAGCCATGGCTGTCTGATTTGTAGCGATGGCTGTCCTGAAACTCGCTCTAGATCAGCTGCCCTCAAACTCACATATCTGCCTCCTGAGTGCAGGGATTAAAGGCATGTGCCACTACCTCCCTGGTAAAAGCCTTTTATTTTTTTTATATTTGTGTGTGAGTATGAATGTGGGTACATATGTGCCACATTGTACATGGAGTGGTCTGAGGCTAACTTCCGGTGTTGTTCTGCCTTTCAGGTTTGTGTGTGTGTGTGTGTCAAGACAAGGTTTCATTAGATAGGCTCAGCTGGTTTGGAACTCACTAAACTAGGCTAGCCTCAAACTCAAATCTGCCACCCAGCCTAGCACAGGGTCTCTTCCCCTCCGTGTAAACCTGGTTACTTCCTCCTGATCTTCTGGGGATTCCTCTGCCTAGGCCTCACATCTCCGTACCTGATTTCCGGAGATCCAAACTCAGGTCCTCATGCTGACAATATTTACTCACTGGGCCATCTCCCCAACCCAAATGCCTCATTTAGAAAGAAATTTTAGGCCGGGCAGTGGTGGCACACTCCTTTAATCCCAGCACTCGGGAGGCAGAGGCAGGTGGATCTCTGTGAGTTTGAGGCCAACCTGGGCTACAGAGTGAGTTCCAGAAAAGGTGCAAAGCTACACAGAGAAACCCTGTCAAGAAAGAGAGAAAGAAAGAAATTAATTTATTTTAGGGTCTACAGATGTAGCTCAGAGGTAGTGTGTTCTGCATGTGAGATTTCCTGGAATCCATTCCCCAACACCACAAAGAAATAAATAAAAAAACTTGACACTCTTTTTTTTTTTTTTTGCAGCAAATATCCTCTTTCCAAGGCTCTTCTCTAGGAGTCTTGCCTAACTCTCTCCCAAAGTATGCTATCTCCAGTTCCACAAATTCGTACCCCACAGGATACAAGTAAGATGTTACACATGGAACCCCGGGGCTTCACATACGCTAAGCAAGTTCCCTGCCATTGCCCTACATCCAGAGGCCTGAAGTAGATTTTTGTTTGTCTGAGGTAGGCTCTCTCTCCATTGCCCTGGCTGTCCTGGAACTCACTATGTAGACAAAGCCTTCCTCTTTCTCTGGAGGGCGGGGATTTAAAGTGTGCGCCACCATGCCCGGCCCGAAGCGTATCACGAAGAGTGCCTCTCCGCCCAGCAACCACGTGGTGTAATCTGTAATCTACACCAAAGCCCTAGTGCAGGCCGCAGGCAGCTCGGGTCATTTGCAGTCGGCCCCGGTGCCAGGCACAGGAACGCAGCTCCACCCGCAGGTACCGCACCAGCACTCCCAGGCCCTCGAGCTGCCAAATGAATGGAAACAAGCCGGAAGGCCGCCGGCCGGACGCTGGGACGCAGGCACGGGCACCGTGACCAATCAGAGAAGGTCTTGGCTCTCCCTTGGCCCGCCCCCAGGTCGTGCCCTCCGCCAATGAGCGACGGCCGCCCCGTCGGGCCCACGCGCGCGGCTGTCTGCGCTTGTAGCTGCCAATAAAGTTCTCCGCAGCTTTGAATTTCCTTTTCTTTTTTTTTTTTTAAAGCGCCCGCTGCGGTCACAGCGCAGTCCCCGCCCCGCCACTTCCGGTCCCGCCGCCGGGAGCCGGTGCGGCCGTGAGGGCTTTGGCGTCTTGCAGCCGTCGCTGGTCGGGCATGGTGTTGGATGCCGGCCCGCCTCGCCTGACTCGCGGTGCTCAGGTGAGCCGGTCGCGCGGGCTGAGGTGCCCCCCAACCCCACCCCGCGGCTCCTCTCGCCGGCGCCGGGCGCCGGGGCCGCGAGGTCGGCGGCTGACGGGAAGCGCTGGGCGGGCAGCGAGCCCCCGCGGCTCTGAAGGCCGGGCCGAGGCGGACCCCGTGCCGCCGCCGCCGCCGCCGGCAAGGTCACGGTGCCGAGCTCGGGCCCGCCGGGAGACCGAGGCCGCGGCTCGGAGGCCGCTGCCCCCGGAGGGAGGCGGACGCGGCCCGCCACCGCGGCAGCGGGGAGGAGGGGAGGCCGGTCCCGCCTGGTCCGGTTCGGTCCCTGACCCGGTTCCGCGGCGGCGGCGTGGTATCTCGGGTGTGGCCCTCCTCCCCGGCGGGCTCGGTGGCCTCGGTCTCGGGTGGGCATTGGGACCCGCCCCTCGGCGCCGCCGCCGGTGGGTTGGAGTGACCGAGAAGGCTTCGCGGAGGGGAGCTTGGCCTCTAGGTAGAGATCTGCTCTCCCCAAGTCCCTGCGAGGGCTGGATGGCGAAGGGAAGGAGGGCATCCCTGGACCTGGTTGTGAGAGTGGACAGAGGTTCCAGAAGTGAGCGGGATGGTGTGGACCGGTGAGGCTGCTGGTGGCCCTGGTGGTGCAAGAGGCTTCCCGGCTGGTGGGGCAGGGAGCTCGGCTGTGGGAGTTAAGAGGGCTAATAGTGATGGAGGAGCTTCGGGAGCCCCACTTGGGCCGAACTACCTGGCATTCGGTCCCCGGAATCAAAGATGGGCTCCGGAGGTGGTCAGTCCATAAACCTGGTGGGCGAGAGACCCCTGGGTACTGTCATGCTGTACGGTGCAGAGGTGTAGACGGTTTTCCTGTCCCGATCTGTTTCCTTGGGCTTGGGAGGTTAAGTAAGGGTCTCTAGTGACCTGTAGTTCTCACGTAAATGCTTGGATTCGAACGATCTGTGAGGAGTTAGCCTCACCTTGAGCTGCCTGGCCCCGCACAGGTGACGCGGGCCTGATTTCACCATGGCACAGAGGAATGCTGAGTAAACAGGACCCGATGAGACTTGGTGGTAAATAACAAGCTGGGATCTTCTTGGGTGGATGGCCTAAAATTCGGTCCCACCCAGAGGAGGAACTAACTGGGCCAATTACAACTTGTGGAATTTAGAGACTGAGCGTGCTGTTCAGAATAGCTGATCTGTTCCCCAAATACTGCCTTAGTCACGGTGTGATTGTCGAGAAACGGGAAGTTTGGGTTGAAGTCCGGTTTTCCAGAGGTGGGCCGTGTTGAGAGAGGAAGAGAATCCTGAGGCAATTGCAGGTAGTCTGCTAGCCTTTGCATAGTTTGAGTAATTATTTTTGTTCCCTTTGTGTAGATTTAATTTTCTGATTATGGGAACATTTCCGAATTGGGACTGCTTTGTTCCTCCTGTGGCATGTGAAAGGGATACAGATGATAGAAGAATTAGTGGGTACGCCTTCCTTGTCTTACATGCCGTAGAATATTAGAAAGTTCATGTTGTGTTTTCTCTGGAGACAGCACCAGTGTTTTATACCCTGCAAGGCCTTTGCACAACATGTCTTATTTAAAGTCTACAAACTTCCTGAGGATTACAAGTCTATGCCTTGCAGAGCTGAGCATACCCATCCTCTGCCTCGGAGAAGGCCTCGGGAGGGGAGGGGTATGAAAGCATTAAGCACCACAGCAGTGTGCTGGGAAGGCCTGGCTCTTGCCAGGTCCCTGAGCAGGGCAGCTCCTCAGGGTGTGGAGCAGTGTGTGCCCTGGCTTCATTTCCCATAAAGTTCTGTTATGGCCACTAGGGGACTGCCTACTAAACTATTGATCACTGTTTTTTTTTTCACCTTTTCCTGTTCGCTTCACGGACACCAAAGGTGAATATCTATCTGCTGATCCTTCTGTGGAGCATCCCATATTCCTCCCTAATTCCCCAGTGGTAGGTAGATAGTCTTATTATCTACCTCTGCATTGTCAGGCACCCTGGATGTCCCCAGGTCTGAGCACATAGTGGTGGGCTTGGACTTGGCCAGGGTGGCACACGCTACCTCAGGATCCTGTTTGAGAAATTCCTGAAAAGATCATTCCAGGTGGGGCCAAGGGAGGAAAGCATTGCTCTGTTCTGTTTTGGTAACTTATGGGCTGAAGCCTCCCGGGGGAAGTGACTTAGCAGTGGAACCATAGCTCTGTGCCTAAAGTGAAAACTGAAGGTCTGTGGTGTCCATAGTGGGCTCATCTCTTCACGTAGACACCCCTGAGGAGAAGGCGTTGTAGAGTGGGACTGAAGAAACAGGTGCTAGTGTGTTTTCAGATGTTTGCCAACTGCACTGAGGTATGATTGAACTGCCCCATTACTTCATGATTGATCAGTGTAAACCTGACACCATGACCATGCTTACAACACACCTTCCAGAAGAAACTAGGTTTTTGTGGTGAGTGCTTCTTGTAGCCAAGTGTCTTGGACACTTACCCTCCAGGCCTGTTGTTCCAAGGTCCACATTGAGCATGTGCCTGTGTGCGCGCGCGTGTTGAGAATCTTTCCCAGATTTCAGTGCTATGAGTTTATGTATCCTAACATGCCATATAAGAATTGTTGGGGCCGGGCTGCGGCCTTTAATCGCAGCACTAGGAGGTAGAGCCAGGAGGATCTGTGTGAGTTCAAGGCCAGCCTGGTTCACAGAGCGAGCTCCAGGACAGGCACCAAAACTGCACAGAGAAACCCTGTCTCAAAAAACAAAACAAAACAATTGTTTGGTGCATTTAGACAAATACACTTTGTTTTGTTTTGGTATTTTTATTTATTTTGCTTGTTGGTGTATGATCCCCTTTGTAGCCCAGGCTAACCTTCAACTGACAATCTTCCTGCCTTAGCCTCCCAAATACTGATGTTACAAGTATGTGCCACTGTGCTCAGTGTGACCAGTTCTCAGTATGGCAGGGCCATGTACAGTTTGGAAGATCATATCCATTGTCTTGTTTTTGTGATATGTGTTACAAAATGAAATCTGACATCACTAAGGATACATAAAAGATGGCATGAGAAACTAGGCGAAAGACCTGGGTTTGAGATGTTTTAAAATACCAGTGAAGAGAGGAATATCCTTGTTTCCAGGGTCTTAGCCTCAAGTTTGACCTCTTGGATAAAGCTTTTCATCTGGAAAATTGTAGATCCTTTTTGACTGAAAAAATTATCAAACCAGTATTGAAAGGAAGTAATTTTAAAACAAGAAAGGAAATTATGCAGATATTGAACTGTTCACTTACTCTTGCTCAAGTCCCTCTCTGGAAGTGTCAAGTATGAGGAGTGTCTGATTGATGGAAGTGTGTAGTAGAAACAGAAGGCAGATTCTGGAGGTAGGAATTGCTGACACCTTAATGTAAATTGTGCTCTGGGTGATAATACCTTCACACAGGTCCATCAATTAGAACAAATAAAGCCTCTTGGAGGGAATGCTGATCGTGGGAATGGAGAGAAGAGTGCATGGAAAGGGCCGGTACCTTCTGCCCTACAATTGTGTTGCTCTAATGCTGCTTTTAAAATAAACAATTGAAGGCTTAAGGAGTGGGTGGCAGTTTTTCATCCTTTATGCAGGCAGTCGGGAGCATTACCTCACCTGCCTTTGGGTTTTGCTGTCCTTCCCAGGGAGTTTGCAGCAGGAAATCTGAAACTCATAGGGGCTGGAAGCAGCCAGTGGAGACAGTCCAGTTTGGAGTATTATCATTTGCTCTCGGTGTTGACATTGCAAATCAGTAAATGCAGCAGTCCTTTGAAGGCTCTGTACACTTCCCTTGAAGAGAGAAGGAAAGCAAAGCATCAGCTGTCTCTTCTGCCCTAGAGACTTCTGCTCCCAGGCCGCACCTGGATCCCAGTGCTGCAGGGACACTTAATTCATTTGAAACCAGTGTGGGTAGCGCCTGAGTGCTGGCTGGGAAGCTTGGGGGTGGGTGGGCTAGATTGTGATTGAACTAGCACCCACTCTGTGCTTGGTGAATATGAAACTTTTGGCTCCCCAAATTTACAAAAAGTCATGTGGCTTCTTCAAATCCATTGTGAAGGAATGCAGTTTTGTTAATATGTGTAGGAATTTCCTACACATGTAGAGAAAACCTGGAGGGAAAACACCTCTGTGTGTCTCCTGTCTAGCTGCTGTCTGGAGACGCGCTCCTTACTACTCTTGCCTGTCTTCCAGAAGAAAGGTGGCAGTAATGCTAACGCTGGCAAGCAAGCTGAAGCGGGATGACGGGCTCAAGGGGTCCCGGACATCAACCTCCACATCGGACTCTACTCGGAGGGTTTCTGTGAGAGACAAGCTGCTTGTTAAAGGTAACCGTCCTCCATGGAAGCTGTTTTTACACCCAGTAGCAAAATAAAGCTTGCCCAGAGGCTCTTTGGAGATGGATGTCAAAAAGCCTGTTGAATAGAAATACTCCTTTGAAATGATTTGAACGGATGGTTATCAGCCAGGCATGCCTTTAATTCCAGGACTCTGGAGGAAGAGGCTGGTTCAAGGCCAGCCTCGTCTACACAGTGAGTTCCAGGACAGCCAGAGTTACATGTTTCAAAAAATTATACCCTGTTTCAAAAAAATAAAAATAGAATGAAATGTGATTGTCCCTTACAGTGGAATGATTTATACCAGGCAAAGGATGGGATTGTGATAGCAAGGAGATGATGGTGTTAGAACTGTGGTGTCTGACGCACCAGGAATAGTCTTTGTTGGCTCTGCTATGCTGTGTTGTGGAAAGAATAAGGCAATAGGAGTTGGCAGGCCTGAGGCTCGTGGGTGCTGCTGTTATTCTCCTCTGCTATCCCTTTCCTGTGGGATGCACAGCAGTTTCCAGCCTGGAAAAGGTAATGTCTTAGAATCCTTTCCTGTTTCATGCAGGACACAACCTAAGGAATCTTGTGATGACCTGGGTGTCTTCAAAGAATTATCATAGTACACAACACACACCATCTCACACAGATACTATATAAACTGTTAATAATGCATATTGTGATTTTATTATTCAAATTCACAGAATTATTATTAGAATTGTGTCTTAAGGGCATAGTCACTATTCATGTTTGTAAAAGAAAACTGTGTTTGATAAAGGGTTTCCTTTTGTGTTTGTGGGTGGTATATGTGTGGCTTGCATGTTCCTGTGTGCATGGGAAGGGCAAGGATGCACAGATGTCCACTTATGGAGGCATATACATGTGGAGGTGCAGAGGTTGAAGGCAGGGGGTTTGTACTGGTTTAACAGAGTCTCTTTGTACTTTCTGGACTTAAATCTTGAATTAGCTTAAATCTTTCTGCCTGTCAAAAGACGAGAACATCCTCTATACACTGAATGATTAATATCTCTGGAAATTTAAACAGCATCAACTTAGCATTCCATGTCTGATCAAACTGTTCTTCACCAGAAGTTGGGCCCATTTAAACTTCCTCTTTTGATTGTCTAATAAATATTTGATTTTCATGATAAATAAACTAAAGGAACAGGATTCACAATTTTAAACTATATATTGAGTATGCTCTTGTCTGTTGATCATTTCTGAGAATTTGGCTCTGCTCTTAAATTGCTTTCTAAAATTCTTGGTTAAATTCTATAGAAATGTAACACCTGATGCTGGAGAGTTCAGCCTTGTGTGGCAGGTTTGACTAACCCTAAAGCTGCCTAGGCCGAGAACCAGAGCTATGAGTAGGTCCATCCCAATATCCACTCCATCTATGATCTTATGGAGCATGTGAAGGGGCCAGTCCTTTAGACCCAAAGCTGCAGGATCTCCACAATACGGGGTAACAACAGGATATCCAAGAGGGGTCCCAGACTGGCCCAGCATCAATAGTGAAACAGAAACCCAGAGGCATGGAACCAGACCAATGACTCTTTGCAATGAACACTTGCAAGTAAATATATATGGACAAAGGGATTTCCTTCGTGACTCATTGGGTCACCCTGCAGCTTTTGATGAGATTCCTAGTTTTTTTCTTTTGTTGTTGTTGTTTTTCTCTTAGACTTTTTTTTTGGTAGGGGTATTGCAGGGGCAGGGGCAGAAGGCGGAAGTGAAGGAATGGGGGAAATGAATGGGATCAAGATGCATGATGTGAAAGACACATAGAATAAATAAAAAGAAAATTAAAATTAAAAAAAAAAAAAAGAAATGTAACACCTGAAACAGATTGGGTTGTAAGCTTATTAAATAATATGATTGCTAGGGTAAAAACCCATAAAAAATAATCTCTTACTGATAAAGAGGTTGCAAATTATTTTTGTAACTAATTATTTTTCTACTAAATAAAATACAGGTAAATTGTTTGATCCACATTGTTAATAATTGGTGAGTTGCATTAACATGTTACTTAGGATCTATAAAAAAGGATCCTCTTTTTAGGTTTTATAAAAATACTCCAAAGTATTACCTAAGTTACCCCTTCAAATCCTATAAAGATATATTTAATGCTTTTATAGATGGCATATGTAAAAGGACCGTGGAAATAAAAGCTGATGATAAAATTGCTTAGTTAATTATTGCTTCTGTATCTTAAAGGCAAAATGATGCCTATCTGTGGAACTAGAGGCTTTGGGGGGGAAAAAGATGTCATGACAAACAATAATCAATGATGAATGGCCTCAACTAAAAGTAAATTTAAATGAGATTAAGATTAAAGGATTGCCTGGTGGTGGCAGTGGCCCACACCTTTAATCCCAGCACTCGGGAGGCAAAGCCAGGCAGATCTACAGAGTGAGATCCAGGACAGGCACCAAAACAACACAGAGAAACCACAGCGGGTAAACGGGCCCGGCGGCAGCGGCCGACAGGGACATTCAGGCCTGGCGGCCGCCGGCAAAAACATTCAAGCCCAGCGGCGGCCCATAGAGGTAGACAGGCCCGGCGGCAGAGACAAGCAGACGCAGGTAGGCCTGCGGCGGCGGCCCGCGGAGGTAGACGGGCCCAGCGGCAGCCCGCTGAGGTAGACGTGCAGCGGCCGACAGGGACATTCAGGCCCGGTGGCGGCCCCCAGAGGCAGACAGACCCAGCGGCAGCTGACAGGGACATACAGGCCCGGCGGCGGACCGCAGAGGTAAACAGGCCCAGGGACGGAGACAAGCAGACACAGCTTGGAACAGGGACGCCCCTAACCCCAACATCTGGGGAAGAAGCTATCTCCGTGGGTCAGAACCAGAACGAATCTGAACACTCCGTCTGAGGACAACCCAGGGCCCAGCTGCTGATCCTGTGAAACCCAACAACTTGGAGGTGTTGGTGAGACTACCCTGCTCAGCTGAAACCCATCTGGGAGAGGATTCAAATGCCTACAGTTTAAAGTCTGAAGAAACAAGATCAGCTGAGGAGTTGACAAATGAACAAAAAGTGACCTGATAACACAGAAGAAGGCGCTACCCAGACACCAAACCAGATCACCAGAATCATAAGTATATAATTCACCGATCGAAATCAGCTGCCCCAGAAGAAATAGCCCAATAGCACCAATTTAACCAAGAACCACTACTAAACCAAGACTAAAAATTAGAACAGGCTACAATTACCCTGATACCCAAACCACACAAAGATGCAACAAAGAAAGAGAACTACAGACCAATCTCCCTCATGAACATTGATGCAAAAATACTCAACAAAATATTGGCAAACCGAATCCAAGAATACATCAAAACAATCATCCATCACGACCAAGTAGGATTCATCCCAGGGATGCAAGGATGGTTCAACATACGGAAATCAGTCAATGTAATACACCATATAAACAAACTGAAAGAAAAAAACCACATGATCATCTCCCTAGATGCTGAAAAAGCCTTTGACAAAATCCAACACCCCTTCATGATAAAGGTCTTCGAAAGAATAGGAATACAAGGAACATTTCTAAACATAATAAAAGCAATTTATAGCAAGCCAACAGCAAACATCAAATTAAATGGAGAGAAACTCAAAGCGATACCACTAAATTCAGGAACAAGACAAGGCTGTCCACTCTCCCCTTATTTATTCAATATAGTACTAGAAGTTCTAGCTAGAGCAATAAGACAACAAAAGGAGATCAAAGGGATACAAATTGGCAAGGAAGAAGTCAAACTTTAACTATTTGCAGATGATATGATAGTATACATAAGTGACCCCAAAAACTCTACCAGGGAACTTCTACAGCTGATAAACTCCTTCAGTAAAGTGGCAGGATACAAGATCAACTCAAAAAAATCAGTAGCCCTCTGTGGTGATAATCTAATTGTACTGAATTATTATTTTGATTGTATGTTAATAAATAAAGTTGTCTGGGAGTCAGAGCTATTAGAGCCATAGCAAGAGTGTGGCGGTGGTGGCACACGCCTTTAATCCCATAAGATCTCTGTGTGTTCAGGGATACAGCCAGCATTGGAGACATATGCCTTTAAGACCTAGGGGGCTGTACATTCAGACAGTGACGAGGCAGTCATGTGTTTGGGTTTACAACCAATGAGAAGGCAGAACAACATACTTTAAAAAAACGAACCGACAGGAAGTAGGTCTCTTTTCGCGAAGCTGGGACAGCAGGAGGAAGGGTGAGATTTTAGCTCTGAGCTCTGACTTCTCGGCTTTCTCTTTTACATTGTTTCTGTGTTTCTTATTTAATAAGACGGTTGGTTACATCTACATCTGGCGCCCAACGTGACAAGAATCCATTAAAAACCGCTTGGCTTGACGGCAGGTCCGCTTTCCCGCAAGGGCGGCAGGCGGTGGCAGGCGGCGGAGGAAGCAGCAGGAAGCGGCCGGCGTCTTAGTCCGAGCTGCCGGCGTCCTAGTCCAAGCTGCCAGCTTCCTAGTCTGAGCTGCCGGCTTCCTAGTCCGGGTAGCAACTTCTAGCCCGGGCCTAGGTCTGTGAGCAGCTTGCCTAAAGCCGGTGCTACAAACAACTCAGACCTGCCCTGCTGAACAGGGCCCTGCCTGTAAAGCCAACGCACGTGGTCGGAGCTTAAGGAAGCCAGACCCAAGCCTTGACTCGGCACAAGAGGGAACACGTGGCTGCATTTGAGCTTTAGCCGGCTACGCTTTCTTGTGCGTTCTCTCTTTTCTCTCTCTCTCTCTCTCTCTCTCTCTCTCTCTCTCTCTCTCTCTCTCTCTGGATTTACACCTGGGACACTAGGTGGCTGCTTTGAAAATCCCCTCGGATTTCTACTGTTCTACGCAGATTTGGTAAGTCATAATATATCAGATATTTTAAAGGAAACTATCTAAAAGAGAATTTTTTCCACATTAAAAAACAAATGGGTTTTATGTGTACATTGGAAGAAAATTGGTTTTTGTTCGAAATTTTAGGCAGTCTGGCAATGGAACAACTATATAATATTAGTATTGGTGGAATTATGCACCTTATCACTATAATTATCCACATTTTAATATTTAAAAAGATAGTCAATTTAAGTGCCAGGATAACAGCTTTAGAAGAACTTGTTAAACCTGTAAAAATTCAGACAGAAGAAATTAACAGTGAAGTGGTTTCAAGTCGGGATCATAAGGTTGCAGAAAGAAAGCCTGTTTTCACACAGTCACCCTTAATTTATCCTGTAACTGTACAGCAGATGCCTGATCAAATGGCTACACAAAATACTTGGGCTCCAATTGAAATGTTGGATTTAAAAAGGTTTAAGGAGGCAATAGTATCTTATGGCATGCATTCCCCATATGTAAAGCAAATGTTAAACACTTGGTCAACATATAATAGGATAGTACCACAGGACTGGCGGGACCTCGCACAAGGTGTTCTGGAAGCCAGCCAGAGACTTCAATTTCTGACTTGGTTTAAGGAGGAGGCTAAAAACATAGAAAAACAATGGAGGGATAAAGGAATACAAGTTTGCCAGGATCAGCTTATGGGCGAAGGCCAATATGCTTCAGCACAAGCACAATGTTTATATGATGTCCAAACCCTAATTTTATGTCGAACGGCAGCCTTGAATGCATGGGACAAAGTTGAGGAACCAGGAAAAAAATCTGAGTCATTTACAAAGGTGAAGCAAGGCCCAAAAGAGTCTTTTACAGATTTTTTACAAAGACTGGCTTCAGCAGTAAAGAGAACAGTCTCGGATTCAGAAGCTGGTAAGGCAATAATTGAATCTTTGGCCTTTGAGAATGCGAATGCAGCATGCAAAAGAATAATCAGGCCATTAAGGGCAAGATCTGCACCTATGGAAGATTGGATTAGAGAAACAATTAATGTTGAAGCTGATGAGCATGATGATACATGGGTAGGAGAAGTAATTTCAAAAGGTTTGAGGAGTGTTAGATGTTTTGGATGTGGAAAGCAAGGACATTTGAAAAGGGACTGTAGACAGGTCATTTCCAGAAACAATGTTTCTTCAAGGAACAATGGCAACAGAATGCCCCTTCCTTCTGGAGTATGCAGAAGGTGTGGTAAGGGAAAACACTGGACCAACGAATGTAGATCAACAAAGGACAGACAGGGTAATCCTTTGCCTCAGTCTTCGGGAAACTCCCAGAGGGGCCTCAGGCAGGCCCCCAGTGCAAATCCAGTTCAAACCTTTCCGGCAGCCATAGAGGAAATGCCTGCTCTGGAGAGCGATTAAATAACCAAATGCCTATTGGAATAAATCATGCTGGTCAGGATGATGAAACAGAGAGAATAGAAAATTCAGGAGAAAACATAAAGAAAATTTTTTGGCAAACTTCTATTAATGAACAAAGACCAAAATTAACAATAAATATAAATGGTGTTTTGTTGTCTGGTCTGGTAGACACAGGTGCGGACGTTACCATAATTGCACCAGAATTTTGGCATCCAACTTGGCCTCTTCAGGAGGTAAACGTTCAACTGTTAGGAATTGGGACATTATCTCAGGTGAAACAGAGTGCAAGATGGCTCGAATGTATAGGTCCAGAAGGACAGAGAGGAAAATTAAAACCATATGTGGCTAACATAACTATGAACCTGTGGGGTCGAGACTTGTTGCAACAATGGAATACTCAGATTAACATCCCTCCAATCTCAGAAACAAATCATAAACTAGCACATGTTACTGAGAGAAATATTAGAAGATATTGTTCTAATGAGTGGTCACCAGCCATCCATATTATACAAGAACAGGGCACAATAACTGATGATCTTCCAAAGACACCAACAGCTCTACCTTTAAAATGGTTAACAGACAAGCCTGTATGGGTCCAGCAATGGCCTTTAACAACAGAGAAACTCCAGGCTTTAGAAGAGCTGGTAGAAGAACAGTTAAATGCTCAGCATATTGAAGAATCAACCAGCCCTTGGAATTCTCCTGTATTTGTTATTAAAAAGAAATCTGGTAAATGGAGAATGGTAACAGACCTTAGAGCAATTAACAAAGTAATTCAGCCAATGGGCTCTCTACAATCTGGGATGCCTTTGCCTACTCTGTTACCAAAAGGATGGCCTCTCATAGTTATTGATTTAAAAGACTGTTTCTTTTCAATACCCTTACAAGAAAAAGACAAAGAAAGATTTGCTTTTACAGTGCCTACTTATAATAATTCTCAACCGGTTAAAAGATTTCAATGGAGGGTCCTCCCACAGGGAATGTTGAATAGCCCAACTCTGTGCCAATATTTTGTACAATAGCCATTGGAAGTGATACGTAAAAAATTTCCTAAATCTATAATTTATCATTATATGGACGATATTTTACTAGCTGACTCAAATGCAGATACTTTAGAAATAATGTTTGAAGAAGTAAAGAAAATTTTGCCTCGCTGGGGATTACAAATTGCTCCTGAAAAGATACAAAGAGGAGATTCTATTAATTATTTAGGATATAAAATAGAGCTACAAAAAATTAGACCCCAAAAGGTGCAAATTCGGAGAGATAGACTACAGACTCTTAATGACTTTCAAAGATTATTTGGAGATATTTCTCATCTACGAACTATTGTTGGGGTAAAAAATGATGAACTGACTAATTTGTTCAAAACCTTAGAAGGTGACAAGGACTTAAATAGTCCAAGAGAATTATCACCTGAAGCTGAGAAAGAATTAGCCTTGGTAGAAAAGAAAGTGCATGAAGGACACGTGAATCGTATTGATCCAAAGCTGGATTGCATTTTGGTTATCTTACCTTCTAGGCGTTCTCCTACTGGAATATTAATGCAGAGGGAAGATATTATATTGGAATGGATATTTTTACCAAATAAACCAAATAAAAAATTAAAAACTTATGTGGAAAAAAATCTCTGACTTGATTTACAAAGGAAAAATGAGACTTCGTCAATTAGCAGGCATAGACCCAGCAGAAATTGTCGTACCATTAACTAAGGAGGACATTGAAAAATTATGGACAGAAAGTGAACCTTGGCAAAGAGCTTGCAGTAATTTTTTGGGAGAAATTAACAGCAAATATCCCAAAAGCAATAGAATTGATCTTATAAAGAGAGCTGATTGGATCTTGCCTCGAATTGTACGGCAAAAACCCATATCTGGAGTTCGTACATTTTATACAGATGCCAACAAAGAAGGAAAGGCAGGTTACAAATCAGAAAATTTAAGTAAAGTGGTTCAAAGTCCGTATAATTCAGTTCAAAAATCAGAATTGTATGCTATTCTGTTGGTATTAATGGATTTTTCAGAACCTCTCAACATAGTAACTGACTCTCAGTATGCTGAAAGAGTGGTGTTACATATTGAGACTGCAGAATTTATCCCTGATGCTTCAGAATTAACTTCACTATTTATTCAATTACAAGATACAATCAGGAAAAGGAATCATCCTTTATATATAACTCACATTCGATCCCATACTGGTCTGCCAGGCCCTCTAGCACAAGGCAATGATGAAATTGATAAATTATTGATAGGAAATGTGCTGGAGGCCTCAGAATTTCATAAAAAACATCACGTTAATAGTAAAGGTTTAAAAAAGGATTTTTCCATAACCTGGCAACAAGCCAAAGAAATGTCCTACTTGTTCCTTCTACAATCAGACGCCATTACCAGCAGGATGTAACCCAAAGGGTACTCAGAGAAATGAAATCTGGCAGATGGACGTGTTTCACTTTGCAGAATTTGGAAAATTGAAATATGTACACCACACTATCGATACTTATTCAGGATTTCAATGGGCAACTGCTTTGAGTTCTGAAAAAGCTGATTCTGTAATCACTCATTTGCTAGAAGTTATGGCCATCATGGGTATACCTGCACAAATCAAAACTGACAATGCTCCATCATATGTCTCTGTTAAAATGAAACAGTTTTTTGCTTATTACAATATAAAGCATATTACAGGCATACCACATAATCCTACAGGTCAAGCAGTTATAGAAAGATCAAACAGAACTCTAAAGGATATGCTAAATAAACAGAAATGGGTAACAAAAACCCCCAGAAATAGACTGCATAATGCTCTTCTAACTTTGAATTTTCTGAATGCCAATGAGAAAGGAACAACAGCTGCAGAGAGACATTGGATAATAGAAAAAACTACAAAATTAAATCAGCCTATATACTTTAAGGATGTGCTGACCTCAGAATGGAAACCAGGGTATGTATTACATTGGGGACGTGGTTTTGCTTTTGTTTCTACAGGAGAAGATAAGCTGTGGGTACCATCAAAATTGATAAAGGTTCGATTTGAACAAGAGAGACCTCTTAATTAGAGGAGGTGATAGTTCATCAACCAGCATGAACATCCAATTTAAACTAACTTGTATCAATAAAACATGCCTTTTCATTTCATCAGATAATAACTTGCCAAAAAGGAACATCCCCAAAATGAGTCTTGGGGAAAGGTTTTTGTTTTTGTCTTTTAGGAGAATGAAGGTTAAGGAATCTGAAGAACACTGGACAAATGAGACAACTGAAGAAAAGGGACAAATCATCTATCCCAAGAAACAGAGTGAAACGGTGTATGGGTATATACTATCTAAAAAAATTTTTATGTCTTCCTAAATGTTTGTTTCTGCTTTTCTCTAAAGATTTAACACTCTTGGTTTTCTAATAGTCCCAGTTCAATTAAAATTTAAAGCTGACTTTGGAGTTGGAGAATGGCTCTCTCCTTCTTTAAAATCAAGCATGTTGTTAAAAGGAAAATGGAAACTCCCTGTATCATGCCAGAATAAGAGCCATCTTCTGCTATGGTACAGGACAAAAGCAAAATTAATTAAGGGACTATTCTATTACTAATCTCAACTCTTTGATTCTATTCTGATTCTTTAAACTTTTCTCAAAGTATAAATTTTATATCAAAATTTACAAGATTAATATATATATATACATTTTAAACTTTGTTAAGATATGAATGGTCATATAGAGTACTAACTAATTCTAGAAAAAAGGCTAGCTGCATATATATGTTTTTGTGTTCGAGTCTCTTATCAGTTTTCTGCAGGAAATCATGGCCAGGCCTAACATCAACTGAAGTCTCCAGAAAGAAGATGGGGCCCCACAACAACAACAATTCCACGTGGACAATAATAATATCATTAAGCTGACAAACATCATCCATAGATTAGCTTTGAACTATAAGATGCTCAGAGCAAATTTGAGATGACTAGCTGAGATGATCCAGTCTCAAAGACTACTTGAATAAGGACTTGAGATAAACCCTAAACTTTGGCATTATACACAGACTGGATAATGAAGGATATAGTTACCTCTCCTAGAATTTGACAATTAACCTAAAATTTTTCTTTCAGGATAAAGAAAACTTCGCCCATACCCAGCAGGAAGCAATTTTAAGAATACGACGCCCACATTCCCAAAGAGGTGGTGTGGGGCGGGTGGTTTTTTGGTCTTTTTAATGGGTTTTGGGTCTGGGATAATTTTCAGTATTTAGGGGGGTTGGTTACAAGTTATTGTCAAGGGTTAGGAAAAAGGCTAAGCAAAGGAGATTAGATTTAAGGTTCTTGTTTAAAAAAAAAGAGAAAGAAAGAAAAGAAAAAGACAATTACTAGTTTTAAATACTTTACATTGGATTGAATTGTTTTATATTGTACACAAATTTGAAACTGATATTGTTAGAAAATGCTATATGTATATTTCTAATTGTATTTATTCCATCCATTTAACAATGTAATGCAAATTTCTGATCCTTGAATGTTATTATTATCAACTATTAGGATATAAAGAAATGAAAGCTAGTAGTTAGACATTATCATAGAACTTGTAGTCATATTAGATATGTTTTAAAAATTGAGCAGAGATGTTTTAGACAGGTCATCTTCAAACCCTTCAGAGATCTACAGAATATGGCATTTAAAATGTTTTAATAACTTAGAAAATTTTTCTTTTTTGAGACATGTCGGCTCCTGGCAGTACCAATCTACTTTAGAGAAAATATGGGCATTGAAGAAACTGCATATGGAGTCAACTTTCATTCTGGCAAAAGTTAGCCACTGGACAACAAAGTATCCTCGAATCAACAGGACAAAATGGACAGACAGATCACGAAACAAGGGACTACTGATTCTTGCCAAAACAAGTGTGGTTATGGCTTTATCAAAAGGCATCTTCTGAGGCCAGGACAATATGGCCCCATCCCTGAAGTGGCCTTTGCATCCGGAAAAGGTACGGTGCCCTTTTCTTCGAAGGCAGCTTAACAGGCAGAGGGCCGATGGATTCTGTTGTACAATGGAACAGCAGCTGAAAGCTCATGCCTCTCAAAAGTAGACTGGCATTTAATAGAGGGATGTGGAGAAGAAGGGGATGCTGAGATGAAGCCATATATACACAGCCAAGAAGAATGGACAGCTGAATTAAAAAACTGTCAACAATTTCCAGCATTTAAAATTCTGAATCATGACTTGACACTAGTGGAATTCAGGTGTTTCTGGTACGTGGACTGCTCTCACCCAATGTGAGGTTGAACTGTTGACCTTGTGTACATCCTACTTCACAAATGAGTCTGTCAGATACACTAAGCCTATAGGCTGAAGATGATGCCCCAACACTGCGGAGAAACCTCAGGTGACTGCCCAGGCAGCTGGCTGTTTCTGTCAACTCACAAAATTTTTTGGAAGTTGCTTGCATGCACTTCCTGTTTTTATTTTTGTTAGCTAATATTATTCCCTTCTTGGGTCTCTGAGGGAGTTGAAGATTAGTTAGTTATGGTTGAAGATTAGTTAGTTATAGTTGAACATTAATTAGGATAGAAAGTACATTAGATACATCTTGGAATTACCAAAATAGGATAGATAATGGAATTATTTTCTCTGATTTGTCAAATACCTGTTTAGGTATTTATTACTTGTATATATTGTATATAGTTATTGTACTTTTGTATATAGTTTTTCTTTTGTTAGTTATAACCTTTTGCTTTCTTTTTCTTTTTATTAAAATAGAAAAGGGGAAATGTGGTGATAATCTAATTGTACTGAATTATTATTTTGATTGTATGTTAATAAATAAAGTTGTCTGGGAGTCAGAGCTATTAGAGCCATAGCAAGAGTGTGGCGGTGGTGGCACACGCCTTTAATCCCATAGATATCTGTGTGTTCAGGGTCAGAGCTATTAGAGCCATAGCAAGAGTGTGGTGGTGGTGGCACACGCCTTTAATCCCATAAGATCTCTGTGTGTTCAGGGATACAGCCAGCATTGGAGACATATGCCTTTAAGACATAGGGGGCTGTACATTCAGACAGTGACGAGGCAGTCATGTGTTTGGGTTTACAACCAATGAGAAGGCAGAACAACATACTTTAAAAAAAACGAACCGACAGGAAGTAGGTCTCTTTTCGCGAAGCTGGGACAGCAGGAGGAAGGGTGAGATTTTAGCTATGAGCTCTGACTTCTCGGCTTTCTCTTTTACATTGTTTCTGTGTTTCTTATTTAATAAGACGGTTGGTTACATCTACAGCCCTCCTATACACAAATGATAAAAGGGCTGAGAAAGAAGTCAGAGAAACATCACCCTTTACAATAGCCACAAATAATATAAAATACCTTGGGATAACACTAACTAAACAAGTGAAAGACCTTTTTGATAAGAACTTTAAATCTCTAAAGAAAGAAATTGAAGAAGATATCAGAAAATGGAAGGATCTCCCATGCTAATGGATAGGTAGGATTAACATAGTAAAAATGGCAATCTTACCAAAAGCAATCTACAGATTCAATGCAATCCCCACAAAAATCCCAACACAATTCTTCACAGACTTGGAAAAAAAAATACTCAACTTTATATGGAAAAACAAAAGACCCAGGATAGCTAAAAGAATCCTATACGATAAAGCAACCCTTGGAGGCATCACCATCCCGGACCTCAAACTCTACTATAGAGCTATAGTAATAAAAACAGCTTGGTACTGGTATAAAAACCGACATACGGACCAATGGAATCGAATTGAAGACCCTGACATTAATCCATGCACATATGAACACCTGGTTTTTGACAAAGGAGCCAAAACTATACAATGGAACAAAGAAAGTATCTTCAACAAATGGTGCTGGCATAACTGGATGTCAATATGTAAAAGATTACAAATAGATCCATGTCTGTCACCATGCACAAAACTCAAGTCCAAGTGGATCAAAGACCTAAACATAAATCCAGTTACACTAAACTTAATAGAAAAGAAGATAGGAAGCACTCTTGAACGCATTGGCACTGGAGACCATTTCCTAAATAAAACACCGACAGCACAGACCCTGAGCACAACCATTAATAAATGGGACCTCTCAAAACTGAGAAGCTTTTGCAGGGCAAAAGACACAGTCAATAAGACAAAAAGACAGCCAACAGATTGGGAAAAGATCTTCACCAACCCCACATCTGACAGAGGATTGATCTCCACAATATATAAAGAACTCAAGAAACTAGACATCAAAGCATTGAACAGTCCAATTAAAAAATGGGCTAAAGAGCTAAACAGAGAATTCACAAAACAAGAACTACAAATGGCTGAAAGACATTTAAAGAAATGCTCAACATCCTTAATCATCAGAGAAATGCAAATCAAAAACTCTGAGATACCACCTTACACCTGTTAGAATGGCTAAGATCAAAAACACCAATGACAACCAATGTTGGAGAGGATGTGGAGCAAAGGGAACACTCTTCCACTGTTGGTGGGAATGTAAACTTGTACAACCACTATGGAAATCAGTATGGCGGTTTCTCAGAAAATTAGGAATCGAACTACCTCAAGACCCAGCCATCCCACTCTTGGGCATATACCCAAAGAATGCTGATACATACCATAAAGATACATGCTCAGCTATGTTCATAGCAGCACTATTTGTAATAGCCAGAACCTGGAAACAACCTAGATGCCCATCAATGGAAGAATGGATGAAAAAAATGTGGTACATATACACAATGGAGTACTACTCAGCAGAGAAAAACAATGAAAGCATGAAATTTGCAGGCAAATGGATGGAACTAGAAAAAATCATCCTGAGTGAGGTAACCCAAACCCAGAAAGACAGTTATGGTATGTACTCACTCATTGGTGGATTCTAGATATAAAATGAACAATCAGACCACAACCCATAGAACCATAGAGGCTATATATATAGCATGGAGGTCCCTAGGACGACTGTGGCATATAATAAATTTCAGTTTTACTCAATTATTGAAAAAAAATAGCCAAATGAATGTAAACACATGAACTATGAACCAAAGACTGAGGGGCTCCCAGCTGGATCAGGCCCTCTGAATAGGTGAGACAGTTGATTGGCTTGATCAGTTTGGGAGGCATCTAGGCAGTGGGACCAAGTCCTGTGCTCATTCCATGAGTTGCCTGTTTGAAACCAGGAACTTATGCAGGGACACTTGGCTCAGTCTGGGAGGAAGGGACTGGACCTCCCTGGACTGAGTCTACCAAGTCGATCACAGTCCTCGGGGGAGGACTTGTCCTGGAGGAGGTGGGAATGGAGGGTGGGCTGGGGTAAGGGGAGGGCGTGGGAGGGGGGGAGAATAGGGGAACCCATGGCTGATATGTAGAACTGAATGGTATTGTAAAATAAAAAATATATATCACAAAAAAAAAAGATAAAAGCATAAAAAAAAATATGCAAAGAGGAGATTCTCTTAACTATTTAGTCTATACATTAAATAAACTAAAAGTTCAGCCATAGAAGGTACAGATTAGAAAAGATAGACGGTATTCTCTTAATGATTTTCAAAAATTATTGGATGATATTAACTGGTTGCGGGCTACAATTAGATTGTCTACTCAAGAATTAACTAATTTGTTTCAAATTCTGCAAGATGATTCAGATTTAAACAGTCCTAGATAGTTAACAGCTGAGGCCAAAAAAAAGAATTAGCCCTGATGAAACAAAAATTACAAAATACTTATGGATAGATTAGACCTTATAAAGAGATGCTTTTTAAACAGAAGGGGGGATATGAGGAGCCCTAGAGATAGACTGCATAGTACCCTACTAAAAAAAATTTATTTGTTTTGTTTTGTTTTTTGAGACAGGGTTTCTCTGTGTAGCCTTGCGCCTTTCCTGGAACTCACTCTGTAGCCCAGGTTGGCCTAGAGATCCACCTACCTCTGCCTTCTGAATGCTGGGATTAAAGGTGTTTGCCACCACCACCTGGCTGAAATTTTTTTTAAATGCTAATGAAACAGGAGCAAAATTGATTTATGGAAAGGATTGCTGAATTGAGTCAGCCCATGTATTATAAATATTTTAACAGCAAATAATTCAGGGAAAGTGTTAAATTAGGGCCGAGGTTATACTTATGTTTTCACAGGAGATAATAAATTGTGGATTCCATTGAAATTAATAAAAATTCACCAGGAGCAAAAGACATCTTGCAGATGCTTCAGATGCAGGGATGCCTCTGCCAAAGTCAATACACAGGAGACCTTTGCAACAACTAATCCTCCCACCTGGGGACAGCCTAAGAGTTTATATGACTCACAAGCCTCTGAATGCTACACCATGCTCTCTGTGGTAATGATGCAGGTAAAAGGGATGGATCATAATAAGTTTTATATACTTCATGCATCTGGTTTTAAAGGACAAGAGATTAATGCTACTATTTCCATAAATCTACTGTTCTGTAAGATGAGGGTTACCAACAAGGAACCTGACTGGGTACATTGGCAACAATGTAAGAGTGAGAAACTCTTACATTGTTGCTGATTAATATCTCCAAAGGAGACATCATTGATTGGAGCCCTTATGGCTCCCCTCAAGGGAAATATCTCACTCAGAGTTAAGATGGAAATGGTATAATATAAATGAAACTATGGAAATCAGTGCTTCTGTTAATAAACCTATTCAGT
Source organism: Peromyscus maniculatus bairdii (assembly GCF_049852395.1). Taxonomy (NCBI): domain Eukaryota; kingdom Metazoa; phylum Chordata; class Mammalia; order Rodentia; family Cricetidae; genus Peromyscus; species Peromyscus maniculatus. The sequence goes on from NC_134864.1 coordinate 9,303,775, forward strand.
GGCATGGAGTTGGAATGGCAAGTCCTCTCCTGCAATTTAGCAATTCAATTCAGACTAACTTGTGGAAATTGGCAAGTGCCTTCCACCCTCTTAAGGTGTAGGAAGGAAAATTAAACATTAAGGATGATAAGTACACTCTGTCTTTAGACTAAATCAAAGCCCTCCTTTTATGGCATATGTACCATTACCTTACCTGCTATTAAAGGGACCTGTACATTGGCACTTGTGAATGGTGTACCCTTCATACTTATGTTAATTCTAGTATGTTTTAAAATTTGACCTTTGAAAGTTTATATATTCTTAGAGCAAGGCCAGCAATCTGGATACCAGTAAAGTTGTTGAGGCCATGGTAAAACTCTCCTATGATGGTCCTGGTACAGAAGCCACCTAAAAGAATATTTAGAGGAACACGTGGTATGGATGGACTGATGGTTGCAGTTATTATGGGAGTCATTGCATTGACAGCTACAGCAACAACAGCTGGAGTGGCCCTTCATAAAGAAATCCAAACCACTGGATTCATTAGAGACTGGCAGAGACATTCAGAAATCCTTTGGACTGAACAAATAAAATTGATAATGAGATAGTGAATGAATTAGCTAAATTAAGGCAAGCTATTGTATTATTAGAGGATCAGTTAAAAATTTTGAAGGAGCAGATAAAATTAAAATACGATTGAAATGTTTCTTGTTATTGTATCACACCCTTAAGATTTAATGAAAACAAGTATGATTGAAAAACGGTTAAGATGCATTTGTTGGGTCACCCTAATTCTTCTCAAATGGTTTTTGATTTATAAAAAGAAATTTAAAAAACCTTTATAAAACAGTTACCTGATACAACAGGAACAAACGTTATGAAAAATCTAGCAGATATCATAGCCTCATTCAATCCTACGAGTCACTTGAATAGATTTCTTATCCTAGCAGGTGTTGCTCTTCTTCTAGAAATAGTATTGGGTTTAAAATGTGTTTTGGTATACTTGTGTAAGATTGTAAGACAAACAGATTTTTTTTAAAAAAACCAAGGCTATATTTGTTGTAAGCCTACATAACTTACAAGATAATTGTTTTTTGTTTTTTGTTTAATAAAAAGGGGGATCTGTGGCTGCATTCCTGCTGAGCCACACCTGGCCTGGCTCCAGAAAATAGCACCTAGCCCTAGCCCATCCTTTGTTTAATTGATACCTTTTGTTTCTCTAGCTGCCCTATGTGATTCTTGTCTGAAAGTCTCCTAAGGATACAAAGCCTATGCAAAACTTGGTTCAGGAAACCCAGAAAACCATGGTACCGAATTGCACTTGACATTGTCTCTTTGGGAGCTCCTTTCAGGTTGTTTTGAGCATGTGGAAATTAACTGGCTAAACTGTAATAGAGAGAAATAAAAATGCCCTAGGTGAAGGGAAAGTGCTTCAGTCCTTCAAGGTTGGACCCCCATGCAGCCATGAAAGGCTAGATTCATTCTTAAGATGCCTCTGAGCCTTCTTTCCACAGATCTGCGTGAACCCACACACCCATGTCGCAACAAACAGTGACAGGATCAGACCCTGATTGTACTGCTGACACAAAATGTTATGTTCCTTGAAAATAGTAGTGTAGCGTACAGAACATCCCACAGCATGATAGGAGCATCTTTCTCATGATCTAGAGTCTGGGAGGCTAAGGTTAAGAAAGCAGGATTGGGCTCAGTGATAAAGCCACTTGCCTTACATGTACCAGGCCCTGGGTTCCATCCCCACCATCACAGAAAAAAAAAAAAAAAGTGTCTGGTGAGAACTCTACTCTGCTTTCAAGATGCAACCAGGTTGCTGAATCCTAGGAGGACACTGGTCCCTTGGGAAGGAAGAGACAAGAGTTTAAATGGCACTAAATCATTCTTGTGAACAGAGCCCTCACAACTTAATCACTCCAGGATACCACTTCTTAATACTACCACATTGGGGATTAGGTTGTAATATGAATTTTGGGCACCTTGAGACCAGAGCAAGTATTGAGGGTCAAACCATAGCAAGCACTTTAGGGGTAATTGCAGGGATGATGCTTCCTTTTCCACCTGAAGAGCTGAGACTTCCTTTTCCACCTGAAGAGGCCTGCAGTAGTTGCATCAGGATGGTCAGACTCACCTCTCAGGGGTGAGGCAGGCTCTAGGAGCACAGATTTTAAGCATTGCAGTTCAAAGAGCAGAGAGAGATGCAGGTTAACAGAAACAAAAAAAAGATTTGACAGAGTCTGCCCACCCTGTGCCTAGGGACTCATCTGGGAGTTTTCTCATAGCTCCAGGGTGTTCATGGTGAAAAATCTTTCTAGACAAAAATCCCTTTAGGGACTTTGAAGAGTCTGAGTTAGCAAGATTGCTTTAATTGAGATTATTGTCCTAGGTCATAAAGTGGGCTCCTGTGAAGATGTCTTTCATTGAGTATAGACAGGTTCTAGGACACTGATTATGTTTAGAACTTAATACTGCAGACTGCATTCCTAAAGGGGGAGGCAGGAACTTGTCGTGCAGGGCAGCTAAAAAATATCTTGAGACTGTACAGTAGAGGGAGGTGAAGAAAGCAGGCTGAGGGATGATCACACTTGGAGGAGAATGTCCCATTATAGCTTTTGCTCAGTTCTTAAAGCTGTCACCAACCTGGCAAAAGGCTTAGGCCTTCCTGCTTTGCTTTTAGTCAGGTGGGGGCTGTCTTAGAAGGTGTCTAGCCTATGGTAGTAGTCCTAGAACAAAGGCCATGTGTCCCCAGCCCCAGTGAGAGGGCATCTGGATAGTGTACCACAGAAGACTGTCCTCTACACTGGCATCCCAAAGAGCCAAGGGAAAGACTGTAGACACTAACGGGCCCACAATAGGTGCTTTTATATATAGGTAGGGGAGGAGCTCATGGGGCCCTGCCACTTACTGGTGAACTCGCTGGCTGGTGTCCACTCCTGTCCTTGAGCCCAGGCAGGCACCTTAGAGTGAGGAATAATGTGTCCATGTGTGCTTGGGCCCTCACAATCTACCAGAGCTGTGGTATCTACCATGCCCCTGTGCTAACGTGGCTCCTGAAGGTGAGAGAGGTCCCCAAGTCTGTTCCCAGTGCTAGACCCCCACACTACTCTCTGGGAGTAGGTCAGGGTACAGCTTTCTACATTGCCAAGGTTGTCACAGCATTTGACAGCATATGAATATGAAGGGTAGCCTAACACAGAGTCCTGCCAACAGTCAAGTAGGAGGGCAGCCATCTGAGCACACACAGCCTTGTGTTCTGTTGAAGGTGAAACACCAGTGAGGCTGTTCAAGGAACCTGGATAGCCGCCATCAGTACATCAAACAGCATAAGGGGCAGGAGGGCCCATGGAAGCCATAGGTGGGCAGCCAACTTGTTATTTTCTGCGCTCATGTCAAAAGTAGGTGGTATGCAGTCCAGGGCTACATTTGTAGCAATACTAGGCCTTTGTTAGAGGAAACTGCTTTCTCGGGGTTGCGATTTGCATTTTAGAGTGGCATTAGAACACTTGGTGAGTGAGTTTGCTCTATCAGTGCTGAGGCCAGTGTCCTGGGAATGAAGGGCTCAGCTCCTATACTGATGTCTGAAGTTGGAGCTCAGTTCTGCTAAGCCCATGTGCATCTCTGACTGGACTGGCCATTTATCTTAGCTTACTCTGCTATAACAAACCACTACAGATTGGGTAACATAAGCCACACATTTCTCATAGTTCCAGAAGCTGATTTGATGTTCAAGATCAAGTCCTAGTGAGGTCGTCTTGGTTTATAAACAAATGGCTGTCTGCGTGTGTCCTCAGCAAACAGAGAAGAAAGAAGGTGCTTGAAAGGGAGAGTGGTTTTCTGCTGAGGACACTGATCTCATGTGGGAGCTCTGCTAAGACTGCCCAATGGCCTCCAGTGCCACCTTATTAGAGCACAGAGCTTCAGTATGTGAAGGGAGAAGGGACACAAATTTAGGCCACATGAGGAGAGAAGGTCTCAATGTCTTCATATATTCACAGCAGGGGCCCTGCCACCTTGTAAGGCAAGTGTGTTTACGTGCCCCGCATTTGCCAAACATTTGTGCCCAACCTAGAGTAGGGCTGGGGCAGACTGTGTGGCTCCCACCATGAAGGGTATGCAGATGGGTAGCAGATCTGGAGGACACAGCTAGAGCCCAGTGTTAGGAGCTGCCCAAAGCAAGAGGCGGTGAGTGCGTGAGGTATGGGGGCCATTGTGAGAACTGCATGAACTTTGTAGTCTGGTTATACTCAAACTCCAGTGGATTCTGGGGTGATCCTTACATAGAAAGGAAAATAATTTAATATCTTAAAAGGAAGTTATGCAGCCACTGAGTTATGCAAGGTGCCAGGTGCCTCCCAGAAATGCTAAGCCACCTAGCAAAAGAGGTGTTAACTTGTGAAAGTACCGTGCAGATTTGACGGGGTGTTTTGTAGTCTGCACTGGGCTAGACAAAGTGCCAGGCATCTTTATTGAAATCCCATGTCCCAAGGATTCTATTCCCAGGCCTGCTCTGACATGTGGAACAGAGGATTCCTGGTGTGGTCAGCAGGCTGTGTTTGGGCCTCCCCTCAGCACCCTCCTTTCCTTGGGTGAGTTACACTGAACATGATGAATACAGGCAAAACCTTAAATTTATTGATATCATGTAGAATTAGAACTTTTTATTAAGTTTATGTTCATAATGGCATTAGATCATCTTTTCATAGGTAGTGGTCTGAAGCAGTCTGAATGACATGTCCTCCAGATTTGTATGTTCAAATCTTAACACTTGGGTGGTATTAATTAGGAGGTAATTCGTGAGGGTGGAATTGCTATGAGTGGAATCAGTACTAATAAATCAATACTAGACAGTTTCCTTGCCTTTCCTACCATGTGAACACACAACAAGAATTTGCTATATATGAGGGCCCTGGGCCCTCACCAGATTCAGAATCTGCTGGTGCCTTGGTCTTGGCTAGCCATCCTTCAGAATTATAAAAAATAAGTGTCTGTTTGCAAACCACCTACATGTAAGATATTTTTGTTGTAACAGGCCACACAGACCAAGAGTTAGAGAACAACACTAATTTAGGTGCCTGGGCCTACTTAGGATTTTTAATGATACTGGAGTGATTGAGGACTGGGGCATCCAGGGTTTTAGAATCCCTATGGCTACTAGATTGTGGGGGATAATATACAGAACTCAAATTACTAAAAAATCAGTAAATCCTTTACACAATGTGGCTATATATACATGATAACTTTTTAAAAGAAAGTTATTGAGTAGAATCACATTAGCAAAATACTCCCTAAGTATTGATGTGATGAAGGTCTTTATTTTTTTAATGATTTGTTAATTTTTTATTTTATGTGTACTGTTGTTGGCTGCATGTATGTCTATGTAGGGGTGTTGGAGGCCCTGGAGCTAGAGTTAACACAGACAGTTGTGAGCTGTCATGTGGGTGCTGAAAAGTGAAGCTAGATCCTCTGGAAAAACAGCCAGTACTCTTAACTGTTGAGCCGTTTCTCCCCCGCTGCCCCTTTTTCTTTTTGGTTTTTGAAAGGGTTTCTGTGTGTAGCCCTGGCTGTCCTGGAACTTACTCTGTAGACCAGCCTGTCATTGAACTTAGAGATTGCTTGCCTCTGTTTCCTGAGTGCTAGGATAAAAGGTATATACCACCACACCTCCCTTTAATGAGGGTCTTGAATCTCCATACACCCACACCATTTCCAGAAGAGAAGTGGAACATTGGTCAAGACATCTGCCCAGTTCCTTCCAATCCTCCCACCCATATTCTGCCCTATAACCTTGCCTGTGCATGTGCCCAGATCTCACTTCTTCATCCTGTGGCACTGGACTAGCCTCTTGAGCCTTGTGCTTCTACTGCTCATTGTCTGTTTGATATGAAATTCATACCCAGTGGGCAGGGTTCCAGTTGTCACTAGGTGAATCTGGATGACAGAATAAAATATGCTAGTATTTGCTTCAAAAACAGTTTAGTTTCATGGATAGTACTTAAAAATGATGATTGTAATGACTCATCTGTGGTCTTAGCTCTCTGCCAGTCTTCCCCAGGAAGGGCAAGAGCAGCATTTGACAAAGACAACTCCGAGGTCACTGCAGTCAAACATAGTGGCAGTGCACCTTTCACAGATTTATTTTTGTTTGAGAAAGGGTCTCCCTGTAGAACTCAGGCTGATTTCAAGTTCAGGGTCCTTCTGCCTTAGCATCCTGAGTGCTGGTTTGTAGGCATGAGCCACCAACCCCAGTCTTTAAGTATTTTTTAAAAGTACCTGTGACTACCAAAAGGGTGGACTCAAGGCTTTTGGTCAGTGATGGAATTTATTGCCTTTGCAGCCCCAGCAGGAGGATTGATCTGCTGGTCCTCCTCTTCACCCCCTGACCTGTGGATTTTATATTTCCTTTTTCTCAGCATGAGAAGATCACTGTAGGAGCACATTGACTCTGGCACCCTGGAGTGTGAAGGGATGTGGGCCCTTCCCTTGCCCTAGTTCCTCCTGCCCAATCACCTTTGCTGGCTAATTGTCTGATCTGGATTGCTGAACACTAAAGCAGAGGCTACCAGTCTCCAGCCAAAGGCTCTGCCATCTCATTCACACTGCTAATACCTGTAAGCCTAAGGGTCTCCATACCTTGTGCCTCAGCTTGAATTCCCATTCATGTCGCAGCATTCAGCATGCCTTCCCCACTTCTCCTGAAGGGCTCGTCTTGATGCTGGGCCTTTTGGCCAGTCACCTGTCTTCCCTTTCCTGCTCTATTTTGCATTTTTTCTCCTGAATTTCTGCCATTTACTTGACAGCAGGCAGATCTGACCCTTGGTGACCACTGGCTGCTTCCCTGCTTTCACCTGGTGCTTGCCGCCCGATGCAGAGGCCACTTGCCCTCTCCTCTGCCCTTCTTGTGCTGTTGTTCCCTTGAGGAGAACTTCAGAACTTGTGTTGAGGGTTCTCCTTGGGCTCTTTCGTGTTCCTGTCCCTATTTTTCCACCTCATTCCCCCAGGCTTTGCTGTCATGTGGACTGTGCTTTGCCAGCACTTACACTGTCTGCCTTGTACCTGCTTGGAATGTGCTTTTACCCCATCTGTGTGGGATTAAAACTGTACATATTCTTCAAAGCAGCTTGGAGACTTCCTGCCTGTCTCCAGTCTCGGAATTTATTCAGCCAAAGATCTAGACCACGCTGCTTTCTGTCCAAGGCATAGACAGCTCTACTGGCCTGTTTATTGCCTGCTGTGGGATGGTCTGTATGTCAAATTGCTCTGATTGGTCAATAAATAAAACACTGATTGGCCAGTGGCTAGGCAGGAAGTATAGGTGGGACTAACAGAGAGGAGAAAAGAAAGAACAGGAAGGCAGAAGGAGACACTGCCAGCTGCTGCCATGACAAGAAGCATGTGAAGACACCGGTAAGCCATGAGTCACATGGCAAGGCATAGATTTATGGAAATAGATTAATTTAAGGTATAAGAACAGTTAGTAAGAAGCCTGCCACGGCCATACAGTTTGTAAGCAATATAAGTCTCTGTGTTTACTTGGTCTGAGCGGCTGTGGGACTGGCGGGAGATAGAGATTTGTCCTGACTGGGCAAGGCAGGAAAACTCTAGCTTCAATTGCCAGGGTGTCATGTCCTGTGCCCCCTCCCAATAATATTTTCCTTGTGGTTGATTATGATTTTACAAACCTACATGGTGTATATGTAGTAAAACAATTACTAATCAAGTGAATTCATATGTCCATTTTCTGTGTGGTCACACTAGCATTCTGGACTTACTCCTACCTAACCCTAACTTTGTACCTTTGCTATTGCCCTCCTCCCTTGTCACCATTATTCTGTTTCTCTGTATTCAACAGCTTGTTTCTTCTCTGTTGGCTTGTTTCACTTAGCATGATGGTCTTTGGTCCATCCACATTTTCACAAATGGCAGGATTGTCTTTGCTAATGCTGAGTAGTGTTCCTTACACATCCCATAGTTTCTTCGTTATTCAGTAAATTCTTGGGCTGATTCCGTATCTTGGCTACCATGAAAAATAACTGCAGTGAGCATGGTAGTGTTTGTCCCTTTAAAAGAGTGGTCTCAACCTTCCTAATGCTGTGACCCTTTAGTACAATTTCTCATGTTTTGGTGACCCCCAACCATAACATTATTTCCATTGCTACTTCATAACTAATTTTGCTAGTTATGAATGGTAATGTAAATACCTGATATGCACAGGTTGAGAACCACTCTTAAAAGGTACTGATTCATTTATTTTAAGTATATATTCAGACGGTTGCTAGGTCATGTGGTATTTTGTTTTTCCCTCTATTTTTAGAATGTTGAGGTGCTATGGATATCGTTCTGTATAAATAAAACACTGATTGGCCAGTGGCCAGGCAGGAAGTATAGGCGGGACAAAGAGAGAGGAGAATTCTGGGAAGTGGAAGGCGGAGTCAGGGAGTCACTGCCAGCCACCACCATGACAAGCAGCATGTGAAGACGCCAGTAAGCCACGAGCCATGTGGCAAGGTATAGATTTATAGAAATGGATTAATTTAAGCTGTAAGAACAGTTAGCAAGAAGCCTGCCACAGCCATACAGTTTGTAAGCAATATAAGTCTCTGTGTTTACTTGGTTGGGTCTGAACAGCTGTGGGACTGGTGGGTGACAAAGATTTGTCCTGACTGTGGTCAAGGCAGGAAAACTCTAGCTACATCGAGGGACCTCTATTTTTCATAACTGTACTGATTCACGTTCCTGTGCAAATTGTGCGAAGGTTCCCTTTTCTTTGTATCCTCGGCAACAGTTGCTACCTCTTATCTTTCTAGTAGTAGCCAACCAGAAAGATGTGAGATAGCAGTCATGGTCTTGTTTTGATGTATAATGACTGCTTGTATATTTTCATAAAACTGGTGGCCATTTTTATCTCTTTGGAGAAATGTCTGTTCAGGTCCTCTGCCTAATTTTTATTTTTTATTTTCTATTGTGTGTACTCCATATTTTTTTTACATTAAATCCTTTTCAGCGACATGATTTGCAGACATTTCCTCTCAGCCTATCTATATAGACTACCTTTTCTTTGCTGTGCTGTAGTGTTTTAGCTTAATGTAGTCCCACTGTTTAATTTTTGCTTTTCTTGTTTGAGCTTTACAAAATTACAACAAAAAAGTCATTGCTAAAGCCAGGTTGGGGAACTTCCTCCACCACCACCCCTTATGTTTAAGCCTGTATTCATTTGGATAGTTTGTGTGAGGACACCTAGTTGTCCCCAGAAGAGCCCCTCATTTCCCCCTGTTGTCTTGGTGCTCTGGCATGTTAGTTGACTGTACATGCTTATTAGGTTGGCTCTAGCCTCCCCCTGGTGTTCTGTTGGCCTCTGTGTAACAGAATTTGAAGTCAAAAAGCAGTATTAACTTTGTTGTTCATCCTCAAGAGTCTTTGGTCTTCTGGTTCTAGAGGTTCTGGGAAGAATGCCACTGAAACTGATGGGGATTTCAGTGTCTGTGAACTTGATTGGATGGTGGGTACCATTTGGTTGGCCATTGGTTTCTACTCACAGTATTTTACAGTTTGAGAGTACAGACCTTTCATCTCTAAATTTAGTCCTTGCCAGGCGGTGGTGGCACACGCCTTTAATCCCAGCACTCGGGAGGCAGAGGCAGGCGGATCTCTGTGAGTTCAAGGCCAGGCTGGGCTACAAAGTGAGTTCCAGGAAAGGCGCAAAACTACACAGAGAAACCCTGTCTCAAAAAAAAAAAAAAAAAAAAATTAGTTCGGAATAATTTTGGTAAATGGGATTGCTTTCTCAATTTCTTTTTGTCTTTTTGTCCAGTGTTGGAGATTGAACCTAGGGACCCTCATATACAGTATTCTACTCCTGAGTTACCTCCAGTCCTCTCTACTCTCTCCTCCTTTTCCTCTCCTTCCCTTCTGTGTTCATACACTTTTTAATTTTTATTTTCTAAGGACAGGGTATGGTTCTGGAACTACTGGGTGACCTTGAACTTCTAGAGAGCTTGTATTACAGGCGCATATCACCACACCTGACATTGCCTTTTTTTTTTTAATAGTTCATTATTAATGTAACAGATTGGGTTTTTTTTTGGTGTGGCTGTGTGTGTGTGTGTGTGTGTGTGTGTGTGTGTGTGTGTGTGTGTGTATCTTGTGTTCTTTGATTTTATTTATTAGGGCTTTTAAAAAATATTTATTTTTGGGTTTTTGAGACAGGGCTTCTCTGTGTAACAGCCCTGGCTGACTTCAAACTCAGATGACTTTGAACTCAGATTGCCTGCCTCTGCTGGGATTAAAGGTGTGCACCACCACACCCTGCATTAGTTTTAATGTTTCATGTTTGCTGTTGGAATCTAGGCTCCTCTGTGTAATATGTCTTCCGTGAACAGCTCTGATGGTTCTACTTCTTTTCTTCTTGTGTTCTGTGGAATAGCGGAGAGAGTAGGCCTATTGTTTTCTGTCAGCCAGATGGTAGAGAGTGAGACCTCGGCTCTCTTGATAGCAAGGTAGCTGTAGTTTTGACCTGTGGAAAGATGCTGGGCTTAAACACCAGTAAGTTACTGAAGATGTGAACTGAATGGTCTGAGGTCTCACGGGAGAGGACTGAGGTCAAGAAATGTAAGTTACAAGGAGGTAACTTGAAGAGACATATAATCACAGTTTAAAAAAAAGTAGATATGTTGCTTGGGAGGAGTCATTTTTTTAAAAACACTGTAATCACTGCTTACTTGTAGGCAATTGCTGTGTTTATGTGACATGACTTTCATTCTTATTAAAGTGAATTCTCTATTTTTTTCTGCATTTATTGGTACTCTGCATGTCACCTTGTATATGAGAAAACTAAATCGCTTGAAATATTAATTTTAGACCAGGTTTCAGTTCATCTAGCTTACTTCTTTTCTTCTGTAATCCTAGAAGAAATTGCTGATTTAAAGCTGATAATATGAAGATTCCTATTAACCACAGTCTCTTTATTTCTACAGAGGTTGCAGAACTCGAAGCTAATTTACCCTGTAAGTATAGCACGCTGGTCAAATTAGTACTATATAGTAATGACATGACGAAAACTTGCTTTAATAACTGAGTAGCTAAAAGCCTATTGTGTATGTTGCGAATGAATTTTAATTTTGTGCAAGAAGAATTTTTTGCAATATCTAGCTGGCATAGTGACACATGCCTTTAATCATAGCACTTGGGAGACGGAGACAGGCTGATCTCTGAGTTCGAGGCCAGACAGGTCAACACAGTGAATTTCAGGATGGCTATGGCTATGTAGAGGGTCCTTGTCTCAAAAGACAACAAAAAGAGGTTCTTTGGCCCTTCTGAATAGCACCTGTAGAATACTGTCTCAGTGCTCCAGAGGCATGTTTGGTCAGTTGCCGTCCCTTCCTCCTCCTCCCTGAGTGGGCAGGGGTGTAAGTCAGGAGCACACAGCCCTGCTTCCTAGGGAGTGCGCTCCCATTTGGTTCAGCAGGTGTTTACTGGTAATTGTTTTTGTGTTTGAGGAAAGGCAGCTTCCTGGCCATTCACCCCCAGACACATGGGCCTGGCTGTGTAGTTGTTCAGAAATGTACTTGGATAACATGTCAGATTCTATTTTTCTATCACTAATCTTCTCTCAGATCTTTTACATTTCAAATGTCTATGAAAGTTTGAAGGCTTTGATCATTTTACTGTTTTTTTGTTAAAACTTTTTATTGTGTTATTTGGTTTAAAAGTAATTCTAAGGATACCTGCTAATATGGGTAACCTATGTTGTGTGTGAGTTTTTTTGTTTGTGTGAATATTGCAGAGGGCTTGGATTTTGATGTGGAGTCCCATCTCATATTTCTTGGAGAGGCTTCATTCCCACCGACACCTAAAGTTGGAAAGATAACAGTGGCGTGCAACCCTTGGGTGGTTGTGAAATTAGTTTGTGAGAGCACAGATAAGTTGTTTGTTAAAGGATTTTGGTTTGTTTTGTGTAGCCCTGACTAGCCTAACTTACTATGTAGACCAGGCTGGCCTCAAAAATCAGAGCTCTACTTGTCTCTGCCTCCTGGGATCAAAGGTGTATACCACCTGGCCAGGCTGAACAATTACTTTTGATGTCTAACATTTATGTGAGGAAGAGTAGGTTATGATAAAAGTATATTTATTCTATGGGCCTCAGTGAAAACATCTTGAAATTTTGTGTATTGACTTCAAAGTTACTTCCATTTAGAACTGAAGGAATTGTCTGTGAATTTTATTGAAAGGTTAATTTTGAAGCTGGGGGATGATTCAGTAGCAGACTATTTGCCTAACATGTATAATGCCCTGGTTTCAATCCCAGACGTGGGGGAGTGGGGAGAGTAATTCTGCCTACTAAGGGAAAAGCAAAAGGGTATGCTTTAACACACCTTTAATCCCAGCACTTGGGAGGCAGAAGCTTGAGGCCAGCCTGATCTACAAGTGAGTTTCAGGACAACTAGTGCAACACAGAAAAAGAAACCCTGTCTGGAAAAACAAAAATAAAACAAACAAAATGCTTAGGAAAGTAAATGTGTATGGGTGTGCTAGACAAGCAGGCAAAGGTCTGGAGCCAGGTGATAAGCTTGTTTGCCTGTCTCCCTGCCTGTGTGTTGAGACACTTTCCTAGAAAAAAGTACCACACAGTGATTGATTTTTTTTTTTTTTTAAATTCTAGTCCAGTCAGTCTTTCCACTGTCTGTGACTCACACATCTGTGTTCAGAGTGTCTTTTCGTTAGAGAACACAGAAAGTTTCCACTTAGAACTAGCTTGTGTGTTTGATGTGAGTCTTGCAGGGTTTGGAAAAGATGTGGTCAGTTTCCCATCTTGTGGCCAAGATAGCAGATAGCACACATTTTTTTTTTTTGACGTTCTGCTTTTTACTTTCTTTCTGCTCTTTCCCCATGTTTTCCACAAACCTGCCACTCACCATCCTGAAGAAGCAACAAGCCACCTCAGACTAATTCTTTGCTGTGTTTAAAAACCTTTCGCAAATATTTCCAGAGCCATCAGGATAGCTAGCTAGCTAGTTTGCTTGCTTGCTTCCTTCCTTCCTTCCTTCCTTCCTTCCTTCCTTCCTTCCTTCCTTCCTTCCTTCCTTCCTTCCTTCCTCCCTCCCTCCCTCCCTCCCTCCCTCCCTCCCTCCCTCCCTCCCTCCCTCCCTCTCTCTCTCTCTCTCTCTCTCTCTCTCTCTCTCCCCTCTCTCCCTCTCTCTCTCTCTCTCCCTCTTCTTTCTCTCTTTTTAACATAAAAACAGGTTATAATTCAAAAGTCCAGGGTTATTTGAAACTGGAAAATATTTTCTCTGTAGAAAATAGTAAAAATGATAACATTTCCCAATAATCCCCTTTAAACCAAATAATAGATGAATTATACATATAAATGTTGATTAAATTCTGGGATACAGAAGAAACCTATCTTCATCTGTTCATAGAGCTATGTTTTACTTAAGTTGGGTAAGTGAGATTTCTATTCATCTTCCCCTTCACTGTTTGATTTACAACAGACGTTTTTCTATAGGCTAATCCATAATCTAAAAAGATTTTAGCCTCCCCTCCTGAAAGTACAGCCAGCATTTTCTGTCATTAGCTTGATACGGTACAAATTCTTATCCTAATAGTGAAATGTTTCACTGAAGCTTGCCCAGTGATTCTATAAAATCAAAACTTATTATAAGCCACAATCATCCTAGTGTCCTCCCTGCTAGGAAGCCTCCTTGGGTCTGTGGGTTGCAGTCTGATTATCCTTTGCTTTACATCTAGTATCCACTTATGAGTGAGAACATACCATGTTTGCCTTTTGAGTCAGGATAGCTTTCTGTGCAGCAGTGTGATTAGAACTGCAGAATGACTTCGGAGCTCTGTCTGTACAAGTGCATAGAGGCTTCTGGAAATGCACATCTTCTTAGACAGGTCCTGTTGTGTGTAAAGAAAACTAAGTGTAGAGTTCTAAGCTCTGCTTTATACATATGCATGCATACATACATACATAAATCTATAAACTTTTATTTAACTTTTCTTGAGCTTTAAAATTAGTTATTTGGTTTTGGTGGTTTCATTAATTTTTAAAACTTGTTTTACTAGTTTATGTATTCTTGGAAGGCTAATCCATTTCATAGATTCCACGTTTAAACCCTCATTAAAAGAAAAAGGGTGCCAAAAGGACACTACCAATCTGAAATAATGATTGAAGTGTTTACTAAGCCTTCCTCTTTTCTGACCTGTATTTCAAAGAATGCTGTTTCTATTTTCAAAATAAGCTCAAGATAAAAACCCTTCAAGGTAATTGAAGACAGTGAATAAAGGCCCAGTACTTCCTTAACTAACCTAAAAGAAACAATTTTGAAAGATAAGGAAATAAAACCTGTTTTCGGTATGCATAGCTCTAAATTGATTTTACTTTTTTTTTTTTTATAAAGATTTATTTTTAGTTTTTGTGTATCAAAACTAAATGGTGTCTCACCTGTTTGTGTGTCTATTTGAGGGTGTCAGATCCCCTGGAACTGGAGTTACAGACAGTTGTGAGCTGCCATGTGGTTGCTGGGAATTGAATGTGGGTCTTCTGGAAGAGCAGTCAGTGCTCATAACCTGAGCCATCTCTCCAGCCTGAGTCTCCTTATTTCTAAAGTAAAGAATATGGTAGTGTATATCTAAAACTGCTTCTTACCCCATAGGCTGAGGGATTTTTTCCCCACTGTAAAAAAGAAAGTCCATCTTAGTCTTAAATTATTCTGTGTTTTATCTCAGTGTTTTATGTATGATACGCTTATTAAATACCAAAATGAAACAAGAACTTGTGAACTCCTTACTACTTTGGGTCTAACCTTGCTTTTGTGAATAGCCTATGATCTCAGACTAGTCACTGGACCCTTCTGAACTTTCTTGTCATCTGTCCAAGTCAACAACATTGGACTACATGGTCTTTAATGTTATTTCTCACTATATTTGAATCATCCTATTTTTGTGGAAATTTTTATCAATGTAGAACTGAACAAGTGGGACTTTTCTAAGCAATAACATTAGTAGGTACAATAAGGAATTTACACTTATATCTTCTGAGTTACGTTAATATAGGAAAATTTCCTAAGTATTTTTTACAGATCTGTAAGGCACTTCATAAGTGATAGCTGTCCTTCTGTATCCTTTGTGAAGGAGGCAGACAGTGCAACAGACAACTTCCCTTGACTGTACCCTTGACTATGGTGGCTCTTCTTGCTAGAGAGCTTGTCCTGACTCAGGCCCTTCTTGCTTGGTGAGCAGTAGGCCCAGAACATTGCTACTGGACTTAGCAAAGCATTGCTTGACAGAGGAAGCTGAGTTACCAGTTAGAGTGTGAAGGTTTTGGTTTTTGGTTTCCTGAGACAGTGTCTCGGCTAGGTTGGCCTTGAACTCACAGAATTCTGTTTGCCTTTGCCTCCCAGGTGCTAGGATTAAAAATGAGTGTCCCCTGTACTCAAGAGGCAGAGGCAGGTGGATTTCTGAGATTTTTTTCCCCTCCAATGTTATAGTAAATGCTGGATGGCAGCCAGCTCTAAGACATCTCACTTCTTTCTAACTTCACTTCTGATGGGCATGTATGTCTATGAATCTCCTAGGTACAGAGTTAAGTTGGACAGACGTTTGACCTGGTTCTTTTCCTGGTTTTTCCATGTTTAGTTAGCTTTTACTCTCATACATTGATGTCTTTGAGGGATAGTTTCTTTCAGAGTAAATAGCACAATTCTCTAATTAATAAAAAGAACTCTTTGGTGACCTGTTAAAATTTGAAGTACATACCTTGATTGGGAATTCACTAGTAAGACTAGAATGGCAAAAACACCATCACCACCATTAGAGTGTAGGGACTCACTGGTTGCCTTGTGAATCAGCACCACTGGCTTCTGTGTGTTAAGGTTAGCTTTAGCTCAGCATGTGGACAGCTGCTCACGCCAGACCTTCCTAATGGCTATTTCTTTTGCAGGTACATGTAAAGTACATTTTCCTGATCCAAACAAGCTTCATTGCTTTCAGCTGACTGTAAGCCCAGGTAATAAATGCTCCTGCATACTTCAGTGTTCGTGTAATTTTCAAGTAGCAAGAGTAAAGGTCTACCCACATCTGTCTTTCTCTGGATACATCCTCTAGTATCTAAAAGTTAAGACTTGGTAAGATCCCCCATTCCCTATGACAGGGCCTATGCCTTGCAGCTAGATAAAGCGTAGCAAGTGAGTGTGAGGCACTCTGTCCTGATAACTCCGTAAAGCCAGACAGTGAATGTTGACTGCAGCCTACTGTTGAGTGTGGGCTTTGAGGTCATGAGTGGGCTCGGATGATACTCCAGAGGAGCCTGACCTGGCTGAAGTTGCTTAGCTGCTCAGCTGCGGCCCCCGTCTACAGGGGCGGGGGGTCAAATAGGACAACATCAGGATTAAATGGATACACCCCATTTGGGCCCAGGTTGTAGCAGACAGATTACCAGCTGTCCTCCGTAGGATTGATAAGTGCCTAGTCTCCAGGGCAGCAGCATATCTCCTTGGTCAGACGTTCCTAGTGAAGATGCTGGAACAGGAGTTGCCAATCACCAACCCATGTTGGCCTCCAGTAGCCAACCATTGGCAGCCAGTTCATGCTCCTTCTGGTTAGGTGGGGTAGGAAGAGTAAGGGAATCAGCTCTTAGGGTTTCTCCATAAATGTTTGTAAAGAGACACTGGAGTGGGAGCTGCATCAGCTGCATCCCTTCTGCACTTGCTGTCCAAAGTGACAGTGTCCAGAGGAGGGCGTTATTCAAATGATGCTGTCAGCACTTCAGATGTGTGAAAACCATTCCAAGGATTTGGATGCAGAGAAAAGGGAAAGGGATGATTTGTCCTCAGGTCATGCTGACAAACTAATGTGACACTTGTTAAGACTGGAGTGGTCTGACCTTTGTGGGTTTGAGAGTAGGTGTCCAGAGCTGTTCTGGAGCAATTAGTCCACAGAGATTTCTGGCATCATTTGGCAACTGTAAAGTTCATATTGTTACTTGAACTGAGATGTACAGAAAAATAAGAAAAGAGGATGGTGAGTTTTGTTGTAGAAATAGAGGATGTTGTCTTATTTGGGAGAGGTGGGAAAAGGAGTGAGGAACTGAGAATAGTGAGTCATGAACTAATTAAAAAGTGAGAGGTACAGAATGTGGATATGTGATAATGAGTCCATGAATAAACCATGGCCTTCTCTGCGAGTCGAGTGATTATAATAATAAGGATCCTGTTTCAAAGTGCTCTTAATAATTTGTAATTCCATTTACATCTCACTGCTGTGGTACATACTTATGATCCTAGCACTCAAGAGGTTGAGGCAGGAAGTTCACAAGTTCAAGGCCAGCTTGGGCTACCAAGCAAAACCCTATCTTTTTTTTTTTTTTTTTTTTTTTGGTTTTTCGAGACAGAGTTTCTCTGTGTAGCTTTGCGCCTTTCCTGGAACTCACTTGGTAGCCCAGGCTGGCCTCGAACTCACAGAGATCCGCCTGCCTCTGCCTCCCGAGTGCTGGGATTAAAGGCGTGTGCCACCACCGCCCGGCGCAAAACCCTATCTTAAACCTCTGTGAAGGAGCCAGGTGGTGGTGGTGGTGGTGGTGGTGGTGGTGGTGGTGGTGGTGGTGGTGGTGGTGGTGGTGGTGGTGGTGCAGGTGCACACCTTTAATCCCAGCACTTGGGAAGCAGAGTCAGGTGGATCTTTATGAGTTCCAGGCCAGCCTGGTCTACAGAATGAGTTCCTGGACAGGCTCCAAAGCTACAGAGACACTGTCTGGAAAAAACAAAAACAGAAAAACCCAGAAACCTATGTGAAAGTTTTCCAGAGTGTAACTTTAGTGTGATGCCAGTAGCTTACTCCATATTTAGATGTGGGGTGCTTTGCATGCCTGCTATCTTTGAGTGGGTGAGATGGTGAAGGTCCTGCCCATTCTGAAACATCTGTATTCTATGTTAAGGAGCACTGAACACACAGGTGCCTTCTCTCATCCCAGAGTCACTGTGAAGACTGTTGTTCACTAAGTACTCCGGCTTTTGTATTGTAGTGAGCGAGGCTCTGTCAGCCAGCGACTCCTCTAGCCTACTTCTTCAGTCCTTGGCTGCTTACAGACCCTTGTTTTTTCCACACTGATTAGTGTCCGATGGTTGTGTTTCTATGGTTTCCTCCGAGTGTTTCTCCTCTCCTCTCCTTGTTTTGCCTGTTCTTTTATTTTTACTAAATCCTATGAATATGATTACTGAGATAACATGACCACACCTTTATCCCCGAGTGTCTCTGACAGGGAAACAACTGTTTTACAGTGTCACTGTTCACTATTCCAGCAGGAGATAAAAGATTTTTTAGTGCCTAGGAATACATTGAACTATATGTTTAGCATGTTCTCTGCTCACTGAATGTAGGCTCTGATTGTGAAAATCAGAATCAAGAGCGGAAAGCTTTGCTTTTAATTGCACATGGCTATGGCAGAAATCTGCCCATTCTAAAAATGTACCTAGAATTGTAATTTTTTTTGGGGGGGGGGGAGTACAGTCATGCTCCTCTTAATGTTGAAAAAAAAGTGTAGATGCTGAACAGGGAAGTTGTAGCTCCATGCCTGAATATGAAGGTGTGGTTCTGAAGCTGGCTTCTTTGCAGGCCATAGCCTTACAATTAGATCTAAAAACTGAATCACACGTGTGACATAGACCCTAGATGATTATGGTGGAGGACTACACTATTTGCAGCATCTGTCCTCACTTTCCATCATTTTGTGTTGTAATGGTCCTTCATGCTTAGGAATAGATACAGGTTTCAGAGAATAAGTAACTGAATGGTGAGACAGAATAGTACTAGTAAGTGAACACAAGTAAAATGAAGTAAGACAGAAACCTAGAAACTGGCCCAGCTCCCAACAGTCGGGCCAGGGAATTTGCTTCAGCCCTTCTGACATGGTGTTGGAGGCTTTAGACCGACAGGGCCATAAACTTAAAAGTAACAGTGATTTGTTTCTCTAGAGACAGAGTTCGCATATAGCCCAGGCTGGCCAGAGGCTTGCTATATAGTTTGGGCAGACTTCAAATCAAGAACTGCCTCAGCCTCCAGAGTGTTAGGATTGTAGGCACGAGTCACCATTCTTTGTTTGTTTGTTTGTTTGTTTGTTTGTGACAGGGTTTCATTCACTGTGTAGCTCTGGCGGTCCTCTGCCTCCTGGTGCTGGGATTAAAGATATGTGCCATTATGAACTGCTTAACTTTTCCTTTTTAAAGCAGTTTTACTGAGGAATAAATTACAAACAGTCAGATGTGCTGACCTGAGTTGCACAACTTAGAGTTTCAGAATCTTGATGTTGTATCATCTCCACAACCCTGACAAAGATGAGGAGCGTCGCCACCTCCTGGGGTTCCCTTTTGCCTCCTTGCCACCCTACTACTAGTCTTTCTGATTTTCCTACCGTAGTTTACTTGTATTTGTGTGAAAGCTTTTGTTAATGCATAGATCTTTCCCTTCATTTCTGTCTGAGTGGAATTTCTAAGTCATATGAAAGGTGTGCCTTCCACTTGAATTGTAGGTTTTTACTGAGGCAGAAGTTGTTAGGAATGGTTGTTTACCCTGCTGATGTCTAGGACATGTGGTGATCATGCAGAACCTTGCATATGATTTACCCTCATGTGTCACAGTTTCAGACATGAGACTTAGTCTCATTCATACTTCCATCCCTGTTCTTTCTAGTGATTTCTGATTTTACTATGAGGTTAACCACTGTGAGAAAAGGATACTTTCTAAGAACAGATTTTCTTCCCTTGGTGACTCTTTCAAATAACCCTACAAACAGATGGCAGTTCCCTTCTATGTGTACTTAGGAACGTGGTGTTGAGCTGTCTGCCAGCAGTGTCTTCTGACTTTGAAGAAACACTCATGCTCTCTTCTTTGCTCCTTCCAAGAACTCTGTTGGTGTGATGTTACTTGTGATGGTACTCATCAGGCATGTCATCTGTTTCATGCTGATTTCTCCCCTTCCCTAACACACAGCTTCCAGCCATATTCTCCTGAGAATTCTCAGGCCATTCAGTAGCATTGTTATAAATAGCTTCTGAGCTGAGTTGTAGCTCAGAAATAGGAGTGCTTGCCCAGCATTCCTAAGGACATTCTGGTGGTCACCTGTAGAGATAGGCAGTAAGAAGCTCGTTGGGGAAAGGTACCTGTTGACAACCTGAGTTCACTCCCTGGAGTTCATATTGTGGAAGGAGACCCCTCCAGGTTGACCTGGCTTCCACATTCACATCTTTATGTGCATATGAGCATACTAACACTAAACACACAATGCACTAAAATAAGTAAAGAAATATAATAAAATTAATGTATTCAAGGCATGTTAAGTGTCCAAAATAGTATGGCATTTAAATGATAAGTTTTGGGGAATTTAAGAAATAACCAGCATTCAGTTTTTCAGTTCCATGCATATCTTTATGTAGCATAGATTTTCCCCCTGCT
This sequence comes from Peromyscus maniculatus bairdii, assembly GCF_049852395.1. Taxonomy (NCBI): domain Eukaryota; kingdom Metazoa; phylum Chordata; class Mammalia; order Rodentia; family Cricetidae; genus Peromyscus; species Peromyscus maniculatus. Next base: position 9,324,208 of record NC_134864.1, read on the forward strand.
TTATGTTTCTCTATAACCATGTTTAGCTCTAAACCCTCACTGCTCTCTACCTCATCTCACCTTCTCTTAAGTCTTGCTCTCACCCAGAAACCTCTCTAAAATGCAGCCCCTCCTTGCTGTTGTGTTCATCTTACACTGTATAGCTTATTTGTTCTCTTTTCCATCAGAATGTAAGCTTCCCAAAGGCAGACATTGTCCCTTATGTCCCCAGTGCTTAGAGCAGTGTCCGGCATGAGGTAGACACTTACTAAGTCTTGTTGGAGGAACTTATAATTTAAGCAGTATGTTACAGATTTTTATGCTATTAAACATGAGATAACATTTCATGTACAGTGATCTCTGGGAATGAAGATAGCTACTATTAGCATTTTCCCCAGTAGAGTTGATATTTGTGAATGAGTATTTATTTGGGGTTTCAGGACAGGGTTTCTCTGTGTAACCTTGGTCGATTGGAACTCACTCTCTAGACCAGGCTGGCCTCGAACTCACAGAGATTCACGTGCCTCTGCCTCCCGAGTGCTGGGATTAAAGGCATGTGCTACCACTGCCTGGCCTTGTGAATGAATATTAATTAATTCAAGCCAGAAGCAGAAGTTCATTCAATACCAGTCTCTTTCGTTTGTCTTTATAGCTATAACTACTTTGTTTATACAAATAAGCTGACATGTTATAGTTACATCTTTTTGTCTCTGTACTTCAAAGGTGTCAATCTGTTTTCTATTGCTGTGATAAAACATCATGGCCAAGGCAAATTTGTAAGAGGAAGGGGTTATTTGAGCTATGTTTTCAGAGGGAATAGCGGTCTCAGGGAATAGCACATCAGGGAAGCATGCGACAGACTGGCGTAGTGGCAGGCAAAGCTGAAGCTCACATCTTAACAGCAAGCAGGAAGCAGAGAGTGAACTGGGAATGATGCCAGACTTTGACATCCCAAAGCCCACCCCAGTGATGGACTTCCTCTAGCTAGGCCACGCCTCTTAACACCCCCCCCCCAACAGTACCACTAACTGGGGAGTGCTGTGGGATGTTCTGTATGTTAAATGTGTTGCTCTGATTGGTTAATAAATAAGATACTGATTGGCCAGTAGCCAGGCAGGAAGTATAGGTGGGACAAGCAGAGAAGAGAATTCTGGGAAGTGAAAGGCTGAGACAGAAAGACATTGCTATGAAAAGCGAGATGTAAGGTACTGGTAAGCCATGAGCCACATGGCAACATACAGACTAATAGAATGGGTTAATTTAAGATATAAGAACTAGATAACAAGAAGCCTGCCATGGCCATACAGTTTGTAAGCAATATAAGTGTGTTTACTTGTTTGGGTCTGAGTAGCTGTGGGACTGGCGGGTGAGAGAGATTTGTCCTGACCGTGGGCAAGGCAGGACTGGATAAAACTTCAGCTACAGGGAACAAGTATTAAAATGACTGAGACTATGTGGGACATCTCATTCAAACTACCACATTCCACGGCCTCAGGACAAGACTCCCAACCCAATCAAGCTTCCAACTTGTGAAAGGAAAACTAAGCAATTTTCTACTCCTAGAAAAGAACAACCAAGTTGGTAGCCAAACTTGGCAGTGATGTTGATGGGGTGCTGGATTTAGAGTAATGAAGGATACAAGAATAATTAAAGGGGTTGTGGAATCTTGCTCCACGGTTTCAGAGGAGGCCCCTTGCATGAAGCTGTGAAAATGAAGCTTGAGTTGAGCATTGGTGACCCCAAGATGTTGAAGATGCCAGAGTCCTGGGATTTCTGCCAAGGATTGCTGCACACAGAAATTGGAACTAGTTCAGAAAGAGGTAGGCAGCACAGCCCACTGGGCAAACCCATCCACGCCATCTAACACCAGCCGTGGAGCTGCAGGATTTGGAGTTTGCCCTGCTGGGTTTCAGTCTTGCTTTGCTCTGGTGTTAACTCACTGTAGCCAGATTCCTCCCTTTTGGAATGGAAATGTATATTCTCTGCCATTGTATGTTGGAAGTATGTCATTGGTTTTTTATTTTATAAGGGGCTTACAATGAAGAGACTGCCTTTGAGTCTCAGAAGAGACTCTTGAAGTTGGACTAAATGCATTTTGTATTATAACCATGAGTCTGTGGGACATGGAAGTGGAATGTGATTTTTTTTTTTTTTGAAAGATTTGTTTCTTTATATGTATACAGTGTTCCAACTGCATGCCTGCCTGCAGGCCAGAAGAGGGCACCAGATCTCATTACGGATGGTTGTGAGCCACCATGTGGTTGCTGGGAACTGAACTCAGGACCTCTGGAAGAGCAGCCAGTGCTCTTAACTGCTTAGCCATCCCTCCAGCCCGGAATGTGGTGATTTGAATGAGTGCCCTGTACAGGCTCAGTCATTTTAATTTGAGTACCCAGGTGTTTGGTACTGTTGGAGAGACTTAGGAGGTGCAGCCTTGCTGGAAGAAGTACATCACTTGTGGGGGGTGGGCTTTGAGGTTTCACAGCCTCCCACCATTTCCATTTGCTCTCTGCTTCCTGCTTGTGGTTTAAGATGTCTTAAGCATGCCTGCTGACATGCTCCCTGCTATAATGGTGATGATCTCTCTTTTTTTTTAATTAATTAATTTATTTATTTTTATTGTCAACTTGATACAGTATAAATTCTTATCCTAATAGTGAAATGTTTCACTGAAGCTTGCCCAGTAATTGAGTAAAACCAAAACTTATTATAAACCACAGTCATCCTAGGGTCCCCCCTGCTATGTAGCCTCCTTGGTTCTGTGGGTTGCAGTCTGATTGTTCTTTGCTTTATACCTAGTATCCACTAATGAGTGAGTACATACCATGTTTGTCCTTCTGGGTCTGGGTTACCTCTCTCAGGATGATATTTTCTAGTTCCATCCATTTTTGGCTGGTCTCTTAACTTACTATGTAGCCAAGGATGGTGAACTTCTGATCATCCTGCCTATACTTTTTTTGAGTGGTGGGATTACAGGTTGTCCAGTTTGAGACTGGATTTTCTAAATGAAACTTGAATCATCTCTGCATAGTTTCTGACCCAAAACAGTATATCCAGTGCCACTCTGCCTTGAAGAAGCACCTTAGATTTGGGGCAACACAACAGGTTCCTGCTGCTACTCCCAACCTCTGAACCTGTTTAAACATCCAAATGGTGAACTGTGTGTGTGTGTGTGTGTGTGTGTGTGTGTGTGTGTGTGTGGTTTTAAAGTAGGGAAAGGTGAAATTCGAGGAGCAAAGTGAAGCTGGTGTGACCTCTGGACTTTGAGAGCACATAGTAATTCTGGGGTAGGGCAGATGTGGAAGTTGGTTCTGTCCAAGTGTTAGTGTCCATGAAACCCTAGAAACTTTCTTCCCTGGAGTTACTCATCATCTGTGTGATTCCTTGAAGGCAAGAGGAAGCAGGTTGCAAAGCTCCAGTGGAAGGAAGGGTTACGTCCTCTTACTGTAGCAGTGGGCAGGGAACCAGGAGCTTTCTCCTACTGTAGTTCAGAATTCAGCCCCAGTTGCCAAGAGTAAAATGTGTTTAGCTTCAACTATGGCTAGAAGCACGAGTTGGTACACTATGCTGGGCCGGGGTACACTCTACACTGTAGTCTTCTGCTTGTCCGCTCTAGAGGAGAGGAGGCCTCCTTCTCCTTGGGCTATCTGGGCTGTTGAGCCAGGTGTGGGAGGGTTGTCGGAGCTCACCAACTGTAGTCAGCCTCTGAAACCAGGAGGGGGGGAGGGCTCACAGCTGAGCTCGGGCCTTCTGCAGTGTAACCCACTCCTTGGCTGCATTGTGTGCTGCAAATCCAGGAAAGAGAAGTGGGTCAGGTCTGGTGGCAGCTTTGAATAGGGAAGTGCTGACTGAGAAGCAGATAGCTTTCCTGAGAGAAGAGTTCATTTAAAAAGAAAACAGGTGGATCTTAGTTACTTAAGACATTCTGATCGTTAAATAAAAACTTTCCTGGGCAGAAGGAGCATGATGGAAGAAGAAGAACACTAGCTTCTTTGTGACGACAAAATCAGAGTAACTGCCATCAATGAACTAGAAGGCCAGCTAGAGGGAAAGGACAGTATGGCAGGAGGGTTGGCTGCAGCACACCTTCTTCTGGATCACTGTGGGTGAATTTAGAGTGGGCTGTGTGGTCTGCAGTGAAGAAGCCTGACACAGATTCTGTACCATGGTGATTGAAGTCAAGAGAACGAGGTCAGCCAAGCCTTGGGATCACATGGATGTGCTGTAGTGTATGCAAAGATGCCACCTACAGGAAAAGTCCTCACATTTGGAGCTAAAAGTACCAACAAGTGTCTTTTCCCAAGACTTGTTACTGTGTCACAAATCTAGGTATATTAACAAAGAGGAAATGATCTTACAGACATCTTGAAAAGAAGAATGATTCGGTTTGCTCACCATTTTAGGGTGGCAGTCCATTATGCAGGGAGGGCATGGTAGATCTCACATCATGGCAAACAGGAAGAAAAGCAGTATAGGAAGGCAAGATGCAGCCCCAAGAGCCTCACACAGGGTCGTCGTCTCTACTGCAGCCAGCTCCCACTTCCATGGTCCTATCCTGAACTGAAGGGCTCCTTAGGTCTGAGTCCTCAGGATTGGTTTCTGGAAAGGCCTCACAGACACTCCTAAAGCTGTGCCTTACTGTCTCCTAGGGTGTTCTCAACTCAGTCAAACTGATAGCAGATTAATGTATCAAATAGAAAAGAGAATAGTTAAGCAGCCACTTGGGAGGAAAGAAAACAAAAAAAAAAATCAAAACATATTTTGTGAAACGAGTGAGTGAATTGTTTATTAAGACATTCATCTAATCTTGGTTGTGGAAGACCTTTTAAAAACACGACACCAGAGGCTGAATCCATGAAGTAGAACTGACTTCTTAGAAATGGAAACCTAGCTGGTGTGCTGGCCAAGCTGTGTGATCTACAGAGTGAGTTCCAGCACAGCCATGGTATTGGGGAAAACCCTCTCTCAATACGCATACACGCACACATCCCAAATACGTAAATGAAATGGCAAAGGCCTTCTGAATCAACAATTCAGTGATAATTAGTTCTTTCTGTTCTTCCAGATTACAGTACTCACTTAGGGCTCATACTGCATGTAACCAGCTGGGGCCATGGCTCTTAAGACCCTCTGCAGGGGGTCATGCACATTAACTAAAATATTAACAAAAGTAAAAGCAAATCGAGGAGCTTTCCACATCACTGGCCCAAAGATGCTCCTCTTGCTAAGAACTGGACATCAGTTCTTTGGGAAGAAGTGGAAATAACCAGTAATCTAAGCTATTTCAGCAATACTAACATTTAGCAAGGACTGTGAAATAAAGGACAAATAATAATTAATAAGATTTTTTAAGATTGCCAGAGTATGATTGCTGAGATCTGGTAATGGCTGCTTTAACTATTGGATAACATAGTGTTGGCCTCAAAGTTGGCTTGTTTTTTAATTTAGTTTTGTGTGTCCATGTGCCATGGATCTTGGGTGGAGGTCAGAGGACAGCTCGCGGGAGTTGGTCTCTCCATCTTGTGGGTCCTGGGGATTGAACTCAGGTCTTCAGGTTTGGTAGCAAGCACCTTTGCTTGCTGAGCCATCTCACTAGCCTACAGCCTCAAAATTCTTGAAGAAGCCTGCTTTTAGTATATTTATGCCACAGTTAGATAGACAGGCTGTGGCACCCTCTGCTGGCAGCAGCCCCTTCAGCCCCTTCTTGAAGCTAGGTTGGGTCCAACCAAATAGGCAAGAGGGACTGTGTGCTGTGGTACCTGTAGACATCCTCCTAGGTTCTTGCCAGTACTTACTTCCTAAGGGCTTGTTCTCTCCTGGAAGCCTCACCAAGCACTCACTGAAACAGTGGTTATAACTCTCCAATTCCTACTGTGCCCGAGTCCTGAGCCCTCTAGCAGGAAGGTGTACTGAGTACGCATGTGCTGAGTGATGGGAAGCTGTGCACAGGTGCTGGGCAGACAGCAGTCAGGTCTCATCAGCCTCCCCATGGAAATGGTATCCTCATAAGGGATCTGGGAGCTGGCCAGTAAAGAGTAACTCACCAGGCAGGAGATGGGTTAAGAGGGGTCACACTAACTCTCTTCCTGAGGGATACCCTGCCCTTCTCTGGGGGCACCTTTGCCTGTGGAGCGGGTACTGCTGGTGGCCGTGTGGGGCAGGACAAGGCTGTGCAGTGTGCAGCTTTGCTGAAGGAACCTGGGGACTCTGGGGTCCTGTGTGAACCTCTTCGTTCTCGGTCTGCCATAGCCTAACTTCGTGTTTGCTTTTGTTCCCTTTTTTTTATTTAAAGGTTTTTTTGTTTTGTTTTGTGTTTTTAATAGATGAGGGTTACTACCAGGGTGGAAAATTTCAGTTTGAAACTGAAGTTCCTGATGCCTACAACATGGTGGTGAGTAGCCTCTACCTAAACCTCACTCCCCACACACACCAGGGACAAGGCATGGAGACATGGGGGACAGTGAAAGGTTTCAGGAACTCATTGTCCAACAGGTATTCATCGTGCAGATGTTCTGCCTCTGTAGTTCATGTAAATTTTTAAAATGGGGGGCACATGTATTTAGACTGTGATTTTATTATGGTATAATGACAAAGCTCCAGGGGCCAATTTTAGAATTTCAGGTAATTAATAACCTATAGCTACATATTAGTCCCTTGAAGATCATATTACAAGCTGGGCGGTGGTAGCACACACCTTTAATCCCAGCACTCAGGAGGCAGAGACAGGCAGATCTCTGAGCTAGAGGTCAGCCTGGTCTACAGAGTGAGTTCCAGAACTGCCGGGGCTATAGAGAAAAACCCTGTCTCGAAAAACTTAAAAAAAAAAAAAAAAAGGTCATATTATGTACTGATTATACCAAAGACTGTCACATACGGCTTTGCTTTTGAGGATAGATCAGTAGGGAAGTAAGGTGATATATAGAAAGTTGAAGTGATAAAAATGGTAAGTAGCTAGACAGATGGGTAAATGGTGGAGAGTGGATTTATAGGGATTCCAAAAAGAAGGTGAGAACACCACCTTTGAGGGTGGGGGTGGCAGAAGGGAGCAGTTAGTCACCCCATTTGGTTCAGAGGCAGGGATTGGGTGCGATGGCTGTGCAGACTGTGGTCAGAGGTGTGGAATGGAGCACGTGCACCAGGAGCTCCAGCTCGGAGGATCCTACACCACACTTGAACACAAATGTGCACATATATTCATATGCGCATACAAATGTAACAAAGAATAAAGTAGACTAACCTTGGCCTAGGAAACTGTAGCACTAGTGTCTGCACATACATCTGTCTGGAGCAGTAATGGTCAGCTGTGGGTCTGTGACTTAGGCATAGCAATTTGAGACCAAGGGGTGGAGTGGGTGTGCGCTCCTGTGTGTGAGTACACACATGCATATTGCAGGTATGTACGGGGGAGACTTGTGACCTCTCTCTCTGTTGCAGCCTCCCAAGGTAAAATGCTTGACTAAAATCTGGCACCCCAACATCACAGAAACAGGAGAAATATGTCTAAGGTAAGTCCCTTCCTCCCTTCTGCACGTGTGTGAGCCTCTTCAAATGCACTCCTGTAAGGGGATCTCGCTTGGCTACAATTCAGAAATGCCAGGGCCCTGCTGGTCCTCACTGTGCAGTATGGTGCTCTCTGTTTCCACCTCCTTTAGTGAACAACCACAGTCCCAGTTTATGGCTGATGTTAACTAACAAGGAGGAAGGGGTGGGTAAGGAAAACAGCAGGAGCCCAGCTTCGGTGACCTCAGACACTTGCACTGAAGATCCGTTCCGTAATGTCCTTTCTGAGTGGGTAGCTTCCCTGTGTCTCGTCAGCTGTAGACTGTGTCCTGCTCTCACAGTGGTATAAGGTCAAGGCCTAGCAGTTCCAACCTTCCCTGGGAGCTTCCTGGTCTCTGAAGAAAAGAACTGCAGAAGAGAAAGGGGAGCTTCTTTTCATAGTAGAGCATTTGAGCTTGCCTGTGTAGACCCTTTTCCTAGTACTCCAGGGTATTAATGGTGGCTGTCTGGTCTAGACAACTACCGTTGCAGATCCTCTCTGACAGGAGGACTTGGGGAGGCTAACAAGGCACTGCCTCATGTTCAGCTACCCTGGGAAGCAGGCTTCTTACCTCCGTTGTAAAGGGTTGGGTCCTGAGGCTGTTCTTAGGGTGCCTCTCTTGTTTCTCCATTCTCCTCAGTAAGCACTGCGTAAGGAAGATAACCTGTGCCTGAATGCCTCTTGTCTGGTCTTTTTTGTCTGAGAAATGTAGCCCGTGCCATCAACCCATGCAGAAGCTTTAAAAATACTGTCAGGTGTGGTGGCACATTTGGATCTCTGAGTTCCAGGCCAGCCAGGGCTTCATAATTCAGACCCTGTCTCAAAACGAAAACATGCCATACAACAAATAATAATAAACGATAAACACAAAACTGAAAGAGTATCCCTGAACTACTTGTTATCCTTGTATTTAAGTATTCAATTTGAAAGCATTAACACTGGACAAAGGGCTCAGGCTCACTGGCCACCAGGAAACATGCAGGAGCACCATGAGGTTGTGGCTTGCTACTCCCAGACTGGAGAGTGTGGGAGAGAAGAGAGACCAGCCTCAGCATTGGAGGGTGTGGATGCTACACACTTTGGGCAAATGGTTCCTTCATTCACAGATAAAATAGTTACCCTGTTGGAGGAATTATGTTTTGGGTTATGCCTGACAGATAAATTACAGACTAGTCCTCACTCATTCCCTCTATCATTTTTGTTGCCGTCACTGTTTCTGGGTCTTAAACAACTTTTTTTGTATGTATGTTGTTCCAGTGATGCTTTTTTGATGCGTGTGGTGGCACATGCCTGTAATCCAAGCACTCAGATGGCAGAGACAAGAGAATTGATACAGTTTCAGCTAGCCTGGAGTATATAGCGAGTTCCAGGCAAGCTAGGACTACACCTGAGACCCTGTCTCTAAAAAAAAGGTTTTCCTTTGCTTAGAATTCCATGTAAAGGATGAATAGTCCACACACAGTCAGTAGACAAAATAACAGGAGATACTGTAACTGAAATCCAGCTTTGGAGGTGAAGGTTATCCTCAGTAGACCGAAGACTGACCAACCAAGAGGAGACAGGCTGCATGGGTGCAGTTCATTCCTTTATGGTGAATAGCCACGGCTCCTCACTAACATGTGTCTCTGTTTGCAGTTTACTAAGAGAACATTCAATTGATGGCACTGGCTGGGCGCCCACTAGGACATTGAAGGTAAGAGGTAGCATTCGTTCTTCTGTAGTCCTCAGGCAGGCAGCCTCCTGGAGGAATTGCACCCTTGTTCCCAACCACACACCTTCTGGGTCTGCTCCACCAAGTATTGCTTAGCCAGTTCTAACTGGATCAGAGTCCTTGTGGACCAGCCCTGTGGTATTCAGGAGTCAAACCACAAGAGAAAGCCTAGTGGTCTTGTTCATTCAGTGGGCCTATCTTGAGTCTTTCTGGGTATCTGGAAGAGCTACAAAGTGTGTAGGTTACTTCCTGAGTCAGAAGGATTGTGAAGTGATGGGTAGATTATTACTGGATAGGCTCCACAAGGGAGAAAAGTACAGGGAAAACATTTGACCCTGATCCCATGTCAGAATGTGTAGACTTAATACAATTATACCCTGTTCCTCCCAAACTGTTGCCTGACACATGGACCACCCAGCCTTTCCCCATGTCCTGTCCTTAGGATTGTCCCATTACCCAGAAAGAAGTCTCCTCCAGCCCTCCTCATGGCATCTGTTCCTTCTGCAAGTCTCTGGGATGGCTGCCATTTCCTCTGCAGTATCTCTGCTGCTTGGGGCAGTGGCCTGCTGTCAGCTCAGATGTCTAGCCCCTTTTTTCAGGCTTAATGCTTATCTTCACCTCCAGTGCCAGTCACTAGCCAACTCACACCAGAAGGTCAGATGTGCCAAAACAGATAGGTGGGAGAAAGCAGGGAACAGTAAAATATATATATTAGCAGATACTATGGGAATCAATATCTGAGAATCAGCTTAAAAGAACAAGACTTTGGAGTTGAAGAATCAGGTAGAGAAGGAGTCTGTGGTCGCCATGGTTCCCATCTGAAGATCAGATCTGTGAGCACAGATAATGTTTTTTAGTGCTATTGTAGTGGGAATTAGTGATCTTAGAAGTGCAAGTCTCCCCTAATTCTTGAAGTAACTAGAGAAGATTAAGAAGATGTAGTGGAGTAATTTATCACTGAACCCCCAGGGGCAGTAATGTTACAAAGCAGCAGGCTTTGTTTTGAAGGGAAATTCCAGAAGTCCAGTCTGTGTAACAGGAGATGGGGCGTGGCTCCACATGTGGCCCGTGGCTCATGGTCCCTGCATCTGTCTTAACATGGAAGGCAGTTTCAAAGGTGGTCAGAGGTTAGACTTGAAGAAAGGGTTCCTGTTTTCTGTCTTGAGAAAAGCACTATGATGCATATTTCTTGGTTACATGTTTAAAAGACTTAGTGGACAGGAGCCTGATAATTGTTCTTTCTTCTTTCAGGATGTTGTTTGGGGATTAAACTCTTTATTTACTGTAAGTATATTACTCGTCCCGTTTCTTGGTTTTCTGGCTGCTGGTTTGAAACACAAGCTTAAAAAGCACGGGGTCTTAGAAGCCATCCTCCTTTCCATTTGATGACCAGATTTTGCACTGTGACTGACGCAGGAACTTAGGGGGCCTTAGGGTGACGTATTTGGAGATTTTCTGCCTTATGAGATGCCTCCTGTCATCTGTGGCATAGCATGCTTGATTTTAATCATCAACAAAAGGAAAAACAGTAGAACTTCCACTAACCTGTGAGGCCCTGCCCAGGGTTGTGGTGTTTCTGGGCAGCACACACCTACAGGGAAACCAGCATTTGCAGACATTTCAGGTTCTCCTTGTCTCTTTGAAACCACAACCTTTGGGTCAGACCTGGATTCCACCACTTGGATGTTTTTTCCAGTGTGCTCAATCATTTTGATGTGGGCCTTGGCTTCTTCGGTGACATAACGGGATTCAACGCCCTCTTTTGGCCTCTGTGGACACCAGACACACATGCAGTGCACAGACACAGACGGGCAAAACACCCCAACACATAAAGATAAATAAACCATTTTAAGACAGTGGAAAAACCCCACTGCTAGGGAGATTTTTAATTAGGCCAGGGCTCTGGGGTTACAGCCACTTCGTGTGGGGATACATGTGGGGAATAGGTATGTCTAGAGGCCAGGGGTCAACCTCAGGTGTTACTTCTCAGGAGCCTTCCACCTTGCTTTTTTCAGATAGTTTCTCACTGGGACCTGGAACTCAATAATTAGGCTAAGAAAGAACCTGCCTGTGTGTGTTCACACACAAAGAATAGACCCTTCTGTTTGAAGAGCCTCATTGTAAGAATGATTGTTCAAGGCTAGAGAGATGATTCATCGGTTAAAAACACTGGCTGCTCTTCCAGAGACCCAGGTTCTATTTCTAGCACCCTCACAGCAGCTCACAACTTTCTATAACTAGTTCCAGGGAATGCAGTGCCTTCCTCTGGCTTCCACAAGTGTACACACACACACACACACTTACACACACACACACACACACACACTTACACACTTCACCTTTATACATGCAGGCAAAACACTCATATACATAAAATTTAAAAAAAAAAAAAAGGTCTTTTAAAGAGAACAGTGGTCCTTTACCAGTTATCAGATAACATCAAATTAATGGGATTGGTATCTTCTCCAGTTTCCCCAGAGTGGGGATAGTCGTGTATAGGCATACCCTTGACTTTTACTCAGCTGTCATTCACCAGTTTGAAAAGCACCCCCTGCTCAGCACTCTGCAGTGAGGGGCTTGGAGTGCTTGGACGCTCTCTAGGCTGCTGTGCCAGTCACTGACTCCCTGAGGCTCGTTGTAGACTGAAGGGTTGCTACAGTGGGAAAGCAGCTTCTTCCCCACACTCATTATGAGTTGTTCTCTTTTTCAGGATCTTTTGAATTTTGATGATCCACTGAATATTGAAGCTGCAGAACATCATTTACGAGACAAGGTGAGCTGGCAAACGGGCTGCTTCTAGGTAGACACATAAGATCAAAAGAGTCTCAACTGGGTAAGTGAGAACTGAAGTGGTGGATGTGGGGCAGCCATTTAAAGCAGTTTATTTATGTCACAGTAAATGTGCGCTTTGCTCATAGTGAAAGTGGCTTTTATTGCAGATAAAACTGTAATAAAATATCAGTATGAGTAAAAGAACAGGCTCATTACGTCATTAGCAGTAAGGTAGAGCTGGGGTAGAACTTTGTGGTAGAGGACTTGCAAAACAAAACAACAAAACCCTACCACAATGGTGAGGGATACAGAAGGAAAGATGGGTCACATCAGGCCACCTGCCTCTTTCCACACATGCGTTTGCCTTTACCCAAAATAATGGACTCTTGTCAATTACACTTACTCTTCATTATTTCTTTTTCTCTGATCAGATCATAAACTCCTTCCTGGGCTCTTTTCCCCCACAGGATGTTTCCCTGCTGTAAGCAGCAAGTCAGTAAACACATCCTTAAATATGCTGGTATTTGGTTCAGTCCTGTAGCCAGATGGCTGGATCAAAGATGCTGTGTGTGCTTAATTTGAATAGTGGGCTGGTTGTTTATCTTTGAGACTCAACAGGGCACAAGTCCATGCCTGTATAGGTTGGTGTACTTCACTGCACACTGCCTGAGAAGGCCGCTGCTGCCCTCGGCTTTCTAAGCTTCTTGGTAGATCGCGGGTGGCAGTGCGCTTGCTTTGGACCTCTTTGAGCCGTTCTCAGAGATTGTATTTAACATTTTTTTTCTGATGTGCCTGCTAAGGGCCTGGCTCTGTTGCTAGTTGTTTGCATATGTAAGGACAGAGCTGATGTTTTGTACATCAGACACTGTTTCTGTCTTAACTCCTTCAGATGGGTGTGAGGTGCTTCTAATAAAAAGGCCTGTTAATCAAATACCCGGGCCCCTAAGAAGGAAGGAGCCTGTATATGTGTACCAAGCTGATAGAGTTGCCGTCACCGCACAGTGGGTCGATGTAAGGGTTCGTGAATGGGAGCATGGAAACCTCAGGAAAGACAAGGGACAGAGCACTGTTACGGAAAGGTTCCTGGAATGACTGCACAAAGGATTTCTACAGAGGACCAGAAACAGTCCTGTGTATCCTGAGCAGGAATGTACAGAAGCTTCTAGCGTGACCTAGGCTGAGGTAGCTTGAGTTGTCCATCCTCAAGCAGCCTCTTAAGGCTCCCCCTATTTTTAATTTATTTAATTACTTGAGGTAGGGTCTCACTATGTAGCCCTGGCTGGCCCAGAACTCTCTGTAGACCAAGCTGGCCTCACACTCAAAGATCCACTGCCTCTGCCTCCTGAGTGCTGGGACTAAAGACATGCACCACCACACCTGACTGAATTCATTTTGTATTGTTAGGGGCTGAATCTGGGGACTTGTGCATTCTACCAAACATTCCTAAATCCCCATCTCCTTTTATTTGAAATGAGGTCTTGCCAGGATGGCTTTAAGTCCTAAACTGAAAATATCCACATTCCTCAACTTCTAAACTAGTTGAGACCATAGACACATGTTGCCATACCTGGCTAGGAAGGCTATCTGATCCTTTGATGACCAGTGTGGCTATTTATTGTGTATCCTCACTTTATTACCTCCTCCAACTAGTTATACCTACTTTAATTTGTCAGTGGGGCTACAGTCTTAGGCTCCAGCATCCATGGTCTTCATTCTAAAGTCTTGTGTTCTTAAAAATGAAAGAGGAAGTTAGAGGCAGCAGGAACTACAGTAGGAAGCCTCCTGTGGGCCTGGCACTGGATTTGCCCCAAAATGAACAGAACAGAAGGGGCCAAGAAAAGTCTTGTCCTGAGTTAAGGATGGGCATGGTTAGGATGAACTCCCATTTCACATTCTAAGCCTCTGTGATGATTCCTGGTGAGCTCACAGTATTGCTCAGCTCTGGAAACTAGAAGTGATCTTGAAGACATTTTGGAGTTTCTGCACGGCCCTTCCCAAATCTTGAGTGAACGGCCAGTATGGGAACTTCTGCACAGCACAGATGTGGAGAGGCGGCAGCAGAGTCACCTAGAGTCAGATCACCACTTGACTGGAACTAAGTCCCTGACCTTACCATAGTGTTCCAACTGAGAACATGCCTGGCCTTGAAAGAGTAACTTTGCCAGTCCAGAATAGAGCAGGGGGGCGTGACACAGCTGGTCAGGTGGGGCCCCATTACAGAGAGGCAGTTGTAGGTAGGCACACTTTGAAGAGAGCTCAGCAGCCCCTCAGCATGTGCCAAGCCTTCGCCTTTATCCCGCTCAGTGCTGTGGGGAACAAGCAGGGGAGCCCTCCCTGCCCCAGGACTTACTCGGGAACAAAGCTTATAGCTGTGCGGTGGGGACAGCAGTGCCTATAGCTGAGTTGTTAGAGGGAGCTGATGGGAGCTTCGGGGCCGTGGGATTCGGCTCCTAACCTTGAGAGGGCAGACTAGGGAAACAGACTAGGTAGTGGCCCAGATCTCAGAAGGCTTTCCCACACAGACTGACCTGGGTGAGTGAGTCCTTGGGTCTTTGCTGTGTTGTGTCATCTGAGGAGCTCCAAGGGCCATGGTTTCTTGACACGAGAGAATGGTAAGCTCTGTGGCCCACTTGCCTTTCCTCCAGGTTTGGTGGGTGTAGGGAGGGTGGGACTGTGAAGGTAAGCACATTTAGTGGACAGCAAGACCCTGGGAAGTTACTCTGGGAAGATGGATCTAGAAGCAAAGGTCTGTCAAAGAGTGGGTCTGCTCCTCCCCCATGGTCCATTGGTCACTGGGCCATGGGGGCAAAGGAGGCAGTGGTAGCCAGCAGAGCCTTGTCCAGCCTGTGAGTACGACAGAGATAGCCCCCTGGGAGGTGACTTCAGTGAATCAGCACACCTTTATTTCAGAGTGTAGGGCATATATAGGATTGGAGACAGTAGCTGGGAGTCCCCTAATTTGCATTAAACAGCATGCTCCTCTCAGAAGCACAGTCCTAGTGTGATGCTCCTAGCACAATGTCTAATTGACATATGAGCAGGGAATGCTTCTGCAGGGAACTGTATCCGTCCGGGGGTCACACTAGAGATAAGTCAGGCATCTGGGCCTAGAGACAGTCTCCAAATAAGGTCAGGTAGAGAACAGGGCGCCTTCTGCCAGTGGGAAGGAGTTGTCCATGGTGCCAGCTCAGAGAGCTGCCAGACCATGTTAGACTGCAACCTCTGACCAGCAGGGCCTCCCAGCAAGAGTAGCTGTGTAGCTCATACTACTGCAGAAGAGTGTTGGCATTGGGACCACGAACATGCTTTCCCAGACTTGATGGTCCTGTTGGCACAACTGAGGGTGTGGGGTGAGTTGCTCTTAGGATTTCCTCTCACCTGGCCTCTGCTGTGCCCTTCCCCGCCACACCCTCCCCTGCACAGTTTGCACTTGGGTCATGGAGAGCTGGCATCATTGGTGACATGAAGCCAGGCTTCTCCACAGGGTCCTTCACTTTGGGGACATTTGCCGTGTTCCTGAAGTGTCCCTTAGCTCTCTTACTGTTCTCTGCTGTAACCTCTCCCCCACAGGAGGATTTTCGGGACAAAGTGGATGAATACATCAAACGCTATGCCAGATGATAAGAGGAGAGATTACAGGTCTGAGGACTCTGTCACAGTTGTCTCTGATGTGAAACAGCTCGAGGTAGCCCACCTCCCCATCCTCATACTCCCTGTCAGCCCCTTGGGATTGTCCCAGTCTTGCGACCATGTTGTCCTGAAGAAGACCATCATCCTGACTACACAATACAGCAAGAAAGTGTGTCTGGGCCTCGAGAGCGTTGTCTGCTTCCCTTAACATGTTTACTGAAACTCTACTGTCTAGGCTGTGGGATTCCTCCGAAGTTGTAATGAACTCACCACTGAGGATAGCGCTTGCTTCCCCTCCCCCAACAAAACCGGTGTCCTGCACAAGTGATGTAATGGCACGTTCCGTGTGACTGGCAGATTGGCAATAAGAACCCGCTATAAACTGTGATTGGATGCACATTCTCTTAGCTTCTTCCACGAATGTTGGCCCTGCCTAGATGTGAAGCTTCCCAGAATGCATAGTCATTCACTGTAGATCTTACTGAAATGCGTATTTTATTTAATGTAAGTATATTTTGGAACAGATTTGTAATTTGTACAATTTGATGCTTTAATTATTTTTTCTATTCTCATTTAGTTTGTATTTTCATTGTATAGAGCAGACACAAAGATACTGGGTCAAGCAACTCTTGAAGAGAAATACAAAGAGACCATGAAAGGCACATTACTCATTTTCTCCAGATGCAGCAGGAATCAGGCTCCTAGACAGCAGCTCTTCCTGCTGTCCACATGTGGCAAGGATGTTTTGGCGACTTAGAACCTAGACCTGAATGATCAAAACCAAAGGCAGGAAGGCGTCTCTCACATGCTACCCAGACACAGCAGGCTGGGCTTCCTAAGCAAGGGTGGTGGCTGATTCCACAGTTGTCATAGCGTGAGCCGGGGCTTCCTTAACCGAGCTCTATCTTTGCGGTCCAGCAAGAGGAAATGCCTGGGGAATCAGCTCAGTCTCTGGTGCTGCCAAGACTGCACTGTGACTGTCTTCTGACTTGCCAGTGGT
This sequence comes from Peromyscus maniculatus bairdii, assembly GCF_049852395.1. NCBI lineage: Eukaryota > Metazoa > Chordata > Mammalia > Rodentia > Cricetidae > Peromyscus > Peromyscus maniculatus. The sequence continues at coordinate 9,340,840 of NC_134864.1, forward strand.
TCCAAGCCCAAATAGACTAGGCGGCAGCAGATGCCATGCTCAGTCAGGGTAGAGCACTTCAGAGTCAGGCCTGCAGAGAGACTGGTGGGTTTAGTCTCGCTTTAGACATTTAAACCAGTGCAATCTAATGCAAAATAAATGCATGTCTGGTTGCATTCACTGCCTGCCTAGCATCCACACTTAACTGCCAGTCTCCTGCCTGTCATCCTTGGGGTTTAGTGTGCTTTGCAAGGTCAGGCTTGCTTCCCACTTGGTAGCATTAAGTGGACTAGTTAGCCACAAGGGGTGGCCTCATCTGAAAGGCCACATACCTGGATGAACAGGGCAGGAGGGATGGGGCCGGCAGAGTGAATGGTGGGACCCCAGTAATCCAGGACTTGCCCAAGAGCCTGGAGACTTTATCCTCTGCCACTGTTGGTGTCACTGGGTACTCAGCAGCCAGGCACTCTTGGTGCCCAGCTGATCAAGGTGACTATCCAAAGATAGGACTTCCTCACAAGATGTTTCAGTGGAAGAGCACATGTGTGCTCAGTGTGGGAAACCAGCCCGCCGGCTCAGGCTGTGCTGACAATGGTGCTACCTCAGGGCATTACACAGTAGCATTTCATTAGAGGCAGGTCCCTGTGACAGGGCCTTTCCTGTCAGATAGCCCATACTGTCTCGTTCTGTTAGTGGAGATCCTTTAGAAATAGTTCTCTCCCCAGCTCACAGACCCTTCGCCTCACCTCTCACGGTGAGCAGCACTGTGCCTGACCTGCCACAGACTGCTAGCTTCTTCATCTCCCCACCCTGGCCAAAGTAACATTCTAACTAGTCCTTGTGACCTCAACCAAGCTGGTAAGTTTAGTTCTGCCGAGAAGTATAATCCCCAAGCTTGTGAAGAGGCTGGGTCAGCCTGCTATGGAAACTGATAGGAGTGGTCTGGCCTGGGGAAGGGAAGCTCTCGGGCAGCCTGAATACACTGTGGCTGTCAACCTCTGCCTCCTGGGTCTTGGCTCTGCTCTGGAGCCTCCTGCTCAGACTTGGGTGTCACTTGTATGTTCTCCAGAGCTTGGAGAAGGAAACACTGTGGGTGGGCCTCTCACCCCACGCCAACAGGTCACTTCCTTTTGCAGTCTTTCTAGGAGCCGGGGCAGGGGCACCATTAGGCGAGTCCAGGTCTTGGCTGCACACTGCTGTGCTCTTCCTCCCAGTCCTGCTCTTGCCCATTGGCTTGCTCTGCTTTCTGTTTGTTTTGTGTGGTCCAGGCTGGCCTTCTGCCTCGGTCTCCTGAGTTCTGGGATGGGCTGCCACAACACCCAGCTCATCTTGGTTTTTCACCCACTGTTTAGGGAGCGTGTGAGCAGATCCCAAGGTGCAGGGTCTTGAGTGGTGGGTGACCTCCTTTTTCACCATATTCAAGCACTGAGAACCTTACAGACACCGTGCAGTTGCTGCTGAACAGTCAGCAAGGTATGCTCTTGCAAGAGCAGTCAGTGCTGTAGAGAAGCTCTGTGGACCTTCTTCCCAGGGTGCACCACCGCCGTACCCTGACTCCTCGCTTCTGTAAATGCACTGCCATGAAAGCTCTCAGAGCGACCTAAAGCCACACCTTGTATCTCCTCCCCTGTGAAATCTGATGGGTTATGTTCTGGTTAACCTTTAGTTGAACTTCAAAATCACTGCGGTTCCTGTGGACAGCAGGGTGGGGTTTGTTGGTATTTGTTTAGATTTATTTATTTATGTATTTTAAGTATTATGAGTGCTCTGTCTGCATAGATTCCTGCTTGCCAGAAGAAGGAATCAGATCCCATTGCAGATGGCTGTGAGCCACCATGAGTTTGCTGGGAATTGAACCCAGGACCTCTGGAAGAGCGGCCGTCTGTGCTCTTAACCCCTGCGCCGTCTCTCCAGCCTGACATCAGGGTTTTTGCTGACAACCCAGCGAATTTTTTTTCTTTTCTTTTTTTGGTTTTTCAAGACTGTTTTCCTGTGTAGTTTTGGTGCCTGTTCTGGATCTTGCTCTGTAGATCAGGCTGACCTCGAACTCACAAAGATCCTCCTGGCTCTGCCTCCCGAGTGCTGGGACTAAAGGTGTGCGCCACCACCGCGCGGCCCAGCAGAATTTTTATTGTAAAAATACCACTAATGGGCTGGCAAGACAGTTCAGTGGTAAAGGTGCTTGTGCACAAGCCTGGTGACCTTAGTTTTATCCTCGGAATCCATGCAAAAGTAACTCCACAGAGTTGTCCTCTGATCTCCACATGTCTTGTGGCACATGCTCACACACATTAAGAAAGTTAGGTTTTAAAACAATAGAAGGCTGTAAGCCAGCAGCCGCAGTCTCTAGTAGGCCCTTCCTCACTGTCTGTCTCGAGGTGATTGCCCCTTCACCTCCTTACAAATATCCCATTTCAGAGATCCAGATTGCTACAGTTCCACTATTCTGAATGTGCTTAGTGTGGTAACATGGCTAGGAATACTTTTACCAAAGACGACTTTGCCAAGGAGAGCCTGTGGCCCCTCCTCCCATGCCCTGCATCACACACTGGGCAGCACAGGGGCTGATGCAGGAGGCCACACTGCCTGTCCGTGCTTTCTGAAAGAAGTACGCTTGGAAAGCACATGGTGGAGGCCTCTGTTACGAATATGTTTGTACATGTTGAGTGGCATAAAGACTTGAATCCTCTCAAATCTCAGCTTTGGACTCATTTGCTCTCATTTTCAAATTTCCTGAGCTAGAGTTTTTACAAAAACTCTCCTAGGTTTTTAGCTTGTCGAGACCATTGGGAACAGCAGTGCCTGCCTTGGTGCTGCAAGACTGTTGTGAACAGGGCCTCTCACAGCCTCGGACAGAGCACTTGCCAGGCAGGTACCTGTTCAGAAAGAGAGGAGGGGAGGGGAGTTGATCTTAAGGATTTGGCCTGTAGCTGACAGCCGGTCTGTTGATGCTGCACCACTAAGCAGTGGACTCCGGCAGGCCTAGGCTTGGCCGGGTGCTGCAGTTGCCACTGAGTTTTTAATGCCTTCTTTCCATCTTCGTTGTGCTTCCTTGCCACGCCTCACATGCACCACTTGATGTTGGCAAATGTGGTATCAAGCCAGCCATTTGTGTTTGCAAACATCGCTCTTTAGAGAGCGAACCCCAGTTCTAATAATCCCATGCCCGCCCTTCCCAAACGATGGGAATTGAGGGTCCATGTTGGGCAGAACCGTGGTAAAAAGCCTGTTCCCTTTCCAGAAGCTTTGCCTCACACTAGCCATGTCCCTGGAAGGACTGGTAAGGCGTGCTAGATGGACCAGGGACAAAGGCCAAGGTCCAATAATTCCATGGGTCCCGTTGCCCTCAATGTGGGCATGCCAGACTGGTTATGGTGGTGTGTTGGTAGACTGAAAGAACAAGCCTGATGCCCAGGCCATGGCAAAACATTGGGTACTGGAACAGTCTTCCCACATTCTTTTCACCTCCTGTAGGAAAGGTTCTAAAACACCCTTGGCTACCCCAAAGCTTCCGCTGTCCTTCAAAATAAGGCCCCTGTACCTGGCATCCAGAGTCCATTGTAACTGGGCTTCTGTCCACTGTGCCAGCCTTACAGGGAACAGCCACTGAGGCCAGGGCCTCCAAATAGTACCTTCGTGTCTGGAGACGACACCTCCTCTATTAGTCAAGTCTCCGCTTTTCCTCTTGGGGCTCTGTTCAGATTCAGTTCACACGTTCTTAAGTGCTCTTGCTGCTCTCACATGCCACAAAGTTAGATACTTGTGGGGACCTCAATCTTTCCAGGCACCAGGGTGGGAATGCCACTTGACGTTGTGTGTGTTCCTGTCTCTCTAGGAGCAGGTGAGTGCTTGAGCCAACAGATCTTGGCCATTTGCAATAACTTGGGCAGGTTATAGTGTGGCTCTTCACTTTTGAGCAAAGTAGAGAATATGGAGTGTGTACCAGAGCAGTTGCCCCAGGAATTGTCCAGAAGCTGGGTTCCCTGGCTAACCAGGCAGGGAGCTAGTCTGGTCTGTGCAGTTTGCTTTGCCTGAGTGAGGAGCCTAGGAACAGAACAACAGAAAATCTCATCCCAGAGGCTCAGAGTTACCCATCAGTGTGAATAGAAGTGAAGTGTAGGGCTGAAAACATTTAAACCCCCAGCAAGTAACATTGACTCAGACCAAAAGTGTCAGGGGAAACTGGGCTAAAGTGAAAGGCAGTGGGGGAAGCAAGCCATAATGACGCCACATGGTAAGGGTGGGATCAATGATGTGGAGACAAATCAGGCCCTCAGGATGGAGGTTGCAGAAAAGACAGGATGCCAGCCCAGTACCTGGAGAAACCGACTGGATGGACTGGATGGCCAAGCCAAGCACATACCTGGCCATGACACACAAATTGCCAGACAGTGTGACAGTACCCTAAAGTGAGACTCAATAGGTTCTGGCTCATGGCAACCATAGCTTCTCTGCGTGCAGGGGAACTGAGTCTTAGGTTGTGGAACTCAGAGCAGAGCCCACACTATACAGACTTCAGAGGACAAGCCCAGCCCACCCAGAGGGCCATTTGGCCCAAGCTGTCTCTATCTCATCTGTCCCTGAGATCAATGAAGCTGGGAAAGAACTAGCCAGGAAGAGCAGAGAATAAGCCCCTGGAGTTCACACAGGCCCAGGAAAAGGCCATGTTTTCATGAGCTTGTGGAGTAGAAAAGCCTTGCCATTGAGCACACTGGGCAGAGGTTAGTGGCCGCTAACTTGCTCAGCAATGGGAAAATGAATCTAAAGGCTATGCAGGCCCTGCCCAGAAATGTTGACAAGAGCAGGTGAAGGCACATGCCAAGCCCAATGACCTCTTGGGAGGAGGGAATCATCTCTGGCTGGCAAGCGTGCCATGGTGCACATGCAAGCAAGTGCTGCAACAGCGTAATTTAAAAAACCAACATCCACACCATGCCACAAGCCACCAAGCCTGCTGATGTTACAAGGCACCAGGCTGGCTACAAAACTGTCCTGTAAAAGAAATTTACTACTATGCCGGTGTTGGTGGCGCACGCCTTTAATCCCAGCACTTGGGAGGCAGAGCCAGATCTCTGTGAGTTCAAGGCCAGCCTGATCTACAGAGTAAGATCCAGGACAGGCACCAAAACTACACAGAGAAACCCTGTCTCAAAAAGAAAAAAGAAAAGGAAAAGAAATTACTACTATCTTAAACAGCAGTCTCAAACAAACTCAGGTACTGCTGGAGAGGGATAGAGAGGAGCCTTCCAGAGTGACTTCCCAGCCAGGCATAGCGCTTGCTGCCCATCATGCAGACCTAAAGTTCCTCTCCCGGGAGACAGACCAGGCAGCCAGCCTGAGACTGGCCAGAGCCAACTCCAGCACTACCACGGCACCTGTGTTGTGCTGAGCTGAAACCCAAGTTTGAGGTCCCAGTCTCCTAAGACAACATATGTCCAAGAACCTCAAAAGCCTTCTGTCATAGTTAAGGTTTTTTTTTTTTTTTTTTTTTTTTTTTTTTTTTTTTTTGAGACAGGGTTTCTCTGTGTAGCTTTGCGCCTTTCCTGGAGCTCACTTGGTAGCCCAGGCTGGCCTCGAACTCACAGAGATCCGCCTGGCTCTGCCTCCCGAGTGCTGGGATTAAAGGCGTGCGCCACCACCGCCCGGCATAGTTAAGGTTTTTATTACTGTGGAGAGATACACCATGACCACAGCAACTCTTAGAAAACATTTAATTGAGGTGGCTTGCTTACAGTTTCAGAGGTTCAGTCCATTATCATGACAGGAGCATTATGCCATGCAGGCAAACATGCTGGAGTAGCTGAGAATCCTACATCTTGCAGGTAACAGGAAGTCAACTGACAAACTGCGGTATCCTGAGCATAGGAAACCTAAAGCCTGCCCCACAGTGACACATTTCTTCCAACATACCTACTCCAACAAAGCCACACTTCCTAATAGTGCCACTCCCTGTGAGCTTATGGGGGCCAGCTACTTCCAAACTGCCACATCCCATTCCCTGGCTCCCATAAGCTTGTAACAATATCATAGAGCCTGAGAGAAAATGGGCATTGCCTATAGGGGACACTAACTTGAGTGACAGCTGGTCTCTTCCGAAACCATACAGGCCAGAAGGAAGATGCATGATATTAAATTCTCAAAGGAACATATGGCCAAGTGTATATTCAGCTAAACCTTGTTTCTGGAAACAAAGTGCAAAGCCAGCTTGATTCTTCAGATGATATAAAACAGAATTAGTCACCTATTTGTAAAGGTTGACTAAAACCTTCAATACAGGTGCAGTGGGGCACGCCTTTCATCCCAGCACTCAGGAGACAGGCAGGTGGATCTCTACAAGTCTAAGACTAGCCAGGGCTACATAATGAGCCTTAAGAATTAAGGAAGACCAAAGTTCTTGAAAAACAGGGAGCCTTTAGAAGTCATAGATGGTGGTTAAGTAGAAATTACCCATTTGGTACCCAAGCATAGAGATACTGAAAGGCCGTGGGTGGGGAACAGGAGGAGTAGGAGAAGACAAATGTGAATACTTGAGAATTAAAAAAGGGAGGAAGGGGCTGGGAATGCAGCACTCAACCTAGGATGTGTGAGGCCCTGGGATTCATCTCTAGGACTCCCACCTTCTGTGCCCCCCAAAAGGCAAAGGAAAGGAAATTTAGAAATGATTCCTTTATCAAAAATGGTAAAATGTTGGTGCTAGGGAACTAGAGAGAGTTGGCTCAGCAGCTAAGAACATGAACTGCTTCTGGAAGACCAAGTTTAGTTCCTAGCACTTGTGGGTGACTCACAAACACCTGTAACTCCAGGGGATGCAAAGCCCTTCTCTGGAATACATCGACAATTGTACTCATGTATCCACACCTATGCACATATACACATAATTAAAAAAATAAATGTTTTTAATGTTGGTACTAGCAGACTTCATTCACACGTGTGTATTATAATACCCATAGCAGCCACATAAGAAGATACACTAAGGGGTTGGGGATTTAGCTCAGTGGTAGAGTGCTTGCCTAGCAAGGCCCTGGGTTCAGTCCTCAGCTGGGGGGCGGGGGAAGATACACTAAGTGACAGCCAGAATAGATGTGACTATAACTACAGTTGCTTTCTACCACATCCAGCTAAGTAGGCATTTCAGCAGATAAGGAGATGCCAATAAGCACCTGAAAGAATGCTCAACATTATTCATGGGCAAAGACCTTCTGAGACCACTCTCCACGAACATAACAAAACTGGCAAAAGAAAAAGGGAGAGGCAAAGGCTTTGGCAAACCTGAAGATGTCACAGACCTCAGTGAGAACAGAGGTGTGGCATCTCTAATTTAGAACAGCTGAAACGCTACAATATCGTTAGAAACATACAGCTCACTTTTACAGCCACCAGAGAGGGCAGAACATGATGGATGCTCTTTGAAGTTTTCCTTCCCAAAGCAGTGTGCCGTTCCTTAAGAGTTCTGCTCATTCCCTTGGTGAGTACATGTGCAAGACTCTTGTTGGCTTGAATCGGTCCGCTAAGGACAGTGATGCTTTCCCTGTGTTACGAGACGCATGACTGGCCAATATACAAAGCACCAAGCTGTCATGTACACTACAAATAAACAAGTGAAATAATGACTATTCCGCAGCAATATTAAAGAGTAGAACAGAGTAGTGGTCGATTTGATAAACACTAGGGCTTTCTTGGTACGTGCATTGCTAGCAGCACAAAAATAATCAAAAGATGCACAAGTCTTGTGTCCTGAGGACTACAAAGCACTGCTGAAAGACAGCTCTAAATAAGTGGAAAGCCATCCTGTGTCCATGGCTCTGGGAGTGGAGAGGTAATCCCCCCCATTAGCCATCCTGACTGCTCTGTCCCACCTCCTCAGCCTTTGTGGGGTGCACTTACCTCACCCACACTCTCCTGTAAGATCACTGAGACAGGGAGAGCCACAGATCCAGTTCAAGCTCATCCTTGTAGGCAAGCACAGTGCTAGCCTCTGACCCTTCCTGGGGCAAAGTCCCAGCTGCTGTGGCACCCCTTGTGGCACTGTGCATCCCAGCACTTTCCTCCTACCAACTGTAGAACAGGGGAAGCCCTGGCTGAGCAGGGAGTTCTAAAAGTTTGTAGACACTCTTAGGTCTCTAGGTGCTCAACAACAGCCCACCACTGTGCAGCGTGTGGGACACCACCAAACTGGAGGAGTCTGGAGCCTGAGGGATGGTTACCATATGCAAGCCTTTTGCACATAATGAAAAGGGGCTATGATGTGTGCCCTTGTAATATCTGATGTAACATCAAGACATACAAGAATGTCAAACTGGCACAGAGACTGGGTACAGTGTGAAAACATCACTGTTGTGTGGTGAGCAATTGAATGTTAAGGATAGGCAGTGAAGGGAAGACCTGCCCAGGATGGTCCAGGTCATCCAGGATGAGGAGAGGAAGGGAGAGCCGCATCTAGTCTAGTTTTATAGGGACTGCTCTGGGATGCTGTCAGCGCGTGCACCTCCTTAGCACTCAGCTAAGCAGACAGGTGTTCAGTTCTGAGGAGCTGACGCGGATGGATGGGTTTCAGAGTGAGTGTGAGACTTAAAAACATAACCATTAATCCCAGCACAGGAGGCAGAGGCAGGCACATCTCTGAGTTCCAGGCCAGCCTGGTTTACAAAGTGATTTCCAGGACAGCCAGGGCTGTTACACAGATAAACCCTATTTCAAAATCAACAACAACAAAAGAATCATACCTTCGGTTTGGGGCTTGTGTATCTAGCTCTTTGGAGCACTTGTTCCCTTCCTGGGTTTCAAAGATGAGGTGTTACAGTAACTTGCAGATATTCACTGGTGATGTCCTGCTTGTTACTGTCATTCCACTCCTTTTTTAAAAAAAATTTAAATGTGTATGAGTGTTTTGTCTGCATGTATATAAGTGCACCATGTGCATGTCCAGTGACTGTAAGGGTCAAAAGAGGCCATCAGATCCCCTGGAATTGGAGTTACAGATGGGAACCGAACCTGGTTCCTCTACCTTCATCTCCTTCCAGAAGTTTAACATTCCCCCACCCCTCGCTTAGCTAATGGCTTTCTAATTTCAATCAAATCACCCGGGAAGGTGGACCTGGAGAATTTGATGTCTCCGGGCACTCAGGTCTACAAGTACTGGCCACCAACCCTTCCGGGCGCACAGTCCCAGCTCCTGCAGCGCCCCTCTTTGCTCCGCGCATCCTAGCGCTTTTTGTTCCACCAACTTTGCGGCGACAGGTGAAGCTACAGGTCCTTCTGTCACCGGCTGACAGATCAGGGGAAGTGGGCTCCCGAGGCACGGTGCCAGTAGCAGCAGCACCCGGATCCCATGTCCTGAGCGGCGCGCGCTTTTCGGAGGCCGGTTAGACACAACCCGCTGCTGGGTGTCCCCACCTGAAACTGTCCCCAGCTCCGCCTCACGGCCACCTGACCCTACACAGCCAATCAGCCAGTCAGGGGCGGAGGCCCCGTGCGGCTTGCGGATTGGCCAGAGCGCGGTGCACAGCCAATGCGGATACCCGGGGACTCGAGGCTCCGCCCCCTACGGAGACTTGGGGGCTCTCAGGCTTGGGGTGACCGGACCCGCTGGCGATCAGGGGATGGACGCGGTGCGGAGAAGCGCGCGGGGCCGCGCAGAGAGCCCACCTGACAGGTGCGCTCCCTCCAGGGGGGCCTCGGGCCTGGGGACCTCAGCGAGGGGCTGGCGAGGCCGGGGGGCTGGAGTCCTAGGGAGACGCAGATGAGTCGGGCCACGCGATCCGGGAGAGGACCGGCCACCGCCGAAGCTAGGAGAGAAGGGGGCCCGCGGGTGACAGCTGTGCCGGAGTGCCAGCCCCTTCCTCCCGGGTTTCGGCCTCCTTCCCACAGCGTGGGGTCTTGGAGGCTGGAGCGCTCAGCGGAATCATGATTACCTACATTTTAAAGGAATCACTGCTGATTGCAGAGTAGGCAGCGTGGGTGTGGGATAGGAAAGGACTTTGAGGATGATCTATAAGGGCCCAGATGACCGCCGCGAGGTGAAAAGTGAGCCTTGGGGAGTGAGCCCGGCGGCACCTGGACCGTGCAGGGGACTGTAGGCTCTGGCCGTCCACGGTGCTGCGGGGACCTCCTCCCCTGGCGCACAAGCCCAGGGGTGCTGTGCAGGCTCTGGTTCAGTCTTCTCTCACTCAGGAATGTGTCGTGCCATAAGCCTCCTCTTTCACTCTTCCCCCTCATCTTTTTCCTCCTCTTCCTTTTCCTTTCCCTACCCCTGACAAGGGCCTCGCTCTGTAGCCCAGGCTCTCAGACTGCGGCCTCCCGCTAGGATTACAGGCTTCCCTCTTGTTTGTTCTCATCTTCTGTACCAATGCCTAGGATGTAAGACGCCTGTCTCTCCTTCAAAATTTGAGCCTCCTTGGATGTGGTGGAACATGCCTATAATCCCAGTACTGGGGACTGAGACAGGAGGATTGTGATTTGGAGGCCAGCCTGGATTACACAGTGAGAACCAGTCTCATAAAGGCCTAAGGCTGCATTAATTAAGGAGTTTCGCTTTCTCCAGGAAGCAGCCTGCTCCCTGGTGAAATACAAGACATAAAGTAGTTCAGCCAAGCTACAGAGGCGCGCGAAAGCCACAGTCACTCGGCAGACCAGGGGGGTGCAGCACTTTGGGGTCTTATTTACAGGGAGGGACGGGCAAAGTCCTTGCCGCAGTGGGATGTCACTGATTCCAGCCCCGGGGTCAGTCACCAGTCACACTTCGCAAGGCCCCAAGCCTTGCAGGGTTAGGTGATTCTAGGGGCTTTAAGGCAACGAGAGAGAATCAAAACTACCTGTTCTGCTGTCCCCTTTGGCTTAGTGGGCACAGTTAGTTACTGTGTTTGGGTTCATGAGTGCGTTGGCTCGAGCACCGTTTCGATATCTTAAATCATATGAAATAATTACTATTTTCAGGCCTGATAGCTTACCATAGAGATCTCTGAAGAGTTGTGTCTCTGATAAAAACACAAGCAGATAACTCTCCTTAGGGTCCCTGGGGCTTTGCACTCCGTGCCATCCTGTGAATGAAGGCCCCGCCCCCCGCCCTGTCCCCCGTCTCTCCCACCCCCACCCCCACCCCCATCCCCACCCCGGGTGGCAGCCTTACTAGGGCTCAGATGATAAAGCCTGCTTGTTCCTTGGTCCCTAGAGATGACACTAAGCACGTGGCTCTTGAGTCAGATGATGAATGGGGCTTGGGGGAGGGGGGCGGCAGGACCGAGGGCCAAGCCGGGGCCACAGCTTCAAATAGAACAGTGGAGCCTCACACCAGCAGATATGTTGAAGCTAAGACTTTGAAAAGTCTCGATGGGGTGGGGAGCGGGGCAAAGAGAAGTAACTGAAAGTGCAAGCCTGCCCCAGGGAGAGGATGCCTGGTGAAAGCCAGGAAGGAGGGGGGAGCCATAGGACGCGGACACCCAGGAGTAAGGCCTGGAGCTGATGGCTAGAAGTCATCCGGAAGCCCCCAGGGGAATGTGCCCCTAGCCAGGGGCAGTTCCTTCCTGGAGGAGGGCTGCTGATTTGCAGCCTTGTACTGGGGAAATTATGCCCGTCTAGTGTGGGGCGGGTACCGGGTGACTGGAAACCATGGCATCTCCCGCCAGGAGGGAGGACGTGGAGAACTGAAGCCTGATGCTCCACCTGAGCCTTCAGTCTGGAGGCAGAGGACCCTCGCTGTGAGCCCCCAGAGCGCGGCTGCCCACACCCTGCCTCCCTTCCCTTCACAGGCTGTCTGTTCTCTCTTCTTCCAGGAAGGTCTACATGGATTACAACGCCACCACACCTCTGGAGCCCGCAGTCATCCAGGCTGTGACCGAGGCCATGAGGGAAGCCTGGGGCAACCCCAGCAGCTCCTATGTGGCAGGTAATTCTAGAAGAATCCGCGACAATGAAGGGAGCCTGAGCTCTCTTAGACTTCCTTTTTCCTTTCAACTTTAGAGACCATATTTCCCCATATGTGGAGGGACATTATATAAAATCTAGTTACTACAAAGCCGACATTGCCTAACAAAATTCAAAAGAGTTTTGTTAAGGCACACTTTTAAAAAAACAAGCAAAAGCCAGGCGTGGTAGTACACACCTTTAATCCCAGCAGAGGCAGGCAGAGGCAGGCAGATCTCTGTGAGTTCAAGGCCAGCCTGGGCTACAGAGTGAGTTCCAGGACAGGCAGGGCTGTTCCACAGGAAAACCCTGTCTCAAACAAACAAACAAACAAACAAAAATCTGAAGAAAAATAATTACATTATAATATTTAAACATGTCACTAAAGTCTCCATGATATCTTCTGTGTAAACCAGCACCATGTTACAATAATATACCTAATCGGATTATTGTTTGTATATTTGGTTTTATTTATTTATCCATTTATTTATTTGGTTTTTATTTTATTTTTATTTTAATTTTTCCTTTTTTCTTTCTGAGACAGGGTTTCTCTGTAGACCAGGCTGGCCTTGAACTCACCAAGACCCGCCTGCCTCTGCCTCCCAAGTACTGGGATTAAATGTGTGCACCTCCACTGCCTGACTCTGATCTGATTCTTTTTTTTTTCTGTATAATTCATTTTATTTTATGTTCATTGGTGTTTTGTCTGCATGTATGTCTATGTGAGGGTGTCAGAAGCTCTGGAACTGGAGTTATAGATAAATATAAACTGCCATGTGGGTGCTGGGAATGAACCAGGGTCCTCTGGAAGGGCAGCCAGTGTTCTTAATAGCTGACATGTTAAGCTGAGATGTTCTTAATCATCTCTCCAGCCCCTTCTATCTTCTTCTTCTCCTCCTCCTCCTTCTTCTTCTTCTGTTTTTTTTGAGACAGGGTTTCTCTGTGTAGCCGTGGCTGTCCCGGAACTCACTCTGTAGCCCAGGCTGGTCTTGAACTCAGATCAGAGATCCACCTGCCTCTGCCTCCCGAGTGCTGGGATTAAAGGCGTGCGCCACCACTGCCCATCACCTATCTGATCCTCAAAGTCTGCTGTATAATATTCAGGCACGCACGGAACCACACATCTGGCAAGGATTTTACCTTCATTCATTCCTATGCGCATTCCACATTGCACATTCTGATGTCAGAGGACGAGTTGCATGAGTTGATTCTCCCTTCCCAAGATGGGCCTATCCCGAGCAGGCATTTCTGGAATTTTTTCTGAAAAGTCCCTCGTTGTATCTTGAGCCCTGCTGTCCCCCAGATGCCGTAACCTCCAGGTTTTAGTGTGTCCCCCTGCCACCACCCTTCCCCACATGAGGATCGCACCGAGATCTGTTTGTAAGCCTGTGCCCATCGAGGGCCTTTTACACGGCTAGCAGTCTGTCCCTGTGCATTTCGGTAATGTGCATTTTAGCCATCAGGCTACGTATGTGTCTTGACCTTTTCTGAAGAGGAAAGCTGCAGCCACAGGAGAGCTCCGTGGATAAAGCACCTGCTGTCCGGCCGCTGAACAAGCACGAAGGCCTGATTTTTTTTTTTTTTTTTTACACAGAACCTGTGTGAAAACCAGGCAGGTGTGGCAGCATGTCTGTAGTCCCAGCACTCATGAGGCAGAGACAGGACAAGCTGACCAGCCAGATTAGCTGAGTCTGCAGGCTCCAGACCCTGCCTGAGCAGGAGACCCTAAGTCAAACAGAAAGCACCAAGGAAGGTACTTTACTCAACTTCCGGCTTCCACACTCACGTGCACCCATACACATGCACACACAGCACATACACATGCACACGCATGCAAAAGAAAGTAAAATAAATTTGAAAAAAAGACAAAAAGGGAAAGTTTGAATCTGTTGCTTGGGTTATATAATTATATTTTTCCCGCTTGCTAGTTTGCCTTTGCAGTATAGAGTTTTAAATTTGAATTTTTGGAGGCTACTCTGCTTCAAGTCAGTAGTTAGAAGACAGCATTGCACAATTTTTTACAGACTTGGAGACTAAGGCCTTGCCATCCTAGTTAATGTTTATCGGTGGGATGGCAATAACTCCAATAACCCTGCACCCGGCCCTGCCTGTGCTGTGCATTAGGGTGACTAAATGAACCACATTAATGGTGGTTTATTAGGAACTGAAGGCCATCAGGAGACTTAAGATGACCCACGCCACCTGACTCTGTCACACAGGTGGTCCAGCTCCGGGTCTTCCAGCGCTGTGTTCCTCCTAACTGGGGTTTGGTGGGTTCCATACCAATGCTTATTAAAAGCTCGACAGCAACTCAGTGACATAGACTCCCAGGTCAGATGCTAGCCAGTCATTAACTTGACTGTTGGCTCATTTCTGGACTAATGTCTCGTGGGGTATAGTCAAACTTCTGATAGGATATGCTAGAGAAGGCCGAGAAGATTAAGGGGGGTTGGGCAAGCAGTTGGGAAAGTTCCTGGCCCGAGTGACATCCCAGCTGCTTTCTGTTGACATTTGAGTAGAAATGCTGAAAAGGGAAAAAAAAGAAAAGTCAAGTTCATGCAGACTTTTGTTTGTTTTCAAGACAGGGTTTCTCTGTGTAACAGACAGCCCTGGCTGTCCTGGAACTCACTCTGTAGACCAGGCTGGCCTTGAACTCACAGAGATCCGCCTGCCTCTGCCTCGGAAGTGCCGGGATTAAAGGGATGTGCCACCACAACCAGCTCATCACAGGTGTTTCAAAGTATTAGGTTTTACAATCTGGAGCAGCCTTCACTGAGGCTCTGTGGGAAGAGTTTGAGTGTTCCAGATGTGCCGTGAGTGCTCCAGATGTACCGTGGCCTTGCTTGTAGCAGCCAACAACAGCTGGAAGTGAGCTGGGGAAGTGGGGGAGTTTTGGCCAAATGACTACAGCATGGGGAAGCTGGCATGGCCCCAGCATCAAATCTGGGGACCACTGGTGTGCTGGCTGAGAGTCCCATAGCGACACCTTTCTCCACACTGTCCAGTGGAGCTGAATGGCCCCTAGGTCAGCTCACTGAAGCAGATGCCCTCAGCCTTCCTCTTGTGTCTGCCCAGGCTGGCCTGCGGTGTGAGGGAAGGCACTGACTGGCTTGCTGGGTGACGTCTTGAGTTCAGTTTTTCTTTTCTGTTGTTCTCCATTTCCTCTCCTGGCCCTTGAATGGGAAGGTAGGCAGGGAGCCATAGCCCCACCTCGAGCGTCCAGTAAGAAAGCAAAGCTGTGCTGAGAGAACTCATAGTCCCTCACTGCCAGCCAGCCTGTCCCTGGCTCTCACTCCGATCTTTAAGTCTCTGGGGTGGCCACTGACTTGCTAAGTCTCAGTGTGGCCCCTTTGCTGAGGCCCCGCCAGGTGGTAGGATAGTGTGCTCACTTAGACGGTTGTGTTTTCTTCTAGAATCATCGCAGTTCTCAGCTCTATGTGTGGTTGCCGGTTTCAACATGTCATTGACAGTAATGAATTTGGGTTTTTTTGTTCTTTGTTTTTGTCTCTCAAGGTAGGAAGGCCAAGGACATTATAAACACAGCTCGGGCAAGCCTGGCCAAGATGATAGGGGGGAAGCCTCAGGACATCATCTTCACTTCCGGGGGCACCGAGGTAAAGTTGCAGCCCAGTAATGCTGGGGTTTTCTCTCTCATTTGCTCTGGTACTCTTCTGTGATTCCCACTAAATTGTTTGTATTACTGAGTTTGAGGCTTCATCATCCCAAAGGAACTAATTGTTTGTTTGTTTGTTTGTTTTGGTTTTTTTGAGACAGGGTTTCTCTGTGTAGCTTTGGTACTTTTCCTGGATCTTACTCTGTAGCCCAGGCTAGCCTCAAACTCACAGAGATCCGCCTGTCTCTGCCTCCCCGGTGCTGGGGCTAAAGACGTGTGCCACCACCGCCCAGCTAGGAACTCATTTTTAAATTGATAGAACATACTCAATGAAACCTAGAAAGAAGACACTTAGAGGGACAGGGACTGTTGTTGGCTGTGGGTCACAATTTGCTTCAGCCTTAGCAGTTTTCAGATTAAAAGTGAATTGGCTTCTTTTGGATGCCAGTAATGGGCTTTTGCCAGGACATTAAAAAAATGTCCACTACTTGGGAAATAGATGGAGTAGACAAGAGCTGGTGAGGCCCCCCAGGGAAGTTAGAGGTGTGACCTGGAGCCTTTAGGACCTTCTGAGTAAAGGGCGGTGGGTCATGTTTGCAGACTGGAGGACATGGGCCCTTTCCAACTCATCTGTAGACTCGGTACAGCCTCTGTCAAAATTCTGGCTCCCGTCAATGGACTCCCCAGCTGTCTTCTGTGGAAGCTGAGTCCAGACTTCTGCAAGACCAAGAAC
This sequence comes from Peromyscus maniculatus bairdii, assembly GCF_049852395.1. Taxonomy (NCBI): domain Eukaryota; kingdom Metazoa; phylum Chordata; class Mammalia; order Rodentia; family Cricetidae; genus Peromyscus; species Peromyscus maniculatus. The sequence continues at coordinate 9,357,063 of NC_134864.1, forward strand.
CCAGTGAAAAGGCTGCATAGTCTATAAACCAAGTCTGTAAGAGCTCCCGCAACTAGACAGACAGGTGTCAGAAACAGTGTGCCAGTGTGGGCAGGTCAAACGCGCACGACAGGAACCCGCCAGTAGTTCAAACCCACGTTTTGTGGTGTCTAGCTGCCTGTATGAGACATGAAGCAGGAACCTGGTTTTGGTTCTGTTTAGAATCGGTTATTAAATATTGTCAGGTTTAAGGTGGAAACTCGAGCCGTTGGGCGCCATTTGTTGCTGGAGGGCTTCTCTCCAGGTTCCACCAAGCCCCGCAGTCCCACAATCCACATATAAAATAAATCACTCAGACATTTATATTACTTATAAACTGTATGACTGTGGCAGGCTTCTTGCTAACTGTTCTTATATCTTAAATTAATCCATTTTTATAAATCTATACCTTGCCATGTGGCTGGTGGCTTACCGGCGTTTTTACATGCTGCTTGTCCTGGCGGTGGCTGCAGTGTCTCTCCCTCCTTCTTCCTGTCTCCCCAATTCTCCTCTCTCCTTGTCCCGCCTATACTTCCTGTCTGGTCACTGGCCATCAGTGTTTTATTTATATAGAGTGATATCCACAGCAGAGAACATTTGCTTGAGAAGCCACGGCAGGAGGATCACAAATTTGAGTCAAAACAAAACAGAAAGACACTGAATTCTGTCACAACAAAACTAACCAATGAACTTGGAATCATCGAAGAACACCGTGAGGGAAGTGAAAGAGCAGGGGACAGGTGTTTGTCACACAGAGATGACAAAGGACAAGTGCCCGGGACAGCTGGGGACTCACACGACTGAGTCAGAGACTTGAACACACACAGCACAGGGCTTTCTACTCCGCCAGCCGTCCAGGGCCTCAAGTGACCAGTGCAGAAGTGTGAACAGCAGACCGCTCCAGCAGCTAGCAGCCAGCACACACCGGGGGCCGCTGTGCCAAGGCGTCAGCCACCGGCAGCCAGCACACACCAGGGGCCGCTGTGCCAACTATCCCCAGAGCATGCTGCCATCATGAGTGGAAGCTGGAAATGACTAGGAAAAATTAGCCCACTGAGGTCAAACTACACACTCAGTCAGCCCACCGGTCCACAAGGAGGTGAACGTCCTGGGAAACTGAGGCAGTGTATGAAGACATGGATTTAGAAAGCAGTCTTGGCAGTGGTGTTTATAATTCGTCCAAATCTGGGGAACCCCAACCTCCTTCAGAGCTACCCTCCCTAAATGCTAATCACTGGGACTAATGTATCCCAGGGCTGGGCAGGTGATGGATGAGAAAAGAAAGTCAGAGGGAGGCCGAGTGTGCTGCCAGGCCCCTGGATTCCCTGCAGGCCACTGCCACCTCCCCGTGCCCTGCTGCCCAGCGGGGTCTCCTGGCCTTGATCTGGGGCCAGGTACTGTGGAATGACATGAGCTCAGAAGGCAGGGATGTATCTGAACTTTAATTTGGCTTTTGATTTTTAAATTATTTTCTTTCATCTTATTTATATTTGTGCCTGTGTGTCTTCCAGTTTGTATTCCTCCAACCAGGGGTGGAATTCTCCTTCCTGACAGGCTTGTGTAATATGAAAGTCCGCGCTTACTAACAAAACAGTGAGTTCTAGAGTATTCAAAGTCTGGAGGCTCTCCAAACTGCCTGTCAGGAGGTTGGTGCGCTGGCCTGTCCCTTTTGAAGCGTCAGGCACATAACAGGTGAGAGGCTCCTCGTCTCCACCGGGCACTGTGGTGAAGGCTCTCTCTCTTGTGTCTCCACAGTCAAATAATCTGGTCATCCACTCCATGGTGAGATACTTCCATGAACGGCAGACCCTGCAGGGGCACGTGATTGACCAGCACAGCCCTGAGGAGGGGGCCAGGCCCCATTTTATCACCTGCACCGTGGAACATGACTCAGTCCGGCTGCCCCTGGAGCACCTAATGGAAGAACAAGCGGCAGGTCAGTGACCCTGGGGACTGGCCAGGACCCCAGTGGGGAGCACGGAGAGGCCACCCAGAGCCTGGCTCACTTGTCTGGTGCAGGAGGCGTGTTCTGGTCTGGGCGTGAACCACATTTCATTGGCCCATTCAGAAGTGGATGGCCATTCACACTGTTCCTATTTTCAGCTAATGTGAATGATGGATGCTGCCATGAGCTGCTCCGTGTGAGCGTTTGGGTGGGCGGTTCCTATTCTTGAACTTATGCCATACAGAAACTGAGTTTGACAGGTTCTTGGGTGGACATGACCAGCCTTAGCCTTTGCTTTTGAGTCCAGTGTCACCGTCTGCCACCGCCATTAGCGGTCTCTCCCCGTCCGAGCTTCTTGCCTGGGTCTTCTGCCGTAGTCATTGTCGAGGACTGTGCCTCTGTGGTTATTCCGTGCCCGGCCTCTTTTCATGTTGTCTGGCTAGCTGTAGATATCTCCTGTGTAGGAAAGTCTATGAGTGTCCTTGCCTTTCTTGGTTTTATTTTTGGTTTCTAGTGGTTACTGGAGCTTGATCGCAGGGCCTCAAGTGCACTAGGCCAGTGCTCAGGCACTACCTGTTGCCTTCACCCCCCTGCCCTAATTTTTATCGGAGTACTTAATCTTTTTATTGACTTACAGGAATTATACATACCTTTGACACAGGCCAACAAAGTTTTGATGAAGTCTAATTTTTTGGGGGGGAGGGTGTTTGGTTTTTTTGTTTTTTGTCTGTTGTGCCATATCTAAGACTTCATCCTGCGCCAGATCATGAAGATTCAGTCCCATGTCAGCGCCCAGGAGGTCTTCAGCTTCGCCTCTTACAATTAAGTCTGTGGTGCACAGTGAGCTAGGAAGAAAGAATTCATTTCTTTGTACGAGATTGACTCTTTTTTGTTTTTTGAGACAGAATTTCTCTGTGTAGCCTTGGCTGTCCTGGAACTCACAGATCCACCCACCTCTGCCTCCCAAGCGCTGGGATTAAAGGCGTGCATTTTATTTTCTTTCTCTTTCTTGTTCATTCGTTCATTGGTTCTTTCTTTTTTCTTTTTTTTTTTTGGGGGGGGGGGGGCGGCGCGCAGGGTTGGTCTCGTATCTTGCACTCAGCCGTGGCCACGGAGAAATCCATCCCAAGAGGCAGAGGTTATAAAGGGATTGCTCGGGCTGACTGTCTTTGACAGACAGCTTTTAGACTCCACTGACTGTGGGCAGTCTGGCCGGTCCATTCCGGTTCTCCGTGGGCCTTTTGTCATACCCCTGGAAAGTCCACTCTTTGCTGTCTCTCCCCGGGCATGGCTGCTAATGTGTCACCGAAGGTTTTACCTGTTGCCATGGCACTTCCGGCCTCCTGTAGCCACTCACCACCCAAGCCCTGCAGCTGTGAGAAGAGCCTGAGGCCTGAGTTTCTCAATGGACAGTACCTTAGATTCCTCTTCTAATGTTTTCTGAACTTTGATAACACATTCCTTTTTTTTAAAAAAAGTATAATTATGGAGTTATTTGCATGGTTGACCTTAGTATATATGTTTTGTGTCTCAGAGGTCACTTTTGTCCCGGTGTCGAAGGTGAACGGGCAGGCAGAGGTTGAGGATGTCCTGGCGGCTGTCCGCCCCACCACATGCCTCGTGACCATCATGCTGGCCAATAACGAGACCGGCGTCATCATGGTGAGTCAGCCCTTCCACTTTTCAAGGAGGACCCCAGGGAAGAAGGGGCTTGGCATGGCTGCTTCCATGGGTCTCCACTCGGCCTGTTCTGTGTCTGTCCTTGAGCTCTGTGGCTTCGCTCTGCCCTCTGCGGCTCGTGCCATTCCACCCCATCACATCAGAACCACGCAGTCTCTCAGCTGCCTCCCTCTTCCCATTTCAGCCTGTCCCCGAGATCAGTCGACGTGTTAAGGCCCTGAACCAGAGCCGGGCTGCCTCTGGCCTGCCCCAGATCCTCGTGCACACAGACGCTGCTCAGGCACTGGGAAAGAGGCGGGTGGACGTAGAGGACCTGGGTGTGGACTTCCTGACCATCGTGGGACACAAGGTATGTGTGTAAGGGCCGCCTTTCCTCCTCCTTGACCTAACAGCCACAGCAGAGGGGGACCCTCAGCTCTGCTGTTCAGTACTGACTGTGACTGTCATCAGCTAGTGAGCTCCAGGTGCCTGTCAAGGTCCAGAGATGCCGTGATAGCAACTCAGGAGGGGCTTTGTCCTCGGGAGCTTTCAGGGCATGTGTGGGATAGGACCAGTCACAGCTAGGATGACAACTGGTTAGCCATGACAGGGATGGCAGGTCACCCCCACCCCATGGAGCCTGGGGAGGACAGAGCAGGGTCTGGGGAGGACAGAGCGGGCCCTGGGGAGGACAGAGCGGGCCCTGGGGAGGACAGACGGCAGTAGGGACACAGAGATTGCTGGTTACGGGGAACCTCTGCACAGGCCTCATCTGCCCGTGAGGAGGACCCCATCAGCATAGAAGAGGTCCCGGAAACTGTTGCTTCCTCTAACTTGGTTAAACTGACTTCTCAGCAGGCAGGTTTGGTGCAGTGCAGGGACAAGGTCTGGCAGCTGACTAAAACCAAGACATCCTGTGCTGTTTTGCAGCATGGTCCTTAGCTGGTCCCTAAACGAGCCCCCAGGCTGGCCTGATGCCGTGACACTTAACCCTTTGCCTCCCATCGCCGGGAGGCGTAGAGTAATGTGGAAGAAACCCCTTGGCCACCTCTTGTTCTGGTCCCTTTCCTTCACAATTCTGTTGTGCCTTGTGTGGGGCTTTCTCAGCACAGGGCTGGAACATGAGTTCGGTACCTGCCCTTCCTCAGGCTGGGGCTGTGCCCTGCACTCGAGGGTTCTTGAGACTCTCAGACACCAAAGTGGTAGCAGCCCGGGCCACACGGAAGCAGCAGGACGTCACTCCCCCGAACACTTCTGAGCCTCTAGCTCTCAGACACAAGCGGAAGAGGTCACCAGGCAGTTCCCAGCGAGTAAATGACTGGCTTTTCCTTCCAGTTCTACGGCCCCAGGATTGGTGCTCTGTATGTACGAGGGGTCGGTAAACTTACCCCCCTGTACCCCATGCTGTTTGGAGGTGGACAAGAGCGGAATTTCAGGCCAGGGTAAGGTTGAGAGCCTGCAAGCTTCTGCCCGGCTGGCCACACTGCTGTCCCATTTCTTCTGTCTCTCAGAGGCACAGGCCACATCACCCCAAATCACAATCGCTGCTGATTGATTTCTACAGTGGGTCTCAGTCCTGCAGTCTCTCGGGGTGACTCAGAGCACGTGCCAGGAGTCCCCCTCCCTCATAAATACTCGAGGGTGTTGAGTTCTCTGTGTGTCGCAATATTTCGCTGTTCTCTTTCGTGGGGGCTCAGCAGGCATAAAGGTGCCCTGTTTTCTTCTGTGATAGCCCTGGGTCTCCATTGCACACATGGTGTTTGAACCCCAAATCAGTGCCAGCATTACCTTTGTTAGAACGCCAAAGAGGGGGAGACAGAAAGAAGCAAGCAGTGGCAGCTCCTTGGCAAGTGTTCCACACCAGAACCAGCCATCTGGAAACAGCAGTAAGGAAGGCAGGATCGGCCTCCATCTAAAGCCTGAGGCAGCCAGCCAATCAAGAAGAAGAAACACTAGGCAGTACCTGCTTCAGCCCATTCGCACAGGACAGTGTGCTGCCCCACACCAGCAATCATCAAGTGGCCACTCAGGCTTCCACCCACATGGGCTGTATGGGGCATCCACAGCCCCGCTGAGGCGTCAATAGAGACTGTAAAGGGACCTGGAGTCTCCACCCATCAGTATCAGAACACATCCTCTTCGGATATCAAGTGCGCACAGCCCAAGTGAGAGCCGTGGTTTCTACATCCCACGGGCAGCATCGGGATACACCCCCTTTCCCTGCAGAGCAGAGTCGGAGCAAGCCACGAAGAGAGGAAAAAATAACCACGATGCAAATTCTCACGACATGTGCAAATGGCCAGGTTTCATGTCAAGGACTCGAAAGATCTTAAAGCAGAGGAAAATCGATGGATGCCAATCCCAAGAGAGTGATTTGAGACCGCAGACTCCACGAAATGCTACAGCAATGAGTCTTGGGCACACCTGGAATGCACGAACCTGAAATGCACGAACCAGATGGAAGTCGCCTTGTAAGGATCCAAGTGGACATTTAAAAAACTCAAAACTGCAGTAACCCGAGTGAATAAGTGGATAGACTCAGTAGCAGGATAGTGAGAAAAATGAAGGAAACATGAACTGAAAGAGAATAATAGAAATGGGACACCGGGATATAGAAAACTGGACAGAGCATCAAGGACCTCTGAGGCCATCAGAAACGGTGTGACACACGTGTCACTTGGCTCCCCGCAGGACAGAGGACAGACGACAGGGCTCACAGGGTCACTTGAGGAAAGAGCCAGCGGTGGTGGCGCACGCCTTTGATCCCAGCACTCAGGAGGCTGAGGCAGGTGGATCTTTGTGAGTCTGAGGCCAGCCTAGGCTCAGAGTGAGCTCCAGGACAGCCAGGGCTACAGAGTGAGACCCTGTCTCGGAAAAAAAAAAAAAAAAAAAAAACCAACCCAATAATAATAATAATAATAATAATAATAATAATAATAATAGTGGGTGACCAGCCTCTCAAATTTAGAAGAAAACATAAGCACAGATTCAGAAAGTGAGGAGCATAAAACACACAAAAAACCAACGAAATGTATGCCAAGACCGTTAAAAGTGAAACAGTGGAAGGTACGGTCTTGAGAGCAGAGAAAGACAACCTCTGGTGGACGAGAAAACACTTTGAATGGCATGGACTTCACATTGGAAGCCATGGAGACCAGAGGAGGGCTGTGCCCAGTGCCCAGAGAAACCGGCAAGCTAGAACCCCACACCTGCTGAACAGGTCTTCATGTCCAAAGAGGAGGTCAAGGTGTTGCCAGATGAGGAGAAACTAAGAGAAGCTGAGACCAAATACAGCGGGCAGCCCTTCTCTTCGTGGGCTTTGCTTGAAGCTTAGAAAAATATGTACATTTGATAGCCTATGAAAGATTAGAGCAGTGTCTGAAATGGTTATCAGTGTATATAAAGAAAACATTTAAAATGATTGTATAAAGGCAAAGCTACAGAAGAAGAGATTCCTATATTTGCTTGGCATTTTTAGACAGGTCTAATGTAGCTCAGGCTAGCCTTGAACTTCTGACCCTCCTGACCCTACCTCTCAGGCACTGGTTCTACAGGGCATGTTCACCGTGCCTGACGACCTCATTTCAGCTGGTAAAATGATAAAACCAATAGGCTGAAACGTTTATTAACACATAGCCATATGTATGTTTTAGTCAGGGTTGCTATTAATGTGATGAAACACCATGACCAAAAGCAAATTGGGGAGAAAAAGGTTTATTTGGTTTATGCTTCCACATCATAGAAGTCAGGACAGGAAGTCAAAACAGGGCAGGAACCTGGAGACAGGAGCTGATGCAGAGGCCATGGAGAGGAGCTGCTTACTGGCTTGCTCCTCATGGCTTGCTCAACCTGCTTTCTTATAGGACCCAGGACCACCAGCCCAGGGACGGCACCACCCACAATGGGCTGGGCCCTCTCTCATCAATCACTAATTAAGAAAATGCCCTACAAGTGGATCTTATGGAGGCCTTTTCTCAATTGAGATTCCCTCCTTTCAGATGACTCTAGTGTGTGTGTCAAATTGACATAAGACTAGCCAGCACAATATGATATATACATATAATATGATGTATACATATAATATATTACATATAGTTAATATCCAGAGCCTCTGGGGGAAAACAAATTTACAAAGAGACAAATAGGTATACCCCCAAATTAAAGTTTAAAAAAACATGCAGTACCCCACAAAAGCAGAGTTACAGGAGGGTCTGGAAGTCTAGCTCAATGGTAGAACACTTGTCTAGAATACACAAGGCTGTGATTTTTGGTGGCACCACAGAAAGGTGGCAGAAAACAGGTACAAGCCCCGCTGCCTTGGTTTATTTGCATGTGCTGTGATAAAACGCCGACAAAGCTGCTGAGGAAGGAAGGGTTCTGCTGGCTCACAGTCGAGGGTACACGCAGTCATCACGGTGGGAAGTCCAGGCAGCAGGAGCTTGGGGCAGCGCATCCTCCATAGTCAGGAAGCCCAGAGTGATGACCGCATGCTGCTGCTGCTCAGCCCCCTCTCTCCACTTGCACAGTCCAGGATCCCAGCCAAGGGAATGGCGCCGCCCACAGTGGGCGGGTCTTCCCACCTCAGTTAACGTAATCAAGATCATCTCTCCAGGTATGCCCAGAGCCCTATCTTCCAGGAGATTCTAGACCCAATCAAGGTGACAATTGACACTAACCATCCGAGTTGTCATTTCAATAATGATGTCAAATGTACACGGTTGAAATACGACACATAAAGGAAATTTCATGAGAGATGGCTCATCTGTGAAGAGCATTTGCTGTTCTTGCAGAAGACCCAAGTTCTGATGCCAGCACTCACATTGGCTGGATCACAACCACCTCTAACTCCAGCTCCAGAAGATTCAGTGCTCTCTTCTGGCTTCTGAGGCACCTGTACTCATGTATGCATACCCCACCCCCAGACACACATATACACAAAACTCAAAATAAATCCCTTTTAAAAGGCACTTCAGATCTGTCAAGAGAGACTGGCTGAAAGTGGGGGGAACAGAGGGAAGCAGATCTAATTCTGACTACGGTGGGCTCCAGAGCACAGACACAGAGAAAGACGATGAAGTGGGGGGAAGAAGGCTAAGTCCATCACGGAGGATGGACTGGGCAGTGCCGCAGCAGAACATGGTAGAAGTGAAAGAAGAAACCAAGAGTGCTTGGCCAGCAGGCTTCACAGCACAGGAGCTCTCCATCCAACTACAGCCCAGGGCGCTGAGGTAGACTGTGTCCCTTAAGCAGACCTCAGGGCAGTTAAGAACAGAAGCTTTACAGTGTTTGCTCACTGGCCACCAGTGCCAGAGGCAAATTCCAGAGAACAGGACAATTCCCAAACAACTGCAAACAAGAAACAGTCTTCTAAATGACTGTGAGTCCCAGAAGGGAGGAGATTAGACAAGACAGGGAACTGAATGAAAGTGAATGCACAATCTAGCTGGCGTGTGGGACCTTGCTACGCGGGGCTGGAAGGGCAATTGATATTCTAAAATGAGTGTTAGCAAAGAAGAAAAACATGAAGTCAGGGACCTAAGCTCCTGTGCAAAGAACTAGAGAGCAAAATGAGCCCTGGAAATGAAAGAAATTACAGCCTTGAAAACGGATCAATGAAGCCAAGAGGGTTCTTTAAAAACAAAAAACCTAATCCTAGCGCTTGGGAGGTCGTGGCACTAAAAGCAGGAATTCAAGGATAGCCTCAACTACATGGGCAGCTCAGGCTATCTTGTCCAAAACAAGAAAAACCTCAAATTGACAAACCTCTAGGAAGAGTGACAGAGAAGAAAGGAGAAATGCCCAAGTGAAGAGGTGAAGCCATCACTTCAGACCCCGCAGACATCAGAGCCCAGTAAGACATAAGAACCCTGTGGCTGCCAGTCAATCACTAGAATGGCTTCATGACTCTTTGGAATTGGAATCGAGCTTTAAAACTTCCCTGAAAGAAATCTCCAGCCCTAGGTGGTTTTACTAGGAAATCCTTCCGAATGTCTAGGGAACATCACATCTGCTCATTTTCTTCCAGACAAGAAGAGAGGAAGGGGCATTTGGTTTTTCTAAAGCTCATATCGCCTGATGCCAACACCAGGGGGTGAAGCTGGTTCAGTATCAACGCCATCAATGTAATCCACCGCGTCAACAAGGCTCATGAATAAAGACAATCACACGATTGTTTCATTTGAGGCAGAAAAAGCGTTTGATAGAATCAACTCCAATTCCTGTTTAAAAAACTCTCAAATGGTAGGATCAGAGGAAAGTTTCCCAGCTTGGGACTAGCTCCCCTCTCTCAAGCCACAGCCACTGTCATGTGACGGAGAACACATGCTCAGTGATGGAGAACGCGTCTGGAAAGAGGCGGTAACGTCCGTTGTCAACCTGCTGCTTCAGCACCACTGGAAGTTCTAGGCAGGCAGGAGAAAAGAAATGCTGGAAGCCGTGAACCGCCCCAGATCAGAGCATGAGGCTGTGTGCAGCGCCTCCAAGGAAAGCAATTATACTGTAGACCAACGGTCACAGTATAAGATGAAGCTTCCAGAATATGTTATGTGTGTGTATGCCATTAATGAATAGGTGGATATTTAAAAGGCCATTTATAATGAAAAATACTCAAGCATAAATCCACTAGAATCTTTAGGAATTGTATGCTAGAAGTGGACCCGCAGGAAATGTAAATAAACGACTTCTTGTGCTCATGAATGAGAAAATCTGATGTGGTAAAGACAGATGTACACAAGCCTCCCTCTGCTCTTGTTAAGTGCCCGGTGCCTGGATCGGTGACACCGTAGACATAGACGCACATGCGGTCAGTGGTGACAAGCCAGCTCTTGACGGAGCCATTTCGTTATAAAACGTTGCTTCCGGCTCATTTTCTAATGTCAGTCTTAAGCTGGTGCCATAGCCAAAGACAGAACAACGAAGTAAATCAACGTCGCCCCCGAGTTTGAGAGAAAATAGTTACAGAAGGTTAGCAAACAGAATCCTGCAAGACCAAAAAGGACATCATAGGCAAAAATGTGAGCCTTGCACCTGTGATACCAGGTGTTGACTCAAATGGTTTAAATGTAAAACATAAAATATAAAACCTTTATTAGGGAAGAAAAAAGAAAAGCGGGAAACTGGCAAGGCCCGGGCAAGGCAGCAAGTTCTCAGGCCTCATATCAAGTCACCTAGTAAAGGAAATCTGGCTTAGTCGGGCTCTGTCATAAGCGAAGCCTTGTTGGTACTGAGGAGACAGCTCAGTCTCTACAGTGCTTGCTACGGGACCTGAGTCCGTTCCCAGCCCGTGTGGAAGATCTGCGCATGGCATCCAATTTCTCTCCCTAGTGCTGGGTTGGGTGGAGATGGGTGGGTCCCCAGAGCTCACTGACTAGCTTGCCCCATCAAATCAGTGAACTCCAGGTTCAGCGAGACCTTGTCAACCACACAGGTGGAGGAGGGTGACTGAGGAAGACACCTGGCCCAACTCCTGGTCTCACGTGTATGTGCACACACATGCAGGCCTGCATGCACTCCTGTACATGCATAGGAACACATCACACACGTTAAACTGTTGCTTTGTGATCAGCTTCATTACAAAAAGGCTGGCAGCCCACCAGGAAAATACGTTCAGTGACAGGTCCGGTGACATCTTGTCCTTGTTTCATTTCTAAGACCGTGACAAAAAAAAAAAAAAAAAAAAAGAACAATCCAGGGGAGAAAGGGTTCATTGGAACTCAGGGTTCCAGGTTCCAGTCCAGCGTGGCAGGGAAGTCCAAGCCACAGGAACTTTAAGCAGCTGGTCACGGCACACGCACAGTCAGGAGCAGAGAGGATGCGGGCACACTGGGGCTCAGCTCAGCTAGCTTCCCCACTCCTTTTTGTTATTGTTTTCAAGACAGGGTTTCTCCTGTGTAACAGTCCTGGCTGTCCTGGAACTCGCTCTGTAGACCAGGCTGGCCTCGAACTCACAGAGATCCACCTGCCTCTGCCTCCCGAGTGCTGGGATCAAAGGTGTGCACCACCACTGCCTCCACTCTTACACAGTCAGGACCCAAATCCAGGGAATGGCGCTGCCCACAGTGGACTGAGTTTTCCCACATCAATAAGCATGATGAAGACAGTCTCTCCCACAGATATGCCCACGGGCCAACCTGCTCTGGATAATTCCTCATTAAGATTCTCTACCCAGATCATTTCAGATAATGTCAAGTTGACAATTTAACCATCACCAGAATAAATAAAGAACTCCCCAAACTCAAAAGAAAATGGGCCAAAGACATAATGGACAATCTCCCCAAGAGGTTAGTCAGCTAAGCATGCAACCATGCATTCAGATGCCAGGTTTAGGGAAATGCAGATTAAAAGCCCTTGAGATGCCCCTGTGTCCCTTGTCTGTCGTCAGAATGGCTAGGATAAAAAGTGACATGGACGCCGGGCAGTGGTGGCGCACGCCTTTAATCCCAGCACTCAGGAGGCAGAGCCAAGTGGATCTCTGTGAGTTCGAGGCCAGCCTGGGCTACCAAGTGAGTTCCAGGAAAGGTGCAAAGCTACACGGAGAAACCCTGTCTCGAAAAACCAAAAAAAAAAAAAAAAAAGTGACATGGAATACTGGTAAGGATGTAACAGAATGTTCTCTGGTGATAAATAACCACAGACAATGGTTTTAAAACATAATTATAAAAGTTTAAGGAAACTTTATTCAGCCAAAACTTTAACAAAATTATTAAGTTGATTTTGGTTTTTCCCCACATACTGAGAAGTTAGAGTTTCAGTTTGGCAGATCAGCTGGTGAGAGCATAAGCGTTGTTCCCTCATGCCTGTGTCTGTGTGTGTCTACACACCCCTTTCTCTGTCGGTCCCTAAGCTCTCTAAGATAAAGGATAATCCCCACCCCACATTATACCTGAAGCCTGGAGAAGGTGGGATGTGCTCTCTCGGTTGGGAAAGGGTCCAGGTGGAATTGTCACTGTGGACAGCCAGCATGTGGTGCCTACAGTGGACCATGGCTGTCCAGGCTCTGTGTATGTGTGTGTGTGTGCGCGTGTGCGTGCGTGCAACTGGGGTCCAAGGCTGCTCCTGAGCACCTAGAGGCACATGTTTAGGAATAACAATGTGAGACACTTCAGGACAATGACTCATATCCCTCTTAGGACATTCACTTACATATTCCATGTCTTGTCTCCTGCAGGACCGAGAACACGCCCATGATTGCTGGCCTGGGGAAGGTAAGGCTTGGACGGGTATCACGACCCCTCGAGGGCACTGATTAATAAGCCCAGAATTTCCAGAGCCAGATGTGATGCACGCATGTAGCCTCAGTACTTGGGAAGTTGAAGCAGGAGGATTAGGAGTTCAAGAGACCTTTGTTCTTTGTGTTAGGGTAAATTGCTCCTGCTTAGCAGTTAAAAGGGAAAAAGCTAGGCCAGTAAGATGGCTCTGTGGTTAAGGCATCCAGCCTGATGACTTAAGTTTGATCCCTGAAGCCCTTTAGTCCTCGACCTCTACATGCACTGTGCCGTGTGCAAATGCACATGTGTGCATGCATACACACACACACCCACACACACACACACACACACACACACACACACACCATAGAATAGTTTGCTGTTGTTGGTTTTTTTTTTTTTTTTTTTTTGAGACAAGGTTTCTCCATGTAGTTTTGGTGCCTGTCCTGGATCTCGCTCTGTAGACCAGGCTGGCCTCGAACTCACAGAGATCTGCCTCCCGAGTGCTGGGACTAAAGGCATGCGCCACCACCACCTCCCGGCCATAGAATAGTTTTTACAGGAAAAACTATTGAGTCTCTTCTAGAATGAGAGCTGCAGGGCTGCCCTCACTGCTGGCAGTCAGGCTGGTGCCTGTTGAAGTGTGGGGTGTGGGGGCCCGGGTCAGGTATGGGACTGTCTCCTCAGGAGCCTGAGCTCTGCTGACTTCAGAAACTGGGCTCTGCAAGGGTGGTCACCTGACATCCACAGGAGGGAAGCAGAGAGATGGACACGGCTGCTCAGGCCACTTTCTTCTTTTCATTCAGTCCAGGACCCCAGCCCATGGGAGGGCGCTGCCCACATTCTGGGTGGGTCTTCCCTCCGAAGTTCTGGAAATCCCCCCACCGACCACCCACAGTTTGTTGCCATAGTGATTCTAATGCCAGTCTAGTTGACAATGAAAACTAGCCACCGTACTTAGGATCCCAAACCGCATAGGCCCCCCTGCTTTCTCCGTCATCCTAAGGTGTCTCCCACTTTCCAGGTCCTCGCTCTCAAGGCTGGGAGGCCCCTCGGAGCTCCTGGTCCTCCTTCATGCACCTAAGGCAGCACCTGTGACTGTTTCCTCCAGCGTGCCGAGGTCTCTCTTGTCCACTTTCATGGCCCACAGCACTGGACGAGGTGGCCCTTGTCCTTTGGGTGTCTGCCGTGGTTTCTGTGGGCCTCTTGTACAGCAGTTAGCATGACCCTTCCCTGTCACGGCAGGTCATCTCAGCCCTCACTAGATCCAATGACATTCACACTTACATTCTTGTGCCCAGGCCCTGTGGGCGTCACCTTCACCAAGGTAGGCAGCTATCCAAGACAGCGCTGTCTTCTCCCTACAGGTGGAAACACCCTTCCTATTCCTTGGTGACTGTCTCCTCGGGGGCCTGGGGGCCTGTCGTGGTCACTTCTTAGGAGTGATCCTGTTGTCCTAGCTTTGACCCTCTGTGGAATGACACTCCTTAGGGCCTGAGAGTCCCTCGGGGCCTATTTGCTGTGTTGTCTGTGACACCTGGAGCCTGTAGCGGGGCACCTGGTGACCCTGCAGCGGGGCACCTGGTGACCCTGCTGAGCATGTGGGGTAGCTTGTTCGCACACTGCAGAGGCACAGCAGTGGCCGGGTGAGGATCTTTGCAACCATCTGATCTCTTGACTCTCGCACGTCTGTGTCCCCAGGCTGCTGAGCTGGTGACTGAAAACTGTGAGGCGTATGAGGCCCACATGAGAGACATCCGAGACTACCTGGAGGAGAGACTGGAGGTGAGAGGGGACAGAGGCCAGCCCTGCAGGCTCACCTGCCCACGTGGGAGGTGTCCTAGTGTGGGCAGGATAGCTGGGACCGGACACTGTCTCCCTGTGAAGGAAACTCAGTCTGGGGACCTGGGAAACAGTAGGTCCTGGGGAACACAGGGGGCAGAACTGGGTGCTGGAAGTGAGCTGGCATCAGAAATCCCAAAGAGGGGCCCTGGACCAAGCAGGAGTGTATCTTTCTCACAGACACACGGTTGTGTGGGAAGGGTGAATGTGTTTGGTGTGTCCACTGGTCCTAGCTCTGTGGTCCATAGCCTGTTCCCCTAGCTGTTACAACAGATAAACCACATGTTGAGATCTGTTTCCAAAACAGTCTAGATAACAAACAGTTGCTGAGAGAGGGTGACTTTGAAGTGATCCCTGACTGTTTCATGGTGTGTGTGTGTGTGTGTGTGTGTGTGTGTGTGTGTGTGTGGTTTTGTTTTCAGGCTGAATTTGGGAAGAGAATCCATCTGAACAGCCAGTTTCCAGGAGTGGAGAGACTTCCCAACACCTGCAACTTTTCCATCCAGGGGTCCAAGCTCCAAGGTGACTACCGGTCTTACCCTGGCCCCTGGCTGCGTTGGGGTCTGAGCGCTCCAGCGCTCCCGGCACAGTGCGGCTG
The DNA here is from genome assembly GCF_049852395.1 of Peromyscus maniculatus bairdii. NCBI lineage: Eukaryota > Metazoa > Chordata > Mammalia > Rodentia > Cricetidae > Peromyscus > Peromyscus maniculatus. The sequence continues at coordinate 9,372,331 of NC_134864.1, forward strand.
ATGTTGTCGGCAGGGCATTTCCCAGGGTGACTGGTAGCTCAGCTAGGGCTGAGGGCAGACTGTGCCCGGGCCAGCCTGTCCTAGAAACGAGAGGAAATCAGTCCAGGGAGAGAAGCCCTTCTGCTAAGGATTACAGGAGAAGAGAATGTAGAGACCGCTGTGGCAGCTGCCTGCAGGCAAGATGCAGGAGTCCGAGTTCAGGTGCCGTCTTCCCCAGAGCAGACAGGAGCTCCTCGGTTGGGGTATCCCTCCTCAGTTCCCTGAGAGCCTCAGCCTAGGGCCCCAGACCTCTGTTTCCCTCAGGAGCTCCTGGTGGAGCCACATGCACAGGAAACTTTTGACTTCTTTCTTTCTTTTTTGTTTTTTTGAGACAGGGTTTCTCTACAGCCCTACCTGTGCCCTGGCTGTCCTGGAACTCACCCTGTAGTCCAGGCTGGCCTCTAAGTCAGAGATCCACCTGCCTCTGCTTCTGCCTCTCAAGGATTTGTTTGTTTGTTTGTTTATGTGTATCTGAGGGCTCTGTCTGCATGCTGCCTGCAGGTCAGAAGAGGGCATCTGATCCCATTATATGTGGTTGTGAGACACCATGTGGGTGCTGGGAATTGAACCCCGGTTCTCTGGAAGAGCAGCCAGTGCTCTTGTCTGCTGAGCCATCTCTCCAGCCCTTGGTTTTTGACTTCTTGGGTCACAGAGGAGCCTGCTGTCCCGACGGGACACACTGGCAGCTGGAGCTGGAGCACATCCTTGTGGAGCGGAAGCAGACATGCTTGCCCTCCTCACAGACCCCTTGTGGAGGAAGCTGTCCCCCCCCCCTGACTTCTACAGGGGCAGCTGTGCCCACTGATGACCTGTGTTGATTCAAGTAGGACAAAGGGTCTTAATAACCACACTAGCAGCCCTGGAGTTTTAGGGTTTAATCCCAGGCCTGTGAGAAGAGGGTAGTGTGCCCCGAGTGAACACAGCAGTAGGGAGCTGACCTCAGTGCACCCAGCACCAAACCTGTGAGCAAGGCAGCCTGGCAGCGTCCCCGTGAGGTGGGTGGTTAGAATGCCGTTTTCAACCCCGGTCTTAGGAGGCAGAAGAGTGTTGGCATTTCTGAAGCTGGAGGAAAAAGGAAGTCGTTTTCCTGGAGTTCTGCCTGCACTGGGATTCAGTGGGTGGCGGCAGGGAATCGGACTCAGAAGGCTGGGAGGGAGGGGAGATGGCCTAGGGACACATGCTATCTTCACAGGGTACATGGTGCTTGCACAGTGCCAGACATTGCTGGCCAGTGTGGGAGCCTCGTGCCACTCAGATCATGAAGACCGGTGAGTACTCTTAGCTACACCCGGCTCTCAAGGGGAAGGGTGGCTGAGCCGCAGACTCACGCAGGAGAGAAGGGTCCCGCCCCTAGCTGGGGGCAGGTATGTGCCTGTGGCTGGGAGTGGAGCGTGGTGAGTGAGCTTGGCTCTGGGACAGCAGCCAGCAATCAATACTGGGTCCAGAGCTGGTGGGATGGCACGTGGGCATGTGAAGGAAGAATACAGAGGGGCCCCGTGCCCGCCAGCAGAGGAAGACAAAGACCAGGGAATCAGCACTTCACAGAAGAGAGAAAGGACCTATGGAGGCCGACAATGCCTGGAGTCCAGCATCTGGGGGCCGAGGCTCCGTCAGGAGCAGGGAGACTGGGGCCAGCTGGGGAGCAGGGGCGCGTGGGAGGTACAGATGGGAAGGGCACAGGGGCTGACCCAGTGAAGCACTAGATGGCATTGTTTAAGGAGCATTCACCATGACCCCAGTATAGGAAAGCTCCAGGAGCCAGGGCTCGGGGCAGAGCTGGACACAGGTGGCGGATGCATGGGAGGAAGGTATTAGGGTGAGGAAGCAGCGGCGTTCCCCATCTGGAGCGCAAATGGGTACCAGAGAGAGTGGGAGAGTTTTGGGGGGACCTTACCTTTGAGTAGGCTTGGAGGAATGTTTGGGGACAGGAGGGCCCCAAGAGGCCAGTGTCAGCAGGTCACGTAGGTAGGCACTGAGAGGACACAGTACACCCTGCGCTTGAGGATCTGGCTGAGAGGTGTGAGCACAAAGCGGGCCAAGTCCCCAGCAGCAGCTGATCCTGTCCCTCCCCCGCAGGCCGTCCCCCGTGCTGCTGAGCTGCGGCATCCCCGTGGACGTGGCCCGGAATGCGCTCCGGCTCAGCGTGGGCCGCGGTACCACCAGGGCCGACGTGGACGTCATCGTGCAGGACCTGAAGCAGGCCGTGGCCCAGCTGGAGGGCTAGGGCTAGCTGGGGCTAGCTGGGGCTAGCCGCCACTCTTTCTCTCGGTGGCCGGCTGAACTTCGGCCACTCGCTGATCCATAGGAAACCCCCTGTGAAAGTACCCGACCCCTAAGCTGTCCCCGCTGAGACGACTGACTGTCTTACTCTGGGGTACAGAGGGCTGAGGGCTGCCTGTCACCCAGAATCCCACTCCAGCCCCATCCTCACAGGCTCAGGCACCAGTGCCACATAGGACTTCCCCGGTCACCTTCTGCCAAAGGCTGTGTGGGGATGGGAGTATTGCAGGTATGGGCCAGCCTGTCAGGAACACCTGATAAATGAAGACAAAACCCAGTCTTTGTCCCCTGTCACCTAGCTGCTACTGTGAAAATAGGAAACAAGGTTTTGTCTTCACCCCCGGCCTCCCATGTGCCCCTGCAGAGCCCGACCCCCTCCCCACCACCACCCCGCTGAATGCGGCCCTGCCTCCCTCTGCTGGCCTCAGCGCCCCACTGCCCTCCTGTCCCCCTGGCCTGATGGTCCCTCAGATGAGGCCTCAGGCCTGGCAGGCCCTTCCTTGTTCCTGGAGGTCAGAGTTCACCCTGCCACGTGTCTTCTCCCTCCCTTCTACTCAGGGATTCAACTCCAGTGTGGCTGACGGGAGGCTGCTGTCTGTCCTTAGTCTTTGCCAAAGTGGGAAACCTGATCGCTTCTCACGCGGCTTTAATTTTAATTTTCTTTGCAAAGGTTTCTGTGATCTTGAGGATGTGTGGCACATGTACCAATATTTATATAGGCATACCTTCTTGAAGAATGCGTTCAGTGTCTGGGTCTATGGGCCAAAGGATGACAGGACATGTGGAAACAATTATCAGAAATTAAATGAACTAATAAAAGATGTCTGCAGTTGCTGAGATGTCTTGGCTTTTTCTGGTGGTGGTGGGAGATTCTCTGTTTTGCTGCGCACAAGGCTGGTGTATGCCTGTCTGTCTGTCTGTCTGAGCTAAAGGGAAGGAGGTTCCTGGTATATCACTGTGACATGAAGGAAGGGACTCTGGTGGACTGAGAGAGGCCATGCTTGTCCTCACTTCCCCAACAAGGACCATGGATGGTCTGGATCCCAAGAATGCTGTGGCCAGAGAGGGCAATATGGGGCTGTGAGGACGTCCTCACCTTCAGTGTGGGGCTGTGAGGACGTCCCCACCTTCAGTGTGGGGCTGTGAGGACGTCCTCACCTTCAGTGTGGGGCTGTGAGGACATCTTCACCTTCAGTGTGGGGCTGTGATGTCACCCTCATCTTAAAGGCCTTACCATCCAGCAGCCATTGGAAGCTCACCCAGTGTCCGTGCTGAGAACAGCCTAGGACCAGGGTTCAAATAAGGAGTCCAGCCAGGCATAGTGGTGCACACCTCACACCTTTAATTCCAGCCCTCATGAGGTAGAGGCAGGTGGAACTCTGTTCTGTGTGGATTCCAGACCCCTAGTGAAACCCTGTCTCAGGTAAGAGAGAGAGAGAGAGAGAGAGAGAGAGAGAGAGAGAGAGAGAGAGAGAGAGAGAGAGAGAGAGAGAGGAGACACACAGACCTAGGGGCCTCCAGTGATGGTATTTAGACCCTAAAGGCTGCCACAGTGGGTCTACTCTTCAAGGAGAATTGAGAAGCCTCCTGGGTGGCCGGCTAGTCTCTCACTGAAATATTTGCTGGCACAGGTATTTCTGAGCCTGAGCTGACTGTAGCTGTGAACACCCTCCGGGCGCTGGAGACCCATGCCAAGCCAAGAGCCTGGCTGAGGCGTCCTCTGGCTTCCCTCTGTAGGTGATAGGGCTCCAGCTGATGAGTGGCACCTGCTGGCCCAACTTGTGTATTCCTTCCTCCAAGGCTGCACTCTCCATGCTCAGAAGCTCCAGGCACTGAGCCCAAGTTGCTTGGGCCAGGCTTTGAGGGCCAGTCCCCCAGGGCCTGCCCCCCTGTTGCTGCCTCCCATCTGCCCAGGGAGCTGCTTATCAGGTAACCAGAGCCCTCAGCAGCGTCCACGCCTGAAACAGGAAGCCCTGCTGGGCCTGTATACAAGCCGCCACCGAGAACGGACTTGAGGATGGAGGAGCAGCAGCAGGCACTGGTGGCCTCCCAGGACGGGGATGTGGCTACCTTGGAGCGGCTGCTAGAGGCGGGTACCCTGAGCCCAGGCATCACTGATGAGTTGGGGGCTGGCCTGGTGCACCATGCCACCCGGGCTGGCCACCTGGAGTGTGTCAAGTTCCTGGTGCAGAGGGCCAAGCTGCCCGGCAACCAGCGGGCACACAACGGGGCCACGCCAGTCCACGATGCAGCGGCCACTGGCAACCTGGCAGAGCTGTGCTGGCTGGTCCGTGACGGGGGCTGCGGCCTGCAGGTAAGCTAGAATAGGGTGGCTCTGTGCCTGTGGTCCAGGGATCTGGCTGGGACAAGTCCAGAAGCTCTGATCCCTGGAGGGATCTAAGCTCTGTCTCAGTCAGAGATGCATGCCTCTTACCCGCCCCCCTCCACCCCCCACCAAAAAAACCAAAAACCCAGCAGAAACCCTTGAACATCAAGGCCACATCAGTCACCCTCATATGTATCTAGAAAAGGGGCTTTTCTACCCCTCCCCCAACAAGGAGCACCCAGGACCACCAATGATAGCCTTGCCTATGTTCAGGATCTCATCTCTGATCAGAACTGATCAATAGAACCTGCTCCCCAAAGGGTCAAGAAGCGGATTTGTAAAGAGGTACCTTGGGCTCTCAGGATTTTGGAGCCCTGGGGACACAGGCTGACAGCCGCCCTAGTGAGAAGGCTCTCGAGTCGGGTGATCATCCTGCTGGAACGTGTCTATAGAGCTAGCTACCAGCCTCCTAGACCTGCTTGGCATGGGACTCGAGGGTTGTCGGCCATGCTGCGTTCTTGCGAGCACAGGATGGAGACTGAGACACCAGCACATGGCTGCTCCAGCCTCCACGCCCCTCCTCACAGACTCTTCCAATGACCCCCGAGGGCAGAGGGCAGGTGCTCGCCCATTCCCAGACTCACTTTGGATTATAGCACCCTCAGGGAATGCCCAGGTCTGCCAGATGCTTAACAACTTCAGGAGAAATACCTTGGGGACCATCCTGGGGAGGAACGAGGGACAGAGGTCTAGAGGGCGCTGTCCTGGGACACCTATGGTGAGAATCATTGTGCTGGCTGAAGTCTTTCTGAGCATGTGCAGAATGTGCAGGGAGGGATTCAACTGATCAGAAAGGCAGGCAGCTGGGGTGGGGAGGGACCCCAGGGGCCTAACCCAGCTTCTTCCTCAGTCAAGGTACTTCAGTCTCGGTAGGGGATGGAGGAAGCAGGGAAGGAGCCAGCTTCAGGCGTTATAGGGTCCTCCAAGAGGCCAGCCTCAGGCAGCTGTCTCTGGCCATGCTGGTGCTGCCCAGACAGGCTGCACTGGGGCCTACAGAGGCTCAGTGTCCTGCTCGTGTCCCCGCAGGACCAAGATGCCACAGGGGTCTCCCCGTTGCACCTGGCTGCCCGGTTTGGACATCCGGCCCTGGTAGAGTGGTTGCTACGCGAGGGCCACGCGGCCACACTGGAGACGCTGGAGGGGGCCTTGCCGCTGCACCACGCTGCTGTCAGTGGTGACCTGACCTGTCTGAAGCTCCTGGCGGCTGCCCACGGCAGGTGAGAGCCCAGGGCCTTGCCCGTAGTGGCTGGCCCCCGAGGGAGCCCGCCCAGGGGAGAGGCAAAGAAGACAGGGTGGTGGTGGCCTGTCGAGGCGGGCCCCGTGACTCCAGAGCCAGAGGATAAGCAGGGGGAGAAGCATGGATGCAGGCTCTGCATGGGGAAGGGAGGGCCTTCACACACAGGTGCAGCATTGCACCGGTGGAGGGGGGGAGGGGCTGCAAGAACTGCACCCAAATGGTGTTTGGGAAAAGCAACTGCCTTCAGTCATTCTCCACACTGGAATCACCTTGACCGGACTGGCTTCAAATCCAAGGCCTTGTGCCCCACCCTCTAGAGTTGGGGGATGAGAGAAGACAGGGCCAGGCCCACTGAGGCACGCAGCCTCCAAATTTTTCTCCCCTCCTTCATTATGTTCCGGTCTGAGCCCGATACAAAGCTCACCTGGCTAGAACTAAGGGGGCAGAGGGACTGTGTAAGGAAAGAGACCCAAACCCTTGCCCCTTGAGCAAATCATTCAGCTTTCAGCCTCAGTTTCCCCTTCTGCCAGCTGAAGCTTGTAATGGCCTCTCCACGATGGAGTAGAGGCGCCCCTCTGGAGCGGATCCAAAGTCCCTCAGTGAGTTGCAGCGTGTCTGGGAAAGCATGTCGTTACTCACCAGCCTCCCCTGCCTGAGTGGCCCCCTGGTTCAAGGGTCCCACAGTTCAGAGCCTTAGAAGACGGACGTGCCTGAGCCCGGAGCAGTGAAGAGCCAAGCCTTACTGCCAAGGGAGGCCACTTTACCCAGTGAGCGCAGCAAAGACTGCTCGGTGGCGGCAGCAGATGCTGCCAGTCACAGTAGCACAGAGGCGGGGGGAGGGGGGGTTGGGAGTTAGGGGTCAACTCTGTGTCTAGACTGTGACCCTCCTCCATCTAAAATGACTGATAGGAGTAAGCTTGACCCAGGCAAGGGAAGAGGAAAATAAAACACAGCTTTCTTGCAGGGGGGTGGGGGGTGGGGTACAGAGCCCATGGAGACAGAAGCTGGAAGGAATTAGGGAAACTCGGACTATACGGTCAGGGGTCGGGGATCAAGGACACGTCTATGTCACCCGAGGATGATGTCATCTTGGGGTAGGACACTGCTCCCCCCCAACCCACCCCGCAACTGGTCACTGGGAACCAAGGATTCACCCGGCCCCGAGAGTGACCTGCCGAAAATCCCCCGAATGCCGAATGCCGCCCCAGCTCAGCCTCCGTGGGGCGGTTCTGACCGCAGGCCTCACGAGCCTCCCTCCATCACAGTGGTGTGAACCAGCAGACCCGCAGCGGTGCCTCTCCACTCTACCTGGCCTGCCAAGAGGGCCACCTGCACCTGGCCCAGTTCCTGGTGAAAGACTGTGGGGCCGACGTGCGCCTGCGTGCCCTGGACGGCATGAGCTCACTGCATGCTGCGGCCGCCCGCGGCCACTACTCTCTGGTTGTCTGGCTGGTAAGGGGGCACTGTGGGGAAACAGGGCATCCAGGGAGTCCAGGCCCTAGAGCCATCTGGGCCTGGAATGGGGGCTCTGAGGCACTGGGGTCGCATAGGTCACCAGAGTATGAGGTGGAACTCTGCAGTGCCCGAGGAACTATAGGAAACAGCAGCCCCCAGAGTTCTCAGGGCTCCTTCCTAGGGACTGGGTCCCTCTCTGGAGTTCATTTGGTGTTGATGATTGTGCCCAGTCACAGATGCCAGCGCCTGGCCTGAAACACTCAACCACATTCAAGGCCCAGAGCTCTTACCTTTCCCGGGAAGAAAATCCCAAACTCCAGAGTGGCTGGAGTTGGGCCAGGGTGGGCCAGGGACTTCTCACCTTCGCAACAAAACACCAGCCACCCCCGGAGGAGGTAGGCAACTTCAAGAGTCCACTAGAGATGCCATAGTGTCCAAGAGTTGGGGAGACCCCCACTGGAGGAGGAGGCAGAGGCAGGAAGTAGCTTGAAGTGTACTGTGGTGGGAAACATGACTCAAGGCCGTTCCTCAGAAGAGGATGCATCACACTCAAAGGCAGGAAAGCCTGGCCTTTGGGCCTGGGGTGGCAAAGATGGAGAGGGCCCTCGGTGGCTCTATGCCAAAATTTTCCATGCAGTGTAGAAAGTCATCCTGACTGCCAGCAAAGGAGGCAGGGGTGGTCCTTGATCAGTCCATCCAGTCTCCTCTCTGGGCCTCCGAACACGCTGCGCCTTGCGCCTTTCTGAGATCCCTGGGTGTCTCTGGTACTAGCACCTGACCATCAGCACATCTGGCTGGCACCACAGTGGTTGTCTCCTCCCACCATCTGGAAGTTGGGTTCTGCCCGTCAGCTGGATTCCCTGAACCTGGCAGTTAGTGTGAGGAGACACAGGAAGAGCAATGTCCGCCCACCCTTGCTTTGACTCCCAACCTCCCAGAGGTCCCTGAGGTTGTGTCCTTTGCCTTCAGCTTCCTCGGTAGCACCTGCCCAGCCACTGGTGTATCACCTGTGTGTGCTGCCCCCCCCCACGACCCCAGCTCCCCCAGGAGAAAGCCTGGGCTCCGGGCTGCCCAATTCCCCAATCCCTGCTGTGCCCGAGGCCTTGCCCATGGCCTTGCTTGCAGATCTAACTCAGTCACTTGAGACCGAGACCCTCACCTGGGCGGTGCCCCAGGTCTGGGGCTTGAGCTGGCTCTCCTGCCTCCTGGATGGGAGCCAGCGGAATGAGATTGGAGGAGTAGCCATGGTGATGGCTTGTGGCCGGGCACAGGTGATTTGTCCCCTGAGACCTTTGGATTCTGCTAAGGTGGGCACATGCTAGCCTGACAGACACAGTGGGCTGTGGGTCTTCAGGGACAGGACAGCTCAGTGGTAAGGCTCCTTTCCACAGCAGGGGAACCCCACCTTTGTGGAAGATGCTGGCCCCATTACTGGCAGCAGAGAAAGCAGAAACACCACAGTCCTTAGTCCTTCCTCTAAGGAGGTTCCTGCAGACCCCACAGAACAGACAAAGGCAATCCTAGAAGTCCACATGTCAGCAGGCAAGCCCATGGGAGAGTGGGCACGGCTTTTGGCTGGACAGCCTAAGGGGACCCCAGCTGGGTACTGTGGAGCCGACCCCATGGTACCTTCACAGGGCAGATGAAGCCAGAGACAAAGGCAGACCTCAAGGCCCCAGCCAACAGAACAGGCCCGAGGCCATGTGACCAGCTCTGGGCTAGGGCTGTGGGGGAAGGTGGCATGGCACCCAGGCCTTTAGCAGCACCCTCTCAGATGAGCGGAGACACCCAAGGGCTGCATGTGCCTGCGTCCTCTCTGTCTCTCCTATTGCTGGGTGCCCATGCGCTGTTCCTCTCCGGCTATGGAGTTCGGCTTGTGGGCTTCCAAAGATCAAATCCTGTGCTCATATAACCTGCCCTGCCCTGGGATGCCACGTGGGTCACAGGGCATGTGGGACGAGCCAGCTCTGCCTCAAGGTTTCCCGGGGGTATCTCCACTGCCCACTGAGAATCACGGCTGGGGAGTCCCACCTCTGCTCTGAGTGCCCCTGTCCCTCCTCCCCGGGGATGGCTACCCCAGGTCCTTCCTCCGCTGACAGCTGTCTGCTTCGATTCTCTCACCAGGTCACGTTCACAGACATTGGCCTGACAGCGCAGGATAACGAAGGAGCCACTGCCCTGCACTTTGCAGCTCGGGGTGGCCACACACCTATTCTCGACCGGCTTCTGCTCATGGGTGCCCCCATCATGAGAGACTCCTGGGGAGGGACTCCCCTGCATGATGCAGCCGAGAATGGACACATGGAGGTATATTGCAATGGGGGACCGGGGGGGGGGGGGGGGACTGGCTAGGACTCTGAGCTGGCACTTTGTCAATGTGCCACCGAGTCTTCCCAGACGTCCTTTGAAACAGGTGCCAGCCCTACCCTTCTATTGGGTAAAATGGGTACAGCAGGCAGAGCACATGCCCTCGGTCACGAGATGACTCGGAAAAACCCCTGTTCCCTGCTCCAGGCCAGGCGCCGTGATGCATGGCTAAAGGCTAACGATGAATGCATAACTTAGACCTGCCTGCCCAGGTAGCCCAGTTTCCAGGAATGAACCTCCAGAACCCACTATACGAGGGTGAAAGTGTCACAGGTCAGGAGGTGCCAAGCTCTGAGGGCTGAGGCAGCTGGTGGCCTGTCTGGATCTGGTCCCATGCAGGTACCTTCTCCCCCATCCTTCCTGCCCTGAGAATCTTCAGCGCCCCTGATCCCCTCCTGCTTCCTGGATGCCTCAGGAGTTTCTGATTTTTGCCAAGGTTACCCTGCAGCTCTCCAGGCAGACTGGATTCCTCTATGGGGGTTGTAATTGGAAACGTGTGTCCAGTGGCCCAGTGGCCCAGCAGCATGGGTCAGATTTTGAGTAGCCCATCCCAGTGGGAACCCAAATGTTCAGGGAGCCACTTCATCCATGCTAAGCAAGAGAATGTTGTTATCCACACAGCGCAGCCACAGAGTCCCCGACGGCAACCCAGGCAGCTGGTGACAGATACTCTGAGCTCTGTCACTGGTCATCGGGCCCTGAGCACACCCCAGCTCCTTTTTAGGAAAGGTGATGCAGGGCTGTGGAGGCCAGGGGTCTTCCTGAAGAGCTAGACATTATTTTCCTATGTAAGACCATGCGGAAGCCCATGGATGCCAAGGAGCCCTCAGAGGAGAGCGTCCTCCCTTTAAGTCTTACGGAATCCAGGGCTCATAAGAGTGCATGTCCTCAGCAGCTCACGGCTGGACCCCTGCCTTCCTGCCCCCACCCCCGGGGCATATGAGAACAAACCAAAGGCTGGGGTGGCACCAGACACACTTGAGGTGCACACACCTGTATGCTGGCAAGGCACTCGTACACATATAATAAATGTAATGCATCTGGTCCAGCCTTCCCTCTAATTACCCTGAGCTGGACTCCTGTTTCACAGCTGTTCAAATGAGTACTTCCTGTTTCCGTTTTTAACCGTCACTGTCCCATGACAGGGGCCACGGGCATTAGGAAGCCTGCAGCATTTGACCTGAATAGTGCTTCTCCAGCTTAGCTTCACCTCCAGAGAACTTCAAAATGTGCCAGCAGCCCACTCCAGCCCCCAATTCTGGTTTTAACCGGTCCTGGGTGGGGCCTGAGGAGGACTATTGCAAACTCCCCAGGGGGTGCTCGCCTGTGCCTGATGGGAGGACCATGTATGAACAGTATCAGTAAACCCCATCTACAAAGAGCCACAAAGATGTGGGCACACATGGGAAGGAGTGAGAGGGCTGGGTGAGGTCAGCGTGGCAGGAGGAGGCTGGGAAGAGGGCGGCTGAAGCAAGGCTCGTGAGGAAGAGAACTCATGGGTGGAAGGGCCCGGATGTGGTGTAGGAGGCCTTCTCAGGCTGTGGAGGAAGACAGGACAGATGTGCATGAGGCTGCCTCAGGCCAGATGTGTGGCTACGACTGACTCTCTACCCAACTACCTCCAGAAAGAACATTTAGAAAGCCCAGGGTCCCACTAAAGCCCCATCCTTGGAGGTTCAGCCAACTACTGGGTCTCATGCCCTGCAGTGGGTGCCCACACCCTCCCTTGGTCACAGTCATTCTCTCAACAGACACAGAACTAGGTATGCTTGTCAGTGCAGGTGGGTTCTGCAGGGGTCATCCCTCTGTGGGTCCTGGAAACTTGGGGCTGGCCTTGGTGGTTACAGTGACTGGGGTGCACTTGGGGGACAGGAATGTTGGCTCTGCCCAAACGGCCCGCTCAGTGAAGAACACACTTGCACCCCATGAGCCTCCTCGGGGTTCCGGGCTCAGTATGTAGGTGTGAAAACCCGGTCTGTGATCATCTGAGCCAGGGCTCTCCTTAAATGCCTCACTCCCTCAGTTAGAACTGAGGGTGAATGCACACATCTGACCAGACTGCACTTCAGATTCCTCTCTAGAATTGACTCCACAGTATGCATTGAGGGGACAGATATTTTGTTTCATCCCAGCTTTAAAAATGATGCCACTCACTGACAGCGGTTGCTGGGCCTGATGTTGACACACTTCACTGGTCTGCCTTTTTTTTTAAATTGTTTTTGCCTTTTGGTTTTGGCACTGGCCCTGTACTCAGCCAAAATGCCGAGAAGGTATGCTGGCTTTGTTTTTTATTTTTATCATTTATTTATTATTTATTTATTTATTTATAGGCAGGGTTTCTCTGTGGAGCCCTGGCTGTCCTGGAACTCACTTTTTAAACCAGGGTGGCCTTGAACTCACAGAGATCCGCCTGCCTCTTCTGGGATTAAAGGTATGCACCACCACAGCCCGGCATGCTGTCTTTGTTTTTAAAACAGAGTCTTGTGTGGCCTAAAACTCACTTTGTAGCCAAGGGTGGCCTTGGTCTTCTAATCCTCCTGCCTTTGTCTCCTGGGTGCTGGCACCTTGGGCATGCATTCCCACACCTGGTGTGTGTGCTATTTTGGGGATTGAACCCAGGGCTTCATGCATGCTAGACAAGGGCTCTACCAACTGAACTACATCCCCGGCCACAGCAGCCTGACTCTCTGGCTGTTCCATCTGTCACGATTCTGCCTACAGGTAAATCAAACTGTCACCTGTGACCTGGGCGTGGTGGTGCATCCCTACAATCCCAGCACTGGGGGGGGGGGGGGCAGAAACAAGGGAATGGCAAGTTTGGGGCCATCCTCACAGGGAGACCCTGTCTCAAAGAAGAAAGACACAAACAAACAAAACAACAACCACAAAACCCGATGACAATATCAACAAAGCTTTCGTGTAATCTTGACACAACTATGAAGAGAGCCTGGGTTGAAGATTACTATTTAGCTTATTAATTGATGAGGAAGCCGTAATTCCAAGTGACCCCGTGTGCACAGATAAGCAATGCTGAGAGCCTTCACAGCTGGGCAGAGCTGGCCACTAGTCATCTCCACCTACTCCCTTGCCTTCCCGTGGGCAGGAGTCCTGTGCGGGACAGCAGAGCTGGAGGTCAGAGTCCTGCACATCCTGGACAGAGCAGGGAACCCCGGTACAAAGCCCAACAGGATCTTCATCCCTTTCTCTACCTTTCTCGGCTGCGTCCGGTTCGGCCATCTGGCCCTCCCGGTTTCCAGTACAGGATTTTAATTATTTAGAAACGACGTGTACAGGTCGATGCTATCACACAGAGTGTTTGTGTTAGAATAGTGAGTGAGGTATTAAGAAAGGCTGGGAGCAGACGGCTCAGGGTGTGCTGGGGCCGAGGATGCAGGACAGTTGCCCTCAGCGACCCAGAGCTCCCCTTGTCCATAGGGCAGCCATGGAGCTACCCGGGTGGATGGAGGCTATGGGGTCCTCACCTTGGAAGAACTCTTAGCTTCCTCATTCCCCTTCTGCAAACCTGGGGAAGCTGAGTCTCGCACAGTGGCTGGGAGACAGGGCTGGAGCCTGGTACACCTGGGGCTCATAGGAAGGACTTGTGTGCTCTCTGCTCAGCTCAGACTTGGGCCTCCAGCTGGGGACACGGTGGCATCAGCTTTTCAGACAGGGTGTGGAGACCAGTGTGAAAAGCTGGGAGTGTGAGAAAAAGCAGGTCGTGGGGGACATGGGGAGGGCCATCTTCAACAGGTTTGTTTCTTCAGCTCTTAAAACGCCCCAGGCTTTCTCTTTTTAAATAAAAGAAACCCACAAATCTACGTCTTCCCCCCTTGTAGACCAAGCTCCCATGTGGAATCGCAGTCCTGCGGTCTGGTGTGTCTGTTGGGGGCTCCCTCCGTGAGGCTGTGTGGCTGGGAATAATCTGTTCTTTCTGTGTGTTTGCCTCCAAATGTCTTTATGTCCTCGGCAGCAGCGAGGGATGTCTTTGCCAGAGATAAACTGGTGGCTGGGAGACAGCTGTGGTGTGGTGTGGTGCAGTGCGGTGCCCACCTGCAATCCCAGGATTTGGGAGGCGGAGGCAAGAAGAGTTCAGGAGTTCAAAGGCAGACTCGGCTACATAACAAAGTTGAAGTCAGCCGGGGCTCTAGGAGACCTTGTGTGGGGCAAGGAGAAAACAAAACAAAACCAAAAAAAGTTTTTACTTTGTGGTGTCCAACCTTTCTTTTCTGTGTGCTTTTGCATCCCAGTCCCTGTCTGTTAGATGGCCAGGGGCCCGTGTCCTGAAGTCGTCCTGTCCCTCACTTGTACTTTCTGCAGTCTACCTACGCTGAGGGGACAGCAGGCAGGTATCTGTGGATCCCCCTGGGATTTGCTGGCATTCCTGGATTTGTGCTCTGGCATTTGCCATGGGTTCACAAGAGCCTCAGCCATGCTCTCTCGGACAGCGCCTCTGCCCCAGTCGGTCTCTCCTTCTGGGGTCCATAGCACACATACGCTGGCCTTGGCTGTCCTGCGTGAGTCAGCCTTCAACCGCCTCAAACTTAAGAGTCTCTTGTTTCTGGCCCCCAGGTGCTGGGATGGTAGGGATGCACCACCACGCCCAGGTTGCAGGTGACAGTTTGATTTACCTGTATGCAGGATCGTGACAGACGGAACAGTCAGGAAGTCAGGCTGCACAGCCGATGAGGAGGAAACGTTTTCTTGGCTCACAGCCTCAGGGTTTTCCGCCCACGGTCACCCTGTCTTGTGGCTGTGGGCCTGGGACCACACAGAACATCATGGCGGGAACACGGGATGGATAGGGCTCAGCTCTGTGGACCTCACCTCTGTGAGATGGAGAAAGGGAGCGGGTAGGGATTAGGGGCCCAGGATCCCCACTGGCCTAACATTTTTCTGCTAGACCCAATCTCCTCGAGGTCCCACTGTATCTCAATAGCGCCGCAGACTGGAGACTAAGGCAGTCCTCTAAAGGATGTCTGTCCTAAATATGGCGCACACCTGCTGGGTTTTCTGTTTCCTTTTGGGGTCTGTCTGCAGTATCTCAGGGATGTTTTTTTAAAGTCACATTTTGAACTTAGCTTACTAACCGGTGGGTTTCCATGAGGCATTTTCATGCATCTTAGCTTTGACTACCCCCCCAGTCCCCCCCCCACCCTCACTCACTCCTGTAACTCCCAGAATCCCCCTCTTCTTGCATGCCACATGTATTCTGCTGTCCCTGGGATTGCATTTTCACCTGGGTTGTGAGGTGGCTCCCACGTGGCTTTCCACACACCGTCCCTCAGGGTTAGCCTTCCACGGCTTCCCTCTTCCCCCACAAGCCTCCCTGCTGGCCTCTCAACTCCCAGGCTTCCAATGCCCCGCTTTGGTTTTATCTAACCCAGTCCTCTTCCCCTAATGTGGCCCTCCTGGGGTGCTTCAAGTTAGACACACACAAGATTTGAAACTGGGTCCATGTCTAAGAGAGCATGTGGCATTTGTCTTCCTGGGCCTTGGCGACCTCATTCGGTATAGTTTTTCCCATGGATTCGTCCTGACCTGTGCTGCAGGTTATCCAGCCTCTATCCTTCATTATATTCGTCATTTTTTCTGCCTGTCGTTTTCAATCTACTGTATCAGGTTTTTTGGTTTTGGTTCTGGCTTTTTAAATTTTGAGACAAGGTCTCATGTAGCCCAGGCTGGCCTGGTGCTTCCTGTGTAGCTGAGGATGACCTTGAACCTCTGACCTTCCTGCCTCCACCTCCGCGTCTTGGTGTCGCAGGTGTGCACCACCACGCCTGTTTATGAGGTGCTAGAGGTGGAACCCAGGGCTGGGTGTGTTCTAGGCAAGTGATCTGCCCACTGAGTCACACCCCAAGCCCCACATCACTTTTATTGGCTATGATACCTTGTCTAAACATTCACACCCCGGCTTCGTTTCTCTGAAAGTCATGGTCATGGTGGGCTTTCTGGACCCATTGTTGGAGTCAATCATTTCTCATCTTTCCCCGAATCCTTCACTTCTATTGACTGTACTGGACATTTTCATTGGGGAATCGTCTACAGGTGTAATTGGAGTGATTTATCACATTTGCCGGGCAAGAGCGAGAGGTACAAGCCTGGTCCATTTTAATCTTTATTCCATGCTGGAGGTTCCTGGGCCTCTTTGAAGCATGAGGCCGTCAACCGGCTCAGAGATGCTCTTAGCCTCCATGGCCCTTCTGCAGCTCCTGTCCCCTTGGTCCCTAGTTCTTTAGGCCACCGGGAGAACAGTCCTGTGTCATTGCACCTTTGTGGGGTGAGGTGGATCTGAGTGTTAGGCTAGCCCCTCCTTAGGCCTCCCTCCTCTCCTGGGCTTGACCTCATCAGCTCCCACTTCTTTGTTCTTTGATGTTTAGGAAGACATGCCTTGGGTTGGGGCACTTGACTTTCCCCTCCCTGGAGTGGACCCATCTGCTCACCTGCTCCTGCTGTGGCCTCCTGGATGCCCAGACTTGCACGTTGGCTGTCTCTCACCAGCCACCTTCTGCTCACACGTGCCAGCACCCAGGGCATCCTTTACTCCGGCCAAGTTCTTCCGCCGCCGTTGCTGTCCCGGTCCAGGCTGCACCTGCTCTGTCCAGAACTACCCGGGGGCCAGGCTCGGTGCTCTGTGCCCTCCTGCATTGTCTCTGCTCTGCAGATCCTACGACTCCTCTCCAGGGCACCTCAGCCTCTCTTACCACCCAGGAGTCTCCCACAGCTTAGACAGCTTAGACAGCTTGGGCCTGTGCCTCAGCTTGCCTTGCTCCAGCCCTGAGCTCTGGAGGAGCCGGCTCACTGACCTGAGAAAGATGCCTCACTCACCTCTGGAAGGAGTCTATGAGGGAAAGACAGTCACTGGCAGGTTGCTGAGTGACCAAGCTTGCAGCCAGGGAAGTGGCCTGAACGTTCCCACTGATACCCAGCGAGCCATGTGTGTTATGGAATATTCTGTTCTCCACAGTGCTGCCAGACCCTGCTCTCCCACCGTGCAGACCCCTTCCTGCGGGATGAAGATGGGTACACAGCGATGGATCTGGCAGACTATCACGGACACCAGGATTGTGCCCAGTACCTGCGGGAAATGTCTCGGCCGGTAAAACCTCGGGAGCCCTGTCTGTTCTGGAGGACCGGGGAGGTGGGCTTGGCAGCTGGCTACAATGCTCCTTTCACATACCTCTCTCACCTCAAACACTTGCCAGGACAAAGGCTTTGAAAGAACCCAGCCAGGGTTGGGGATTTAGCTCAGTGGTAGAGCGCTTGCCTAGCAAGCACAAGACCCTGGGTTCGGTCCTTAGCTCCAGAAAAAAGGGAAAAAAAAAAAAAAAAAAAAAGGAACCCAGCCAATCACGCAGTAAACCAGAGGAAGCAGAGACCAGGCTACAACCCTGGCCAGGGCAGGAGATGTCATGGGAAGGTCCTGTGACTGGGGTCAGGCAGTGATGGGGGCTGAGGCAGGACTGGACAAGCCATGCCTGTCATGTGGACCACAGAAATTGTGTCTGTGTCTTGGAGATGTTACTTCAGGCTGAGCATGCTCAGGGGTGGAAGCAAGACCCTACCCTGGCTGAGGTAACTCTCCTGAAGCCCATCATTCTCCAGAGGTAGGAGGCTCTCTCTTCTCCATGTGTGGTTCTCCATCTCCCCACCTCTTGGAGCCAGGATCCTTCACTATTCCAACGGGTCCCTGTTCCCAGCACAGGACAGAGTCCAACAGTTTGCTGATTGAACAAATAAGGGAATTCACAGAGGAGTGGTTTGGTGTGAGCAGACGGCCAGAGGGAGAGGACAGGGAAGTGGAGCATGTCGGAGGGTGTTCCTGTGGGTGTAGTTTGATGACTTGGATCCAACTCTTCCCAGTGCATCCCTCTACCCCAACCCTCTCTCCCCATCCAGCCCAAGGTAGTGACCATGATGAATTCTGTCAGTTCTCAATCATGCCACCCCTTCAGGAGGGTGACCTGTCCCACCCATGTTCAGGTGAGGGCACTGAGGCCCAGGAAGCGAGGCCCTCCTGGGGCTCACTTGAGGGGGATGCCATGTTTCTCCTTTGTAGATGTAACCAACCGTCTTATTAAATAAGAAACACAGAAACAATGTAAAAGAGAAAGCCGAGAAGTCAGAGCTCAGAGCTAAAATCTCACCCTTCCTCCTGCTGTCCCAGCTTCGCGAAAAGAGACCTACTTCCTGTCCGTTCGTATTTTTAAAGTATGTTGTTCTGCCTTCTCATTGGTTGTAAACCCAAACACATGACTGCCTCGTCACTGTCTGAATGTACAGCCCCCTAGGTCTTAAAGGCATATGTCTCCAATGCTGGCTGTATCCCTGAACACACAGAGATCTTATGGGATTAAAGGCGTGTGCCGCCGCCACCACCACACTCTTGCTATGGCTCTAATAGCTCTGACCCTGAACACACAGATATCTATGGGATTAAAGGCGTGTGCCACCACCGCCACACTCTTGCTATGGCTCTAATAGCTCTGACCCCCAGACAACTTTATTTATTAACATACAATCAAATTAATATTTCAGTACAAATCAGAATAATATTTCAATACAATTAGATTACCACCACATTTCCCCTTTTCTATTTTAATAAAAAGAAAAAAAGCAAAAGGTTATGACTAACAAAAGAAAAACTATATACAAAAGTACAATAACTATATACAATATATACAAGTAATAAATACCTAAACAGGTATTTGACGAATCAGAGAAAATAATTCCATTATCTATCCTATTTTGATAATTCCAAGATGTATCTAATGTACTTTCTATCCTAATTAATTTTCAACTATAACTAACTAATCTTCAACCATAACTAACTAATCTTCAACTCCCTCAGAGACCCAAGAAGGGAATAATATTAGCTAACAAAAATAAAAACAGGAAGTGCATGCAAGCAACTTCCAAAAAAATTTTGTGAGTTGACAGAAACAGCCAGCTGCCTGGGCAGTCACCTGAGGTTTCTCCGCAGTGTTGGGGCATCATCTTCAGCCTATAGGCTTAGTGTATCTGACAGACTCATTTGTGAAGTAGGATGTACACAAGGTCAACAGTTCAACCTCACATTGGGTGAGAGCAGTCCACGTACCAGAAACACCTGAATTCCACTAGTGTCCTGTCATGATTCAGGATTTTAAATTCTGGAAATTGTTGACAGTTTTTTAATTCAGCTGTCCATTCTTCTTGGCTGTGTATATATGGCTTCATCTCAGCATCCCCTTCTTCTCCACATCCCTCTATTAAATGCCGGTCTACTTTTGAGAGGCATGAGCTTTCAGCTGCTGTTCCATTGTACAACAGAATCCATCGGCCCTCTGCCTGTTAAGCTGCCTTCGAAGAAAAGGGCACCGTACCTTTTCCGGATGCGAAGGCCACTTCAGGGATGGGGCCATATTGTCCTGGCCTCAGAAGATGCCTTTTGATAAAGCCATAACCACACTTGTTTTGGCAAGAATCAGTAGTCCCTTGTTTCGTGATCTGTCTGTCCATTTTGTCCTGTTGATTCGAGGATACTTTGTTGTCCAGTGGCTAACTTTTGCCAGAATGAAAGTTGACTCCATATGCAGTTTCTTCAATGCCCATATTTTCTCTAAAGTAGATTGGTACTGCCAGGAGCCGACATGTCTCAAAAAAGAAAAATTTTCTAAGTTATTAAAACATTTTAAATGCCATATTCTGTAGATCTCTGAAGGGTTTGAAGATGACCTGTCTAAAACATCTCTGCTCAATTTTTAAAACATATCTAATATGACTACAAGTTCTATGATAATGTCTAACTACTAGCTTTCATTTCTTTATATCCTAATAGTTGATAATAATAACATTCAAGGATCAGAAATTTGCATTACATTGTTAAATGGATGGAATAAATACAATTAGAAATATACATATAGCATTTTCTAACAATATCAGTTTCAAATTTGTATATAATATAAAACAATTCAATCCAATGTAAAGTATTTAAAACTAGTAATTGTCTTTTTCTTTTCTTTCTTTCTTTTTCTTTTTCTTTTTTTTTTTTTTTTTAAACAAGAACCTTAAATCTAATCTCCTTTGCTTAACCTTTTTCCTAACCCTTGACAATAACTTGTAACCAACCCCCCTAAATACTGAAAATTATCCCAGACCCAAAACCCATTAAAAAGACCAAAAAACCACCCGCCCCACACCACCTCTTTGGGAATGTGGGCGTCGTATTCTTAAAATTGCTTCCTGCTGGGTATGGGCGAAGTTTTCTTTATCCTGAAAGAAAAATTTTAGGTTAATTGTCAAATTCTAGGAGAGGTAACTATATCCTTCATTATCCAGTCTGTGTATAATGCCAAAGTTGAGGGTTTATCTCAAGTCCTTATTCAAGTAGTCTTTGAGACTGGATCATCTCAGCTAGTCATCTCAAATTTGCTCTGAGCATCTTGTAGTTCAAAGCTGATCTGTGGATGATGTTTGTCAGCTTAATGATATTATTATTGTCCACGTGGAATTGTTGTTGTTGTGGGGCCCCATCTTCTTTCTGGAGACTTCAGTTGATGTTAGGCCAGGCCGTGATTTCCTGTAGAAAACTGATAAGAGACTCGAACACAAAAACATATATATGCAGCTAGCCTTTTTTCTAGAATTAGTTAGTACTCTATGTGACCATTCATATCTTAACAAAGTTTAAAATGTATATATATATATTAATCTTGTAAATTTTGATATAAAATTTATACTTTGAGAAAAAGTTTAAAGAATCAGAATAGAATCAAAGAGTTGAGATTAGTAATAGAATAGTCCCTTAATTAATTTTGCTTTTGTCCTGTACCATAGCAGAAGATGGCTCTTATTCTGGCATGATACAGGGAGTTTGCATTTTCCTTTTAACAACATGCTTGATTTTAAAGAAGGAGAGAGCCATTCTCCAACTCCAAAGTCAGCTTTAAATTTTAATTGAACTGGGACTATTAGAAAACCAAGAGTGTTAAATCTTTAGAGAAAAGCAGAAACAAACATTTAGGAAGACATAAAATTTTTTTAGATAATATATACCCATACACCGTTTCACTCTGTTTCTTGGGATAGATGATTTGTCCCTTTTCTTCAGTTGTCTCATTTGTCCAGTGTTCTTCAGATTCCTTAACCTTCATTCTCCTAAAAGACAAAAACAAAAACCTTTCCCCAAGACTAATTTTGGGGATGTTCCTTTTTGGCAAGTTATTATCTGATGAAATGAAAAGGCATGTTTTATTGATACAAGTTAGTTTAAATTGGATGTTCATGCTGGTTGATGAACTATCACCTCCTCTAATTAAGAGGTCTCTCTTGTTCAAATCGAACCTTTATCAATTTTGATGGTACCCACAGCTTATCTTCTCCTGTAGAAACAAAAGCAAAACCACGTCCCCAATGTAATACATACCCTGGTTTCCATTCTGAGGTCAGCACATCCTTAAAGTATATAGGCTGATTTAATTCTGTAGTTTTTTCTATTATCCAATGTCTCTCTGCAGCTGTTGTTCCTTTCTCATTGGCATTCAGAAAATTCAAAGTTAGAAGAGCATTATGCAGTCTATTTCTGGGGGTTTTTGTTACCCATTTCTGTTTATTTAACATATCCTTTAGAGTTCTGTTTGATCTTTCTATAACTGCTTGACCTGTAGGATTATGTGGTATGCCTGTAATATGCTTTATATTGTAATAAGCAAAAAACTGTTTCATTTTAACAGAGACATATGATGGAGCATTGTCAGTTTTGATTTGTGCAGGTATACCCATGATGGCCATAACTTCTAGCAAATGAGTGATTACAGAATCAGCTTTTTCAGAACTCAAAGCAGTTGCCCATTGAAATCCTGAATAAGTATCGATAGTGTGGTGTACATATTTCAATTTTCCAAATTCTGCAAAGTGAAACACGTCCATCTGCCAGATTTCATTTCTCTGAGTACCCTTTGGGTTACATCCTGCTGGTAATGGCGTCTGATTGTAGAAGGAACAAGTAGGACATTTCTTTATTATTTCTTTGGCTTGTTGCCAGGTTATGGAAAAATCCTTTTTTAAACCTTTACTATTAACGTGATGTTTTTTATGAAATTCTGAGGCCTCCAGCACATTTCCTATCAATAATTTATCAATCTCATCATTGCCTTGTGCTAGAGGGCCTGGCAGACCAGTATGGGATCGAATGTGAGTTATATATAAAGGATGATTCCTTTTCCTGATTGTATCTTGTAATTGAATAAATAGTGAAGTTAATTCTGAAGCATCAGGGATAAATTCTGCAGTCTCAATATGTAACACCACTCTTTCAGCATACTGAGAGTCAGTTACTATGTTGAGAGGTTCTGAAAAATCCATTAATACCAACAGAATAGCATACAATTCTGATTTTTGAACTGAATTATACGGACTTTGAACCACTTTACTTAAATTTTCTGATTTGTAACCTGCCTTTCCTTCTTTGTTGGCATCTGTATAAAATGTACGAACTCCAGATATGGGTTTTTGCCGTACAATTCGAGGCAAGATCCAATCAGCTCTCTTTATAAGATCAATTCTATTGCTTTTGGGATATTTGCTGTTAATTTCTCCCAAAAAATTACTGCAAGCTCTTTGCCAAGGTTCACTTTCTGTCCATAATTTTTCAATGTCCTCCTTAGTTAATGGTACGACAATTTCTGCTGGGTCTATGCCTGCTAATTGACGAAGTCTCATTTTTCCTTTGTAAATCAAGTCAGAGATTTTTTCCACATAAGTTTTTAATTTTTTATTTGGTTTATTTGGTAAAAATATCCATTCCAATATAATATCTTCCCTCTGCATTAATATTCCAGTAGGAGAACGCCTAGAAGGTAAGATAACCAAAATGCAATCCAGCTTTGGATCAATACGATTCACGTGTCCTTCATGCACTTTCTTTTCTACCAAGGCCAATTCTTTCTCAGCTTCAGGTGATAATTCTCTTGGACTATTTAAGTCCTTGTCACCTTCTAAGGTTTTGAACAAATTAGTCAGTTCATCATTTTTTACCCCAACAATAGTTCGTAGATGAGAAATATCTCCAAATAATCTTTGAAAGTCATTAAGAGTCTGTAGTCTATCTCTCCGAATTTGCACCTTTTGGGGTCTAATTTTTTGTAGCTCTATTTTATATCCTAAATAATTAATAGAATCTCCTCTTTGTATCTTTTCAGGAGCAATTTGTAATCCCCAGCGAGGCAAAATTTTCTTTACTTCTTCAAACATTATTTCTAAAGTATCTGCATTTGAGTCAGCTAGTAAAATATCGTCCATATAATGATAAATTATAGATTTAGGAAATTTTTTACGTATCACTTCCAATGGCTGTTGTACAAAATATTGGCACAGAGTTGGGCTATTCAACATTCCCTGTGGGAGGACCCTCCATTGAAATCTTTTAACCGGTTGAGAATTATTATAAGTAGGCACTGTAAAAGCAAATCTTTCTCTGTCTTTTTCTTGTAAGGGTATTGAAAAGAAACAGTCTTTTAAATCAATAACTATGAGAGGCCATCCTTTTGGTAACAGAGTAGGCAAAGGCATCCCAGATTGTAGAGAACCCATTGGCTGAATTACTTTGTTAATTGCCCTAAGGTCTGTTACCATTCTCCATTTACCAGATTTCTTTTTAATAACAAATACAGGAGAATTCCAAGGGCTGGTTGATTCTTCAATATGCTGAGCATTTAACTGTTCTTCTACCAGCTCTTCTAAAGCCTGGAGTTTCTCTGTTGTTAAAGGCCATTGCTGGACCCATACAGGCTTGTCTGTTAACCATTTTAAAGGTAGAGCTGTTGGTGTCTTTGGAAGATCATCAGTTATTGTGCCCTGTTCTTGTATAATATGGATGGCTGGTGACCACTCATTAGAACAATATCTTCTAATATTTGTCTCAGTAACATGTGCTAGTTTATGATTTGTTTCTGAGATTGGAGGGATGTTAATCTGAGTATTCCATTGTTGCAACAAGTCTCGACCCCACAGGTTCATAGTTATGTTAGCCACATATGGTTTTAATTTTCCTCTCTGTCCTTCTGGACCTATACATTCGAGCCATCTTGCACTCTGTTTCACCTGAGATAATGTCCCAATTCCTAAAAGTTGAACGTTTACCTCCTGAAGAGGCCAAGTTGGATGCCAAAATTCTGGTGCAATTATGGTAATGTCCGCACCTGTGTCTACCAGACCAGACAACAAAACACCATTTATTTTTATCGTTAATTTTGGTCTTTGTTCATTAATAGAAGTTTGCCAAAAAATTTTCTTTATGTTTTCTCCTGAATTTTCTATTCTCTCTGTTTCATCATTCTGACCAGCATGATTTATTCCAATAGGCATTTGGTTATTTAATCGCTCTCCAGAGCAGGCATTTCCTCTATGGCTGCCGGAAAGGTTTGAACTGGATTTGCACTGGGGGCCTGCCTGAGGCCCCTCTGGGAGTTTCCCGAAGACTGAGGCAAAGGATTACCCTGTCTGTCCTTTGTTGATCTACATTCGTTGGTCCAGTGTTTTCCCTTACCACACCTTCTGCATACTCCAGAAGGAAGGGGCATTCTGTTGCCATTGTTCCTTGAAGAAACATTGTTTCTGGAAATGACCTGTCTACAGTCCCTTTTCAAATGTCCTTGCTTTCCACATCCAAAACATCTAACACTCCTCAAACCTTTTGAAATTACTTCTCCTACCCATGTATCATCATGCTCATCAGCTTCAACATTAATTGTTTCTCTAATCCAATCTTCCATAGGTGCAGATCTTGCCCTTAATGGCCTGATTATTCTTTTGCATGCTGCATTCGCATTCTCAAAGGCCAAAGATTCAATTATTGCCTTACCAGCTTCTGAATCCGAGACCGTTCTCTTTACTGCTGAAGCCAGTCTTTGTAAAAAATCTGTAAAAGACTCTTTTGGGCCTTGCTTCACCTTTGTAAATGACTCAGATTTTTTTCCTGGTTCCTCAACTTTGTCCCATGCATTCAAGGCTGCCGTTCGACATAAAATTAGGGTTTGGACATCATATAAACATTGTGCTTGTGCTGAAGCATATTGGCCTTCGCCCATAAGCTGATCCTGGCAAACTTGTACTCCTTTATCCCTCCATTGTTTTTCTATGTTTTTAGCCTCCTCCTTAAACCAAGTCAGAAATTGAAGTCTCTGGCTGGGTTCCAGAACACCTTGTGCGAGGTCCCGCCAGTCCTGTGGTACTATCCTATTATATGTTGACCAAGTGTTTAACATTTGCTTTACATATGGGGAATGCATGCCATAAGATACTATTGCCTCCTTAAACCTTTTTAAATCCAACATTTCAATTGGAGCCCAAGTATTTTGTGTAGCCATTTGATCAGGCATCTGCTGTACTGTTACAGGATAAATTAAGGGTGACTCTGTGAAAACAGGCTTTCTTTCTGCAACCTTATGATCCCGACTTGAAACAACTTCACTGTTAATTTCTTCTGTCTGAATTTTTACAGGTTTAACAAGTTCTTCTAACGCTGTTATCCTGGCACTTAAATTGACTATCTTTTTAAATATTAAAATGTGGATTATTATAGTGATGAGGTGCATAATTCCACCAATACTAATATTATATAGTTGTTCCATTGCCAGACTGCCTAAAATTTCGAACAAAAACCAATTTTCTTCCAATGTACACATAAAACCCATTTGTTTTTTAATGTGGAAAAAAATTCTCTTTTAGATAGTTTCCTTTAAAATATCTGATATATTATGACTTACCAAATCTGCGTAGAACAGTAGAAATCCGAGGGGATTTTCA
Organism: Peromyscus maniculatus bairdii; assembly: GCF_049852395.1. Taxonomy (NCBI): domain Eukaryota; kingdom Metazoa; phylum Chordata; class Mammalia; order Rodentia; family Cricetidae; genus Peromyscus; species Peromyscus maniculatus. Next base: position 9,397,878 of record NC_134864.1, read on the forward strand.
AAGCAGCCACCTAGTGTCCCAGGTGTAAATCCAGAGAGAGAGAGAGAGAGAGAGAGAGAGAGAGAGAGAGAGAGAGAGAGAGAGGAAAGAGAGAACGCACAAGAAAGCGTAGCCGGCTAAAGCTTAAATGCAGCCACGTGTTCCCTCTTGTGCCGAGTCAAGGCTTGGGTCTGGCTTCCTTAAGCTCCGACCACGTGCGTTGGCTTTACAGACAGGGCCCTGTTCGGCAGGGCAGGTCTGAGTTGTTTGTAGCACCGGCTTTAGGCAAGCTGCTCACAGACCTAGGCCCGGGCTAGAAGTTGCTACCCGGACTAGGACGCCAGCAGCTCGGACTAAGAAGCCGATCGCCGCCGGCCGCCGTGTGCCGCCGCTGCCGCCGCCGCGGGCCGCCGCGGGCCGCCTGCCGCCCTTGCGGGAAAGCGGACCTGCCGCCAAGCCAAGCAGTTTTTAATGGATTCTTGTCACGTTGGGCGCCAGATGTAGATGTAACCAACCGTCTTATTAAATAAGAAACACAGAAACAATGTAAAAGAGAAAGCCGAGAAGTCAGAGCTCAGAGCTAAAATCTCACCCTTCCTCCTGCTGTCCCAGCTTCGCGAAAAGAGACCTACTTCCTGTCCGTTCGTATTTTTAAAGTATGTTGTTCTGCCTTCTCATTGGTTGTAAACCCAAACACATGACTGCCTCGTCACTGTCTGAATGTACAGCCCCCTAGGTCTTAAAGGCATATGTCTCCAATGCTGGCTGTATCCCTGAACACACAGAGATCTTATGGGATTAAAGGCGTGTGCCGCCGCCACCACCACACTCTTGCTATGGCTCTAATAGCTCTGACCCTGAACACACAGATATCTATGGGATTAAAGGCGTGTGCCACCACCGCCACACTCTTGCTATGGCTCTAATAGCTCTGACCCCCAGACAACTTTATTTATTAACATACAATCAAATTAATATTTCAGTACAAATCAGAATAATATTTCAATACAATTAGATTACCACCACACTCCTTTATGGGGATGTCCCCTCAGAATGTCAGGAGCCAGCTGAAGCAGAACTGTCCTTGGTCCCTTGGCCTGTGCTAGGTACTTCACAGGGTCATAGTCAAATTTTACTGCTTGAAACTGGCAGTGAGCCTGACACAGCATGATGCAGTTCAAGTGGTCCACAAGGACTCAGGGGGGACTCCTCCGGGGGTGGAAATCTCAAAACCTGGGATTCAACTGTTTTGGAAATGGACCAATGACTAAACACCAGGATGCGGCTGTCAGAGCAAGGTCCCTGATCTGGCTGGGCTGAGCCAAGCGGTGACATGGCCATTTTCTAGAATGTGAGCATGACTGCACATTCTGGACCCAGGGATACCTCAGCCACTGAAATGTCAGGCTCTTTTCCTCCTGAGATCTGCCCTGTCCTGGGTCAGGGGTGGGAAGGGTGGCTGTCCCCGTGTCCCTGTTGCAGGAATACCCACTCCCACGGACCAGGTCCCATCCAGCTTCCAAAAGTCCATGACTAGCCCTTACCCCAGGTATGATGTGAATTCCAAGGCCAGAATTCTGTCCACGCCAGCTCTCAGCCTTCCATCTCTACAGCCTGGCAAAGCCAGCCCCCCCCCCCCAACCTTGCCCCACCTCAGGGACAGGGTCTCTGCATGTTCCCTTGTTCCCCTGGGCTAAGGGAAACAAACCCACCTTGCCTTCCTGGGGTTGATCTGGTTCTAGCTGTGTCTGTGAAGTTATATAGGACCCAAGGCGACGCCACACCGCTTTGCCTGGCGACTACGGGACCTGGCACTCCTGAGTCTGCATGGAATCCCCATGGGCCTAACATGGTCCATCCACTTCCTATACCCCAATATCTTCCTTCTTGCTCATATGTGGGCACCCACCCAGGCCCTGCAAGCCTGCCCCTTGACCTTGTGTGGGCTCAGCGGTATATATCCCAGGAACCATTTAGAACTTCATAGTTAGGGTTAGAGCCTGGTCACCATGGTGTCTTCTTAATGATGCCTGGTGACAGCTAGGGGAGCCTGACTCCACCACTGCTAGAATCGTCCTCTAGGCCTCCCATCTCATACGGCAGGACAGGCTGTCAGCTGCAGGCCGGCAGCAATGGGGGGTGGGGGGAGGCCTGATACAATATTGATGGAAACGCAATATGCAGAGGTCGTCTGCCCTGGCTCTCTCATGTGGGCCTGAAGAGATGTGAAATCCATTCCCCCCGGACACCACTGTCCTGAGCTGCTCCCAGGGGAATTGCGGGCCCAGGAGAGGCAACCCGAGTGCTAGGCCGTCATTATTAAGAGCGCCCCCCCCCCCCGAAGGGCACACCCTCAATGACCACTTCACATCAGGGGTCTGCGGGACCTTGGCACACCCTCTGCTGAGTGTGGGGCCTGCATGGAGCACTGAGGAAACTCAGGCCTTGCTTCTCCCTGGACCTCAGTGTCCCTCTGCACAGGGAGAGAGGGGTTGGGCCTCCTTTCCTAGGTGGGACAGAGGCCATGTGGCCATTGAGGCAGTAGCCTGCTGCCCACCCCTATCTCAGTTGGCTGACAGCCTGACTCCCTAGTGTGGGAGTCTCGAGGCGGTTTCAGAGGTGTTGGCCATCCACAGCAGTCCTGGGTGATATGTGGACAGCTCTCTAAGCCCAAGGAATGCAGCCCTCACCCCTCAGGGTCTGGGTTGCCCTGCTTGCCTACCTCACACACACTCCCACCAGGGTGGTCCTGGATCCTCTTGGGCACATGACACCAGCCTTGACTTCCTCATCCTCAAAGCAGGCCTGAAGACCTCGTTTGGGGGCAGAAGCAATGTTCCTCCCCTGCTCTGCCGTGATGGCCTCAGCTCAGTCCCCTCTTCTCACTGTGGAAGGCCCCAGGGCCCCTTCACAGACATGCGGGAAAACTGGGGCTAGAGAGGCCTGGGGACTTCCCCAGGCAGAATCTCTCCCCAGGGCAAAGTGGAGGCGGCTGCCCACGGTAATGGAATCTCAGCTGTGGTGAATGGTGTCCAGCTCCGTCTGAGGTCATGATTTTCTCAGCCCGGGTGGCATTACAGGCCTGTAACCCAGCTCGCCACAGCTGCCCTCCATGATTAATGCATGGCAGGCTCAAATCTCACCAAAAACAAGGAAATAGATGGCAGGCAATGGAGCCGGAGGGACTGCTACCCTCAGAACTGCTGTCTGGGACATGATATGCCCGGCCATTAGGACTCAAGGATGGAGCCTGGCATCTATCCCTCCTCCTACACCAAGGATGCCCTTGGGGGCCATGGCCAAGACTGAGAGGCAAGGATGTGGGGGTTCCCGCTGCCTGGAGGGCACCATAGTTGGGCTCCCTCCTGCCCAGGTTCAGAGGGGTCAGCATCAGTGGCTTCCTGTATAGGTCCGATCAGATGCTCCCATGATGCCTCACCTTCAACAGCCCACTTGTAGCCACCACATGGGGCTCACACTGGCTTCCCTTTCTTGTCAGTGGTCCAGGGCCCAGGGCCCAGTCAGTCCCAAGGTCCTCAAGCTGTGGGGCTGCTCTGAAGCTGGAGTCTATTCTCCCAGGCCAGGCCAACACCCCACCTGTTCTGTCCTCCTAGTCTGAGGAGGCTGCTGCCAGCCCCACTTGGCTCCCCATCTGTCCTGGGTGAGGCGGGCAAGGATGCTTTGTGCCCATCTTCTTGACACTAGATTGAATGGCAGAGATGGAAGCTGAGGCTCCCGGGTGGGGGTTCCCTTGTCCCCAGGTCCCACCCCAGTTGATAGGCTGAAGGTCTAGATGGCTGCCATGTCCACCGTGGGCTTGTGTTTCAGCCAAGGAACACTGAGCCTGAGCAGCTCCATGTCAGAGCGAGCAGCATTCAGATTGCCCCTGTCCCTACGGGGTCACCCCTGCAACGGCCCTCAAGGGTCAAGCTCAGCATCTGTAGAGAGACTTGTCAGACTGAGAAGCTATCCTCAGAGCATCTGCTAACCCTCTCCCAACGGTGTGCTGCAGCTGTGAGCCGTTGGAAAGCTCTGTTTCCCCCACTGCATGCTGGGAGAGGCAAGTAGAGCTCCTGTGAGTAATCTCAGGTCCTCCACCTCCCAGAGGTCCACTCCTAGACCTCTGCTGTGGAGCACAGGGTTCCGTGGTAAGGGATCCCACACCTGGCCCCAGCCTGAGGGCCACCTGACACCTGGGCCTTCAAATATTAATGCGATACCTCCTGCTCTGGGGGGTACAGCTTCAACAGCCCCCGACAGCCGGGGCTGGGCCAACCACGGCGGCTCCCTGTGCTCGGCCACCCCGCATTTGCTCCTGAGAACCTCCCAGGCTGAAGCAGGCAGATGTTCCAGCCCTGCAGCCCCACGTGTGGGCTCCCGGGCTTTGCAGATTCCCAGGATAAATGAGGTGCACAAGGGGGCGCATGGGGCTTCATGTTGCTCTGTTTTCCCTGTGACCTGGTGAGCTGAGGGTCTTGGGTGGTGTGGGGCTGAAGGGCAGGGCAGATCCACCTTGCCCATGGGTGAGGAGTGGCTTAAAGAGGCCGAGAGTTTGTTTGTCTGGGCAGTGCAGGCTGCCACACCATGAGGTGCGGGCAGAAGGGCACCTCTGCAGATAGGGTAGAATTTGAAGGCAGGTAGAACAGAGCAGTAGTCCAAGCTACAGCAGGGGTCCCAGGTTCCTGACACAGACCCTGGCTGCGGGCCATATGTTCTGAATCAGGGATGGTTCAAAGGCAGAGCCCTTGTCCTGCTGGGGGTGGAGGGGTGGGAGGGTGGGGGGCAGATCTCACCAGCACCATCTTAAGGGCCCGACAGTTATGTTGGCTTCCTCTGTCCCCTGGAAGGAAGTGCCAGGGCTTAGGTGTGGCTGTGAGGTGGATGCTCAGGGGGATGCTGTGTGTGCCCTTTAGCTGCAGGCAGGGGCTGGGCATCTGCATGCCAGAGGGGCATGGATGCAATGCCGGCCCACAGAGCTCAGGTGCCCGCCTTCGTAGAGACAAGGTCAAGAAGCCTTCCACATCAGCTCTCAGCCAAAAGGCAGCAAGCCAAGCTTGGAGGGCTTGGGAGGACATGGGGGAGGCGGACCGCACTCCGAGGGCCTCACATCTCTTTCCCCGAGCCAGTACCATCAGGAACAAGAACCCCCAGCTTCTCTGGGTCAGATGCTACAGCTGAGACTGAGCAGGGCTGCGCTGGGTAGCACATTCAGGTCAATGGCTCACCCAGCGGTCAGTATCTGAGGACAATTGGCTACCCAACCTAAACGTGGAGGGGCTGGCTCTCCAGTTTTTGATGGTCCTGTTTTGGTGTGGCTTGGTCACTGAGTGCAGGTCCTAGCTTGCACCTCTGCCTGAGGTATATGGTTCTAGTCACTCTGCCCCCACTTAGGGACTTAGAAGAATTTCACATATCCCATCTTGCCTCTCTGCCCACCCAGCATGTCTGTCCTCTTAGGGCCTGGGCGAGCCAACCAATGGTGCAGTATTTGGGGGAAGGTTGGTCAGCTTGATTCTCCAAAGCCAGGCTCCCTGAGACAGCAGACCAGTCTTGGACACAACTTAGGGGTCAGGCTCCCTGGGGGCTATGTGGTCTGAACTCAAGCCCTGGCATCATCACTCAAAAAAGAGCTGACGGGTTTGCAGGGACACGCCACTGCCTGCCTCCTTCTTGCCAGTTCTCATGGAATTCCCTACCCCAAGTCATCCTCAGGCCCATGCCAAGAGGGAGACAGATGAGTCTCAGGAATCAGATGAGTCTCGGTCACAGGGAGGCATGTGTGCCTACATGTGGACATGCTCCCGTCTGTGTGGGGCTGAGAGAGGTGAGCATGACTAACCTGGCCTCTAGCCCTGAAGTAAGGCTGCTCTAGGGGACTGGAAATGGGGGGGTGCAGATTGTTAGGAAACCCAGGCACCCAGCATGGGTGGGCAGGGAGACACAAGAGGGACAGGTCTTGCATACTCCTCTTCAGGCCATCTCTGAGCTGCACATATCCCAGGAGGCTCTCCATGCTTACCCAGCAGAGCTAGGACAGACCCGAGTCCAGACTCACCTGAATCTCCACTGACAGGCCTGTCTCCACCCAGGTGCCACCAGTCCTGATGACACCCCCGCCCCCACCATTTCCACCCCCTCCACTGTTGGCTGAAAGGCTCTCCATGGAAGATGGGAGAAGGGGGGACTCGGGACGTGGGAGTCCCCCGGGTGAGTGTGGGCCTCAGAAGAACTGGTCTGGGCAAGGTGTGCAGGGCACCAGGACCCAACTGGGGCAACCTTCTCAGAGGAGCTGAGCACATAGGGTCACGCCCTCCCCAGAGCTCCCTCTCCCAGGCTTCCTTTGAAGTCTCTGAGGATGACATTTTCTATCTCGGGTACCATGGTCACAGTGACCTGAGCAGAAGTGAAAGCAGGTGGTCTCGGTGGGAGTCAGGCCAGAGACCTCAGCAGGCCCGTGAGCATCCTTGGGCATCAGGAGATGGGGAGGGCCTGGCAAGTGCAGGTCAGCGCCCTCAGAGGACTGTGATCAACCCTTGTCAAAATGACAGGGTGCCATGAAAATGTCAGCAGGTACCACATGCAGTGAGGTTACATGCTCACATGTAGGAGTTTGTGTCTGCCTGTGTGGGCAAGTGTGTCTGTGTTGTCTATGTGTCTGTGTCTGAGTGCATGTCTCTACATGAGTGTGCATGTATGTCTCGGTGTATGTCTGTGTATGCACTTGTGTATCTGCACCTGAGCGTCTAAGCATGTCTGTCTGTGTGTGCATGCATGTGCCCATCTGTTTCTCTGTGTGTGAGCATGTGTGTGTCTGTGTGTGTCTATCTCTGTGTGTGTCTCTCTGTGAGCATGCATGTGTCTCTGTCTGTGTGTGTCTATCTCTGTGTGTGTCTCTCTGTGAGCATGCATGTGTCTCTGTCTGTGTGTATCTGTGTATGTGTCTCTCTGTGAGCATGCATGTGTCTCTGTCTGTGTGTGTCTATCTCTGTGTGTGTCTCTCTGTGAGCATGCATGTGTCTCTGTCTGTGTGTATCTATCTGTGTGTTTGTCTCTCTGTGAGCATGCATGTGTCTCTGTCTGTGTGTGTCTATCTCTGTGTGTGTCTCTCTGTGAGCATGCATGTGTCTCTGTCTGTGTGTATCTATCTGTGTGTTTGTCTCTCTGTGAGCATGCATGTGTCTCTGTGTGTGTCTATCTCTGTGTGTGTCTCTCTGTGAGGATGCATGTGTCTCTGTCTGTGTGTGTCTACCTGTGAGTGAATGGTTCTGTGTGCCTGCTGGGGTGTGACACAGAGGTTTCTTACTCAGAGTTGTGGCACAGGGTATGTTTATAATGCATCGGGGACAGGGTAGTAAAAGGACAGGTTTGGGGGTCTGAGAAGGCTGGTCTAAGTCCCTGGACCCTCAGATCTTGTGGGCTCCTAGCTCTGCCCAGGCTGCTGAGAAGTTGGGAGGGGCTGTGGTAGACAGAATCAGGTAACACACAAGCTTTCCAGGAGGCCAGGTTGGGGCAAGCCTTCTTAAGGCCTCTATGAGAATCCTCCTAGTGGCGAGCGTTTTGCTGACCCCAGTGGGATTTGGGGGGCAGGACTGCAGGGTCTTGAGCTCCAAGCCTAGCAGTGTTCTTAGAAGGGCAGGGCTGTCCTGGGTCCAGGAGCTGCAGGCTTGGAATCTGCTCTCCCCTACTCCTGCCCTGCGGAAGCCCCTCTGACTCCAGCCGATGTCTTCAGCAGCTGTGACCCTCAGCCCAGCCTGGCCTGCTCAGCCTGTCCCAAGGGAGCCAATGGCCTGTGCAGCCCCTCTGAGGGTCAGCACCAGCATCCCAGCTGCCCTTAAGGTGAGTGTCTGCCCTTCACTCCCTATCTCTCTACCTCAAGGCGAACACACCCCCACGTTCTCTCCGTCCACACAGCTCCGAACACCCCAAGTTTTGGAGAGATGAGAATCTTAGGGCAGCAGCAGCCAGGCCCTAGGACAAGAAACACAGAGCCATTCTCTGTCATCCCAGAGTCCCGACCTCTGGACTCAGGGTTGGAAGCTACAGTCACAGGAAGCAACCAGTGGCATGCAAGAAGGTTCTGGAGTCTGCTCCTCTGGAGCTTCCGGCTAGTCCTCCCCGCCCACCCCAATTTCTCCCTGGGTCTCAGAGGACTCTGAAAACTGCCAGGTGGTGCTGGTCCTCTCAGAGCACACAGTTCAGGAAAGGCTCTGATAAGTTTTGCACTACAGAACTGGTGGCCAGGTCTTGTCAGCACGGGATTTTTGTTAAGCACTGTTGTTTTTACCCTTCCAAATGGTGTGCCTTAGGTAACCTCATCTAGGCCTTGTAAGACCACGCCTGCTCCCTGCCGCCCCCCCCCACCTCCAGGGAGGGAGGCGGGGAGACATATCCTCACCCTCAGGGCCTCACTTTTATTATGCTGGAGACTGGAGGGTTTGGGGGAATCTCAGGATACTGTGACCTACTTGTCTCTAGGGGCCTGAGATGGAAGCCCGGGACTCCCATGATGGCCTGACCACTCTGCAGCTGGACGGGCTGCCTTCAGGAGACCTTGACGTGCTGGTACCCACACAGGACGAGCGTGGCCGGCCCATCCCCGAGTGGAAGCGGCAGGTGATGGTTCGGAAGCTGCAGGCACGCCTGGGTGCAGACCACCTTCCAGAAGATCAGGTGGGGCAAGAAGAGGAAGGGGCGGAGCCAGAGGAGGAGCGCCAGGCCAAAGGGAGGGGCGGAGCCTTAAGGAGGAGGGGGGCGCGGCTCCAGGAAGAGGGTGGTGCGCACCAGAGGGAGGTAGGGAGTTGAGCTGGGCATTAGGGGGTAGGGTGGGGGATAGAGTAGAGTGGGGTAGAGGTATGGTGTGGGACAGGGGAGGGGGAGGGGAGAAAGATGGAGGTGAGGAGTAGGGTGAGGAGGTTGGGACATGGCCACTGAGTAAATTCCAAACAGGAGTGGAAGTTGCCTGTGGAAGGCTGGGATGCTCCAGCCAGACCTGAAATCCCAAACAGATGTCCTCCTCCTGATACTGTACAGTCCCAGCTTCCTCTTCGGCCATATTGTGGTGCGAAGCTGGATCGCAGGGCTCCCAACAATTTATGGCTTCAGAGGGGTAGTCCCCATGGGTTCTGTCACCTATTAGAAGGGGCCAGCCTTACCTTCCTGGCACTTAGATTGTTGCAGAGATTCCAATGGGAAAGCAGTCAGTGAGGGCGGGGTGGGGGAAACCCTCAGGGAAGAGCACAGCAGTGTGAAGTGGGAGCTGTAGGGGATGCTCAAGCCAGGTCCTGCTTGAACCGGGGTTAGCAGGGAATGAGGAGGAGCCCTTGCATTCTAGGCAGAGAGGGAAACAGAGTGCAGAGGTCCTGAGGTGTGGTGGGCAGGCACCGGGGCCGAACCCAGAGAGTGGAGTGAGTGGGTGCTGTGAGGGGAGGGGGAGCCTGAGGAGACTGCAGTTGTCTAGAAAGCATCTGGGAGTGAGCGGAGAAGGGGCTGTGATTTGGCCTGGACTTTCATAGGCTCCTGGATACCGACTGGACAAGCAGAAATAGAATCTCACCCCAAAGGCGTATGGATTGCACTGTGTCCCGGATTAGAGCTGAACTGTCCGCACAGCCAGCAGGGACAAAGGGGCGGAGGTTTAAAGTCAGTCAAAGCAGGAACACTCCGCTGCACCAATCAGATCTCTTCCAGCCACAGGGGCTAAGGATTCCCGCCTGCTGCAGCCTGTCTCCAGCAAATGTGTCTACCTCCTGCCCATCTTCAGGGATCGGAGGACACAGCAGGGCAGTGGTGGGAGGGGCTTCGGGCCAGGAAATCCCTTGGCATCCAAGGGTGGGATCAAGGTTCTGCAGCGACAGAGACAAGAGGCTCTGGGCTATGGAGAAGGGTTGCTAAGCGGTTTGGGGTGATATCTTTACAAGGCAGAGGCCTCTGTGCTGGCCTCTTGCAAACTAGACATGCTTAGAACAATGGTGTCCATCCCGAGGCTTGTGGGGAGGCAGGCAGGGCTGCTCAGGGTTAAGTGGAGGGCCTGGGCATCTTGACAGCCAGCCCTAGGGGGTGTTAGGAGGCCACAGGAGCAGACTGTTCTCCATCCACTCTGGGGTAATTTTCCCCTAGGCTCCCATTCTGGATTGGGCTGGCCAGACACTGGATTCACTTCGTAAAGCCAGGGGAGGGCCAGCTGGTGTCCAAGGGCTAGGCTGTGGGGGAAGCAGGCAAAACACTAATGAATGTGAGCTGGGGTGACTTCTGACCCAGCCTTCCTATGCCCAGGACCAGAGTCAGAGCCGAAACTCAGCCCCCACCCCGACAGAACAGGCGACTTGGAGGTATTCGCAGACACACCAGGCCATCCTGGGCCCTTTTGGGGAGCTGCTGACAGAAGATGACCTGGTCTACCTGGAGAAGCAGATCAACGACCTGCAGCTTCGGCGCCGCTGCCAGGAGTACGAGAGCGAGCTGGGCCGCCTGGCAGCCCAGCTGCAGGCCCTCCTGCCTGAGCCCCTGGTCAGCATCACTGTCAACAGTCACTTTCTACCCCGGACTCCAGGCCTGGAAGACGAGGAAGCCAAGGTCCTGGCACCTGAACTCGAAGCCTCAGCGGAGCCCGGGAAGACCGAGCCCAGCGGGCTGCCCTTCTGGTGCAGCCACATCGGTCGCCTGGTGCGCAGCATGTCCCTGCTGCTGAAGGGCATGAACGGGCTAGCGCAGGGAGAGGAGAAGCCGCCGGCCCCGGGCCTGCAGGACCCGGGCAAGGAGCCCGTGGCCAGCCCACCTCGAAGCGAGGCTCAGCGCGAGATCCAGGAGTGCGGGGTGTCGGTGCGGACGCTGCGGGGGAACTTCGAGTCTGCCCCGAATCTGCCCTGTGCCTCGAACTCCGGTCCCTGTGAGATGGGGGCGCGGCCCGGCCAGTGTCTGCGTGGCTGCTGGTCGGCACCGCCACAGCCCCGAGGCGACCCGATGGGTGGGGAGCCCCGGCCGGGCGACACGGAGGAAGCCAGCGATTCTGGCATCAGCTGCGAGGAGGCCCCGTCCGAGGCTGGCGCGGGGCCAGGGCTGGACCTGGCTAGCCTGCGCAAGGAGCGCATCGTCATGCTGTTCCTCGGCCACTGGAAGAAGTCCGCCTACACGCCCGCGCTCAGGACGGCCGCCTGCAGGACCTTGGAGGCCCAGCGTGCTCGATCCAGGGGCGCCGAGGCCAGCGGTAGCCCCCGGCCGACCTCCCCGCCGCCCAGCGAGGGTCCCCGGCTCGGCCACCTGTGGCAGCAGCGCGGCATCATCACCCATCTGCTGGGTACCTGGAAGGCCATCATGGCACACGTGCCCGCCCGGCAGCTGCGGAGGCTGAGCCGCAGGGCGCGCGGGCCCCTGTCCCCCGAGCAGTTCTTGCCGCACGTCGACGGAGCCCCGGTGCCCTACAACAGCCTCTCGCTGGACCTCTTCATGCTCGGTTACTTCCAGCTCCTGGAATGCGACCTGCCCGCCGAGGAGCGCAAGATGCGCCACCTGCTGTGCTTCGAGGTCTTCGAGAACCTGGGCGCGCATGGCTGGGAGGCGGTGCGCGCCTTCCACAAGGCGGTGACCGATGAGGTGGCCGCGGGTCGTCGTGCCTGGACTGACGGCTTCGAGGACATCAAAGCCCGCTTCTTCGGCTCCAGCCAGGGTCCCGCCTGGGATATGGAGCCTGGCCGCAAGCTGGGCCTGACACCACTGGGGTCCTTGCCTCACGCTGCCCTCCCTGGCAGCGGCCCCGAACCTGCGGCTTCTAGGCTAGGGTCCGACTCCCAGAGGGGCAGCTTCAACAACGGGGACATCTGTGGCTACATCGACCGCAGCTTTGCCTTCTGGAAGGAAAAAGAGGCTGAAATGTTTAACTTTGGAGAATGACAGTTCTCCTGGTGAATGGGACTGTCGGGGTGGGGGTGGGGGAGGACAGAAGTTGGGGTTCCTCTTTTTCATTATCTGCGCACCCTGAGGGTCAGGTGAAGTGGGCATGGTGTTGGCTGACTCCAGTCTGTCTTCACGGAGATCAGACATCTCTTAAGCCATGGGTGTCCATCTCTTCTGAGCAGTGACTTCTGGTCAAAGTCCTTGACATTTGTGAGCACAGGCTTCAGGCCCCCAGGTGATCATGTGAGTCCCACGGCCCTGCAGCCAAGGAGCTGGCATCCCAGCACAATGCTGCCCCCCCCACCCCGCCGGTCTTGTTTCCAGCAGTCTCCTGGATGTCCCTTGCCTGTTTCCGTAGTGCTGGTGGTCTCAGTCACAGCAACAGCCTCTATACACCGCCCTCTGGGCCTCAGCCCTGGGCCTGCCTCTGCTTCTGCCTTTTTTAAAAAATGGCAACCCCCATCTGTAAAACCGGAGGGGAGCTGGGTCTAGAGTGAACATTCTTCCTGGCAGGAAGGAGGAGGGAAAAAAGAATTATGGAGGAGACTCCAAAGCCCCAAGGCAGACAAGTGGCCTTGCCCTGATTCTCCTGCTGGTCAGTCATGGCTGCTGGTACTGCCTGATCCCTGAGGGAAGGCTCCCCTTAGCCCTTTGTCTTCCAGCTGACCAGCCCCTCCCAGACCCACAGCTGGAGGCAGTGGCAGGGCCACTTAGGGCCACAGGAGGGCCCTAAGAGCAGGGACACCAAGAATATCCACCAAGAGGTGAGGAGTCCTCTGAGCAGAAAGGTTGGCACCCTCTGAAGGTGAACCGAGTTTCTGGGAATAGCATACAGCAAGGGTGGGCATACCAGGGGTGTTCATGTGGGCATTTGGGTGTCTCCCACATAATAGCCCTTCCCACTCAGATACAGAGGAAGGAGCCAAACAGTACCTGGGGATTCCAGGTACTGTAGAGAGCCACAGCAGCCAGGTGCTGGAGAGGGAGCCTCCACACCACTGACTGTAAGAATGGTTTGTCTTCAGCTTCTGGGGACATGAAGAAGGATGAGCCACCACCCAGCTCGTGGGGCCCAGGAGAACTGGGCTGGAACCCATGGGGACTTTGGGATAGGAGTTTTGGGAGGAGACTACAGTAGGCCACGGGAAGAGGATCTGCGCCCAAGCCCCTCAAACCAAGACATGCACAGTGAGGACACACCATCTCCAAGAGTCTCCTGCAGTGTCCCCACATCACCACTGGGGGGAGCAGGGAACCCTAACCTTTGGGCTGTTGGATGACAGTAGACAGGCTGTTGGGGGGAGCAGAGCCTGAGCAGACTCAAGACTAGGTAGGGGTTCCACAGAAAGGGACCTCCAGGGAGATAACTTTGGCATGGGTAATGGGCGTTGGTGCTGGAAGAGCCGCAAAGGCCAGCAGCACAGATCCTGGCTACAAGTTGCCTCCAGCCCTGGGACCTGCTCTGGGGGTGACTTGGTGAACCCCACTATCCTGCCCTTGGCTTCCTCTGCGTCTAGAGCCTCACAGGGAGCTAAATCTGGACGTGTGTTTGCTAAATAAAGTTCCTCTTCCTGGCTGGTACACACTTGCTCATCACTCCAGCCCCTGGCAAAGCTGCCTGTGTCCACAGAGCCTGGCCACTGAGTGGGCACTCAGACCCCAGCTCGCTCACTGCAGCTACAGCATCAGGTCAAGATGTCAGCCCCCAGAGGATCCAGACTCCTCCCTACATCATAGGATCAGGGATGTGGTGCTGACGCTGGCTTGCCCATCCCTGGTCCCGGTGGGATTGAAGGGCGGTGGGTGAGGGATCCTGCCCAGAGGTACCCACAAGCTCAGATGCTCACTAGCCTGTGGTACTTCCACAAGCAGACACTAGTGGGTGTGACACCTGCAGGTAGTTACTGTCATTTCTTTTAGAGAGCAACAGAGAAGGAGGCTGGGTTGTGGCTTGGGAGGGCATCAGCCTTGCATCTCCTAGTCAAGAAGTGGGCACACCCGGTCCTCACAGCCTTTGGATCTCAGTTTCTCAGCTGAAAGGCCAGACTCAGACTCTCAGGGACACCCAAGAAGACCCAAGGGACCTGGGGCTAGATGGGATGCCAGGCATGGGAGGCAGTGGGGACTCAAACCTAGGCTTGTAGCCCAAATGGAAGGCAACTTCTTCTGCAGACACATTGCTTCTACAGGAAGCTACCTAGAGATTCTGTTTCTCTGGCCTGGGTGAGGACAGGTAGCTGATTTTCAAAGACATTCTGGATAGTTCTGATGACCTATCCAGCAGGCTAGGAGACCCTGGCCCTCTAACAGCTCACCTGTGGGGAGCAGATGCCCACATAGGCAGAGGTTGGCCCCTCAAGGCCACACTCACAGTTGGACACATAAGTCTGTTGTCCTGCTGGCAAAACTCCACTGAGGACCCAGAATCCCTTCATATACGCCCCGGAGGTTGAGGCCACAGAACAAGGCTTTCAGGTGAGTCAGGACTCTTTTGTCAGTTTGTAAATGTGTGCAGAATGAATATACAGAAATAGAAACCATGCCAAGTTGAATAAAGGAATGGTACCCTCCTTGGTGACCAGAGCAAGCATAGTAAGATGTCAGTTCTCCAGATCAATGAGGGCTTAATGCAAAGTTGAGCTTTTTGTTTTTGTTTGTGGGTTTTTTTTTTTTGAGACAGGGTTTCTCTGTGTAACAGTCCTAGCTGTCCTGGAACTCACTTTGTAGACCAGGCTGGCCTTGAACTCACTGATATCTGCCTGCCTCTGCCTCTTGAGTGCTGGGATTAAAGGCGTGCACTCCCACCACCCAACACAAGGTTGAGCTTTTAAAATACAACTGCAAAGTTCATTTCAAAGAAGCAGAGACAAAGTCTTGCACATAAGCTCATGTGTTTGAACTCTTGGTCCCCAGGTGATGGTCCTGTTTTGGTAGAATGTGGAACCATTGGAGGTAGACCACTTGGTGATCCTGTTTTGGTAGAATGTGGAACCATTGGAGGTAGACCACTTGGTGATCCTGTTTTGGCAGGATGTGGAACCATTGGAGGTAGACCAGTTGGTGATCCTGTTTTGGTAAAATGTGGAACCATTGGAGGTAGATCAATCAGTTAGTGGTCCTGTTTTGTTAGAATGTGGAACCCACTGGAGGTAGACCAGTTGGTGATCCTATTTTGGTAGGATGTGGAACCCATTGGAGGTAGGTCAGTTGGTGATCCTGTTTTGGTAGGATGTGGAACCCATCGGAAGTAGGTCAGTTAGTGGTCCTGTTTTGGTAGGATGTGGAACCCACTGGAGGTAGACCGGTTGGTGATTTTGTTTTGGTATGATGTGGAACCCACTGAAGGTAGAAACTGACCAGAGGAAGTAGATCACTGGGGAAGGACCTTGAGCTTTCAAAGCCCAGGGCGAGTGTCTGTCTGCTTTCTGTTTCCTGATTCTGACACAGTATGACCACTGTCTGACACTCTGGCTGCCACGCTTACCTCAGGGTGATGGGCTGTGTCCCCTCAAACTGTGAGCCAAAGTAAGCTCTTATCCTTTAAGTTGCTTCACCACAACATGAGAAGCAACTGATACTGAAGCTGTGAGGCCTCTAAGAAGGTTCTGAGTGACCTTGTCCCCTTTATAGTCACAGCTCTTACCCTTCAGAATACAGCAGGGCAGACACTGGGGGCGTCGTTTCTGATTAGACTATGGAAGACACTGTGACTCCAATTCTGTAGCTGCTTCCCTCAACACCTCAGGGAAGCCAGTAGCCAGGTGAGAAAAGACCCTATGGAGACCCGGGAGGTATGTGTAGGGAGGGATCCAGTCTTCCTCCACATAGCCCAGCAGGTCCCCACCCAAAAACAGCCTTTAGGTGACCAAAGCTTGAAGACCCCTTACTGAAGCATGATGGGACATTCTGAAAGGACCACCCCCGGATGGCACTTGTGGGGCATTGCTCTTTTGAGACACTAGATTTGGGGACAAATTGTTCCACACCAATAGCTGACAGATACAACAGGAGAGCATAGAAAAGGAGCTTGATTCTGACCTGGGGTGTCATTATTATAAAGCAGTGTCAATCCAGCAAGGTGGTTCTGACCCAAGAACAGAGAAGCCTGACTGTTCACACATGGAAAGCATGGCCTGAGGTAAAACAAAACAAAACAAAACAAAACAACCAGTTCTGTAGCCACACCACAGGGACTGAAGAAGAAGTCAGTAACGGTGTGGAGAGCAGTGGCTAACTGCTGGAAGAGAATGTTTACAGCAAGCCCCTCCCCAAATCAATCTCGCATGCACCCAGAGACTCTGCGCACCAGCTGGAACATAAAACCTGAGCTGTGCGAGGCAGTCTAACCTGTGGGACCCTATCCTGGGTTGGCCTCATGGCCACAGGAACATCCACGCACCAGCAAAAGCAGGTGTGCCTCCTCCAGGCCTGGTCCCTCTGGGGTGAGCCGAACCTTTAAAAGATTTTAGTGACGCATTTTAGTTTGGTGAATTCACACTGGGAGTCTGTTCCAGGGAAGTAACTGTGTAGCTGATACTCTTCATCATAGTGTCCAAAACGGAAAATGAGCCGAAAGCCCGTGAATAGGAGCTGTGCCTGGAGTCACATTCAGCCTTGGGGAGGAAGGCATCTTCCTGTCAAGATGACGCTTAAAGTCATGTTTTCAAACCAGTCTCCTCAAAACTCATGATTCAGCATCAAGTGATCAAGGCAGTGACATGCACGTGTCCAGCCGGCCAGCCAGCCACCCAGCCATGTGTACCTGTCCAGACTCAGAGTTGACAGTCTCGGGGAGGGGTACTGTCATTTACTATAGGAGAGCTCTGCTACATATCTTTATATTTCAAAAACATGTCTGACTTGTATCATCTACTTTAAAGTCCCAGCTCTTGGAAGCAACCTGTCATGTTGAGTCCCTGGTGTTGTGTTCCCTACCAAGTCTCTCATCCAATAATACACCGGGCCTCTAATGTCCCCACGGTCTGCTGGGTTACAGTCCCTGTCCTTCATTCCCCCCTCCCCCAACAGCAGAAGCACTGGCCCTGCGAACGGGGCAGTAAGCAAAGTCTTCGCCTTGCCCCTTCCTCTGACCGCCTCCTCTGGTCCCTGACCCAACCTGACCTTGGCTGACGTAAGCATCCTAGAGTCTGTCTGCGAAAAGAAGTGTGTCCCCACGAACCAAGCACTTCATGGAAGGTTGCAAACCTTGGCCACTTTCTTTTTGGATGACCCCCATTTCTCAGCTGCCTGAGCATTCCGGATGGAGGGGAACACCGGGGCAGCCCAAGGCCAAGGCTTTGTTTCTTGTGTGGGGACAAGCCCAGTCTCTCCCACCGTGCACTCAGGAGTCAGGAGTCTCCCCATCACTACCCATCACTACCCTGAGAACTACCTTTGCTGCTGAAGCCTCCCCACCTCCACTGTGGACCTCAAGCTTGTCCAGCCTGTACTTACTCATGACGCGACCGTCCCACCCCACAGAGGGGCTGTGGCTACCTGAGTCCTCATCAGCACAGTGGCGAAGCAGTACCAGAAGGTTCTTAGTGTCGGCCCTGAGCAGTTTTCTATGGGTCCCACAGGCCCCAGCACAGGCTCCTGCTGTCTCCACCCTGATGTGTCTCCATGGCACATTCTCAGCTCCCCCAGCTCAGCCTGACGGCCTGGGATATGAATCAAAACACCGGCTTGCCCAAGAAGCTCCCCACTGTCCATTCTAGTACTCTGGGTACCCAGAAGTCTCCTGTGTGACTTCAGACAGTGTGGGCTTTCAAAGGAGACAGTCTTCGAAGAGCTGGGACCTCACTCCCTCCTCCTCCACTCCCCCCTCCCTCCCATACAGAGTCTAAAAATACCCCTAAGTTCCCACGTGGCCTGCCCAGCCCAGCCCAGCCCAGTTCAGCCCAGCAGGCCTCCTTTGTGGCCCACACTTCAGCCTAAGTCTTGCCCTTTGGTCTATGGTCTCAGCAAGGGGCCCTAAGGAGGCCTACTAACAGGTAAGATCAATGGATCTACGAGGAGGTGAGTGCCAGCTAGACTTAATGGAGTCCTCTACAGGCAAAGGGCTCCTGGGGGCCATATGGGTTCAGAGCGCGGAGCTGGGCCCGAGGAATGCAGCCACATTAGCCAGGTTGAAGCCAATGCCATCCTGCTAAGACTCTAAAGACCCATGAGCACCCTGCTAAGACCCCAAACTCCCCCTTTGCCCTCCGGCCTCTGTGGCACTGCAGCAGCCGGGGTCAGCAGGTATCTCTGAGGCCCCTTGGAGAGGCGCTGAACGCCCAGGCCTGGTTGTACCACTGCAGCTACAGTCCACAGCCAAAGAGCCCAGCGATGATTGGAATGCAAGGACTGTGGGCGCTGGCTTGGGCACAGCCCTTCCTACACCGGCCCCAGCTAACAGAGGCCTCCCCAAGAGGGTAGGCAGGAGAGATTCCTGGTGGGTATGAGGGCCTTGAAGTCAACGGTCTCCTGAGCTTCCCTTTGCGGGCCTGAGCCAAGGCTGCCCCTTGAAACTCTTCCTGACAGGTCCTCAGGTAGGTCCCTGTGTATAGGAAGGAGATTGCATCAGGGACTGGGGCATGGGTTCAAGCTCCCAGCCCACCCCAGCCCCAGGCCCTGTGGTTTGCCAGCTCCCTGGCTAGGACTCGTCCTTTGATTTCCTCATTTTCCAGGCGTCCACCAGACTTGCTAATCCTCCAGCACTGTGGTGGCTGTGTGAGGTAACCCCCACTCCCAGGAGGGGGCAATATACTATTACCATTGTGCAGCTTTTAGCTGTGAGGGACTGAGGATGGGTGCCTCCATATAGATCCTCCCCCTCTTTCCTTTGCCCCCCCTTTCTCCTCCCTCACTCCCTTTTCTTCCCCCCACTTCTTTCTTTCTAAAAGAATTTTTTTTTGGCAAGGTCTCACTATGTAGCCCAAGCAGGCCTTGGATTTGCTGGTAACCCTCGGGCCTCAGCTTTCTGAGTGTTGGGGTCGCAGGTGTGCCCCACTGTGACCAGTGGCTGTTTCTCTGGTGGTTTCCTTGGGGTAAAATACCAGACACGCATGTAGTTAAGTCTAGAAGTGGATCTGCTGACAGGCCACGCCTGCACGCTATGCCATGGGAAAGCTGCTGTAGTTAAAACTGAGTTCCCGGTTGCGAGCCTGACCCTGAATTCAATTGCTGGCTCCCCCACTTCCTAGCCCTGTGGTCTTGGGTAGATGACTCAAACCCTCTGCATCAGTTTCTCTGGAAAATAACAGCACTTACCTGGCAGCGTGATCTCGGGGCCACAGGAAGTGGCTGGGAAGTGGCTGTGCATAGGAACCGCCTGGGAAGGTGACTCCAAGCCTTAGTCTCTCCATCCGAAGCTGAGGAAACAGGACCAGCAATGGTGTGGCTCAACCAAGTCACCCAGCAAGGTCATGCAGACAGGCTGTGAAAACCAGTAGTGCAGAGCAAAACCTAAAAACACCTCCAGTGGCCTGCCTGCCCAGCAGCGTGGAGCCTGAGAGTGGAAGCCTCTTGGGTGCTTGGAGCAGGGAGGTTCCCTAACCCTGGAGGTCTAAGCTGTGGAAGATAGGAGGACCCGGGCTTGTGTTCTCTAGGTGATCCAATATTACCCTAACTAGTTGGCCATAAGTAGTAGATCTAGCCCTCAGTTTCCTCTCTATAAAGTAGAAGCAACCGTTGGCTTGCCCACAGGGCTGAGAACCTGGGATAGAGCAGGATATGGGATGCCTAAAGTGGCCCCCACAATGGCAACATGCAGTAGGTGGGTGCTTGCCAGGGGTGGCAATGGCGGATGCCCAGACAGTCATAACTGAATCATAGGTGGATGAGGCCGTAGCTCTCACGGCTGACCCTGTTTTCCTACTCAGGTGCTCAGGCGAGCCCCGGGTACTACTTCCGGGAAAGAGGGTGGCCCAGAAGGGTCTCTGGTGGGCATACCATCATGGTGAGGAATCTAGACAACCTGGACTTCCATCTGCCTTCACATGCCCAAGACATGCTGGATGGCCTGCAGCGTCTGCGCTCCCTGCCCAAGCTGGCCGATGTCACCCTGCTAGTTGGTGACCAGGAGCTGCCCTGTCACCGCAGCCTTCTGGCTCTGAGCAGCCCCTACTTCCATGCCATGTTTGCCGGAGACTTTGCTGAGAGCTTTTCGGCCCGTGTGGAGCTGCGAGATGTGGATCCGGCTGCGGTGGGTCAGCTGGTGGACTTTGTGTACACTGGCCGCCTGACCATCACTCAGACCAACGTGGAGGCGCTGACCCGCACCGCATCGCGCCTCCACTTCCCCACTGTGCAGAAGGTCTGTGGTCGGTACCTCCAGCAGCAGCTGGACGCCACCAACTGCTTGGGCATCTGCGAGTTCGGGGAGCAGCAGGGACTCTTGGGCGTGGCTGCCAAAGCCTGGGCCTTCCTGCGGGAGAACTTCGAGGCCGTGGCCCAAGAGGATGAGTTCCTGCAGCTGCCTAGAGACCGACTGGCCACCTGTCTGGCCAGTGACCTGCTGCAGGTCCAACCGGAGCAGAGTCGGCTCGAAGCCCTGCTGCGCTGGGTGCGCCATGACCCCCAGGAGCGGTCTGCCCACCTGCCCGAGCTCCTCAGCCTGGTGCACCTGGATGCGGTGCCACGGCCCCGTGTGCAGCAGTTGCTGGCCACAGAGCCGCTGATCCAGGAGTCAGAGGCATGCCAGGAGGCCCTGTCCCAGGGCCACAGTGCGGTGAGTGAGGGGCAGGGGGCTTGCGCCTAAGGCGTGGAGGAGGATCCCCGGAGTTCCCACCTGCAGGGGGAGAAAAGAGTGGGCACCCTCAAAGTGCCCAATCGAGTATGGCTCCCTGCTGCAGGCTGGTCCCCTGAGAGAGCATCACCATTGACCTTTCAAGTGTGCCATGCTCTGAATACCAAGGGAAGAAACTAGAAGTGTCTCTGTCTTTAAGAAGCCTTCCACTGAGTGAGGATGAGTCTGAATACAGAGTTAAAGTGTAGTGGAAAGGCCAGCGCTGGGAGTGTACTAGGGGCATCTTGGCGAGGGCTGGCAGTCAGAAAGGACTCCCTGGAGGAGGCAGCACTGGAGCCAGACCTGAGAGGAGGCATAGGAGTGGGACGGGAGGAAGATTTGGGCAAAGCATCCAGGACAGTGGCACAGCTGCACTGTGGGACCTGGAAACCGTCACCAGGGGCTCCTGAGGGGGCCCCGACTGAACCTGTGTGGAGTTCCGGCCCTGTTCATGCTGGCAGCGGGCAGGTCCTGACAAGTGACAGGCCTCGCTGTGGCTGTCCCAAGGGTAATCACCCCAAGGGTAATCACCCCAAGGGTAATCACCCCAAGGGTAATCACCCCAAGGGTAATCACCCCAAGGGTAATCCGCAGCACCTGGGAAAGCCCTTTGTGACCAGTGAGAGACACAGCTCTTCACGGTGTGAGGGTGTGCACGGGGCGCGGGTGTTCATGGGGTGGTGGCATTCACAGGGCGGGGGTGTGCACCACCATGTCCAGCCCATGCACACATGCATGCACAGGTGCTCACAGATGCATACACACGTGCACGCGTGCACACATACCAGGGCCCACCTAACCTCAAGCCCAGGCACTAACGGAACAGCACCCATGGAGCCCTGTGCTGGGCAGACAGTGGCTGGCCACTCTGACCTGGCTCCCCCCGCCCCCACAGGAGCTTCCTGGCCTCCCACAGACGATGCAGGAGGTGCTGGTGGTCGTGGGGGGGCGGGCCCTGGAGGAAGACGAGGAGGGTGGTGAAGAGCCCAGCCCCCACACTGGGAACTTCGCCTTCTACAACACCAAAGCCAGTAAGTACCTGCCATGCTTGTCCTGGGCATGAACCATGCACCACCTTGGGGTAGAGCCAGTGAGGTGTCCAGAGAATGGGGGACCTGCCCAAGCTCTGCCTCCAGAAGGTTGAGTGTCAGGCTGTTCCAGGCTTGCAGAGGAGCCTGGTGGCCATGGGGAGGGGGCGGCAGAGAAGAATTGGGTAATACTTCCAGTCCATTCTCCCTCTGGCAGAAGCCTTACCTCTGGTTTTTATTAGGCCCTGGTGGTTGGGATTCAAGGCCCCACAGCCCAAACAGTGCTACTCAGGGTGGATGTGCCAGCCCATCAATTGCTCTAGGCTCCCCTGTCCTGAGCACCCAGTGTGGGAACCAAGGCTCTGGGAGGGGGGGGGTGGCGGAAATGGGAGCTAACAGCCCAGGAGTTAAAGTTCACCTCCGGGTCAGCCCAAACTGGGATCCAATCTGACCCTAGAACAGCTCATTTTTACCTCCCTGGATGTGTCTTGATTTTTCTCATCTGTGAAATGGGTTCCCAGTGTCTTCTCCTATAGTTGTAAAAAAAAGAGTCTTGGGAGAGGGTAGTAGGGCACCCCACAGGCTGTCTGCCCAGGAGAGCTCTTGGGAAAGTGCTGATGTGGGCTAGTTGGCTCCAGGACTGAGGCAGGTTGCCAGTGCCCACTGCATCAGCTCTGGCGGGCTGGAGGAAGTCCACAGCCAGCCGTCCAGGTCAGAGGCTGACGAGTGGGGATTTGGGGTTGACGTCAGGAGACGGCAGCTGGCTGGCAGCAACCGTCTGCGATTGCTGGGCCATCCTCACCCTGGGGTGACACAGACATGAATCAGGGGACACTCCGTTCCTGTCCAGGGTCCAGGCTCGGCTCACCATGAGTTCTAGAATTCTACATGTTCCCAAACTGTCATAAACAGTCAACAGTATTCCAGGGGACTTCCCCAAGGCCTGGTCTCCCACAAACACTTGCAAGCAGCCCATTCATAGGATTCGACTTTCCCACGCCTATGATCTCATTCATGATGGCTTCTTTCAAAGCACTACTCATCACTTTGTCCCTCACAACAGGGACAACAGCCTATCAACCTCCACTTCCCATGTGTCTCACATCTCATACCACATCTTTTTAAATTTATTTATTTATTTGTGTGTGTGTGTGTGTGTGTGTGTGTGTGTGTGTGTGTGTGTTCCCTCCCTCATGCCAGCACCACGGTTAACAGGTGGAAGCAGCTTGTGGGAGTTAGTTACCTCCTTCTGTCATGTGGCATCTAGGGATCAAATTCAAATCATCAGTCTTGATGACAAGAGCCTTCGCTGGCTGAGCCATCTCTCAGGCCCAGTTCACCCCCATTCTATAGACAGGGAGGCTGAGGCTGGGCCTTGTCTAAGTTCACACAGCTGGTGCATGCAAGTCGGGGTTTGGACTTCACTCTACCTGCTGCAAGACTGGTATCTCGTTCTCTGCTTATCTTGTCTGCCTCGTAAATGGAGAGTGGCTTGGGATGGATGGATAAATAGATGAGTAACTGAATGAGCGATGCCCACACACAGCTGATACCCTCTATGACTGAGGTAGACTAGGTCCATTTAGGAGGGTCAGCTTCAGGCCAGGGTGCCAACAGGGGGCAGATCTTGGGCTGTCTTTTATATCCTTGTGCCATACTTGTCCAGTCTGGGCCCAGGCTCTAAGGGGTGCTGTGGGGAATGTGATGAGCTGGGACACCCCAGACTCTCTCTGACCCCATTTTCTTCATCACTAGTATGTGTGTGTGTGTGTGTGGGGGGGGGTGTTTCTGCAGTCACTTTCTATAAAAGGAACCAGGGCAGGTAGGTGCAGTAGCAGCGGCGGGGTGGGGGAGGGGGGGGTGGAGGAGGGGGGGGTGCGGCCAGAGGGCCTGCAGGAGCTCTACCGCTCTGACCCTCTGTCTCTCTCCCCACCAGGGCAGTGGATGGCACTCCCGGACTTCCCGGACTATCACAAGTGGGGCTTCTCTCTGGCAGCACTCAACAGTGATGTCTATGTCACAGGTGGGTGACTCAGAGCTCCTCGGGACACTCTGATCAACTTGGCACAGCACCAGCCTCTCAAACCAACTCTCCTACCCAACAGGACCCTGGAAGGTGAAGACCTTCCAGACCTTTCTATACATCTGGAAGGGAGGAATTTTGAGAGGTAGAGATGGGGAGGGCCAGAAACTCAAGGTCATCCTTGGCTATACAGCAAGCTTGAGGCCAGCCTGACCCAAACAAGCAAAACCCAAAATGATTGTAAAGCAAATGAATACAAATTCAGAGTCCACTGACAGGTGCTAGGAGACATCACTGGGTATACTGAACCTCTCTCTCTCTCTCTCTGGCAGGTGGCTCACGAGGCACCAAAACAGACACCTGGTCGACCACCCAAGCCTGGTGCTTCCCGCTGAAGGAAGCTGTCTGGAAGCCTGTGGCGCCCATGCTGAAGGCTCGTACAAACCACGCCAGCACAGCGCTGAACGGAGAGATCTACGCCATTGGTGGTGAGGCCTCCCGCCCCATCACCAGGCCCCTCATTCCTAGAGCCCCAGGTCCCCACCCCACACCCCTCTGGGGATGCTGCTGGGGAGAGCTCTTCGCCTTCTGGGGTCAGTGAGCCCCATGCAGACAGTCCTCAGAACCCCTGTCTGGGGCATCTTGGGTACCCAGGAACCAGCTAGCCCCTGTTTTCCTATCCTGGAGGACTCAGTGCCCCAGGGCCAGCAGGATGATCACACACACCCCGGAAACAGGGACTCAGACCTCAGCCTGGTCACTGGGAAGTGAATGACTCCCAGTGACCTCCGTGTTGTATCAGCCTGCCATGGGGACCACCTCATCACCCAGACCCCCCAGTGCCATAGCAAAGAGCTTCTCTGTGGAGTATACTGCTCAGATGAATATTAAAATAAGACTCAGAGGTGGCCCCAAAGAGCCACAGATAGGTCTGACCCTGAAGCCATTTCTAATGCCTAACTGCTCCCCCTCCCCAGGGGCTCCCCTTTTTCTAATAATTTCCAGCTGTACTCTTGGCTGGAAAGCAGAGGGTACATAGGCCCTGAGTAACCAGGCACCTTGGGGGTTCCCAGATTCTCACAGAGGCTTAGACTAGGAGGCATGTATCCCATAATAAGTTATTGCAATTATCACATCGATCCCACTGGGGGCTATTACCATAGTCGTATGCCTTACAACCTGTTCTCCCAGGACTTGCCCTAGGGACCAGTGCCCACCATCCCACCCACATACCACTTCCTGGTGTGGCCTTGGGAAGGCCCTGCCTAGGAATGGGACCCAGCTCAGTACCTCCCTCAGGACATACCTCCTTCATCCATCTTCCCTTTCTGGGGCTCTGGGGCCATCCCTGACACCTTTAAAAGTCCAGACCCCACGTTTGCAGGACTGTCTCCTATTCCTAGACCCCACTGCCCAGCTCCTGCCCAGCTAAGGACATCCTTCCGTAGGCACTGCCCTGGACGCCGTAGAGGTGGAGCGTTATGACCCCTACACAGACAGCTGGAGTCCTGTCAGCCCGGCCCTCAAGTATGTCAGCAACTTCTCGGCCGCCAGCTGCCAGGGCCGTCTCTACCTGGTGGGCTCCAGCGCCTGCAAGTACAACATGCTGGCCCTGCAGTGCTACAGCCCTGTGACAGGTGGGGGGCCTCCCTGACGGCCTGTGTTCCCAAGGTGACGGGGGCCAGATGGGGCGTATGGCTTCTGGACCTGGCGGGGTGTGCGGAAGTGTGGGTTGGATAGATGCAGAGGCCCGGGGACTCCCAGAAGCCTGTGGGAATGAGGTGGGAAGGTGACCAGGTCAAAGACCCTCCTGCCTCTCCTGCTCCCCGCTCCTCGCCGGCCACATGGCCCAGTGAGAGGCAGGTAAGGCAGAGGCCTCACAGTTCACTGCTCTAGGCTTACTCCATTGGCAGTGAGTGTGCTGGGGCTCTGGAGCCCTCAGAGCGGAGCCCTTCGTGACCTTCCCCAGTGAGGAACTGCTCCCCTCCTCCTGGTGAAGTTAGCCATCCATGTGCCCTGCAGATGCGTGGAGCGTGATCGCCTCACCCTTCCTGCCCAAGTACCTATCCTCCCCACGCTGCGCTGCTCTGAACGGAGCCCTCTATCTCATTGGCGATAACACGAAGAAGGTCTACGTGTATGACCCGGGGGCCAACCTGTGGCAGAAGGTGAGTCTCCCCGTGCCTCCCCCTGCCCACCCCCTGGTGCAGCCTTGCTGGACTCCTGGCACCCTCAAGGTACCACAGAACGGAGGTGTGGAGGAGTGTCCGAGGCCAACAGAGAAGCTGGGCAGGCCTCCAGGCTCTCTCTAGAAGACAGGGCGGCCACAGTGCCAGGGATGACGGGGACGCAATGGCCGCTGGTCACTGTCAGGTCTCTTTCCCTGGAGTTCTCGTCTCCCTTCTCAGGGATCGAATCCACGTTCAGGGACGAGTGCCTCTGGGGCCGCCATGGGTAGAAAGGAAGATGTGTTTGTTAGCTGTGGGGTGGTGAGCGTCCCACCCTGTGGGAGATGAAGCCAAGCAGGTGGATCCTGAGCTAAGAGTGTGAGGAGCAGCCATCTCCCCAGTATCATCTCACCTTGCCTCTCTTCTTCAGCCACCAGGCCCAGGAAGGGGTAGGAGGGAGGTGGGCATGTCCAGGCACCATCACCAGAGCCCAGAGCCCTGACCTTTCTCCTCAGTCCCAGGCTGGATGCTCTGGGCTAGTCCACCTACCTCTCCCTTCTCAGTCAGTCCCAGGAGCCTGATGAAATGATGCCTCCCTCCAGCCTCCAGTCAGCCTGGCGACAGGGGGCCCACTGTGTCCTGCTGCTCACCGCTGCCCTCTAGCTTCAGCGTTCCACTGACTGGGGGCCCCATGACGGTAGTGAAGCAGGCGCAGAGCAAGCCCTTGTCAGGGGGCTGCTCCCCTGAGCCTCCCGGCTGAGCCACAGCACGGGCTGGGCTCCCAGTAGCGTGAGCTCTACTTTGACCTCGTTGGGCCTGCAGGCAGAGGCAACCCAGGCCTTTTCTGGCACATCGGTCCTCTCCAAGAGAGCTACAGTGAAGCCAAGGCTCAATATAGACGCCCTGGAGGCAGCTCTGGGCTCAGATCTCAGCACTCCACTTGGATCCTGTGACTCCCAGAGCCTGAAGGGGCTGTCCTGTTAGATGTAGGTTGGAGAGAGACCAGGGCCTCCCTGGTAAAACGTCCGATATAACCACAGCGGGCAGCGGAGGAACTCTGGGATTCAGGGCCAGGCAGCTGTTCCCAGCCCCACCAAGGGCATCCTTGTGTCCACTCTCCGGGTGCTCACCGGCTCCTGACAGCTGCCATCCACAGGTGCAGTCTCAGCACAGCCTACACGAGAACGGTGCACTGGTGTCTCTGGGTGACGCGCTGTACGTGACAGGTGGCCGCTGGCAGGGCATGGATGGCGACTACCACGTGGAGATGGAGGCCTATGACACTGTGAGGGATGCCTGGGCCCGCCACGGCTCCCTACCCCGTCTCTGGCTCTACCACGGGGCCTCTACCATCTTCCTGGACGTCTCTAAGTGGACACAGCCCTTCAGCCCAAGTGCCGCTCAGGAACACTAGGAAGGAAGGAGTTCCTGGGTCAGCTCTTCCTGGCCCTGCAGAATGGCTCATGTCGCGCTTGTCTTCCGTTACTGTGAGCTGCTGCCCACTCCAGGGCTTGGACTGGCCTCACTATCAGATGTCACCGCTGAGGACACAGCTCTAGTCTCTGGTGCTACCAAACTTTGTGACCAGTGGTAAGAGTGAGACCCTGGTACCACGTGGTGGGGAAGAGAGGACTCTGCTGTCCCTGTAGACCTCAGAGAAGGATGCTGAGGGGTCCTGGATGGCACCCGCCAAGGAAACAGGCTCCGTACCATCAGCTCTTCTGGCTCTACCCACCCGTGGTTTTGGTGGAAGCATCAAAAATGAGGGGTTAAGTGGGGTACTCAGAACACTGAGCCAGGACCTCACACTTGGGTGCCCACCTCAGCTCTTTGACTATGTCCACGGCTTCTCTCTCCCCTCTTTCCTCAGATTCCACACCCACCCCACGTGGGATGGCTGGATGAGGGCCAGGCTCTCCGTCCTTAGCCTCTGCATGTTGGTACTGTGTTTACAGATCTGCTTCTGGGATGACGGTGGTCCCTGCCCCACCGTGGGGACCTCTGACACCAGGAAGGCAGCCCCTGAGGAGACACTAGGAAGGCAGGGGGTGTGGTGCAGGGCAGGAGAGTGAGGCAGGGGAGGATCCCCTTGGAGAGCAGCTCTCAGCCTTCCTAATGCCGCAGCCTTTAAATATAGTTCCTCATGTGTGGTGAACCCCAACCATAGAATTATTTCATCGCTACTTCATAACTGTAATTTTGCTACTGTTATGAATCATAATGTAAATATCTGACACGTGACCCCTCACCCTGGTCTGCAGGGACTTCTGGGGATGACCTCTGGGTGTGTCAGAAGCTTGCTTCCAGTGGTCGGCTGGGATGGGGTGGGGCTAAAACCTGATGGGTTCTACTGTCTGTCGTGATATGATTTGGAGGGATTCAGACCTTAGTCTCACTGCGGTTGTGTATGGCTCAGTCTCCACATGTTTTCTGTGTGTCTCTTTCCCTTCCTCCCTCCCTCCCATCCTTACTTCCTCTGATCCTTCTTCTCCTTCCTCTCCTCCAGAACAAGGCACTAGGATTTGTAACCAAACAATAAAGGACTCTCACTGTGTGTGAGTGGCGTGATCTGTCTGTCACAGACTGGTGAGGACCTAGACTGCAGGTTAGGAACTGGTCAGGCCAGCATCAGCTACTAGCCCACTGAGGCCTTGAGTGGCCTCCAGCTCCCACTGCACATGGACTTCTTCTCCAGGACCAGCCCAGAGGATCAGAGTGGTCCTGACACCCCTGGGTTCTGAGGACAGGACTCGATGCCATCCTGCTTTTGCGAGTCAGGGTTCACTTTGCTCCTAGACCTGACTCAGAGATCAAATAGGGCAGGGGGTACAGGACAGAAGCCAGACTTGGGTTCTGAGTGCTCCCAGGGTGTGGTGGCTTGAATAAGGACGGCCCCCATAGGTCACCAGGGAGTGGCACTGTTGGAAAGGATTAGAAGGATTAGGAGGTGTGGCCTTATTAGAAGAAGTGCGTTGGGGGTGAGGGGAGTAGGGGGTAGCTTTCAGGTTTCAAAAGCCCATGCCAGGTCCAGTCTCTCTCCCCCTGCAGATCAGGATGTAGCTCTCATCCTGTGGTTGATGGTGAAGACAGCATGAAGTCTCTGCCCCACAGTGTTTCCTAAGCATGCCATCCCAGGGCTGTTCGAAGGTGAAGGCTGAAAGAGGGAAGCTGACTTCAACCAGAAATGGGGAGTTGGAAGGCCATGCATCCCTGGGCGAGCGTGAGTGGGGGAGGTCCTGGAGCGGGGACACATGCCTTCCAGGGAGGGCATGGTCCTCAGCTTTGCTGAATTGTGCCTCATCTGGCCTGTCTGCATCAGTGGCACGCTCAGTGTTCCAAGAGGAAAGGTCTTCCAGCTAGGGAGCTGAAAGTGTAAATAAGGGGGGGGGTTCCTCCAACTGGGGGCCAGCTTCCAGGGAGTCCAGGCAGGGCATTGGAAATGTCAGGAGCTGGCAGCAATGGGGTATCCTGACCACTGCCAGCTTCTGGGGACCAGGGAGGCGGCAGATGCACACCCAAGATGGTGCTGAGAACCGCTAGGAGCTGGAGTAGCCACAGTGCCTGCTGTGCAGGGGGATGTCTCTAACTCTCCTGCCCACATCTCCTGCTAGTACCACCCACTGGCCAAACCAACCAGAGCCTAGGGCGGGGAGACAGGGTACCAGTACAGTCCACCAAAGCCACCCTAAAGACACAGAGTGAGTGGGAAAGGAGACAGCCCCTGGTGTAACACACAGAAACCTGGGCACACTGGACGCTCACAAGATCTTCTTGTAGATAGACCCACGTGTAAGGCAGCGGAAGCCCACAAGGCAGCCCCCAGGGAAACAAGGACTCACGTTTGAAGCTAATGTGGGCTTCTAGTGAGAATACAAAGTGCTCAGGAGCACATGGAGTCCATAGGAGTCCTCAGAGGCCTCAGAACCCTCAGCAACTCTCGGAGACCCTGTACCTTAGTCACTGTTCTATTGCTGTGAAGGGACACCGTGACCAAGGCAACGGGGCTGGCTTACAGTTTCAGAGGTTTAGTCCATGATCATCATGGAAGTGAGCATAGGGACATCCATGGTGCTGGAGCGGTAGCTGAGAGATAGATACAGTGCAATCTGCAGGCTGAGAGAGACTGGGCCGGGCATGGGCTTTTGGAACCTCAAAGCCCACCCCCCAGTAACACACTTCCTCTAATAAGGTCACATCTCCCAGTCCTTCTAATCCTTTCCAACAGTTCCACTCCCTGGTGACTAAGCCTTCAAATATGTGAGTCTATAGGGACCATTCTTATTCAAACCATGCCATCCTGGGAGCACTCCAAGCCCAAAGGAGCACTCCGAGCCCAAAGGAGCACTCAGAGACTATAGAGCCACTGACCGCAAGACATGGCAGCTGGGCCTGGACATGCTTCCAGGCTCCTTGACACTCCCAAGTGATGGGGACAGTCACGTGACCTGATCACTGAGGGTCCATCCGTGTGGCAGGCAGGCCAGGTGACACCACAGCTATCTGCATGTGCACTAGAGGCCACACAGTGAGGCAGCCTCGGGCTGGCTCCCATTGTCTTTGGGTAAAGGGGGATTTCATCCCCATGACCTCATCAGCCAACGGCCTTCCTTTGGAGGAAGTGGGACACGGGGAAAACTTGGCTCATCCAACTGCCAGGGAGCCGGGACTAGGCCATGACATGAGGGCCCAAGAATGAGGATTAGATTTCTGCCAGGCAAGAAGGCACATGGGGAGGTCACTCTTAGCTCTGCCTGCCCTGTCCCAAGGCCACTCATTCAACACTTCCACTCAGATGCAGGCACCACCCTCAATGGCCCCACTTCTGAATAAGGGGTGCTGTTCCTTCAGCGTCGTGGGTTATGGACCCCATGCTTAGCGCCCGATGAGCTTTGCTCTGCACTCCTGTCCTCCAGGGGCCTTGTTTTCAAATGGGACCCTGGAAGCATACGGGAGCCTTTCCTGAAAGCCCAGAGTTTTGGGGCCACGGGCTGGACTGGGCTGCGTCATTACCTTGAGCTAGGGTCCAGGAAGCCATGCCAGCACCAGAACCGATTGGATCTGGGCCCTCTGGAAGAACCCATGACATCACTAGGGCAGTCCACTGGAAAAATAACTTCTTTCACATGGCAACAGATCCTGACGTCAGCCCTACAGCTGGAGCCCTTAGTGTGAAAGGGAGGAGGGTCCCTTGACATCTGAGACTCATGCCCCCTAAATCACGTTCCCTCACCAGATTCAAGTCTTTTAAAGGCACTTACACACAAATACACATAAAAAGATTAAGATTAAAACAAAACAAAAAATAAAATGAAACTCCAAGAAAGCCAGGTGTGCTGGTTTATCTCAAGCCAATGCAATGAGAGCAGCCCAAGGCAGACCCGCCTGCCTATTTGGAGGAGAGCGACCCATAGATGACCTTCTCCCAGATCAGGCCTTCAGGGTTTGCTACGTCTGTCCTGGTTGGATGTCCTGTGGGCAGCCTGGGCTCCATCTGCCCCTACACCTGGCTTAGGGCACCAGAGGGGTCTGTCCTTCCTGCCAGACTAGGTCAGTGCGCTGCAGTTGTTAGCATTGTAGATGGGGTCTAAGGGGCTCCAGCACTGAAGATACATCCCGGGGTGGGAAGAGCAGGAACACCTCGCAAGAGCTCCGGGTTCCCCGGCTTGAAAGGGAGAAGCCACAAGGACCTCCATACTCCAAGGTATCCATGTCATCAAGGCCTGCGACTCACAGGGCACCAGGAGAAATGGAAGGGAGCCTGGGGCGCTCAGAGGACACGCAGAATGGTGGAGTGGGGGATTCTTGGGTGTCCTTGGAGAAAAGGGGATCTTAGAGGGCCCAGGGTGCAAGGCTAGGAGATGAGCCGTTGGCCCCGAGCTGCAAGTGGAGGCGTGCCCGAACTGGGTCGGGCGTCGGCTTCCTTTCGGGGTCCCCTGTGCCTGCTGCGCGCGCCCTAGCCGCGAGGGGGCGACGGCAAGCGAGGGCGGCGCGCGCGAGGCGGGGTATTCAAGCGCGTTATAAGGCGCGGAGCCGACCCACCGCGCTTGCTGCCGCCGCCGCCGGCATGGCCTCTGCCCGCAGCCCCGCCGGAGCGCTCCTGCTGCTCACCTGCGCCAGCCTGATCGCCGCCATGGGCCTGGGTGTCCCGGAGCCCGCCGCGCCCGTGGGGAACCATGCACATCCGCGGCTGCCCGGGACCGAGCTGCCTGCCCCGCCTGAAGACAGCCCACCGGTAAGACGGGGCTGCACCCCAGACTTCCCTGTCCCAGGGAGTCAGAGACGGTAGGAAGGTGGCACTCCTGGTTGCTCAGTGTCCAACACCTCAAACGCCGGGTTCAGGGGCTCAGGGAGACCTAGGGTTTGTGTGGATGCGTCCTCTGCACTGCGGCTTTGGCGGGAGAATTCTACTAGGCCAGTAGAAGTTGGGAAAGGTGTGAAACGCAGATAACTTGCTCCTCGCGAAACTGGAAGACTAGTATAAGAACCGGGGCTCTCAGACCCAGTTCCTTATTGTTAGGCGACTTTCTGTTAGGTGACTGCTAGGGGAAAAGCAATGATGTAACCAGGCTCTGCCCTTCCCTCCCAGGATCTCCACCTGAAATGCTGGGGGTGGGGGTTGGGAAGATGCAGGCTGGGGAGGGTGTGGCCAGAGGCCTGGGGAGCTCGGATTGGCAGCCGTCACTGGAGCGGCTCAGCCCTGGAGGCGAGGGCTCTTGGAAGGGTCTGTGTGGGCGGGGCACAAAAAGACCCCAGGCCAGAGTTCGCCTGTTCTCAGCACCCCAGAGGCCAACAAAACATCCACTAAGACAGCTGGAGATGGTTACAACCCGGGGTTCCCTCTGCAAGGTAGCCCAAGGTCCTTCCACCATTCCATTCCTGCCTCACCCAGCTACCTCACTTGGTCAGGCGTCCCCCCCCCCCCCCCCCCCCCCCGCCCCAACACACACACATCCGCCCCAGCCATCAGCCATCAAAACTTTCATGAGATCAAGATATAATCAACAGGAAGCAGGGAAGTGAGCTGGAACTTCCCAGTGGGGTTTTGGTCTTGGACCCTCTTTGGAATGTCAAGGTGTCACTAGCTCCCTGATAGCTGGAACTAGACTGGCCAGGGCAGCTGCCCAGCCCCCACTCCAACTCCTGGGGCCTCAGCTCAACATGGCTAACAGTGGTCTGAGTCCCTGTGCAGGTCGCTGGTCCCCCTGGAAGGGTCAGTACACCTGTGGTGGGAAGCACTGCACCTCACATTTCCACTCAGATCATCCACAGCAAGAAGCATGGGAGCCTCCATCTTGCCAGCAGAACAGCCTGGCCTGTGACCCACAGGCACCGGTTTGGGTTGTTCTGAGATCCCGGGTCTTTGTATCAGACACTGGAGTCTGTGGCCATGACTTCTTCTAAGGTCCCTTGAGCCATTGCCTTCCCAGCTGGCAGCCCTGCATGGCAACCAGACTGCTCGAGAGGCCTACGACTGTGCCATTGGCCAAAGACCTCTGCCAGGAAACTCGGCTCCCCTCAGAGCTGGGTTACTTGGGCCGGTGTTTTAGAAGTGCTGAGAGAGATAAAGGTCCCCTGCAGTGGCCTTGAGTCATGACATCTCACCTGGGCCCTCTGCTCACCATGGCCTGTGACCACAGAGGCCCCCAAGGCTGGTCTCCTTGGCATTTCTGACTGTGGGGAGGGAAAGAGGACCCGCTGTCAGCCAGGATTCACATATCCAGTCACCTCCTGAGCACCTGCGGGTGCCAGTGGCGATCCAGGATGGTGAGACTGTCCTGGCACATCTCAAGGAAGGACAGGAAGATGTGTCCTAGGGCACCTGCTTCAGAGTCCCCCCTCCCATCTTCCTGCAGCCTGGGCTCTCCCAAAGTACACTGAGGTCTCATCCTCCATGGGCTGGGAGTGTGTGTGTGTGTGGGGGGGGGGGGGTGTTTACCACACCACCTCTGAGAACACAGGTGACAAGGTCCCCGGTGCTGCCAAGCAACGCCACAGAGCAAACCAACCAACCGTGGCCATCTGTGTTCCAGGAGCCCACCACGGCGCATGCGCACAGTGTGGATCCCCGGGATGCCTGGATGCTGTTTGTTAGGCAGAGTGATAAGGGCGTCAACAGTAAGAGGAGGAGCAGGACCAAGGCCAGGCGGCTGAAGGTGAGCAGCTACTGCCCTTACCAGCCCCCCCAGCACCCTTGTCTCCAACCTCAGAGGCCATGCAAAGAACCAAATGCGAAGCCAGGGTCCAGTTAGGAGCCCAGTTCCAATCCTTCACACTATACCCTTAGGATGCCAGGCTCTCCCTAGGTTTTCCCTCATGCCCAGAGACAGAAGCTGGCCCAACATGTGTTTGGGAGTCATAGAACCTTCAGGCTGATGGGTTGATACAGGAAGGCCCTCTCAGTATGGCCCTGGCCTGGGACCAGATGGATGCCTCCTGCATTGAACTCCTCAAAGTGGCATTGGATCAAGGCTGGGCCTTACTGTGTGTTGGCCTTCTCTATTGAGGTCAGCCTTGGCTGCCCAGGATCTGACCCATTGGGCCAGAGAGGTGGTGGGTTGGCCCTGCACCCTTGGCCACCTGACCTTGCCCAGGCTTCACTATGCAGGAGCTTGCCTCCCTTCTCTTAGGTCCTGACCCAAACCAGTATAAACTCTTTCAGGGGCCCCAGAACCAAGTACAGTGGAGACTTGCTGGTGCGTCCCATGTCAGAATGAGATGCGAGTCCCCAGAAACGGCCTGGAGTGGCCCTTTTTCTGAGATCCACAGCAGGAGAGGCAGTTACAGTGTTCTGCGTGCAGAGCCTGCCCTGCCCTGCGCCACCCCCAGTGAACTTCATCCCTGAACAATTAATTCCATCCTCACACTCTCTGGGTCTGTGGCTCTCACTCCCTGCCTGATGACAGATGGACACGAGAGCCCAAAGGACCTCCATCAAGAAGAGTCCACGTTGCATGGGCGCTCTCCCGCCTGCCCCTCTCTAGCAGGACCTGGCAGAGGGTCACCCATGCCCATGCCCTCCCCTCCAATGTTCCCATCATCTACCTTCCCTTCCAGCTTGGCCTGCCAGGACCCCCAGGGCCACCAGGTCCTCAGGGCCCCCCAGGCCCCTTTATCCCATCTGAAGTTCTGCTGAAGGAGTTCCAGCTCTTGCTGAAAGGTAAGGCTACCACCCACCCTGTGGGCACATGCTCCAGGGTAAGCCAACAGGGCAGACGTCAGCACCCCGCAAACACCTGCAAGGTTGCTCTCCATTGGGCAGCCCTACCTGCCATGGGGCGGGGCTGGGGTGGGAGAAAGGTGGCAGAGGCCTCATGGAGGAAGACAGACTGCCTTCCTTTCACTGTTCTTTACTGGGGACCAGCACTCACCCCCATCTCCCAGTTAGGAGACCAGTCAGTCCAGAGCTAGGGAGTGTCTGTCTCTATCTTCTGGAGCTGACTGGACCAGGGAGAACTGTTAGGCGTCCTTTCATTTCCTGCTTCCATCCCATGGCTTGTTTGGTTTTAAAAAAGCCTCCCGCAGTGAAGAGCCTTTGTGTTACCTCCAGTGTGGCCACAATGAGAATTCATACACAACTTTCCCCAAATACGGGTGTGACAGAGAGGTGAGACTAGAGGGCAAAGGTACTGGGTATGCACCCGCTGGAGCTTGTGGCAAATAGCAGCTGCAGGGCCAGGCAGGAGTGTCCCCAGGACCTCCCTGGGGCTGCCAGCCTCAGTCCCATGCTCCAGGGCCAGGGGCAGGAGAGCAGAGTGGTCCACTGACTGCTCTGTGTCAGGCGCAGTGCTGCAGCGGGAAAGCACCGAGACCAAGCACTGCACCAGCGATTTCACCACACCAGCCTCGGGCAGCCCCTCCCGGGTCCCGGCCGCCCAGGAGCGTGACAACGACCAGGACCGAGGGGCTGTGTTGGCGCTGCTGGCTGCGACCCTGGCCCAGGGCCCGCGGGCGCCACGTGTGGAGGCTGCGTTCCACTGTCGTCTGCGCCGGGATGCGCAGGTGGAGCGGCGCGCACTTCACGAGCTAGGGGTCTACTACCTGGTAAGTGGGGCGCGGCTAGCCGGGTGGAGCAGGGCGGGACTCCCGGTGACCTTGTCTGTGTGCTCCTTAGCCCGACATCGAGGGAGCCTTCCGCCGGGGCCCAGGCTTGAACCTGACTAGCGGCCAGTACACGGCACCAGTGGCTGGCTTCTATGCTCTCGCCGCCACTCTGCACGTGGGTGAGGCCCGGGGCGTGGTGGTGGGGCGCCCGCCACCCTGGCCTTGCCAGCACACACGTGACCACGTCGACTTGTGCTCCCGGCAGCACTCACAGAGCAGCCGAGGAGAGGACCACCACGACCTCGGGACCGTCTACGCCTGCTGATCTGCATCCAGTCTCTCTGCCAGCACAATGCGTGAGTGGCCGCTGCAGCCTGGCCCCTGACAGTATAGAGCACCTCCTCCATGCCCACTTCCACTAGGGCGTGGGGGACCCCCGACTCCATCATGCCCAAACAGGACCTTCTCTGTTCTGTCTCCTTTCTGAGCCTTCCTGACACCAGGACTCGCATTCAGAGGACAGAGGGAGTCATATCTGGAGGGGCTCTTGGGAGAATTCCACAAGCCCTCTCTTGGCACTCTCCCACGCCCCACCTGTGAATTTTCCCCTTGATGACTTAAGTTGCTCATTGCTGGTGGTGTCCACCCCGTGTGCCTCATTTGGTCCATAAAAACAGGGACTGTGGACCTCTCTGCCTGGCGCCTGGAAGGGAGGCCAGCCAGGGCAGGTGCTCTGCACAGCTGGAGGACGTGTGAATGAACAGGGAAAGTCTCAGATCTAATCCGGCTTTGGACTTCCTGGATCTGCTGGCTTTCTGTATCACCTGCTGCCTCCCATCTCAGCCGGTCCTTGTTTCTCCTGGGAGAACCAGGACTTTGTGCCCTTGGCATGGCTCCAGCCTTTCTTGTCTTTCCTTCCTGAGGACCCAGTTCAAACACCCCCCTCCTAGAGATGAAGGCTTTGGACCTAGCACTTTGCTGCATATGGTGCTGATCGTTGAACTGACTGCTGCTCAGAGCACTCTGAGTGGAGGTGGTGAGGCCTGGGGACAGGCTGACCGTCTTTCTGTCTTGGGTGCAGCTCCCTGGAGACTGTCGTGGGGCTGGAGAACAGCAGCGAGCTCTTCACCATCTCAGTAAACGGTGTCCTGTATCTGCAGGTGTGTGGGGCTGTGCCGTCCATGCACGAGGCGTGGGGGTGTGTTGGTAGGTGGTCAGGGCCACTGGGCACAGCACCCTTAGACACACTCAAGTGTTGGTGCTGGCTTGAGAAGAGCCAGGCTTCAGGTCCCATTCTCCCTCCAGCTCTTGCTCCCCAACCTGTGTTGAGGGACAATGGTCTCACTTTCAGACCTTCCAAGAATCTAATAATGTGATAGGTGCTTCCAGCCACCTAGGCCCTCCCATGGGGCAGGGAGGAGGGTGGGCCGATAGTTGATGCCTGAGCCCTCTGGACTACAGGAGGCCCACCACAGTTATTTTCTACACAGAACTCAGTGATAGTCTTGCCACTGTGGATCTGCCTAGCGGTAGCGATGTGGATGTCAAAGTGGATTTACTAAAAAGGAAAGTGAAGAGAGATGGGTGGAATGATGGAGTGCTCACGTAGTTCTCTACTGAGCTCCAGGGTGGGTGGTTTGGCTCAAGCCAGCTGTTAGCGCTGGAAGTGTGAATTCCACTGAATTCTAAGGGTGCATGTACCACGTGGGTCCTCAGGAGCAACTATCCCAGGTGGCTCTCAGTCTTTATT
Source organism: Peromyscus maniculatus bairdii (assembly GCF_049852395.1). NCBI lineage: Eukaryota > Metazoa > Chordata > Mammalia > Rodentia > Cricetidae > Peromyscus > Peromyscus maniculatus. Next base: position 9,435,526 of record NC_134864.1, read on the forward strand.
ATGGCAATGTCCAGGGAAAGTTGGGCCACTGATATGTGGACCACACTGGGGCAGCAAGGTCAGGGCAGTGCTCATGATGGCTGTGCAAGCCATGGCAGGCCTGTGAGACAAGCTGTGTGGCAGAGGAAGCTGCTAGCCTCCTAACCCCCACCTGAGCCCTGAGTAGGAGCTTTCTCCCATACACTGAGATATGAAACACTGGAGAGCAATAGAATAAGGGCCGGATGTACTGGTTTTGAGCACAAGACTAGTCAACGTTGACTCTGGACTTGGGTCTGTCCCTTCTCTCATGTGGGGCAGAGTCGGCCACAGTGTGGACAATAATCCATGTTGAGCTCTGCAGGCTGCCCAGGGCTTCTGCTGCATGGGCAGCCTGACACCTGACATGTGCCCTTCCCTGCAGACAGGACACTACACCTCCGTCTTCTTGGACAATGCCAGCGGCTCTTCCCTCATGGTACGCAGCGGTTCCCACTTCAGTGCTATCCTCCTGGGCCTGTGATTGGCTGCTGTGGGCTCTTATGCCCACCAAGCAGAGTGATCTAATGTCTACAGCATCAATGGACAGCAGCTCTGTGCAGGAGGAAGCCCAGTGGACCTCTACATACACGGGCCGCTGCATTACCTCTTAGCACAGCCACCCTAGACATTCCTGAAGAGGTCATGGAAGGAAGCAGCCTCTCCCAGAACCAACAGCAATCTGTGGGTATCTTAAGTCCTTCTTGGCTCTTCAGGGACCATCCAGCATACTTGGTAGCACTTGTGTATTCCCAGCCGCAGAGCTGGCACCCTTGTGTCTCCATACAGCCTCAGATTCCTTCCTGTGGCTCAGCATCCTCAGTACCTTGTAGGGAGCTCTAGCCAGGCCACTACCTGGAACAGCTCATTCTGTACAGGGCAGGGCTATGGGGACTATGATTGTGGTTCCTTAGTGTTTAAAGGGGGAGCCCAGGCCTTCTTGGACCACACACCCTGTCTACCTAAGGTTCCTGGGTCCATATATAGCCACATTCACCATGCCTCTGCCTGCAGTGTAGCATCAAGGACCCAAAGACTCAGGGGCCAGTGAGCCTGGGCCTGGCAGCAGTTTCTGCTTCTGGGGTAAGCAAGATGAACCACAGGCCCTTTGGTGGGCACCCTAACGAAAGGGGCATCCCGTTCACAGAGAAGTCATCTTCACCCTCTACAAAGGTTACCCTTTCCCAGCCTCTCTGAAGTTCACTCTGGCTCACCCACCAAGCAAAAGTTTGAGTGCAGTTATGCACACGCCGCCTCTTCCCAAGCTTCCCGCGTGAGACCTGCTCCTGCTGTGAAGGTGGTCTGGCTGTGTGGGTGGCCGGGCAGTGAAGCAGCTGGCTGAGGGCTCTCCCATGAGAAGGAGCAGGACTGCCAGCATGCAGCTTGTCTCAATGCCGTCTCCCCATTTTTAACAAAATGTGGGACTGGCCCCACACAGGCAGTGGAGAGGACTGGGACCTCCAAGGTCCCCTGCTGATGAAGAACTGACACATCCATCCCCACTGGCTGCTTTGGGATCTCTTGGCCTAGCAGGAGTGCTCAAGCCTGGAATCGGGGGAGGTAGGCGCCAGCTGCCTCACCTTTCAGCTGACCTCAGGAAGAGGTTACCACAGCAAGCCTGAATGCCTTCTTATAATCAAACTTCTCCCCAAAGCAGGCTGCCAACACAGCAACAGGGAAACAGAGGGCTCTGTCCATGAGCTGGCCTGGCCCGATTCTCAGTAGGGATGGTACCCACCCTACCAGGAAGCACTGTATTGGCCTGGGTCCTAACTCCCTGGCACTTTGATAAGGACATGGGGTGGACACACCCTTCTCTGGATTTCACTTTGTATCCAGTGGGCACAGACCTGTTAGCGAAGTTATCTTCTACCCTTGAGAAAGCCACATAAGCACCTATCTCAACAACTGTGCTCACAGCAACTTCAAAGCATTGTGTCATATGCCTGAAGAATGTGTTTATGTGATGGATCACACAAAGCCGATGAAGGGCAGACTCGAGGCTCATGACCTTCTCTTCCCAGTCCACCTCACAAAGGACCATGAGGGGTGAGCTCTGGAAAGCGAGGGGGAGATGCCTCTAGTCTTGGGGCTCCCCCTGAAGGTGGCAGGGGAGGCTCTTACTAACTAGGAAGGCCATAGTGCCAGGTCTCCCAGACAGACAGTGGCACTTAGGGACATGGGTCACAGCCTCTGGGGCACTGAATGACTCCTGGGTTACTACAGGAATTTGCTGAATTAAACTGCTCTGCTTTCTGACAAGGTGGCATTTTGTTCCGTATGCCAGGCTGTCCAGGTCCCAGTTTCCAAGCAGGGGGATGGTTGTCTCATTCCCTGGGGAAAGGTAGTGCCCATGTTCTTCAACTGCATTTGTTTGGGAGGGTGCAGTGGGCATACCGTGATTAGACATGGAAGGCAGGTGACAGCTTACGGCAGCAGGTCTCTCCTTCCACTGTGTGGAGATTGATCTTAGGTCCTCGGGCTTGACAGGAAGCATCTTCACCAGAGAGCCAGCCCACTGGGCCCACATTCAGGTATTTTAAAAATTCCGTTTTGTACGTAGTATGTGCAGGCATGTATTCATGTGTGAGCACGTGAATGTGGAGGCCAGAGGTCAATCTAGAGTCTTGTTTCTGAGGAGCCAAGCACCTTGTTTTATGCAGAAAGTAGCTCATTAGGTCCCAGATGCAAGCCCCAAGGACTTACCTGTTCCCAACTCTGCTGGCTGTCCTGGAACTCACTCTGTAGCCCAGGCTGGCCTCGAACTCACAGAGACTCGCTTGCTTCTGCCTCCTGAGTGCTGGGACTAAAGGTGTGTGCCGCCACCACTCCCTGGGCTTTTTATGTGGATACTGGGGATCACTTTCACTCAATGAGCTGTCTCCAGCTCCACTCCACCCTACTCCCCGGCCCTGGCAGGGAGTTTTGTTTGGGAAACAGTCTCATGTGTCCCACTTGTTACAGCTGAAGGTGGCCTTCCACATCTGACCCTCTTGCCTCTACCTCTCAAGTGCTGGGTCACAGGAATGCACCACCACGCCTGGTTTATGTGGTGCTGGGGAAAGAAACCAGGATTCCATGTATGTATGCTAGGAAAGCCCTCTACCAACTAAGACACATCTTCAGCCCTCAGTGGGTTTTAGAAACAGGGTCTTACTACATAACCCAGGCCGGCCTCCTGAGTGTCCCTGCATTTAATGTCTATTTATGGCTTTTCCATGACAGACCTGAGAAGTCCTTTATGGTTTGTATAAGATATCTTGAGGTCCTTATAGATCCACATCCACAGCAGACTGGCCAAGGGGTGGTATGGTTGGGAGAAGGGCAGTAGTTGTCACAAGAACAGGTCTGGAGAGGCGGTTGTGCACCCCTAACAGCCCCAGGCCAGGTGTTTACATGAGAAGCTGCAAGAGCTCTTCACTAGTGACCCCAGCACTGACTTCCTACACAGGCAGGTTAAAAGGTTCTTCAGCGGGGCAAATCATGCTCTTGCCCAGAGGTTCCCTGACATGTCTACCTCAGGCAGCAAAAACCAAGCACTCAACTGACGCTGTGGTGGCTGGTGACATCAGGGTGAAAGTCAGGACAACAGTCCTTTAAAGGAGCAGGAGTGAGCTGAATGTAGCTGTTTAGGAGGCGTGATGGGACTGGCACTCCATGTGGCAATCTCATCTATGGGCCTCATTCCAGCCACACCTGGGTTCCTGCTGGAACTGAAAACTGAACAAAGCCTGACTTCCACTCCATCATCCCACTGCAGGGTCCCACTGCCCTAAATCAGCCATGTGAGGGTGAGAGCATGTGAACGACATAACAGGTCACTGTGGGCCTGCCCAAGATGCCCAGGATGATTCAGACAAGGACAGACCCAGAGCACATTCTAAAGCAAACAGTTAACTCAGGACCAGTCACTCAAAGCGAATTAAAGGAACTCCAATGACTAGGAAAAAAGAAACCTTTATTTACAGCCATAGAGTCCCACAGGAGCACACACCGTGCACACACAAATGAGCCTGCCCGTCAGAGCGCGCGTGCAGCCTCAGTGTCCTATCCTCACCACCATCACCGTCACGTTGTCTGCTGAGCCCCGCTGCACTGCCTTGTTAGCCAGCCTGTTGCATGCAGCTTCATAGCGGGCATCGACAGCAGGCTTCCCTTCTCGGGTCTGGATCTTTTCATCCTACCAAAGGGACGGAAGCTGAGTGACTAGGACATCAGCCTTTGTCATTATCCCAAGACACTACAGCCAGGGAAGTGCCTGCTCTGTCCCTAACAAAGGCTGGCAGGACAGAGTGACTGGTGAGCCCCCAACAGGGTTGTGTTGAGAAGACTTCAAGAATTACTCCTGGCACAGGGGTATGGAAGTAAAGAGCAGTTGAGACAAGTGGCACACCCTCTAAGATGTCTCACCTCAAGGCAGGACAAGATGAAGTTCACAGCTTCCTCTGGGGTAAAGACCTTGAAGAGCCCATCACAGGCCAGCAGAATGAACCTACAATATTGGGAAGAAACAAGGGGGTTTCAGCCACAAGCTCTTTAACAGGAGGTGATCTGAGGGACAGTTCAGTGGAAGAGTAGTTAGCTGCTTAATGCAAGGAAGGCCCTGGTTCCATACTCAGTACCCCAAAAACAAAAATAAAAGGATAGTGGCATACACATACGTAATCTCGGTCCTCTAGAGGTAGAGAAGGGGTCACTCTGGCTACAGAGCAAGTCTGAGACCAGACAGGCTACAGAAGACCTTGTCTCAAAAGACCAAAACCAACTGAGCTTGCTAGCTAGCACATGCCTTTAAACCCGGCACTCAGGAGGTAAAGGCAGGTGGATTTTTGAGGCCAGCTTGGTCTAAATAGTGAGACCCTGTCTCAAAAAACAAACAAAAAACCCCAAAACCAAACAAGTAACTTTGTGTCTGTCCAAAAACTCAGTGGCCAAAAAATTTTTTTAAAGCAATAGAAACAAGAAGGCTAAAGGTCCTTTGAGTTGTGGGTGGGATGCTGCATACCACAAGAGGGGCTACATTTTCCCCACCCACCAACAGAGATGCTGAAACCTGGCACCTCAGGGACAACCACGACAACAGCAGGGGGTAGTGAACACACCCTGGGATCTACCACCACAGGCCCAAGAATGGAGAGCTACGGGCAAGCTAAGTGAGGCATCCTTGGGTAGTGCTTCACTCCTGAGGGCCCCAGATTCCAAAGTGAATCCCCCCATTCTCTGGTCTGAACATAGCTCACTCTCCCCGAGATGACCAGAGGAAGCTTCTGAGCATCCATGTCTCACTGACGCAGCCACTGCTGGCCTGGCCTGGCTTTAAGGTAGTTAGCTGCCTTTGCTTCCTATCCTGTCCACAGTTTCTCTCTTCTGACAGGGCACGTGCCCAGCCACATTTTCTGAGCACACAGCCTGAGGTTGAGACATGGTGGGGACAAGTCTAAGCAGGTTATTCTTTCCAGTATTGTTAGTCAGATTCGAGTAATTAATCACACAGATGTGTGCTTAGACCGCAGTCAGGGCAGCTAGCTAGCTTGGCCTCATCCAGGGCAGAGAAAGTGATCAAGAAACCCTACAAAGGGCTCCCAAGACTCTAGGATGGCTAATGACATGGCACAGGCAGGCAGGTGTCAGAGCTATGCCAGGAGGCTGCCATGTGGCTACTATTCTCTGCCACCCACCCCGCTTCGGCTCAGTCCTGTTTTCCTGAGTTCACCTTCACCATCCTGCTAGGGTCAGGAGAGCCCCCTGCTCTGGAGCCTGGCCCTTGGCCATCCCTGCTAGGCTCCCTATGCTACCCTCACAAGCCCATGCCTGGTCTTGATCTACCTGCAACAGACGATGCCTGGACAGGAAGTCTTTCTCAGCCTCTGCTCCTGTGATTACATTTATGAGCTAAAACCCAAATGCCTCAGTAAAACCCAAGATCCTGCTCAATCTGTCCCCAGAACTTTTCTCACTTCCTCCTCCATCCATCATTTCCCAGTCACCATTACTAGCACAGTCCTGGCTGCTTCACGCTGTTACCTGAATGAGCTGACATGGGTTGGGATGGTCCCTCTGGAAGGGATGCCCCTCCCCCACTGCTAAAGCCTCCTAGGACAACTTCTACACTCCTGTGATAAACCAAGTATCCACCTCATTTGTTCCCTGACCACTGTGGACCCCATGAAACCAGAAACCATGGTCTGTCTCCACACCCCAGGGCCAGGCAATGTCCCCAGCAAAGATGGAACACAGACTGGAACAAAGTCAGAAAGAGAAACAAGCCCCTGTGCGTGTACACCAACACTTGTGGTGACCACGTGCTTTTACCTGTCATTGGGGGTCAGCTGACAACGTCTGATATCAGGCACAGATGTGACTCCACAGCGCTTGTACTGCCCATCTCCAATGGAACGAGATACCTCCAGCACGCCCAAGACACGCCCATCTCTAAAATGAGAAGAACAAGGTCAAACTCTCACTTGACAGGTCAAAGGTCCCCAAAAACAGAAACTGAGAGATCATGGTAGCTGGGCCTGACATTTCTTTTTGTTTTGTTTTTCAAGACAGTTTCTCTGTGTAGTCCTGGCTGTACTAGAACCTGTTCTGTAGACCAGGCTGGGAGGCACTTGGCTGGTGTAACGTTTGTCTCAGGTGAGGTGCAGACATAAACCTAGGTCATTCCAGTCCTGTTCCCCTAGGGCCTGGGAACTCACACAGCTGTACACGGTGACAAGAACCAGCATCATCCAGCCTAACTGCGGGTGAAACTCAACAGCGAGTCTCACTACAACGCTGACACTCCTTCCCCAATTTCCCATGCCCAGTTCTCTGGACAGGATGGGGTGGGTCCTAGGCCCCTGATGACTGAGCACGCAGCCCGTGTTAAGTTGGCCAGGAAAGAGCATGGTCTGCATTCAAACTGACGAGGCCAGGCTCAAAGGACTGCCGAGGCTATGCCGCCTGGATGCCGAAGTGCTTTCTTCACATCGGCAGTGTGACGATCACACTCATCATATCCTCACCCATACTTTCTGCTGAGGGGCAGGGAAGAAATAGGAGATGGATGGCCTGCAAACAGGAAGAGGCACCTAATACAGACACCACGACTCAAGAGAACCTGTGTGGAGTCCCACTGCCCCCAAGAATCAACCTATCCCAGGCTCTCACTGACAACATGGGCCCTCAGGACATCATTTGAAGACTTAGCAAACGACAAAGCAGCGTGGTAGGTTCAATAGCACGGAAGTTCCTAAGTCACAAATGAGATGCTGTGCAGGCAGACAGGTGAGACAGGAAGTTCTTCCTAGTGTAGCTAGTGCTAGTCCTGGAGACAGCATTGAGCCCAGCCTTGACCCCTCAGGGTTCTAGTCCCCCACAGTGGCTCACTTCAGCCATCCTGAATGAATATGTTTTTTTAATCCCTAAAGACTTCTGCTGGCACCTGGGAAAAGCAGAGCATTCTAGAACACATATTACTAGATAGAAATGGAACAAAGTGAGTCCCCAGGAGCAATGCTGAACAGTGTGGGTGCTCAGCTTGGGAGCACCCACGGAGGAAGCAGCCCCACACTCAGAGCACCTCCTCTGCAGCCTTCAGACCTTCCTACTCTAGTTCCCCCAAGCTAAGACTCCTTCCTGCTCTTTAGGGACTTGGGGCTCTGCTGGCTGCTGAAGAAAGGAGGAGACTGCTGACTTCTGAAGCTATCCACACTGCTGTGTGCAGCTAGGCTGGAGGAGGGAGCCATATCCCCAAGAGCAGATGTCCAAAGGCAGCGAGTGACCATGAGCCCGACATAAGCTCTGGTCCCTGAGGACACGAGACCAGCACTCAGCCCAGGCCTAGGTGCACGGCGCTGACGGACTGCAATGTCAGTGTCTTCAGAAAGCCTCTCCCTGTCTGGCTAGATCCTTCCCTGTGAAATCAAAATAACCTCTTTTCATGCCCTCATTGTAATGATCACAAAGTTGCTTATTTTTTTAGGAAATGCCAGAAAAGTATTAGTAAACAGAGATGAAAACCTGCCCTCTCCAAACGCCCTTCACTCAATTTGTGTTTTGAACTATGTGGTAAGGGAGTAAGAGTCACACAACATAAAACCGCATCCCTAGACTTCTCTCTGCCCGTTTAAACTAAATAAACCTCTCTTCCCAGTTAAGCACTAGCTCATCCCCTTTCCACCCAGAAGACTCATCCTAATCCTAAGCTCTAGGAGTCGGGGTCCTCAACAGGGAGTCATAGCGTTTGTTTTTTGTGATTGGCATATTCACTCCACACAATGTCCTTAAGATTCATCCATGTGGCCTCTATGAGGCCTTCGTGCCTCCTGAAGGCTAGTTAACACTCTGTCCTCCCGTCATCGGTCAATGGATACCACACTGCTGCCCTCTTGTGGCTACTGAGAACATAGTGTAGCAGCCGTTCTCAACCTTTTCATACAGTTCCTCATGTTGTGGTGACCCCCAGCCATAAAATAATTTTGTTGTTACTTCTAACTGTAATTTTGATACTGTTATAAAATGTAATGTAAATATGTGATATGCAACCCCTGTGGGGGTGGTGACCCACAGGTTGAGAACCACTGGTGTACAGGGCTTGCTGCTGTGTCCTGTGTGATCCCATGTAACCTGGACGAACTGTAGTCTCCACAGCGGCTGCATCACTCTCCATGCCCAACAACAATGCAGAAAGGTGCCAATCTTTCATGCAACTCATAGAGGAAAAAAGCCTTGAAACTGAAAGCTGAAATAATGGTCTTAATGACCGAGGCAGTGACAAGAACAGTGAGAACAGTCCCTTCACCTGCACACAGTACTGACAGGATCCCTGGACACAGCATGTGACAGGCCTGCATCCAGCACTGTGACAGCACATACATACACAGTGAATAACATTCCAAGCCAGCCAAACACCAAGGAATATGGGAAGTATCAAACAGTGGTAACTTTGTGACTATCATTCTTCAATTTGGACAAAAAATATACTTTTATTATAAACCAGGTTTTCAATAGGAAAGAATTACAAATATTAAATCAAAGAAGAGAAAAAGGCTATAATGAGAAACTGGGTTAAGAAATAGCTATCTAGCCTATGATTTTATGTGTCTAGTGTTTAACTCTGCCCTTGAACCAACTCCGAAAGAATTAACACCCCGAAGAAATGAGCACTCAGCACAGGATCTGGGTCTTAAAGCTGGTGGCAAATGTGAACAGGACAGCGAAGGCACCCAAAGGAGCTTCCAGCAGCTGTGCCTGGACAGCTGTCACACTAATAAAAGCACAATTCATACAGCAGCTCAGGCAGGACACAGCAGGGAGCAGAACAAGACAAAAAGAACCCTTACCCCACCCGAGGTCAGGACATCTTTCAGACTCTGAACAAAGCCTTAGACATTTCCCTACTTTTCAGGAGGAATTCTCCCCCTGTCCCCGTGGAGGGCTCAGAGAGCACCTTCAAATACAGAGGGAGACGGCTGCCGACAAGAAGCAGTACTTCTCAGGAAGCACACCGTCCGTCCTCTGCAGACCATCTGCTGATTACCAGGGAGGCACAATGCAGTGCTGTGAGCACACAGCTGAGTACGGAGACTCAGCACAGACAGCAGTCTCCTGCAGGACAGGACAGCCCCATAATTTTATTTTCAGTGCTGTCAATCAAACCCAGGGCCGTTCACGGTAGCAGGGTAGCTATTAAACTACATGCCAGGCCATAATAAATATCATTGAAAAAAAATTCTGAATCTAAACATGACTTTTATTAATGTGTATACACTTGTGTGTTTGTGTGCATGCACATGTCTATGGAGGCCAGAAGAGGGCGTTGTATTCCCTGGAACAGAAGTTACAGTGTTTTTTAGTGTACAGGTGCTAGGAACTGAACCAAGTCCTCAGTAAGAGCAGTAAGCATTCTTAACTTTGAGCCCATCTTTCCAGCTCCAACAACCTGAATCAAAAGAAGGCTTTAACTCTAACTTCCAGTTTGTGGGGAATATTTGGAAAGATACAGGGAAGAAATGGGTAATTCAGAATGTAGGTGACTTCAATAACTACTAGATTAGACTAATATAGTTCAAAGCCTAATATGAAATTCAATTTTGAAAAAAAAAAGGGTGGGGGGGAGGACACATGCAATTTGGAGAGGACATATTAAAGAGGGTCCAATGGGAGATGGAGGGTGTGTACAATCAAAATACACAGTACAATGTATGAAATTCTCAGTTATTATGACAGGCATGGATGTGGTGGTAATCTAATTGTACTGAAATGTGATTTTGATTGTATGTTAATAAATAAAGTTGCCCGGGGGTCAGAGCTATTTGAGCCATAGACAGAGTGTGGCGGTGGTGGCACACGCCTTTAACCCCATAGATCTCTGTGTGTTCAGGGATACAGCCAGCATTGGAGACATATGCCTTTAAGACCTGGGGGGCTGTACATACAGACAGTGACGAGGCAGTCACGAGTTTGGGTTTACAACCAATGAGAAGGAAGAATGACTATGAAACGACTGACACACAGGGAAATAGCTCTCTTTCGGGAAACTAAGACCACCGCAAGAGAAAGGGTGAGATTTTAGCTCTGAGCTCTGACCTCTTGGCTTTCTCTTTTACATTGGTTCTGTGTTTATTTAATAAGACGGTTGGTTACATCTACACATGGACGTCAGAGTATCCACAGATCCATAGCAAATGTCTACTGTAGCCATACACTCACAGAAAGGAACATGGCAATTGCTAACCAGAGTCCAGTGGGAAATCATGAAATCTGCTTTACTATTTTTAAGTTATTTTTCTGTATGTTGGAAATTTTTAATATGACCTGGAAGAAGGAAAGAGCCAATCCTAGCTTTGGGCAAGAGAGTAAACCACTACTCAGGACAAAGGCTCTGCCAGTCTCTGGCCTCACATCCCATTTTTTTCAAAGGAACAGCTTGTTCAAGCCCATCCACAAAGGCCCCTCAACATGGCTCTGACTGAAGCAAAGACCGGGACATTAACCCAACACAGCCAGGCTCTCAGCCACAGGACTTTCAATTTCAAAACATCCCAGGAGCACAACTAAAATCAGACTTTAGAACATTTATCTTCAACAGAAATAAATTAAATTAAATTAAATTAAAGGACAAATTGTAGAAAGAATCAGAACCCATTTATGGCCACATTCCAAAGGCATTGTCCTTGTGGCAGAATTCCCCCACAGCAAAACTGCAGTTCTCCTTTAGGCTCTTGGGACACAGTGACCAACTGGAGGAGTTCCACGGCCTTCAATGACAGTGGCGAGCGAACTGACGAGGACACAGCAGGCAAGCACAGTCCTCTGTGCCAGAGTGTCCCACGTCAGCAACAACACCCTCCAAAGACACCCCTTCATTAAAGAAGTCTTGGAGCAGTGTCCACCACATTGCCCAGGTTGACCTCGAACTTCTGAACTCAAATAATCTTCCTGTCTCAGTCTCCCAAGTACCTGAGACTACAAGTATTACCACATCTAGCTCTGAATCTGTCCTACTAACCACTTAAGATTTTCTCTCTGGTGGAAACTCTAATTTATTCAGTGCAACAAAGGGCAGTATTTAAGCTCAGCACAGTAAAGCAGGCCAGTAATTCCAGCAGTGAGGAATTGGAGACAGGAAGGTCAGGAGTTCAAGGCTAGCCTGGGCTATGTGAGACCCAATATCAAGAACCAAGAGCAACCAAACAAACAAGGACAGTATTTAAGCAGCTTCTCAGATACACTGAAAATAGTAAGTGGTCAGTAGCTGCCTGAGACAGGTTTTGTCTTTCTGCTGAGTCAGGGAGACATTTCTTGCTCACTCTCTGCCTCTCCTAAGACATAAACGAACTCCCACAAGTTAGCCATCTGCACTGCCAGACCTGAGAGTGGGAGTCAAAATCTGACTTCTGTGTACCATGCATGTTTAATCCTCAAGCGGGTTGCAGCCTCAGTTCCCAGGGCCCCATAAACCCCCGGGTACCTGACATTCCCTCCAGCCTTCTGTATCCTCATCCGCTCTTCATACTGAGTTGGGTTGTGCTCTTTGCTGAGACTTAAGGCTGCATGTTTTTGACTTTCCTCGTTGTATCGACACAGGATTGCCTGGGAAGGTCGAGATCACAAGCCAGGAAATTCAGTGAGCAGATCTAGGAACCAGCTGAAGGGAGACTAACAGTGACTTCACACTTAGCACCTGCTGACATACAGAAGTTCAGAGAATCTGACAGCAAATAGGAAAGCTGCGGAAACACATTCAGGGTGAGAAATCCCGTTTTGGTGTCAATTCTGGCATAAGCCTTGCTGGTTGACCATAGCCAATCACTCACATGGTCACTGTCACATCAGTGACACGAAGAAACCACGGTCAAAGTCAGAAGTCTGTGAGTCTATGAGAGATGAGGGTAGGGGCCAGCAAGCGCTGCTCCCACATGTCACACAAAGAACCAGGGTTCAGACTGGGTCTGGGTCTGAAGAATTTGAAGGAGGGCACACTTTTCCTCCTGCTCTGTTAGAGTCATTTGCTCTAAACACTTACGTACTAGAACTAGTCTACAGAGGCCCCTAATATAAGCTCCATGAAGACAGGCTGTCACCTGAGGTTCACAGCTGCCCTCCTAGTGATGAGGAACCAACCGTAAGCAGCAGAGGAGAGGGGGTTGTAGAGGCTGCTCAAGTGTGAGTGGTCCTGACAACTGAGGGGCCCCAGGGCTGGACGGAAAAGCGGCATGCCATCGATCAAGGCCATTTCCTGCACTCCCCTGGACTTGGTCCCTGGGCTCTGCAGATGGGCTCGGCCTTGTGCTTTCCCACTCACAGGGTTCAAGTTACTCTGCAGTCACAATGGTTTGGAAAGACAGCGTTAATTCTCTCCTTCAATACCAACTAAGGTCAGAAAAATGAGGATCTAAGCTGCTTGTGTACTGATTTCATTCCAAACCACAGCATCACTTAATAGTATGCATAGAAAGGAAACCACTGTGGGGAGAGACAGAGGATCTGGGTGTTAAAACAGATAGCTCAGGGTCTTCTGGGAGAACTGACTGGCCTCCAGCTCAGCTGCTGAGTCCTTCCCAGGTGCACACTGGAATACTCCTTGTAGCAACCCCACTAAAAGGCCCAACCAGCCACCAACACTCCCTGAGGTTCTCTCAAGACATGTTGTCACTAAGCAAGTGGCTAAGAGCCACATACCCGACTATCTCCAAGGTTGGCGATATACAGGATGTTGTCAACAGCCAGGACACATGTGGCAGTGGACCCATCTTTCCAGGCAGGCTTCCTGGGGAAACACATCAGAAATGCAGTTACTACTACTGGCGAGTGCCCAGAAACTAACTTCTAGAGCCAAGCAGCAAGTCTGCCAGACTAAAACAGACTGTATCCTCTAAACTACTTCATGGTTTGAATAGGGGTAGGGTCCTTAAATGCCCGTGTCAAAGGCTGGGATCCCACAGTGATATTATTAGGAAGTGATATGGACCTCTAGAGGATGGGCCCTTATAAGAGGTCATAGGTCACTGTGAAAGCCCTCATACAGAATGTGGGATCTTACTGCATGTATGCCTTTGAAGGGGACTGTGGGGACTCTGGCCCATTTCCCTTGTCTCTTGCTTTCTGGCTAAGATACAGGCATTCATTCTGATACTCCCACCGTGATACGCCACTTCACTCAAAGGGCTAAATTAACTGGGTTGCCCTATGCTGTGCCTGAAATCCAGAATGGCAAGCTAAAACAAAACTCTTTATTTTGGGCTTGAAGCAGTCACTCACACCTTTGATTCCAGCACTCAGGAGGCAGAGGCAGGCAGAGTTCCAGGCCAGCCAGAAATACACAGTGAAACCCTCTCTTGAAAATGAAAACTATGCCAAACAGTTCTAACATAGCCTGAGTCAGATCTTTCCTTATTACAGATAATGCAGAGATACACACAACCTTTCTTAAAATTATTTTTATTTTGTATGTATGAGTATCTTGCCTACATGTATGTAAGTGCATACCTGGTGCTCGTAGAGACCAGAAAAGGGCACTGGATCTCTTGGAATTGGAGTTACGGAGCTGTGAGCCACCATGTGGGTGCTGGAAACTGAACCTAGGCCCTCTGGAAGAGCAGTCAGTGCTTTAACCCCTGAGCCATCTTTGCAGCCCCCACAACACATCTCTTAAAAAGCATTTTTGCTTTTTCTGTTTGTTTGGTTTTTTTATTTAAAAGATTATTATTGTATTTATGTGAATGGTGTGCACGTGCATTTGTGTGTACATGTGCGACATGTACAAGGCCAATTTTAGCAGTGTCTCCTTTTCTCATGAGGGTTCCAGGGATTCAACTCAGGTCATGAGAGGTAGTGGCAAGCACCCTGACTCACTGAGCCACCTCACTGGCCCCACCTCCTTTTGTAGCTAACGGTTTTAAGAGCATACACGGTTGTGGGTACTTTTGAGACAGGAAGCACTGTGCTAAACAGCATCACAAGACCTGGAAGGTGTTCAGGAAACACCCCACACTAGCATTCTGCATGGAGTTATACTCACTGGCTTGAAGCCTGTTTCAGGAACTCTTCGTCGGTGTGCTTAAAAGTATCTAGTAGGCATCTCTTTACAGTCTTCTCCACACTGATTACATCTCCTGGTAGAGAAGGTCAAACAGAGAACCTTTGGTCAAGGGGGAAGCCTGTGCCCACTCTGGCAGTGGCTCTGCTGGTCAACTGACACATGAACTTATTTCTAGCACGTCCTGACTAACAATGTCTGTTTCCTTACCTGTAGGAGCGCCATGGGAATTTGGTTGTACTGGTTTTCCCACTGTGGAGGCAGACAAGACACTAACCACACCCCAGACACTTGACCAGAGGCCAAGATACGATGCTCTATCCACACAGCCCCTTACTTCTGACCCCTAAGTTCACCCCTTTAAAAAAAAGTGACTTTTTTTTGGAGACAGACTCTCACGTTAGCCCAGGCTGGTCACACTGTGTGGCTGAGAATGACCTTTAATTTGTGATCCCTTGCCTCATGCACAGCACACCCGTATATGTGGTCCTCGGGACGTAGTCCTCATGTATGCTATGCAAGTGAACAAGCCACTGTGCTATCCCCAGGCCCATCAGTGACTCTGCTGAAATACAACAAGCTATCTGAAAGACTCTGCCATGCAAACAGCAGAGACAAGTCAAATGTTCACTCAGTTCTCAGTCTCACCTTTAGGAAATTTCCTGATTAAATTCTGGTGCAAATTCTGTGCAGCAAATTTTGAGGCCCGGATTCCTCCATGTCCATCAAAAACAGCAAAGTATGAAACCCTAGTACTGGAAGAATTAATTAACAATCAATTACATCCTTAAAGCATATCACACCTCTTCACTGAAGCTTGTTTTGTTTAATTCTGAGATGGGGCTCCATATTTAGCTCACTCTGGCCTCCAGTTACAGACCTGTGCCCCTGCCGCAGAGTGCTGGGATCACATGCAGGCATCACCACATCAAACAATGAACACCAAGACAGAGCAAGTCACATTGCTGAGACATCAGTCATACTAACATGTAATGGGGGAAAAGGTAGTAATGTTTAAGAGATAAATATTCAAATAACTTTCATGCATTTTAATTGTTAGAAACTCAAATTTGAGTCCAGTATAGTAGTTTACAACCATAATCCTAAAACACAGGAGGCTAGAGCAGGAGAACAGCTCAGAGTCTGAAGCCGGCCTAGGCTACACTGTGAGGTTCAAGACCAGCCTGGCCTACAGAGTGAGACCCTGTCTCAAGACATAAAACAAAACCACCTTTGTTTCAGAAACCAGCCAGGCTGGAGAGATGGCTCAACAGTTAAGAGCACTTGTTGCTCTTGCAGAAGACCCAGGTTCAGTTCTCAGCACCACATGGTAGTTCACAAACCATCTATAACTCAAGCTCCAGTGGATCCAAAGCCCTTTTCTGGCCTCTGTGGGCAATGGGCATGCATGTGGTGCAAAAACATACATGCAGGCAAATACTTATACACATAAATAAAAATTTAAAAACTAAGCGATACGATTTTTCAGACAGTGAAATTAGAATTCAGAACTTTTATCCCATTTAAATCAGACTTTAACAAACAAAAAAAGTTACTCATCCAAGACTCTGGTCAAAAATGTCCTTAAGAACAAGAAGTTCCAGGATTGTTACTTAAATGTTGACTAATGTCCAACTTCAAAGCTTATAGTGATAGTCTTATTCCTATTTCCTATTCAATTTTTGTCAAAAAACCCACTTATATGGTAAAAGCCATAAAAACAAACAAACAAACAAACAAACAAACAAACCCTACATAGGAGCCAGGTGTAGTGGCGCACGCCTTTAATCATGGCACTAGGGAGGCAGAGGCAGGCAGATTTCTGTGAGTTCGAGTTGAGCCAGCCAAGGTTACATAGTATGACCATGTCTCCATGGCTCACTGGGTAAAGAGCTTGCCTCGAGAGGATGACAACCTGAGTTCAATTCCTGGAACCAAAGTAATGGTGGATGAAGAAAATCAACCCCACAGAGTTGTCCACTGACCTCCACACAGGCACCATGTCATGTATGGACCCTCTGCCCATGTGCTAACATACACAATAATAAAAGTTAATTTAAAGAACTACATCAGAAAGAAAACTGCCTATGAGAAATGACATTTAATGTTAAGATTGGCTTTTCTTTCAAACTCTTTCTAATTCCTCTGCAATAAGACACTATGCGCCATGTTGAAATAAGCCTCATCTGCCTTACAACTTGCAACCTGTCTTTGTTCACCTGGGTATTATCTGGGGAGACTTTCCCAGAGCCCTTTTCCTGGCTTTGGAACCACTGTTCCCATCTCTGTCATGACCACTGGCTCTGCAGCAATGGTTGCCTGCCATAATGAGGAGGTAGACAACAGCTGTTAGCACATTTCATGCTAATGATCAACTAGTGTCAGGGGAAACCCAGTGTGCACATTATGTAATTCTCCATTACAGAAATTACAGATGAGCCGGGCGGTAGTGGCGCACGCCTTTAATCCCAGCACTTCCGAGGCAGAGGCAGGCTGATCTCTGTAAGTTCAAGGCCAGTCTGGTCTACAGAGTGAGTTCCAGGACAGCCAGGGCTGTCTGTTACACAGAGAAACCCTGTCTCGAAAACAAACAAAAGTCTGCATGAACTTGACTTTTCTTTTCTTTCCCTTTTCAGCATTTCTACTCAAATGTCAACAGAAAGCAGCTGGGATGTCACTCGGGCCAGGAACTTTCCCAACTGCTTGCCCAGCCCCCCTTAATCTTCTCGGCCTTCTCTAGCATATCCTATCAAAAGTTTGACTATACCTCACGAGACATTAGTCTAGAAATGAGCTAGCATCTGACCTGGGAGTCTATGTCACTGAGTTGCTATCAAGCTTTTTTTTTTTTTTCGAGACAGGGTTTCTCTGTGTAGCTTTGCACCTTTCCTGGAACTCGCTTTGGAGACCAGGCTGGCCTCGAACTCACAGAGATCCGCCTGCCTTTGCTGCGCCTCCCGAGTGCTGGGATTAAAGGTGTGCGCCACCACCGCCCGGCTGCTATCAAGCTTTTAATAAGCATTGGTATGGAACCCACCAAACCCCAGTTAAGAGGAACACAGCGCTGGAAGACCTGGAGCTGGACCACCTGTGTGAACACAGGCAGGTAGCATGGGTCATCTTAGGAAATTACAGGTGAAATGTGTAATGATTCAATTATTCAATTATATACATATGATACTATGTATATAACAGAATGTTAACAGTCAGGGAATGTGCTGCATCTGCTTGTTTTTTCCAGATCTGAGAACTGATCAGAGGCTTCAGTTCCACGTGTGCAGCTGCAAAAAAAACATTGCTTTCTCTCTTCTGGGCCATTGTGTCTTTTTTGGTCTTTCTGGGCCCTTATTACCTGTCTGGATAGCCTCTCCCAGTGCCATCAGACTCTGCTGGGTTTGTTTTCTTGTTGTTTTGGAGGCAGAGCCTCAGTTCGTAGTTCTAGGCTTGCCGGGAACTCGACACCCACTGAGTGCTGGGATTGCAGGATAGGATGACAAGCATGTACCACCACACCCACATTTCCTGTAGACCTTACTCAGTGACTTCCAATCTGTCCATTCTCTAGGACACAGAGTAAGAGCACTCTGCCAGAAGCTGATCAGTCACTGTGAGAGTACAACACCAGACAGTCCACAGCAGGGGAACGTCCCACTTAGCACGCAGGTGCAGCCCTGCTCAAAGTTCAGGCTGGGCAAATCTTTGTTGAGAGGCAGTCCCATACTTAGCAATGGTCTCTACCCACCAAATTCCAATAGCAACTGCCTGCTCCACTGTGACAACAAAAATATCCTCCCACAGATATTAACAAAAGTCTCCCATCTATGATCTACTGATGCAAAAAGCAGGCCACTCATTACATCAGTCTTTCTTGGAGAACCACCCTCACACAGCCCAAAGCTTAGTAGAACAGAGGTGAAACATACGTCAACCAGGCTTGATGGAATCGAAGTACTCACATGAGGGATGACGGAGGCTTACACTCCTCAGTGATGTCATTCAGGATGACATGGGCATCCTGCATCTCCTCCCTCTCACCCTTCCGCTCTGCCACATAGCCCTTCAGACCAAAGATCACCGAAGAGGCTGAGGAAAGAAAACAAAAAGCCAATACAAAACTGTGCCTCACCCTTGAGAAGCCCTAGCCCCAGAGCAAGTAAGAGGTACTATGGTGGCCTTACTGAGCAACATCAAGTGGTTCAAACAAGCAGTATCCCTCAAGGCATCTCCCTAGCTATATGTCAGAAGCCACAATCAGGGTTCGGCCAGAAAGCTTGGAGCTGTGGCAGCATGTGAAGTCAGTGGTGAGCACAGACGAGCTCACCGAAGACGGTGAGAGTCAAGGCGGTGCTGCCTCACGCAGAGGCGGGACCACGGGCCTGGGAGAGAGATCCCTAGGTATAAATTAATCTGGTGACAATCTAATCAGGACAAAAAGCTCCCATTTCTAAGAAATTCAGATCAGTGGAGTTGCCAAATACTCTGCTAGAGACCCTGAAAAATGTATATTTGTATGTTCCAGGCTGCCAACAGTGGTAACAGTCACTTTTATTCCAGCTGAGGAAGCGAAGGAGCAAGGAGTCTGCTGTAGTGTGGAATGGGGTCCATTTTAGATTCTGGCTAGTTTAAGTTCTCTGCTGACACCTGGAGCACTCACTTCCAGGAGAGATGCCTTTGGCCTTGTCCCAGCAGTTCTCTCATCACCACTACAGCTCCCACTGGGGTGACTTGTGGCAAATAACAGTGAAGGAAGTGAAAGTCCACAGCCATCTCTCAATCAGTACAGAAAGTGGAATCCACAGCCATCTCTCAGTCAGTACAGAAAGTGGAAGTCCACAGCCATCTCTCAATCAGTACAGAAAGTGGAATCCACAGCCATCTCTCAGTCAGTACAGAAAGTGGAAGTCCACAGCCATCTCTCAGTCAGTACACAAAGTGGAAGTCCACAGCCACCTCTCAGTCAGTACAGAAAGTGGAAGTCCACAGCCATCTCTCAGTCAGTACAGAAAGAAGTCCACAGCCATCTCTCAGTCAGTACAGAAAGTGGAAGTCCACAGCCACCTCTCAGTCAGTACAGAAAGTGGAAGTCCACAGCCATCTCTCAGTCAGTACACAAAGTGGAAGTCCACAGCCACCTCTCAGTCAGTACACAAAGTGGAAGTCCACAGCCATCTCTCAGTCAGTACAGAAAGTGGAATCCACAGCCATCTCTCAGTCAGTACAGAAAGTGGAAGTCCACAGCCATCTCTCAGTCAGTACAGAAAGTGGAATCCACAGCCATCTCTCAGTCAGTACAGAAAGTGGAATCCACAGCCATCTCTCAGTCAGTACAGAAAGTGGAAGTCCACAGCCATCTCTCAGTCAGTACAGAAAGTGGAATCCACAGCCACCTCTCAGTCAGTACACAAAGTGGAAGTCCACAGCCACCTCTCAGTCAGTACAGAAAGTGGAAGTCCACAGCCATCTCTCAGTCAGTACAGAAAGTGGAAGTCCACAGCCATCTCTCAGTCAGTACAGAAAGTGGAAGTCCACAGCCATCTCTCAGTCAAAGCTAATCAAGAGTTTTAAAACAAAGACTGGTAGTCAGAAAGAATGGATAGTCAAAAGTCAGCCATTTCTGAAAAGACTAAAGAAAAAAAGCATAGGTCCTTCTCAACTCAGAGGAACAATGTGGTCAGTTTCCTGTCAGGTGAGACAAGTACATGAAAAGCAAGGGCAGTCTTAGAAACCATTTGCAAAGGGGGGGTCAAGCCCACTTCTTAAACTCAGAGAAGCACTACAGTTAGAGGCCGAGGCTGGTTTTGCTCTGGGATGTTTAGGGTGTGAAATCTGATACATTTGTTTTCAAACTGTCTGAAAACCTTTACAAACTTTCTTTTCCACAAGCTCTTCACCGCCATTCTTCTCTTCCTCAGTTTTCCTCTTTGCTCCTTTCCCTTCGTTCTTCACTGCCTGGGAAACTGATGTGGCAAGAGAACCTAGAAATGAAGTAAAAGCCAGACAGAAACAGCTTTAGACTGCAGAAATAGTCACCAGTAGACCAGGCGCCATCCAGTCAAGACCTAGAGACACCAAGGCATTTTAGGTAAGAACCAGAATATACAGGGCCTAGGGCTAGGACCTATGGCTGGGGAGGTAGAAGACAGGGTACATCCAGGCTGAATGGAGAACCTGAGTGTCTCTGCCCCAGAGACTTCTCACCAGCAAAACTTTGTAGACAAACTTAAGCTTTTAGCCTGTAGCATATTCATGATGTGTTACATTCAGACCCTTATGATCGATAGGAAAATTTCCAAAAGCTGTAAGCAAATTCATATGTTCCTAAAAGGCTCAATTCAAGTTAAAAGGCAGGCTCTACCCGAAAGACACAGAGTACTGCTGGAAATGCCCCTACCTCTGTACTCAAGCCATACCTAACTGCACCAGCAGTGCTCATGTGTTTGGAATGCATAAGGTTCAGCCAGAGTTTCTTCATCCATAACATGGTGAGAGCATACCATCTCTAGGAACTGTGTGAATGTCAATAGGGACAAGATACATAAACCATCTATTGTGGTGTCTGTTATGTCAAATATCTGTAAGTGTTCCCTGCGGCCATTCTCTCAACCTACTCTTTCCCAAAAAGAAGACTCAACTACTTGCAAAAGGGTGTATTTTCACAATGGTATTACAAAATACATGACACCCTGCATAAAAGAGCAACTTAATGAGAGGATGTTATGGGTGTTTACAAGAGTCTCCTCAATGTCTCTCCAACAGCATCATGCTCTTACTTTTTGAGTCCCAGTTTTCCTTTCTGTATCCTTTCTAATTTCAAAACAAAGTATATTGCTGTTACTGACCTCCAGGTGAATTCCACCTCATCACAGGATATGGTCTGTATATGAAAGACTCTTCACTAGGACTTACCTTACAGACTAGCACAGGGTCAACTCCCACACATAGTTTCTGCCCACTTGAGAAGAATGAGCAGTCTTCCAAGAAATCCAAAATATTGGGCACCAGAGCGCCCCATATGTAAATCAAGAGTGCTGTGTAGTCATTACTGTTTTCTGCCCCATGAGTAACTAAGAAATTAGTTATTCTTAAATTATCTTTAAATCTATAAAAACATTTGTTTTGCATACTAACCCTCATATAATTAAGAGCACTGAGTTCATTAGGGAAAATTTCAAGGCTGACTGATTTGAGCATGCTATAATTTTTTGGTATGAATCCACAGCCCTGAAAATTTTGTGATTCTTATATAAGACAATTAAATGCTTTTTCTGAGTAAGCCTACTGATTTCCCAGGGATAAACCTGTGAAACAAAAAATCTATTTGGAAAAGTAGCAAGTGTTCTTTCTATTTGGTAACAAATGGAACTTTTAACTACAAAACCCAGGACTATCCGCAGCCTCTCCCCAGTCCCCATCACAGCAACTCCAAGCAAGAGGCTGCCAACTAGTTGGAATAAGTAGTCTTTGGCTGTAACTGAACAGTATACTCATCATTCTTCCCTCTTCCCTAACAGGACACAAAAAGAATAGAACACTGTCATGTATCTGTGTCTGTGGGGAACATGAGGCAAATCATGAGGCAGATTGAAATTTTTTTAAAAGGTTAATATCGAAGTTCAGAGTGAATTTCTGACCTTTTAAATTATTACTATTTTGAGACATGGGCTCACTATGTAGCCCAGGCTAGTGTGGAACTCAGGTTCCCTCTGCTTTAGTCTTCTGAATGATTATGGGCAGGTGTCTCCATGCCTGGATCTTAATTCTTAAAAGTCAGCCTAGCAGGTGAAGGCAAAGAAAGAAACAAAATGGTGATGTAGTACTTACTGAGGTCTCTAATCTCTGCCTCCACCTGAGGGTGTCTGTTCAGTTTTAATAGACCTTGTCTGTACTGCATTTCAATGAACCTGTGGGTACAGTTTACACAGTAGCAAAGGAAAGATTATCTCCATCCACACCTTGGAATCTGTTTGCCTACCTGGATCACCACTGCCAGCAGGTGGGAGATCATCAAAGAGTAAAGGTCCCCCAGATCCTGAAACACAGAAGAACCCAGACTGAGTACACAATGAACAACCAGGCTTCAGTTTCAGAATCCATCCCACCAGGACACCTATGCAACAGGTCATTGAGACAAACTCAACACTTGTGTCAATCCAGTGCAACTCATTCTGCAGGGAATAATATCCGGAACCTATTTCAAAGTCCTACGATTTCAAAGAAAACAGAAATTCTGTCTTAAAGAGCTGAGTTTTACTTCAACTAGTAAAATACGGACTTGAACCAGAGGAAACTGCTCGTCGTGTTTATGCAGCACTTCTCAGAGTTAGCCACTGCAGGTCTTTCTGCCTTACCTGAGGCCATGGGTTCAAAACTTAAAGACAGCCAACACCTAAAACATCTGTGTGTTAAAAATGGGGGAAAGGGAGAAAGATTGAGACAACTACAACAATCCCAGGATGAGTAGACGTTGACACACACCTGGGAAAGCCTGAAGACTGTACCTGAATCAGTACTGCTGGCCGGGGGCAGGTCCTCCAAGAGCATGGGTCCTTCCTGTGCTTCTATCCCTAAAACAGAAAACCTGTTAGAGAGCAGATAGATGGTCACCCAGGGAACACCGTGCCCTCCCCTGCTTAGAGTCAGCTTGCTACGAGTCAGACTTTCTCCTCTGGTAAACAGACATATCTCTTAAAATCTCTTCTGGACAGCTCTTTACTATGGAAGAACCCCTGTTTCCAACCATCACAGTCAACATAAAAACAACGAAATGACACCCTAGCAAGTGCCAAATTTAAAAGGTACTTTTTTCCTTTTGGGGGGTGGGGGGTGGGGGGTGGAGGAGAGGGAGACAGGGTCTTACTATATAGCGCTGGCCTGAAATTCTCAATGTAGATCAAGCTAATCTCAAACCCATAAAGATTCTCCTGCCTCTGCATCCTGAGTACTGGGGTTAAAGGTGCGCATATGCCACCACGCCAGCCTCTTCTTCCCCTTCCCTGCCCCCCAGTACTAAGGATGGAATGCATGCTAAGTGTGTGCTCTACCACTAAACTACACATAATGTACCCATGTTCCTCAAATCTTCCCTTCAAAGAGAATCACTGAAAGCGGAAAGATGACTTTTGGACCTCAAGGTGGAGTTGAGAAGTAGAGGAAGCCGCCAAAGGTCCCTGGGTACTACTGAACGCTATATTGGTATGCAATGGGAGAGAACCTACCATAACTTAGTGTCACTAGCAATGTCAATCAATGGAGAAAAGAGGAGTTTCAGGATGGACAGGCCTCAGAAAAAAGCTAAGGAATATTTGTTTTGTTTTGTTTTTCAATCTAAGAATCTGAAGATAAATGTCTTATGTCTCATCATTTTTCACATAAAATGTGAATTCCTTACTCCCCAGCTTCCAAAATTCTACTTAAACTATTAAACATATGAATTAACACACAAGAATCTGGAGAAACCATCCTGTTGGAGTGGGGTAAACAGATCCCTTACGTACACTTTACAGCTTTGGTCAGTCAGTATCAACTGCAGTCCAACTGTATTAAATGGGAAACTTCCAAAGTCAGTCTTGTTTTCAACTGCACACTATTCTAAGTCAGCATAATGAAATCTTGTGCTACCCTCAGCCCTGGCCCACTGTGTATCCCTTCATCAGGGAATCCTTGCTCTCCATGCTGCCCGTCACTTAATCACTTGGAAGCTATTAGTAGCCATTTTGGTTATCAGACTGACAGCCATAGGATTACAACATTTATGTTCAAGTAACTTTTATTTTACTTAAGAATATCCCCAAAGCACACAGTTGTTGCTGTTTTTTAAGACAGGGTTTCTCTGTGTAGCTTTGGAGCCTGTCCTGGAACTCACTCTGTAGACCAGGCTTGTCCTCAAACTCACAGAGACCTACCTGCATCTGCCTCCTAAATGCTGGGATTAAAGGTGTGTGCCAGCACAGCCCAGCTTTAAATTTTACGTTTATTTAATTTTATGCATACAAGTGTTTTGTCTGTATGTATGTCTGTGTACCATGTTCATGCCTGGTACCCAGAAACCAAAAGAGGGCATTGGATCCTCTGCAACTGGAGCTGCAGATGATTACAAGCCATCATGTAGGTGCTAGGAATGGAACCTGCATCCTCTGCAAGATCAAGAAGTGCTCTTAGTCACTGAGCCAATCTCTCCAGCTCTTAAAACACACACTTCTTATGATATATTCTAAGTATTTTATTATTAGTTACTGTCAACCTCTTCCCAAGCTTAATTTAAAAATTCAACTTTATCACAATACCACGCACAGGGAACATAAGAGTTTACATTTTTAGTATCTACATGGGTTCTCAGAATGTATGGCTGGGTATAGATGACCACTATACAGCATGCTTACCTCCTACAGTACCTTTTCAACTCCTAGCACTATGAACCTAATACTCAGATCTTTGGTCTGCTGCTTGTTTCTTTGACCACATGCAAAAATACCCTCATGTAAATCAGTTCACTTAGATAAATTTATATTTCAGAGATTCATCGGTATCATAATTTGGTCTCCATATAAACATGAGATGTGTGGGGGTTTGAAAGAAAATGGCCCCATAGAGAGTGGAACTATTAGGAGGTGTGGCCTTGTTGGAGTAGGTGTGGTCTTGCTGGAGGAAGTGTTACTGTGGAGGTGGGCTTGGAGGTTTCATATATGCTCAAGCCATGCCCAGTGAAACAGATCACTTCCTCTTGCCTGCAAACCAAGATATAGGACACGTGGCTCCTTCTCCAGTACCATGTCTGCCTGCAAGCCACCATGTTGGACTACAACTAACCCTAACTCTGAAAACGTAAGCCACTCCAATTAAATGTTTTTCCTTTATAAGAGTTGTCATGGTCATGGTGTCTCTTCACAGCAACAGAAACCCTAAGACAGATGAGTATCAATTCTCCTTTTTACCCTTTGTGGTGTACGTGTGTGTCTACATGTGGGTATGTGTGTGTGCTCAAGTGCCATTGTGTATATGAAGGCCAGAGGGATGCTGGCTGTCTTCTCTGATCTCTCTCTAAAGGATCTTTTCAACCTAGAGCTTGCTTATTCAGCTCATTAGCTAGCCACTTGGCTTCAGAAAGCCTTCTCTGCCCCCCTACATGTACCCAGGCAGTGGGGATTTGAACCCATCTTCATATCTGCATGGCAAGCACTCCACCACGGAGCCATCTTCTCCCTAGCCCAATTCTCCTCTTTTAAAACAAAAAGTAGAATTGACCAATCCCAAGGAAGGGATATCTTGGGGATATTTAGGTCAGAAGTACCTCAATATATACAAAAACCCTAAAGTTAACAAAATCTCTTTTGCTTTATTCCTATATCACATATGAGAAAATATGCTCTGTCAAGATTCCCTCAACTGAGGAATCACAAATGATTTCATTTTCTCAAGAGACACAAAATGTATGGAAACAGGAGGCAAAGCTGCCCCTTGTTTCTGGGACCACTCCAATACCCAAATCCAGGGATGGTCACTATCTTACACAGATGTCACCTTACCCAAACAACCCACCAACATTGCCCTGCATACTCCAAAATGTCTCTAGACTACCTGAGTGCCCAATACATGGTAAATACTGCAAAAAACGACTCCTAGCCTGTATCCTTTAAGTAAGGATAACTAGAAACCAGTCTGCACATGCTCAGTACAGCTTTAAGAATCTTATAATTTGAGGTACATTGAATTGACAACTATGGAACTCACAGACACAAAGAACTACTCTAGCCTAAGACGTAGAACACCAGGCCGGACGGTGGTGGCGCACGCCTTTAATCCCAGCACTCGGGAGGCAGAGGCAGGTGGATCTTTGTGAGTTCGAGGCCAGCCTGGGCTACCAAGTGAGTTCCAGGAAAGGCGCAAAGCTACCCAGAGAAACCCTGTCTCGAAAAACAAAAAAAAAAAAAAGTAGAACACCAAAGAGTACTTAGTCTATAAGAGTACTTAGTCTATGTATTAATTCCTCTACCAAACTCCTAATATTCTATCAGCTCACTTCCAAAGGCCTAACAATCAAAATATCCATTCCGCTGACACTCAAAACTGTATTGGGTTGAGGGCTGGTGTGATGGCTGGTGTGAGGGCTGGGTTGATGGCTGGTGTGATTGCTCTTGCAGAGAACCTGGGTTCAATTCCTAGCACTCACAAGGTGACTCACAACAATTCATAACTCCAGCTCCAGGGGATCTAACACCGTCCTCTGATGTCTGGGGAAACCAGACATACCTGGTGCACATACATACAGGCAAAACACCCATACACACCAATCTTTTAAAAATGAGATAATCTAGGACAACCACACTCCATTCAGTAGGCTAGGATAGCAGGAAGCCAAGCCTCTTAAGGAGAGGAGCATGTATATTATAGCACAGAGGCCAACCTAACAACCAATCCTTCTCTCCTAAGCATGATCTTTTCACGACCACTGTCCAATAGAGAAAGCTGTCTTTGCAGAAGCAATGTGTATTTTCAGTTCTTTCAGGCACTCCTCACAGATTTCCTGCTTCATGCCAGCCTGGTCCCCCTCTTCAGCCCTAACACTGAGAGTGTTCAAACTGCACCCTTAAAGAACAGTATGTTGTTCTTTCTCACTCTAGAATACCATCAAAGATACTTCAATTAAACAGTGAGATTACCTCACATTTTATTGCCCATAACTGAGATCAGCTGTAAAACACTCATTGCTTGTAAGACACTAAGGGTTCTAAACATTTTAAATCAATTGATTACTATAATAGATTTTTAAGATACTGTTACTACTCAATGAAGAGGAAGCTGAGACACCAAGGCCAAATACCTGCCCCAAATGAGAGGGCTGTGAGGAGTGGAATGAAGATTCAAACCCAGCTGGCTGATTCCCCAGTGTGGACTCTTGCTGGGCACCTGCCCTGGACTTTACAAAGACCCATCATACCTTACAAGTTCTCCTACAACATAAGCCCAGGCTAATGAGGATCTCTTTGGCCACCCTTCATATACTCAAACACATGTGTAGTTGGATCCTTTAAAATATGCTGTAGTTATAAACACCACATCTGAGCTTAGACAAAAGGCCAGGAAGAGATGTGGGTCATAAACACTATACTATGGAACTTTTCATTAGCCAAAACCTTGCACTGTTTTGAATAAGTAGAAATCAAAGTATGTGAGCTCCTGTTGTCAGCTTCCACCAGACAACATGCAACTCTGATCCATAACACTAATAGAAAATAAACTATGCACCCTTCCAATCACAGCTATCTCTCATCCCCCCCCCCCCATTATCTATATCTAGGAACTATGTTTAGTGGATATTATATATTATGATGAGACTTTTTTGTTTTGTTTTTGATACGGCATCTCACTATGTACTCAGACTGTCTTTGATTTTGCTATGCAGTCCTATATCAGCCTGGCCTTGAATTCACAGAGGTGTGTCTACCTCTGCCTTCCAAGTGCTGGGATTAAAGGCATGCACTAAGGGGTTGTCTCATTAATTCTGTGAATTTTTCAATCATTAGATATTAATATATTAATCCTTTATAATATATATTGTATTATTTTCTCACTCTAACTTTCTATGACTTGCATTTTATATTGCTTATACATTAAGTTTTAGAGTAATATGTCTTCTGATATTTCAACCTTTATTTTATATTTGTATTTCCAATACTTTTCAAATAAATACCCATGGAGATGGGTACTGTACATGTCTGTGGGTGTGTGCACACGTGTGCATGCATTATGTATACAAGTGTGTGTGGAGGCTACAAGTCGATGCCCAGGCTCTTCCTCAATTGCTTTATTATTATTATCATTATTATTATTACCATCACTATTATTATAGGGTTTCTCTGTGCTGCCCTGGCTATCTTGGAACTCATTCTATAGACCAGGCTGGTCCCAAAGTCATAGAGATCTGCCTGCCTCTGCCTCCGAGTGCTGAGATTACAGACATGTGTCTTCACACTAGTCCCTAAAATACACTTTTAAGTTAGTCTGTCAAATAATCCTTAACAATTAAACATCAGTTTTATTTGAAGTGCTGGGGATTGAACTCAAGACTTCTCATGCTAAATATGTGCTCTACCACTGAGCATTAGCCCCAGGCTGACAATCGGGTATTTTTGCTTTTTGGTACCAGATCTGAACCCAGGGCCTGACACATACTAGGTAAGTGCTCTACCTTTATGCTCTAGCTCCACATTGATCAGGAGTTTTAAATACACAGGTGTTAACAACCAAGCAAGTGAACCCCACTCTACTTACTAAACAACCCACGTAAGCATTTTATGGATCTAAGAAAAAAGTTCCACTACTTATATAAATAAGCAACATCCCTTTTAGCAAAAGATAGATCTTTTTTCTTTTAATTGATATGCTCAACTATCAAAATCTTTTAAGTCCTGGGATAAAGCCTGTTAATTTAGTGCAATATCTGAAAACATATGACACATACTTACAGGCCATAAAAATTTAAGTCTTGTGGGTGTGAACATAAGATTTGATACTAAAAAACCAAACCAAAAGAATTCAACAAAACATGCCTGTTGTACTGAGTGGTGGCATCATCTTCCTCCATACACTCCAAAATCATTGCAACTGGTTTTGAAGTGCTGTTACAGTGCACATCTCACAGATGTTAACTAGCCAACATCTGCAAAGCCCTGAGTATGTGGTCCATAACATAAACCTGGGCCATGTGTTCCATTAAACATACTGGTACTTTTTAATCCATACAATATCTGCAGGAGGCATCACCTATTATACATACAAGCCAATAGTTCCTGAAGGCAAAAGGGTAGTGCAAAGCCAGAGTTGAAGACACAGTATGTTCCACTTTCCACACACTACATGTAAATGGCTAGATTTTTTTTTATTGATCCCAGTATTATTTTGGAAAATCTGTTACACTGATCCATCATGTATGAGGGTCAGTATGCAATTTAGTCTTGTCCTCCTGACTACTTAGCAACCCTTGATTTACTGAAACAAAGTATGATGTTGGAACAAGTCTCAGAATGGAGTCCTGTGAGGAGAATTCTGAGTGCTTGTCAGAAAACAAGACATGAGTCTTGTGACCTCAGTTCCTTCAAAACACAGAATTGTTCTTGGAATGTGTTTTCATGCTCCTCCCAGGTGTAGTGAATAGGAATGATTTTACTTCAGAATTCTCATTATTGTTTGCTGTTATTATCCAATTAAATGTTTCTATGCCTTTATGGAAAACATATTTTTGCCAAGTGCAGCTTGTCCTTGTCATTGTACACTTACTCATGTGACTCTTCTTAACCCTCAGAGTCTGCCTCATTTATTGGCTCCATTTCCCCCCAGGTCCCACCACCAGCTAGACTGGTAAATAGTATGGTATGCAAATCAATTTTTAAAGCATAAATCATATTAAACCATTTAAATCATATTAATGATGATTTAAGTCATCACCGTGGAGCTAGAGATGATGACTCACCAGTTAAGAGCACTGGCTGCTCCTTCAGAGGATCTAGGCTCAACTCCCAGCACAGAAATGGCAGCTCACACCTGTAACTCTATTCCAAGGGCTCCTACTCCCTTCTGGGCCTCTGCAGGTACTAGGCACACAGGTGATGCAAATATACATGCAGGCAAAAACACTTGTACACATTAAAACAAAACAAAATTTCCTCTTGTTAGGGTGTTTTGTAGCTATTTTGTGGGTACTATTGCTGTTTTTTGAAACAAAGTCTCATTATGTGGTCCAGACTGGCCTGAACTCAGGATCCTCCTGTCTGGGCCTCTGTGAGGGCTGAGGTTACAGATGTGTTACCAGGGCTAGGCTCATCTAGTCTGTTTTAACTGCCTGCTACAGTAACTTTGAATCTCAATTCTGCCAATCTCTTCAGGATTTAGCCCTCAGCTTCCTGTCCTCCACAAATTCTGAAAGCCTGTCTTGTTTTAAAACTTGAAGAATACACTGTAACAGTGTCAGCGTCCTCCTGGAAGCAGAAAGCACTTCCCAAATGCACTCCTAGGGAGTAAAGGATCTTAAATACCCCACTGCCTCTATACAAGCAGGTCAGCCTGGGCCCTCTGCATTCCATCTGCTAAATCCCAAGTTTTAATAAAGAGTTGTAAGGTTTTATGTCATGTCAAAAGAGCCTTGACCTCGGAGAAGATTCAAATTAACTTTGGATAAAAAGCAATAGGAAGTACAATGATGACAGATTTCCAGGCACACCTGGTAATCCAAACTCTGCCCAAAGCACATTCAGATACAGGTTATACTCCTGTGAAAGACGTAAGACTACCCGTATAAAGTCAGCTTTATTCAAAACTACAGGTTATACTCCTGTGAAAGACGTAAAACTACCCGTATAAAGTCAGCTTTATTCAAAACTCTAACGGTGGTTATCTTCAAAAAGAATGGCTGGGTCAAACTCACAGCCTCAAGGCATAGTTATTTAGAAGCTCCTGTTACTATCAGAGTGGTTGGTGGGAGCAAGTAACGGTACCATTATCTATCAGAAGCAACTGCAAAAAGATGACACTACAAAGCATCTCAATAAAGTCTGGAGGTGCGCAGGTGAGAAGCCAATACACAGGCCCTGAAGAAGACAGAACAATACCTTCTCATAAGCCCAGCACTCCGCCATGCTAGCCCGCCACGCTCCGGCAAGCTGGAGATCTGAGCCCTGGCCCCTTCTGAACATACTGTTTCCTCGTCTAGAATGTCTGCAACCCTCTCGGGAAGCCCTCACTAAAAGCCGCCTTTCCCCCGTCTCTCTCACTAGACTTCAGGTACCGTTCCACTGGGTACTTAGCGTTTCCCACGGCTTACAATCTCTTAAGATCAGAACTGAACGCTCTGAAGACACCTTCCTATTCCCTGCCAAAGACGTTCCCCAAACGTGGGTGGCATACGCCTCCCGAGCTGGTCGGCCACACCGCCCTGCATGGACCGTGCAAGTCCCGCACCGAGGGGACGGGAGTCGAAACTTGTTCTCTAAGTTCTCGGGGTTCCCAGCACGCAGTTAGGCCCGGGACCAGAGCACCCGGCTGGGAGTCTTGCTGTGGCCAAATTAAACCCAGGGTGTCCCGACCTCTCGGCGCGGGGCTTCGTGCGTGGGCCACGAGAGGCCGGGACCCAGACCGCGCGGTCGCTGCGGCCCCGGGAGGCACAGGCCGAGGCTGAGGCGGCAGTGGCGCGAAGATGGCGGAGGCCGCGCACCCCGGCGCCGCCCTCTTCCCCGCGCCGCTTACCGGCAGGCGGGCGCGGCGCGCGCTCGGGCTCCGGCAGGTCCCCGAACAGGTCCATGGCGGCGGGCGGTGGAGCGGAGGCTCCGCGCTACCCTGGGCGGCGGCGGCGGCGCCGTCAGTCACCGCGCGAGACCCTGCCAATCGCGCGCCGCGCAGCCGCCGACCCAGAGTGCTAAGCGCGGGGGCGGGGTTGGGCTGCGCAAGCGCACAAGCGCTCCTGGCATGGGCACCAGATCCCGTGACTTGTTGATATGGCGTTTCCCGGGAGGAGCGGAGTAGTGGGGCCGAGCCTGAACGTCCAGACCGGCTTTTGGTCCCAAAGATGACAGTGGCAGTCATCTTTGCACTCGCACGGTCTTGTGTGCTGTGACCAGGGCGTCAGGAGCGGAACCCTGGAGGATGCCGGACGAGGGGAGGCAGGTCAGCACCTGTCCGCTCTTCCCAGTGTGATTGAGCAGGCAAAGCAGCCACTGACCGACCCGGGAGCAGGATGAATCTCCGACATTCCACTGGGATAGAGACCAGAGAAGACAGTCCAAGCCACAAAAATATCAAACATCCCTCATCTCAGCCACCAAAACTGCTGCTGCTTTACCAATTACAAGTTTGTCCTCTGTGTTTTCTGTCTCAGAAAAGATCCAGCCATAGAATTACCACCTCTCCCGGACATACAACCCACAAAACACCTCACACTTCCTTAAACATACCCTCAAATCAATTGTCTACACATCCAGATCCTACCAGTCTTTTTCCAACAACCCCTTACCTGTGTTTCCCGTCTTGTGTGGACTCCCTGGGTGCAGCAGGCAACATGTCATTGCTCCACTGCAAATCTGTTCCGGCTGTTCTCTGGCTGTAATAGGTGGATCTGCCCAGCAGCCTCCAGACCACTGTTTGAAGTCTTCACTGCTCTCAGACAGAACCACCTCCTCCACAACAGCTGCAGGATTTTGAAGTAACAGCACTTTGTCTCTTGTCCTCACCTCTCACCCACTTCTCAGCCCACCCCAACTTGACATCACCCACCATCTCTGCAAAGCAGCTCTGGCTAAGCTTGCTGGTGACTTCCCACTCCTGCGAATGGTCATCATCCCACATGAATTCTGGCAGAATTGCCACTTGGCCTGTCTTTCCCTTATATGTATAGACGTCTCTCCAGGTTTTATTCCTATTCACTGCTCCATCTCTCTTTGTTTACAGGCTCAACTTCTATCTCGCTGTTATTTGATGGAATTATCTTCTTTTGTGGAGACAAGAACTTGCTCGGTAGACCAGACTGGTCTTGAACTCCCAATGCCTTTGCCTCCCCAGTGGTAGGATTATAGGTCTGTGTCACCACTCCTGGCAATTGGAAGTCTGACTTGATCTTAAGTTCTCTTTCCTCTTTCCCTTTTTAATCTCATCCACACCAGGCTTGAATTGCTACCCTTTTGGACATGACTTGTTTGTTTTCCTACTATCTTTAGATCTCTGGGCTCCAAGAATCCCTAGAATAGTTTATGGGTGATCAGAACACCTCAAGTCCCTGACTGATTCTATTTTCTCTACTCCATCTTTCCTTTAGTCTGTTGCTTGGTCCATATGCTTGGGCAGAAGAAAGGCATGCCAATGAGAGTATGTGGTAGAGGAGGTTTTCACTTCACAGTGAACAAGCGGAGCGGAACATCAACAGGATAGAACCGGGGAAAGATATAATCCCAAAGGACAAGCCCTGAGTGACCTATTCTTTCCAGTTTCCATTTTCCACCACGCCACCCCCTGCCAACGATCTCTTAAAATGTTAAACCTGCCACAGGGTTAAACCATTCACTAGGTCAGAGCCTCATGATCTAATTGCTTCAGAACACGATGTGTTTTACTATTTTTGTGGACATCCCTTAATCTAGTCAAATTGACCCTCAGTGTCAACCATCACAATGTCCATGTGCAGATATTTGTGTGCACTTAAGTTTTCCGCTTCTTTGACCAGACAACAAGAGTGCATTTGTTGGATTATATAGTGCAAGTCTATCTAGTTTGGGGAGGAGTTATCAGTGCATTCCAACATGGCTGTTGCATTTTACATTCCCACCCTCAGGGAATGGGAGTGCCTGCTGCCCATAGCCGCGACATCATTTGTTCTCAGAATTCTGGATTTTAACCATTCAAACAGGTGTGTGGTTAGTGAACTTTGAGTTAGTCAAACTCTAATTACAGAAAAGTGCATGAATCATAATTATAAAGCTGAGTGACTTTCACAGGCCAAACACAGCCATAATAACAAAGATTCAGAAAAGAAAATTCAGAGCACTTTGCACACATAGAAGCCATTTCAGTCATGACCTCAGAAGGAGATCACGGTTAGATCTACCATGGAATTTGCCTGGCCTTGTACCGAATGGGTGGAATAATATGAATTTGAGACCAGCCTGGTTACAAAGCGAGTTTTAGGATGGCCAGACCTGTTACATAGAGAAACCCTGTCTTGTGCACTGCCACCAAGTTACAAGTTCAACCATACTTAATGTGCAATCATGATGCTAAGCACAATCATGTCTCAAACTGTCACTGTAGAAACACGGTCAAAGGATGGAGTCCTTCGAGAAAACCCCAAGTAAACAAGAGCCTTGTGAGTTCAGTTTCTTCAAAACAGAACTGTTCTTGGAATATAGTTTCATGCTCCTCCCAGGTGTAGTGGATAGGAATGAGTTTACTTCAGATTTCTCATTATTGCTTGCTGCTGTCATTCAATTAGATGCTTCTATGCCTCTATGGAAAAACATGTTTGCCAAGTGCAGCTTGTTCTTGTTATTGTATACTTTACACATTATTCTTAATCCTCAGAATTGTCTGATGCTCTGAATAAAGTTGGCTACTGCATGGGACTTTAGTCTGCCTCATTTATTGTCTCTACACTCCTGGGTCCTGGGTCCCACCACCTTTAGTTCCAAAACTGTCTTCATATTTTTCCTTTTAATGCTTTTGAGAATTTCAGATATGCATAGAATGTATTTTAGTTATATTCACACCCCACTCCCTACAAACGCTCTGGATTACCTCCATTTATTTGAGACAGTTTTCCTATTCCTCTGCCTCTGTGAGTTTGCCTTTGGGGCACTTCATGTAAGTGGAATCCTACACTATTCTGCATTTCATTTAGTGGTTTTTTTTTCCCCCAAGAGTCATTCATGTGTACTTATGTCTGAGCTTCATTCTCCTCCATGGATGAATAATGTCCCATTGTAATTGACTAGTCATGTTGGCTTGTATCTTTTTATTTTGAGGGTTCACCTGTTGAGAGTTCACACTCAAGTTGCTCCCACCTTTGGGATGCTGTCAGTTCTGCTTGTGGACACAGCTGTTGCATTGTTACAGCTCTCATATGCCTAGGATTGCCACACAGGTCACATGGTAATTCTGTGTACTGAGAAACCGCTGAATTCCCCACAATAGCTGTTCTATTTTACACTTCTACTGTGTTTTCCAGTGCTCAGGTTGACCTATGTGGAGTGGCGAGGCCTTGCACAGAATGGTACATTCTGTATACATACAGGTAATGTCAACTTTGTTGTACGCATGCGGAACAAAGACAGTTCCATTGTCATCTTCACATGCTGGCCTATTGGGGAGCTGGCCAGGTCCCAAGTGAGTCTATGGATGGCCAGAGTGATTCTGGTTCAAATATTCAGAAGAGCAGGGGGACAAAGGCAGAAAGGAATTTTACACTGAGCAAGAGGAGGTACAGAAGGTCTTATGCTCCAGTTTTTCATTTTAGCAAGCACAGGGCACGGTGGGAGCTGAGATTCACTATAGAGATATCAGCCCAGGGGTAGCGGTGTAACCAGGCGACAGTGGATACTGTTTCTCATTTGTAACAACCCAGGTTCCATCCCAGTACAAACAGTCTTTCATAGATTGAGGTTTATTACTTATATAGGCAAACAGCCAAGGGTGCCAGCTCTGCATGAACCTGGAGGCGGGAAACATCAGAGATTGCCATGGTATGATGGCACACCGTGCTGCAGAACCGATGGCTCATCAAAGCCTTAGAGAACCTTGAGGGACCACAGGGAGGTGAGAGTACCTGACCTTGTCTAGGAGGGCTGAAAGGTGCTCTACCCAGATATGGGCTCTGCTGTGCTCAAGCCTTATCTGTATGGCCCCTGTGGATACAGACAAGGGCACCAAGGCTGACTTCTCCCCACGCTCATCCGTCATTTCTCCCAGTCTATTCCTAAGGGACCTCTGAAGTATCAACTGAGGGCCCAAGCTTCTTCCTTGAGGGACAGCCTAGCAACCCAGCTTTAGAAGCTCTATGTCACCCAGACAGGGAAATTCAAGGAAATTAGCTGCCCTGGAAAAGGGTCAACAGAGAGCAGAGACGGCTCTAACAAGCATGTGCCTGCCTCCATATGCATATACCAGGATGTAACAGGACTTTGTTTAAAAGGCCAGACAGGAGTACACAGGATACTGAACAGAGTATTGTGTCCAAGACAGTTGAGGACACTATAAGAGTTGTGGAGATGAACCATGAGGTGGCCCTCAACGTCTCCCTTCCTGGTATATGTACCCCAGTATAGACCTGCTCCCTTTTTAAGTATGAGCTTGAACTCCTACAAAGAGCAAAATATCCCAGAATTTCCTTTATGAAGTCAGATGGATGATAAAGAGGAAACTTCCTCATTTGCTCCCTCGTGCTTTGGTCAGGTGGGAGGCACCTCTCACATTGGGAGGTGCACTGTGGATAGGCCCATGCTAAGAGCTAAGTGAGACCTCCAGCCAAAAAGCAGAAAATGAGGCCCTTTGGCATTCATTTTGTTAGAGAGGAACTGAATCTTGCCAACTGTACTGTGTGTGACAGCATCTCCTCCCGGCTGGGCTTTCACATGAGACCACAGCCTGAGCACACACAGCGGTGGCCTGTGAGACACTACCAGGCAGAGAGAGATACCACTAACCACTTGGATTCCTAAACCACTGAACCTGTAATATGCTTAAGCTGCTAAATTGTGGGGTAGTTTGTTACACAGCAACAGACATTGCTGGCCGATTTTCTCACACAGAGTGAACCCCTGAGGGGATACAAGCACCACACCCCACCTTTGCTTTGGTACTGCCCCTGGCACCCCCACCAAGGGACAGCAGGGAGTATGGCTGGATGGGATGGAGTCTGCCTACCCCTCCAGTTCTGAGGAAGCTGCTACCAGGAAGCCTTACAGGATCAAGGTGCGGCATGCACAGTCTCTGCACCCAGCGGGAAAGGAGGAGAGGCGAGCCAGTGGGACCACAGAAGACATCTTAGCTGAGCCCTACTGGTACAGCCCAACACCCTCCACGGAGAAGCTTTATGCTACCCTTCCCACATCCCCATTTCCCTCCCATGTTGGGGGATCTCAGAGATCCAATTACTATAAGAATTTTCTGTGGAAATCAGACCACTGGGTTCTGAAAGGCAAACCCCAGTCCTCAGTCCTCCATGTCCTGCAGGGTTCCTGGGCTACCTCCTTCAGGCAGCCTTCCCCAGGGCCTGCCTGTTGGAGGACATCTCAGCTTTTTCTCCACTCTCACCATGCTTATTAACTCTCTGTCCTGGCCTTGTGTCTGACACACTGATGCTTGGGAAGTATCATCCCCTTTGAAATTACGTTCATCAGGCAGAGGCTGTGGCCCCCAGGGCGAGGCTGAATTTCCTGCTGAAACTCCTTCCTGTTTATAAGGGGACACGGGCTATCTCCAGTGATTTGTTCACAGCATCTCTGAGTAGGATATACAGACTCCAGTCTTCTCCTCCCGGGTCAGGACTGACCGGGGCCCAACAAGACCCACATCTTGTCTGCTCTTGCAGAGCCCAGGGACAGCCAGGCCTCCAAAAGAGCTCCCAGGGACCAGGGTTCTGGTGCAGATGGGTCTTGAGCCATCTCCTGAGCAAAGCTACAGGAGAAAGAGCAAAGGTCCGGTGCTGGCAGGACCTGCGGGGGTTTCTGTGCGAGGTACCAGCTGGTGGCTAGGATCTTCTGGAAGTCTCAGATTTCAAGTGCCCACCACATCCTTAGCTAGAAAACAAACAGGAGTTTGGGCTCAAGGCCAGCCCTGAAGCTTTTACATTCCATCCCACAGGCAATGAGTGGTATTTCTCTCTCCCTCCTTTGTCCGGCATCCTCCATGTCCCTCTGTAGTAAGAGCGCTGCCCAGGGCTGGCTCTCAGCTCTGTGAACTAGGTGGCTCCTCCTCAACTACCAGTTAGGACCAGCAGAAACTGTCCGGGAGCCATGGGGGTGTAGGGGGTGTGTTTGTGGGGCAGAACAGGAAGGAAGGGCATTTGGCCTCCCATTCCCAGGTTTTTTAGCCTGGTCCTCGTCTCACAGAGCACTCACCTTGGTGGGGGTGGGCACGCTCCTGTGGGGGTCCTGCTTCTCTGGGCAGGATGTCCACCGCCTCCCTCCATATGGTGAATACAGCAGCTAAGGCGCTGCCCAGTGAGTGGCAGCTCAGATCCTGCAATGTTAGGACAAGGGCAAGTTACCTGCACTAAGCTTCTGGTTCCCCCACTACGGTGGGGGAGTGTCGGGGGGGGTGAGGGGGGTAGTGGGGGCTGGCTTGCTCTGGAGGGGGGCTAGGGTTGGGGAGGCTTGAGAATAAACTTCCTAGGTAGGGGGATAGGGAAAGAAAGCTGGAGCTTCCGGTGTGGCAGTCCACCGGAAGGTTCACCGTGTGGCTACAAACCTAGGCAGCTACAGGGCCCGCTAGGGTGGTTGGAGGTCAAGGGGGTTGAACCTGGAGAGGAGAGAGGCACTCACCAACGGTAAACCACTGCTACGGTGGCCAGGGGACGCGATGCCGCGCGTCCCGCCTCGGGGCTAGCCTGATCCCTCGGCGGTTCAGCAGGACACGGGCCGCTCCCTCGGCACCGTTGGCGTCGTTGGCACCGTTGGCACCTGCTCGCGCACAGGCCTCTGGGAGCACGCGTGGGAATTGCATCTCCCAGGAGGCGCTGCGGCAGCCCTAGGGTGGGGTCTCCAGCCTAGTGAGTCTGAAGGCGGGGTTCAGCTCTCCTTGGCCATGGTGCTGCACCCCATGAAGTCCCCAGTTCCTCCTGGTTCCCAAAGGAAAACTTTGAACTCACAGAAATCCTCCTGCCTCTGCCTTCCAAGGGCTGGGATTAAAGGGGTGCGCCACCACCACCTGCCTGATTTTTATTTTAACTTAAAAATTTTAAGTTAAATATTTAACTTTAAAATATTAAAATTAAAAATTAAAAATTTTTATTATACATGAGTGTTTTGCCTGCATGTTTGTGCACCATGTGCATGCCTAGTGCATGCCTGGTGCTGACAGAACCCATAAGAACCTCGAGTTAAAGATGTTTGTGAGCAGCTTTGTGGGTACTAGGAACCGAATTGGGGTCCTTTGCAAGAGCAGCCTGTGTTCTTAACCACTGAACTATCTCTCCAGCTTCTTAAGATTTTTTTTTGTTTATTTATTTGTTTTGTTTTTTGAGACAGGGTCCCTCTATTTAGTCCAGGATGTCCTAGAACTCTGTGTAGAACAAGCTGGCCTTGAACTCACAGAATCTCTTTGCCTCTCCCTCTCCAGTGCTGGGATTAAAGACGTGTGCCACATTACCAGGGTGCTAGATACTCAATGGTCACCAAGGTTAGAGCCAAGCCAGAGGCAGACGACCGTCGTGGGAGGCGTGGTCACTAGAAGGGTCCCTTGTTGCTTGCATACGTGGCTTGTAATTGTTGAGGTATGTTGGAGACCATCCTTTGCTGAGCTGCCTAGAGCCTGGGATTAAGGACCCTTCTGAGGCTTGTTTTGTCCCTGCAAACTTTTTGACCCCTGCTCCTCCTGATTGGTGGAAGCTGCCTGTTCCCAGGGTGTTGCTGGTCACATCCAGGTGCGGGTCTGCTTTCAGCACGTCCTGATGTCAGGTGTCTGAGCAGAAGTGTCTCCATCTTGTGAACCACTCCATTTTATGTTCCTATTTTTATTCTAAGTGTTCACCACAGACAGCTGCCATGGAAACAGCCTCCTCTGGGGATCTCGACAGTACCGTCAGTGAAGGAGTGGGACAGTCTTTGCTTCAGAAACACGGTGACAGATGCAGAAGAGACACATTCAGGGAAGCTTGCTTCTCTGAGGCCAGAGAAGCCAAGGCCAGCAAGGGACATTGTGTCCAGGAATTTTTATTTACTCTTCTTCCAGGTGGCAGTAGGAGGAACAATCCAGAGGGGAAACGATGCTGTGCAGAGAGCACATATAAGAGGGGACAAGACCCTGTGTCCCTGTGAGCAGTCAGTACCACAGTTCTTCGGGTGTGGAAGGAAGAGTACTTGAACCAAGATGTAGGTGGATGTGGTAGGCAGAGTATGCCCCCGCCCTCATCCCCAGAACTCATGAATCTGTTACTTTACTGTGCAAAGCCTGGGGCTGTGGCCTGATTGTAGAGCACTCACCCGGCATGCCCAGGGTCCAGGGTTCCAGCTCTGGCTGTAGCCTGATCATACAGCACTCACTTGACATGCCCAAGTCCCAGGGTTCCGTCTCTATCATTGGGAACAAAAAAGAAAACGCAACTGTGTAGATGTGACTACTGAAGGGACTCTGGACAGCCTGAGCAAGGCTAACACAGACAGAAGCTTGGCAAGCATGGCTCTGGCAGACCTTGCCCTTCTCTCCCATTCCCTCGGCCTTGCTACATTCCAAAAGCTAGCCCCCAAGGTCTAGTCCCTTATTTGGCCACTTCCTCCTCCTGAGGCTGACTACCAAGGTCCAGTTATCAGCATATTGGAATCCATCATTTAGAAGCCACCTTTTGGCCACCTTAATTAACATGCTCAATTAAAATTAACCAACTCATCCTAACACTGGTTTCCCCTTTTACTGTGTTTGTTTGTTGGTTTTTTTTTTTTTTTTTTTTTTTTTGGTTTTGGTTTTGGTTTTTTTTTTTTTTTACTCTGTGTAGCTTTGCGCCTTTCCTGGAACTCACTCGATAGCCCAGGCTGGCCTTGAACTCACAGAGATCCACCTGGCTCTGCCTCCCAAGTGCTGGGATTAAAGGTGTGTGCCACCACCGCCTGGCCCCTTTTACCTTTATAAGCCACCAATTGCCTGTGTGTCCCCTCTCTACCCAGAGACAGTCCTTTGTCTTCCAGGACAAACACCCCTGCCCCCTCTCCTTTGTTCCCTTCCCCCTCTCCCTTGTCCTCCGTCTCCTGTCTTTGTCTCTTATTCCCTGCCCTCTGTCCCTCTGGAGCAAATAAATCTTCTTTGTGTTGAGAACTTGGTCTTGGGAGGTCCCTACAATTATGGATTGTTAAATATTAAAAATTAGGGAGATTATCCAGATGGTCCCAAGGCATTTACAAGAGTTCTTGAAAAGTAGAAAGAAGTGAAGAATCAGAAGGGTCAATGATGAAGGTCAGATAGTGTCATGAAGTATCCACCAGAGAAACCAGTCAGATGCAGGTTTAAGCCAATAAAGTCTTTATTGGGTTGAGAGATGGCTCAGAGGTTAAGAGCACTGGGCACTCTTCCGGAGGACCTGGGTTCAATTCCCAGCATACACAAGGCAGTTCACAACTCTCTGTAACTCCAATTCCAGGGGGTCTGACACCCTCACACACACAAATGTGCACATAAAATAAATAAATAGAAGAAAGTCTTAATTAGCTGGCTGGTGACTACACTGGGATCCCCAACACTTAGTGGGGTTTTTCCTCAGAGAGAACTTTTTTTTTTAATGTACGTTGGGGTCTTGCCTGTATTTATGTCTGTGTGATGACGCCACACCCCCTGGAACTGGAGTTACAGACTGCCATGTGAGTACTGGGAATTGAACCCTGGTCTTTTGGAAGAACAGGCAGAGTGGCCAGTCTCTTAACCACTGAGCCATCTCTCCAGCCTGGTCAGAGAGAGCTTTTAACTGCAAAATCTTTCTCACCTCTATTGTGGAGAAGCAGTCCAATTTTCTCTTGGTGATCTAGATCAATCAGTCCTCCTAACAGTCATTCCTTTCTTAGCGTGTTAGCTTTAGGGCATCAGAAGCCCAAAGCAGCTGAGGGAGGTCTGAGCTTCCAGTTCAATGAAATGTTTGGTGCGGCTCCTGGAAGGATCACTCCTTCAGCTGGAACCAAAACTTCTAGGCCAGCAGAATTTAAGATTGTGGGCACAGGAAGCGAACGTTTTCTGAGTGGATGACTAGAGTGATATCACTGAGAGTGATAGTGCGTGGACCCATGAATCCCGGCTATGGGAGAAAGTGTACCATATATTGGACAATGATTCAAAGCATATACTGCCTTCTGGAGAACCCTGCCCTAGTCCTCCAGGCTGCTGCCACCTAACTGGTGCTGAAACTGTGCCTTCAAAAGGCCATTCTATCCTTCTATCGGGCCAGCTGCTTCACGAAGGTGGGGAACATGGTAAGACCAGTGGACTCTATGATTGTGGGCCCACTGACACACTTCTCTGGTCAGAAGCAATACTGTGTGGAATACCACGATGGTGGATAAGACATTCTATAAGCCCACGGATAGAAGTCTTGGTAGGAGCATTGTGTGTAGGAAAAGCAAATCAATAACCAGAATAACTATCTACTCCATAAGAACAGTGTTGTCCTTTCCACGGAGAAAGTGGTCCAAGGTAGTCAGTTTGCCGCCAGGTCACTGGCAGGTAACCCCAGGGAATGATGACATATCTGGGGTTCAGCATTGGTCTCTGCTGTTGGAAGATCTGGCACTCGGTGGCAGCTTTAGACAGGTCAGCCTTGGTGAGTGGCAGTCCATGTTGTCAGGTCGATGCATAACCTCCATCTCTGCCACCATGGCCACTTTGTTCATGGGCCCATTAGGCAATGACAAGAATGGCTGGGGAAAGGGGCTGGCTGTCCAAAGATTGTCCTATCTACTTGATTATTGAAATCTGCCACTTCTAACTAAGATATAACACAGGGCTAGAGAGCTAATATATCCTTGATATAAACTGTAAAGGCATATTGCTGTCCTTGCCAACTGAAAGCAAATGGCTTCTAGTGGTCCTTTTAAAAAAAATTTATTCAAC
This sequence comes from Peromyscus maniculatus bairdii, assembly GCF_049852395.1. Lineage (NCBI taxonomy): Eukaryota > Metazoa > Chordata > Mammalia > Rodentia > Cricetidae > Peromyscus > Peromyscus maniculatus. The sequence goes on from NC_134864.1 coordinate 9,478,343, forward strand.
TTTATTTTATGTGCATTGGTGTAAAGGTGTTAGATCCCCTGGAACTGGAGTTACAGACAGTTGTGAGCTGCCATGTGGGTGCTGGGAATTGAACCCGGGTCCTCTGAAAGAGCAGCCAGTGCTCCTAAGCCCTGAGCATCTCTCCAGCCCCTCTAGTGGTCCTTATACACAGGTACCAAGGAAAAGGCTTTTTCTAGATTGGTAGATATATACCATGTACCAGGAGGTGTGTTATTCTGCTCAAGTAGGGACACATCTTGTACAGCAGCTGGAATGGAAATCACTACTTGATTGAGTTTTTGATGGTCAGCTGTCATTCTTCATGATCCATCTGTCTTCTGCACTGGCCAGAAAGGAGAGTTAAAGGGTTAAAGAGAGATGGTGGAAACCACCACCCCTGCATCTTTTTTCTTCGGTTTGGTTTGTTGGTTTGTTTTTGTTTTCAAGACAGGGTTTCTCTGTGTAGCCCTGGCTGTCCTGGACTTCAATCTGTAGACCAGACTGGTCTTGAACTCAGAGATCCACCTGCCTCTGCCTCCTGAGTGCTGGGACTAAAGGCCTGTGCCACCACTGCCTGGCTTACCCCTGCATCTTTCAAGTTCTTGATGGTAGCATTAATTTCTGCAGTTCCTCCAGGGAAGCAATACTATTTTTGATTCATCATTGTCCTTGGCAACTCCATTTGGGCCTTTCCAACCATAATAGCCCTTACTCCACAGGTCAGAGAACCAATGTGAGAATTCTGCCAACTTCTATTTATATCTATCCCAATTGTAAGTTCTGGTTTTGGGGAAATAACCACAAGATTAGTTCGGGGACCCACTGGACCTACTGTGAGTCAGATTTCAGCCAAAATGCCTTTAGTCACCTGACATAAGCCCCTTCTTAACTGGAGGGCCACAATGTTCCTTGGGATCTCCCAGAATCAGTGTCAATTAAGTACCTACTGGTAGCACCAATAGACCCCAGAAAGTCTGGTTGTTTTCTTTCCCCTCATGTACAGTTAGCCTTGTAAAAAAGCGGTAGGTCCCTCTGGGGAAGGACTGGAGAAAGGACAACAGTAAAACTTTTTAGGTCCTTCCTCAGGGGAACCTGGCTGTCCCTTCATTCGAGGGGTTCTGGGTCTGCAAACAAGCTCAAGTCTGGAAATGGGTTCACGGGCCGAGACTGCCTTTTGTTATGATCCAATGGAGCCTTTCTTTCATTTGTTTGAAAACTTTTATAGATCAAACAGAATACAGCAGGCTTCTTATCCATTTCATGCCTGGAAACACCATGGTTGATTAGCCAGTACCAAAGGTCCATATGAATCATGCCACCATAAAAATCACTTTGCCTGTGCTGACCAGGTCAGGCTATTATGGACATTGCTTTGTCTGTGCTGCCCATTATGATAATTACAATGACCTTGTCTTTGGCGTTCAGTGCTGCCACCTGGCCCCTGCTGCTTCGGGGCCCAGTTAAACCCAGGGCATTTAGTCCGTCCAGCTAGCAGCAGCATCTCCAACCCTAAGGTCTGGCACAAGGAAGAGGGTGACAACAAAGATCTTCACGTGTGCGGGTGCCCCTCTCCCCGTTTTGTGTTTTATGTGATTAATGAAGGGCAGGTCTTCTGGGCCTTCCCATTGTGGGGGATCAGGTCTTACACAGTGCACCTACTCTAGCATTGCAATTTCCCTGAGCCTTAAAATCAGGCTGGAGAGATGGCTCAATGGTTAAGAGCACTGGCTGCTCTTCCATAGGTCCCAGGTTCAATTCCCAGCACCCCCATGACAGCTCACAACTATCTCTAACTCCAGTTCCAGGGGATCTGACACCTTCACATCAACACACATAAAAATAGTTTAAAAAAATCATTTTATCAACACCAAGCCAAGAGATAGCAGGCATCTCCAACTTCTTTTCAGTAGGCCATCTTTTGACAAATGTTGACACCTTTTTTAACTGGGCAAAATTCCATTACTAGACATAGGATCGCCATTCAGTGGGTTCATGTCAATAAGCTCAGCTTGATCTAGTTTTTAATGTTCTCTCTCCCATTATCCCACACCCTTAAAATCCATTTGTTGTGGAATATTACTTTAACTAGGCAAAGATGTGTTACATCTGTTTAGACTGCAGAATATTACTTTAACTCTGTGTTACATTTGTTTCTGCTGCCTTTGTTAAGGATATAAAGGTGTTACTTTAGTTTATGCTGCATTTGTTTAACTATGTAAAGATGTGTTACATTTGTTTCACCTTGCCTGCCTAAGGCACCTGATTGGTCCCATGGAGAGCTGGATGGTCAACAGCTAGGCAGGAGATGCTAGAAGTTGGTTAATCTTATCACAGAACTCATTCCTTTCCTTGGTTGATTTACCCAAAGATGCTAGGAGCAACCAACCAGCATCACCATGTTCCTTATTTTTCCACAAATTGTCAACATTTTGTGTATAGACTCACCAAATCTCTCATAATTGGTCAGTCAAGATAACCAAATACATTTGTCTTTTTAAGTTTGTAAAATAGTTTACACCATGGGCTGCTAAGAGAGGTATCAGTGGCTAGAGAGACTTCAGTAGCTATAGGTGTTGGCAAATTGGAAAGCCTGTTCCAGACACTTAAAGAATTCATCCTTATACTTCTGCTGCTCTAAAACCACTTCTGCTACCAAAATCTGTATTAATCAGGGCTCTCTAGAGGAACAGAACTTACAGGATGAATCTATAGTTACATAAATTGATAGCTATATAAAGGGGTTTTTTTTTTTTTTTAGAATGGCTTACAGGCTGTGGTCTAGCTAGTCCAACAGTGGCTGTCTACCAATGGAAGGTCCAAGAGTCCAGTTGTTCAGTGCATGAGGCTGGATGTCTCAAGCCGTCTTCAGTATACACTGGAGTCCTGAAGAAGTAGCTCTAATGCCAGTGAAGGAACGGACTTGCTAGTGAGGAGAGAGCAAGCAAAGAGAGCAAGCTTCCTTCTTCCACGTCCTTTATTTAGGCCACCAGCTGGAAGTGTGGCTCAGATTAAAGGTGGATCTTCCTACCCCCAAAATCTGGATGAGGGGCTGGTGAAGTGGCTCAGAGGTTGAGAGCACTGGCTGCTTTTCCAGAGGTCCTGAGTTCAATTCCCAGCAACCACATGGTGGCTCACAACCATTGATAATGAGATCTGGTGCCCTCTTCTGGCATGCAGGCAAAATGCAGGCGGAATATTGTATACATAATAAATAAATCTTAAAAAATAAGATCTGGATGAAAAGTGGATCTTGCACTTCAAATGATATAAGAAAAAAAAATGCCAGAGGCCTAGAGAGATAGCTCAGTGGCTAAGAGCACTGGCTGCTCTTCCAGAATTCCTGAGTTCAATTCCCAGCAACCACATGGTGGCTCACACCCATCTATAATGAGATCTGATGCCCCCTTCTGGCAAGCAAGCATACATGCAGACAGAGCACTCATCTAAAAAACATACATAAATAAAATTTAAAAACAGTTATAAAAGAGGAGAAAAGAAAAAAGATCTCTCACAGGTGTACCTAGCCACTTGGGTCTTAGTTAATTACAGATGTAGTCAAGTTGACAATCTAGAATAGCCATCACATGGCACACAACCCTGCCTGTTGAAACATTGACTTGAGCTCCGTGAATCTTGCTTTGGACTCCCAACCTATGGAAATGCTTGGTAATGTGTGCTCTTTCAAGCCACCAACTTTGTGGTCTCTTGCTGTGGCTATTATAGAAACTAAAGAATCAGAGATCTGGGGTGAGGTGGCAATTTTCAGAGAAGGGGAAATTAGGCCATCAAATGCCTTAGCGGTGGGCCTGTGAGGAAGCCTAGGGGCTGTGGGGGGAGGAGGCAGGGTGAAATAGTGATGTGGCTGAAAGGGAAACGTGTGGTCGCTGACTGTGCCAGCCGCTTGTCACTGCTGAGAGAGAGACTGTACCCGAGGATTACAAAGAGGTTGGCTGGGGTTGGGAGGAGCATAGGGCTGGAGCTTCCAGTCGGTGGCTTCTGACCTTGCGCATGTCCCAGGCCTGGTGGCACATTTATTCCAAGTCACTTTGCGAAAGGCATAAGGCCTCTCCCTTGTCCAGGGGCCTGTGGGAAGACGCTGGAGCTGCTGGCAGAACCGAGATGCTCCTCGAGCAATCCCTAGCTGGCGCTCTCGACAGTGGCATCAGTGCTTTGACCTCTAGATAGTGACAGAGGCCATGCAAGGGGACCCATTATCTGTGCCCCTGGGGAACTCTACACCAGTCTGAGGTGATGAAAAATAGCCCCAGGGATAACATTTCCATTCCTCCAGCTCCCCACAGAACAGCCCCGATGCTAAGATTAAGTTGCATGGATTCTAACCTGGCATAGAGATGAACCCCAAATGCTGAAACACTCTGGGGACCAGAAGCTGCCATCCAGCTTTTGAGAAAGATGCTCTTAAAGGTACATGACCTAAGAAGAGACCCAGATGACAACCCAAACCCTCACATGTCAACCTGCCTGCCTGCAGCCCATTGAGAACCATCTATTTGGGGGTCCCGGAGAGGAAGAGGCTCTCTATCAGTGCCAGTGACTCTGCTAACTGACTATGGACATCGGTAGACTAGTGGCCCATTCCATCACCTTCCTCCTCCCTGAGGATTCTGACCTCCAGGGTCTGGCCTAACCTCAGACACAAGTTGCCTGGAGCCATGGCACGTTTTCTTCAATGAAACTGGATGGCACTCCATGTCTCTGCACTTGGCACCAGGGGAAACTTCTACAATCAAGAAAAGTGGCAAGCCGAGTCCATCATATGGTTCAGAAAAGGCTTCCCCAAAGAGCCTGAAGACCCAAGTTTGAAAACTACAGGGGAAGGACAAGACTCCCCAAAGTCATCCTCTGATGTGGGAGACCAGCTCCCACATTTATTTACCCCAGGGACTCTTGAGGAGTGAGGGGTAAGAGATTTAGGTAGAAATAAAGAGGGAGGAGAAACACATAGAAATGCAGGATTGCCTCAGGTGGGCCTGGATCTTTATCCATCAGCCCAGAACTTTATTCCGAAGGGCTTTTTTATAACAAAGCCAAGGGGCAGGGCAGAAGACCTCCCCGGGCTAGATACAGCCAAGTGTAGACCCTTCCAAACACCTGGTACTCAGGCCTGTGGTCCAATCAACCTCTCATGCAGTCCTGCTGGGTAAAGCCACTAGGAAATCTAGATGGGCTCCAACATTGACTTCCTCATGCATGGCTAGAATACAGACACACACACACTTTTTTCTTTTTTCCGAGACAGGGTTTCTCTGAGTAGCCCTGGCTGTCCTGGGACTTAGAGATCTACCTTCTGCCTCCCAAGTGCTGGGAGTAAAGGTACGCACCACCACTGCCTGGCACAAATAACATTTTTTTTTCAAGTCAGGGTTTCTCTGTGTAGCTTTGTGCCCCTCCTGGGTCTCGCTCTGTAGACCAGGCTGGCCTTGAACTCACAAAGAGTGCCTCCTAGTGCTGGGATTAAAGGCATGCGCCACCACCGCCCGGCACAAATAACATTTTTAAAAAAAGTACAACCTAAGGAAGATTAACATCTACACCATACTCATGAACCTTCTTTGAAAGACACGTCCAAGGCAAAGGACTAGCAACAAGTCACTAGTGTCGTCCCTGGAACTCAGGAGAGAACAGTATAGGGACAGGTCATTTCCCTATGGCTTGACTATCCTGGAGACAAACCCCATGCTAGTGGAGTCCTCTCGGACACATACTCCTAGGAAAGTGGGACAGCCTAGAGGATCTGCCCAGCAATGGGGGCATCTCTACCAGAACCATGGATGGATGCCCTTTGCTGACAAAGGGTGAATGCTGTAAACGGATGTTCACTAGTGCTAGATGCAGGAAATGCATGCTTAGTTGAGCACTCACACATCTGACATGTCAATAACCATACACCGGGGGCAACTAACTCCAAAGTTCTTTATTTAATTCAATCGGAGCATGTGATGGCAACCAAATCCACACACTCAAGTGTCTTACAAACAGGAACAGCTCTCAGTGACCCTGTGGAAGGCGCCTGCCTCCCCTGGTCTCCGGGCTGAAGCAGCAGATCTGAACTATTCAGGTCAGGGCTGCTATGACCTGGGTGTCCCTACCTAGGACACTAACACTTAGCCTCAGGATTAGCGGCTTCTGCCCTAGGTCCCTCAGAATGCCTGAAAGGCAGGGACAGGTGAACATGCGGGGAGCCCTGTCAGCTCTTACAGGAGTCTCCCCCTCTTCTGTAGCCTCCGTCCCCCTCATCCAGAACTATAGGGTCCATGAAATTGATTCCCTCAAACAGGGGTAGGGGCCTGCAGGGGCTGGCCATCAAGGGTTGCCATCCAAGTCATCCATTGAAAGGGTGGGAAAGGTATACCTGGACTGTTTCCGCCTCATCATATACCTGGGGGGGGGAGGGGTAGACTTAAGGATGGCAGCCCACCCTCCACAGGTCCCTGGTTAGTGTTGTTGGTCACCAAGGCCTCCATACACTCTGGGCCAGGCGAGCTGCGGTCAGGCTGCCTAAGGATGTAGGTATCAAATCCGGCCCCTCAGCAGACACCCGATTTAGTTCAGCCTCCGGGACCTCCTCTAGGTCAGAACACAGGTCGTCCCCGGGACCTGGGGGACTGGACAATGGGGACCCTGGGGACCCTCCTGGAGGCCAGCTGGTCCTCCCAGGGCCTCCAGGCAGCCCAGCTAGGGAGTCCCCCAGCAGATCCCGGAAGCTGCTACCCTCACGCAGTGGCATGGACTCTAGCAGGTGGTTCAGGAGTTCAGCTGAGACGGTGGCATCGATGGCTTGGCACGTGGACACGAACGTGTGCACCTCATGCATGCACTGGATGTAGCCAGCAGCGAAGCGCTCGCTTGCTTCGGCCTGCAGCTGCTCTCGCTCTGTGCAGCAGGGTGGGAAGAAGAGAGCAGCGTCCCGCACCGTGAGCAGTGACTACTATAGCTCGAACAATCCGCTCTGCGCTTTCGGGACTCACCCAGGAGACACACTGGTGTGTCCTGCTCTGGGCGGGGAGCCCTCGCCGTGGGCAGGACCCGGACCCCGGGAGCCATTGCGTCCCGCTCCTGGATAGCAGGCGTGCCCGGTCAGAGCCCCCGCCCTCGATTCCCGCTGCCACTCACCGCGCGCCCGTCCCCGCAGAGCGCCCTGCACGCGCCGCACCGTCAGTTCCAGCACTTCGGCGTTCTCTAGCTTGGCCTGCACCTGCGCGGAGGGGAAGGGGATTGAGTCGGGCCGTGAGCTCCGGCTCGCACTCTGCAACCTCCCGCGCCCTTCCCGTCGCACCTCCGTGCCGGCCAGCAGCAGCCGCAGCTCCTGCAGACTCTCGTTGATCCGCGCGCGCCGCTTCTTCTCCACTAGGGGCTTCCGGGCCTGTGGGAAGCGGGCCACTGAGCCCCGGGCCCGCGCAGCCTCCCGCAAGCCCATCCGCCCGGGGCCCCTGCCCGCACCTTGCGGTCCCCCCGTCTTTCCCAGCGGTCCTCATCCTCGTGGCCTGCACGGTCCCGGTTGGGCGCCAGGGGCGGAGACATGGTCCGCAGCGCCCGGAGTCGGGCGCCGGGCGCCAGGAGCTGAGTGCAAACCTCACTGCCAGGCGGGTGGCAGCCCAGAGGCCTCAATAACTCTTCCAGAGTCTTCCGGCCCCCGCTGCCCCGCCCCTTTTATAGCAACTTATTTGCATGTCAATGCGCCGATTGGCTGTGCGTGGCCGGAGCTGCCAGCCGCGAGGCTGCCTGCATCCAATGAGAGTGGCGCGCTTTGTCAGGCCCCCCGGGCCTCTGGCAGCTGGCGAGGCGGAGCCCACAGCCGGACCTCCTGCCACTCCCGCAGGGGCGGGACTCCGGGACAGTGACCTCGGGCTTCTGCCTTGCTTGGGTACTTGTAGCTCCCTCTGCTGAGTTATGAGCCTAGATCTGCCAGCCTGTGAGCCGGGACTCAGCTATCCACTCTTCTGGCCGTGCATCCATCCATCCATCCATCCATCCATCCATCCATCCATCCATCCATTCCATCCACCCCTTCATCCATCCCTACAGCGCATTCGCTTCCTTTGGTTCACCGAAGGTGCCTCCTGAGAATAGCGGTCCAGTCCGGGGTGGGGTGGGGGGCCAAAGTGGGCTTCAGGCGGGGCAGTGCCAAAGTCAAATCTGTGCTCTCGGGACCTGGAAAAGGCTTCTGGTCACGGGTGGCGAGAGTGCAAAGTCCAGGGAAAGTGGGGGCCAATTTAGCTGCAGGAATGGGGACAGCCCCGGCCCCTTGAGGTTTTTGTGGACTCGTGAGGACACTTGTAACCTTAGACCAAGGTCCTCAGTCGTCCTCACTGCAACCTCTCTTTCTCTGCGCTCTTTCTAAGTCACCTGCCCAACCACTTACCTTGTCTTTCTCTATTCCCAACCCCCGCGTCAAGCCTCTCCTTCCTTGTTCACCACCCGGTACCTGCCTAAGCTCTCCTCACCTCCTAGTCCCTCCGCAACCCCATCTGATGCTGTCACATTTCCCTGCCCCCACCCCTTTCCACGCCCACCCCCACCCCCGCGAGTCCCCTTCGTGTCCCCCTACCCTACCCCCACGCCTCCACCCCGCGCTCAGTCCCTCTCGGCTCCTCCCCCTTCCATCTTTGGGCCCTGCAGGCGGAGGCTGCCGTCTGGCCCCGGTAACTTGATGCCCGTGACAGTTGGCAGCTGCAGCCGCTTCGGCAGAGAAAAGCGGCAGCCCGGCCAGGAGCGACAGGTGTTGGCCGCGCCTTTGTCTCGCTGGCTTTGTCCGGCTGGCAGCGACAGGCACGCCTGCGTCGGCCAGACGCCCAAGCCCCGCGTCGTCGGCGGTCCATCTGCCGGCCCTGCCTCGCCGCAGGAGGGGGGTGGTGTGCGGGGGTGGGAGGGGCGAGACCGCGCCCCCAGGCAGCACCCTAGGAACCCCTGGCTCTGCTCCAGTGTTCTTGGTTTCTGCTGCTGCTTCAAAGCTGGGACAGGGAGCTGGCTCTCACCGGGCCTTTAGGTACCGGCCCCGGGCGGGCACCACCAAGCACCACTGCACTGATGCCTATTTAACTTTCAGGTCTTGGTTCTCGGTGCTTCCTCAGCTGGCTGGAAGGCCTCTGACCGAGGGAAGACCAGGCCGGAACTGGTGCAGTTGGGCCGGGAAACCCTCTACCCTCCTAAAGATGGGCCTGGCGGACTCTTTGTGGCTCGGCTACAGACAGGTCCTCCAAAGCCGTCAGGTAGGGTGAGTTGGGTGAGAGGTTTGAAGTTTGAAGGTCTCCAGAGTCGCCTTACTAGTGACCCACTTTTGCCTCTGAATTGTTCCCCTGTGTTCTGGTCCTGACACCCCCCCCCCAGCCTATTACCACTCATTTGGGTATTCCCAACTTGCTAAAAAGCTTGGTTCTCTTCCACCACCCTCCAGGCAGGGGCTGCTGAAGGTCCTCCGAACCCAGTGGTAAGACTCCTAGGTGGGCGTGGAAATGATCCCAGGGGAGCCAGTCAGTCATACCTGGTTTGTGACTGTACTGTTGAGCTATCAGCTTCCAGTAAAGGAAATTCTAAAATGACTACTTTGAAGTTCCCACTACTTTGAGGTAGGCAAAAATAACCTTTGGTAGGTTTGTGTGTGTGTGTGTGGTTTTTGTTTATTTGTTTTAGTTTGGTTTTGGTTTTGTTGTGCTCCCTAGTTCACAAACTGTTTTGTATCTCTTCCTGTATCCAAATGAGCAAGGCCAAAAGATAGCGCCCCTTGGTACAGCAGAAGGGCCCCGAGGAAAGGCTCTTCCAAACATCGGTGGAACACCTGATTGGAGAGTTAGAAGTACGGGCCGAATAAGGACACCAAAAAGACAAACCACACAATGAATTAAAAGCAACTAAGAACTCCAGGGAAAACAAAGCTACCCTGGAAGAGAAATGTTAACCTTAGCCCATTCCTATGTTTGGGAATCAATCATGGACCACAAAGCTTTGCCCAAGGCTGTGTGAGTTGGGGGTGTGTTGCAGAATGCTGTCCAGACCTGAGGGAAAGAGAAATTAAGTACTTGGGATATGCCTCAGTGTGGTGAGGCATTCTTGGAAGAGAAGAGGGTAGAGACAGGGCAGGGTATGAACCAGGAAATGCTTTTTGGTTGGGGTGGGGGTGGGGTGTTGCTTGAGGTCCCACTTGTGAAGCTGGCTTCAATTGATTTTAGTGAGTTCACTGGCCAGGTGGCTTAGACTTTCTGTCCCAGAGGCTTGACTACCCCATCTTGAGGCCACGAAACCCTCCGTGTCCTGTCCACCTCCCTCAGCTGACCTATTACTTCCTGCCATTTGTCCCCTGGATCATACCCTGCCTTCAAAGTGTGCCTGCATGCAGACTTCTTGTGCATTAGGGCCTTTTGATCCCCCTAGAGCCAGGAACAGAGGCCAGCAGAGGATGGGCAGGGCCATAGTGGTCGCAGGGCAACAAGTTAGCAGCAGAAATAACAGGCCATAAATCCCCAGAGGGACAAAGGCAGCAGCCGGCCAGCCCGCAGACTCCAAGCACTTTGTGGGCAGTCTGCCCAGGAGACTCAGAGAATTTCCTTTGGTGTGAAAAGAAAGGAGAGAGCGCCCTTTGGGTTCCACAGCAAAGCACAATTAGAGCCCTCCAAAGGCTCGGTCCGTCAAACAGTCATACCTGCCAGGAAACCTTTGTTTCAGACCACTACATCAGCACTGACAGTCAGGTGGCATGTTCAGAGCTCCCGGAAGCTGACCCTGAGGCCCAGTGTCATGCTGTCCCTCTGCTTGGGTCCCTGGGACCCTAGTTTGGAGAGAGGAAAAGGGAAGCCAGGCCTCTTCAGAGTAGTTCTCGCAAGGCTGTCAGTCAGGAAGGCCAGGGCAGGAAGCCTGTGCCCCCAGGCATGCAGGTCTGTACAGGATGTCTATGTACAGACCCAAAGGGTATCCAAGTCTTTTCTAGCCTGGTACCCAGCCATGCTCGGAGCTCCGAGGCCAGCACATAAGAAACCAGCCAACGGTGGGATTAAAGGGGGATTGGTTCCGGGGGTCATGCTAAGTGGAGGGTCAGCTCAGTGGATCTGCCAAGCAGCCATGTGCAGGTGGGAAGATATCAGGAGAGAGGGATCAGGGAATGCGTGGCTACATCTGCATTATGGGAAATTCTTGAAGGGCTTGAATGAGTCAGGCTGTGCATGAGAGAGACACAGATAAGAACTGGCCCACCCAAGAACATGTGCAGGAAGTGATGAGCTAACTTTGGGGACTGAAGATTTCCTAATGTACCATTTTTGAAGTTCTTTAACTTATTTTTTGACAATGTCATTCTATTTGGTTTATTGGTCTATGTTATGTTAAAAATATATACAGTGCTAGGGTATAGGTCTGTGGTAGAGCATATGCTTAATCTGCATGAGGTCCTGGGGTGAATCCCCACCACCACCACCACCACCACCACCACCACCACCACTACCACCACAAACAAAGCATAAAATTGAAAATAAAAATATACTTGCTTTATTTAACAATTCTCTAAAAGGCAAAAAAGTCATAAAAAGACACAAGCAGTCACACAAATATATTGCACTGGGTGAAGGTACGTTTGGTTTGCACATAAACAAACCATTTGTCCGGCAAGGCTCACGAATCGTCGCACAAACTCCGAGAGCTTATTTACATTAAAAAGGAGGCTCAGTTTAAAATAGAGAAAGTCTCATGACACCCGTGTAAGCACACATCTAAAGAAAACAGGACTGGATGCTTGGCATCTTGTAAACAGATTCACAAAATTATCCTAGGAAGTCAACTTCTTAGCAGTTAACAATCAAGGAATATATATTAAATAATCATAAAATAATGCTGATGGTAAACATTCACGACAGTAGAGAGAAGATTTGGCAGTTTTGTGTTTAAGTAACAAGCGTAGGCTTAGACCACCATCTATCTACCCTTACGATCCGACGGGTGAGGGAGGCAGCTGTCTGTAACAAAGAATTTCCATTAAAACATGGCTACTACCTTATCGCAGTCAAAGGTGGTGTTGCTTTAATAAAAAAAAAAAAATAGAGTTCTTGTCTTTATGAAAAATAGGGTTAATATTCAGGCATCAGATGGCTTTACTATGAAAAGCAACTGCAGTAAGACAACTTTCTAGTAGCCGCTTCAGACTCAAGAAACGCTGCTTTTTCTGTTGCAGACTCGGCATTTGTAAGTCACATAATTCCTCAGTGGTGACTTCTCATTCACACCAGGGGTCACCAGGAAGTCTGTCGGAATAATCTTTGGATGTCTGGTGCAGCATAAGGTTTTGTAGAACTGGGCAGAGAGGTCCCCTTCCCCCGAGGGTTCCAGTGATCTGAGAGCCAGCAGCACAGACAGATGTGGTGACAGAGACCTGAAGCCACAGGAGCTAGGGGGCCAGCCAGGAGTACAGTGGGGAGGACACAGAAGGTGGCGCCCCCTGCCCCTTCCCTGTGTTCAGTGGCTGCTCTCTGCTGGGATCTGATGTCTAGGAGATTCCAAACAAAGAACCCATATGATCATGTCCCCATGGCTGCAAAGCCGGGTTTGCAGAGGCCACCATGCAGTTAGGGTGACGTGACAGATACCATACCTCTCCACAAACCGGCCATGATGGTCTAAAAAGGATGCAAGAACGTCGTAGAAATGTACAATGTGGGGGTGCTAGTCTGATGGCGTTGGTCACAGAAACCACTAAGCTCCATTAGTCCAGAGCAGGCATTTCAACTTTGTTTACAGACAGAAGCACGTCAGACTGGAATGTTGGCCACTACAGGACCGGAAGCCAAAGCTGCCACGCCATGCTCCAAACCATGTAACGGAACACACTGAGAGGATGCCAGCAGAGATGTTCTCTCCACTTGGTAGGTGAACAAACACTCGGCAGGACTGCATGATAATCTAGATTAAAAAGCAACCCTCCATCTGATACAATCACACTGTGGGAAAGTTCTAGAAAGCCAGGCCCTTGGCTGAGCGCCTCACGTACTTCCCTGCTATGGGTCACAGCATGGTGTGATGTCTCAGTATAACCCATAGGGGCCAGTGGACACTGGTACACTGGAAAGGGGTCTCACTGAGGTCAAGGAACTTCTGAGGGCCTTGAGGCAAACTCCATGATACACAGATCATCTCAGTCTCCCCCAAGTTCAATGTCAAGTTCAATGACAAATCTCACCCCATCCCCCAAATTCCGTATTTATATTTCAATACAAAAACGTATTTCTTCCTAAACCTCCTCACAGTTTTGTTCCACCTTCAGAAAACTAGGGTGGTTTGTTTGTTTTTTTTTTTAAAACAAAAAAGCAATGTGAGTACACGTCCATTTCATTAGAAACAATGAGAAGATCTCCCGCCTCTTCCGAGCACCATCTAATGTAGATCACTGGCCGGGGGACAGGGTTACGTCTGGGTCTCTTTCCTAGGACTTGTCAGCTGTCCACTCTCCTCCTCTTTGGCTTCTGAGGCGTCACTGAGTCCTAGGGCAGGACTGTCTTCCTCATATGGCAGGCCAAAGTTGTCTCTCCCCTCACTTTCACAGTAAGCGCACTCCTTCGAAGAAAAAAGGTGACGTCAGTAAGAGAGCAGCTGAAATCTTTGCTGTCACCCCCCTCAGCAAGACAGGGCAGAACATGAGCCATGCGCCTGGAGGCTGCTGGCCACGGAGGTACTCCCTGCCCCAGGAAGCTGGCTCTGGGTCATGAGTCCTTTACCAGTGACTTCCATCAAAAGTGTTCCAGGGTATATGCTCAAGCGGAAGAGGTATTCGAGTGTGTGTGAAGGACAAGCATGGGTAGTCAAATGACCACACGTCTTTGTCAAGACCACTCTCCCCTCAGCAGGGAGAACCCCACTTCTCTGTCCTTACGAGAACTTAGACCGGGCACGTGTGCCTTCTGAGATGGGGCCTTCAGGGCACGACAGGTTCCTCCTGTCCTCCTGCAGACGTCTAAGCGCCCACAGTGAGAGATGGGGGCCTGCTGCAGTCGTCACCAACAGGCCTGTGAGGGAGCCTCCCAGAGGCAGGTCCTCCTGCCTTCAGACTCCAGGAGGCTCAGCCCAACCTTGCCTTCAACTTCACAAACTGTGCGTGTGGCTTCTGCTTGTAATCCCAGCACCTGGGAAGCTGAAGCAGGAGGACCGCTTTGAGTTCCAGGCCAGCTCGGCTACAGTGTGCGGACCTGTTTTAAAGGAGCTCAGGCAGCCCGGCTGGAGAAGTGCTTGCCTGGCAAGCCTCGGGACCCGAGTTCATTCCCTAGAACCCATGTGAAAAAAAGCTGGTAACCCCAGTGCTGGGGAGCAGACGGGTGGACTGACTGGCCAGCTAGACTAGCTCTCTTGTCAAGCTCTAGGCTAACAGAAGACAGCCTGCCCCCGCACACCCCACACTTTAAGTTGACTTGAGGTCGTCCCTTAGTCTCCACAATGTATGCCAACATCAAAACTCCCTCCCGAGAGATCCTGAGCCAGAACCAACCAGCCAGCTAAACTGCTCTCAAGTTCCTGAGCTAAGACAGCAAAACTAAGAAAGGCGCCTTTGAGCAAAGATGATTCCCACACAGGGAAGAGCAAGTGTGAAGGTCCCAGGGCAGATGCCTGTCTGCTTGGCCCAGAACAGCCAAGAGAGGGCAGGGAAATGGGAAGTGAGGTAGGAGGAGGTGGGTCTTTGTGACTGTGAGGCCGTTTATTCTGGCTAAGAATGGGGCATGGCTAGAAAGGATTCAAGTGGAGACTGTCTTAGTCACGGCTCTCTTGCTGTGAAGAGGCACCATGACCCAGGCAACTCTTATTAAAGAAAGTATGTAATTGGAGGCTTGCTTATAGTTTCGGAGGTTAGTCCATTAGCATAAGGCAGGAAGCACAGTGGCGGGCAGACATGGTGCTGGAGAAGGAGCTGAGACCTAGGAGAAGGAGCTGAGACCTACATCTGAAGGCTAAGAGAGAGACGGGGACTTGACCTGGCATGGGCTTTTTGAAACCTCAAAGCCAATCCCCAGTAACAGACTTCCTCCAACATGACCACAGGTACTCCAACAAGGTCACACTTCCTAATCCTTCTCAAATGGTACCACTCCAATGGCTAAGCATTCAATACATGAGCCTTATGGGGGCGGGCATTCTCATTCAAACCCCTCCAGAGACATAATATGATCTGACTCTGGAGTACACGGGGGAGCACAATGTGAGGTTAGCCTGCCTGTGGGTGGGGATATGGTGGAGGTGGTGAGAAGTGGCTTCTGTCTACCTCTGAAAGTTGAATGGTGCGATCTGCTAACGACCAGACGGAGTAGGAGAGGCGGGTTGGACGGCCCCACAGTTAGCAGTCTGGAAAGGTGGGCCTCCATCCAGTGAGCTGGGAAGGGCGGGGTACAGCTAGTGTCCCCTGGCTGTGGTCAGTGGTGGGGGGACACCATCAGCACGGGAGCTCACACCAAGCTGAGCACTGGGAACCTGGAGGCCAGGGAAGATTCCCGGTGCCCAGGACCTGGGGCTGCTAGCATCTGTAGACTGAGAGCCCCGACCTGGTGATGAAGGTGGCTGCCCTCAGGCCACTGTCTGCAGTAGGGACACTCTACCCGAGAGTCAGCAGGTGGCAGCAGAGGTCTGGGGAGCACGTACGGTTCTGGAATTCTAAGGACCAGGGGGCCGTGGCAGAAGAGCAGGGTGGGCAGAGAGATGTTTGTATTGCGCAACAGAAATCAAAACGGTGGGAAGGGAAGCCATTCCCTTCAGGGAGCCGTTCAGGCTAGCCATTCAAACCTCTGGAAGGGCTCACACATAAGGCTCCTAAAACTTTCCTTCCTTCCTTCCTTCCTTCCTTCCTTCCTTCCTTCCTTCCTTCCTTCCTTCCTTCCTTCCTTCCTTCCTTTTTTTTTTGTGATGGGATCTCCCTGTGCAGCAGGGTACACTCAGGGACTCAGGGTTGCAATCCTCCTGCCTCAGCCTCCCAAATGCTGGCCACAGATGCATTCTATATCACATCCAATTCTTTTTTTTTTTTTCAAATAATTTCAAATTCAGATGAGTGATATTTACAGACGAACCAGGAAGACAGTCCGGGGTCCTCTTCAGTGAACCTCTGTTGTTTGTTTCTTGAGACAGCTCTTGCTATGGGTAAGCCAGCTTTGGCTTCCCATCCTTCTGACAGGTGTGTGCCACCATGCTCAGCTCCAGCTGTACCCTTGGAGTGCTATGTGGGAAGGAAGGCCCTGGAAACTTACTGTCACATCAATGGCCGCAGGCAGACCCCCAGTCTGGACCCAGGGATGGACGTCTCGCAGCTCTCGCCTCTGGTCCTCTGTGAACCGGGGCTGGGATCTCTGCAGCAGCCTCAGCTTCTCCCGGTCCTCTTTCAAGACCGACTGGAGATCCCTTCATGAAGAGTGAGGTGCAGGTGAGTGCCACAGGCTGAAGGGACAGTATACTCATTTTCTGTCAATGTTTTCAGTATCAATAATGTAGCGGTAGAGGACTATCATTGAGAGAAATTATTTTGTTTTAAGGTAACTGGATCTTTCTAGTAAGTATTCTCTAGTCTTTCTCTTAATGATAACCAAGGTCACAATTTCAGTTTTTCTTGAAACGAGTTGTGGGAGCCTGGCTCCTTCAGGTGCAGTCT
Source organism: Peromyscus maniculatus bairdii (assembly GCF_049852395.1). NCBI lineage: Eukaryota > Metazoa > Chordata > Mammalia > Rodentia > Cricetidae > Peromyscus > Peromyscus maniculatus. Next base: position 9,494,961 of record NC_134864.1, read on the forward strand.
GGAGTCCTGGGCTGGGCTCTCATTGTGTGGTCAGCCTAGGAGACTTAACCACCCAGATTCTGGGACCACACTGTCTCCTTCCTGGGCCAGCGCTGGCCTGGACCACAGCTGTCTCCAACCTGAGGCCTGAGGATTATCCCCACCGGTTCCTCTGTTTCTCTGTTTTAATGACCAGGGGCCTGCTGCCTGTAGAAACCCCAGGGGTTCCCCTTCCTTTCTTCTAGCCCCATGTCCGGGACTGCTCTGCAAAGGCCATGACCTCACTAGGGAAGCCTGACCTGCGCTCAGAACCTGCACAGACCCAGAGTTACCACAGACATGGGCTGATCACCCACCTGGAGCCTTGGTTTCTCCAGCTTAGACAGACACATCCCATTTACCCCAGAGGTGGGGGAGGTAACACAGCTCAAAGGGCAGCCTGCACCAATGTATGGCCAAAGCCTCGTTTCTCTCTACTGCCGCTGCTGAGGCTAGTGTTCCAAGGGACATCCTGCCTGCCTGGATGACCTTGGTGTAGGAAATTCCCACCCAGCCCTCCAGGCTTCCCAGGAGGTGGGACAGTTACCGGGAGGGCAGCTGGTAAGTCATCATGATGCTGTCGTCTGTGTTGGCCATCAGCAGCCAAATGGGGTCCTGCAAGACGTACTTGATGAACTGCTCGCTTTCCTCGGTGTCTGTGATCATTTTTGCTTTGTGATTATTCTCTGAAGAGTCAATGCTTCCAAAGTACTTGCTGGTGTGACTTGTGTCACTACTGCCTTCAGAGACACGAAATGCACGTCGTTATAACCTTGACACAAGAAAGCAACTCTTGCGAAATGTGCTTACGTGAAGCATGGCAGCTCTGGAGAGCAGGGCTCCTTGGGTAAAGACAGCCTGTGCTGGCCCACTTCCCCTTTGCTTTCCAATCTTAACGATCTGAGTGATTCGAACACAGGATACCCGCCAGCACCATGGAGGTGGTTCTTGCCTGGGGCAGAGCTGAGCTCAGGCAGGGCCTTGTCTTGGAGCCCTGACCTCTGTCCCAAGTTCTCACTGTCTGTGGACTAAATAGATCTATCTTCAGACTCATGGAAGTGTCCCAAGAGGGGAGCTGCTGGCCCATTCATGTGCAGCTGTTGCCCCTGGGCAAAGAAGCCTGTAAGCAGGTTAGGGAATGTTCACTTTAGGGCAGAAAAGGTGTCAGGATTTTGAGGTGGCCATGTGCAGGTTTACCCTGGAGGCTTGAGGGCATGTGTGGACGATCCCTGTGTCTGCACATGTGTACCCAACTGACTGGCCCAACAAGGGCTGGCATGGATATAATGTCTTCATTGACACAGGAATTGGAAGCTAACAGATAGAACCCTGAATTCTGATGGCTAGGGCCTGCTGTGCTAAGGAGGGCAGGCGGAGCTGCATCCATGCTGAATGGCCAGGGACAGAACATTCTGTGAGAATCTTCTAGACAGAACCCAAACGCACACTGATTAACGTACACTGGTGCTCTCAGCACAAACATACCTGCCCCACTTCGGGACGCGTCACAGCCCAGTGAGCTGGAGCCCAGAGAGTCTGAGGTGGCAGAGGCCCCGCTCCTGGACAGTGCCGAGCCGGTGGCTGAGCAGAGGTCCTCACCCAGCAGGAGGTTGAGCAGGTCACTGGATGTGGAGATGGCGTCACTGTTGTGGGTGTCGGAGGGCTCGTTGCACTTTAGGGACAGGAAAAAGACACCAATGGTCATAGGGGCTTGGGGACAACATGGCACACAACATACGATATGGTGGGGTGGAGCCAAGGGAGGGCGCTGGGTGGCTTTTGTGCAAAGGTCAGCCATGGGGCACAAGCCTTTCCTTGACCTATCAGGCGAGCAGATTTTGCAGCTATGGGACTGTGGGGAGAGGGTCGCTGACACTCTATGAATACCACCCAATATGTGCCTTCGAGAGAGTCACAGCAGACAGCAGGGCTTGGACTCAGTGGAAATATGCCACAATGCTCCTCAGCCTCCTGGGTAGCAAGCCACCCCATGACGGGGGGCTCTGAGCCCCAGTGGGGCTGCCTGGCTTAGGAAACATCTTGGGTCCTAGTGTCCTAAGAGGGCAGAGAGGCTCTGGGAGAGCCACTGCCCACTTATATGGCCCCACTTTCTGAACGGCAGCATCAACACCCTGCAAAGGCAGCACCTCCCCTAACCCCCGAACCCCGAGAGTGCACGGGGCTGACTCAGCCTGCTGCTACTGCGAAGCTAGCTCTTTTGGAAACCATACTGGAAAAGAGCCCTTACCACACCAGGGAACACTGGCTTCTAAGCCAAGAGCAGAAACACCGACACACACACACACACACACACACACACACACCGTCATCTTTGTGAGCCTCCAGGGGCCTGCACTCTACCAGGCAGGCTCCTGGCCACGCAGGCTGGAGCCTGTCCCTTTCCCCATGCTGGGCTTCATTAAACTTTGACGCCTAGCCAAACAAGGGCACGCCTTTAATCCCAGTACTCAGAGCAGAAGTAGACAGATCTCTGAGTCTGAGGACAACCTGGTCTACATAGCAAGTTCCAGGCCAGCCAGGGCTAGAGTAAGACCTGTCTCAAGGGAAAAAACAAAACAGAACAAAAAACCCCGCCCCACCCCCCCAAAAAACCCCACAGTTTTAAGACTCATTAGAAATGTGAGGTCCAAAAATGCTCCCCAAAGTCCCACACTATTCCTGGTCCCCTCATCTGCATTATCTGTCATTCTCAGGTGCTCTCTATAGAGCTCCAAATGACGTTTCATGGTGGACCTCATAACCACGAATCACACGTTCCAGAAAAGCAGAAAGGACACTGTAGCCTGAACCCAGGCCTTGAGGCTGGCAGGAAGCACTCAGTCAAGAACCCCTCTGACATGAGGGTGTGCGTGGCCACCATGTGGTACAGCCGAGCGCCTGGAAGGAAGGAGGCCCCTCCCGGAATCCTTACTGTTGGTGGTGTCTTTGGCTGCCGATCCCGAGACGTGCCAGCTGTGCAGTCCAGACCAGAAGCGGCTGTCCCTGGGGTCCCCAAGGTCCCTGTGGCTCCAATGCTGCTCTCAGGGGCCTCCTCTAGCTGAAGCAGGTTAAGCTGTAAGGGACTGCTGCCTCGGGACTGGAAGAGCGGTGGGGAGGCCCTGCCTGAGGCCACTGTGCCTGCTGGAGGGGTGACTGGACAGGTGCATGGCTGTCTGAGCATCGAGGTCCGACCGGGGAACTCAGCCTGGGAGGCAGGAGCCATTTCAGAGGCAAGTGTGGGGTGGGCTGGAAAGTGAGGCTGGCTGGGGAAGAAGGCCTGAGGCAGGTTTGGGGTTGCTGGTGGGAAGGGGTAGCTGGGTAGCATGAAGGCCATGACTGGAGCCAAGGGGGCAGCAAACGGCAGGGGCTGCACTGTGAAGTCAGGGTGGGCGCCCACGGGCACAACGGGCATGGTGAAGCCGGAGTGGGCAGCTGCGGGCGGGGCCACCAAAGTCCCTGGTGTGGACACTATGCCAGGTGCCTGGAACACAGGCAGAGGGTAAGCCGGCACTGAGGCGGGGAAGGGCGCAGAGGGGCAGCTGGACTGGGATGTGTCAGAGGGTGACCAGGCGGTGGCGTTCAGGCCCACGAGGGGAGGACGGTGGGACACCGGTCCTCCAGACCCTGTGCTCTCAGAAGAATCCTGAGTCTTGACGCGCTTGGACTTCAGTTTCCTGTTCTTTCCAGTCTTTTTCCAAGAGGACTCCACTCCGGAAGTATTTCTTAGTCCTGGGGCAGCTAAAATGTGGAACAATAACAGGGTAAAAATTGAAAAGTGGCTGCCCGAGAGTGTCAACCCACAGACAGTGTAGATGCCAGACACCTGACGGCCCTGGAAACAACACTCGGCTTTTCTCAGTCCATAGCCGGTGAGAGGAACTGAGGTAAATAAATGATAGGTTTTTCATAAAACCAAGTTCCATCAACTTGAAGGTGCATCTTTACTTACAAGTCCACATTCCCCTCTTTCTCCTCAAAGTCCCAGGCCCTCTCTTGTGTAAGGACCTTCAAGGTCCTTTGTCCATGAGAAATCAAGTTGAGACGGACCAGGAAGTTTCCTCCTCACTGCCTAGTTTTTATAATACTAGAAGGTGCTATGTAGGCTGTTGCGGGGGGTGGGGGGTGGGTGGGGGGGAGTTCCCACAGTCTAACCTAGCTGTGAACTACAATAGTCAGTGTGGCAAGAAATGCCCTGGGGTGTAATACTGGCGTGAATGTTACGGGGACAACCAACATCACTTTCTGATTCGCTCAAGGTCCCCTCCACAGGAGGAAAGGCATGCCTGATACTGCAAATCTGGCCGAGAACCCAGGCTGGTGAGACCGTAGGTCCCAGGAGTCAACCTACTATTAATGTTTTACTAAATATATACGGTAGCAAACTGACCTCCAAGTTCATCTCTGTACCCAGAGATTAGCGCAGCTCTCAGAGCCCACCAGAAGTTTCTCTGTCCAGTGCTTGGCATTTAACACAGAAACTCACTACTGAGTGTGCCAGTGGAGCGCTCAGCCACAAATGGGCATAAACCTGACCCCGGGCTCAGGGAACGACATCACAGAGCGGGTGGGAAGACTGTAAGAGCCAGAGGGTGGGCAGGACTGGACCAAAATCGGTCTTCTGGATATGACAGGACCACTCTACTCACAGACTTACAGCAGCTGTGCTTGCCTGCACAAGATCAAACCAGTCAACGTTCTATCAGGGAGGCAGACGGGGTTCCTGGGCCTCCCTAACCGAGGAGCTATGGACAGCTGGTTGCTTTTGGGGAGGGAGAGCATGTTTTCTTTAAGGGTGAGGCCCACAGTAGGCCACCACTCTCACACAGACGGCCCCACACCCAGGAGTACATGGGTAGTACAAATTGGACTCAAGGAGAGAATACAAAGTGGAGGGTGAATATAAACAAAACATATCTTATGGAATTCTCAAAAATCAGTAATTAAAAACAAAAGATTTTTTGTCCAAAACAAAATAGAAAAACAAAAACCTGCCATTCTCTGCTAGTCCCTGATACTTAGGAAAAAAATACGTATTGGCGTAGGCACCCTAAATGGCAGAATGGCCAGTTTCACTTAAACTACCACTACTGTTCCCTAAAGAGATGCTGCATGTTCCACTGGCCACAAGAGAGCTGGGGGGCAGCTGTAGCCTGGTCTACAGCACCCCTGAAAGTCCATGCCGAAGGCTCAGTGGCTGGCCCTGGGGGAGGGAAGGAGGGAGATGGAAGCTTTAGAAGGTGGGGCCCAGTTGGGAGGAAGCTAGGCTGCTGGGCACGCCCTAAGACACTGGACCCCCTTCCTGGCCTCTGATGGGCGGGCAGCTCTCCAGTCACTGTCTCCTCCATGGAGACTACTATCACCAATGGGGCTCAGCAAGCGTGGCCGCAGACGGCTGGGATTGTGACCGAGTCAACATTTCCTCCCTCTCAGCTGGTCCTCCTAGACACTGTCACGGTGATGAAAAGCTGACCAACAGTCACATATGCCCACATTCCTCCTCACCAGTGACAGATGCTGCCGCCGAGGCTTTCTGTGGTGAGGATGAGGGATGCGACTGTGACAGGAGAACCTTGCAGATTCCCAGTGCCTTCCTTGTGGGGCAGCCCAGGAACCTGTTTTCTTCCCACTTCAGCAGAATAACAGGCCTAAGGTATGCAGGGGGCGTCTGTGAGCTGTGGCAGGGGATCCCACACCTTTACTGCATGTTGAGACAAACAGCCCAGTCCAAGCACACTTCCCTGCAAGGGAAGGTTTTATGATTCGGTCTCTTTTTGTTGTTTTTCCTACTGGACATTTTTCCCTCAGAGAAGACAGTGGTAAAAATGCTAAGCTCCAACGGTGCCAGGCCTGCCTGGAATGTGGGGCGATCCATGTACTGTACCAACTGCTGGGTCTAGGGGTATGTGGGAACTGGAACTATGTATATTGGGGCTGCTCAGGATTGGGGTGGGCGTCCTTCTAGCATTTCCATTGAGGTTCCTGTATGTGGCAGTACTGTGTGTCAGAGAAAGAGAGTGAGGAGGAATCGGGGAAAAGCAAGGCTGGCTGGGTTTGTCGCTCAGAAGCAGGGCAGCGTGCTCACTGAAGACCCTGGCTCAATCTCTACCTTCAAAAGGAAGTAAGAACGAGCCACATTGCAAGGTATAGATTCATATAAATGGGTTAATTTTAGATACAAGAACTAGATAGCAAGAAGCCTGAGCCATTAGGCCAAGCAGTTTAAATAATATAAGCGTCTGTGTGTTTATTTGAGTCGGAGTGGCTGCCAGCCCAGGCGGGACTGGAGATAACTCCAGATATACACAGGAGCCAGGGAGGGTTGTGGACTGAGCCTGATCCCATCGTGAGTTTGTGGACAGGTAGCTAGACTCAAGAACCAGGTTCCTGAAACAGAAAGCCCTCAAGCAACCATCCAGGGATTATGGCCCTGAACTGGAGTGTAGTTCTATGCTAGCGGCTTTGGCTGAGGTTGGCTGTCCACAGGGCAGCCTCAGGCCGGGAGGGTGAGTCTACTGAAAAGGGACAGTCATCCCGCCATTCCTAAGAGCTGCCTGCTTATTCTTTGCAGGTTGAACTTAACTTTTTACCCTAGAGTACGGACAAAAGCCCCAACCCACTATTTGCTGAAGCTAGCCTAGGGCTCTGCAACTGTTTCCGGTGTTGTTCCCATGGGAACATGAGGCTGCATCCTTGAAAGTGCTCCCAGGCTGCACCTCGAGCAAAATGGCCGTGGCTACTCCACAGGAACACCTCCGACCTGGGCACAGCTCAGTATGAAGCCAGCACTGGATGCAGAGCACTGTTGAGCCAGGCCAGGAGGCCCACACCTGTAATCGTAGCCCTAGGGAGGCCTGTTGTAACCGGCTAGCGTGATCCCGTCTTAAAAAGAAGGAAGTGTTTAGAAAGTGCACGCTCAGGTCAGGTCAGCACTCACCTCGCTCACTCGCCTGGGCTCGGGACCTCTCCTGGAGATAGTTCTGGCAGTGAGCCTGCAGTGCGCCCAGCCTGCTCACCTCCCTGAACCTCTGCAGGAAACCCTGTTCCTCTCTCTGTGTATGCGCAGCCAGAACTTCCTTGGTCAGGCCCAGCTTCTGCAGAGGCCCCTTTTCCTGGCTGAGGCCACCGGCTGCGCCATCCAGGGACTCGGGCCCGCTGGCTACATCTTCCACTGTCTCTGCAAGAAGAAGCAGGCTCTGATCAGCATGCGTTTGTCAGTGCAACCGACGAGACAGACCCCTCACACCCAGGTGGCTCACGATGCCCGCAGTCGGGGGCCACATTCCCCACTTCAGCTTTCCAAGGCAGACAGCAGCAAGCAGAGACCTGATGATCCACTGGGTCAGGCATCAGGCCTGTGAACATCAGGAAAACTGGGGGCTGTGGACACACAGACACACAGACACACACACACACACACACACACACACACACACACACACACACACACACACACACGCACACCTCCGCTCTGGGCCTGAAGACATTCCAAAGCTGCCCTCAGCTTTGGTACACAGAGGACAGGGCCAAAGTGCTACATCTTCCAAGGCTCAGGACCCTGCCTGGTGGCCACTGTGACTGTGTGGCCTATGAAGCAGGGCTGGTTGAGCACATGGGATTGACTCTCACAGGTACGTGGCTGATTAGTTCCTTCTTTAAGAACAAACTTGTAATTCACTCCGTGGTGTGTGTGTGTGTGTGTGTGTGTGTGTGTGTGTGTGTGTGTCTACGCGCACTCACCACAAGTACATATGTGTGCATATGTACATGTGCACATGAGGAGGTGAGAGGTCCACTTTGGGTGTCTTCCTCGATGGTTTTCCACCTTGTTTTTTGAGATTCAGTCTCTCATGTAACCTGGAACCCGCCAACTTGGTTAAACTGACTAACCAGTGAGCCCCAGGAATCCCCCTGTCTCTGCCTCCCCAATGCTAGAATTACCGTGCTTGGGTTTTATGTAGGTACCAGGAACTCAGGTCCTCATGCCCGCTCAGCAGGCACATGACCGCCTGACCCGCCTCCTCAGCCTCAAAGACTCATTTTATTAAGAGAACTGAGCCCCGGTCAGTCTTCTTACAATGTGTTCTGGCTCTTTTCCCCACATAGGAATGGCTGCTAGCCTCACCTTTTGCTGGGGGCAGAGAAAAGGCCCCAAGCCTAGTTAAGGAAGTGGGGCCTGCACCTTATGGACAGACGCTAGGGCCTACACCTGCCACCAGGTGGCGCCAGAGCGCAGCAGGGACTTGTACTTGGGCCTTAGCTGGCCACATGCCACCTCTGAATTTTAAGTACCCAAATATCTTTTACTGGGCCTCTTCTGGTAAGTTTGAATAAACATAAAAATTCAAAATGGTAGTTAGTATTCTAATTTTTTAAGTCAATTTTCTGTGTATGTGTGTTATATACATATGGTGTGTGTGTGTGTGTGTGTGTGTGAGTGAGAGAGAGAGAGAGAGAGAGAGAGAGAGAGAGAGAGAGAGAGAGAGAGAGAGAGAGAGAGAGGAGAGGCTGTGCATGCAAGCCAGAAGAGGACGTCAGGTGTTCTGCTCTATTACTTTCCACCTCATTCCTTTGAGAGACAAAGTTGCCCGTTGCACCGGGAGCCAGGCTGGGGGCCAGCAAGCTCTAGCAACGCTCTTGTTCTGGAGTTACAGGCATGCTCTTGACCACAGCCCACTGTTTATGTGGGTGCTGGGGATGTGAGCCAGGTTCTCACACTTGTATAGCTCTCACCCACTGAACCATCTCCCCAGCCTCCAAAGTTCCTTTCTAAAATTCAGATTGCTGTTATTAACAGTCCCCAAGGAGCTCTGGCGTACCCAACTCCGGCTGTGGCTTCTTGTCGCCCACGTGGACGATGGTACTGCTGTAGCTGCACTGGCTGGTGAGGGACACCACACTCTCCGCCTTGCCTGGCAACGTCAGGGAGCTCAAGTGAGCGCTGACCTCCGTGTGGCTGGTCACCTTGGAGTGCCGGGCTGCCTCTTGATGAGAGAAAACAGAAGCAAGCACATGCAGGATGAAAGCCACTGTCCGGTGAAGGAGCTGGAGGTTCAAGGGACCTATGGGGCCGGTGCGGGCTACACCCCCACCCCACAGATATGGTTTGTCCTCAGAGCCCAGGACCTCCACGAGGGAAGCATCTAGATGCCTGTGGTCATGCTGAGCCAAGGTCCTCTGCTGTGTGGCAACGGTTTTTCTAATAAGCAGGAAGTGGATGGTCACTCTGTTCCACACATGACCTTCCGCTCTCTTGTGCTTCATTTAATAAATGGGACACCCTATTTATTCTTTAAAATGTATTATTATAATTATTATTATTATATTATTATTGTTATTGTTATTACTGTGTGTGGACTCATGTGCCACTGTCTCCTGGAGGCCAGGAGACAGCTTTGCAGAGTCAGTTCTTCTCTCCCTTCCCCTCTGCACGGGTTCTGGGGACTGAACTCAGGCTGGCACAGCAACCGCCTTGATGGACTGAGCCATCCTGCCAGCCCTGCTTCTCTTTCTTTTTGTGTTTTTTGAGACAAAGTCTTCTTGTATCGCCCAGACTGGCCTCCAGCTCAGCATCCTCCTCGGTCCACCCAGTCCTGAGACTGCAAGCATGTGCCACTATATCCAGTGGGAGTCCCTTCTGACTCTGGTCATCACTCACAGCAGCCCGAGCTTTCAAATGGCCACGGGGCATGCTAGTGCTCACAGGCAGGGAGCCTCTCGACAGTCAAGGCAGGTGCCTGCCCCACAACGGCAGAGGCTCCACCTCCATAGGAGGGAATGGGGCTCAGAGCTGTCCCCTGGCCACCCACAGACTTTCCAGGACCCTGTTCTCAAAGCTTAGTGCTCTACGTCTAGACATCACCTTCGCCTATAAGAAGGGCGTTGACTTTCCAGCTACTTGGTCATCTAAAAACTTTCTGATATATGTACAATGTATGAAAAATTCATTCACGACGGGGAAGGGGACACGTGAGGGCTTATGAAGACTTCTGACTCCATACGGGAGATTTAAGGAGTCACAGGTTAGACAGCCCAGAATGGAAAGCATACCTGCTGAGTGCAGCCCGGGGCTGACTGTGGCCTTCCGGGACGGGATGTTGGCTGGGAACTCGCACTTTCTCTTCAGGGTGGCCGCTTCATTGCAGCTCTCCAGGTACCTGTGTGAGGGTTGGAAGGCACCGTGTGGGTGGGAAGGTGTGGGTGGAGATGATGCCAAGGGCAGGGAAGGTCACAAGTGCCCTGTGTACCTGATGACACTGTCCAGACAGCTGATCTGCTGGTAGGAGCAGGGAGGCTGGTTCTTATAGGCTAGCTCCTCTGGGAAGCCGGCCTTGGGTAAGCTGGCCCCTGAGCTGTCCCTTTCTATGGTAGTGACAGCTTTCACCTGAGCTGGAGGGCTACTTTGCATTTCTGAAACAAAACAAAACAATTTTTTTTCCATTTAATACCTTTTATCTGCCAAAAGAAACCACTCCATATCAAAGGCAGGGTAAAGGATTCATAATGTAGCAAGACAGGACCCCAGTGACAGTTGCGGGACTTCCAAGCAGGGGCTAGGAGTAATCTGTCACCCAGGCAGAGCTTGTTTTCCTCTGGGCTTAACAGCACATGCCAGGGCCACTCTCAGGGCTCAGAGCTTAGGGGGAGGAGGATGGTCTTAATATCTTGAATTTGGTGACCAATCAGACCCCTTCTCTTATCCTCCTGAGCAGGGCAGGTGAGACAGAACATACAGTCTTTCATTTGCGGCCCAAGTAATCTATCATAAATAGCTCTGTGGCCTATCCACCATTAGATATGTGCTTATTTATATGGAGACAAATTTTCACTCTGCAATCCTGACTGGCCTGGAACTTGTTATGTAGACCATACTGGCCTCGAACTCACAGAGATCTGTCTACTTCTGCTTCCGAAGTGCTGGAATTAAAGGTGTGTGCCATCACATCTGGCTTTTGTTTGTTTTTAGAGATAGGGTCTCACTAAGTCACCCACCAGGCAGGCTGACCTTAAACTATGGAACCAGGCTTGCCTTGAATTTGTATCTTTCTGCTTTAGTATCTAGGGAAGAAAGGTAGCAAGACTCAAACCACTAAACCACAGGGCCGATTTTCAAACATGACTTAGTGACAGTGAGTGTACAGCAATTGCTGCCCAGGCACCAGGCTGTGGATTCTGTTTGTGCTCACCATAGGTACCACATGCTTGCCATCCTGAGGGATCTTGAGCAATGAGCTGTATCTCACTCACTGGTGTATCCCCAACACCCAGCACCTTACTGTTCACAGTCTTGTTTTGAGAGCTGCAAGTACCTGGGCACTGTGCACAGATGTGCGTGCAGGTGCTAGGTGTATGAAATGTGAGCATGTGGTCACACAGCTACTCTGCAGAGTGAAGAAATAAGGCACCCCACTCCCTGTGGCCACAGCTCCCAGTGCACTCAGTAGGCAGGTCCTAGGGAATGGGAAACATGCACTCCACCTCCTAGGGGTCCACAGGGTAACAAGGGCGTCCTGGACAGTCGGATCTGCACTTGTTGGTCAAACACAGTGGAGCTGCCCTTATTTCTTTGCTGAGCAAGGATGGGGTAAAGCACACCCAGGAGGTGACCTTCCAGCCCTCACACAGAGCAATAAGCCAGTACCCCAGGTCCTTTCCTCTGCCATTCTAAGACACAAGCAAAGGAACGTGGGGTTTCTTTTGTTTCCTTTCCAAAAAGCAGAATAAACGTAGATTTATTAAGGAAAAGTGAGAAAGAACTCCTGAGACGGAGGAAGGAGCCAGAGGACATCTTTTTTACCTGCAACAGATGGTTCCTTAGGTTCTCCAGACTCATGAGAAAAGTGACTTTTGGTCTGAATCTTGCCACTATTTTTAAAAATTCCCTTGAAGAAAAACAATAAGGAACACGTTATTCATTCTAGGAGACCCTCTTCTCTCCATCCCCCACAGTGAGGAAGAGCCAATATCAGCCGAGTAGTATGGACAATTATAACTCAGGGAACCTTCGTGTCTCTGGGCTAGAACCAGGGGCCATGCACATGCTGGACACGTGATCACCAGAGACGGTACTCACTACACTCCAACCCAGATTCGGAAATCCTGTAGGAGCCAGATGGAGCTGGCGCCAGCTCTCGTGATCGACCCCCAAGGGTAGCACAGAGCAGAGGAAATGCTGATGCTTCTTCACCACCCTCCAGTTAAGCTGTTAATTCCCCTGCTCTGCCCACCGAAGTCATTTTCCTTTACATGTTCAACTACAGGGTAGCTGCTTCCACTTGAAAAATGAAGTGAATCTCAGGAGAATCGAGCCAGAGAAGGCGACTGAGCCACTGGCTTCAGCCACTGCCTGGCTATTTCCCATCATGCTTTCTCTCTTAGGACATGCATTGCTGAGCTTGCATTCTCGGGGGAAGAACAGAGAGGGACGTACGGATCTCTTCCGGTGGGACTCCTCATGACCATTGCTGTCGCTGGAGGACGTCTGGCTCATCAGGTGTTCATGGGACCCATTGCTGCCCAGACTCCCATAGCCACTGGAGCCGCTATGGGGGACAGGCTGCGGGAAGAGCAGACAGACTGCCGTGGACACGGTGGAAAGGTACACAGGAGGTCACCACGGGCCACACTGGTCTCAGCTTGCCCAAGGTCACAGAGAGAAGATAAATGGAGGGGAGCTTAAACCCTGGATGTCTGGCCTTCATCTATAGACGTGCAGCCACCAAGGAGACCCCCTTAAAAGGAATGTGTTCAACTAGCTGATCATTGCACAGCTGAGGTCTTTTGAAGCCTATCAAAGTTTTAAAAACATAGATTCAACTACAGTTACACTTTGTATTCTATAACCAAGAAGGGACATTGACTCAGTTGTGGGACTGCCTGTAGTTAAACTGATTCTGTTGGAGGGTGACGACACTAAGTCCCGGTGCCGGTGATAGTATTTTGGGAGAGAGTGAGCCTTACACCAATGGAAATCACATTGGAACTGTATGACAAGCTGTGGGGTCTGGACAGCCTTCAACTGCTCGTTCAAGGTCATGGCTCACACGTGGAAGAAAGGCTAGGAAAACCTGAGGGTACTTGGTGGCTCTCAGGCCAACCACACTATCCAAACTTGGCCCACCTAGGCAGACAAATGGGGGCAGAACAGAACACACCTAGGGTGGCACCCACCTGCATCAGCAGCCGGTGAATTTGCTCTGTGAGCTCCTGAACGCTGGGGTGCGGAGTCTTCTCCTCGGGGCATGGAGAGGCTGCAAACACATCCTCATTCAAAGGGCCCCTGTGTGAATTTAATTCGACTCATCAGAAGGGCCTGTCTGGCCTGAATGTGGCACCCACACTGCCACTCAGGCTGGAATCTCTGTCTCCACCCCACAGACCCCCAGCTGACACACAGCTGGGCCTGGATGAGTTCCTCCCACCCGGGCAGGTCACCCCTTGCCTATGTGCGTGGCCAGCGGCTTCCAACAGGGAGAGGGCCCCATCTTTGCCCTCTGCTGGTGGGAAGTGAGAAAAGGCCAGGACCCCTCAAAACCCAGAGTGGAACCCTGGGAGCACTCACACCCTGACTTTGTGCCTCCCGATGATGAAGGATATCTTGCGGCTCCAGGGGTTGATGAAGCTGGACCAGCTGGTGTCCAGTGTGATGTACTCCCCATTGCGGGTGCGGAATCGGATGGGAGAATAGTCGAAAGGCTGTCCGCCGGCCTGCAGGACTAGGGGGTAAGAAACAGGTCTCAGGGCTGGTGTGGGAGGTAGAAAACAGACACGCACCGGCAGGCCAAGGTCACCTCCTCAAAGCCACTGCTTTCAACTCCCCTGTCTGCTTCAAATCACACCTGGGGTGGTTCCCAACAGAGGAAACCACCTACTTCAGGACATGAATCTCTCCGTGTTACCCACTGAGAGGATTGGTTTGGAGAGATCCCGTGCAGTCTACTCCTGAGGATGGTCAGAACCTTCCTGCCCCACAGCTCTGCTGGTCTCCTCATATCCATGGACACCAATACTATCAATGAGTTGCCAAGGGCCCTTTACGGGTTGTCTTCTCGCTAGCCCACCTAGGGCTGATGACACCAGGGCTCAGCACCCCCAGTGGTTCTGACCCCTGCCAGCACCATAGCACACAGTCTCAGGGCTGAAAGAAGACGACCTACTCTTCTTGTGGATGGCGAGCATCAAGGGCCGGTCGCTGGGGTGGAGCTGCACGAGCAGAGGTGTCTCGATCAGGTCCTGAGGTAGATAGCCCAGAAGGGGGACTGCCCTGCAAGGCAAGGGGACATGGCGGTCAGCATATGGAACACAGGTGTCGGGCAGAGACAGCCGACTCTCGGGGACGGCCATCTCAGGGAACCTCCTCGTTCAGAGACAGACACGGCTCCAAATTCCCCCAAACAGAAACACAGCAGAGGCAGCGTGTCTTTCAGCCCTGCAGCAGCTGAGGTCTCCAGCATCCCTGTGGGTCTGACAATAAGGAGGCTGTCAGCGACAGCATGGTGTTTGACCTCCCCAAAGAATACATCATGACGGCATGTTGATTCTTCTTTTTCTAATACCTTTCTAATACTGATCAGCTTGCTGTGAGTCTCAGCTGAACAGGTGCTGTCTGGAAGCTGTCCCTTCTAAGTCAGAAGATATTCCTTCTGTCACTTTGACCCCTGGGTCAGGTCATTTCCTGTGGCTCCCCTGGGAGTCCTCATGACTGGCTGGGACCCTTGCTCAGTGCCGGCCTGTGCTTCTGTAAAGTGGAGGTCCCTTGGTGGTTTGGGCTGGTCCTGGGTCACTGTAGGGGTGGAACCGAAGCAGTCCTCTATGACTCTGTTCGCATCTAGCTCAGCAGCCTCACCTGCCCCCAAGCATCTCCGCATTCCTCAAACTGCCCTCTGCTCCAGCGGAAGGCCCTTCTACACAAAACCTTAGACTAGAACCTTCTCGGGCTACGGAGTGACTCTGACTTTATCCTCAGTGTCTGAGGCATACTCTCAGCCTCCTGTTTCCTTTCAGACAGAGTGTACAGAATGTCCTTGGCGCCCTCCCAATACAAGCCTGGCTGAAGGAACTGGGGGAGGGGAGGAAGAAGGGGGAAAGAGGAAGAGGATGAGGAGCCGGGGAGGAGGAGGAGGAGGAGAGGAAAGGAGGAACAAAGCTAAGGAGGAAGGGCCCTATGCCTGCCCCTGACCGCAGGGTTCCGTGAAGGGGCCCTGGCGTAGGTTCCACTCACGAGGCAGAACTCTGCAGACTGCTTCCCACAGGCACTAGCCTGTCTACTTGCCTCACAGCTGGGGCAAAACATGTGGCAGTTTGCACACAGTCCTTAGACCTATGCAGTAATGGTAGCCTCTTAGGTGGCTTTGTGCACTCAGCCCGGGATTCTGCATCTGATACTGTCCCTCTGGTACCTGGGCCACAGGTGATCTGCACGACATACCCAGCAACCTAGGCCAGGGCTGGCAGATCTTTGGCTGCCTACAGAGCAGAACCTCCCTGCGGGCAGTGCGGCATGACTCTGAAAAGGGGACCTGTGACCCTGGCCAGGTAGACAAAGGAGGAGGACCCAATCCTCCAGAATCTAGGGGGTGACTTGATCTGGCTCTCCGTCCACTTCCTGTGGGTTTTCTGAGGACACGTTTCTCCAAACAACTCCCGACAGCCAGTTGATTCCCATCTCTGCATCTGTCAAAGAGCTGGGGGAAGGCACACGGCGGACTACAACCTGCTCAGAACCAAGTACTTTTGAGTCCTCCAGGCCTGCTCACACCAGCTGTGGTACCCACCCTCCACCGCAGGTTCAGAGAGACAACCCGAGGAGCTGAGAAAAGGTGTGGAGGGACCCTGGAAGACAGGTTCCTGCTGAGGTCCTGCCAATGGCATCTCCCCGTCATTAGCCCTTGGCACCCCATCCCTGACGGTACCATCACCCCCTAGACAGAGTTTAAACAGGGTGATAAAGGCAGGCACAACTGAAATCATCTCCAGTTCTCGAGAAAGCCCCATTTATAATGTTCATTTCTTATAAACTGTGGTGTTTCTTTTCTTTCATGTTTTTGAAGTAGGATCTTGAACTCCCGATTATTCCTGTCTCAGCCTCCTAAGGGCTGAGATCACTCTGTGCCACCACAGTTGCATCTTAGGAACTCTGAGTGTAATTTCATTGCCTGTATGGTCATGTGTCCTGTAACAGTGGGGCAGAATCTGAAAAACGCATCATTAGGCAATTCTGTTGTCATAGGCAGTGTCAGGAAACAAAGCCAAACCCGCCCAGCACAGGTTGGTCACCAGGTGTGACTGCTGATGCAATCAAGAAACCCAGGGCCCACAGAAGTGTAGGCTGCTACAGGGCACCCCAGGGGAACACCTGCTAAAGCGACAAGGCGTCAATACATAAGCCAGAAGCACGGTGCTGTACCGTGCACAGCGAGGCCACTCTAACTGCCTCAGGATGGCATTATGACAGCCTTGTCACTAGGTAACAGAATCACAACAGTGTCTGTGGTCTCACTGAGACATCACTGGGTCGCAGAACAGTGCAGTCATACATTTTTGTTGATTACTGTGTAGACAAAAATAACATGAAACCTTGTCTTCAGCGACAATGTCAAAAGCAAAAAAGTTCAGCTGTACACCTTTAGTCCCAGCACTCGGGAGGTGGAGGCAGGTGGATCTCTGAGTTTGACGCCAGCCTGGTCTACAGAGTGAGTTCTAGGACAACCAGGGAGGTTACACAGAGAAACCTCATCTTGAAAAACAAACAGACAAAAAAACCACACACACACCAAAAAACTAAAACAACAACAGCAAAAAAGCCAAAAAGTTCATTTTTATCTCTCTGGTAATTACTGAGACAATGAGGAGACACTGAGCATGTGTCGCAGCATTGACATGACGATGGCCCCTGGCTCCAGACAAGTGACAGTGGGAGGCAGGTGTGAACAGTGGGACACGACTCACCTTTCATCCACATCCTGGAACAAGCAGTTTGGTGTATGCGTTGTTGTAAAAATTCTCTTCTCGGGAGGAATCCTAGGGGCTGAAAGAACAGAATTCCCACTTGTAAGAAACACACAGTTCCATTTTGACCAGGGAAAAAACCACAAGGACTGAGAGTACGGGGCAGCCAATGAGAAAATGAGAAGGCAGATTCAACAACTGAGCCACCATACTGAAATCAGGGCGGGGGCCCAACCAGTCGGCCACTAGCAGCCTCCCGACCTCTCTGGGGCGGCCAATGGGAGCTGCCATGCTACCTGAGACCTGTGGACCCAGGACAGAAGACCACCTTCATGGTGCATAGGATGAAACTACAATGACCTTTAGAAAAATGAGTCACAAGTTATAAGTTTGGACTTATAGTTTGCCAATGCCACTGCCCTGAAGAACTTGACAGTTTCCAGGGTGGCCAAAGACAGAACATTCCACACAGGAAGTCATATATCCAGTGTTTTCCTCAACCACCAATTCTAAAATCTTTGGTTCTTGGAGGACACTCATAATTTGGGATTACAACTTGTTCCTCCTGTCTACATTCTTAATGAGCATTTGGAAGAGAATGTTCTGGATGCAGAGATACACCACAGTGCTAGAGAAAAATCATGTTAGAACACACTATCACTTTTAGGAGGTGCTTTGTAAAAACAAAACAAAAACCTCATGCGTAATCAAAGATGGCAATTCCAGGGAAAGCAGTCTAAATGTTCCTGGGGTAGGGTGGGGCTACCCCTCAGGGGATCTGAAGTCCTGTGACTCCAGAGCTGATACACAGAAAACAAACAGCTTCGGGCTAGAAAACTGGAGTAGCCACAAGACCGTGGTATCAGAAAACAGTTGCTTAAGAGGGATCCCAAGAAGGCAATCGGGATGGCACAGCTTCCCTTGGGCTCCATGATTGTCAGGAGGCAGGGTGGCCTAGGGAGCCCTTCGTGGTGGGACAGCATTAGGACAGCTGGATGGCCATAGGCTGAGCTGCAGCCTGCGGCGAAAGCCAGGCAGAGGGAAGGTGGTCCAGACGGAAGTCAGGATGGGCCAAGGCAGGAACGAAGATGGCCCAGCACTGGAGGCTGAAGGAGTAAGTGGGGTCCTGGGGGTGCTGAGATGTCACGAGGCAGAGGCCAGGATGAGGGACAAAGACGGGAGGGATATGGGGCCTCGGATCTGTCAGGGCTGGTGACACTTTGTAGATCAAAGGCAGCAGGGCTAGGGGAGGGGAGAGGGGACATGGGTAGGGACACAAGTGCCTTGGTGACTGTGGGGAGAGCCAGATCACAAAGAGAACTGACTGTGCTGAATTTAGGGAAGATGGAGGCGGACAAGGTGAGGGAGACGCCAAGGCGGATGAGCAGCTGGGTACTTTTTAGACATCGCGTGTGGACCACAGGCAAGGATGGGCTAACACGGGTGCTCCCTGGTCAGGCGTGGCTGTACCTTCATAGCCCGAGTGTACCCTCTCTGCCAGCAGCAGGCAGCAGAGCTGGCTCTCGGTCCCCTGCTGCTCTTGCACCTTGGCCAGGTAGGGTGTCATGCGGAAGGGCTGGTAGCGAATCTCGTTCTCGTGGTGTTTCCCAACACTGGAGAGAGAGGTGTGGAGAGGGGTGAGGGTCCAGGCTCTGAGCCGTGACAAAGAAAAGCCTTGGCCTGCTGGTAGCCCCACCCCTGGCTGTTTGTGAGGGCTAAGCAATTCTTCCATTTATTGTACCAGATGCCAAGGGTGTTGAGCCAGGGCCGCCACAGCAAAGTCTCTGGTGGGAACCTAGGCCAGGCCGGAGGCAGCACACAGCTGTACCCACTGGAGAAGCTGGCCCGTGCTCACCCTTAGCCTTCTCCATTAGACCCACACTGAAGGGTCAATGGTCAGAGTCCACACAACGGGTGGTGGGAGGCCTTGCATCCTTTCTCCTGAGCAATTTGCAGTTAGGTTAGGACAAAGCAACTAGAAAATGGAAGCTGCTTCCTTAGAGGCGTTCTGGGCCCAACTCTCCTTGGGGTCATGGCTGACCTTGTCCCGGATGCTCAGGTGGTCACCAAGAGCCTGCAAGGAACACTGTGACTCTAATCAAAGAAATGCAGGTGCGCATTCAGAGCTAGTGCAACGCCTGGCCCACGGCCCTAGAGAATGTCTTCCTCAGCAGCAGAGGGCCAGTGAGGGGGACTCGGGGAGGGGGAGGAGGGAAGAGCAGGCTGATTTACCCACTTTGCAGTCCCTTTGCACAGGTATCTTGTAACTCATTCAAGTGAGTTTCACTGCAGACACTGTGTCTGGTCTCACTCTCAGTGTGTATGTGTGTGTGTGTGTGTGTGTGTGTGTGTGTGTGTACGTACAATACATATTGCTTTCTGAGTTAGGAAGACTGAACTTACCTGACACGGCAGAAGAAAGATTTCTCTTCCATGCACTCTTGAGTGAAAGAATCTACAAGAAAAACCCAGAGTCATTCACCCAAGTCAACAAACACAGAGTCAAATGGAGGTGTACATTGTGAGCTGGGCCAAGTACAAAGTGAGTCCTTCATAGAGATTTTAGATTCAATTCAATTCCAAGGTGTGCTGTACACCAAATTACACTGTCCTACAAGTTTACAGCCACAGCTTTAGGAGTTTTGTTTTTTCTTTTTGAAACAGGGTTCTGCTAAGTAGCCCTGGTGGGCCTGGAACTCGAGACAATCCGTCACCTTCTGCCTCTCTAGAGCTAGGATTACTGGCAAGAGCTAACAAATGTGTGACCGACACACTGGCAGTTCAACTGCAGAAGACACACTACTGCGTGTACTTATGGACAAATCCCTAAGCATTTTACACGGCCACTTCTGAAATACTCGCTTCTAATAGAAGGGACACAAGGCATTTGAAAATATCAACACTTGGTAAAATATCAACTTACTTTTATATCTACAATGTCTTGGGAAACGTGAGTTCGCTGGACCTCACGTCAGGGAAGGGAAGCAGGTGTCTCTATAACAGTTTGAAGGTTACAAAGACCTTAGACTTCAGCTTACATACAGCATTTCTTTCATTCAAAAGAAATGAAGAAACACAGGAAATGACCAGTTACAGAAAACGATACAGAATTAGCAGCCTGCAAAGCCCCCTGTGAGGTGGCCAGGTTCTCTTTCCTATTTAGACCATACTTTGGCTGTCCATCCACATGCCAAGCCATGTCCTTTCCACAGTCCTGAACCATGCCCCCATAACTCACACTGCGAATGTTTAACAGTCAGCCCCGTCTCTGGGTTTAGGAGAAAGTAGACAACCTCCTTCAGAGGAAACCCTCAAACAAAAGGTGCGTCTACCCCAGGCTGCCTGCTGCAGGGGTACATTTGTCACGGTGGAGGACAGAGTGGCAGTGTCCAGCTCTGATGCTGACAGAACAGGGATGGGGAGGAGAGGAACTCCTCACGCTGGCCAGATTCCAGTGGTGATGTGACGACAAGGGTCGAGAGGCCGTTGTGTGAACAGAGATCAGTGACCTGCCGGCCCCAGACAAAGACAGCAATCTGGGTTCCGTCCTCGCTCCTCAGGCTCCTCAGAAGCTACAACAGTCTTTAGTTCAGCTTCCGCTCTGGACATTAAAAGCCCATAAGGGGCTGTGATCGTCCGTCAGCCATGTGTGGACAGACACCAAGGAACTCTTTTGCTGGCTAGCCTTGTCTATGATGGTGGAGGCTAGCTCCCCCTCAACCCCCACTGCCAGTGGCAGTGCTGTGACCCTGGAAGCATGGTAGCCCCCCCCCAGGGTCAGAGTCTTCACAGTAAGTTGGCAGAACAGAACAAAGCTTTGCAAAGTTCAGCCACAAGGGCAGGAGAGAGGGACTGCCAGTGTGGTGGGACCCAATGGTCACGGTAATCCAGTCCCAAGTGAACTAAAGCACACCTGCCAACTCCTCCGAGGGACTCAGTCACCCCTTAAAGACCAGTCACTCGGCGTTTCACAGGTGACCCTACAGTTCAGCATGAGT
This sequence comes from Peromyscus maniculatus bairdii, assembly GCF_049852395.1. Classification (NCBI taxonomy): domain Eukaryota; kingdom Metazoa; phylum Chordata; class Mammalia; order Rodentia; family Cricetidae; genus Peromyscus; species Peromyscus maniculatus. The sequence continues at coordinate 9,515,921 of NC_134864.1, forward strand.
CTGAGAGGGACAGCCCATGTCGAGGCCACAGGCGGCTCAGCTGGCTTGCCACAGCTCATGCTCTTCTCACAATGCAAACGATAATCAATTCCGTCCCATAGTCTCTAGTGCCGACCTGAAAGTCCCAAGTCCAACCGTGAGCTCAGACTAACCATCTGCTTTAAGGAAAGAGGGTTTTGGATAGGCATGCTGTTCCAGAGGAAGGCCGGCCAGGAGGAGGGGCGATAGGCCTCAGGTAAGTCTGAAATCGGGGTCCACAGACCTTGTCCTAAAGCTGTAGGGTCCATCATGTTTCCCCAGGGACCACCTCCTGCACACTGGGTACGAGTGGGTAAGACTGGGTTCCCAAAGAACCAAGCAGCCCCGGACCCATGGTTTGCTGGGCTCAGTCCAGCTTGGGCTGTTAGGGTTGCCTATGGCTTTCCTGGGATGTGTGGCTTGCCCCTCTCTGGTAGCTCTGATAGCTGCTCTGGCTTCCCAGGGTGGCAGCCCCTGCCAGCGCTGCCTGGCACAGCCTTGGTCATATTCTCTGTATCATCTCTGCCCTGTGGCCCAGGAAGCCATCATCTTCCTGTCTGCAGAAAGGACCCTGCCAAGGCCTAGGCTTACAGCCCCTGGAGCAGAGGCAGGGCCTCGGCCAGAGCTGGAGAGAGCCAAGTGTGGATGCAGGGAGCAGAGGCATCCTTGAAGATCTCTGATGCGCTTTCAGGGCTTTTCCTGGGGTGAGGAGGTCATCTCCTGTTCATCTCCTACCCATGGAAACCTTTAGCAATCTGCTTGGCTGCAGGCTGCATTCCTTTCCTCTCTGTACGTGGCCAGACTGCGATAACTCCCTCCACACTTCCATCAGCAGGCCGGCCTCAGCCACGTATGCAAATCAGAGCTTTTCCCCAGCAGTCCTGTCTGCCCCGCCCCCACACCAGAACTGCTCTCAACACTCAGGCCTTTCCTGGTCTTCACTTGGAAACCCTTCAGCTGCTCCCCACTCCCAAGTTCCAAGTCGGTCACTGCTTTTTCAGGTACCTCTGCAGCAGCACCCAGCTCCTGGCACCCGGACTGTTTCAGTCTGTTTTCCGTTGCTATGACAATCGGTCACAGATGACTTAGGAGGAAGCTCATGGTTCTAGAGGCCGGAAAGTCCGACAGCACAGTGTGAGGATGGTAAGGATCGGCTGAGCTGATGGGGAGGGCCACACACTGCTTCCAGTCACAAAGGGAAACAGTGTGGAGGACACCAGGGACAACCTTGCTTTAGAGTGACCTCGGTGCCAGGTGAGACTCTGACCCAGGAGAAAGGCATTAGTCCCTCTTCATGACCTCATCACCTCAAGGTCCCACCTCAGTACTGTGACATCAGCAAAATGCAGCACAAGTTTTGGAGGGGACAAACCACACTCAAACTACAACTGACTGATGGGGGGGGGGCGGGGGGGTGCAGTGGAGCCGGAAGGGCACAAGGAGAATGCCTGGATCCAGGGAGAGAAGGCGTAGAGTGGCCTGGATGCCAGATAAGAAGGGCTGGGCCAGGGCAAGGAGCCTGGACATGGGTGGAGCACACAGGAGGCATACACACTTGCTAGTGAGCAGGGAGAGCGCCTTGCAAGCCCAGAGAGCTTATAACCTACACTTCTGGACCTGCCTCCAGCCAAGGTGAAGAGCCCCGAGAAGTCACCCTGACAAATGTCACACCTGTCCATTATGGCAGCTGAGGCCACAAGGGGATTAACTGCCTGCAGGAGGCTGGCGCGCCACTTACCATTCCTCGGCCTTGCAGGATGCACCCCATCTCCCCACATTGTAGTTATGTCAGGGTTCCTGACATACTCAGCATAACTTCATTTTAACAATGCCTGATTTTGAAATCTCTCTGGCGTGTACCACGAGTTGGCTATTTATTCTGGAGACAAACGACTGTTTGCCTCTTACCCTAGACAGATCAGTGAACGGCCGGCCGCCCATCAGGAGGGCTCCGCGGGCCATTTTGACATAGCTGAGATGGGGGCCAGCTCCCAACCTCCCGCCATGCCACCAGCCTTTCTCCATGCTCCTACTCAGAGGAGACAAGGCACTGCGGCCAGGACCTCACCTAATCCACTGCACACACTCCAGGGCGGAAGTTTGTAAGGGGTGGTGTAGCTGTGGAACACACTGACATCATGGGGAGCCAGGAACTCCACAAACTTGGCGTCACTGAAGGCATCCTTCTTACAGTGAAAAATGGAGGCAACTTGGTTAGAGATGTACAGGATCTTCCCAGACACCAGGGACACAGCCACAGCAAACATATCCTGGAAATGGAGAACATGATCAGGTGATTATCGTCAGTAGAGACTGACCAGCTATAAGGCTAGTGGGAGCACCCCAACATGAGGACTGGGGGCGGGGGGTGTCTGGGCCTCCTCAAACCTGGCCACACTGACTTTGCTGTTCCAGTGCATCAGGAACGGCACATTAGGCCAGCCTTCCCCCGCTCCTCTGCTAGCTCCCCTGGCATGGCAGAGTGACCTGCTCCAGCTAGCCTCTTTCAGGTTCTGGGGGTGGCCTGCAGAGCTGCCTGCCCCTCTGATCACAGGAAGGCTCGAGGAGCTAGGCCGAGGCAAGTGTCATGTCACCACTAGTCCCCACAGGATTACTGTCTGTTCTCACTGAGAACTCAGGAGTATGGCCTCTCCTCCGCCAGGCCTTTACACATTTAGAAACGTGGGCTTTGAACCCAGACCTTCTTTACCACTAAGCCTGGACAAAGGGATGGTCTCCGAGCCTGTCTCTGTATCCTCAAGGCACAGAAAGCTGGAGCCTCATGCTCCCTCGTGGCTGGGCTTCTCTGGGACTGGGAGCTATGAGTCAGAGTCAGCCAGAGATGAAGACCATCTCCCAGGAGAGAGCAGAAGTCTAGAACATGACTTCACCTCAGAATTGCCAACGTTGTGATTTTGTTTCATCGAGAGGAGTGGACCCGCTTCCTGACAGTGGACCAGCTGGCTCACCCAAGGGAGGACTTGTGCCCTGTCAAAACACTCACGGCATTCTTCACGATGTACTCCGAGGTAACGCCCTCAACCTGCTCCATGGTGTAGGAGGGCACATCACAACTGCAGGGCTGGCTCTCACTGGACATCAGCAGCTGGTAGTACTCCTCGTTAGCTAGAGGAGAAACGGGACCGTGGTCAGCAGGTGGGACCAACACAACAGCGCGCTGTCCCTGGCCCCTGCAGGCGCGGTCCATGTTCCTCAAATGAACAAGTGGGATGGGATAGAATATTTTGGATCCAGGGAGTGTAGACATAAGTGACCAGCACTCAAGAGCAGACCGGAGACTTTCTCTGGCACGCCAGGCCTGTGTTACAAATTTAAAATCTGATAAATACATTACTTTAAGTCATAAGGGTCCATAGGGCCCCAAAGTATGATGCAACCACAATGGTCTCACTCAGGACCCCAGCAGTAGCCCCTGCACCGGAGCCTTGGTGGTCCCTTTTGGGATTTCCACGCAGGCAGAATCCACGGCTTGAAAGGGGAACAGGTCCCAGAAGCCACACTGGAAAGTGCCGTGAGCAGCTCCTGCAAATGTGGCCGTGATATGAGTTCCTGTCTGTGGGGGACTGGGGGAGCCCAGCCAGAGCAGCTCTCGCTGGACGTGGAAGTGAAATAGTTACTCCTGTGTCTACAGTTCCACATGCCCAGGCAGATGGAACCCAGGGTGGCTGTGTCCTGGAGTTTGACCTTGGGATCCAGCCAAGCGTGTGTTCCCTGCAGTGTGGTGGCAGGGTCTTTGGACCCATGGCTGGGTCTTATCTGATGTTGATTACTCCACCTTCACAGGCTGGTAGGTTTCTGAGCATGCTCTCTGCTGGAAAGCTTAGGAAAGTTCTTGATCTGGCAGAGCTCCCAAGTTCTGGAGTTACTGCGGAGGCCAAGCATGAAGCGTGGAAACCAACAGTCCCCAGAGAGCGAGCTGCCTCCGGCTCGGGCTGACTCACTGAGCTGCTCTTTCCACAGAGCCGGGTTTTCCTTAGGCACAGGCGCCAGAGCCATGGTCTCCACCGTGGGGTTCGGCCTTGGAGCACCAGGTTCCCAAACGTGTTTAGCCTAACCAGCACTGGCTGGCAGACAGCACTCTTCAGACCACATCCATCTTCCAAAAGGGACAGCAGCTGAGGGAGGAGCCCACCGAGGCTTCAGGCTGAAGAGACCACCCAAACACGCAGAGGCCAGCACACCGCAGAATAGCGCCTCTACAGCTGGATCCAAGGACCCAAGATCAACACCAGCAACCTGCCCACGACTGACAAAAAGCTGTCCAGATACTTAGAAATAGAAGACTGAAGTATACGTTCATCCCTAGACTACTGGACACAAGCCTGGCCTACATGCTTGATGGCTACAGGACAAGCTGGGAACGCTGACTGTAAAGCCTAGATCACAGCTTTTTGGCTTGGTCTATTTTAATGTGTGTTTGTAACATGCAGTACTCAGCCTTCAGCACATGTGTGTGACTGTGACCAAAGGTTCACACAGGTGCCACACATGGGTGAAGGGGTGGTGGGGGCTTAATTTTCCCATCACCTGCCCGTGGCCCCTGCCCTCCCTGCCGCAGTGGGATGCTCGCCTCTACCGAAAGTTCACTGCAAAGGATCACACAGCCAGCGACATCCCCTACCATCCGTGGCTGGAAAGACAAGGGACTAAAAAGAGGGCCTAAGCACTCAGCACTGAGTCAGGGCTGTAGAAAGATGTTTCCTCCACAGCAGAGCACCCACAAAGCTCACGTCCCTGTGCCCAGTAACTGACTAAAAGTTTCTGGGCCTTTCTTCCAATGCCTACAGCGAGGCCTTCCAGTATGACCATCCAGGGGACTGAGGCCTGAACCTCAGGATGGGCTGCCTGCTTTCCACCTGGTTAGTGTTCCCGGTGTCTGGGAGTCAAGGGCAAGTGCCATGGCCCAAGGACATGGGGAGCCGACCCACGCAGGTCCTGGGCAGGAGCGACTGAAGGAGTCTGCTGGGTGCTGGAGACCCACAGGCTCCCTGCACAGGAAAGCACCACAGCTCTTTTCCAGGTCCTTCTTTAGAAGCCTCAGTCTCCTTCCTCACGGGCCTGTCAAAATGTTCTACCATATTCTGTCTCCTAAAAGTCAAACACACAAACAGCAGCAGATTCTGCTGTATGAAGGCCCCAAAATAGGAACTGTTGATGGCTAGAGCTGCCCCTGACTGTGCACGCATGATAGCGAGAGGTGTCCTGAGACAGAACCCGGTGACGGGGGGCGTTGATGTGCCCTGTCTCTTTCCTTCTTGGCTGAAATTACTACCAGGACAGAAAAGGTTCTGTAGGTAAACAGTTTTAGATGAACAGGAAATGAGTCACCTGGGTTGAATTCATGAATTAAGAAGCACCTTAGTGGAAGGGGCTGGAGAGATGCTTGGTGCTTAAGAGGACCAGGGTCCAGTTCTCAGCACCTACATGGCGGCTCACAACTGCTTGTAACTCCAGTTCCAGAGGATCTGATGCCCTCTTCTGCTCTCCACTGGCACTGCACACATTCGGTGCATATACATATATTCAGGTACACACACATTACACACACACACACACACACACACACACACACACACCACACACAGTGCCTGGGATTTAGCTTAGTTGGTAGAATGCTTGCCAAGATTGCACAAAGCCTTAAGTTAGATCCCTAACATCACATCAAACCAGATACGGTGGTACACACCTAATCCTAGCAATTGAAAGGTGGAGGCAAAGACTCTAGAAGTCCAAGGTCAGCCTCAGTTACACAGCAAGCACAGTGAGTTTGTGGCCAGCCTGGGCTACATGAGGTCCTGCCTTCAGAAAAGCCAGTGCGAAGAGCTGGCAACCCCCTCTGTCTCTTTTTTCAGGCTACAGGATAAAGGTGGACAAGACCTCAGGAATGTTGTATTTCAATTCCATTCTGACCCATGCAGCTCATAGTTCCATGTGACCATCATTAGCTCATGTGACCATCATTCTGAACTCACAGTCATTGTCCCAAACAAATGCCAGAGCCAAGAACATGCTAGACTTCTGCATATGACCCGATCTTACCACAAGAAGCTTACGAGGTACATAGACTTTTCCTATCCACTGGGTTTTCTGCCTATTTTTGGTTTTGCCTCTGAAAGTCCAGTTCAGTAGAAAACAGTGAGGAACCATGGTTCTTAACCGACTTTAACGGCATTGTATTTGTATTGCTTCCTTCTGCCATTTCAGGGATGAGTCTTAGAAAGCTGAGACTATTTACACTACAGTTGAGACATTTAACACATTTCGAGGGCTGGAAGGATGGATCAGAGGGTAAGGGCTCCTGCTGTGCAAACCTAGAGACCCGAGTTCAATCTCTGGAACTACATAAAGATGGAAGAAGATAGCTCACTCCACACACATGTGCGACACACACACCACCCACCGCCACACACAGAGACGCACGGGCACATATGCACAAAGGAGCAAACAAACAAACAAACACAACCCCACTTGCTTCACCGGGTGTGAACAGACGTGCAAAGTGCACATACCCTTCACCTGCTTCACGCTCCGCAGGGCGTACTTCAAGGTTGCTAGCGTGCTGGCCTTCCCCTTGGCCTTCTTGTCTGCGGGGAGGTGGACCTTCAGCTCCCTCAGTGTCCTTATCAGTTCTTTGTGTGCGTCAGCTTTGGCAGACTGCTCACTACTGTGGAATTCAAGAAAAAAGGCCATCGAATGTGAGTCTTTTGGAGAGAGTGGCTGGGGCAGGGACAGCCATATTCTTCACCCCGGCCTCCCTCACCTCGGACCAGCAACACCTTCTCAGTTGTGGCCAGGAATGAGGTCTAGAGACATGGCTAAACACCTCCTTCCAGGAGACCACAGACTGATAAGAATCCCTGTTCTCGCCCAGAGAGAGGAGTCCTTTCAACAAGATCCTTGTCCTGGGGTCAGGCTGGGCCTCGTTTAGGAGGGACGCTGGTCAACCCTTGGTATAGTGGTGTAGGCTTTGCCACTGGGTTATCTCATTCCCTACCCCATGCAGAGGGACAAGGGCTGTATGAAGGACAGCAGAATAGCTCCTGGAGACATGAGCATGAACCATGAGAACGGAAGAGAGGAAAGGGGACCTTTAAGAAAGGGGCTCCAACTAGGCGTGGTGGCGCATGCCTTTAATCCCAACACTCAGGAGGCAGAGCCAGGTGGATCTCTGTGAGTTCGAGGCCAGCCTGGTCTACAGAGTGAGTTCTAGGACAGGCTCCAAAGCTACACAGAGAAAGCCTGTCTCAAAAAACAAAACAAAACAAAACAAAAAACCAAAAAGGGGGGGGGGGTTCCAAGGAGAAGAGAGCGAGCAGAAGACAGGAAAGATAGATAGCAAGGAATTGCTGCTGGAAATGGCTTATGTTAAGAAGAAGGTATCCAAAGAGTGATGGGTCAGGTCCCTGAGACTTCAGTGGCCAAGGGCCCACACGCCTTGGAGAGGGGACTCTGCCCCAGTGATAAGAAAATGTCTGTGAACACACGGATAACTTGTTGCAAAAGGGTGAAGAAGTTCCTGCTGGACACACAGGCCCAAGGCAAGGATGCTTAGAGGGAGCTGGGAGGAAACCAGATGCCCAAGAACAACCAGCTCAGAGAGGAACGGGGGGGGTGGGGTGGGGTGGGGTGGGGGGGGGTGGGGGGGGGTGGCTGGGTGACAGGCAGGTGTCACCTGTCACACTGACTGGTGTGTTGGTCAGGCCAACAGATTTATCCAAGCTGAAGAGTCACGCTACTTTCAAACCTGGCCTAAGAGGAAGTCCTGAAACTTGTTGAAAGAGCATGATGTGGGAGCTGTGGTGGGTCCCACCTCCCTTGAGAGAGCATGAGGGAGAAGCTGTGGTGGGCTCCATGCCACTGAAAGGGCATGAGGTGGGCAGTATGGTGGGTCTCACCTGCAGCCGCTAGTGGAGGGGTTGTGTTCTGGCTCCGTCATCATCAGTCTGAAGGCATCAGGGCTGCGAGAACAGATAGTGACAGTCTCAGTGACAGATCTCTATACGCCTCTTCCCCCCCATCCAGCCGGCACAACAGACTGGGGACATCACACCAGAGACTTAAGAGAATAGTGGGGTGTGCTGGGTGATGGCTTTGGGGTAAAGAACCTGCCTGGCATGCCTGAGGCCCTCCACGGCTTCTCACAAAATAAGAATCGGGGCTGGAGAATCATCTCAGTGAAGAGCACTTCCAGAGGACCTAGGTTCGATTCCCAGCACCCACACGGCTGTTTACAGCCACCTGTAATTCCAGTTCCAGGGGATTTGATGCTCTCTTATATCCTCCGTGGTCACCAAGCACACAAGTGGTGCACAGACATCCATAAAGGCAAAGCACCCATACACATTAAAATTAAAATTTTCAAAAGGAAAAATTATGTTAAGACTGGAGCATAACATCTTCAGATATCAGGAGAGTTGAGCATGGAGAGATGGAAATGCAAAGAGAGCAATCATTTTCTGTGACCTGCCTTGTAGGTGTGTGAGCAGCCACCTCCAAGATCTCACCGGACTGTCAAGTGGCATCAGACACAAAAATGCAAAGATGACTGTATTATCATTATTCGGAAGGACAGACCCCCCAGTAAATATTATCTACAGAATTAAGTAGTGCGGCAATCCTGCAAGTTCTGGTACTTGCTGCTGGAAGATGGACAACAGAAAACATGGAGGAAGCCACAGGTGTCCTGTGTGTGGGGGTCCAGCCTGAGGCTGAACCTACCTCGGGTGAGTGTTGGAAGGTTCCACCAGCATCCGCAGCTCCTTCCCGCTGTCATCACAGTCACTGCCCTGAGAGTCCCGCCCTGTGGAGCAGTTCTCATTGGTTTCATTTCCGCTGGAGCCACTGCTCATGTCCATGTCTTCCTGAAGCGCAGCCTGGCTGGGCTGAGGCTCCCCTGGCTCCTTGGAGGGGCTGGTGGAACCATGGGAAAAGTCCACGTAGCCATTCATGTCGGGCTCTGGAAAGAAGCTGGTGAAGGAGAGAAGATTGTGGTCAAGTGTTAAAAGACCCCAGTGAGGCTGGGGATGAAGCCCCATAGTATAGAGCCTGCGTCTAGTACGGGCGAGGCCCTGGGTGTGATTCCCATTATCAATGGCACAGCTGTCATTTACTTGTGTGCGCATGTGGTCCTGATTCCTTAGCTCCTATTGGTCCTGGATCAGGAAGACAGCTGACCTGAGAGCCTCGGCTGGGCCATGGAGGTGCTGACACCTTTGTCAGCAGACAGACAAGGACACTGGCAGCCACCTAGGTAGTGGGGGAATATAGTCATGCTACATGGTGAGCAGGGCCTGAGAATCTCTATCCCACTGTCTCCCTAGGTGACATTAAGCAGCAGGGTCCAGCAACAACTTCCGCACAGCACAGCATGAGTCACAGAGAAGCTGCAGGCTGCAGGGCCTGCTGGAGAGGTGATGCTATTGGGTGAGGGGTGAAGAGGCCTCTGTGAGGCTGGTCCAGTGGGTATGCCATGGCACGCTCCAGATGCTGGGGCTCTATCACTGCAGTAGCCTGGCCTTGGCATAAGGTGGTGTGAGCAGGAAGGAGATCCACGCTTACCCAGGACAGTTAGGGGCCACTGAACTGCCTAAGCATCACAGCCGTGGGACTTGGTTTACATTTGGCAGGATCCCACGGCCACACTAGATGGAAACTTGAACTTGTGTGCTTAGGGCTAGGTGTGGAGAAGGGGCTAAAACTCCATCACTAACAAGGCTTTCATAGAAAGCCGAACTCCCTGAAGGGTTACAGACTTAGTGACTGGGAAAGGTGGGCATAACACCAGACAGGAGGTTACAGCTCAGGGACAGGAGACTGTTAAATGTCACTGGAAGAAAAGAAGGAGGGCCAGGGATAATGTTTCTAGCAGGACCCTGGCAGAAAGCAGACATCATTTAGGCTGGGTCACATCAGGTTTCTGCAAACAGCTAAAAGCAGTTAAGGGCTGGGTGCTGGGCTTGAGAGAGGTAGTTATCACCACTCAAGTGGGTAGGGGAGAAGAAAGCGCTAAAGACATCCAGATCACTGCAGGCTGAGGAACAAATGCCTGACCACTCTCTCCTGACCTCTCCTCTACCAAGCACAGGAGGAAGCTAGAGAACTAGGGACTTGATGACTCTTGCTAGCAGGCCAAGTGAAGCAGCAGGTTCCCCTGGAAGGTACAACATCTCCACTGGCTTCCTGGCAGTCAGGAAAACACAGGTTGCCAATGGAAGATGGACACAGCCCAGGTCACACGAGTCACTGCATGCAAGATTCCATGCCATAGGTGAACTGACGGGGCAGGACACTCAGCCAGGGCTGCATAATATCAGGCAGCGTCCAGCTCCAGACTGGCCTGACCCAGGATGCTCTGGTCCTGTACCCACCCTAAGCTTAGAGGTTTCTCTGTGCTGACTAAGCCCACCCTGGCACTGCCCGTCTACAGCATGAGCTCACCCTGTCCAGGATGGAACAAAGACAGGAATATGTTCTAGATTCACCTCCCACCCATTTCCCCCGTAATACATGTAAAATGACCACACATTTAAAGCTGCTGGAGGAACAGCATGGTTTTCAGGAGCTCAGGGGATCCCAAAAGGGCCCCACTGTTCGCCACCAAGCAAGGGCATACACGGGTGTAGCGGTGACGGGAGCAGCGGTACACGGGGGGTGGGGGGTGGGGTGGTGGTGGAGGGGGGGCACTGGAGTCTCATGCCCTGCTGGATTGCCCCAGGCCCCAAGGAAGATGGCCAGCACTGCAGATCCTCCCTCCTCCCCCTTGCCACAGTGGGACAAATGGACAGTGGAACCCTGGAAGATGGTCACAGACAAACTGTGGGGCGCCACAGCCTGAGGTCCCCTGCAGGGCCACACCAAGAAGGTGGCCATGTATGCAGGAGACAAAGCAGGTGACATCCAGTCAACACCCTGGTGATGGCATCCCAAGGCCCAACACGACCCTTCACCCACTGAAGGGCGGACTCCAGGGAGATGGGAGCCACACAGAATCGAGCGAGGTTGCTTCTAGGAACCAGCTGAGTGACGAGACCTTGTTTGTCCACAAGTAGCAAAGGCCAAAGTAGGGCTTTCGAGAAGGCTCTGACGGAGAAACAGCCCCCAGCAGACAGGGAGGGCAGCTCAGGGCAGCCAGCGCCCGCTCCTCCTGATGCACACAAGTCCTACAGTCAACAGGCCTGACGAGACAAGCAACCCCAACGGAGATGACGCCACAGGCCAAGGAGAAACCACCACCTCAGAACTGATGAGAAAGGACACGGGCCGGTCAAGAAGGGAGAGATGTCCGTGGTGACGGGGACGCCGGAGAAAGTCATTTTGTTGTTGTTGCTGCTCCTTCTGGGAAAATAAAGTCTTTCTAAGTAGATCATGATGGTCTTGAACTTGTAATCCTCCTGCCTCAGCCTGCCCTATGCCGGGGTTACAGAGATGATGGGTGTGTGCACCACACTTGTCTAAGAAGGGAAAGGTGACGTTACCTAGCAGAAGGACAGACAGACTGAGGGGAAAGTGGCCATTTCCACCCAGGGAGAATTGTTTTCTAGAAAAGCCTCAGAACACCGAGATAAAGACAGGTTTGAATCTGCCAATCTGCAGACGCCCTGGGTACCAGCAATATTATGTAACAGAAGTCTAGCAACCCTACAGAAAGTTATGTTTTCAAGAGCAAAGAAAGGGGTGTCAGTATCCAAGGAGGAAAAACAAACACCTGACTCACAAAGCAGGAAGGGGGGCACCAGGCTGGGGCACCAGGCTGAGGAGGCACCAGGCTGAGGCACCAGGCTGGGGCACTGTTTATACCCAACTGTGTAAAGAAGAGCTGTGTGGGGAAGGGACGGTGCCCCAGACAAGGCCTTGCTTGCTCTGTCACAGAGAGAGGGAGTTTGCCAGTATCCCAAGTCACAGGAAACCTAAACACAGAGATTGCCCCAGCTGAAGTCAGAACCAAATGAGCAAGTCCTGGCTTTTTTTTTTTTTTTTTTTAAATAAGGGAGGAGCCTTTTGGAGCGTGCCTAAGCACAGCCTTCACAGAGGGGACCTTCCCACAGAGATGTAGGATTGATGGGGAGATTGCCAGCACCAGGAGAAGGCAAAGGAAGAAGCTGTTTTGCCCGCTGGTCACTGAACATTATTAGGACCCACTGCATGGTGATGAAGGTGGAGAAGAGCTGGCCACAGGAGCTTGGAAATGTAATCACAGAGACTCTCTGGAAGGAGGTGTGACCTTTTCTCCTTCTAGGAACTGAGACACAGAAATCCCCCCCCCCCCGACACAAGTTGTGAGCACTTAGTCTGTGGAACAACAGAATCCCAGCAGTGCTGCAGCCGGTGAGGGGAGGGGACGTGGGGGGGGGGGCCCGGTGTCTCTGTATGATACCTGTATAATGTGACCAGAGGCCAATCTCAACTTCCAAACTGGACTACTGCCTCTACCTGGCCTCACTGCAGTCAACACAACAGGAGAAGTGATTCGGGCTAGTGGATGTTACTTATAGGCCTGTGAGGGGACCCTTACTCAGAGGGCAGGCTTTGTCTATGAAAGGGACTTAAGGCTCTTTGAGGTCTAGCTGTTCCTGGGCATCTCCGCTATCTATCCACACCTCCCCCAGTCTAGCCTGTGTGTACATTCTCACTCCAGAGAATCTGCACTGCTGTTCCCTCGGGCCCACAGCACTCTCCTCAGACACCCGGATAACATCATCACTTTCTCCCCACGGGGGGGGGGGGGGGGGGGGGGGAGTATCAGCATGATGTTTCCATTCTCCTCTAGGAGCAAGGTGTATGAGTGTGAGAGTTCTGAGTGCTTCCTGCTGGACTCCTGGGGCATTACACATACTATGCAAGGCACACTGCCCGGGACTCTGCCCCACAGAGCACTGTGCATCTGCCAGGTCTCTGCACCACGGAGCACTATGCACCCACTGGGAGAAGTAGGCTAGCGCAGCCCAGGGCTGGGTACCAGAGTTCTGCGCCCACACTATGAAAGTGCTGTAGGAGTCCGGGACCACCTGGGTAATCACACTAAAAGCACAGGGCCACACATGCAGGCCCTGCTGCCCAGTGACCCCTAGGGCAGCCTTCGCACACACTAGAGCACAGGTGCTATCCTGCTCTCCCAGGGCTCACCCCGAACACAGTGACCAACAGGGAACCAGAACACACCGGATATGAACATTTTCTGGGGGGCCATAAAGGAGCAGTAGGTCAGCGCATGCGAGTGGGGGCTGGGAGAGAGGTGCCGGATGTCGGAGGGGCACAGCACGCATGATGACGACTTGTCACGTGCGCTCCTGGGTTCAGGGTGGGCACACAGTGCCCCTGAAGCCACGGGATTTGTTCTCTCTTGACCCCTAACACTAGACCACATCCATCTCCTCCCCCAGGCCTCCCCTCGGATGAGCGGCCCATCTTTTTTGCCTTAGGTTATGAAGGTGGCGGGGCAGCAGCCGCAGCAGGGCAGCGGGACAAGCAGTCCAAGAGGGCCAAGTCTTCTGCTGTGCCCCACTCTTCTCGGCTAGGTGATCTGGACAAGCTCCTTAGTCTCTGTGCCATGTTTCCCACCTTTATGACGGGAATAAAAAGTCCCGCGGCCCCCACCCCCCTCCACCCCCCCACCCCACCCCCCCCACCCCGGTACTGGCACTTGGGAGGATTAAATGGGTTGATATATATCTGGAATGTGATAAATGACCGACGAATACCAGCTTTCCACCTTGAGGCCAAATCCCAACAGGAAAATAGACAGCCAGGTCACCCGGTAACTGGGGTAGGGTGAGGGGGTTCACTGTGGAGCCAGCTGGTAGCACCTCTGGCTTACACACAAAGGACTAAGACCCCCCATTCCACCCAACCCCACCCCTGGTGCGCCCTGGGTGCTCTGTGTTGGGCTCAGTTCCTGGGACTCCTCGTCTGTGCCTGGCAGTTCCAATTCCTGGGGTAGGGGAGGTCTATGTGAACAGGGTCACGATTGCCACCAGGTTACCGTAGAGAGGAAGATAAACTTTTACGAAAAGAAGGCCAGGCAAGAATGGCAGAAATGTAAGGCAACAGACTAAGCTAAGTCTTCCAAAACTTCATTATTCCAGAAAATGCACTGCTCAGCATGAAAGGCTCTGATAGACTGACATCAATTTGCCAAGTTGGCAGAACCAGCTGCTGGTCCAAGCAGACTTTGCCTCCTGGTCAAGCACTCTGTCCTAGCCCTGCTGGGTGGGCAGGAGCCCCTGGGAAAGAGAGTCCAAGTCTCGGGGAGGGTTGTGGAGGGAGAAGGAGAACTTGGCCGAGACCCTCTTGGCCTGAGCCCACACCCTCCCATATCCACCCAGTAGCCTCGCCCACGGACAGCAGTCAGCCTGAGAGCGGGCGGGAGTTAAGCTGCGTCTGTTGACCGGGTCACTCGGCCATGGTCACTCTCCTCAGCCAGACAGAGGCACATTAGGAAAGGGCAGTGTCATGAGTCTGGGGTGGGAGCGGGTACCCCAGGCCAGCTGCTGGGACTTCACAGTACTACAGCTCGCCACACTTTCCATAATAAATAGTTAGAAACAACAAACAAGCGCGACAGAACGCAGCCTAGAAGCAAAGCCCGGACAAAGGGCCAGCCTCCAGGAACTTAACACATCCATCTCACTGCCCCCTACTTAAGGGGAAAATAAATACATTTTCTGAGGGAAATGAAAACCAGTAAAGAACCTACTTCCTTGTTAGCACAGACACATACATCATAAGGCCCCAGCTTGGTATGTGTCCCTGACCTGAACACGCCCCTCTGACCAGCCTGCAAGAACAGCTTGAGCCTGGCTAATCACAGCCGAGCAAACTCTGTTTTCCAACTTTATGTAACAGGGACCTGACAGCCTGGACCTGAGAGTCTGCAAGCTTCATGGTATTTTACAACCTCAAGTATTATAACATGTTTTCTACTTCCTGGTAGAAGCCAATTCCCTGGGGCCTGCCTGCTGTAATCCGGAGAAAATGTTTGTCCTGTTAAATAAACAGCCACACTCTCCATGGTGACGGTTGGGTAACGGAGGAAAATGTGGCCAGGGCTGTCCAAATAAGGAGGGGAAGGAGGCGGCCAGGGCGCTGCCTCCCTAGGACTCCCCCACATGCTTTTTGGTCCTTACCTATGTTGAGGCACCAAGCTGTAGAACAATAATGGACCAAGAGGGCAGCTCCTGGTGGTGGCTGAGGTAGGAGGAGCTGATGGAACGCTTGTGGGGTCTCGGGAGCCCAGCCTTTGCCCTTGGGGACTTACACTGATCCTATTTGACCAGGTGCTGTATGAGCAGACCCCGTCTTTTCACAAAGCCAAGATAATTATGTGGGACTGGGAGACAGCTGAGTGGGTCAAGACACTGGCTGCGGAGACTGAGGACCTGAGTTCGATCCCCGTCACCGACTCCTTCAAGTTGTCCTCTGACCTCCACAGGCACACAATACACAAACACACAACAATCTCATTTTGAAAGAAGTCAGTTGTGTGGCCTCTCTCCCTGCTTCTGTCTTGCTCTAGACTCTAGAGTTGCCTACAGTGACCGGCTTTGTTGATTACACTTCACATGAGGGCCAGATCCCCAGAGCTTGGGAACCGCGGCTTGGGAACAGGCCAGCAGAGGCTCTCCACTTGCTTGTTCTCCAGGAGTCTGCGGGTAGGCAGCTTCCCGCAAGGGTTAGATGAAGAGGGGCTCCACAGAGCTGGGGGCTATTGTGTTTCTAGTCACCTAATGCAGTCATTTGCAAAGGCAACACCCATATCCACTGTGGCTCTTTCCTCTGCCTCTACACTCCAGGCCCATCATGGACTTCCCAGCGCTGCAGCTGAGGGTCCACTGAGATCGGGTGAAATGATACCATTGTAATAGGCCCCCACACCTCCCAGGGTTTTCTAGAAGGTTCGGTGTTTGAGAGAAGCCATATAATAACAGGAACCTTTCCTACTTCCTTGAAGCACAGCAGATATGTCTCACACAGTGACGCTAAGTGACACCAGGCAGAGCTTCAGAAACTTATCTCTTGGACAGGTGCCCGAGAAAACAGTCCACAGATACAGAACTCCAAACCCTTGAACTGAATCAGATTTCAGAGACTGCCTCAGGGTAACTGAGGCCCAGGGTAAGCCAAGGTACCCAGTAGCTGCCAGCTGGCTGATGCAGGGCTCTCCCACTGCTGAGCACTCCAGCCTCCTCAGAAAAGATGAGCTCTGTACCAGTAAATCACACCAAGATGCCAGTGACAGATAACTGCAACCACCCACAGTGCCATTCCATGCTGGCACACTGTGCAGCTACCGCTAAAATAAAGGAGTCTCTGGTTTTATTAGATTCCAACAACTCGCAAAAAGTGATTTAAGAACCCGATTTATAATTCAAGACTTCAGGCAGACTCTGCTTCCATTATCAGCCAAATCCGACCTAAGCCCTATAGAGTAAGGCAGAGTGGACACATCCTCTTCAGGCTTGCACCTCTGGTAAGCATGTGGACCAAGGAGGAGAAAGAGATCTCAGACAGCCAGGCCTGGTTTTACAGTGGTACAGCTTGCCAGCCTGCGTCTGTGCCTCTTCGAGCTAGGGGTTACCCTGGACGATTTCCAGGGAGCCTTCTGGCTCCCTTGTTCTGTATGAATCACCTTTCCAAACTGGTTCCTTGTGTGTACGTTACAGAAACCCTGGCAACCAGGGTTCTTGCAGGGGAAGCAGGCCACCGCCCACCTCTTGGTCCATGTCTGTGCTTGGCAGCCAAGGTATGTCCCAAAGGATGACGTGACTGCTTCAACTCAGAGTGGACACCCCCCCCCCCACACACACACACCCAGTCCATCTGGAAACAGGGATACTGGCAAGGATGCCACAGAGGACAAAATGGGTGGACAAGGTGGTCTCCCTGACCTCGGGGCCCCCCAGGCATGGCTTGGTACTGGGGGCTTTCTCCTCTCTGCTTAACCCCTCCCCCACCTCGGGGAAGCGGGGGGGGGGGGGTCAGCGCCTATCAGTGGTCCTTCCCCAGGGCCAGACTTGACTCTCGGACACATAACAGGAAGCCGGCTTCTCAAGAGACCCTCTGTGTCCTAGGGACAGTTTGCACTGACCCTGGCCCCCTTGGACATCATCACGGGCGTGGGGGCGGGGGGCGGGAGGCGGATAAGGAAAATCATTTAAAGAAACGCAGTCTGGTGTGGTGATCACTCAACGGCTCTGCGCCCTCCGACAAGATGCCTAACTAACCTCCCCGACCTCTGTGCCTAGACCTGCGAAACGGGGGCAGCCCTGTGCGCCTGGGAGAGGGTCAGCGCGCGGTCCCGCCCGCATTCTGCCGAGTTGCACCCATTCTCACGGTCGGCTACTTCTGGCGCAGGACCCCAGCTTCAAGCTGTCCCAGCCGCCAGTTACGTAAGCCGCCCGCGGTCGTCCCGGTTCGCGCCACCGCCCGGCGCCGCGCCACTCACCGCTCCGCCGCGTCCGCCCGCGCGTCCGTCCCTCTCTCGGCCCGTCCCTCGGTGCGCCCGGCCTGCGCCGCAGCCGCCCGGAGCCGCTAGTCCTTGTCGCGCTGCCGCCGCCGCCGCCGCCGCCGCCCGGTCGCCCTCCGCTGTCACATAGTGGAAAACGTGACCGCGCGCGCTGCGCCCGCCCCTGCGCGCACCATTGGTCGCGGCGCCGCCTCATCTGCATACTGGCGGGGCGGAACCTGAGGGCGCCGCGCGTCGATTGGTTGAGACGCCCGTCGCTCTCTTTACATAAGACGCACATGGAACTCCATGTTCGCCGCCCCGGTTCCTCAATGAAGACGCGGAGTGCTCGTGCGCCCCCCGCGTCCTGGCGAGTGGGCTCGTCCACTTCCGGCCCGCGGGCCTTCCATTCACCTGGCACGGCTGCTGCAGGCTCGTGCAGAGCGGAGTGGCGCGTACCACTGCGGCGCGGGGGGGAACGATGCCTGGCAGCTACGCAATTCGTGCCCCGCGGAGTCCCCGGGCCGCGGGCGTACCACCTGCGGCTACACGACCGGCCTGGGCGACCCGCAGGACCGAGAAAACTCTCTGCTGGCACCCTTCGCTCACCCAGCCCAGTTCATTCATTTCTTTTCTCATTCATTCATGGCGAGGCGCCCGAAGACAGACAGGGCAGCCCCTCTGGATCTCTTGCTGCAACCCACCCAGGTCATCATCCTGTGCCCCAGGCTGACGGTCATCCCAGATGGACCAGAGCACACCGCTTCCACGCAGCCTTTCTTGTTTTTGAAACCGTGTGTTGCAAGTGTTGATTCAGGAAATAAGGTCATGAGTACTGTGCAGAGATACAAAAGAAAGAAGTGATTCCTCCCTGCCCTCAATCTCGTAGAGAGAAAAGACCGACGACGTTCTAAAGGGGAACTTAACCAAATGAGATGGTGTAGTTGATTAACCTTACAGGGTCTATGGAGGCGCGGCACTTGAGGATGGGTAAATGGGGTATGCATCTGGAAAAGCAGGGCATTTCCTAGGTGGAAGCTGCAGACACTCGCTAGTCAGGGTAAAGAACTCCCCAGGGATAGGGCAGCAGTGCCCCTGTGGCACCCTGGCTGAGGCTATTCTTTCAAGAGCAGTGTCTGGAAGCACATGAAGCAATTAGGCTCCTGTCCAAAGGGTCAAAGGAGGGAGTGGAACTTCCCCTGGGATTGGTTTGAGGCCCCAGATTTACCTGTATGACGGAACAACTTAAGGGCTCTGAAAGTGTAGGGTGTGATGGGGCAGACGAGGTTGTCTTGTCTTGGACGGGTGAAAGGGTCACGTGGCACACTGTCCAGGAGTTGAAGCCTAGCAGCATCCACTACTCTGGATCTTCCCCTGCTGTGTCCTAGGAACCAGGGATGGAAACCGAAACAAACAAAAACAAGCCTGTGAGCAAGCTGAGCCGCTGGTCTACACAGCCAGCTAACCCACATTCAGGAATTCCTGTGTGGGAGCCGCTTCTTTCTCTCTGCCTGGCAGGACAGGCTGCAGATGGGGCAGATACTAAGTTCACCTCAGCAGTCTGCCCAAAGGAGCCCTGGAAAGCCAGATGGTGACTCACTGCAGGGGCCAGGGCAGCACCTCTAGTTCCTCTGACATTGACACCTCACCACACTCCCCAACACGCACAAACACAGAGCAGAGCTGGGCCAAGCTGCACCCTGCACACACCCAAAGAGCCTTTTGTTTCCTCTCTTACATTGACGTCAATGGTGGCTGCATTGTTCTGGAAACAAGAGCACACAACTCATCCACCTGGCAGAGTCTTCTTCAGGCTCAGCTTTTTCTTGTCTTGCTCCATATTCTGCCTGCAAGGTAATGTCACAGTTCCTCCTAAATTTAGCATTTTTATTTCCACCAGGAAATCTTCTAGAAAGACATAGAAATAGATTCTTTTGGAAATTCAATACTGTGGGACTCTAGAACTCTTTGGAGTCTAATTTGTCTTTGGTGTCTCACTCGGTTGGATTCTACTTTCTTGTCACTGGAAACTTTAATTCACTTCACAAGTATTTGCTAACACCTGAATCTGGAGAGAAGTGCAAAAATGCACCTCCTTAGTCTTTTGTTGTTGTTGTTGTTGTTGTTAAGACAGTGTCTTGCCTTATATCCCAGGCTGGCCTGAGTTATAGATTGTTGTGAGGTGCCAAATGAGTGCTGGGAAGCTGGGTCCTCTGTAAGAGCAACAAGTGCTCTCAACTGCTAAGCAACCTCTCCAGCCATGAAGACACAGTTTTAATAGGCTCTGCTAAAACAGCTATTTGCTACCAAGCCATGTAAGAAAAGATTAAAGCATCAACCTTCCCGGCTAAAAGGACATTCAAAGAAAAACCAATGGCTTGATTGAGATGAGAGCGGCGAGGTGATGGGTATGTGATGTGTTGATGTGGTGAGGGACGGGTAGCCATGGTGGTTGACAGCCTTTTGGCTCTCAGGGTTTGCACTGTAGATCAAGCCTGTGCCTTGAAAACTGAGTAGTGGATCAAGGTTTTCTGATCCCTGGAGGTTTGAGACTCTTTCCAGGGTTTGAGGGCCACTCACTTCCCTCACAGTTTTGAAGGAGCCCACAGAGAGGCAGCCTGTCAACAAGAAAACTGTGTCCAGGGTGATACACTACCTATGAGGTACTCCCCAAGTCTGAAGTGCTCCCTATGTCTAAGATAACACCCAGTGGGACTGGAGAGATGGCTCAAGGGTTCAATTCCCAGCACCCACATGACAGCTCACAGCTGCCTGTAACTCCTGTTCCAGGGGATTTGATAAAAATAAATAAATTCAAAAACCGAGAACACCCAGTGTCCACGGCAATGTCCTCCTGTATCAGTTACTTCTCATTGCCTACAATCTTTATTTATTTTGTGTGTCTGCGTATTTTGACCACGTGTATATCTGTACTCCATGTATGCGCTTGGTGCCTTCAGAGGTTCTACAACCTCCAAAAGTGGCCCCAACAGCCAAGGACTAAGTGCTCAGACACCAGGCCAGTGGGAGACATTTCCACCTTCTAGCTATAAAAACGTCCCATGCCTGAGATGATTGATCCCTGTGTCTGGAGTGGTCTCCACGTCCAAGGTGATCTCCCATACTCAAGGTGAAGCCCTGCTATAATTTGGATCTGGAATGTCCTCAAATGCCCATATGTTAAAGAGTAGGTCACCAAGGTGGTATTGTTGGGAAGCGGTGAAACCTTGAAGGGGTGGAGCCTAGTGGGAGGTTTTAGGTCATTGGAGAAATGCCCTTAAAGGGACCGTGGAACACCTGCCTCTTACTCTTCCTTTTATCAGCCATGACGTCAACCATTTCCCACATGCTGGTGCAATGATCACTCTTCCCTTGCAATAAGGCCAACAATCAATGGTGATAATTAATTATGAACTGAAACCTTCAAAACTCTGAGCCCAAATGAACTTTTTATAAACGGACTATTTGTATTTGTCACAGTGATGGAGCTAGCATACATTCTGTGTCCAAAGTGACACCACATATCTAAGGTGAATGGCATATCAGAGACAACCTGCTTGTCTGAGGTCATCTTGCATGTCTGAGGTCATCATATCTGAAGTGACCCTCCATATCTGAGGTGATCTTCTATATCTGAGGTGATCATATCTGAGGCAGCCCTCCATATCTGAGGTGATCTTCTATATCTGAGGTGATCATATCTGAGGCAACCCTCCATATCTGAAGTGATCCTCCATGTCTGAGGTGATCATATTTGAGGTGACCCTCCATATCTGAGGTGACCCTCCATATCTGAGGTGACCCTCCATATCTGAGGTGACCCTCCATATTTGAGGTGACCCTCCATATCTGAGGTGATCTTCCATATCTGAGGTGACCCTCCATATCTGAGGTGACCCTCCATGTCCGAAGGGATCCTCCATGTTTGAGGTCATCTCATTGCCTGGTCCTAGCCTCATGTTTGATATGATGAGGATCTTCATCCTTCACAAAGAGAAAGGCTCTCTTATTAGTCAAGGGCTGCTCTCTCTGTTCTTCTGAGCATTAGGTTTCTCCCAGCAGGCCCTGCAGCAGGCCCTCTCACTCTATCTTCCTCTGCTCATGTGTCCCCAGCAGCCTCATCTCCTTCCAACTCTGTCAGTGGCACTGAGTGACAGCCTCTCTGCTTCCCTCCCCTGCCCCTAATGCTGTCCTGGAGTAGCATCAGGAAATGAGGCCCAAGAAGAAAGCAGGAGGCTGAGGCTGGAGAGAGGTGTGGCCGTTAGGGCCCCACCTTGACTTCACAAGCTGTGACTGCCCCGTGTTCACAGGAGTCATACCTGGCACTAATGCCTTCTCTTATTTAGTCCCCAAGCTGCGTAAGGTGTATGCCCATCCCCATTGCTCCTCTGCACAAGGCATTCCCAGCTCCCAATGTGATAGGCATCATACCTTTGATAACCCTGTCTACAGTAGGAGCTCATGGTCACCCTCACCGCTCCACCCTACAGAGCCTGGGAGAGGGAAGGGCATAAGTTATGAATGATCAAAGTCCAGGCTCCAACGGTCTCTCAGCCTCTGGAATATTCTCCCCAGCAGGAAGCTCCATTGTGGTGTGGCTGGCAAAGCGTTCCCTGAATTCTTCGGATTTCCTTCTAAACCTATAAAGGCTGGAGTAAAGGTTCTCATGGATTACCCCATACTAGTCACCCCTCTAGCCATGTCTGTTCTTTGCCTACCCTTTAGTGAGTCTGTTCTAAGCCTGCTGAGGACTGTGTGGTTTGGGGGTTTGTCGTCTCCCGCTGACTTCTTAAAGCCTAACATGGAAAAACACCACCAACTGTTCCCAGACCAAGATTGGTAGGAAATGACAAATGGACCTGACTGAGCCACCCTCCGAACTCCAGCTGAAACACTAGAGACTAGAAAAGGTTCTGTAAATACCCCCCTTAACCAAGATTTCAGTTTGGAATTGAACTGCTGACCACGACTGATCTGTTTTCAATACTGTGATGTCATATTTGAGGCAGGCTGCTTCACAAAGAAAGGAAGCTTATTTAACCCACAGACCTGGAGGCCGAAAGTCCAAGATCGGGTGGCCCTGCATTGTGTCTCTGGTGAGAGTCCGTATTGAATGGCTTCATGGCAAAGCACATCGGAGAAGGAGAGATTTCATCACCAGAAATGAAGACAGGGAGAAGGGAAATTCTTCTTCCATGGCTGTTCCTTTTAGCACCCTGACTTCAGAACTATGTGTCCCAGGCACTCAATCCCCAGCAGCCTCAATGATCCAAGGACCTCTCACTTGCCCCACCTCTTCTTAAAATGTGCACAGCCCCTCCAGTACCACCGCTGAGGACCAAGCGGATACATGTATCCATAGGAATACATGGAACTTGGAGGGACAAATCACATTGTAACACGCAAAACACACCTGTCCCTGTGTCTAGTGGGATTGTAATGGCCAGGGATCATTAAACCACGCCTTGCCAGTCAAATCTGGCCCAAGACCAGCTTTGTATAGCCTGTGAGCTAAAGGGGAAAGGGAGAGGAAAGAAAGCCCAGGCTGCTACTGCAAACCCACAAAGGAAGCTCATAAGCCAGAACTGTCTACTCTCCAGCTCTTTGCAGAAAAGGTTCGCTGCGTCCTGCGAATAACCTAGTGTTTGGTAGCACTACAGTTACTAGACTCTTGACCTCCTGGAGGTGGGGCAAGGAGGAAATTAGACATCTGCTAGATGTGGTGCTTGCTGAGTGGAGGGCAGTGACGATGACCGTGGAGAAAGGTGACTTATGACGTTGGACCTGGATACCCGGGAAAGGAAAAGGAACGGGCTTAGGACAATTTCCCATTTAAGACAAATTTTGAAAGCCTCGGGGCCTCTAAGGCAGCTTGGGAATTTTTCAGCTCCCATAGAACTGGTTAGATTATTGAAAATCAGACCTAGAACCGGATGACAAGGGTCAGAGACCCGCATCCCAGCCCTGACAGGCATTCGATGTTCATATCAGCCAGTGAGGGCATAACCCTGACCCTGTGATGTGGCTTGTTGGGTAGGTGGGCTAAGCATCTGACCCCTTCAAGTCTCCAGAGGCCTCCATCAAGCAGGAGCAATTACTTCCCCAGAGGGCACTGCGCTTGCCTGATCCCTCCCGTGGGGCAGGTGCCTGTAGGATGGTATTTGGCTTAAGCCCCTAACCTTCCCACACCTCTCAGGTTACAGGCCTCCAGCCAGGAGCAGTTCAGAGCTTGCCAGAGCCTAAGCTCCGCTCTGGCAGGAGCCTGTCCACTAGCCATGGCCCTGCAGAGCTGGCTGACCTGTGCTGGGGGCCTCCACAGGCACATACAGTATAATGGGTCTTCACTGAGCCACAGAGATGGAGGACAGGGCTCAAAGGACATTCAGCTCTCCTCTGTAATGTGGAGCGTGGTGTCTGCAGTCTCTGGGGGAGGCACCAGGAACTAGTTCTACTCCAACAGAGTGAGAGTAAATGTTTAACAGCTGGCTCTCTAAAGAAAAAAAAATGAAAGGAAAGAAAGCCAAAGGTTTACAGCATGTGCCCATTTCTTTGGTTAAAAAAAAAAAAAGTTCCACTGTGGCCAAATCTAAGTTGTCACTATGACCCCATTAGCAAAGTGGCAAAAAACCAATCAAGGCCACGTACACGGAGAGACACTCAGTCCCCAGCCCTGGCTCGGATCAGCATGGGTACCAGAGCACGTTCTTAGAAAATAGGAGTTGTCTCTGCTCAGCTGCAAGGAGGAATCACCTTTCTGGAATTCGTTAGCTAGGGAGCAATCTTCCAGGCTCTGTTAGGAGTGAAAGTGGGGCCATGGTCACCAAGTGCCCTCAATCAAGTGTTCCTCACTAGTCACCTTTCAAGGCCACGGAGACCTCAAGCTCCTTAAATGGGGACTTTGCTGGAAGGCAGCCACACAACAAAATGATAGCTGCGGATTTGTCACAGCGGCAGGGACTGGAAACCACTCCTGTTCTTGGTGGACACAAGGTGTCCTCTCAAGGCAGCGAGGGCTGATGGAACCCCTGTCCCAGGGCAGCGGTATGCCCAGGTGTTAAGGTTTCGATGGAGGTCACTGAGTGTTTCCTTTATCTGGTCCCTACACTTCTGATGCACTAGCTAAGTACTCAGAGTCACAAGCCTGCTTCAACCTGGCCATTCTGGCCTCCAATGGTTGACCTTGGGGTCAAAGGTCTGGAAGTCTTGGAATATCTTGTTCTGATTCTAGATGCTAAAGGGGGCAAGGCTTGTTGTGGAATGACTCCACCTGAAACACTTAACTTGAAGCCAAATATTGGGTGGAGAAACTCAGGTTTGTGAACTATTCTTTTAAAATGAATTCACCTTACAGCGAGATATGTATGTCACCTGTCTCTGTGTGAGTATATACAAAACAAACAAACAAACAAACAACAACAAAACCAAACCAGGTATCTTAGTTAGGGTTTCTATTGCTTCAATGAAACACCATGACCAAAAGGCAAGTTGGGGAGGAAAGGGTTTATTAGGCTTATACTTCAGCATTGCTGTTCATCACTGAAGGAAGTCAGGACAGGAACTCAGACAGGGCAGGAACCTGGAGGCAGGAGCTGATGCAGAGAACATGGAGGGTGCTGCTTACTGGCTTGCTTCCCATGGCTTGTTCAGCCTGCATTCTTATAGAACCAAGACCACCAGCCTAGGGATGGCACCACCCACCATGGGCTGGACCCTCCCCCTTTCTCACTAAATGAGAACATGACTTCACTGGATCTCAAGGAGGCATTTCCTCAACTGAGGCTCTTCCTCTGATGACTCTAGCGTGTGTCAAGTTGACACACAGAACCAGCCAGTACATCAGGCGAGACTTCCAGGGGAGGGATTGGGACACCCACCCAGCCACGAGCTCTCCAACCTGCCCTACCTACACATGCTGGGTGAAGACGGCACAGACGTTGTGGGAGTGGCCTCCCGATGACTGGCCCAGTTTAAGACCCACTCCGTGAGAGGGAGTTCATCCTGAGGGCCAGGACCCGGAGGACCCTGGATCCCAGAGGTGGGATACCCCCGAGACCTAGGACAGAACCCACCACAACTGACAAACAAAAAGTCAATGAAATGACTCCTAATGGCAATCTGCTATACTCATAGATTGGTGCCTAACCCAGTGTCATCAGAGAGGCTTTACCCAGTAACTGATGGCAACATATGCAGAAACTCACAGCCTAACGTTAGACAGAGCTTGGAGAATCCTGCAGAAGATGGAAAGGAAGGTTTGTAGGAGCCACAGAAACCCACAGGTTTTTAGCTCGTTCCAGAGATGCCCCCAAATTCCAGTTGTCTCTCCCAGTACTCGCTCCCTCCATCCTCCTACCTGATCCTTTCTTCCTCCCCATCCTGGCCCCTCTCCCTATCCACTGGCAATGTCTATTTTATTTCTCATTCACAGGGAGATTCACGCATTCCCCCCTTGAGCCCTCCTTGTTACTTATCTTCTCTTGGTCTGTGGATTGTAGCACAGTTATCCTTTACTTTATGGCTAATATCCACTAATGATTGAATATATACCATGTTTGTCTTTCTGGGTTTTGGTGACCTCACTCAGGATCATCTTTTCTAGTTCTATCCATTTGCCAGCAAATTTCATGATGTCATTGTTTTTAATAGCTGAGTAATACTCCACTGTGTAAATGTACCACATTTTTAATAAAATCTCTTCTTTGGTGAGGGACATCTAGGTTGTTTCTAGTTTCTGGCTATTATGAATAAAGCTGCTGTGCACATAGTTAAGCAAGTGTCCTTGCGGTATGGTGGAGCGTCTTTGGGTATATGCCCAGGAGTGATATAGCTGGGTCTTGAGGCAGATCAATTCTCAATTTTCCGAGAAACATTAGTTTCCAAAGTTTGCATTTCCATTAGAGATGGAGGAGTGTTCCCCTTGCTCCAGTCCTCACCAGCATGAGCTGTCACTTGTGGTTTTGATCCTAGCCATTCTGACAGGTGTAAGATAGAATCTCAGTGTTGTTTTGATTTGCATTTCCCTGATGATTTGATTTCCCTGATGAAGGATATTGAACATTTCTTTAAGTGATTTTTCACCCTTTTGAGATTCCTCTGTTAAAAATTCTCTATTTAGATCTGTACTCCATTTTTTAATTGGATTATTTTGTTTTTTGATGTCTAGTTTCTTGAGTTCTTTATATATTTTGGCGATCAGCCCTCTGTCAGATGTGGCGTTGACGAAGACCTTTTCCCATTCTGTAGGCTGCCGTTTTGTCCTTTTGATAGTGTCCTTTGCACTACAGGAGATTTTCAGCTTTGTGAGGTCCCATTGTAAATTGTCATTTTGGTGTCTTCAACATTGGTGTTCTGTTCAGGAAGTTGTCTCCTGTGCCAGTGCATTCAAGGCTAGTCCCCATGTATTCTCTTCTATCAGGTTCAGTGGATCTGGTTTTATGTTGAGGTCTTTGATCCACTTGGACTTGAGTTTTGCGCAGGGTGACAAATATGGATCTTCTACATGCCAACATCCAGTTAGACCAGCACCATTTGTTGTAGATGCTTTCTTTTTTTTCCATATAATTTTAACTTCTTTTGTCAAAAATCAAGTGTCTATAGGTGTGTGGATTTACTCCGGGTCTTCGATTTGATTCCATTGACCAACCTGTCTGTTTTTATGCCAATACCATGCAGTTTTTAATACTATCATGCAACTCCTTTTAAAGGCAATTTTTGATGGCATCTTACCCTTGTTGCCAGTGGTCTTGTTGGGAGTGGGCCAACTGTTTCTAGGTACTTAGTGTCTTATTCAGAGAATTAAAAAAAGGACACAGTAAGATAGCAAGAAGTTATGCTTAAAGAGACAGTACAAAGCACACTACAAGGGAACTAGAGTGTCCAAGAGCAGCGGTTATCGTCCCAGACTCCTTTTATGGGTCTAAGAGGAGGAGGACAATAAAGAGGAGGAAGACGGAGAGAAGGAGGAGTTGGTTTCTAAGGTTGTAGTGTGGGTGGTTCTCTGTTTTGAATGACAGGTTTAGGTTATGTAAGTCTTTATTATGCATGTCCTTTCTTACAGTGTGTGTGGTTTTAATCATATGCACACCCGTTTATACAGGCAGAAAATAATAGCCCCCTAAAAGTTCATTCAGAAGATACATTTTGCTTTACTGTACACACACCCAAAACTAGTTCATGCTGGATCATCCCCTGTCTCTAGTTCCCATATGTGTCCTCAGCCATGCGTGAAAGGAAAGTAACCATGAAAGGGGAGTTATCAAGAGGTTACCAGGGGAGGAGAGACCTGCTGTATAGTTTGGAGTAGTGTGTGTGTGCAGTTTGGTGCTGGTGGGAGGTTCCAGGGTGGGCCGTAGACTCTCTAAAAAGGGTGCGGGTGCAGTTCAAGCCAAGTAGATCCCTGGGTTGCTAAGATCCCCTACACTTTCCTGCCTCAACCTTAGGTAACCTGTAGTTTTCAGAGTTCTCCTCAATTAGGAGTTCACTTAAAATAAGAGTTATTTCCCTGTCTTAGTTTGGGTTTTTATTGCTGTGAAGAGACACCATTTTTGGTTTTTTGAGACAGAGTTTCTCTGTGTAGATTTGGAGCCTGTCCTGGAACTCACTCTGTAGACCAGGTTGGCCTTGAACTCACAGAGATCCACCTGCCTTGCCTCCCCATTGCTGAGATTAAAGGTGTGCCACCACTGCCCGGCTGACCACAGCAACTCATATAAAGAAAACCTTTAGTTGAGATGGCTCACTTACAGTTTCAGAGGTTCAGTCCATCATCATCATGGAGGGGAGCATGGCGGCGTGCAGGCTGACGTGGTGCTGGAGCTGAGAGTCCTTACACATTGACTCAGAAGCAACAGGAAGTCAACTGATTGTCACACTGAGGGAAACTTGAGCAAAAGAGACCTCACAGCCCACCCCCACAGTGACACCCTTCCTCCAACAAGGCCACACCTCCTAATAGTGCCACTCCCTTCGGGAGCCATTTTCTTTCAAACCACCACATCCCCCCCTTGTCTCAGCGGTAAGCTTTGTTCCATCGCGGAGCACACAGATTTGGTGTGTGAAGGTCCTGCTGGTTGTGGAAAGGCCTCCCTGGCTGTGCTGTGTCATGGTGGACAGTGTTATGGCAGGAACACATGAGGAAGAGGATCACATGGTGAGACAGGAAGCTAGACGAGGTAGAGGGGCCAGTGGAACTCTTTAAAAGAACTTCCTCTAGAGACTAACTTGGGGTTCCTTGAGAGCAACCTTAACTCCTTTCAAAGATGGAACCCCCAGTGGCTTAAGGGCCTACCACTAGGTCTCAGCTTTAATTTTTTTTAGGTTTGTGTGTGTGTGTGTGTGTGTGTGTGTGTGTGTGTGTGTGTGTGTGTGTGAGTGTGGCCAGGGACCCCCATCTCCACCACCATGAAAAGACTGACCCACTTTCTGTAACAATGTTTTTTGTAGCAGTCCAGCTCTTTGTTTGGTTTGTATAGGAGCCCTGCGGCTGGTCTCAGGTTGTACTGGGCGTGTTTTAGCTGCATGGGGGAGAGTCTTTGCCTGTAGGAAGAAAGCTTTGGTGTAGCTCTCCCCTGACATCTCACCTTTTTTCTTTCCGGAAAATTTTGAAGACTGTGGTTTCCTTTTTCAGATTTCCACTTCTCGGCAGACACAAAGCCAATAGTGAACAATGGGAGTACTCTGAATGCATAGCCCCCAGCTGCTAATGGGTTCATTCTGGCCAGATGGGAACCAGCTCCTGTCCCTGCCCTATCCCCAATGCAATCACCTTGCAGACAGCAGGCTCACACTCAAGCCCAGCATAGCCCACATTAACTATAAGAGGACAAATCAGGGTAGACTGAGCATTTGTGGAGAACTTTCTAAGGCCCGGCAAGTTGAATGCTTTTTTGTTTGTTTGTTTGTTTGTTTATAACATTTTATTACACTCAATAAAAACAGCCACTCCATGCTCCTCCTGTATGAGGACCCCTGAGAGTCCCCAGAATGAGCCTGGCCTCATTCAGCAGCTTCTTGGAGTGGTGCAGACCTGATTCTTTTTTTCCCTCAATGCCAGCATTATGCCCAGTATCATCTGTCCTAAATTTATAACAATTGCAAAGCACATATAAAATTTATCCATTTAGACTGAACAAAGAAAGTGGCCTATATTGCTAAACAAATATTGAGAAAACATGCCTAGATCTCTGTCTCAGGAAAGACCAGTTATGGGCATGTCTTCCCTATCATGGACTCACCTCAGGAGTAATGTTTCAACTGGCCAAGTGTCAATAACTTCTGGAAAGCCTAGGTCCTGTGGCCATACCTATCCAGTCCTGGGCTAGATCTGCCATCAGCTAGCCACAAAATGCTGATAAACTCCTTGGGCCTCAGTGTTCTCCTCCACAAAATGGATCCTGGCTGCTCCTTGGAGGGTTTGTGTGTGTGTATGTATTTGTGTGTTTACAAGAATGCAGGTGGGCGTGTATATACATGCATATACATATTGAGAGCAGAAGTTGACACCACGTGTCTCTCTCAATCACTCTTTTTGTCTGTCTAGGCAGGGCCTCTCAATGAACCTGAGTTTGGAGCGTGTGGAGCCGGCTGGTTTGCTCAGGGGACCACCTAAGGAGGACCACCACCCCTGCTTGGCTTTTGTGTGGGTACTTAGGATGCAACTCTGGTCCTCACATCTGTGCAGCAGGAGTTTCATCATCCACTGAGCCCTCTCTCCAACCTTGATATATGTATTTAATTCATATATATTTAATTCACATATACATTTAATATATATAAATTAAAAAGCCACCGTGATAAAGCATGTAGCATGGAACTGAACAGCTCTTCTACTTAAAAAAAAATTTTTTTTTTTTTTCTGAGACAGGGTTTCTCTGTGTAGCTTTGCGCCTTTCCCTGGAACTCACTTGGTAGCCCAGGCTGGCCTCGAACTCACAGAGATCCGCCTGGCTCTGCCTCCCGAGTGCTGGGATTAAAGGCGTGTGCCACCACCGCCCAGTTAAAATTTTGTTTAAATTACTTACTTATTCTTATTTTACATGCATTGGTGTTTTGCTTGCATATATGTCTGTGTGAGGGTATCAGATCCCATGGAACAGGAGTTACAGACAGTTGTGAGCTGCCACGTGGTTGCTGGGAATTGAACCCAGGTCCTCTGGAATTGCTGAGCCATCTCTTCAGCTCCAAGCTTTTCTGCTTTTAAGCACACATCATTTTGCACAACTTTGGTTCGGTGCTACCAGCTCGGAACCAAACACTAATAGCACCAGCCTGTCGGGACAGCCCACATTCAAACGGCACCGTTATCCCAAGGGATGAGACGTGGCGTCTCATCGTGGTTTGATTTGCATTTCTTTGACAAGGTTATGCTTATGTGTATGTGTGGGTGAGTACTTGCCACGGGGCACGTGTGGAGGTCAGAGGGCAACTTTTGAGAGTCAGGTTTCTCCTTCCTTGCCGGCCCTTGCTGAGGCAGGGTCTGTCTGCCTTGTTTCTTGCTGCTGTGCTGTGAACTCCAGACTAGCTGGCCAATGAGGCTCTGGGAGATCCTCCTGCCTCCACTTCCCGTCTAGTCCTAGGAGTGTTGGGATGCATGCGACCACCTCTGGCTTTTTATGTCGGTCCCTGAGAATCAAACTCAGATGGTCAGGTTTATGCATGGTTTACCTGCCGAGTCATCTCTCAGCCACTTGACTTGCATCTCCCCAGGTACTGACGCTGGCCCTCTGTCCTTCCACAGACTTGGTCACTTGCCTGTTGTCGGCTGGGGTCTTTTCTTGTCTTATCCAGTTCTGAGGATTAAATGAGACAGTTCCTTAAACGTTCACAGCGTGGCTTCTGGAGCATGGTGCCAACTGATAGCTGGCAGCAGTGAGATCTAAAACTGCCTTGATGGGAAACATCACTTGACAGAAAACCGAAGGCGGACGTGACCAGCGGGCTCCTGCCCTTGCTCACTTCGGACCTTCCCAGGCCTCGAGGGGCCACACACTACTACTCACTTCACATTTCCTACTTCTCAGGGTTCCGGCTAGCACTGCCGAGCTTGGACTCTGCACATTGCTGGGTCCTACAGGGGAGCATGGCATGTCAGCTTAGGGTCTGATTTACCAGAATCAAAACAGATAGGAGGAACTCTTGGAAACATGGTAAAACTTTGTAAATAGTCTGAGAATACTTCAGCCTAGTCCTCTGCTCAGCACAGTGTATACAATACACTTGATTTTGTTTTAATAGGAAAAAAAAAAAATGAACGCAAACTGAAGGACTCCTGAGCTGCTTATCCAGGGATGCTCATGATGACTCCCACGTCATCTGGTCCTGGAAGACTACTTACCCAGGAAGGATTTTGATGACTCCTTTTAAATGGGGGCTGTCATCCTCACCCCCTGCTCCCCGAGGCTGCCCAAGCATCCCTGGCCTCACTGCTCTGGCCCACCTACCCAACTAATTTTCCTATCCTTTTGCCCATGGGCTAGGCTCTGAGCCTACCAAACAAGCCTGTTCATCACCCCTGAAGCATGCTCAAAATTCCCTTTCTCTAATGCGATATTCTTGAAATCAAATCAGTATCACTGCAGAATGGAAACAACATTGGCGAAGATACAGGAAATGATCCCGGCAATCTTCAGTGTTGACACGAACAGGGAGCTCTACCTAGGAAAGGAACTAATGCTCCATCTAAACGGCTGGTAGCCGTTTGAGAATGCTCTGCCTCCGTGGTCAAGATTTATCCCTGTTTTCAGGTCTGAAATTCTAATGGAAAGGCTCCTGCTTGGGTCAGCCCTCACATCCAGTTGTCTGATCCATTCCCCTCTGGATCTTGTGGGTCCTAGATGTAGTTCTCTGTCTCTGTCTATGTCTC
This sequence comes from Peromyscus maniculatus bairdii, assembly GCF_049852395.1. NCBI lineage: Eukaryota > Metazoa > Chordata > Mammalia > Rodentia > Cricetidae > Peromyscus > Peromyscus maniculatus. The sequence continues at coordinate 9,548,260 of NC_134864.1, forward strand.
TGTCTCTCTCTGTCTATGTCTCTGTCTCTCTCTGTCTATCTCTCTCTCTCTCTCTCTCTCTCTCTCTCTCTCTCTCTCTCTCTCTCTCTCTCTGTGTGTGTGTGTGTGTGTGTGTGTGTGTGTGTGTGTGTGTGTGTGTGTGTGTGTGTTTTGCCTGGTCCCTGATGTCTGTGCTGGAATGCCAGCAGCTTTTAAAGTACTGTATGTGTTCTCTTAGTGGGCCAGGAAGGTCCCAGAGAGGTTCTGCTGTGAATTGACTCTTGTCTTCTGCTGGAGTAGGAGACTGGGCTGGGTTCTGGAACAGCCGTCTATCACCTTGCTGTCTTTGAGAAAGAGGAAGATGGCTGGTCTTGCATAAGAGTGGGCTACCTCCAGAGGCCTGGCTATTCGGGAGAATCGGGGACATTTGCCTAGATAGTCCTTACCCAGTCCAAGGGGCCCTGTTGCTTCTCAATTGGGAATGTGGCCTTGGAACAGTCTGCCTCTTAGAGGTGAGAATTAAGCCTTCTTGGAACTCCACTACCTGGGAATTAATTTTGGATTTGATTCTCAGCCAGTTCTGTTTGGGGGCTGCAAGTCTCTGGGCTGTCATGAAGGTCCCAGCCTCTGTAGGCATCCTCAACAGACCAAGGGATTCCGAGTCCTTTCAAATAGTGGAGATGGTGCCCCCTGCTGGTACGCTGCCTAACCTCACCACAGTGTAGACTGCCCCTCTGGGATCTATCCTAACAGCGGTGGGGACTGGCAGTTCTCAGTCTCTGAACCCTTGGTAGTAGTTTACCTCTGAAGCCTCATTTTAGATTCTTCTTCCTGAGACCTCTTCTTGTAGAAAATTCTGGAAACTGGGCTTTCATTCACCAATTTCTTGAATATAGGCTGCCTGGGGCTGTGGGACTGAGAAAAACAACTTTGGCCAGGACTCCCCAGAGAGAAGCAAGGGCTGTGATCTGAGGGGGCACCTGGTGACATGCCATAGCATTCACCAGGCCACTGTTCAAGACTTCCTCCATCCATCCATTCATCCATCCATCCATCCATCCATCCATCCATCCATCCATCCATCCAATATGTCTAGGGTGTCCTGAGGAGACATCTAGGGTCCCAGCTGCCTTCTGGAAGCTTGCATTCTGGCCAGAAGAGGCAGTACAGGCCTAGAGACAGCCAACACGAATAAAGCAGGGCTGAATCATAGGTTTATGGGTGTGGCAGGTAGGGATATAACTCCCTGTGAGCCTGGGTAGCCAAGATTCAGGTAACTGTGTGGAGTACATGGGAGACAGGAAGGCCAGGGACTCCCCATTGTGTCAGAGGCACCGCAGGTTTTGTCATTGGCCTGGGATGCATCTTCCGATTCTTGCCCGCCAAGATTTCTCACACCAGCAGAAATCTCTAAGTTATCTGTGCCCTGCAAATAGCGCTTAGTTAACCTATTAGTTAGTTAACCTATTAGTTAGTTAGTTTTGGACCTTAGTTAACTTTGGACACTAGTCAATTAGATTTTTATGGTGTTTGCTTAAGACTTAAGCAGAAGGAGAATTCTTTTAAAATAAAGATTTCTTTATGTATGAGTGCTCTATCTGCATGTAAACCTTTATGTCACAAGAGGGCATCAGATCTCACTACAGATGGTTGTGAGTCACCATGTGGTTGCTGGGAATTGAACTCAAGACCTCTGGAAGAGCAGCCAGTACTCTTAACCACTGAGCCATCTCTCCAGCCCCCAGAAGGAGATTTTTTTACCCTTTATTTGAGAAATAGGATACATGCCTTTGTTCCTCTCTCCGGCAAAGTGCCATGTGATCATTAGTTTTAACTGTTATCTGACACAATCTAGAATTACCTGGGAAGAGAGCATCGGTGCAGAATTATCTAAATTGGTTGGTCTATGGACATGTCTGTGGGGAATTTTCTGGATTACATTAATTGATATAGGAAGACCCAGCCCACTGTGGGTGGCACCATTCCATACTCAGGGTATGCTGAAGTGTATGAAGGTGGAGAAATGAGTTGAGCAGGAGCTTGTGTGTACTGATCCTTGCTTTTGGCACTCGACTGTGGATGAGTTGTAACCAGTTCTTTCATGCTCCTGTCATGGTGACAGCCCTGCCATGATAGACTCTAATCCGGAACTGTGGGCCAGATTAAACCCTTTCTCCCTTATGTTGCCTCTGTCAGAGGCAACAGAAAAGAAACCAAGGCATGTGCCTAAACAAATGATTCTGTATGTGTCTCCATGGGTTTAAACCTACTTAAACCTACTCCTTCAGATCCCTGTTGTTGTTTGTTTTTACTCTTTTGGGGAGCCCACCACCCAGCTCCCAAATAAATCACACATTGAGGCTTATTATTTCTTATGAATGCTCGGCCTTAGCTTGGCTTTTCTTAAATTATCCCGTCTACCTTTTGCCTCTGGGCTTTTCCTGTTCTCTTCCTTATGTAAATCTTACTCTTACTCTGTGGCTTGCTGTGTAGCTGGGTGGCTGGCCCCTGATGTCCTCTCTGGCTACTACTCCTTTTCCCCCAGATTTCTCCTTCTATATATTCTCTCTGCCTGCCAGCTCTGCCCATTCTTTCTCCTGCCTCGCCTTTGGCCGTTCTTTATTAGACAGTCAGGTGTTTTAGACAGGCACAGTAACACAGCTTCATAGAGTTAAACAAAAGTAATGTAGCATAAACGTAGCATAAACAAAAGTAACACACCTTAAAATAATATTCTACAATAGATTCTCCAGGCCCAGGGCTTCTCATAAGAGAGACTCAAGTCATGATGCACTGGGCGCTGATTCTGTCTTATGGGGCAGGGATCCTTTCAGGTTTCCACACAGGGTGAGATTGCAGGGCTCTCCTGAGCATCTTAAGTGCAAATCCTTCATGGCTTGGTAAAGTGACTGGAGGCTTCGAAGAGCAGACTTGTCTGCTGCACAGCTGAAGGCAAAGGTTCCTCTCCAGTGCTGGGTAAACTTCAGTCCCAGAGGTGATTGAGAGAGAAGACAGTCACCCCAAAATGAGAAATCAGAGGGTATGTAGATGTGTTTCCCACAAAGACATCCCAATTTCATTCCTACCTCTGACAATTTCAAACTTATAAAAAATTAATAGTTACTACTTATTGAGAGATAGATCTAGATTATAATGAAGTATAAGGAATTAGAAAAACTCTCCTACAAACCACAACACCTGGAAATATTTCCCAGAGCCTGAAACTACTGGACGTTTTCAAAGTCACACACACACACACACACACACACACACACACACACACACACACTACTGCCACATTGTATAAGGAACATTGTAACGTTCTTTTTTTTTTTTAATTAAAACCATGGTAGACTTTTAAATTACAGCCAGATTATTAAGAACCCTTTGAAAGAGCATCTCTAATCACAATTTAGTCACTATTCAACAAATAGTTACCAGGTGCCCGTGAGGGTTAATGTTATCACTGAGTTGGCTTTTGTGGGGTTGTATTGTTCGTTTTTGTCAACTTGACACAAGCTAGAGTCAGCTAGGAAGAGGGACCCTTAACTGAGAAAAAAATGTCTCCATCAGATTGGCCTGTAGGCAAATCTGTGAGGGCATGTTCTTGACTAATGAAAGTGCCACCCCCGGGCAGGTAGTATAAGAAAGGTAACTGAGCCAGCCACAGGGAGCAAGGCAGGCAGCAGCACTCCTCCATAGCTCTGCTTCAGTTCCTGCCTCCAGGTTCTTGTCTTGAGCTCCTGCCTGGCTTTCCTCAAGGATGGACTTCCTCCCCAGGTTGCTTTTGGCCATGGCCTTTATCACAGCAGGAGAAAGCTAGCTAGGACAAGCTCTAAAGCCACCTAGGTGACAAAATTGTGGGCATGCCCGAGAGGGAGTTTCTAGGTTGGGTGCCCTGAATGTGGGCAGTGTCATCCCACGGCCTGAGGTCCTGGACTGAATAGGAAGGAACACGGCAACAAAGCAGCAGCGTACACCTCTCCCTGCATCCTGACTGTGGACACCGTGGGCCAAGTTGCCTCTGGCTCCATGCCATCCTTGTCAGGAGGGACTGTACTCTGCAAAAGCGAGCCAAAACAGACCCCTGCTTGCTTATGTTGCTCTTGTCAGATCTCTTATGGCAACAATGAAAGAGAGAGTGCCTGTGTATGTCTGAAGTGTTGAAGGGAGAAGGGACTGGGGCCTGACAGAGCAATTGGGCCACTAGGGAAGACAAAAAGCAAGGGTCATGAGTCTTATCTTGCATTATTTTAATAAAACTAATACTTTGATGAAAATGATGTACAGCAACAGATTGAAGAGTTCAAATGTGGTCTACTTTTAAACAATATTTATCTTTATTATTTTAAATTTTGGTGACTGTGCGTGTCTTCAGGTGGGTATGTATACATGAGTGCAGGTACTTGTGGAGGCCAGGGACATTTGATCCTCCAGATCTAGAATTACAGACAATTATGAGCTACCTAACATGGGAGCTGGGAACTAAACTCAGGTCCCCTGGAAATGCAGCAAATTATCTTAACCCATGAGCCGTCTCTCTAGTCCAAACATGGTCTACTTGTGATGCTCAAAAGATGGCAAGGATGTATATCTATGAAGATCAGGGATACAAAAAGCCTGGGCTCATGCTGGCTAATGTTGGCTCATGACCAAAGAGTCCAGTGAAGGTACGATCACAGCCTGGGTTGCTATGCCAACAGACCTGTGTCTCCCAGGCTGCAGATAGAATTTGTTTACTTTTGTTGATCACCCCATGAACAGTTTATTTGCCATCCATCTCCCCATCTGGTTTCTACAATGAACATGTGAACAGAGACAGCCACTGTGACCTTGGAACATGATCTGGAAAGTGAAAAGAATGATCCCTCCACTGGCAGGTTTGGGCAAGTCTCAGAGACCAAGTATGCATGGACCCTGACACACAGCAAGGGCCAAATAAACAGTGAATATTTATTATGCGGTACTCATTCATGTGTGAAGCATGCCACAAATATTTGCTGAGTTCCCAAATGCACTGGCAATGTGTCCTGTCCTAAGCTCTGAGTTCCTCAAGGGCTTGCTAAAGTTCTGCCATTGGCCAGGTTCCTGGCAAAGTCTCACTCTGTCCTGGAGCAGGTAGGCTTTGCTTTGCTGAACATGTTGCTTTTCCACTGTCTACCCTGGGCTGTAGCTGGAGTTTTCTCCAGTCTTGCCCAGCCCCACGGACCCCACAACCACTTATAAAATAATCACTCAGAAGCTCATATTAATTAGACTGCTCAGTCATTAGCTCAGAACTACCACTGTCTAGCTCTTACACTTAAACTCAGCCCATTTCTGTTCATCTATACCTTGCCACATGGCTCATGGCTTACTGGTAACTTACATCTTGCTACTTATGGCCGTGGCTGGCAGCATCTCCTCCCTCAGCCTTCTTCTACCCAGCCTTCTCCTCTCTCCTTGTCCTGCCGACACTATCCTTCCTGCCTGGCTACTGGCCAATCAGCATTTTTATTTATCAATCAATCATAGAAACATATATTCACACCATCAGGACACCCCACAGCACAGGACAAGTGAGTCCCATAGGCTGGCTGTAGACCAAGGACCATGGGCCACACAGAACCTATTGGGATGCTCTAGCCTAAACAGGGTATGACAACCTGCACCACATGTTTGGGGGCTCAAATTTGTATGCTAGATATCTAAAGTCAAAGTGTTGATGGGGTTGGTATTGTTCCGTGTTGTTGTTGGTATTTTAGTCTTTTTTGAGGGGCTTGCCACCCAGCTCCCAAATAAAGCACACATGGAGGCTTATTCTTAATTATGAATGCCCGGCCTTAGCTTAGCTTAGTTTCTTTATTAGACCATCAGATGTTTTAGACAGACACAGTAACACAGCTTCACAGAGTTAAACAAATGCAGCATAAAAGTAACACACCTTTAAATACTCTACTACAGTTCTGAGGATCTTCTCCTTGGCTTGTATATGTCCACCCTATCCTTGTGACCTTACATGCTCATCACTCTCTGAGTGTGTGTGTGTGTGTGTGTGTGTGTGTGTGTGTGTGACTGTCTGTCTGTCTGTCTGTCTGTTTGCCTGTGTCCTAATCTCTTCATAAGAGGACACCAGTCAGATTGGATTTGGATTCAATGACCATTTAATTATAATCAACTTTTTAAAGTTCCTGTTTCCAAACCGAGTTGCCTTCCAAGGTACTGGGGATTTGAGCACAGGATTTTAGGAGGACATGATTCAGCCCATAAGACAAAGGTTTCGTTGTGACGGAAAGCAACTGAAGATTATGTCACCAAAAAGGGATGATGAGAGACTGGAAAGAGGGGTCAGTGGTTAAAGAGCACTGGCTGCTCTTCCAGAGGACCCAGTTTTGATTCCCAGTACCCATATGGTGGATCACAACTGTCTGTAACTCTAGTTCCAGGGGACCCCAAGCCCTCTTCTGGCCTCCATGAGCACTGTACACACATGGTGCACAGACAAACATACACAGTAATCAGAGGTTTCTGTCCCACCAGCAACTCCCAAATACTAGTCAGCTGTTTACCAGATTATTGACTTGGAGGTTTAATATAAATTATAAATGCTTGGCCAGTAGCTCAGGCTTATTACTAACTAGCTCTTATACTTAATTTAACTCACAATTGTTATCTATATAGCTTTTCTTAGCATAGCATTCTCGTCTTGCTTCCTCTGTGTCTGGCTGGTGACTACTGACTCCACACTTCCTCTTCCTTGCGTTCTTAGTTTGGTCACCCCACCTATGCTTCCTGCCTGGCTGCTGGCCAATCAGAGTTTTATTAAACCAATTCAAGTGACAAAGCTTTACAGTGTACAAGATATTCCACAGCAGATGCATACATAAATAAATAATAAGTTAAAACAATGTATAATTGTCCTACTTTCCTTTCTGTCCCTGTGACAAACACACAACCCAACGCAACTTTGGACAGAAAGGTTTTATTTGGCTCACAATTCTGGATCACAGTCCATTATCAAAGGAAGTCAAGGGAAGTCAAGGCAGGAGCCTGAAGGCAGCTGCCCGTTGGTCTATAAAGTCCTACCTCTGAGCAGGGAAGTCACAGCCAAAGAAAGGTGGCAGGCATCACAAAAGATACTGCTGGCTCATGCTCAGCCTTTTCTCTTTTTTTCTGTTGTTTTTTAAGGGTCTCTCTATGTAGTCCTGGATGTCCTGGAGCTCACTATATAACCAGGCTGGCCTCGAACTCACAGGAATCCTCCTGCTTCTGCCTTCCAAGTACTGGGATCAAAGGTGTACGCTACCACATCTGACTCAGCTAGCTTTCTTATACAGCCTAGGATGGTTCTGCCTACAGTGGGTTGGTCTGTCCTACATCAATCAACCATCAAGAGAATCCCCCACACACAGACCCACAGGCCAATCTGATGTAGGGAATTCCTCAATTGCGATTCCCTTTCTAATTACTGTAGGTTATATCAAGTTTACCATTAAAATTAACCAGTGCAGTAATCAATCTAAGTAGCTATTGATAGATGAATGGATAAGCAAAATGTGATATACACAGAGGAATATTCTGCCATAAAACAAAGAAATCAACAATAAGTATGGACCTAGAGGACATTGTGTTAAGTGAAATAAGCCAGGCACAGAAGACAAATGCCACATGTAGAATTTAAAGTTGAATTCATAGAATGAGAGCATAAAAGGGTACTGGTAGAGGCTGTAGGAGGAGTCTGACTTTCAGTTACATAGGGTGAAAAGAGACTTCATGTTTATTTTATAGTATAGTGGCTATGGATCATATCAACACATTGCACACCAAATTATTGCTGAGAGACTAGATCTTAAATAGTCTCATCATAAAGTGATACGGCCGGGCGTGGTGGCGCACGCCTTTAATCCCAGCACTTGGGAGGCAGAGGCAGGCGGATCTATGTGAGTTCGAGGCCAGCCTGGGCTACCAAGTGAGCCCCAGGAAAGGCGCAAAGCTACACAGAGAAACCCTGTCTCGAAAAAACCAAAAAAAAAAAAAAAAAAAAAAAAAAAAAAAAGAATAAAAAAAAATAAAAAATAAAGTGATACGTATGGGAGGCATGTTAATTGTCTGAATTTAAACATTTTACCATTTATACAAATATCAAAATGTCATATTGTGATTTATTTTACTACAAAGCTATATAACTTTTATTTGTGACATATACTCTAGAAAAGGAAAGAAAGTAAAATAAATGCATAAATGACATAGTAAAAAATAAAACAAATATACAAAATATAACTTGCTTTAAGAGGAAGGTGGGAGTGGGAATATAAGCAAGTGTTTCCTGAGTCACCTGAAAAGCCCCCTGTTCCCCTTGCCCTGCAGAGCTGACCATGGAACCTGGAGCCTCATACATGCTAGGCAAGTGCTCTACTGCGGAGCTGCTCCCACCTGTATACTTTAGCACTCCTAGGAAGGCTGGAAGCTTGCCCCTACCTGACTCCTCCCCTCAGAAGTGGGCAGGGCTTGTGACACCCCCAGATTCACTTTCCTAGTGGGGCTCTTGACCTTGACTCTGTGTGCCCAGAGAGGAGAGCTTTCCCCCTCACTGAAGGGAAGTGTGGTCAGCAGAGAGCAGCTGAGAGGCCTTTGGGGGTGATGGGACCCGGACCCCAACCTTGCCAAAGTCCTGAAAACCTCCAGGTAGAACCTTGTGAGAGGGACAGTGCCTCTCTCTGGCTCCCTCTCTGACTGTGCCCTCCTCCAGCTTCCACAAGACTGACATGAAGCTCAGCAATGGAGGTGTCAACATCTGGAGCTGGATGCAAGTAGTGGGGACCTTGCTTTGTACCCCTGGCTGGGGAAGTAGAAGCAGCAATGACAGGCGAGGCTCCCCACTTGTGGGAGATGCCTGCTTCTGCTCTGTACTCTGCTCCATGACGGGGCTTGCAGGCTTAGAGAACACTAAGTGCGGGTTATTCAGTCTTGAATTTCAAATAAAAGAATGAAAAAAAAAAAACCTCTGCCATAAATTTATGGCAAATATTGTTTTATCTGAAATTCAGATGGTGTAGACAGCCTGTCTTGTATCTGTAGGCGAGGCTTGTCTGTGCTCTGCATGATTCCTGCTCCCGACCCTGGTACCCAAATCCAGGCCCTTCCCCAAGTCTGACCCACATCCTGGGCTCTTGGCAGATGTAAAGCTCAGCATCCTCAGGTCTTTGTCTCAGGGAATGTTTGCTACCCAGCTGGGGGAGGTAGGGCCTGGAAGCCACTCTGCTTTGTGGCTTCTGTTTCCTGGGGTGAGTCACAGCCATGGTAATCTCATTCATTCACTCGGAAACTGCTCACTTTGAAAGCCTCCCCTGCCAGTCTTTTGTGTGAGAAACCCATTCTTTGCTGTTCCTTCCCCATACTTAATCAGTTACCTTTTCCATGAATGACTCTTCACTGTTCTCTGCCTCATCTTGGGGTGGGGGGGGGGTGATTTAGGCTAGGGGCCCTACTCCGCTGACCCCTTAAGACTTGCTGGCTCCAGGCTGGCCTCTGCATCCTTTCCCTGTGGAGGCTCTGGTTCCAGTTATCTTTCCTGAAGTCAGGAATCGTTGGTTACATCTTCTGGGATCTGCTTTCTCTGTGACTAGAATGTTGTCCACTCTCTCTTCAGTATGGAGGGGTGGGCTGGACCAGCGGCAGGGGTGAGGCTCTGGAAGATGGAATTATACTCTTCAAAGGCTGCCACGTGGTTGCCTTCCCTAGGTCAGTCAGTCCTCAGAGGGACTGGGTGACAATACTTCCTGTCCTGGATCCTCTCAGAGACTTTGACACCTAGGTGGCTAGCACTCCCAAAGAGCAGTCAAATCCTATACTCTGGACCTCCACGGGGCCTCTGGGGTCCATTTTCTGTCCTGCTATCTACGGGCTGTGAGGGGATCAGGAATCACCTTCCCTTTGCATGGCCTAGGACCCAGGTCCTCAGTAAACTCCCAAGGTCAGAGGTATCTCCAAGTCCCATCTATGTTCCCATCACCCTGTCTAGCACCACAGACAAGCCAGTTGCTGATCATAACTCTCAGCCCATACTCCTAATTGGATTCTGCCCAGAGTGAACTAACTACCCAGGGTAGTAGCTATGTGGGTCTGTTCTCTTGGACAGTGTTGAGAGATAGGACCTCTGATCTCTGGATTCTGCCCACCCCAGAGACCAACTCCAGCTGGGATTCAGAAGTGAGAGGGCTCTTCAAGGAGTTTCTAGCTCCCCGGTGTGGCCATGGTAGGCAGATCAAGGGCAACGTCCTAGCTGAGTTGCCTTCAGTTTGGGAGGAAGGAGCTCCAGATCTCAGGCACAGCAGCAGCACCTGATCCTCGAGTGGCATCCAGGAGGATCACAAACCCGTGAGAACAGACTTCTCTCCTACATCGCCCGGGGGCGGAAGGCTGCAGCCTCCTACACTAAGGGCCTAGCCACTTCACAGTTTGGGGCCAGTCCTGGTGAACTAAGAGCACAGAAAATGTGGAAGGGACACAGTCTCCCCGCGTCCCTCCCTTTGGCAACATTTTCAAGATTACCCAAGTCAGAGGGTGCTGGACTGGACAGGGAATCGGAATGAAGGGATGAAAAGAGCCAATTCGGCTCTCCAAGTTAATGTGAAGTGTTATTTTCCTGGTGGGTGTTACTTTAAACTTGTCTCTTCGTACGCTTTCTTTAGAAACGATCGCTCCTTTTTCATACAGAACCGCCTGGTCTCTGGTCAGCGCCGTGCAGAGCCGGGCGGTGCGTGGGGCGGGCGGAGCAGGCTCAGGTTCAAGCAGCCACCGAGGCCGAGCGCGCGTGTCCTCCTGCGCAGCTAGAGAGGCCGGAGTGGGCTGAGCCGGGCGGGGCGCGCGTCCGTTGCCAAGGCCGCGCGGCCCTAGAGACCGGGCGCGAGTGGCGCGCGCAGGCGCAGTGGCGAGCTGCGGTGCACTGTGGGATGGGAGACCGGCGCGCCTGGACGGCGGGCATCTCGGGGCACCGGGCGGAGGCGCGGCGCGCGAGGAGGGGTGCGGGCGGCCGCGGGCGCCAGCGCCATGAACGCGGCAGTGGTGCGGCGGACGCAGGAGGCTCTGGGCAAAGTGATCCGGAGGCCGCCGCTCACCGAGAAGCTGCTGAACAAGCCGCCGTTCCGCTACCTGCACGACATCATCACTGAGGTGGGCGCGGGCTGGGTGCGGGTCAGGTCAGGTTCCGGGCGAGGCGAGGTGAGGGTAGGGTTGGGTGCGGGACTGGGTGAGGGCCGGGGTAGGGTGCCGGACCGGTTATGGGTCAGGGTAGGTGCGGGACGGGTTGAGGGTCGGGGTGAAGGTCTGAGTAGGGTGGGGGTCGGGTTAGGATGCGGGTCTGAATAGGGTGCGGGTTGGGGTGAGGGTCAGAATAAGGGTCGGGTCAAAGTGAGTATTCAGGTAGAGAGGGTCGGGTTGAGGGACCCAGTAGTGTGAGGGTCGCGGAAGGTGCCAGTCAGGGTTCAGGTCCAAGTGAGGATTAGTCAGTCCCGTGGTTGAGGTGAGGGAGGGTCGGTGTGAGGGTCAGGCCCCAGGTGCTGGTTGGAGTGAGAGTGAGGTGAGGGTGGAGGTGCAGGCCCTGGTCAGGTCAGGGTCTGGGTTGGGCTTCAGTTGGAGTCAGGGTAGAGTAGAGGGTGCTGGTCAGTGTGAGGGTCAGGATGGGTTGCAGGTTGGGGTTAGGTTGGAGGGTGGGTCATGGCCAGATGCAGGTCTGGGGCCCGGGTCTGGGGTCTAAGGTGGATTGGAGGGCCAGGCTGATAGGGGCGGGTGCTGGTCAGGGTCCGGATTCAGGGTCTGGGGTTGGTTGTAGGTTTGGCGGACTGGGATTGGCTGGCCAGGGACAGGCCAGGTTGTGGGTCGGGACCAGGGTGAGGGTCCAGGCTAGAGGTTGGATCAAGTGGTTTGGGTGGAGATGTAAGGGTCAGGGTCCAGGTCTGGAGTCCGGAGTCAGGCTGTAGGTTAGGGGCTGGGAGCTGAGGATGGGGTTGAGGTGGAGGCCTGGGTTGAGCCCTGGGACAGGGTCTGAGGCCCAGGGTCAGGGTGCTGTTAGGAGCTGGAGTGTACGTTGAAGGCCTAGAATTGGGTTCTGCTTATAGTTGAGGCCTGGGTAGGGTGGGGGTCCTTGTCTGGGGCCTGACTAAGAGCTTGGCTAGGGCCAAGGTGCCTTTCATGTTGGGAACCCAGGCCTACAAGGTCTTGGGACCTGCCTTACTTTACCACCTCTTACAAAGGAGGCTTCTGGGCTCTCCCCCAAACACTCCCCCCGCCCCAACTTGCCGTTGTATCTCTTTAGAGCATATCTTCCGTTGTTAGCAAAGCTCCAGGGAGGTACACTGGATGAGGTACACAGCATTGTACAACAGTCACAACTGTGTAGAGTGTGTCAGGGCTCCTGGTAAATCCAGAGTGTCACTGCAGGGGGTGAGCACAGTTGGCATGCTACTCCAGAGGGTACTGTAGAACTTTCAGTGTTGTGGGGACTTAGTAGTCAGTCCCCAGAGTCCAAGGTCTGCCCTGGTTTTGTCCCCGAGACTTCCTCTCAGCAGGTTGAGCACCTTAGTCTACCTATCCATTGCTTGACTCATTTGGGCCTGCCTACCTTAGCTTGTCATGGGTGCTGTTTAGGAACATGGCCCTGCCTGTTAGCTGTCTTAGGTGTGTCTAGAAACGCTCTGGAGTCCACCCGACTCCCAAGGGGGCTCCACCGACTTGTAGTCTCTCCTCCCAGACTTGAGGCACTTGTAGCATTTCCTGGGAGGTTTGAGGAAGGGACTGGTGTGTGGAGAGCCCCAGGCGGGCAGTTGCCGCCTTCCAAAATGAAGGAGTCCAGAAGAGTTAGCCAGCGTGGTGGCGGCCTGTCACGGTGGAGACTGCCAGGCCTGTGCTTTTCTTCTGTACCATGGCTCGCTGGGAGTGGACCTCATCCTGAAGGCGCTTGGGAATGGAGCGGGGCTTGTGGGAAGGAGGAGGACCATTGAAGTGGAAGTGGACAGGGAGTGAGGTCTGCTTTTCTTCTGGATCGTTCCTGGATCCAGTGGTGAGGCCTGTACGTTCTGGTAGAAAGGCAAGTACACTAGCTGTCGCCTCCTTGTCAGAGTTGACTTGCAAGAAATTTCAGATCACAGGTAGATAGCCTCATGGAAGGTTCTTTCCTCTCCCTGAATATTGCATTCAAGTCACCTTTGTGGGTTAGCCACAGCTAACTGACTGTTTCTTCATTAAGTAAGCCTCTGTTCTATGACATGAATGTCTCTTGTCACAGTTGCTGCTCACCATTTAAACTGCCAGTGTCCTGGGAAAACCTGAGCAAAAGTAGTTTCAGGAATGTTAGATTGGGATGCACTAATGGTCTACATGCTAGCTATCTTCTCTTATCTTAGATCAGGATGCTCTGGTGGTCCATGTACCAGCTATCTTCTCAAAATGACCCAGCACAAGCCCGCCCAGCTGAATAGTGTAGCTCTCCTGTAGTTTGCTGTGAGATGGACTCTTCTAGATTAATTAATAACTGGCACGATGCAGCCAGGGTAGCTGTAGCCCCATCCCAGAGGAGAGGTGGCATTCACAAGGGGCTGTCTTGCTGCCTATGTTTTTAAAGCCTGCCTCTTGGTAACGTGTTACTATGTATCATATTCCTGGTCATATGTGTCCTCACTGAGCACTGCATTCACATTCGTGATATCTTTTTTTTTTTTTTTAATTTAATTTTAAGTGCTGTTGTTACCTGTCTTACTGATTTCCTAGTAACTTACACCTCTGAGAACCCAGGAAGGACCCTGGCCAGATGTAGGGGCATGGAGGAACAGAAAATCATTGTCCTTCTTTAGAGGTAACTAGGGCTACAGGTTACTTGTGGGGAGGGGCATGATAGGGAGAGAACAAATGAGGTTGCATTGGGGAACACTCCATTATGGTAAGAAATGAGAGACCGTTCTGGAACTTGTGGTTTTAGATACCCAGGCTAAGTAGCTCCTATTCTTTCTGGAGGGCATTTCCCCCATTTGGTTTGAGTGTGCTGGTGAAGGGCGTGTGGTCAGGTCCTCTGCTGTAGAAAAGCTGTTTGTGTCTCCTTGGAGTGCTTTGGTTTATGGTCTCAAGTTGCTGCAAAGGATCTGGAGTCAGGCCTGGTGTGACTGTGGCCTTGGCTCCAGCCACCCCATATAACTTTGGTCCCTCTGATGGAACCTGTCAGTCTGGACTAGTTGGTTGTTTTCTTTTGTTGAGTGTGTGCTTCCCAGCTTTTCCCTGTCAGTCTCTGGCCTCGGTGGGAAGCTGTCCCGGGCACCTATTGGTCCTCCCTGCCCTACTGTGAACTTGCCAGCACCTGCTCAGTGCTGGTGGTCTTTGCCGTCTTCATAACTGTTCTCTGAAGCCTGGCCCTGCATTGAGTAGGCACCAAACCTTTGTTGAGGAAGGGGATGAGGCAGTTAGAGCTGCAGGTGTGGCTGCGTTCTGACCTCTCCTGAGGGGCTCAGTGGATGAGGTCAGTGAAGGGGCTGTCCAGTGAGGTGTGTATGATGGTTCCTGTCTGTCTTCTGCAGGTGATTAGGATAACTGGCTTCATGAAGGGCCTCTACACAGATGCTGAGATGAAGTCAGACAATGTCAAGGTAGGTCTGCTGGGAGTTCCTTTTCTGCACACCCGTGCCTTCAAGAATACAGCATGTTTTACACTATTGTGTATATCCTGCCTATGCTGACAGATGGGCCAAATACAAGGCTGGTTGATTTTGAGTTGTGTGTACCCTCTCTTACTTCATTTTCTCATTTGTGGTAATTGCCTGCCATGCTAAATTTATCTACTGAATAGCAGAATTCAGGGTCGGAGTGAGCTCAGCTGGTAAAGTGCTTGCCACACAAACCTGCAGACTGAGTTATATTCCCCAGCACTCGTGTGGAAAGCTGGGTGTGACAGTGTATACTGGTATTTCCAGAGCTGGAGAGATGCTTGGTGACCAGGTAGCGCTTTAGGACCCAGAGATCTTGTCTCAAAACACCAAGTAGATCTATCCTGAGGAATGGATGATACCTGAGGTTGATCCCTGGCCTCCATATGCACACACATGTGCATGCGCACATACACATACATAAAGAAAAAGAAGCAGAGTTACAACCAAATGTGGTGGTGCATAGCTGTGATCCCAGCACGTGGGTGCCTAAGTCAGGAGGACTGCTGCAAGTTCAAGGCCAGTGCAGATTGCACAGTGAGGACCCAGCCAGTCAAGGCTACAACAAGACCCTACCCCAAAAAGCAAAAGTAGCCGGGCATGGTGGGGTACACCTGTATTCCTAGCCCTTGGGAGGCTGAGACATGAGAATCATGAGTTTGAAGCCAGGGCCACATAGACCTATAGGCTGAGTTTTTTGTCAGGACTGCCTGCTCCCAAATAACCACACAGAGACTTAATATTAATTATAAATGCTCAGCTGCTGGCTTAGGCTTGTTACTAGCCAGCTCTTACAACTTACACTAACCCATATTTCTTATCTGTGCTCTGTCACGTGGTTTGGTTCCTTTTCTCAATATGGCAAATTCATCTCCTGCTTCATCTGTGTCTCCTGATGACCCTTCTGGCTTTGCCCTTCTTCTTAGCATCGTCTTAGTCTGGTTCTCCTGTCTAACCTTATCCTGTCTAGCTATTGGTCAATCAGCTTCTTTATTAAACCAATCACAATGATATGTATCCACACAGTGTAAAGGAATATTCCACATAGACCATATCTCAAAAACAAACAAAAAGCCCAAAACAGATTGTTTTGTAGGTTAATACTAGCCCATTAATGGCATTGAAAACTTGAATGAGTAGATTTTATTGTAAACAATGAAAGTTCATAAAAGGTTATGAAAAGTCAGAAATTCTGAATTTGTCATACATCTAAAAATAATTTTTCATATAAAGAGAGCCATTCTGTGCCTATTGAATATACTGAGGATAGTACAAACTCCTCAAAGTATTTATATAAAAATCAAAATTTTAGCCGGGCGGTGGTGGCGCACGCCTTTAATCCCAGCACTTGGGAGGCAGAGCCAGGCGGATCTCTGTGAGTTCGAGGCCAGCCTGGGCTACCAAGTGAGTTCCAGGAAAGGCGCAAAGCTACACAAGAGAAACCCTGTCTCGAAAAACCAAAAAAAAAAAAAAAAAAAAAAAAAAAATCAAAATTTTATTTTAAAATACTTTTATTTTTTGAAAATTTCATACATGTATGCAGAGTATTTTGATCATATCACCACTGCCTCCCTCCAACTCCCCTGGTGCTCCCTACGCTATCTCCCTTCCAGGGTCAGGGCTTCCTTTTTAAGAAAAAAAAGAAAAAAAAACCAAAACCAAAAAACTGTGCTCTGGGTGTGTATGTTAATGTGTGAGTGCAGTGCCTGTGGAGTCCAGAATAGGATGTCCGATCCTCCGGAGCTAGGGTTAAGTGAGTTATGAGCCACCTGATTCGGGTGCTGGGAACCGAAACTCAGGCCCTCTGTAAAAGCACTATACACTTTTAATTACTAAGCCATTTCTCCAGCCCTAAAGTATTTATTTTAATATTTGTCTCTTATATGGAAATATTTCAGGATAAAGATGCAAAAATTAGCTTCCTACAGAAGGCCATAGATGTGGTCATGATGGTCTCAGGAGAACCCTTGTCAGCAAAACCAGCAAGAATTGTGGCTGGGCACGAACCTGAAAAAACCAATGAGCTGCTTCAGCTGATTGGCAAGTGCTGCCTCAACAAGGTAGGTGGGAGCCCACCTTTTGGAACCCTTCTTGGTAGGCAACTTGTCCTAGACAGGTAGAGCTGGTGTGGAACGCTTTCCTGGTTCATGCTTGTGGAGCAGGTATGGGAGTGGGCAGTTCCTGTGCTGATCTCTGTGCTTATTTGGGAATTGGCTGGCGGGACAGAAAAGTCCATCTGCAGAGACCTGTGCAGTACCCTGAATGGCTGTGAGGGATGCAGGAGCCAGATTCTGCTTTTGATGGGACTTAGTAGTTTTCTGTTGTGTTAAATTCAAGTGACAACCATCCCAGCTGGCATATAGTTTCATAGTTTGATACATTAGTGACATGTGGTCATCACTGCCATCCACTCTTCATTGGCAAAACTGACCTCCTTACCTATCCCGGTAACAACCTGCCCCTCTCTGTCACTGTGAGTGTGACTGTCCACATACCTCATGTATGTGGTAGTATTTGTCCTTTACTAGCATGGTGTCCTCAGAGTTCATCCACGGTGTATCAGGGTCAGTTTTCTTCCCGCTTAGTTAGCAATATATACTCTGCTATGTAGATTGACTACATTGTTGGTCCCCTCATCTGTTAAGGGACATCTGTGCTGCTTCCACATGCTAGCTGTCACAAACAGTGTCTCTGAGTGCAGAGTGGAACTTTCTCTTCAGACCAGTTTTCAGTTCTCTTACTGTAAACCCAGGAGGGTGGTAGCTGGGTCATCTTGATTGTTCTGTGTCTGATATTGTGAGGGGCCGCCATGCTGTGTTCCGGAGGACGGCAGCACTCTGCATTCCCAGTGACTCACAGGCTACACTTTTTCCTCATCATACTTAGAATTTTAAAATTGCTTTTGTAATAGCTGTATTAATGGATGTGTGGGGATTAGATCCTGGGATTCTGTTTGAAGACATTTGTAGTGCTATGTGGGTTACTGGAGCCACACACGTCCACACTGACAGTTTGGGTGGAGGTGGTAGCAGGAGCATTAGTAATGGCTGTCAAATGCGGTGTTTGTCACTAACATTTGTATTTTATCCTCCAAATGTCCTTTACAGTAGGGAGAAAGTCTGTTTAGTGGACTGTCCTTGAACGCTGCATTTTCATTGGTTGCATGTGCTAATATCATTTCTCCCTCCCTGGCATGGCCAACAAGCTCTCCAGCGACGAGGCAGTGAAGAGAGTCTTAGCTGGGGAGAAGGCGGACTCAAAAGGACGGGCCTTACGGACCTCCAAAACCCATGAGGCCGACAATAAGAATGTGAAGGAAGAAGAGTCCAGAACTCATAAAGAGGTGAGTTGTAGGCTGCACATCTTTGAAATAGCAAGTCTTTCTAATTTCAGTAAAATGTGAAAAATGATGTACATGTGCATATATTTTTCTTCAGGATAAAAGAAACTCTGAGGTAAAGGAGAGAAGCACCAGTGCAGAGCACAGACAGAAGGAGGAATTGAAAGAAGAGAACAAGCCACGGGAGAAGGAGAGGGACAAGGAGAAGGCAAAGGAGCCCGACAGAGACCGCCACAGAGACCCCGACAAGGACAGAAGCAGAGAGGGAGAGCGAGAGAAAGCCAGAAGTCGGGCTAAGCAGGACAAGGACAGAAGCAACAAAGACCGGGACAGAGAGGCTGAAAGGGACAAGGATCGGGAGAGAAGAAGTGAGGGCGGGAAAGAAAAGGAGAGGCTGAAGGACCGAGACCGCGACCGGGGAAAAGACCGGGAACGGCGGAAAGCGAAGAATGGGGAACATTCCCGGGACCCTGACCGGGAGAAAAGCAGAGATCCAGACAAGCCAGAGAAAAAGGCATGGTCATGATCAACTTATTTATTTAGTATTTTTATGTTTATGTGTGTGTTTGAATGAGTTTATGTGGACCATGTATGTGCAGGAGCCCCTGGGGCCCGAAGAGGGCATCGCGTCCCCTGGTCTGGAGTTATGGGAGGTTCTGAGCGGCTGTGCGGATGCTGGGAACTGAACTCAGGTCCTCTGCAGGAGCAGCCAGCACTGTAATCCCTCCAGCCCTGAGGCCTGCTCAGCCCTGCTCAGGGAGACCTTGGTGTGCTCACTAACACAGCATCCGCCCTACTTTTACACTTTTAAAGACTTAGCTTTTATTTTTAGTTTTTTTTTTTTTTTTTTTTTTTTTTTTTTTTTTGTTTTTGTTTTTTGTTTTTTTGAGACAGGGTTTCTCTGCGTAGCTTTGCGCCTTTCCTGGAGCTCACTTGGTAGCCCAGGCTGGCCTTGAACTCACAGAGATCCGCCTGGCTCTGCCTCCCGAGTGCTGGGATTAAAGGCGTGCGCCACCACCGCCCGGCTATTTTTAGTTTTTTACAATTTGTGTGAATGTCTGTGTGTATGTCACGTATGCTGGAGGCACGGGTGGTTGTGAGCTGCCTGATGTGTGGGTGCTGAGAATCGAGCTCTGCATCTCTCTAAGAGTTAGCAGGGACTCTTAACCACTGAGCCATCTCTCCTGCACGTGAGCCTGTCATCCTGGAAAGTTTGTAGCTGTGAATTGTGGCTGTCTTTGATTCCTTGTAGTTATCCAAAGAGATACCAGTTTCTTACCAGCTATCTTTAAAATTTTTTCATTTATTTATATTTTATATATTGTTATGTATGGCTGCATGAAGTGTGTGTAAATGTGGGTGTGTGCATGCCACAGTGTGGAGGCCAGAGGACAACTTTTCGGAGTTGGTTAGGCCTGGAGATCTAACTCAAGATGCTGGGTTTGCCTGAAAAATGCTTTTACACACTGAACTGTCTTACTGGCTTAGTTTTTAAGAACTTTGAATGTTTTTGTAACTTATTAATAGTAGTTCAGCCATTTAACTCAGCATTATTCAGGAAGCTTTCAAACATTTAAAATATCCTTAGGCACATACTCCGGATGTTACTTATGTCCATTGTTGAATCCCTAGTTTAATAGAGTCAGCACATAGTAGGTGTACAGTAGACCTTAGGTCTAATAGAGTGCTGGCACATAGTAGGTATGCAGTAGACCTTGGGGGAAATAGTGAAGCAAGCATCCAGACGAAGGGTAGTAGGTTTTCCCGATCTTGAATCTTTGGCTGGTGTTGATCAGTTCCTAGCAGCCTGTGAGTGTCTGGAGCACTGAAGGATGAATCCCGAGAGGAAGCCAGGCAGACATGCTGTCAGGTGCCTTCTGTCCTCAGAGTTAAGTGTTTGACAGTTCCCCGCCAGGCCTAACAGTGGGAGCCCATTTGCTGTTGGCCTTGCTTTGTTTTGCTAGATGATTCAAAGGTCTTTTGCCTGCTGCCATTTGCAAATTGTGTCATTTGCCACATACACAGGTGATTGTAGGTGCGATCCCCCTTGGAGTGTGGACATGATGAGCTTATTAAGGATTAGAGCTACTTTCAAAGTGTTGGTTTTTTTTTTTTTTACACATTATAAGTGTTATAAGACTTCCATTTTCCTGTAATTCCTGTTTAATGATATTTTCAAGTAAAATTAAGGTTGGCCAGGAAATCCTCCGTCTTCTCATTACTTCCTGAATGCAGGTGACTGGTCACTTTTCTCATTGCTGTGACAAATACCTCACAAGAAACAATTTTAAGGAAGGTTGGTTTTCCTTTGGTTTATAGTTCCAGGGTATAGTCCGTCATGACAGAGAGGACTGAACAGCAGGCCCTGGAAACCCGTACTTGCAGAGCAGTTCACCTTTTCTTTCCTATTCGTTCGCCCCCAGCCCATGAGGTGATGCTGTCCACGGTCAGCAGGTCTTCTAAGTTCAGTTAAATCTAGATAATCCTTCATTGCATGTCCAGAGAATCCTCTTATAGGTGGCTCTAGAGCCCAGTGGAGATCCATCATCGCAGGTCAGGACTCCTTTTCCCAATGTCCTTCTGGTGACCCAGTATGCACAAAGCATCCTAGAGAGGCTGAGAGCCGCCTGCTTGCAGCTGCTGGCCAGAGGACAACCCAGATGTGGGCTGGTTCTAAACCCACCTATGGCAGTCATCTTGCTCTGGTGACTGGAGAGGAGTGGGCGCTCTAGGACCAGCCATGCCGGTGTCCTATGACTGCCTGTCTGGGTGTCAGCATGTTCCTTCATTAGATCTGGTGCAGTGAGACCGTGTGGCTTTGTGGGTAATTGTGTTCAGTGTTCTGTTGGGCACTTTCTTGGGTGTTTGCTATTTAAGTCACATTTCAACTTCCCACGCACGTCCTGGAGTAATGTACCCTGTGTCATAATGTACCTGTGTCATAGTAACCTGATGAGTTCCTTGATGAGTTTGGGCAATCAGCTATTTCCTGTCATTACCTCTTGTTGGGGCCTAAGGGGATACTTTTCACTGAGCTGAGTTTTGAGAGGCAATGGCTTATTCCGCTGTTTTTTTTAACTGTGTGAGGCAGTCCCTCATGGAAACTCCAGATCAAGCATCCGCATGTCCTGCTCACTAAAGCTGCTGATGCTGTAACTTAGTAACAGAAAGGCAGTTCCAGAGGAGTGTTTGGATAAGAACCAAATGCAAGTGATTTGTTTCAGGATGGGAGACCCCAGTCAAGTGAAGTTGAGTTTGCTGCGATCTGCTGGTAGTTTTGTCTGTCTGACTCGTCTGCTGTTGATCTGGGGAAGCCTTTATTATGCTCTGTGGGTCTGGGAAACCAACAGTGAAGCTTGCTGTGGCCGAAGTGCCATGCAGGAACCCCTGGGGTTTGCTGCAGCCACGCCCCCTGCCAGTTCCCAGCCCCTGCTCTTTACTGTCGTCTTCCGGCTGGCTGTCTGGTGGACTTCTGTGAAGAAAGGTGTCATCAGAGGGGCTCAGCAGGGCTCCAGGGTGGGTGCAGTCAGGGGGTGGGTGCAGTCGGGGTGGGAGCAGTCGGGGGGTGGGTGCAGTCAGGGGGTGGGTGCAGTCGGGGTGGGTGCAGTCGGGGTGGGTGCAGTCAGAGGGTGGGTGCAGTCAGAGGGTGGGTGTAGTCAGGGTGTGGGTGCAGTCAGGGGGTGGGTGCAGTCAGAGGGTGGGTGCAGTCAGAGGGTGGGTGCAGTCAGAGGGTGGGTGCAGTCAGTCAGGGGGTGGGTGCAGTCAGAGGGTGGGTGCAGTCAGAGGGTGGGTGCAGTCGGGGTGGGTGCAGTCGGGGGGTGGGTGCAGTCAGTCAGGGGGTGGGTGCAGTCAGTCAGGGGGTGGGTGCAGTCAGAGGGTGGGTGCAGTCAGAGGGTGGGTGCAGTCGGGGTGGGTGCAGTCGGGGGGTGGGTGCAGTCAGTCAGGGGGTGGGTGCAGTCGGGGGGTGGGTGCAGTCGGGGGGTGGGTGCAGTCAGGGGGTGGGTGCAGTCGGGGTGGGAGCAGTCGGGGGGTGGGTGCAGTCAGGGGGTGGGTGCAGTCAGTCAGGGGGTGGGTGCAGTCGGGGAGTGGGTGCAGTCGGGGGGTGGGTGCAGTCGGGGTGGGTGCAGTCGGGGGGTGGGTGCAGTCAGGGGGTGGGTGCAGTCAGTCAGGGGGTGGGTGCAGTCGGGGGGTGGGTGCAGTCGGGGGGTGGGTGCAGTCAGTCGGGGTGGGTGCAGTCAGTCGGGGTGGGTGCAGTCAGTCGGGGTGGGTGCAGTCAGGGGGTGGGTGCAGTCAGTCAGGGGGTGGGTGCAGTCGGGGGTGGGTGTAGTCGGGGGTGGGTACAGTCGGGGGGTGGGTGCAGTCGGGGGGTGGGTGCAGTCGGGGGGTGGGTGCAGTCGGGGGGTGGGTGCAGTCGGGGGGTGGGTGCAGTCGGGGGGTGGGTGCAGTCGGGGGGTGGGTGCAGTCAGTCGGGGTGGGTGCAGTCAGGGGGTGGGTGTAGTCGGGGGTGGGTGCAGTCGGGGGGTGGGTGCAGTCAGGGGGTGGGTGCAGTCAGAGGGTGGGTGCAGTCAGAGGGTGGGTGCAGTCAGTCGGGGTGGGTGCAGTCGGGGGGTGGGTGCAGTCATAGGGTGGGTGCAGTCAGGGGGGTGGGTGCAGTCGGGGGGTGGGTGCAGTCAGGGGGGTGGGTGCAGTCGGGGGGTGGGTGCAGTCAGTCAGGGGGTGGGTGCAGTCGGGGGGTGGGTGCAGTCGGGGGGTGGGTGCAGTCAGTCAGGGGGTGGGTGCAGTCGGGGGGTGGGTGCAGTCAGTCAGGTGGTGGGTGCAGTGGGGGGTGGGTGCAGTCGGGGGGTGGGTGCAGTCAGAGGGTGGGTGCAGTCGGGGAGTGGGTGCAGTCGGGGGGTGGGTGCAGTCGGAGGGTGGGTGCAGTCGGGGGGTGGGTGCAGTCGGGGGGTGGGTGCAGTCAGGGGGGTGGGTGCAGTCAGAGGGTGGGTGCAGTCAGGGGGTGGGTGCAGTCAGGGGGTGGGTGCAGTCAGGGGGTGGGTGCAGTCAGGGGGTGGGTGCAGTCGGGGGGTGGGTGCAGCCAGTGCCGTGTTAAGGGCAGTCAGGTTGGGTGCAGTCTGTGCCGTGGTAAGGGCAGTCAGGGTGGGTGCAGTCAGTGCCGTGGTAAGGGCAGTCAGGGTGGGTGCAGTCAGTGCCGTGGTAAGGGCAGTCAGCAGGGCTCCAGGGTGGCATTAGAGCCTAGCTGCTGGCTCAGCCTTGCTGGGGCTTGGCCACCTTCTCATTGCCTCTCTGAGGCTAGAAGCTGTGGCTGTGAGGGTTGAGGCTGACCTGAACTCAGCAATTACCAGTAATCCCATCCTCCTCCATAC
Organism: Peromyscus maniculatus bairdii; assembly: GCF_049852395.1. Lineage (NCBI taxonomy): Eukaryota > Metazoa > Chordata > Mammalia > Rodentia > Cricetidae > Peromyscus > Peromyscus maniculatus. The sequence continues at coordinate 9,571,608 of NC_134864.1, forward strand.
TTTCACCATGCTCTCAGTGATGCCAGTCTGTCTGCTTTTGTCCAGACCCTTCAGAGAGCTGGTTTATGGACTGAGATGGTATGTACAGTCCTCATGGCTCCTGACAGCCTTGAGTGTCTTCCCTTCTGTGTGAAGTGTCCTTCTGCTCTGCAGTCACTGCACTGTCAGGAGACGCCCAGAATTCAGGAGTGGGTTCACAGCCACACCACCCTCACTTCTGGATCCTGGCTATCCTGCGTACCAGAGGGTGTCTCCAGGTCCCCTCAGTTTTCTTGGGAGACTCTTGGGACTTGTAGGCAGAATACCACGGCTCTCAGATCTGGAGTGGCAGTGTGCTCCCGTGTGAGAAGTCTCGTTTGTTCCTCGGTGTCACGTCCTGTGTCTCGGGGGTTTTCTTTACGTTGTTAATGCTACAGATTTTAACAATCTTTCTTCTTCTTCTTCTTCTTCTAGTCAGCAAGCTCAGGGGAGATGTCTAAAAAGTTGTCAGATGGATCTTTCAAAGATGCCAAAGCAGAGATGGAGGTAATGTTTAAAAAACAGGCTTTCTTCCTTTCTTCCTTTCTGTCTGTCTGTGTTTGCTTTTCTGTTGCCATAATAAAACACTGACCGAAACCAACCTGGGGGAGGTAAAGGGTTATTTGCCACATCACAGTCTGTCATCAAAGGGAGCTGAAGGCAGAACTGAAGCAGGTCCATAAAGGACCACTGCTTACTGGCTTGCTCCCAGCTCTTTCTTCCTCAGCTGGTTTTCTATAGTCTGGGCCCACCTGCCAGGGATGCTACTGCACACATCAGTCAGCAATCCCGAAAGTGCCCCACAGACATGCTCCCAGACCATCTGATGGAGGCAACTCCTTTCTTTCTTTCTTTCTTTCTTTCTTTCTTTCTTTCTTTCTTTCTTTCTTTCTTTCTTTCTTTCTTTCTTTCTTTCTTTCTTTCTTTCTTTCCTTCCTCCCTCCCTCCCTCCCTCCCTCCCTCCCTCCCTCCCTCCCTCCCTCTCTCTCTCTCTCTCTCTCTCTCTTTCTTCTTTCCTTTTTCTTTCTTTTCTTTTTTAAGACAGGTTTCTCTGTGTAGCCCTGGCTGTCCTGGAACTTGCTCTGTAGACCAGGCTGACTTCAGATTCAGAGACCAGCCTGTCTTTGCTTCCTGAGTGCTGGGATTAAAGATTTGCACCATTACACTTGGCTTTTAATGGGGGCAGTTCTTAAATCGTGGTTTCCTTTTCTCTTGTCTCTCTAGTCTGTGGCAAGTTGACAATAGAAGCCAGTATAGTGTGTGGTGTGGTATGGGGTGTGTGTGTGTGTGTGTGTGTGTGTGTGTGTGTGTGTGTGTGCAGCCATTTGTCTCCCATGATGTGTGTGCAGATTGGAGGACACCCTTGGTATCAGTCCTCTTGTCCACCTTTTTTGAGACAGGGTCTTTGTTGTTTTTATACCCCAGACTAACTGAGCCACGTTTCCTGGCATTCTCTGTCTTCACTTCCCATCCCTGTAGAAACAGAGGGATTGTATATACTTGTGCTATGCATCCAGCTTTTATGTGGATTCTGGAGTTCCAAACTCAGGTCCTTATGCTTGCGTGGTGCTTTAGTTACTTTTTCTGTTGCTGTGATGAAAATCCCCTTACAAAAGCAACTTAAGGGAGAAAGGGTTAATCTGACTCACAGTCTATCATAGCAGGCAAGAAGTAGCCACAGGAGCTTGAGGGAACTGATCATAGTTTCTAGCCAGTGACTGGTGCCACCAGCAATGGGGTGGGGGTGTCTTCCCAAGGTGATCCCACAGACATGCCCAGAAGCCCATTTCCCAGGTGGTTGTAGATCTGTCAAGTTGGCACGTTGAGCTGAAGGATCATTGCAGCCAGCACTTTTACCCACGGAGTCCACGGAGTCATCTTCCCAGCCCCTGAAGAACCGTTTTAAGGTGTCGGTTTAGACTTGCCTTGAAGCTGTGAGTGCTCTATCCTCTTGGGTCTGCTAGCATGGAAGGAGAGGATGCTGTGCTTAAACTGTGCTGTCTCATGGCGATTCTGTCGTGAAAGCTGTGGTGTACCTTGTTTATCACCTGCTGGACAGGTGGGATGCTGGTCTGTGGCACTTCCAGGTTTATGCACATCTTTGCATGACACGGAATGTGTAGATCATTTCGGGGAGATGGTGGAGGTGGCTTCCAGGGATAGCCAGGTAGAGGAAGCCGTCTAAGCTCTGTCTGGTGAATTTTGGACTCTACAATGTGTTTCCTGTAGCTGATGTACAATCATGGCATCATCCTTTTGTAGGCCGTCTTGGGGAGGCTGGATTCATCCTAAGTATTGAGGGCCATTGAAGAGTTGAAGCCAACTTCCATAATTCATCTCGAAGTATTCAGAACCAGGAGATGCAGGCGGCAGGAGCAGGGCTGGGGAGGCCATGGGACTGTTTGGGCATGGGAGTGTGGGACTGTGCCAGGCAAGGGGTGGGGTGGGGGGGTGATTGATGGAGGTTGGGGAAGGAGAAGGTAGAGAGAAAGAGGAAGGAGGAGGGGTGAAGGTTTGAGAGGAGGAGGGAGGGAGGGAAGAAGAGAAGGAGAGGGCTGTACTGTGTTCTCTCTGACTCCTTTTGGTGATGGTTGTTTTTAAGCCATGCTGGAAGTTTGTACATACAGAGTTTGGTACAAATCCATTTCAGTAACTGAGTGCAGTCATGTACCATGTCTCTTGATCCAGGATGGGCTTCATCTAAGATGGTGGCCCTGTAAAGCTATATTGCTAATTAACACCATGGCATCTTAGTTTGTGCAAATGCTACACCCTGAGTTGTTGAGTCACTGAGGAGATCATCTGCTGCACAGCACAGTTTGACAAGTGTCTTGTCCTTCAGCCTAAGACTATGTTAGCAACAGAGGTAGGCTCCTCATGGGCACACCTCACTGTGCTTCTTCCAGTAAGTAGCACAGACAGATCTAAATGTAAGGCAGGGAGATGTGATGGCCTCCACTTCTCACCTCAGGATTGAGGCTGTCGTCACATGGGGCTGGTATGGTCCCTCACGCCAAAGGATGTCTCCTGTTCATCCTCTTCCAGCAGAGCATGGAAAGTAAGTTCTGATAGAATTGATGTGCAGTGTGCTGAGTGTTCTCTCTTCTCTTCTTTAAGGCTGAGGCTTCTGTGGGAGCATCCAGGTCCTTGTCATCAAAAACATCAAAACGGCGATCGAAGAATTCACTGGAAGGTAACGAAGCTGCCTGGGCACGTAGCTGACTGAGGTGGAGGCTGCTCTTTATGTCCGACCAGAGTGTAGAAGGAGGGGCCTCGGGGAGCACAGCACGGGCACACCTGGGGGAGCACAGCACGGGCACACCTGGGGGAGCACAGCACGGGCACACCTGGGGGAGCACAGCACGGGCACACCTGGGGGAGCACAGCACGGGCACACCTGGGGGAGCACAGCACGGGCACACCTGGGGGGCGGGCAGCCTCTGAAACTAGAGACTGGCTTCTGCACACACTCACAGAGGGGCAAGTGCATGTGTGTGCAAGCTCGCCCCACCCAGGGCAGGAGAGCCTGTTGAAATCTAAAGGGTGCACTGAACTTCCTGTCAGAATTGCTTGTCCGACACCTCAGTCTCATTGGTTCTGCTGTAGTAGAAAGAGGTGAACCCGTTGCAAATCAGACACAGAGAGCCCACAGGCAGATGCTGCTGCACTTAAAGAATGAGTCATGTTGAGAACTGAGCTCACAGACCTGGGATTTGCTCAGCAGAGCAGCAGACAGGACAGGAGAGCGTGGGGATCCTGGAATAGCCAGTAGTGTTGGAGGCTTACTAACTTCACTGACGTACGAAGTAGCTTTGCTGAGCAGTAGTGGTTTTGGGAGAATCTCCCTCTTCCTGACCTGTGACGTCATAGACAGGAGTACGGTAGTTGGGGTTTTTCATTCAATATTGACTCCTTGCCTAGCTTGTGGTGCCATGGTGACATTTTATGTCAAAAAGCCTTCTGTGTGTGCCATCTGTGGGAGATGCCCACAGGAACGGTTGTTGGCATAAGGGCAAGGGTGATTAGCCACAGGGCTCCATGGACACCTCATCCCATCCCTTCCCAGTTCCTCAAAGCTTCCCTGATGGTACAGGTAAACGTGGGCATGTCATTCCTAGTGAGACGGCATTTTCCCCGTGTTGGTAGGTTTTGGTTGCTCCGATGCACCTGTTCGACTGGCCTGACTCCTGTGGAGTCCTGTGGGGTGTTCATTTCACGAACTCCTTGGTAGGATGCCTGCAGTGTTGAAATGTTCTCTTCTGGTTCCTTGGTTCTTTTTCACTTGATTTGGCTTCTGACTTGCCTGAGGCCTTAGTATTTGCCACTTGTAGTTTTTGGTGATGTGTTTAGAGATTTGAGAAATGAAGATTGATTTTATCAGACATTTTTGTTATCTAGTCTTTTAAATAAATTCCTTATTGTAATTCATGGTGTAAGCCGATGCTCTGAATTGTTTAGGATGACATCCTGGTTAGCTGCCCTTCCCTGGTCTCTGGGCCATGTCTTCTGTTACTACCTGCTTTCTCACAGTTCTTTTTAAAGAAGTTTTGTTTAAATTGTGCTGTTTTGAATTGTTTATCTTTACAGATTAAAAAAAAAATTTTTTTTTGAGATAAAGTCTGACTATATAGCCCTGGCTGGCCTTGAACTCAGAGATTCCTCTGCCTCTGTCTCTGCCTCCTGAATGCTAGGATTAAAGGTGTGCACCACCATGCCTGAGGTATTTTATTTTGTTTTCTTCTTCCAGATAAATGGATTTAAATCACTTTATCATTTATACTTACCCTAATGCCAGGAAGTAAATAGACTAACTTGTCAGGTTTTTATGACTCATGTTAACTGTGTTTTTCATAATTTGGAAAGTCTTGGCTGTGCATGTGGTGTGCTGGGGTGTCTTAGTTGAGGTGATGGTTGATACCTTGTGTTGTTTTAATCTTACTTTGGGGAGTCCTGTTTTCCTCCTCACCCCGCTTTTTCTCGGTGGTTTTGAGACAGGGTCTTACTATATAGCCAGCCTCAAACACACTTAGTCCGGCAGGCTGCCTCAGCCTCCTAGAGCTCGTATTACAGGGGTGCATTATCACACCCTCTTATCTAATACTTGTTAGTTTGTAGATGCTTAGTGACACTGTCTTTTGTGACACTGTCTCTCTTTCCCTCTTCGTCTCCCTTCTCTGTGTCTCCTCTCTTCTGTGATCCTCAAGAGAATTTAGCATCAGGGACTTTCAAGAACTGACTGTGAGCCTCACTGAGCTGGCAGCAGCTTGGTGGACTTCTGTCTTCCCAGCCTCACTAGCCAGGCCCTGATTCACCAGAGGCCCTTCCCTCAGCAGGGCTGCACCCCACCAGACATGCTGCCGTTCCTGGTGGGTCATCATTTGAGCAAATGTCCTGACTCAGAGGTGCCCAGGACACAGGGCTTGGGTGTTTGGTTCACAGGGTGAGCCTTGTATCCACTACAAAGAACAAGGGATTCAGGCATGAATAGACTCTTAAGGCTCTTCTGGATTCACCATAGCATGTAAGAGACGTATGGGAGTATGACACGTTTACTTACTCAGAAACAGCTCATTTTATATATATATTCAGAACTTGCTAGATTCACCTGGGTTCCTGTGCTTGGGTAACTGCAGCGTTTGTAAGTTTAACACTTCTTTCCATTGTGCAATTTCATGTCAGGAAGAAGGGACTCTAGAGCCAGTGAAAGTAGCCTTTCCCTTGACAAAGAACATAATGCTTCCTACCGTAAAGCTAAGAAGGACCATAGCGTGAAGCAGCTTGGTAAGATCACTGGAGCAGCAGTGAGGCTGGGGGTGAGTGTCTGTGAGTGGAACTAGGCAGTGTCTGGTCCTTTGCTTCTGGGTGATGTCTGACCACGGAGGGTGGCCACGCAGTGCTTGCTCCTATATGACATCAGGCCTCATCTCTGGAGTGTGTCCCTAGGCTGCAGTAGATGGGGAAGGACTGTGGGCTCTGCCCAAGCTGCCGCAGTGAGCTGCCATGGACTGAAGGTGCCCGTTTGAACCTTCCTTTCTTTCCTGGGCAGAATCCACAGTATAGAGAGACTGCTGGAGTGCAAACCTGTGTAAGTGGAGGAAAATAAGCCTGAGAGAAGTAGGAACGAGGGACTCCGGCAGGAAGAGCCTCAGCGAGCAGGGGCATCAGCTCAGAGCTGCCCGGGAGACAGAGGACCTGTAGCAGGCCCTGAGGAGACACTGAGAGCTGCTGCAGGCTTGACGCATGCGTGGCGGAAGCTCAGCCGTAGGCTAGAGTGGAGAGAGGGACAGTGGTTGGAGAAGGCCCAGATCAGCTGGCAGTGTGCAGAAGGCTTTGGTGGATCTTACACAGGGTAGAGATGAGATCTGGCTCTGGAGGGTGGGAGTAGAGTCTGGAAGACATTGAGAGTTTGTACCATTGAGAGATAGATGGTGTGTGTGAAGATGAGAAATAATGGCAGCTCAGCCCCAGAGCCATAATGGGAGCAGGCGAGAGACAGGGATTTGGCAGTACAGATGATGGATTGGAAGCCACTAGTTAGAAAAGAAAGGACTCAAAGGAAAGACCCACCTGAGAGACTTGGGGCAGAGGTGCCGCTTGGTGGGTTAGGTGACAGTGTCCCGAACTCGGGGACAATGAGGTTTGAGATGTCTGGAGCATATGTGTATGCACAGACAGCGAGTAGTCATTTAGGCCGTGCTGAGGGACAGTCCTGGAAACAGGATGCGGCAGATGAGTGCTCTTAGTCTGTAGTGACAGCACAGTGTGGCCTGTAGATGCTCATGAGCCCACCAAGAGTCAGATCGGAAGATGGCTCAGAGGAAAAGTTGGAGAGGGTGTCCTGGATGTCAAAGAAAGGACGTGGTGGAGAGCAGAGAGGACGTCTTGCCCGGTCTTCTGAGGGGTGTCCTGGGGCAGCTGAGAGTTGAGCACTGACTGGACACGCAGTCTGTGGTGACCGTGGTCGTAGGCGCTATAAACTAACTAAAGCAGCCGAAATACAGAACTCCTGCAGTGTTTTAATCTGCTGTTAACTGTTTTATGTCAGGAAGGAAAGAGGATAATATTTCAGCTAAGATTTTAGACTCCATAGTGTCGGGACTAAATGACGAACCAGATCAGGAAACGACAGCTCCAGAAATAGGTAAGAGAAATGCGCCCTTCAGTTTGACTCCTCAGTGTTGATGTGAAATAGTTGCGGGTCAGTGTTGCTGTAAGAGAAACTGTCCTTCAGTTAAATTCTTCACGATTTTGATACAAAATATTGACGTGTCAGTGGAGCTGTGGATTTTTTTATTCTAAGCACTTTACTGCTCATCATATTTTTCCCCTGTGTACTGAGGATCAGATATGACTTACCGTCCAGCTTGACTTGCTAAGTTATGTGATAATTTTATTAAGTTGGCTTGAAGTAAATCTTCAAGCCCCGCCCCTCCATTTTTTTCTTCTTTTGAGACAGCATCTCATTCTGTAGCCCAAGCTGGTCTCCAACTCACAGTGACCTTCCTGCCTTAACATCTCAGATGGTGAGATTACAGGTGTGTGCCACATCTATCTACATGCCTTTCTATATATTACATATACATGCTATTACATGTGTTTGACAGGTACGATATATGTACTAACATGTAAGGTGTAAGTCAAGACATTTTGCTCATTTTTTAAATTTTTTTTTTACTTTAGAATTCCCTCTGTAGTCCATGCTGGCCTTGAACTCATCTATCTACCTCTACCTCCTGAGTGCTAGGACTAAAGGTGTGCACCACTACCGCCCTGCTCTTGCTCATCTTGATACTGAAGTTGAATAAGAGAATGTGGATGTGGCTCTACTTTGTTTCATTCAGAATTTTTTACCATTAAGGCTTTAAAAAGTGGGTCAGTGAGATTGCTCATCAGGTAAAGAGGCCTTCGGCCAGTCCTGGCAGCCTGAGTTTGATCCCTGGAACCCACATGCTAGAAGGAGAGAACTGACTCCCACAGGTCATCCTCTGACCTCCACTTGTGTGCTGTGGCTCACACAGACACGCATTTGCTCATATCACACTGTAAGTGTATCAATTCTTTAAGGCCTTAAAGAACATGTCCGTGGCACATGGCCACAGTCATTGCAGTTAAAGCTGGGAAGGAAAAGAAGTGTACAGGGTCACCCTCACTCCAGGCACTCTAGTTTCCTGGAGCTTAAACCTGCCTTGTATCTACCAGATTTTGTATAGTTTGTTTTTCTTTTTTGTGTGTATTGTCTGTGTATGTGCACGTGTGTGGATGTGGAGGGCAGAGGTCCACATTGAGTTTCTCCTCTTGCTTTTTCCCTTGTTTGATTGATTGATTTATATTTATATGTGTATTGGTGGTTTGCCGGCACGTGTATCTGTGTGAGGGATGTCGGATCCCCTGGAACTGGAGTTACAGACAGTTGTGAGCTGCCATGTGGGTGCTGGGAATCGAACCTGGGACTTCTGAAAAGCAGCCAGTGCTCTTAACTGCTCTCCAGCCCCTTTCTCTCTTGTTTTTTGAAACAGAGTCTTCAATTCTTTTAGACTGGTTGGCCAGCAGACTCCTGGGATTTGCCTGGCTCCACTTCCCCAGTGCTGGGATTAGGGGAGCATGCCACCCTCCCTGGCTTGTGGGCAGCAAACAGTAAAATTCTGAAAATACACCTGGAACGATGGCAGGTGCATCTGTGCATGGGGTCCCTCTGAAACTCAGGCCTCTAAGAGGGATGTTTGGACCGCTCTGTTCCCTTGTTAGTGAGGAGATGCAATGGGAAAGCCGTCTGTGGCTGCCTTGTTTCAAGTCAAGCTCTGTACGTGGCTTCTCCAGGCTGTCAGTCTTGGTTGGTCAGATACAGGTTCTGAACTGGGCAGTCACGGTTCTTGCTGACACTGTGGGCATGCCACCCTTCAACCCCATCTTGTGATGACACGTTTTATTTGGGCAAGAGCTTTGCCTGTCTGTAGAGGTGGTGGTGAGAGCTGGGAGGCAGTCTTTGCCTGATCAGCTGTGACTCCTCATCCAAGACCAGTGGATGACTCCCACCTCTTCTGCTTGCCCCTCCTGGCCTGGAGCAAGCTCTCAGGTGGTTCCCTGAGCACGGTCTTAGCCTTTGTGTTCTTCATGGCATGCGGGTATGGAGAGAGCTGCTCTGAGAGAAGCGAGCTGGAATCTATTTAAAATCACAGCTCAGGGGGACTATTGATTTCAAATAAATTGAAACCATTCTTAGGCTTATATTGAACAGTTTATAAATCTTATCTACAGGTGTGAAAGCATAAGTTCAGGCCTTAAGAAGTGCAAACTGTACTGTTGAGTGTTTAGTAGCTTAGAGTGAAACCTGATGCCGCCTGGTAGGGTGAGAATGTTGCTCCCATACTGCCCCCTAGTGGGGCGGTCAGGGTGTGGCTCCTGTGCTGCTCCTGGATGGTAGAGCTGATACTGTGGGTTTAGGTAACAGTGGTCAGGAGCAGAGCCCTGGCTTGGGAGTGCCCCAACCCATCTGCCAGAGTCTCACTATGTAGCCCAGGCTGGCTGGGGACTCAAGATCCTTCTGCCTCTGCCTGCAGGAGCTGGGATGGCAGATGCGCCATCATGCCTGGCCTGTGTTTTCAAAGAAAGCAGCCATCTGCTGGCTGGCCAGCCCTTACACATGGCAGGTTCTATTGTGGGTTGCCAGAAGAGAGTGTATGGGTTTGGTTACCATTTCGCTTTTTTTTTTTTTGATTTTTTGAGACAGGGTTTCTCTGCGTAGCTTTACAGCTTTCCTGAGGCTCACTTGGTAGCTCAGGCTGGCCTCGAACTCACAGAGATCCACCTGGCTCTGCCTCCCGAGTGCTGGGATTAAAGGCGTGCGCCACCACCGCCCGGCTCCATTTCGCTTTTTCAGGTGTGTTGATGAACTCACCAGGAGTCTACCCGTGTCCCTCCACCCATGAGCACCTGTGTCCTGCATGCTGGTGTAATGTCAGCTCGCACCATGTGTGCTGGTCTCTCTAGGTGGATACTTCCTGCCTTTTCTGGTGCATTAAGCCATCGTTTATTTTGCTCACTTTACCTCACTCATTTTGTTTTATTGCTATTATCAAAAATGCAGCAGCGTACAGCAGTGCAGCTCACCCAGGGTCTAGGTGTCCTGTGAAGTTTAAATTCTTTATGCTTGCTTTGCCTTAGCTATGGATTTTTAGGAATGATTACCACGTACGATAAAAACATCTTGATAATTTTCTGTAAACACTTCAGAGTGCAGCCCCCAAATTCAATGCAACAAAATAGACAATCTCTGACATAACAGCACTGGCAGAATTATTTCTGATAATTATTTAAAATCCAAGCTGTTGAGACCAGCCTGGGCTATGGAGTGAGTTCTAGGAAAGGCACAAAGCTACACGGAAAAACCCTGTCTTGAAAAACCAATACGTAAGTAAATAAATAAATAGATAGATAGATAGATAGATAAATAAATAAATAAATAAATAAATAAATAAATAAAATCCAAGCTGTGTTCTAATTTTTTTAAAGTTATTTTCCACTGTTTGAAAACGTGGTTATGCAGTCAGATTTAACAGCAGCCCTGCATTGCTGGCCTACATCTGGGCAAACCATGAACACAGCACAAACTAGTCAGACTGCTTAAGAATACCAGAGAATGTGACTCGGTGGTTGACCTGTTAGCCGTGCAAGCCTGACCGGAGGTTAGTCTTCAGGACCGGGGGAAAGAACTGACGCCATACGGTTGTTACTGACGTCCATGTGCTTGCCCACACCCATGGATCACATCCTCTCACCCAAATAATAAATAAAATGAAAAATATAAAGAAGACCAGTGGAAGCTGAGCACAATGGTGAATGCTTGTAATCCCATCACTTGGTGAGGGAGGCAGGAGGATCTGGAGTTCAAGGCCAGCCTTGGCTGCATCTGAGTTCAGGGGCGACATGGGCTACATCAAACTATGTCTTAAAAACAAAACTAGGCCGGGCGGTGGTGGCGCACGCCTTTAATCCCAGCACTCGGGAGGCAGAGCCAGGTGGATCTCTGTGAGTTTGAGGCCAGCCTGGGCTACCAAGTGAGTTCCAGGAAAGGCGCAAAGCTACACAGAGAAACCCTGTCTCGAAAAATCAAAAAAAAAAAAAACAAAACTAGATAACCTTGCTCCAAAAAACCTAAAAGCAAACAAACAAACCCTGACAAAAACACACCAGTAGAGCTTGGGGAGAGTAAAATTATACGAAGGGTCTGAGCTGAGAGGTGTAGCTCAGTGGTAGGAAGCTGGTCTAGTACTTGCCAAGCCAGGCCGGGGTTGCCCCCCACCCCCAAGTCAATAAACTAATAAAGGCAGATGGACAGACAGAACATAGCATCATGCTGTGGGCTTCCCACAGACACACAGTGGCGTCTGCACTTTTCACCGTGATGTTGGGTTTGTAGAACAGAGGTGCTTGGTACTCACACGGACAGTGAGACAGCTTGGACTTGGTGGCTCCGGGGTTGGCAGTCCGCAGCTGCTGAGCTTGCCTGCTCTTCGATCGTAGAATTTCGTGCTCATTCTTGGCTGCTCTATGACATTTGCAGTACTTAGTCACTTCATTCGGGCTATTGGGCCAGTTTTTTCTTTTTTCTTTTTCTTTTTCTTTTTATCAATTGAAGAAAAGTTTCCTTATAGAGCCCCACACCACTACTTTATGTAGTTCTTCCTAACTGGAGCGGTCGTTTGGTAGTCAGTGGCAGCTGGTGGTGCGGCCCCTCTCTTTGAATGGGTTGAAGAAGTCACACAGTTGGGTGTCAGGAGGCAGACTGTTTTCCAGGGCCCTTGAGTTGATGTGTCAGAGTTGGGCCCGCCGCCGCTGTGCACAGCCTCTCTGTGAGCCTCTCTCTTGCCCCTTTGCTTTTCAGTATGGAAAGTATTTACCCCACATGATGAACTTTTTCCCATTTTTAAGACTTGAACATTAGTATCAGCAGACAGTTTTTGGGACTCGTCAATGTGTTGAGGGATGTATACCAGAAGTATACATCCCCTTTCTCTTTCTTCCTGATTGCTAATTGTGTGAAGCTTGGCTCTCAGGCCTGGCCGGTAGGAGCTGGTATAAGTGGTTCTAGGATGGGGAGGTAGGGCTAGTCTGCTTGACTGGGAAGTTCCCTGATCCCAGCTGTCCTGAGATCCGGGCCAGGCTCACGTCTGGTCCTCTCCTCCTGTGTCTGTCCCAGAGCTGCATGCTCTCAAAAGCTGCCTTTGTCGTCCTTATCCTGTGGCAGTGTGGGAAAACAGACATGTAAGTGCTGGGCAGGCCATTAGCTATCACAGACCTTTCATGGCGCAGTCTCGTGCCCAGCTGTGAACTCTTTATGTCAGGATCCGAGAAGCCAATGCTAACTGAACTAGTATTTTAGATGATAACTCAGCTAGTCTGTGGCGGGAGAGCGCTGAGCCAGAGTCAGCAGTAAAACAGAAAGGTAAGGATGACCCCCTCATACCTCCTGGTGGGAGGAGACGAAGCAGCGTAGAGCACGCCAGCTGCCAGGCGCCAGTGTCCTCCCAGGGTCAGCCAGACCTGAGTATACCCTGATGAGGCGAGGGGGTCCCCACGTAAAACAAGGCAAGGCACTCTTGGGCCTGTGTGAAGCAGTGACATTTGTGACACCAGGGGGTCATGAGTGATCTCTGAAACAAGTTCCGGGTCCACTGGTCAGAGCCCTGCAGGCCACTTCTGTTGAGAGGACTTTAGACAGCCAAAGATGGGGCTGCTGCCTGGCCCTCTGTCTGGGGCCTCCAGGCTCCAGATGCCTTTGTCTTCAGCTTTTTCCTACCTTTCAAAGGACTGGCAGAGGACCCCTCAGTCTGTTCCCAAAGCCTGGGAGCCTCCAGCAGGCTGGGCATGTGCTGGGTCTGGCCTGGTGGGTGCAGCCAGGTGAGGGATGATGGTGATGAGCTAGTTTAAATACAGAAGACTTGTCTGAGAGCGACTGTGTCAGGACGAGGGCAGGGGATGCATGGGAGAGTGGGCGGCAGGGCCGCCTGCCCTGGCATTGGTACAGGGGCCGAGGCCGCAAGGTGGAGAAAAGCCATCGCACAGGAGATGGTGGAAGGAGGGTGGGGAGAGGGACTGGGGGTGACCTGGGAAGCAGGCGAGTCTACCAGCCTTCCCGACAGGAGGGTGCCCCAGTGAAGCTCCCAGCCGGGAAAAGTTGAGGTGGCTGGCATGGTGTAGCAGAAGCATGAAAAGCAAGACGTGGGCGTGGGCAAGGAGAGGGCCCAGCCAGGTCCTTCCAGACCTCACGTGGCCATGTCAGGGAGGCTGGAGCAGTGGAAGCTGGTGATATTTATGGTAGTGGTGACATAGGTTATGGTGGATGGCCAAAGCAGCTCCGTGTTAATTTAGGCTTGACGAGCAGAGCAGAGAGGAGCAGAGCCCAGCACAGCCCGCAGGAGAGGCCAGGCCTGGGCACACGGACCCGAGGGTGTCCACGTGGCTGTTTCTGGATTCAGTGGCGTCCCTCAGGCCTGTTGCCTGTTGCCTGGGTCCCCGCTGCTCTTTCGTACTGTCCTTCTATCTGGAGTCCTTACTGTCTAGTCCCTGCCCACTGCCCACTCTGTGCTGTGACATTGAAGTCTCCTGGGGCCACAGAGAAAGGATCCTAGATCATCCCCCTGTTTTGGCCGCAGGAACTCTTCCTCCCTCAGATTACTTTGTCTAGGAACTCTGCTGTAGCACTCATGAGATGTCCTGTGTGAGTCAGATCCCGGGGGCCATGGCCCCTGTGCCCACATGTGGTACTCTGATGCTTGTGCCTTGAGGACAAGGCTTGTGTGGAGATGGGCATATGTGACGGTGTGTTGCTCTCCCCAGCCAAGGTGCCCAGCCCTCATCCTGGTGGCCTATGTAAAGGTGTCCCTCAGTGTGATGCAAGGATTCTGGGCCTTCAGTTTTGTTGTCTGGTGGTCCTGGGGTTGGAACCCAGGGATTCATGGATGCTTGGCCAGCTCTGACACCCTCCAGCCCACAGCTTGGAGTCCACCCTGTGGTGCTCTTCACTGAATGGGCTGTGTTTGTGCCCCGAGTACAGCATGTGAAGAGCAAGGACCAGGGTGAAGGCGCAGTCTAGGCTGCAGGAAGCTGGAGGAGTTAGTTCTTTAGTTCATCTTTAGTTCATCATGGTGGGCTGCGCGTGCCGGTCCTGCTGGCCCCGATGTCACACCAGCTTGCTTCTCGTGGCTTTGTGACTTCAGTAATTGCTTCACTTAGCTCAGTCTTTCTTTTTCTCCCTTGGTTTTTCTTTTCTTTTCTTTTTTTCCTTTTTTTGGTGGCGGGGGGTGGGGTGGGGGGGTGGTTCCAAACAGGGTTTCTCTGTGTAGCCCTGGCTGGCCTGGAACTCGCTCTGTAGACCAGGCTGGCCCTGAACTCACCGAGACCTGCCTGCCTCTGCCTCCTGAGTGCTGGGATGAAAGGCGTGCGCCGCCACCACCGCCCGGCCACAGTCTCGTTTTAATATGCAGTCTTATGGATCTGGTTGACCATAGCAGACCGGTGGTAACATGCTGGAGAAACAAACCCCCAGAGGAGCCCTGTCTAGCAGGTCTCAGTTGTTGGAGGTGTATTTTCTCTGGCTGCTCAGTGAGTCACTGTGCTGTGCGCCCCTGACATGGAGGCTAATTTTCTGATGCTCTTCTTTTCTAGGCGACTCCCCCAGTGACGCAGGTGAGAGCGGCTCTGAGTGTGGGGTACGGTCATGCGTGTGCGGATGTCAACATGGGCCCTCCTTCTGGGCTTAAAAAATGTGCCAGTGAAATACTAAGAAAATAGACCATTTGAATGTGTGTTAATTTGCTGTAGTTTAAGTTTCAGTCTTGTGTGTGGGTTATACATGTTTATGTGGTATTTTGTTTTGTTTTGTTTTTTTCTCAAGACAGGGTTCCACTGTGTAGCCCCTGGCTGTCCTGGAACTTGCTCTGTAGACCAGACTGGCCTCAAACTCACAGAGATCTGCCTGCCTCTGCATGTTCAATGTGTTTTAATCTTGAAAAGGCCACATTTCAGGGTTCTTTCCAGAGTATAACGTTTATTTCTAATGTTCAAATTCTAATATATTTTTACTGTTTTCTAAAGTATAAATTTCCCTTATTTTAAATAGTAGAATAAATTCTACTGTCTTAGTAGTTTGGACTTGTAACTTGTGGACTTAATCTTTTTATTAAAATGAAAAAACTGTTTTAGTCAGGTGGTCCTGCATACTTTTAATCGCAGCACTCAGGGTGCAGAGCAGGTAGACCTCTATGAGTTTAAGGCCACCCTAGTCTATAGAGAGAGATCCAGGCCCTTCAGGCTGCGTAGGAAGACTTTGTCTCATAAGCACAAACAAAATTATTTCCTGACCATGAAGAGACCATAGCCCCACTGTAGATCACTCAGAAATGCAGACCACTGTAACAGAGTGAGAGGCACTTGGTGACTGTTTACAACTGAGCCCCTCACACTTGTAGGGCCCACATGTGTGAATGTGACTTCGATGTCTGTCACTGTAACACTGTGTGCCTAATTAGATGGCAGCGTGAGGAGTCCAGCGTGTGAGTGGACTGGATTTGCTGGCGATTGACACTCCTGTCTGTCTGGGTGTGCCGTGGCTTTCCTTAGTCAGTTCATTTGTGTTAAGTTGCTGACTGGATCCAGCCATCCCTTGAACTTTATTCCTGGATCAGTCCGTCAGTTTGCATTAACAGAACTTGAATGTGTTCATGTCCCCAGACGTCCACATTTAGATGTCAGGCCTCTTCTGTTTCAACTTCACCAGTGATGGATGAAAAGAGTTCATTGACATTTTCAATCATTTGATTGATGCCTTTTCAAATATTTATATTTCAATTAGTTGGCATTTATATTCGAGTAAATTTATGTTTGTTACTATTGAATTCTTTTTGAATTGCTGATTGGATTGTCACCTGTTTAGAAGGAGAAGCTGGACCTACTGGCCAAGATAAGCCCGAGGTGTCAGAGAATACAGAAGCCCCCAGTGAGCTTTCCTCCACTCTCAGGTGAGTCCTTCCCCAGTGCTTGGGAGTGTGGCCACTCCAAGGAGGAGCTGGGCTGCTTCGTGCCATAGCTCCCGCTGCCCATTTGATGCTTGTGTGATGCCGTAGCTATCATCTGTACACACTAAGCGGAAGCTGCTTGTACAGTTTTCTTGTGCCTGATTACATGGCCATGTTTGGAGCATTGTAGCAGTTTGGGGAAGTCTCTAGTCATGGCAGAGGTCTGTCATGTTCTGGTGAGTGGCAGCTGTGCTGTGTTAATGAGTGTTCAGATTCCTCCGCAGAGTGTGTCTGACTGTCAGGCTGACAGTGGCGTGGGATGAGTGCTAATGACCTAGGTTTTTATTTTGTCCACTTTGAAATGTGTGTGTGTGTCATGTGCTGTTTTTTCCTTCCAATGCTTCCTCAGAAGAATACCTCGGCCAGGGAGTGCACGCCCAGCACCTCCCAGGGTCAAACGACAGGAGAGCACTGAGACCCTGGCAGGAGACAGGTGAGGCTACCTGGCCGGGAGGTTCTGGAGAACCGTGTTCTCTAGTGTGTGGGCTGTGGGGTGCGGGGGTCTTGGGCTTGTGCTGAAAGACTGGGTGGGGGTGTAGTAGGTAGTGCTGAGAAAACTTGCTTTTGAAGAAAGATGGGGTTAGGTCTTAACCCACAAAACAGCATACATTCCATACCGGTGAGAGGGAAAAATATGTGTTCACGTTCATGATACCTCAGAATGCATAGGCCAGTATTGGGTTGTGTTTCACTGACCTCTAGATAGAAGACTTTGAAAGCATAAAAAGGAACAGTTGAAGGCTTAATTGCACAAAAGTTAGAAACAAAAGGGTGCCCCAAAGCTGAACCTACTGAAGAGGTAGTGGATGTGGTGGCTGGGCCTAGAGGAGCTGTCCTGTGAAGAGGCGAGGTTCTGGGTCAGTGTGGCCTGTACGGCCGGCCACATGAACCATCCGTGGTCTGTCTTAGAGCCAGTGTCGGAAGAGGGAGGTCTCAAGAGCCTTTGTGGAGCAGAAGGACCAGCAAGGCTGGGGTAGCGGGCTGAGGTGGCCTATAGCTCTGGACAGCATGGGGGCTTTGGGTAGTGAAAGGTGCTGTTCTCTGTCCCCACTGTTCCCTGAGATTTCCCTCCACCTGTCTAGGGCAATGGCAGTCCGACTTCTTTCAGATGACTGAGATGTTTCCAGATGTGTGGGGCTGATGACACTGGTGGCTAGTGGGCCACTTCTAATGTAAGTGACTCTCTGCTTGCTCAGGTCAGGAAGTGGTAAAACTGTCTCCAATGTGATCATCGACTCACAGAATTCTGACAACGAGGATGATGAGCAGTTTGTGGTGGAAGCTGCCCCTCAGCTCACAGAAATGTCAGAGATTGAAATGGTTAGTTCACCAGAGGGGCTGTTCTCCGTGAAGATGGTCGGCTTTTCATGTGTGTAAAAACTGTTTCCCCCTAGTTCCAGTAAGCTGTCTAATTTCTTTAGTTTCTTTGTTTATATTTATTATTTGTTTGTTTGTCTAATGACTTTGAAATTCAGCGTGCCTGATCTTTCTTCTTTTCTGCTCAGGTACCAGCAGGGGACCTGGAGGATGAGGAGAAGCATGGTGAGTGTACTTGAGTCCATGTGTCCATGGGTTCTCCATGAGTGCTCTCAGAGATGCAAGTGGCCCTCCTGTGCCCAGCTGTGTCTAGGAGGGTCACTGTTGCTGCCACCATGTGGACCTGTAGGGAACCACAGGACCTGAGATCAGTATGGGCTCTGGTCACGATGGCATCCTGTTTTGTCTGCCCAAGACATTAATGCCTGTATACACACATACACACATAAATTTCCTTGAGACTAGAGGTTTCTATGTAGTTTAGGCTGCCTGGAACTCTCCATCCTCCTGCCTCAGCCTCCTAAATGCTGAAATTAGAAGCATGTGCTACCACACCCAACTCAGTTTCATTTTTTCATTCACATAAAATATTCCTATGGCTTTAAGGTTAAATGTACACAGCTAAATGCATTAAGAGGTGGAAGTTTGTTGTTTTTGTTTTGTTTCGTTTTTTGTTTGTTTGAGGCAAGGTCCCATTGTGTGGCTCTGGCTGGCCTAGAACTTGCTGTGGGGACCACTTTTGACCATCCTCCTGCCTCTGCCTCATGAATGCTGAGATTCTAAGTGTACACCACACCACCCAGCACTGAGGTGTAAGACTTTAGACCTTGTTCTTTCTCCCTATACTCTCCCTCGCCTGTAGGTGCAGGTGAAAATATCAGTAATATTTCCATTTAAAAGTGTGTGTGTGTGTGTGTGTGTGTGTGTGTGTGTGTGTGTGTGTGTGTGTGTGGTCTGCTGGCTTTCATTCCAGCACAGAGGAATGGTTTTGGCCTCTCTTCAGAGAGGTGTGTTTTATACCACGTGGCTGTGTCATAACTCATCTGTTCAACCTCACTGGGTAAAAAACACTTTTTCTTTTGTTTTTTTAAGACAAGGTTTCTCTGTGTAACAGTCCTGATTGTCTGGGAACTCGCTTTGTAGATCAGGTTAATCTCGAACTTACAGAAATTCATCTGCCTCTGCCTCCCAAGTGCTGGGATTAAAGGCATGCACCACCACTGCCTGGCAAACAAAACAAAAAAAACCAAAACCACTTTTAAGTATATTTTATTAATTCTTTGAGAATTTCATGAAACATATTTTGATTGGTTATGAGTTTGTACATTAACCACCACCCACTGCACAAAGAAACTTCTCTTATGAGGTCTGAGGGCTACACTAATTGTGGGTAGAGAGATACAAATTCAGAGAGCAAGTTGATACTATGTCCATTTAGCAGAACAGGAGAAATTCTCTTCTGGGGCTGGTGAGCTCCAGGACTCCAGCCACCCGGTCTTGGCCAGATTTACAGTACGGTGTTTGAGTTTCTTTCTGGTGAATAAGTCTTAAATCCAACCAGAAAGTAACTGGTTACCTCATACACTTGAGCCATGCTTGCGCCGTGGGTGTCCTGTGCCTCACTGGTCATTATTGTGGTTCACGGGGTTTGCAGCTCAGTTCCACGGTTGATGCTGCTACCCCAGCAGCCTACATAGCACTGGAAAACAGTATTTTTAAGAAAATGATTTTTCCTAAGCTATTTACACCGTAGAGATTTCTAAAGAACTTTAGTATTCCTGCCTAATCTAAAAGTAGCATCAGCACCGAGAAACCATCCTAATCGCTCTGTTTTCAGTAGGTGGTTACATTTTGGGGTGTTAATCCACATTTCTTCTTAACTTGAGGAAGAAGAAAAAAATCTGTTTATTTCTAAAACTCTTTTCTGTGACACTTTGTGACTAGCCAGCAGCAGGGGGCGCTGTGTTCTGTCTTAGCACAGGATCGCAAGGTGTTTTGATATGGGAAGAGGAAGGATGAGAATTCAGCGTTTTGCCCATCTTCCCAATGAGGTCTAAGAAAAATAAGTAACTTCTTGGGGAATGAGCTTTAACTGAAAACTCCTAATTTTTAACAGGTGGGCTTGTGAAAAAGATCTTGGAGACGAAGAAGGATTATGAGAAATTGCAGCAGTCTTCCAAGCCTGGTGAGAAGGTGAGGAGCAGGTCTGCCACGGGCACTTGGAAAGCCTTTCGATGTTACAGGTTCAGTAGATTTAAACCCATCATCTTGTTCATGTGCTTGAAGGCCATTCCCCTCCCAGCTGAAGTATAAGAAGGTGGGGGGCTGTGGGGGGCAGGGGAGGGGGGGCGGCTGCTCCCGACTGCCCAGCCTGTTGTGCATGGGGAGCTGCTGGGAAGCTGCTGAGCCACCACTCCATGGCGTCCCTTCCGGCCTGGCCTGCCCATCCTCCCTGGCAACTGTGAAGAGTGGACTGGACAGGCTGACCCCTGACCCTGGGTCATTGCAGATTAAGAGCTGGGGTTTTCAGGCCTGGTTCTTACTGTGAATTCTGTGTGCGTGTGTCCTAGAAGCTTCCTTCCTGATGTGGTTTTCCTTTTTTAAAACTGTTATGATATAGATCTGTCTGCCCTCAGCCTCCAGCAAGGCCAGAGGCAAACAAGTGAAAGCTCCCCCAGAGTCACATTAGTAAGAGGATGGAACACTAAAATACCTTGAATGAGTCTTGGTGGCTGTGGTGGTTTGAATGAGAATGTCCCCTGGCGGCTCTGACATTTGAACACTTGGTCCTCGGTTGATGGCACTGTTTGGGGAGGTTGAGGAGGCGTGGCCTTGTTGGAGGGAATGTGTCATTGGAGGCAGGCTTTGATAGTTTCAAGACTTAGATGACTGCTAGTCTGCTCTTTCTGCTTGATGGTTAAAGTGTGAGCTCTCAGCTCCTCCTCCCGCTGCCCTGCCTTCACAACGCCATTGTGGACTCAAACCCTGGACCTTTGAGTGCAGATCAGTTACCCTTCCTTGCAGAAGTCTGATCACAGTGTTCTGTCACAGCAGTGGAGAGGAACCAATATGGTTTATGGAAGCCTTTCCTTCTCGAGAGCTTTGGAGTTTTGAACTGGCTGGTGTGGCTGCCTCCCATCATCCCCCTTCCCCTTTGATGACTTTTCGTATTGTGCTTTCCCAGATATAATGTATATATTATATATAATGTCTGTCTATATTGCGTGCTTGATATACATCTTGGGATCAAGTCTGTGTCTCCTTCTGTAAATATTTTTGTAGTTTGTTACCTTTCTTTGTTCTTTCATTCTAAAGAAGTTCTATTTTTCATTTTTTAAAATTGTTTTAAAAAATCCTCTGTTGCGGTACAGACGTAAGCTCTTTTCCACACTGAGCATGCTGTGTCGTATATCAGTTCTACCTTCTGTAAGGTTGTCACATTATTCTTTGTCGTGCCTGAAGCCATCTGCTTCACCCTTGGGCATCTGGTCAGTCCAGACTTAGTGCTGTGTGTGGAGATCCGGTTCCCTGGCCTGCTCCGAGCCAGCTAGTGGCAGCCATCCTGCACACTTGGGTGTGCTTCTGGGCACCATGTGTTCCTCCTTGCTTTAAGCATTGTGTTTTCTGTCTGGCAAGGTCATTCCAGCTGCTCTCCTCCCCCTCCCCCATTCTCCACGTTGTCTCTGCCACTACTGAGTCTTGGGGCTGGGTCATGCAGCCCTGGCAGTGAGGTTACCTTCATCTGGTTCCATGGAAAGTCTGGTAATCTTACCAGGTGTGAGTCACATGCATTTAGCCCCAGCACTCAGGAGGCAGAGGCAGGTGGATCTCTGTGAGTTTAAGGCCAGTTTGGTCCACAGAGTGAGTTCCAGGCCAGCCAGGGCTACACAGTGAGACCTTGTCTTAAACAAACAAACAAACAAACAAACAAACAAACACTGAACAAAGGTCTGGTAATTTAGATTCAAATTGTATTAGTCTCGTTCATTCGTTTGTTCATTTAGACAGGGTCTTGCTTTGTAACTCAGACTGGCCTTAAACTAATGATTCTCCTGCCTCAGCCTCTGCCGGAATCACTGCCCTTGCCTGCCTCTGTTCACTTGTACTCACTCATTCTGTTGATGTTGGTATTTGTGTGTTGTTATGTCTGTCTGTCCCTGTACCCGACTGAAGAGATACAGCACCACAGATGCAGTTGGAGCACCCTGGTGCCGTCAGCGGCCCACACTCTCAGTCCTCAGACATAGGTCTCTGCCTGAATTCAGTGCTTCTCATTCTCCTGTGTGCTGGTGCATGTTTCAGATGTGCTTTCTAAGCAATGAGTAATAACTCTCCATTGAAAAATGGCGTATAAATGTACCATACTCTGTATCTCTCCACAGCTTGCTTTACAGTCTCAACATTGTATTTTACACATTCCAGGGCTGGGATGTGGTTCAGTGGTAAAGCACTTGCTTAACATGTTGTCGGGTCTGGGCTTCGTCCTTAGCATGCCAGAAAAGAAAAGAAAAAAAGGTTTGTGTTTATACGTCTGCTTCATGCACTTTGTAGTACTTGATAGCCGTCCACATGCAAGCCGTACTCTGCCAGTGTGTCTTTGCTCTTGTGTCGTTGTGTTTGTGCCTGTTTTTGCTCTTGTGTCGTTGTGTTATCGCCTGTCTGTTTGTTTGGAGACACTGTCTCGCTCTGTGACCCTAGCTGGCTAGAACTTGCTGTGTAGACCAGGCTAGCTTCAAACCTGTACCACTGTGCCTGGCTCTGCACTCTTCTCTTTGCTGTGAGCATCTCTGTGGACTTGTGAGTTTCTGAAGGTGCTGAGGGTACATTTGTCAGGTGACGTCACCGCCTCTTTCAGCAGAGCCCCTGGGAGGGCTTCCCTCTTCTCCTTGCTGCCTACCCCCTTCAGCGCTGTGATTCCATGCCAGGCCGCGGCCTGGCCCCCCTTGGCCTCCATGTCCTTCTCAAGGCCCCCGCCTCCTGTTGCTGCTCTGCCCATGTTTACCTCTCGTCATGATCTGTCCAGGTCGCCACTGTGTCCCTTGCTAGTCCCTTTTCTTGCTGTTTTTTGAAATTTCAATCTTTTCATCTTTTTTATTCTCTCAAAACTTTGTTATTTACTGAGTCAATTTCTTTAATAGTTGCAAGCATTTTTACATTTCTTCTTAATTTTGAAATAACTATAACTTCAGTGAGGCCAGGAGATTTTTATTTGATATGTCAAAGTCTGGAGGCTAAATTTCCAGCTGGCAATGGCCTAGATGCCCCTGCTTAACTCTTCTACGAGCCTAACTTCAGGCGCCTTATGGGATAAGATGGCTGTCCCATCTCGAGCCCCCAGCCTGCATTCCAGCATGCAAGAAAAGATGAAGGAGAAGGCATGCCCTCCATGTTTAGCATACTTACTGGAAGTTGGGTTGTCACTCACATTGTTTATAGCTGTCACAGAGAACACCGTAGAGTAGAGTGGTTTGGCCCGTGTCCGTTTAACTAACTGCAGTCATATTCCATCACCCTCAGTGAGAGCTTGGGCACAGTTCTTAGACCGAAGTCTTGGCAGGTGTAGGTGGGGTGGGGAGCTGCCTAGCCAGGCTGAGGTGGTCTCCCATGTATGACAGGAAGCTTTGCACAAAGGGGGATGAGAAATGGGTTCTCCAGCTGTCTCCTTCGTGACGGGAGCTGTTTATTTCGTCTGTGTTTTCCAGGCTGTTCTGAAGTAGGGCTATCTGTCCATAGTTGCAGGTCTCCTCTGCTTAGCTGGGCTGGCTTCATCCTCCATGATGGGATTTGCACACGCCCGGACCCTGCAGTCTCCAGCTGCAGTTTGGCAAATCCTCTGCTGCTCTGTCAGTAACACATTTAGTTTTTCTAGTGATCATATAGCAACTCTAGTTAGTTAGTTAGTTAGTTAGTAAACTAAGGGCTGGACGACGGCTCAGTGGTGAAAAGGCCTTGCTGTGCAAACCTGAGGACTGGAGTTTGAATCCCACACAGACTTGTAGCCCTGCCACTGCAGGAGGTGGAGACAGGAGGATCACCGGGGCTTGCCGTCTGACACCTTCCTCTGGCCTCCGAGTGTGCACAGGCATGTGCCCCTGGACACACATATGCATGTTCATCACATACACAGAATCAGATCAATACACTTTACAAGGTAAACAGATAAGAGTGTAGATGCCTTTGAATGAAGAATAAATGTGTGTGTGTGTGTGTGTGTGTGTTTGGTGGGTGGGGGACGTGGAGGCCAAAGGTCAACATGGGGTGTTCTCAGCTGCTCTCCACCTTAGTTTTTGAGACAGAGTCTCTCACTGAACCTGGAACTCACTGACTCTGCTAGACCGGGTTGCCAGCAAGTCCCAGGAGCCCTCCTCCTGTCTCCACCTCCCCAGCACTAGTCGTACGGGCCTGTGCCGCCCGGGGTGCTGGGGATTGAACTCAGAACCTCAGGTTCATGCAGTGAACACTTTACCAACTGACTAAATCCTCTTCCCAGCCCTGTCCTGACCCTTTGAACTCTTTCAATGTCAAACTGATGTTGCTTATTAAAAGCTCTCTTACTTCTAATATCTATGTACTAGGTATGATTTTTTCCCTGAGGTGTGGGTTTCCAGGTGGCTGTTTCTTACTTTTCAAGCAAAAGTTTCTAGAAATTCTCTATCAACAATTTGTACTATAGCAGTCACTTCTTAGGAGTTGATGAGTCTTTCTTGGTAGCTAATTTGTGAGTTGTTTTTTTTTTTAAATCAACATTTCACAATGCATGCAAAAGTGTGTCTACTCTCTGTCCTTCTTGGGTGCAGGGTTCTAGGCACCTTGAAGGTTTCAGAGGCAAATGTACATCTCACTAGGCTCCATCACGGTGCCGTCTCCTGCCAGCAGACTCTCGTTCCCCCTCCTCCCTCCCCTTCAAGTGTTCAAGTAAGTGGTTCTGGCCCAGATGCAGGAATCAGGTGTGCTGTTTGTCCTGGTGGCACTTCTCTTTGGAGGGGACATTTTTTTTTTTTTTTTGATGCTAAGGAAATACAGATTTCTAATCTGGGCTTCCCTCCAGGCTGTCTTTGAAGTTCATTGGAAAAAAAGAGATTTCTTGCTGTGCTAATGGACTTGAACAACATGTTATAGAATAAATACACGGATCATATTTACTCTATTATTGTATTTATTTATGGTATTAAATGCTTTATTTTCCCAGTCACATGCTTACTTCTCAAGAGGTTATACACTAGTATTACTAGCTCCCGCTGGCATTTTCTCCTTACTTTAAGTTCATGAGAAATTTTTGAAAAACAGAGATTCAGTTTTACAGTGTCCCCTCCACTCTAGAAGTCACCGCTTTCTAAAGCTGCTGGGTGAAGGCACTGTGCCGAGGTTTGGACAGTCGCAGGGCTTCTTCGAAAGCATTTGACTGTCTCCCTCACGGTCCGCAGTCCTTTCTTACGGGCTGCCTTCTAGCTCCTCTTCATTTTGGGTTGCTCTGTCAGATGTCAGGGCCCTGTGTTTTCCGTCCTGATAAGATGGAACATTCTTTTTTGTGGGTTTTGCTCTCTGGGTTGGTTTAAAGCCTCTGATTTTGCTTTCTCACCTCCTGCCCCTGTGAATCAGGTCCTGTTGGTGTCCAGTGGGGACTGGGTGTGTGTCACCTGCAGCCTGCTTGTATTTATTGTCCTCCTAAAAGAAAAATGTAGCAGCTGTCAAGGAAATGTGGGTGACTGTCACAGAGACACATTAAAGGCAGGGCGTGGTAGTGCACTCCTGCAATCCCAGGAGTGGAGGCCAGCTGGGTTACAGGAGACATGGTTTCAAAAGACTGGGGAGAAAGGAGCTCCTTAGGAAATGTAAAAACCTATTGTGTCTTCAAATGCCTCTTAATGAACCAAATAACCTTCCTGTGTTATATTTAGTTAAGGTAAATAGTCTTCGGTGAGTGCTGTTTAACCGAGTCCCATGGGGAGGATTTTGGTTTCTTACTTGGTGATCCGAGTTGCGCCTCAGATTCTGATTGGCCTCCAGGTGTCATGATGTCATCAGCCATGTGCCAGCTCTCAGGAGCTGTTCTGTTTTTTGGTTATTTATTTATTTATTTATTTATTTATTTATTTATTTATTTATTTATTTATTTATTTTTGGTTTTCCGAGACAGGGTTTCTCTGTGTAGCTTTGCGCCTTTCCTGGAACTCGCTTTGGAGACCAGGCTGGCCTTGAACTCACAGAGATCTGCCTGCCTCTGCCTCCCGAGTGCTGGGATTAAAGGCGTGAGCCACCACCGCCCGGCTTTTTTTTTTTGTTTTTTTGTTTTGGTTCAGGAGCTGTTCTGGAGAATGCCCTTCTGATGCTGAGTTCCAGACAGAGTGTTTTTATTTTGACTTTGTTTACCTGTGGTTCTTGTATTTATTGACATTCTGTGAGAGGGGCAACAGGGACATACTTGGTGCTGTTTCCTCAGTGAATAATAATAATAATAATAATTATTATTGCTAGGATTGGTTTCCTTCACGAAAGCTTAAGGAAGAGGTCTGTTAGCTTAGGGGGATTGGGTTTGTTTTTTAAGGACATAAGGTAATAGCTTTTTGTCCTTAAGTCTATCTGTGGTTGTGTACAGAACGTGATCACAGTGTCATGTGGCCTGTGTGTTCTCACCTCATCAGCGATGTCCTCCCAGAGAATGGGCCTCAAAAATACATGTGCAAGGTTCAGGTGAGCGCAGGTGATACCTGTTGAGTGTCTGAGGCCTAGAAAGCAGAGATGGTTCTGGTTGAAAATGATTCTGACATTGTTTCAAACCGCAAATAGCAGTAGTTATAAACAAGGCTGTGGTGGAGTGGATGGTCCTGTGTCTCAGTGGTATCCGTGTACGGCTGGCCGGGAAGATCCGGTCGCTGAAACAGGATCCTGGAGTGTGAGACTGATCTGTGGGGTTTCAACGATGCAACAAAACACGTCTGCTTAAAAAGTTATGACTGAAACACTCTCCTAAGCTGTGTTTGCTGGTGCAGCCCTGTCGTCCTGGCACTCAGGAGGTGGAGAAAGAAGGATCACAAGTTCAAGGTTGTCCTTGGCTACATAGCAAGTTTGAGACCAGCTGAGACCCCATCTCAAAACAAACCAAAACATGGACCAACCAGCCAAGCCAGACGTGTGCTTCACACCCCAGCCCTGCCTTCCCATCACATGACCGGACAGTTGTCCCTGACCCTGCACACCCCAGCCCTGCCTTCCCCTCGCATTTCTGGACGGTTGTCACTGACCCTGCACACCCCAGCCCTGCCTTCCCCTCGCACTTTCGGAAGGTTGTCACCGACTCTTTAGGCTGCTTCCCTTTCCTGAAGACTGAGCGGAACGGCTTTTCAGCTTTGATGTAAATAGCTTCCTTTGACACTCACATCCCTTCCGTGGCTCTTCCCGCTCAGGATCAAACCAAAGTCCTCATTGTATTTGCTGTCTCGCACCCATGACACTCCTGCTCTCCAGCCCTCAGCCTTCTCTGGGCACCAGCAGCCTGCCAGTGTGTTCCTTCCCAGAGACCCTGCCCCCATTCTCCCCACATCTGGAACCCTGCCTCGGGGGAGATCTGCTCCTGCCCACTGTACAGGGCCCTGCATCTCGGTATTGTGCCATGCTTGGCACCTGCTTTCTGTTAGATAGCAGTGGTGCTGTGAGTGTGTTTGGCTGTTCCAGGCTCAGCTTCTACAGCGCAGACAGAGGCCTACCGATTTACCTGTAATACAGTTCATTTCCCTTTCAGTCACTAGTCATTAGTGTTTTAGTTTAGAGAGTTTCTGTAATCCCTCCCTCCCTCCTTCCCTCCCTCCTTCCCTCCCTCCCTCCCTCCCTCCCTCCCTCCCTCCCTCCCTCGTGTGTGTGTGTGTGTGTGTGTGTGTGTGTGTGTGTGTGTGTGTGTGCGCGCGCGCCCATCTATGCAAGTGCATGTAGAAGATGGAGAACAACCTCAGGTATCATGTTCTTCCACCACTATCCACCTTAAAAAAGTGTTGTTTTTTTTTTTAAAAATGTATATGGGAGTTTTGCCTTCTTATATGTCTGGCTTCCATGTGTGTGCCTAGTACCTACAGAAGCCAGAAGAGGGGATTGCACCCCCTAGAATCTGTAATCTATATATCACAGGTATTGCGAGCTGCCATGTGGGTACTGGGAGTCACCCCTGGGTCCCTGAAAGAGTAACCAGTGTTTCTAACCACAGAGCCATCTGTCTGTCCAATCTGCCCTTTCTTTTGAGACAAGTTGTTTCACTCACCTAGTCACCAGCAGGCCCCACCTGCCTGTCTCCACGCCTAACTCTCGGATTATGAGCGTGCACCACCGTGCCTGGCGTTCCCATCTCTCTTACCAAAAGCTTGTTATTTTGAGGTGCCTGTGGGAGGCACTGGAGATGTGCTCTGAAGCCTTCCTAGCTTGCCTGTGCTGTCTCTCTCACACCCAAGTTACCCATACTAGCATAGCCAAGGTCCAGAATGTCCCTGTCACCAGATCCTTCTCAGTGCCCTTTTACAACTTAACCTCTTCTCTCCCAGCTCTTGCTTCTGGCCATCACCAGTGTGCCCTCCACTTCCATAATTCTGTCTTTTCAAGATTGTATATATAAGTGGACTCAGTTTATAGCCAAGCAGGGTTTTTTCATTTGGCCTAGTTCTCCAAGAGTTGTTCACGTGATCTTGTGTGTGTGTTTTTTGCTATAGTCTTCCATGGTATGGATATACCACAGTTTATATAACATATCTGGGCTATTTCTAGCTTGTAACTACTTTTTGTTTGTTTTTTCCTTTATTTCTGTTTTTATTGAGACAGAGCTCAAGCTAACTAGCTGTGTAGGCGAGGATAATCTTGAACTTTTGGTCCTCCCAATTCTACCTTCCATATGCCACCATGTCCAGCCTGTAACTAGTTTGAATAAAATGTCAACATTTCTGTATAGATTTTTGTGTGAATGTAAGTTGTAATTTTTTCTGAGTAAATGCTTGGATGTTCCTTTGCTGGATTTTATGTGTATTAGACACTTTTCTGTCATTGGGACAGAATACCCGAGGAAAACAACTCCAAGGGAGAAAGTTGTGTTCTGGCTTGGTCGGCTCCATTGCTCTGGGTGTCATGGAGACTGGAAGTCATGGCGGAGAGGGTGTACTGACAGCAAAGTACAGCTGCTCACCTGTGCAGCCCAGGGGCAAAGGGAGCGGAGAGGTCAGCAGCAAGATGCACCCTCAAAGTCAGCTCCCAGTGACGGCTTCCTCCTCCCAAAAGTCCCTTCATAATGCCCAAGCCTTCAGCAGACATTTTCAGATTCAAACTATAGATTGGGATAGTCTCTAAAGACACCCCCAACTGCCTAACCAGCAATTACCAGAGATCAGTCTCTTCTGCCTGATGCCGAGCATCGCTGCCTAAATCGCACAGAGAGCGCTGGCGCTCTTGGACACGCTTTCATGAGCTTCCTGCTGACCCCACATCACCTTCGGGGAAAGGTCTCTGTCTCCTGTCCCTCTTCAGATTGTTTGCCTACTTGCTGCTACTGAGTTTTGTGAGTTCTCTCTGTAGTTTACTGACTGACTGTACATGTCTTCTGTGCAAAGTGTGATTTACAAATGTTTCCTCTCACCTGATTGTCTTTCCAGCTTCTTGAGGACTGCAGCGTGAATATTTTAATTTCTGATAAGTTTAGTTCATCAGGTTTTCCTTTTGTGGGACCCACTTGGGGTGCTGCCTCTGACTTGCTGAGCTCACCCTAAAGGCTTTCTCTTCCTACTTCCCATAACTGAAGGAGCGATCCCTCGTCTTTGAGTCAGCGTGGAAGAAGGAGAAGGACATCGTTTCGAAAGAGATAGAGAAGCTCCGTGTGTCCATCCAGACCCTGTGTAAGAGTGCACTTCCCCTGGGAAAGATCATGGACTACATCCAGGAGGACGTGGACGCCATGCAGAACGAGCTGCAGCTGTGGCACAGCGAGAACAGGCAGCATGCCGAGGCCCTGAGCAAGGAGCAGAGGTGGGGCTGCAGATGGGGAGGGGAGGGGGGCTGCAGATGGGGAGGGGAGGGGGGCTGCAGATGGGGGGCTGCATATGGGGAGGGGAGGGAGGCTACAGATGGGGAGGGGAGGGGGGCTGCAGATGGGGAGGGGAGGGGGGCTGCAGATAGGGGGGCTGCAGATGGGGAGGGAGGGGGGCTGCAGATGGGGAGGGAAGGGGGATCAAAATGATACCGATGAACTCATTCAAAATTGTAACTAAAAGAACTAGAATAGCCACTGAAAAGAGAGCTTTATTTAGAGAAGTGTTTTATTTAGAGATTTATTTAGAAAGGTACCCTGTGTTTGTAATCAGTAAACCTAGAATCATGTGACTATTAGCATGTAGACTTTTTTTCTTCAGAAGATATGATTTGACTGAATGATACATCTGTAAGTCCATGTTACAGAAGAGCTGAGTTACAGTTGGTTCTACCCCTCCCTCTTTCCCTCCTTTTCTTCCTCCCGTTTTTTGTTTTTTGAGACAAGGTCTCAGTGTAGCATGGATGGCCTGGAGTTCACTATGTAGACCAGGCTGGCCTTGAACTCACAGAGATCACCTGCCTCCTGAGCACTGTGATTAAAGGTGTGCAACACCACACCAAACTGAAATTATACTCTTTTCTTTTTTCATTTTTTAAAAATTAATTTCATAATAGAATTACATTCACTTTTTCTGTTTCCCTTCTTCCACCCCCACCCCCAGGTATCCCTCCGACCCCTCTGATGCCCCCACTCTCAGATGGATAGCCTTTCTTTTTTGATTATGTATGCATGTCTGTGTGTACACAAATACATAAACACACCTGGTAAGGCTGCTTTTGTTGTATACGTGTGGTTTCAGGACTGCCTGCTTTGTGCTGGACCACCAATATGGGGCCTCTTTCTTACTATTAT
Organism: Peromyscus maniculatus bairdii; assembly: GCF_049852395.1. Classification (NCBI taxonomy): domain Eukaryota; kingdom Metazoa; phylum Chordata; class Mammalia; order Rodentia; family Cricetidae; genus Peromyscus; species Peromyscus maniculatus. The sequence continues at coordinate 9,601,923 of NC_134864.1, forward strand.
GTTTAGTCCCATAAGTTTTTACATATGCAACATGATGGAATCTAGAAAAATCACCGAGAACATTAGTGCTGGTTGCAGCATGTAATGGTTTAACACTTCATAGTTTTGGACATAAGATGTTGGGAAGTGTCAGCCCAAAGAGCCTCCCTTATGAAACCTGACCCTGCTCTATTGCCGCAAAGGGTGGGACCCGGCTCTTGGTGTTGTATTGACTTTCTGTTTATAGGCTTTAAAAGCCTGAAGGGAAGGTTGCATTTGACTCCAGCATTCTGAGGGATATTCTGTGCCTGTTCAGTGCTCTGCCTGACAGTGAAGAGATCACCTGTCCCTGCTGAACTAATGGGACACAGGCAGAAGGAGTCCCTCTAAGCCCTGTGAGCCTTATCCAGAGGAGAGGTGTCTCTTGGCTGCTCCAGGCTGAATCCAGTGTCTGTGGGGACTTGGTAGACCACTTCCCTGTTGCCCCTTGGTCTTTTTTGTGTATATACTTCAAAAACATCAAGCCTTTCTCTGAGGGAATATTAGTCCTTTTCATTTTACTTTTTAAGGGAAATCTCACATGGGCTAGGGAAACAGCTTGTGGTAGAGTGTCTGCCTAGCATGTGTGAAGCCCCGGGTTCTCTGCCTGGTTCTGTGGGAAGTAAACAGGTGATTGGCGTTCTCAGGCTTGATTGCACTGTGGCCTGCCTGCCGGTTGTGAATGGTGCTTGTCCTGCCATTCTTAGGGGGCTGGCACTTAACCCTTTTCTTGGGGTGAAGCCAGGCAGCCCTTTGCTGGTGCTGGCTTTTGGAGTGGAGGGAGAGACACAGACCGAACCCTCAGGACACTGATGAGCCACTGCTTGTCTCCCACCAGCATCACAGACAGTGCGGTGGAGCCCCTGAAGGCCGAGCTAGCTGAGCTGGAGCAGCAGATCAAAGACCAGCAGGACAAGATCTGTGCTGTGAAGGCCAACATCCTGAAGAACGAGGAGAAGATCCAGAAAATGGTGCATAGCATCAACCTGACGTCACGAAGGTGAACGGCCAGGCCTGCAGAGATGGAGCCGTCTTCCTTGTGATGGGAGAAGCAGCGGGAAAGCACCACTCTGAGCCCCAGTCTGCTGAGAAAATGGACTGCAGGTGGCTGGACCCAGCTGAATTCAGCTTTTGGTTTAGGCACTAAACTTATTAAAAGGCCGTGTTTTCTTACCTCCTTCCAGCTGCGGTACTTGCTGCTTTGGTCTTCAGCTCGCCTTGTGGGAGGGCTTCTTTCTTTGTTTTCTGCTGCAGCCAGTTTAATCCTGTCCCTGAATTTTCTAGCAGTAAGTTGTGTCATCCTTCTGGGGAAATGGTGGGTCTTTATTTCTGCTTCTGAGTCTTCCAGAAGGACTTCCTGCCAGCACCCGGTAAAGGGTGACTGTGTCCTTTTTAGTGGGTACTTTACAAACAGAACGAGGCCGGAAATGATTAAATTGCATTTCCATTTCTACCTGAAAGGAGTCATGAAATGTCATGAAATACCTGTGACCTTGTAAGGTGCCTGTCACTGGGCAGGGTTGTTGCCCTCTTATTATTGCACATGCTTCTTTCTGCAGTCCCCTCCTGGCCCTGCTGTCTGCATTTCTAGCCCATGAAGTTCATATGCTGAAAAAGGAGGATCCAGTCTGGCTGTAATTAAGTCTGGCATTGTCTGATGGGAAACTGTCACGGGCTGCCTCCTTGGCTTTCTTCAGCCTCCAGAGTACTCCCAATGGATAAGCAGTCCCCTAGGCCACCTTAAGACCTTGTAGCATGAAGGACAGGTAGCAGCATCCTTTTCCTCTGTGTAGGTGTGTGCACTGAGAGTTGGGAGTGAGGAGAGACTATAAAGAAGAGAGTACACCAAGAATTTATAGTTTGTGTTGGTTTCCCCTTTTTAAAGATCCTTTTTTTAAAACATAGGGTTTTTTTTTTATGGTTTATATTCAGTTTTTTGCCTACATAAAATACTGTAAATACTTACAAGGTCTTGAATTATTGTATAAAGGATCTCAGTGTTAGGAGATGTTCTTACTGGCTTAAGGTCTGAGATCATCCTTACGTTTCTGAGTATTTATTATGTTCACTAAGGCAAGCCCTGGTAAGTGCAAAGACTACTGGAGCACATTCTGTTTCCTAAAGGCTTGCAGACATGATGCAGCTCGTGTTTCTCAGTCAGCTGAAGGCAGCAGCCCAGTTCTCAGCTGGGGGCCATCGGGACCTTGTGGAGACTCCCTTCAGCTGGTAGTCCTTCTCCTGGCACCACACTACTCCACCAACCAGATGCTTCTGAAGAGTTTGAGGAGGAGGGAAGGATTGTCCGTCAACTGGTCTTTTGTATGTTCATGATCTCTTTTCTACTAAATTGAATGACTTAGCCATAACCCTAAGTGGACCCTATGTAGCCCAAGTTAAGATATATATATATATGTATATATATACATATATATATAAAACCTTTTATAAATTTGTATATATGAATAGAATTTTTATGTTGCAAAAATTACATACATTGTATGTGAGTAAATTTTATATGCTGTAGTCTATCAGATTGTATCATAAAGTTTTATTTTTCTTTTATACATACATCATTAAAATAATCACCTATTTTTCCTATAAGTGTATGGATTGTCAAGTTGATACAAAAAAATGTAAGCTTTTGGATTTTAATTTTCAAATGAATCCAGGGGAAATAGCTTCTCATACATACTGTGACACACTGTTTTTCCCATAGTGATTGACACTTTATGAGTCTGCTTATCCTCTGCTAAAAGATTTAAGATCGCTTGTGACATTTCTGAAGCCCTGTATGTGTGACTCTCTCTGTCTTGGGATATACAAATTAAGCTCTGACCATATTTTGAGAGAGTTCAGAAATGGAATTCTTAGTTGTTTCCCTACTGTGGTTTATAAGTTTTCTAGAAGTGTGGAGTCACACATTAGGGATTTGAGGTTACAGATTCAGCTGATGTTAATCTGAGCTTAGAGGAAATGTGCAGAAATAGCCTGGGGTGCAGTGGTGAGATGGTCCAGCAGCTAAAGTATCCACTGCAAGTGTGAGGACCTGAATAAGGGACTCCCAGAACCCACATAAAACAGCCAGATGTGGTAGCTAGCTCACATCTGCAGTCCCAGAGCTCCTACAGCAAGATGAGAGGCAGAGACAGGGGATCCTCAGAGGATGGACCAGGCTTGTCTATGCAGCAGCAAACAAGACCCTGCCTCAGATGAGGTGGAAAGTGAGGGCTGACTTCCACATGTGTACCTGCACTCGTACACACACCCACACACCCACACAGCTACTTAAAACAGTAGCTCAGGGTGTTACAACGTTCATACTTTATACTTTAGTATTATTCATACTTATTTTCCTTTCAGTGATCAACTTTACAAAAAATAATAGTGAGTAAATATGTAAAGACAGAGGTACCCTCCCGTTTTGTGCCTCAAGTGTCAGTGAGAGTTAGGGGTGGGCAGGCATCTAGTCAGTGTTGACAAGTGGTTCGGTGATCCTAACTTGCTTTTCCAAGCTCAAATAAATCAACCAACCAAGTAAAAAGAAAAACTAGCTGTGGGGTTTAAGCATTAAACTGGTTCAAGTAATTTGGAAACTTCCTGTAAGTACTCCACGTAGGCCCTGTAGCCTGCAATGCTCTGGACAGAAGCATTGCTCCTGGGTGCTCACAGGCTGCTGCTCCCCAACCCACTCAGAAGACTCGCATGGGTGCCAGGTGCAGCAGGCTCTTTCTCCAAGAGAGCTCTCCCGTTGCCTGTAAAACTCAAGACCTCTTCATTCCTTATTTTTATTTTGAGACCTGTCAAGGCATCCATCTTGCTGTTAAAATACTTAGACTCCTTAACAGTAGGAAGGTTACAGTGTCTACAGAGCAGAGAGGCCTCTGGAGGGAGTGGACATGGCTCTTGTCACCTCCAGACCCTGCTTGCTTGTTACTCTTTTGACCAAGTGTGAACCCAGATTTGAATTCTTCTTCCTTCTGTCTGTAGTTTGTGATGACTGGCCTGTCTGTCCTCTGGACTGTTGTGTGTCTCAGCTCTGCCTTTCTGATGTCTTGTGCCTGTCCCTAACAAAGGGCTTTGCCTGGTATTTATTGAAAACAGGTATTTCCACAGAATTTAAGAAGGTGCTTTTTATGTTGTGTATGGTATTCTAGCAGCTTCCATTCCTAGGGCCAGTCAGGTATCTAATCCTTGAAACTACACAAACCATAGCTTCTGAACATTTCTCTTCTAACTATACCTTGATTCCCCCACTGTGACGTGAGAAGCAGAGCAAATTTTGCACAGATAAATGAAGCATTAAACTCATGACGAGGAGCTATGGCTCAGTGGTTAAGAGCATCTGCTGCTCTTGCAGAGGACTGGGTGCAGGTCCCAGAACCGACATGGTGACTTATAGCCATCAGTAACTCCTGTTCCAGGGGATCCCCTGTCTTCTTCTGAACTCCTTGGGCACACACATGCATATAAGCAAACACCCATACGCGTAAGTTAAATCTAACAAAATTTAAACTTAGGATAAAAGGAAAACAAGGAGTGTATCTATACACCAAGGTCACAATTTTATATGTCTGTGAGTAAGGACATAGACAAAGTGGTTTATTTACTTATGTGTGGCATGGGTGTGTGTGGGGGTATATGCATGTGTTTGCATGTGCCCATGCCTATGTGCAGAGGCCAGAAAAAGCAGAAAAAGATGCTGGATGTTCCACACCTTGCCTTACCCTTTAATACAGAGTCTCACTAAACTTGGAACTCACCTTTTTTTTTTCCTTTTCCAGCTAGGCTGGCTGGCCAGCAAGACCATGTAATCCTCCTTCTTTCTCCCTTTTCATCCCTCAGCACTGGGGTTGGAGTCCTGTGTGACTGTGCTAGGCTTTTTATGTTGGTGCTGGGGATCCAAATTTAGCTCTTCACACTTGTATGCCAGGCACTCTATGTTGCATGCAGTCTGATAGGTCTTATGATAATAGGCCAGATATTGGGGTAAATACCAAAAGATCAGAGAGACAAAGGAACAAACCACTGCCACCTCTCACCTCGCCAACCCCATGAATCCTCTCACTGAATGTCTCTGACTCCTCAGCTGAAAGGGGTCCAGCTGAAAAGCGCTCCTCAGCCAAAAAAGGCTTTAGTTCCCGTCTCCTCACACCTTATATACTTTTCTCTGCCCAGCGGTATTACTTCCTTCCTAGTGCTGGGATTAAAGGTGTGTGTGCTTCCCAAATACTGGTAGCAAAGGCATGAGATCTCAAGCGCTGGGATAAAGCCATATGATTCCCAAGTACTGGGATTAAAGTTGTGTGCCACCACTGCCTGGCTCTGTTTCTCTCCTAGACTGAATCAATCTCTCTTTTGTTGTTATTGTTTTGTTTTGGTTTTTTTTTTTTTTGAGGGAGGGTTTTTCTGTGTAGCTTTATGCCTTTCCTGGAACTCACTCTATAGTCCAGGCTGGCCTTGAACTCAGAGAGATCCGCCTGGCTCTGCCTCCCGAGTGCTGGGATTAAAGGTGTGCGCCACCAACGCATGGCTGGTTGAATCAATCTCATGTAGTCCAGGGTGGCTTTGAACTCACAGAGATCCACATGGATCTCTGCCTCTCGGGTGCTAGGATTAAAGGTGTGTGCCATTAATGGAACCTACTGGGGTCCAGCCTTTATAGTCTCCTTCCCAGGGGTCCAGAAGAGATTCTGCCAACAGCAAGAATAATCTGAGGGAGTGAATCTAAGTACACCAAGCTCTACAGTCCATTCACTTTATTCCCCTGAAACAAGATTCTATCTACACAGCTTCAATTCTGTACTCATACTTAGCTCCTCTCTGTCCCTTCTCCTCCTGTCCTCTCAGAACTCTAAGTTCTTTTCTGTCTCCATCCTCATCACCTTTGTTCTTCTCCATCCTCATTCCTTCCCATTCCTCTTCCTGCCATCTGGCAGGGTAGGGTGACTGCTTGGAACTAGGAAGTCTGCTTTGCTTCCTAGCTGGTATGCCAAAACCCTTTTGTTCTGAGTCAATTGCCTGAGGATCTGAACTTAATTTGCACAAGAAACAAAGCTATGCACCTAATATCTGCCTATCAGGCAGTGTCTCCATAAGGGTGTTTACCTTTATTCTGGAGACCTGTGGTTGGTCTGAAAGGCTTACTCTTGTCTGCAGTTTGGCTTTGGATGCCTGAGAGGTATTTTAGATAAAATACACTATTAGAAGATCTTTGGACGTATGAGAACGCATATGAAATTCATATCAGGAAACAGCTGACATATTAAAAGCTGAGTAACACCAAATACTCCTTGAGATTTGGCTTTTCCAAAGGACATTTTTCTTATAATTTCCTTGGCTTGTTGCCAGGTTATGGAAAAATCCTTTTTCATTTTTTTTTTTTTGAAATTCTGAGGCATCCAGCATATTTTTTATCAATAGTTGGTCAATCTCATCATTACCTTGTGCTAGAGGGCCTGGCAGACCCATGTGGGATTGGATGTGAGTTATATATAAGCAATGATTCCTATTCCTGATTATTTTATGTAACTGAATAAATAGAGTTAATTCTGACTCATCAGGGATAAATCCAGCAGTTTCAATGTGTAAGACAACTCTTTCTGCATACTGAGAGTCAGTAATTGTTGAGAGATTCCGTAAAATCAATTAATACCATAAGAATGTCATATAATTCTGATTTTTGGACAGAATTATAAGGATTTTGAACCACTTTACTTAAATTTTCTGATTTGTAATCTGCCTTTTCTTTTTGGTTTGCATCAGTATAAAATGTACAAGCTCTAGATATGGGTGTTCCCTGTAAAATATGAGGCAAGATCCAGTTAGTTCTCTTTATAAATTGAATTCTTTTGCTTTTGGAATATTTGTTGTTAATCTATCCCAAAAAATTACTGCAAGCTCTTTGCCAAGGTTCACTTTCTGCTCATAATTTGTCAATTTCATCATTAGTAAAAGGTACTCTAATTTCTGCTGGGTCTCTTTCTGCTAATTGACAAAGTCTCAATTTTCCTTTTAGAATCAACTCAGAGATCTCTTTCACAATAAGTTTTTAATTTTTACTCTGTTTATGTGGTAAAAAGATCCATTCTAAGATAATGACTTTTCTCTGCATTAAAATTCCTGTAGGAGAATGCTTATAGGGTAAAATAACCAAAATGCAATCAAGCTTTGGATCCAAATGATGCATCCTGTATTTTCTTTTCCACCAAAGCCAATTCTCTCTCAGTGATAATACACTTGGACTGTTTAAGTCCTTGTCACCTTCTAAGGTGTTGAACTGATTACTCACTTCATCATTTTTTTTTTACCCATAAATAGGAAATGTCTCCTAGCAATCTTTGAAAGTCATTAAGAATCTGCAATTGCTGGGCAGTGGTGGTACACACCTTTAATCCCAGCACTCAGGAGGCAGAGCCAGGTGGATCTCTGTGAGTCTGAGGCCAGCCTGGCCTACAGAGTGAGATCCAGGAAAGGCACAAAGCTACACAGAAAAATCCTGTCTCGAAAAACAAAAAACAAACAAACAAAAAAAGAATCTGTAATCATTCTCTCCTAATTTGCACCTTTTGGCATGTAATATTTTGTAGACCTATTTTATATCCTAAATAATTAATAGAATCTCCTCTTTGTATTTTTTGTAATCCCCAACAAGGCAAAATTTTCTTTACTTCTCCAAATATTCTTTCTAAAGTATCTACATTTGAATCAGCTAGTAAAATGTTGTCTATGTAATGGTACGTTATAGATTGAGGAAATGTTTATGTATTACTTCCAATGGCTGTTGTACAAAATATTGGCACAGGGTTGGGCTATTTAACATTTCCTGTGGGAGAATCTTCCATTGATATCTCTTAACAGGCTGAGAATTATTATAAGTAGGCACTGTGAAGTCAAATTTTTCTCTGTCTTTTTCTTGTAAGGGTATTGAAAAGAAACAGTCTTTTAAAAGAGACAAAACTTCTGTTTTAAAAATGTTTCCCATTTTTTTAATGTGAGGGGTATAAACTTTCCTTTAACTAATTTGTCCCTTTAAGAAATCCCAATTAACTTACCAAATTGACAGTGACAATTCAGATGACAGTGTGGCAGCAGCCGGAGAAAGGAGCCCAGAGAAAGCCAAAGGGAAAAAACTCTAGTGCCAGCCGCACGCACGCGGGGACTTGCGAAAGCAGCTAACTCCTGTGGTGTCCGGAGCCCCCAAACCTATGGAGTTTGCTGTAACTCTACACTGAGCTGTCTCCTCAGCGCTCAAAAGTAGGCATATAATAGGATTGAAGTAACTGGAGGCGACTTAATTTGGTTTTTAAAATTCCCCCCATGCACTCAGGTTCAGCGTCTATCAGTGTAGATTGAGTGCATGGATGTTAGGCCTGTCCTGCAAGCGGGAGAGCCAAAGATTCAAGGAGTGATAGAGAATGGTTCATCGCCATTGCGGTGCTGGTTAGGTAAAAATAGAGAAGCGGCATAATAAAGAAGACATGTTAATATGACATCGACATGTGTGTGTCCTACAAGTCAGAGGTAACTCTAGAACAACAGTGTGGGAGGCAGCCAGCTCACAGGGGTCTCGGGGAGCGGGAGGGGAACAGGTCCCTGGAAGAGAGTAGAAGTTGTGATTCCACATAGAGCTAAGAAAATAGGATTCCATCTCGAACTGTCCTTGTCGCCCTACTAGCCGGAAGGGGTCTCAGCTGGGAGGAGGACAGTGCCCAGCATGAAGCCATGAAAGCATAGCCTCTTCACTCTCCTAAGAATAAGTCGGAAACAATGAGCACAGAACTGAGAGTCATCTCAAGGGCAAAGGGCACAGTGGCCCCAGACCACCACCCCACCCCCTCCGGGCTGTCAGCAGGCTGCTCTGGGTCCCCTGTCTTTGAGCCCTCAAGCTGGGATTTAAACTAAACAGATTTCCTATAGGAAATGCACACACAATAACGCTCTGCTAAAGCTACTTTTATGGACATTTCCCCTCAGAAATATTTCTCTCTGGAAAAATAAATTCACAGGATGTAGTTAAAGCCATTGTGTGTGTATGTTGGCTGAGCCTGTTCCTAAGTACTTCACCAAACAGGCCACCAAATCAAGAAGTGAAGGCAGGCTTTGTTCCTGTCTATCAACAGTGATATTTATTAATTTGCAACGCAGGGTGTTTTGAGCCTTTATGGCTTCAGAAATAGCCTTCTGCTGGTTCCCTGCCCAAGGTAGTGCCGTAGATTCTGACCCCAACGTGACCTCTGCAGGAGCCTCAGCTTCCACAACACCCCCTTTGTGCTTGTGCCCTTTGGTTTGGGGCCTATGAGGAAATAAATTCTAAGTGTGAGAATAATTAACTTCTGAAAAGAAAGGTCCCCCCAACAGTGCTTTTGGGTAACACAGCTAAGAGCAGTTACACGCTGTGACTTCTTTGCCTTCTCCTGTCTTCCAAGTCCTTTAGGGGAGCCTTTTGTCTACCCTCTGTCCTGGTTGGGGATCCAGCTGGACTTGCTCCTGATCCAGAGGGAAATCAGAGTGTTGCTTTCTGAGACAGTGTGGGCAGGCGGTGAAAATCTCTCCTTTAGTTGCAGAGTGAGGAGCTGGTGGCCCGTGGGTGAGGCCACAGAGCAGATCCACAGTTTTTGAACTAGTGGCAAGATGGCACTTTATGGGGGCATGTGACAAAGCAAAACCACCCACTGCATGGCCAGGAAGTAAAAGAGAATGAGGAAGGTCTGGGCCCCACAATCTGATGGGACATTTCCAGTCACCCCAGTTTCTGACATTAGGCTCCTCCTCCTAAGGGTTCTACCAACTTCTAATAGCCCCACAGACTGGGGGCCAGGCCTTTAATATCTGTGTCTTTTGGGAATAAACTGTACTAGGAGTCTACCCTACTCTAAGTGACTTCATTCTGAGGTTCTTCATTGGCATTTGCCAAGACCCTTGGTGTAGCTGCCTTGCATGCACAGGGGCCAATTCTCTTTGAGGCCACTCTTCAGCGCTCTACACTGGTCCGCAGGTCCCGCATTTCTGGATCTTGTTGGCTCTGGCTGTTGAGTGACATTGATCCACTTGTCCCCATAAGCCCAGGCAAGTTCCCCTGAGAGAAACACACCCTCATCCCAGCAGAGGGAGAGGTGAGTGTCTGCAGGAGATAGCTTCTGGGGCAGCTGTGAGGTGGGGTGATAAATGCCAGCAATCACATGGGTGGAGCAGGGCTGGGAGTCAGGGCCCTGGGGGTCAGATGGGATACCCGGTGAACTGGAGAAAGAGCTCCTGGGATGGTGTGAGGAGGCAAAGAAGCCACATCTGTGTGTGTACAATGGGAGGTCGGGGTGGGGTAGATAGCTGGGCTTCCCTAATGAAGGGCCTCAGATGTCTGCCTAAGGGGCACAAGGCTGGCCTTCAGGGATCATTAGCGGGTTTATGAGTCCAACTGATAGAAGCCATGTTTTATGGGAGGAAAATGTTACCCGGCAGTGAGGAGCATATAGTGAAGGGCAGAGTCCAGGCTGCAGACTGAGGGGCTGCAGTCCCAGCTTAGCCTGGTTGTGAAACTATAGTCCTGTGTTCTGGAGGCCCTCTGTCCTGGACTAACTTCCTGATCTGGTATGGGAGTCACTCTTGGATCCTCTCTGTCTGTCTGAGTTACTTCTCCTCTGGTCCTCTCCCGCTTCAGGCTGAGGTTTCTTCAGCTCAAAAGCTCCTACAGTTCCAGGACACAGTAGGCACCACACACAGGCAAGTGTAGTCTCTGCACTCCTGCCTACGACAGTCCATGGAGCTCTTCCAAACTCCACTCAGAGGAAGCCAGGATTCCTCACTGCAGAAGAGAATTTCAGTGTGAGTCAGGATAAAGCAAACCCTGTGTTTATTTAGAAAAAGCTTTCTCGAAGATCTAAGCATGGGGATTAAGAGCTGACGATTGGGATGGAGAGATGGCTGAGAGGAGAAGAGTGCTTGCTGCTCTTTCAGGGGACCTGAGTTTGGTTCCCAAGCAACCGGATCAGGTGGCTTACAAGCACCTGTAACTCCATCTCCAAGGGAACCAACACTGGAACCTCTTCTGGCTTCCTTGGGCACTGAATGTATATGGCATATACAAACAAACATCCACCATCTCAAAAGGAAGGGAAACATGTAAGAGAACAACAGTCACACTCTGGAATGGGCACAGGCTTCTCACGGGAGAGCCGTATTCCGTGTGTCAACTGTGGACAGATCTTGACTTTTGAAATTAAATTGTTCAAAGGGTTTAAATATTAATTTAAAAATGTTTTAGCTAGGTGTGGTGGCTCATACCTGTGATCTCAGCACTTGAGAGACTAGGGCAGGAGATTTGCCATGAGCCTGAGACCATCAGAAAGAAGGGAGGGCAGAAAAGGGAAGGAGGGAGAGGTTTTGAATTGATTGATTGACTGATTTCACAAACTCCTACACTGGGGTCCGAAGCCCTGGCACCAAAAGGGCAGCTACTGGATGTCCCCCAGGAAAAGGTGAGTTCAGATCATTTATTGGAAGCTGTATGTACAGGTACACATTTCCTGGCATTTGCTCATCTTTTCTATCATTTGGAACAGGGCTACAGGCAAGGGCAGAGAGAAGCTGAGAATTTTTCTCTTCCAGATTTTGCTGGTTCCTGGCCCTTCAGTAAAGTAGTGAGCAATGAGCCTGGTTCAGGTAGCAGAGGACCTGATCACTCAGCTTTGGACCTGTAACACTGGCTCCAGGGCCGCCACCTTTGAAGGCAAAGAATTGCTGTGATTTGAGTACCTAGAGCTTTGAGTTTCTGGCTTTGAAAGGCTGGGACCACAGGGCTCTAGGTATCAGGGCTTGAATGCTAAGCTCTGAGGCTTGGAAGCCTGCTTGCGAGTTTCAGGTGTGTAGGTCTGTCAGCACTGAGGGAGCCACCTCTGTTTGTGATTTCTATTTGAAGAGAGTAAAATGCCCCTCAGCCAAGTGTTATGAAAGGAACATCCACAGGGGCTGCCCATACAGTTCTGAAATTTTCTGTATCTGTTGGTATATGGCACTCATGGAATTTTGGGTCACTACCCAAATTTGGGTTACCACCCCAATGAAGTGGCACTTACCGCCAGCTACAGTGACAGGGAGGGAACTGATGTGTGGAGGAATTGCCTCATTTGGGATCCACCAGCAGGATGTGGACTCTGCCTCCCAGAGCTTTGCAACTTGGCTTTGGGGCTTGGGTAGCAATGTCTATGGAGCAAGCAGGGAAAGGAGAAGATGTTTATGGGGCAAAGCCCAAGTCTTCTGGACTCACTGGAGAGACCTGAAGAATCTTCCTGCCTCCACCAAGGACGGAGAGTTGCAAACATGGTTCTTCAGAAGAATGGATAAGGCTTGCTTGGAACAGGTACCCCCCCCCCAATACTGCCCTAGGCTCAGGACCAGGAGAGATGTCCATTTCAGGCCCCCATTGATTCAGTGTACTGCCCAGTTCTCAGAGGTAGCTAGCTACAGAGCATGAGCTGTGGAGGGTCAGCACACCTGATGGGGTAGGGGCAGCTTCCTACCCTATATGCAACTGGGGACTCAGCCTGGTAGCCCCATGTTCCTGCTTTTGGGAAGGCCCTCTAGCAGCCTGCAGTGGGAAAAGGCTGAGATGGGATGAGGGGCGCCTGAGCCTGAGGTATCCTGGCTCCTTGCTGGATTCCTTTCTGGGTAGGTCTTATAAGCTCAGAAAACCTGGAAGAACTGGGATTTTGTAGGAGAGAATGTATTCTATTCCTTTACACTGTATGAATATATGTTGCTGTTATTGGTTTAATAAAGAAGCTTATTGACCAATAGCTGGACAGGATAAGGTTAGGCAGGAGAACCAGACTAAGGACATTGGGAAGACGAAGGGTGGAGCCAGAGGAGCCTCGAGAGATGCAGAAAGAAGCAAGATGAACGAGTCATGTTGAAAGAAGGTACCACCATGTGGCAGAAGGTAGATAAGAAATATATGTTAATTTAAAATGTAAGAGTTATCTAGTAACAAGCCTGAGCCATCGGCCAAGCATTTATAATTAATAAGTCTCTGTGCATTTATTTTTGAAGCATTTTTGTCCCGATGACAAAAACTCTGTCTACAGGGGAGATATGTGGGACTAGGTTTTCTTTGAGTAAAGGCCTGACCTAGTTAGCTGCAGGCTCTGAGGTCTCAAGTACAGCTACAGCACTAATCAGGCTCCTGACCTTGGGGTCCTGACCTTGGGGGTAATGGTAGAGTGTGGGTCAGTGAGAATGGGGACTTCTATTTGCCTTACTCCAGGTACTGAGAATGCTGCCATGTGCTTTGGGAATGGGAGACCACCTTCCCTTCATGAACCAAGGACTGCTTGTCTCTTTCCAAGAGCAGATGGCCTTTCTGGGGAAGCAGCAGAGGCAGGTGAGGGGCATGAAGGTGTAGGAGTAAGGCTCTGCTCAGGCCACGTCACCTACACACAAAGGATGTAAGAAAATAGGACAGCTACCTGGGCTCCTTGCGACTAGGGAAGTGGCACAGCTGAAGTTGGCTGCATACTTAGTCCCCAGAACCTTGGACAACCTGACCAGGCAAGACCCACCTAACCAAAATCTTATTTTATTTTAAAGATTTTTCATGCAATGTATTTTGATCATATTTTTTCTCCTCCCCCAACTTCCCAGATTCTCCCACTGACCCAACTTCAGATTCTTTCTCCCTCCCTTCCCCACACCTTAAACCAAAACAACAACAAAATAGTACACACACACACACACACACACACCAAACAAACAGAAAACAAAAACAAAAAACAAAACCATACAGTCCAGAATCTCTTTAAAAAAAAGAGTGCACTGGGTCAGTGACTTTAATCCCATCACTTGGGAGGCAGAGGCAGACTGATCTCTGTGAGTTCAAGGCCAGTCTGGTCTACACAGTGAGTTCCAGAACAGCCAGGGCTACATAGTGAGACCCTGTCGCGAAAAAAAAAAAAAAAAAAAACAACCCCAAAAACTGATGAAAATTAGCCATCTTAACCTTTTTTAAAGTTATGACTATAAGTAAACACGATATAATCAATCCCAAACCTTTTCATCTTTCCAAACTGGTATTGTTCCCATTAAAATACTAACTTCAGCGGCTGAAGAGATGAATCCATGGAGGAGAAGAGTTCAGTTCCCAGCACTCAGCTCACCACTGCCTCTAACTCTAGCTCCAGGTTTTCTAATTCCCTGCACACACAAGATGCTCACAGCATGCACACACATACTTTAAATAAATATAAAAACAATCTTGCCAGGTATGGTGTTGCACTTTCCCAGCACCTGAGAAGCAGAGGCAGGTGGATCTCTATGAGTTCAAGGCAAGACTGGTCTACATAGTGAGTTCTAGGCCACCCAAAGGCTACATAGTAATACCCTGTCTCCACCCTTGCCCCCCAAATCTTTAAAATGTATTCACTTCCTATTTATCCTGAGGTAGGATAGAAAGGGAAACAATTAGGTTGTGAGAAGGAAGAGGAGCCCCCTCACCCAGAAATTTGGTTGAAGCCTCTTACCCACAGAGAAGCAGGAATTCCGGCACAATTAACTGTTCAAGACCTTTTTCCCTCCTCAGCTATAAATCTGCAATTTTCTAGGACTTTCATCAGAAACTTTATTTACAGGAAAAGGACATGTACAAAACTCCTTATGCAGCCAGTGGCTCCTGGTTTTACCCTATCAGATTATAATTCCATCCAAGGCATGTCTGAAGCCACCCTATAATCTCATAATACACATGTACAATGTGCAAGCATCCTTCTGAGATCTAAGTTGAGAGCCATCAAAATGGTGTATATAGCGAGTGCTAAGATTGTGACTCCTTTGAGGATCTACATGTGGGTATACCTTTCTTTTTTTTTTTTTTTTTTTTTTTTTTTTTAAGATTCTGAACTTTTTATTTTCTGGCATGAAAAGTACAAATAATTAAACAATTCCATGTAAAAGTCAGTTACCGCGGCCAGGCCTGGAATCTCAGTAATAAATAGTCTAAACGCAACTTGAAGTGTTCGTGGGTTTGGGTTGAGGTTTGGTTTTTTGTTTTTTTCCTACAGTTCTTTTTTATCACCTCCAACATGGACTCTGTCCTGGTTTGAAACTTTCCCAATACACAGGATGAAGGGAGGGTTGGAGGGGCTGAGCCCCCTCCCTACTGGCCCTGCCCCTGGCCCCCAGGGACTTTGGAAGACCCAAGGGCCCCTCTCCCTGGGAGCCCTTGGCCTGGCCCTCTTGGGGGACTGGCCTCCAGGGAGGGGGCCTGGCTGGGCTAAGCTTGTGTCTTAGAAAAAAGTCCCCTCCTCCCAGTCTTGGGGGCAGCAGGGACCTAGGCCTCGGTGGGAGGGGGTGGGGGGAGGAGCCCCCTCTTCAGAGCCCGCCCTCCCCCCAGGGTGGGGGACAAACCCAGCCCTTATTGCTCGGATGCCTCCAGCATGTGCGGAGGGCAGGGGGAGACCCCAGAAACAGCAGGGAAAGAAGGGGTCGGACCCTCCTGAAGGCGGGGAGCCCCTGTCCTGCTGGGAGGGGGGATTAGGGCAGACTTAGAAACCACCAGAATAAATAGGTTTGGTGTATCGTGAGCAAGCTAGAGTTCACCAGCTAAATAGACAAAAAACTTCTCAAGACAATAGCAAAACAATCCCGTTGAGAGACCCTGGGCACCGACAGCTGTGGGGACCCCAGCCCTCGGAGCCCACGGCACCCCCGGGGGGCACTCCGCTACCATTACTGTTATTAATAATTATTACTTTAATGACTCCACTTCCCCTTTTTATAAATAAATTAGGCATAACCACATCTCAGCAAAACTGAAAGAAAAGGGACCCCTTCCTTCAACTTGCAAAGCAATGAGAACAGAAATATACACAAAGGTCCTTAACAGGCCAACAAGGATAATAAATAGTTAACATAGCAATAAGTTAAAACTACATGAAGCTAAATTCAGCAAAAAAGTACAAGAAAGTTAACTGGTGACAGTTTATCTTTTTTTTTCCTTTTTTTTGTTTTTAAATCGTCTTTGTGTGTGTTTTTGTCTTTTTTTCTTTCTTTCCTGTTGCTATATTTCATCTTCTGAGTTTTCTTTCTTTTCTTTTTTTTTTTTTCCGTTTTTTATTTTTTGGTCTTTTTTTAATTTTTTTTTTCTTTTTGTTCCTTGCAGCAGAAACTCCACAGACGGTTAAGAACAACACCAGGAGGGGTGGGGAGAGAGAGTTGGACGCTCAAATGGGACCGTGGCCAGACACCAAACGCAGAGGACACCGGAAGAAAGCAACCAGAACCAGTGGGCGGGCGGGCGGGGCTTCACGACTCTCGGGTGTGACTGGGCCCACTGAGGGGTGGGTTGAAGGTTTGGGGCTCCCAGGGGCTCCAGCCTGTGGCTTCTGTTGGAACCAGGCGGTAGCCGTTCAGGCTGGCGATGGCCATGGCTGCCTCATCATAGTTGGTCATGGTGACAAAGCCGAAGCCCTTGCACTTGTTGGTGGTGAAATCTCGGATGACCTTGACATTGGTGACTGCCCCAAAGGGTCCGAAAAGCTGCCACAGCACACTCTCATCGGCTTCCGGGGACAGGTTGTACACGAAGATGCACCAGCCGGCACCCGCAGCGCCTCCAGACAAGCCCACACCGGCCAGGCCGCTCATGCCGTCGATGGCGATTGGGGAAAACCTTTTGACTCCATAGGCCATGTTGAGCAAATTGTCCAGCCGGAAGCGCTGTGTCTGATGATGCAGGGGCCCCGCGTAGCGCCGGGCAGAGGACTGGTACAGGTGGGTGAGCAGGGCCTGTCCCGTCTTCTGACTCGGGTTGTTTGCGAACTTGACAGTGATTGGCTCGGCTGCACCCAGTGGTTTCTGTCCATTCAGTCCCTTGATGGCTTCCTCCGCCTCGATCCTCTTGTCAAAGCGGATGAATCCCACACCCCGGGAGACACCTGTGGCCTGGTCCAGCAGGATTCTGGAAGTGATGATCCGACCATACTGGGAGAAGAGTTGTTCCATCTCCTTCTGGCTCATGGTCTTGGGGAGGCCGCTGACGTACAGGTTAGCATCCCGGATAGAGGCGGAACTGGGGCGTGCATAGGACACCTAGTTAGACTTTGGTGGTATCTGTACTTGGTCTGTCGTGGGCTCCCTATCTGGGGGGAGCAGACATGTGTGCTGTATCTCCTCAGGAAAAGTTTTGTCCCTCACCCTCACTGCCTCCAGAACAGGGACACAACCGAAGCAAAGATGAGCTGGGCCTGAGTGAGAGCGCAGTCCTGGCTATGGGCAGCAAGGCCGGCCGCAAGCTGAGAGGCCTGAGGGGGAAGCTTCCAGGGAGGGAATCCCGGCAGAGCTGCCTTGTCCTGTGTGCTGTTGTGAGTGTGTGTCTGTGCTAGGACAGCAGTTACACGGTTCTCGCTCTGGTAGTGAGACATGCAAACAAGGCTGAGCCATCAGGGTTAGCGTGTGTGGGGGAGGAATCCCAGGAGGGCCGGCTTCATCTGGAGGGATGCCTGCTTGATAAGGCGGAGGGCACTACAGGAATGTGTGGAGATCCCCTGAAAACAGTTAAAAGTTAGAGGAAAGTCTGCGGTCTTTAAGATGAGTGCAGAAGAGCTAAGAGTGTCCGGCAGCCCAGCGGAGTTAGCCACTGTTGTGTGTAGTTCAAAATACATCTGAGCCTGAGATGGGGGCCTAGCAGGCGCTCGTCTGTGTGGAAAAGCCATCGCAACAAGGAAGGGAAGAGATGGCCGCATCCTCCGTGTTAGCCTCGGATCTTGATGGTCTTTGTCTGCAGTTTGAGGCCGTTGAGGGTGTTGATGGCTTTGTCCGCATCATTGGGGTCAGAATAGTTCACAAACCCGTACCCCAGGCTCTGCCCTGTGATCTTGTCCCGGACCAACTTGCAGGATTCGATGTCCCCGATGCTGCCGAAGAGACTCTTGAACTCATCCTGTGTCATGTTCTGGGGTAGGTAGTTGACGATGAGGTTGGTCTTGCTGTCGTCAGTGGCTCCGTTTGTCCCAAGGAGTGGCCCGTTGGGCAGGGCCGGGCCGGCCGGCCCCCCCCCAACCTGAGACTCCATGGCCCCCAGTATCTGAGTGACCATTCTTGTGTGCCCGGTGGGCGCGGTCCGTATCGAGGGCGGCTCCGGGGGTCGTGCACTCCTGGGGGGGCGCCCGGTGCTCACGCCGGGGTCCCGCCCGGGCGTCTGCGGCTGCGGACGCTGCAGAGGCGGAGATGGAGGCGGCGGCGCCCTCGAGGGCCGGGAACGGACCCGAGCCTGGGGATGCGCGCGCCGACGGCCGGGTCCCCGGCGGCAGGTGGATGGAGGGAGCGGGCGCGCGGTGGAGGACGCCCAGTGCGCGGCCCCGCGGGGCCCGGAGAGGTCGCCCTTCCCTACTAAGATCTCGGCAGCTCTGCCTTCTGCGGTGGGCCCTCGGTCCGGCCTGTCCGGTGCCGGGTGCCGGGTGCCGAGTGTCGGGTCCTTGCCTCTCGCCCGCCCTCCCTCCCTCCCTCCGGCCCGCGCTGCGCGCTCCGCGCTCTGGGGTATACCTTTCTTAATCTCTTCTAAGTCTATGTTAAAATATCTTCAATAAAACCTCAAATTTGATTTTACTAGTCCTAAAATTCTTGTCTGAGTCAAAGCCATAAATCCAGTTTGGCCTGTGTTACAGTCTCTAAGAGATAAAGGGACGTTCTCTGGCTAGGATGAAAGCATGGAGTTTTATCTGTCCCCTCACCACTGACACTCCCTCTTCTGGAAACAACCTGCAATCTACTATACCATTCTGTTTCTATGAAGTTGATTCCTTTAGTGACCTCCATGAATGGAATCATGCACGATTTGTTCTTTGTAAGTGGCTTATTTCACTGAGCATAGTGTCCTCTGGGGTTGTCCATGCTGTGACCTGGGACAGAGACTTTTTAAGGCTGTATGGATGGTCCACAGCGCCACAGGTTGATGTGTATTTATCCATCTGTGCACATCTGGGTGGTTTAACACTTGGGGCATCCTAGCTGGAGATTTGCAGTTGTGGAGTGGAGCCATAAGGCTGGGCCACCTGGCTCTTTGCCTTGCAGCGTCACTGGTGTCACCTGTCCCTCACGCCAGCGGTGTTATCAAGCCAAACACCACTGCAGCAATCTCTTCTCTGTGCCCTCAACACCCTCAACGCCCGTGGCTCTGCTCCAAGTTGCCCCAGCCAGCTCCACAGACCTGTGCAACTGAGCCAGTCGGGCACGAGGCTATGTTGGGTACCTATGGGTTGCTAGCTCTCAGCTCGTGTGCCATGACCACACAAAGATGCAGTCAAGTCACAGCCACGGTGTTGGGAACTGAGGCCTCACCTCCACCTCACCGTACGGCAGGGCGCAGCCTCCCCGGTTCACTGGGGTCCTTCCCCTGCAAGAGAAACTTTCCCTAAGTCGCGAAGGGGAGTATGGAAGGACCCGACGGCGTCCATGCTTAAGAGCTGTGGAGAATGTGGTGCACACGGCGTGTCCGGTGTAAAATCGGGAGCGCTTGAGGAAAGCCACTCGGTCTTGCCAGGCTACAAACACCGCTGGCTCCATGGAGACATTCTGGGCTGCATTCATCTAACACCACTTTACAAGTCACTGACTCCGAAGGGACCGTCTGGAGCCGCACTGCAAAGACAGGCGGCGCGGCCCCAGGTCTCCAGACCTTCAGCCGCTGCCGGAGGCAGTGAACAGTGGGCTTGGCCGTAGACGGCTCCGCCCACGCCCCGCCTTTTCCGTGGGCGGGGACAGAACCTGCCAACCAGGAGTTCCCGAGGCATGCAAATAAGCTCCGCCCCCAGGGGAAAGGCGTTTCCCCAGACTTCCTGCTTCCTCCGTAGGCGCCCCTGCAGAGTTTTGCCTTCCTCACTGACCGGCGGCGCTCAAGTCCGTTAGCGAGGCCGGAAGTGCGATAGGGAGGTGCAAACTGGCCGGAAGCCGAGCTCCGGACACGCCCACCTGCCGGAAGCGCCGGAGCTGTATCTCAAACAGGGTTGCTGTGTGACAGGATCGCTGCGTCGGCGGACGGAGGGACGGACGGGCGGTGTGGTCAGTGCGGCGGCTGAGGGCCGGAGTCGGCATGGCGGAGGGCGGGAGCCCCGAAGGGAGGGCTGGCCCAGGGTCCGCAGGTAACGTGAGCGGCGTGGGGTGGTGGTGGTGGTGGTGGGGCTGCGTCTCGGGTCCAGCCAGAGTGGCCCTCGGTTCGTCCCGGCCCCGTGTCCTCCGTCCCCGTCGGCCAGGTCCGCGGAGCCGCACCCCGGGTCAGTAAGTGGGCGTCAGGCTTCGCGGGGCCCAGGGCGCGACCCCCGCTCCCGGCCTCTCGTGGACAACCCTCCCGCGGTTTTTGTTTTTTTTCCCCAAGGTGGAGTTACAAGGCCAGGTGGAGTTGGCCTTGAAACTGCCACCCTGTTAGCCGATCCTAGTCTGCGGTGACCCCGGCTGTGCCATGGGGCACGGATCCTCTTCCAGGTCTGAGCGCACTGGTCGGGAAAGGTCCTCAGCGGTCGGCCCTCTGTAGGGCAGGCTCCTTTTCCTCACCCCGTCCGACAGTCAGCGCATGGCCGAGATGGTGCATGGTGGCCCCTGCGCCCCCCACCCCCACCCTTTAACAACCGCGCTGTCCCCAGCCAGCCAGCCAGTGACACAGCGCTTACAGCGGCGCTCGACCCACCTGCAGAGAAAGGCGGACGGACGGTGGCCACCTGGCTTAGCGTCTCCGCTTCGCAGTGCTGCTACTGTGGGGCTGAGAATTCCCAGGAGAAGGAATTTCTGGTACGAAGTCTCCCACTGGACTGGGGTCTTTCTGAGACTGCCATGTGTGTCGTAGGTAACTTGCTGTGTCCGTCTCTGGTGTTGGAGAGACACTTGTTTTGTTCAAGGAACTCTCTTAGGTATCCAGAATCTCAGAAGGCCACACTCATGACAAACTCTTTTGTCGTTCCTCCCTCCATCTGGTCAACCAACTTCATTGATGGTCTACTGTTGGCTTAGCTCACCTGGCACTGTCAGGGTGACCAGAAAAGGCTAGACGAAACACCAAGAACTTCGCTTTGGCATTGACTTTGTTCCCAGGGACAGACAGGATCTGTGAGTGGACTCCCCTGTCACGCAGGAGTGTGAGATGGGTAAAAGCAGTTATTTCTTAGCGTAGAGAAGGGTCCTGTGGAAGAAACAGTGGTTTTGGCCTCCTGCCCTCTCCTTTCAGGACCTGTTTTGTTAGTGTGTTTCCAGCCTGGGGTGGAGGGACAGGTCTTGAGTGCTGTCTTGGGTAGTTGTGTTGTTATTGGATTAGATGATCAGACAAACACAAACTCTAAGTGGCCTTTTGACTCTAGAATTGGGGGACATTCTGAAGGTGCCTTGGCCCAGGCTGGTAGTGCTGAAGAATGGTGAGCAAATGGAGGTCCAAAGACCTGATCAAGTCCTCTGGTGCCCACTTGCTGAATCTTCCCCAACTTTGGCTTTGAACTTTGATACCCATTGGTAACTGCATTGTACTTGCAATGGAGGGTCATGATTGAAGGAGGTCCTGGATAGGGCCTTAAAGAGTGGTTTCTAGGCTGGGCAGCCGGTGGCACAAGCCTTTAATCCCAGCACTCGGGAGGCAGAGCCAGGAGGATCTCTCTGAGTTTGAGGCCAGCCTGGTCTACAGAGATCCAGGACAGGCACCAAAATTACACAGAGAAACCCTGTTTCAGGAAAAAAAAAGTGGTTTCTTGCCCCATTCAGTGGACTTTCAGATCCTGGAGGGCAAGGACACTTACTCATCACCATGCTGTAGCTTTAGGAGAGTCTTGTATTCAGCAGAGACTCAAAGGACGTTTTATTTGAATATGAAAACAACTTCAATATCTAGAAGAAGCCTGCTTTTGAAGGGATGTGCTTGGTCACATGCTAGGACACCATCCCAGGGTGGGAGGCTTGTATCTCAGGAGTTAGGATTTGTGCTATTTTTATAACATCTGTTGGTGCAATTGTTTTATAAAGCTTTTCAATCCCCTGGAGTTAAGTTTGGGCTGTGATATGAGCAAAGATGCAAGTGTTTCCAAGCAGGTGATTATATAAATACTCTCCATTGACTACATCTCTCTCCACTTTTGATGCCTTGTTTTGTTGTTGTTGTTATTTGTTTTTGTTGTTATTTAGTTTGGTGAGAGTTTTGTTATCTAGTATGGTAGAGGTTTTTTTTTTTTTTTTCATGCCATTACTCTTTTGTTTGTTTTCTGTTTTTCAAAGACAGGGTTTCTTTGGCTGTCCTGGATCTCACTCTGTAGACCAGGCTGGTCTTGAACTTACAGAGATCCGCCTGTCTCTGCCTCCCAAGTGCTGGGATTATAGGTGTATGCCACCACTGCCCTGCCCATTATTCTTACTAAAACAAAAAGCAATTTCCCTTATGTATATTTACAAATAAATTTTGGAATAATTTTGATATATCCATTATCAAATTTCTGAAGAGATGAGCTACACTTGATTTATAGGTAACCTTGAGAATTTCTCTAATATTGAATCTTCTCATTCTAGTACATGGTATGTTTGGTTTTCCTATTTTATCCGTTCCATTTTTTCTTATATAAGCTGGATTTGTATTTGTGCATATATCTTTTAGTTTTCTACTTTACTGAGGTATAACTTTTTTCTGTGTGTGTGTGTGCACACATGTATATGTGGAGGTCAGAGGTCAACAGTTAGTGTTATCCTCACTTTGCACCTTATTTTTGAAACAAGGTCTCTCACTACACATGGAGTTTACAGATTTGGATTTAGCTAGGCCGGCTGCTAGCCAGCCCGGGGATCCACAACCCTGCCTCTGCCTCCCCTACCCCCAGTAGAACTGTAGGCATGTGCAAATGGTCTTGGCTTTATGTGCAAATGGTCTTGGCTCTTTATACGAGTGTTGGGGATCTGACCTTAAGGGCGTGTGTTTGCATGGCAAGTACTACCAATTGAGACATCTCCCCATCCTCTTGAAGTGTAATTTTTATACAAAATGTGTACCTTTGAGATTTAATTCCTTTTCATTGCTATCCTAAGATAGGATAACTGTAAAGAAAAGAGATTGATTTAGTTCAGTCTTAGAGGCTGAATATCATGGTGCAGGTTCTGATATAGGCCCCTCACCTTACCTGTGGCACCTCGAGGCAGACAGCAGTGGGAGAACTGTGATCTCCAGGCTAACCAGGAAGCCAGAGACTAGGTGGGACTGGTCTCAAGCTCTTATAATAACCCTCCGATAAGAACTAGCTAGGATTCCAGAAGAAATTCTTCAGTCCCGCAGGAAGACACTTTCCCACTGACTCTGTGACCTCGTGATGCCACACTGGTTGATGGTCTTTGTTGTCTCCCAGAATGCTAGTTCTGGGGACCACGCTTCTAACACATGGATCTCTGTGGATACAGTAGTACTCTGATGAATTGTTTCTTATCTAGATACCCTTGTTGCTATTTCTTGGAGCAGCATGGTAGGGAACTTACCTTCCTTCCAGGTAATAACCCTTGTTTGGTCCTTGGCTTTTGGCTAACCAGCTGTCTTTGTAGTAAAGGAGATGGCTACCATTTTCCTTTCAGATGCCCAAATTTAGAGGTGTTCATACATACTTGGGATAAATTAGAGTAGTTACAGGCTAGATTTTTTGGGGCATAATATTTTCGATTTTAATTTGGTAGTACTTTAGGATCTTCTATGTTAGGAAGTACTGAGGCTCATTGTTCCATTGTTCCCTAATCCATCACATTTTTTTCTTTTCAGAAAAAATTCTTATCAGGCTTGGTGCCAATTTGATAAGGGGACGTTTACAGCTTGCTCTTTCTTATGAATTATCTTCTGGGGATTTGGAAGTTCCTGTGTGGCCAGGCAGGAAGAGCCACTGCAGAAGGCATCCCCTTTGCTTGGCCTTGCTAACGTTTCCCACGCTGATAGGAGCCCCTGTCTCCAGTGCAGGTCCTAATCTGAAGGAGTGGCTGAGGGAGCAGTTCTGTGACCACCCACTAGAGCACTGTGAAGATACGAGGCTCCATGATGCAGCCTATGTGGGGGACCTCCAGACCCTCAGGAACCTGTTGCAAGAAGAGAGCTACCGGAGGTGAGCATCCCTGCAGGGGCTGGAAACAGGATCGGCCTGTGGGTCTTCAGGAGGCTGGAATTGGTGGTTTGGATTGCAGGTTAAGACTGACGCTACGGGAGTACATTGACTTCAGAGGACAAAAGGAAGAATTATTGGTGGCCAGATACTGTGGGCAGGGGTCCCTGGGTCCAAGTCTGGCCCTCTGATTGACATTTGTGTTTTCTGGTAACTTGTTCTAGCTGGGCATTAGTTTCCTCAGTGTTTTTCTTGATGACAATGTTATTTATTTTAATTGTGTGTATATGGGTGCGTGGGTGGGTATGTACATGTAATTACAGGTGGCCACAGAGGCCTGAAGAGGTCATCGTTGGAACTGGCGATACAGGTGATTGTGAGCTACCTGATGTGGGTGCTGGGAATTGAGCTCAGGTCCTCTGGGAGAGTGGCACATGCCCTTAACCATTGAGCCATCTCTCTGGCCCTTTTCCTATGGCTCTTTATACTGAGTAGTTCTTTTTCTACAGCCACTTTATTGACATTCATTTGATGTTTTCTTTTTCACTTCTCAGGTCTGTAGTGATCAGCCATAGGCCAGCTGACTTCCCACTATAGGGATATGGTGGCTGCCATCTCCTTTGTTTTCTTTTACTGGCTTCTTGCCTCTTGATTACAAAATCCTTCTGGTCACTGAGTCCTGGCTCTTCCGTTAGAGCAGAGAGTCTTGCTGTGTCTCCCTGTGCGGGATGCTGGGAGTGCACCCATCATTCTCTCTGGAGGTCCCTTGAGTATGTTGTGTGAATGACGTCTTAACTAGATATTGAATACAACGGACACTGGCACTATATGCTTCTGTGTTTCTACTTTGCCTTGAGTGGATGCCGTTAATTGATGGAACTCCCTGTAGCAGACCTACACTGCTGCTTTTGTGTAGACAATTCCCAAGCAAAGGATTCCTGACCAGCCAGGAGTGTGTTCCTTTCTTATCCTTCTAATGTCTTAGCATTATTTCATAGAGCACATGTCAGTATTTAAAAGCCAAAACACTAGAGGGCTAGAGAGATGACCTAGCAGTTAAGAGCACTTGTTGCTCTCACAGAGGACCCAGATTCAATTCCCTGCACTCACACAAGACGTCCTCTTCTGACTTCTGCAGGCACCAAGCACGCATGTGGTACAAAGACTGTGTGCAGGCAAAACATTCATATATGCAATAAATGCATAAAATTAATAAATCTAATAAAACCAAACACAGAAATTAAATTTGTTTAATGTGTCAAACCCCTAAAGACTTAAGTACACAGATACAGCAGAAGAATGAAAGAGTTCAGTGCAGTTCCTATTGTGCTCCCCCTCCCTCTCCCTGTCCTCTCTTCTTTTCTCTTTTCCCCCACTTCTTCCTCCCCACTTGGCCCTTATGTAGCTTTGTAGCCCAGGCTGGCCTTGAACTGCTGATCCTTCTGTCTCTGCCTCCAGCTCCTGAGTTCTAGATTATTGACCCATGCTGCCACACTGGCTCCTTTTTCTTAAACTCAGGGCTCATGAATGTCCTCTTCCTTTAACATATTTTCTTTTGCTGTTCATTTCTCTGGTGGAGAGTTCTGGAGGGTTCCTGGCCTTTATTGGCCCATATCAGTCCAAGTGTGACTGGAGGAGGAACACCAGGGCTTGCTTTAGTGAGACACTGCCCATGGCACGTTCCCTAGTTTCTGCTTCAGCGCGGAAACCAAGGTGCAGCACACCTTGGTTGCTGACCTGGAGGGTCAGTGGACAGCGTAGCTAGTTATATGTGGTCATACTGTCTGAGAGCTGCATCTGGACAGTTTGGTGCCACTGCTGGCCGAGACTGCAGCCCTTGTAACCTTAATAATCTAGGCTCCCAGTTATTGTGGGTCAGGGTAGGAGGACAGAGATTACTACTACTGACTATCTTTATCTGGAGAGGACTCCAGCCTTGGACCTTTAGAGGTGGTCACTAGTAAGAGGGTGTGCATGGCCCTGCCTGTCCTGCTCGTGTCCCCGATGGATCTATATGTATTTTGTAGAGGATCAGGCTTTGGAATGTGGGTTAGGACTCTAAGAACTAGAAATCTCAGTTTTAGTGCTGATTATTCTGCCGAAGCCTCTAGTTTCCTTGTCAGTGGGCCCTGAATACCTATTTTCTCTGCTCAAGTTCAGCAGGGGCAATTGTGGAAGCATTTCAGGACACAGAACACAAAGGGCTGGAAATGTAGCTCACGGGTAGAGTATTTGCATAGCATGTACAACATCCTGGGTTTGATCCTCAGCACCAGGGGAAAGAAAACAGAACACAGTGAAGGTATTCTAACTGTGAGGATTGGCTGCCTAAATGGCTGTCTTTCTTGGGAGCCTCCGCCAGGGTGAGAGGAGGGAGAACAGCTCATTTGCCTAGGGTGACTCTCATAAACTCCCTGTCCTCCCATATAGCCGCATTAATGAGAAGTCTGTCTGGTGCTGCGGCTGGCTCCCCTGCACCCCACTGAGGATTGCAGCCACTGCAGGCCATGGCAACTGTGTGGACTTCCTCATACGCAAAGGGGCCGAGGTGGACCTGGTGGACGTCAAGGGGCAGACTGCCCTGTATGTGGCTGTAGTGAACGGGCACCTGGAGAGCACCGAGATCCTCTTGGAAGCTGGCGCTGACCCCAACGGCAGCCGGCACCACCGCAGCACTCCTGTTTACCATGCCTCTCGAGTGGGTAGGGATGACATCCTGAAGGCTCTCATCAGGTCAGTACTGCCCGGTCCCTAGCCACTTCTCCTTGTTCCTGAGCTTGCATTTCCTGCTTTAGGAGTGTGCTTGTTAGAGGACTTGGAAGGACGGCTTCATCAGTGCTCTTCATTGCTTTCTGACCCATGATGCCTTACACTTTCAACAGTGTAAACTTTCAATGTAATTTACCTTCATTTATAGCTTTAGCATATCCCCTAAAGTTTCTTAATCTTTAAATATTAAAAATATTATTATGTGCGTGCATGCGTGTGTGTGTGTGTGTGTGTGTGTGTGTGTGTGTGTGTGTGTGTGTGTACTAGAGGGGGCATCAGATCTCCTGGAGTTGGTACAGGCAGGTGTGAGCCATATGATGTGGGTGCTGGGAACTCAACTCTGGTCCTTCGCAAGTGCAGCAAACGCCTAACTTCTGAGTCATCTCTCCAGTCCCAAAGCTTATTTTCTTCAATACCTGTAGCTGAGGTCGATTTCTTCTTTGTTCTTAGAGGTATGGAAGAGGATTCTGTAATAACGTGAAGTTTTTCATTATTAACGCCGCTCACACACATTGTTGCGAATGCTTGCATGGTGTGTTAGCCTAAGTTCCTCTCTTGAGGATTCCCCTTTTTTCTTTGCCATCAGATCTGCCAAAATTTAGAGAAATGTTGAAGTCTGTAATTACTGTTGTGCCTTTTGTCAGTTGCCTCTGCATTTCAATTAGGTTTGCTCTGAGTGTTTGATTTAATTATATTAATATTACAGTTACTTTTGTTTGAGCCAGCTTGTGTTCTCTTTTTTCATATTTTCAGTAACATCTTTCTACCATAGAGATCGTGTTCATCCCTTACTGTGGAGGCCAGCTAGTTCTAGGTTAGGCCAGCGTAGCTTAGCTAGCTAGCTGTTAGTGAGAGTGTTTTGTATAGAAAAGGAGCAGGTAAAAGTTCCGTTGTTGAAGACTGCCATCAATGGGGTCAGATGAGTGGGCATTCTTGCCTTGTACAGAATGTGGTTTCTCAACCAGGTTCTGGAAATAGAGTCTTTCAAAAGGCTTATATACTAATGAGCTATAGACTTGGTGTGGGGGAAGATAAATGATCAAGGAGGTTTTAAATTGATAAATGATCAAGGAGGTGATAAAGTTAGGGCTTCAAAAAATCATTTAAGGGTTTCTAGCACGATGATCTAAGCTACCTTAAATTCATGCCTTTGCATCTTAAAGAATTTAAGGCATTAATGTGGAAATGATGTTTTGTTTTGTTTGAGGTAGGGTTTCTCTGTGTAACAGCCCTGGCTGTCTTGGAACTTACTCTGTAGACCAGGCTGGCCTCAAACTCACAAAGATTTGCCTGCTTCTGCCTCCTAAGTGCTGGGATTGAAGGCGTGCATTTATGTGTTTGTGTGTGTACATATGCACGCTCATGCATGCTCCACAGTATGACTGTGGAGGTCAGGGGACAACTTGTGGGAGTTGGTTTTCTCTCAGTTGTTTGGGTGTGTAGAGATAATAAAAGCAATAGAGAAATTTAGAAAATATTCAGGATTAAAATGAACTGGATCCTGTTCAGTATATTTTTATGAGTTTCAAAGGCTGTCTTTCCTACAGCTCAATTGGTACCAGATTGTCACACTGTCATACCAAGATTGTAAACTATTTGGAAGACATGTCTCCCATGAAGAAGGAAGAAATAATTACTATGTGAGATGTAGATTTCCTTGTTAGTTGAAAAGTGCAGTGAGTGAGGTGGAAGTTTCCTGCTTGTAGAGTGTTCTCCTCTCTCCTAGAAAGCCTCAGAGGAAAGGTAAGGTTTTCTTTGTAGAGGAGTGTAGCTAGAGTTTTCCTGCCTTGCCCACAGTCAGGACAAATCTTTGTCACCCGCCAGTCCCACAGCCGCTCAGACCCGACCAAGTAAACACAGAGACTTATATTGCTTACAAACTGTATGGCCGTGGCAGGCTTCTTGCTAACTGTTCTTTTATCTTAAATTAACCCATTTCTATAAATCTGTACCTTGCCACGTGGCTGGTGGCTTACCAGCGTCTTTACATGCTGCTTGTCCTTGCGGTGGTTGTAGTGTCTCTCCCCCCTTCTTCCTGTTTCCCTAATTCTCCTCTCTCCTTGTCCCGCCTATACTTCCTGTCTGGTCACTGGCCATCAGTGTTTTATTTATATAGAGCGATATCCACAGCAGAGGAGAGGTGCCAAGAAAGGATATTGACCTTGTGTGTCCTCAGGCCTGGGCTGCCCCAAAGAAGCACTTTTGATTCCAGGTCCTTTGGACACACATCTGAAGTGCTAGAGAACCATTATGAAGCAGGACGGCTGGCTGAGACTGTTGGCCATCTGTCTTCTAGGCAGGGAAAATGGTATTTCTCCATCTTCTCTGGATCCTGACTATTAGGTCCCCACATGTTGAGTCCCCTCATCATTGCTTCCTATATGTTGTCATTTCCTGTTTCTAGTGGAATACTCAGGTGATGACACAGTTTGTGAGACTTCACAGAACTATCTGGGGCCGGGGAGGGCTTAAGTAGACAGGTGACTGGTGTTTGCCTACTTTAGAGGATCCTACTGGGCAGGAATCTTGCAGACGTGAGTCCTGCTCTCGTTGATCCTATTACTCCCACTTTTCTTTCTGATCCCTTGATGACAGTGGTGTCAGGTTTTTCGTTGTAAAGCTGCTCCTCCCTTTGTAATTAGTATTTCGTGGGGAGACATTTTGCCCCCATATATATGCCTTGTGCTTCATCTCAAATTTGTATTTATGTTAGTGTAGACTTACGGTTTCTTACCTTGTTCAGGTGGAGTTACAATCCATCATTGTTGCTTACTTTGATGATCACATTAATGCCACTGGTGGTTTATGACAGCTCTGTGTTCTTTTGACATATCCTTACTGTTTTGGGAGCAGTTCCTTACGTTCTTACATAACAGGATAGTCTAAGCTCCGGTAGACTTTCCTGAGTCAGTCCTGGAGTAAGTCCTCCCAGAGTCCAGTCTTCTTTCAGTGAAGAAACAAAGATCTAAGCTGGGCAGAGAAGCACATGCCTGTAACCTAGCTATTTGAAAGCTTGCCACCAGACTGTGTAACATAATGAGACTCTGTCTCAAAAAGAAAAGAAACCAAGATCTGAAGTACTTTTGGGAGTGTGTTCTACTCTGGAAGCATTGTTCCATCCCTGGAGCTGGGGGTGCGTGTCCATATCACATTTCTGTTCCCGTTATACAGTGACCGGAGTTAATATGCATCTCTTACTGCCTCCCCTCACTCCTCCTTGCCCCATTTGGGCTCCATTTCCTTTGCCAAGCCTCTGTCCTTAGTAGGTATCTTGCTCACTTTGTCAGGACTCTGCCCCCTGAGCCAGATTGCCCTCCTTGTTGTAGCTGGCTGACCCCTGGTTAGAGTAAAAGAGATAGGTAGTTTGTACTTGACCTTAGACAACTCTAAATGCCATATATTTGGGTGTCTGTGGAGCATACCCAGGGCAGGCAGAAAAGACTGGCTGTGGGTCCTTCAGCACCTGCACCTGGTGAGAGATAGTCCTACCACCTGGACTGTCCTTGGGAGTCAGGAATGGTCAGCTCTAGGAATCACTGTCTGACTGCTGTGCCCCTGCCTCCTGGGCAGGGCTGCATGATGCTGCCCTGCTGGCAAGCCATGCTTCCTGTCGTAGGTCCTTAGGTCTTTGCAATTGAATCTGATGCTGGGAGTATCCCTGCCGTTCCCCGAGCCTGAATGTTAGACTGTCGGAAAAGAGGACTCATCATGTTGGGGAGCACAGCATGGCTGACCAGCTATGGATGGATGCACTTGGGTTTGTTGGTTCCTCTTTGCTCTTAGGTTTCAGTGGTTGCTTCACCATGTGAAGTGTTTACATGGCTCCAACTGTGGTCTATACAAAAGGTGTATTGAAAAGGTCTAGCTCCTAACCTTGTCTCATTGTCCTGATCTCTCCCTCCCCTCCAGGTAAGCATTTAGGTCTGTGATTTGTCCTTCACTATTACAAATGAGTAAATGCATGTGTATGGCTGAGTAGTTTATATTTACACATGGCAAACCTGTAAAACAAGTATATACTGCACACATTCTTATCTCACCTTTCTCACATATTCATGTGCTGTGGAGGACATTCCAGAGCAGTGTAGAGCAGTATTCCTCCTTCCCTTCATAGCTTCTCAGTTCTGCTTCTTGAGGTAAAGCAGCCAGTCCCTGTTGGTGGTTTCCTGGCTTAGCTGGTAGGAACAATGCCTTAATGAATTGCCTTGTGCTAACATCTTAGCTTTGCAAATGTGTCTTGGGAACAAGTCCCAAGAAGTGTGACGGATGAGTTCAAGGGTAAGTGCATGTGTAATTTTGATAGAATTGCCAAATTTCTCTCCACAGGGATTGCTCCATTTTAGTTGCCATAGCAGTGAGTGATAGTTGTGTTTCTATTACAGCACAGCCAGTCAACATTGGGAGCTTTCTAACCCTACGGGCACAAAGTAGAATCTTCGGGTGCTTTACAATTCGACAACATTTTATTTATCTGTGTGTGTGTGTGGGGGGGGGCGGGGCGGGGGCACTTCATGGCATGGGTGTGGAGGTCAGAGGATAACTTACACAAATTGGTTCTTTCCTTCCAGAGTGTGGGTACCAGGGATTGAACTCAGGCCATCAGTCTTGACAAGTCTTGACATCCCACTGAACAATTTCACCAGCCCCAGGTGGCAAATTTGACCTAAATAATGGCTCCTAGTTTCCATATGGTTTTATAGTTATGTAGCACGAATTGCTGGAAGGTTTTGTTAATAAAATCAAACCTGAAGCCAGGTATTGGGGTGAACACTGGAGATCAGAGAAGCAGAACGAGCCACAGCCACCTCACCTTGCCAGTTCCTCAGCTGGTCCTGTTTTCTCAGACTGGAAGCCTCTGAGTCCTCATCCAGAATCAATCTCAGCTGAACTGTGCTGCTCAAAAGCCTAAAAGCTTAACCAGCCAAAAGCTTCCAGTTTCTGGTCTTCATGCCTTATATACCTTTCTGCTTTCTGCCATCACTCCCTGGGATTAAAGGCTCACTTTTTGGGATTAAAGGCATGAGTGCCACCATTTTCTAGCCTCTGTATCTAGTAGCTTTTCTGTTCTCTGACCCCAGATAAGTTTATTAGGGTGCACAATATTTTGGGGCACACAATACCACCACATAGTTACTTGTAAATTCTGATCTGTTTGGAATTAATATTGTGTGCACTGTGATGAATGGACTTAACTTTATCTTTTCCCATATGCATTTCCAGTTGTCCTAGGGGAAAAAGTATGAAAAAGTCCCCTCTTCCCCCTTAAGATAGTTCCTTACTGTGCATCCTTAGTTTCTGCTTGCAGTTGGGTCTGTTGTAAGATGTTTGTGTGTTTACGTGGGTCTGCTGGCTCGTCCACATGCTCCTGTTACAGTTTGACAGAGCTTATACCAAGCCCTTCTTGAGGTGGAGCTATTTCCTCTGCGCTGTTGCTCTGCTTTTCGATCTTGTTTGATCTTCCAGATGAACTTTAGAACCAGCATATGTAGTTCCAGGGTCCTTTGCAGCTAGCTTCAGTAGTTCAAGAACAGTGTTTTCACTCATAAAGTCGACTTAGGGAAAAGTTGTGTTATTCTGAGCTTCTTCTAGTGTTTGATGTGTCTTTGCATTTTCTCAGGTCTGCTCTTGTAACTCTGAGTTGTTAGGTTTATGCTGTCTAGATCATTTTAAAAATTATTTTGCTGCCATAAGGGCTATTCTTTTCTACCTTATCTTTAAACTGGGCTTGTGTGTGTGTGTGTGTGTGTGTGTGTGTGTGTGTGTGTGTGTGTGTGTGTGTGTGTGTGTGAAGGCTGTCATTTCACAGTCTGCTACTTTAGTGAATTATCTTATTGCTTGTTGTTTATTCATTCCTTGTAGGCCTTTTTGGATTTTGGAGTCCTTTCCTCTGAGCATAGAAAATGGTTTGTTTCTTTCTTTCCAGTCTTGTTTATCTGATTGCCTTCCTTTGCCGTCACACTCGAGTCTTCAGCATTGGTGTCAAGAGGCCGGCAGGTGGAGGGTCTGTGTTGTGCTTCCCTTGGAGCAAGGGGCACCTCTCCTACTCCTCGTGCGATAAGATGATGGTTGCTGGCCTGAGAAAATGTATTTTATCCTTTTTAAGGAAATAGCTGTCACTTTCTGTTTCATAGAGTATTTTAAAACATGCATAACTGTTGGCTTTTGCCCTTTTTGCATTATTAGTGATAATCAGTATTTTTCTTTTAGATTTATTAATACAATATATTATAATATTATGATAATGGAATTTCTAATATTGGAATTAGTTTTGAATTCTTAGGGTAATCCCTATGAGTTTTTGGTACACTGCTTTCTAAATATATGTTAGGATTTTCTTTGTTATAATAATTTTTTGCTTGTTGAAGATTTTGAAATTGAGTTGGGTTATTGTATTAGTTTTACAATGCATTTGAAAGTTTTTCTTCTCTTACCTCTTCAGATCTTTATTTTTAAAGATCTGAAAGACTTCCCTTAGTTTCCTATCCTTCTTAATACCAAGCTCTGAGATCTTGGTACTTCTGCATGTAGTCTCGGCACACAGACAACTTAAAATACAACTCTTCTGTAGGTGTGTGTAACTGCTGGAATCTATTGTCTAGGCAGTAAGGACAGGAAAGTGACTGTGCATGTTCACTATAGGCTGAGTTTTTCCCTCAGTATTTTTGACTTGTAGTTAGTTGAGTCTTTGGGTACAGTGCCTGCAGATAGAGAGGGCTGGCAGTGTTTGTGACCTGTGCAGTCTCTAGAGGCTCCCCATGTGACTGTTGAATGCCTTCCTTGGGGTGCTGGACATTCTTTGTGGTCTGAGTTTGACTTATTATGACTTATTTTTCTCTTCCTGTAGGTATGGGGCGGATGTTGATGTCAACCATCACCTGACTCCTGACACCCGGCCCCCTTTCTCAAGGCGGCTTACCTCCCTGGTGGTCTGCCCTCTGTACATCAGTGCTGCCTACCATAACCTTCAGTGCTTCCGGCTCCTCCTGCAGGCTGGGGCAAATCCTGACTTCAATTGCAATGGCCCTGTCAACACACAGGAATTCTACAGGGGCTCCCCCGGGTGTGTCATGGATGCTGTCCTGCGCCATGGTTGTGAGGCGGCCTTCGTGAGCCTGCTGGTAGAGTTTGGAGCCAACCTGAACCTGGTGAAGTGGGAATCTCTGGGCCCAGAGGCAAGAGGCAGGAGGAAGATGGACCCTGAGGCTCTGCAAGTCTTTAAAGAGGCCAGAAGTAAGTGGCCTGAGCTCAGCGCTCTCCTGTGGTCTGGAGTTGATTGAACCAGTGAGATGTAATAGTAACTAAAACAAAAACAGGGCCTGGAGGAACGGCTCAGATGGTGAGAGCACTGGCTGCCCACAACTGTCCATGGCTCCAGTTGGAGGAGGCCCTCCTGGCTTCTGTGGGCACTGCATGTGTGGTGACCAGACATACATGCATGCAAACCCCTGTACACATGGGAATAAATAAGTAACTCTTAAATACAAAACAACAACCCTCCAAAAAGAATTCCAGCCAAGCGCTTGATTAGAGCCCTTGATAGGGACCAGTAGTTCTCCAGAAGACAGCCTTGGGTGTTTCGCCCTCCTCCCTCGTTCCTCCTCCCTCCTCCCTCCTCCCTCCTCCCTCCCTCCCCAGGGCTGGGATTACAGTGTGGGCCACTCCTCCCCATTTCTTTGGGAGGGTGAGTCCCTGTGCTATCACGGCAAGTACTTTACCTTAAACTCTCTCCAGCCCCAGGTGGTTATTTTGACATTCCTAAACCCCTAAAGCTGATAACCAAAGATCTATAGAAGTAGATGTATGCTTTCAAAGTTCTTAGAATTATATTCTCTAACTTTTTTGCTCTGATTTTTGACCCCATCCCTAGCTAATGGTTTCTTTTTCACATTTTTTTCCTTTTTATTTTTTTTCCCCTTAATTTCTTAGATCATTGTACTAAGTGATGGGTTGCATGTCATTTTCTTTAAAAATATTTTTAATATATCTATTTATATGTGTGTGAGAGAAGCATGCACATGCCATTGCATGCGTGTAGAAGGCAGAGGACAACTTACAGGAGTCTATTCTTTCTTTCTGCCACATGGATCCCACGGGTTGATAAGCGTGGAAGTAGCATTCTTCCCTCTGAGCCATCTGGTTGGCCTATCACGATGTTTTCATTCATGGGTCATTATGTTTCTTTCTTCCTCATCTTTGCCTGTCACTTGTCGCCAGGCCGGGAGTAGCTCAGCAGGAATCAGCCACATTTGCCTTCTCTGCCCTTCTTACCCGTCTTTCTCTTCACCTGTGTTTTTCTCTTTTTAAGATTTCTTTATTTATTATGTAAACAGTGTTCTGCCTGCCTGTATGCCTGCACACCAGAAGAGGACACTAGATCTCATTACAGATGGTTATGAGCCACCATGTGGGTGCTGGGAATTGAACTCCTGTCCTCTGGAAGAGAGCCAGCGCTCTTAACCACTGAGCCATCCCTCTAGCCCCTCTTCATGTGTGTTTTAATGAAGTTATAAGCTCATTTTCTAGAGCCCTTTCTTTTTTAGTTCCACTCAAATAGCCTTAGAGTGAATTGTGTGGTAATCCGTTTTTGTTAAAATGAAATCTGGAGTTTGCTTATTTGTGTAGTGGGATTTGCCAAGGAATTGCTAAGTCAGTGTCAGGAGAGTTTGAACTTTACCTGTGCTTGCATTTGCTGTCAGTGCCCTCTCTGGAATTCAGAAATCAACCCGTGTGTCTGTCCATTTCCTGCCGTCTTGTCAGAGGACAGCTGAAGGGCTTGTCCTCACTCTCTTATTTCCCGAAGAACGTTGATATCAGTGTGTTTTTGTCGTCTGTACCCATGCCAGTTCACGGAAACATGTTCTTGGTCAGCCTTTCTCCAAGTTGCGGGCTGACGGCCGGGTGGGAAGCAGACTGAAGGAATGAAGCTGCTGTGTCCACAGCTTTTATTGTCCCCTTCTCTTCCTGAAGCAGGGCTTGGCTGTGTCTCTGAACTGGAGCAGGACTGTCAGCCTAGTCTCTGGTTTCAAGTCCTGCACACTTGGTGTCCCAGGGCTCCTTGCCCCTGCTGGGACAGAGCAAGAGTGAAGGTCATTTGCTCTCATCTGTGGGCTCTCCTGTGGGCAGGTTAGATGGAACAGACAGCAAGGCCTCCTTGCCTCCGGAGCCTCCTTGGCTCTGAGATTAGGAAGTTGTGTCCACTGTGGTCAGCTTTGGGCCTTTGGAACTAGGCTAGAATCAACCTTTCCCTTCGCACTCTCCAGGTGTTCCCAGGACCTTGCTGAGTTTGTGCCGTGTGGCCGTGCGAAGAGCTCTTGGCAAATACCGACTGCATCTGGTTCCCTCGCTGCCGCTGCCGGACCCTATAAAGAAGTTTCTGCTTTATGAGTAGGATTCAGATGCAGTGTCAGCTGCAGTGAGGACGCCCATCATTGCGGTGAAGTTGACACAGACTCCCGCGTCCTGTGAACTGGGTCCTGCGCTGCCGGCTTGTTCCCTGGCTGTCCGTGAAGATGAAACGTTGGATTGTGGTTCCGTCTCAGGTGCTTGGGCCACCGAACACTCCTTGAGTCATCGTCAACGGAGAGGCGCATACACACTTAATTTTGTTCTTCAGTATCTCTGTTTTGGATTTGTACTGTTATATGTTAATGAAATGGGCTGTGCAATGTGTGCAGTATGGGGTGAGCTTGCAAGCCTCGTGGTAGCCCTAGTGGGGAAAGGTTGTCTTTTCCAGAGTTATGCTTCTATTTATGTTCCTACTTTGCAGTTTGATTGTTCTCTTAAGGTCTGATATCCAAACAAGAAGAGTTGTGGTAAGAAAACATGTAGGGAGCAGAGATGCAGTTCCTGCACTTGCTAGTCTGTTTTCCTGCCGCGTTTGTCTGTCTGTGCTGTCAGATGCATAGCCCTTCTTGCCGCTGCCACACCCTCTCAGGAGTGTCTTCACTCCAAGATGGTTTCTTGGCTGCAGACACTGCCTCCAGGGAGGTCCCAGCACAGCCTCTGCAGTGTAGCACCTGTCCTGGAAGGGTTTTCTGATGGATGTCACCCTGGGGATCTTCAGACTGGGATTCCCTTTAGGAGGCCCACCTGGGACTAGCCGGGAAGTGACTGCCCACATTCAGACCAGGGATCATCCCAATAGCACTCACTGCCAGTCCTCACAGGATGACATGACACTGGGGTGCTCCATGCAGACCCTCCCATACAGAAAGTGGGAACTGTATCGGCCACCTGGGTGGCTCCAGGCTCCAGCTGTTTGGCCCCCCAGGCTGTTCCTCCCTCTTTCTGGTCCAGTGCCTTGTGGGCACTCCTAGAGATCTTTCCTCGTCTTGCCCAGAGTTGTTGGTGAGTGAGAGAGATGAGCTTGTTGCAGGTGTGAGGGTCATGTGCAGGTGGGTCAGGAACTATGCATTACTTAAGCATCCTCAGGTTGCTCCTGTTTTGGTAAAGTTGTATTTTGTCATTTTGAGCCTCTTAGGACTGTTGTATGGATCTGTGCTGATTGTAGACTTAAGAATATTTAGGTACAAGCAGATGTTAAATCTGTTTAGATTTTGGCCATAAAAGAAATCTAACTTGTAATGATACTTG
Source organism: Peromyscus maniculatus bairdii (assembly GCF_049852395.1). NCBI lineage: Eukaryota > Metazoa > Chordata > Mammalia > Rodentia > Cricetidae > Peromyscus > Peromyscus maniculatus. The sequence continues at coordinate 9,639,374 of NC_134864.1, forward strand.
ACTGTTGTACCATCATGTGGTTTAGCTGACCAGACGGGCAGTGATGGTCATCGTATTTTGTGGATGGATTTCCAAATCCTGTCCTAGTGTCTCAGAATGGCCCTGTGCAGCAGCAGCAGCAGCAGCAGCAGCAGCAGCAGCAGCAGCAGCAGCAGCAGCAGCAGCAGCACCAAGCTGATCCAAATGCACTACATGGAGTTCTAGTGGGCCTTGCCCAGCCCTGGCCAGTGAGTACTGTCTCTGGGGAGAATGAGCTAGGCCAGAGCCTGCGTCTCCCCAGCCTTCCCCCAGCTGTTCTGTAGGTGGCCCAGGCCTCAGCTCTTCACTGGGCTTTGAGTCACTTCCCCTGTGCTAGGTTTTTTAGAATCTCAGCACTGTGAGGTTCTGCTGCTTGTTCAAAACTTCCAGTTGGTGAACCTGAATGTGAAACGGCATTGGTGCTGACTGAGGACGTTCTTCCTTGTTTCCAGTAGCTCTGTGAAAGCACCACGTTTGGTGGTTATCAAGGATGAGGGACGGTGGGAAAGAGCAGCACCATTGCCGTGAGCAGCTCCGGTTCATGAGAGGCAGGCACCATGGGAAGTTGATGTGGCCTTGGAGAGGACTGCAGCTTTACTCGGCAGGCTTGAGCACTGGGTACCTGTGTCCTCCCAGCATGCAAATGTGGCAGACCTGATGAAACTGCTGCCTTCTGGTTGAGCCGGCCCTGGCAGAGGAGCTCAGTGGCCCAGAGGGAAGGAGCCTGACGGCTGTCCCTGCTCATCTGAGGGGCGTCTGTGTGATGGTTGCTGTTCCTGGGGCAGCCTCTTGATTTAAACAGAGGCTTGTGCCTTGAGTTGGCCAGGCAGGCTGGAGTTTAGCTAGTACTGATGCCTCAGAATTTGGTGTGCTTTTAGACATTTTTCCAGAAATCTACCATTGTCATACATTTTGTAGCTATTTTACTTGTGATATTTGCTTGCTTGCTCAATTTATTTATTTATTTATTTACTTATTTATTTACTTATTTATTTATTCATATTCTTCCATAAAAGGGCTTAAGGTGGAGATTCTTTTTTTTTATATTTATTTATTTATTATGTATACAGTGTTTTATCTGCACACCAGAAGAGGGCACCAGATCTCATTATAGATAGTTGTGAGCCACCATGTGGTTGCTGGGGATTGAACTCAGGACCTCTGGAAGAGCAGCCAGTGCTCTTAACCTTTGATTCATCTCTCCAGCCTCCTCTTGTTTTGTTTTGATATTAGGTAAATTTAGGCGAAAATACTTGTTAGGTAAGTAATTAGCAATTTTCAAATGTTGACCATTTCTGTTATTGGGCTTAAGGACCATCAGTTTCAGAGTTTTCCCTCTGCTCTTTTGTGCATGATTTTTCAATGTAAAATTTTTTCTGAAAGAAAAAGTAATGAGTATGGTTCTGAGCAGAGAAAAACATGCCTGAGAGCTGCCCCGCCCCGCCCCGCCCCACCCCAGCCAGTTCTTGGGGCTGTGCAGGCCCCACTGCAGACAGGAGGACCTTCCCGCTGTGCCATTCAGTGGACTCTGGTGAGGTCCTGTGAAAGCTGACACAGGCGAGGACTTTGGGAGCGGGCTCTGTCACTCGGGAACGACCTCGTGGAAGTGCACTTACCGTGGGGGCCGGAGGTCTGGAGATGCAGGGCTGACCTCTGGTGAGGCCCACAGCTCATCCGAGGAGAGCTGTGCAGGGGGAAGGATAAGGACAGCATGTACCACTCGAGGAAATCACATTTCCTTAGCTGACTGGACTGTCTTTAGTCTGCCTTCATGCTCTTCCTGACAAATAATGGAATGTCTGCTTGAAGGTGATGGTGCAGGCTAGGTCTTTGCATTTAAATCACTCTTGATTGCAATCCACAGAAGGTTTTTGTCTTTGTTTTTGTTTTTTCCAAGTTTGCTTGTTGCTGAAATCCTGGCATAATCGGGCGGTAGTGGATGTTACAAACTAATGAGAAATTTGGGATCTTAAATAGCCTGCCTGCATGGAGGTGAAAGGCATTACAGCTTTCCCACTGCCTGGGGTCCAAGTGATCTCGAGGATCACTGCGAATGGCCTGAGAAGTCTGGACATGCTTTTGATGGACCTCTACCACCCCAAATTCACGAGGCCACCCATAGGAAGTCAGTGTGACCTTTTTGGTGAGGAGTGCTTGTCCCCTACTCAGGCCTTGGGAACCAGTGGCACCAAGGATGCTAGAAGAGCCATTACTGCCTGCCCACTGGGCACTTGGTGGCTAATCCCGGCCTGCGGGGTCTAACGGCTTTCCTTCATCACAGTGATTCCTGGAAGTGCCTCTTGGTGTGGGAGCTCCTTTCTTGCCCTTGCTCATTTCCACCTCACTGCTCTCCTTCCCACACCCCTTGTGTGCAGTAAAGTAGTGGGTGATTTGTGGAGCATTTGGTATATGCTCTACCCTGACAGAGGATGATGAAGTGAGGAGGGTCCAGGGGAATTTCTGTGCCTGACACTCAGTGTCAGGAATGCACCGATCCTGTGTATGTGAGGCGAGCACTCTACCACTGAGCGGCGTCTTCAGCCTCTTGGTTTCTTAGATAAACCGAGTAATGGGAGGATGTTTGCAACTCTGACTTGAGCTGGGCCTGTGAGAACAGAGCTTTCTTGTCCGTGCAGCCAGCCCTGCTCCCCCTGCAGTGTCTGCCCGGCTTCCGCTGCTGCTGCTGGTGTTGGCGTGTGCAGCGTCTGCGCTGGGCTCTGTGTGCTTGTGCTGCAGACATACTTTCACCCTCCCTTTCCTAGTGGGGGTGAGTGTGAGCTTGTTTGCAGTGGCCAGGACAGATTGTTTTTGCCCTTGTGCCTAGTTAAGAGCTTTCCAAAGTACAATGACATTTTTGATACATTGTTATAATAAATGCTTTATTGCTCTCTGATTTCCTTCCAAAATGCCTTAATTTTGTGGCCTGTGTCTCATTGGGTAGAAGCTTCTTCCACGTGCAGTCTTTTATTTACATTCATTCATTCATTCATTCAGTCATTCAGTCATTCAGTCAGTCATTGTGTGTGATGTGTATGTTTGTGTGTGCACGCACTCCTGTGTAAGCTGTGGTGTGGATGTGGAGGTCAAAGGACAACTTAGGGAAGTGGTTCTCTCCTTGTACCATGTGGGTTCCAGGCATTGAACCCAGATAGTCACATGGTGGAAAGTGCCTTTATCCTGAGTCGTGTTGCCGGCCCCCGTGTGCAGTTGTGTGCACAGTTGGAGTAGAAAGGACTGACTCCTGCAGTTTCCTGGGACTGCAGAGGAGGCACTGACGCAGGAGCTTACAGCTGTTCAGGAGATCTTGGTTGGGGCTGCAGAGGAACCCATGGTGTTGCCAGGATTAAACACCTAACACCCTGTTTGACCTGGGGGCCTAGTTCCTGGACGGAAGAGGTTGCATCTCACAGCTTTCCAGCCAGTAACATTGTACAGCGTCCTGTGCTGTGGGGGCATGGTGGACACTGCCATTTTCTGTCCCATGTTATATATGACTTATTTTGCCTGTTTGACGGTAAAGATGTGCAATTTGGGATAAGCTGGAGAGAATGAGCTGAATAAAGGTATTTCTTCATCTTGAGTGTCTGGCTCCCTGGCGTGCCCTCTGTGTCTTCTCTTTCAGAGGTTGTCTCCATTCCCTAACACCTGATCAACTACTGAAAGGGAACAAGGTATCCCTAGTCCCTCTCCACCTTCCTCCAGCTGTTTGTGCAGCAGAGGCTGCCTGTCATGGATGGGTGGATGAATTGTCCATCCATCTCCATCTTCCATGTGGAACTATTTTTATGAGACAGGGTCTCATGTAGCCAGGGATTACTTTGAACTCCTGATCTCCTGCCGGGATCACAGGTGTGCACCACTGTACCTGGCCTCACAAGGCTACTGTTTAGTTTGGAGGCTGGATGCTTTGATTCACACCAGTGAAAGCTGCATAATCCAATCCCTTGTGTGATTCAGTGTGGCTATTTACCATTCCTTCTTCCTAATCCCCTTGACGTGACAGAAATGGATTCCTTTCAAGAATATGGATGAATGATAACTCAGAACAGCCTGAGAATACAATACTGTGACAGAGACAAGGGAACATAGAGAATCTGAGCTCCTGGGGTTCTGGAACTGACAGTTCTGGTGCCTCCGAAGTGTTTGAGGGGCAGGTGAAACAGGAGCACTGGCCACCAGCCTCCTAAGAAGCAGGTAGCCCCTGCCCACCACACGCCTGGCACCTGAACCCCCTTCAGTCTGCAGGGCTTGCAGCTCCGTAATGCTCTTCAGAAAGTGCAGCAGCAAGAGCCTTCTCTGAAAAGTCACCTCAGCTCCAATGGAAAGACCTCAGATACCTGTGCGGTATGTGGCCACAGAAATGACACCTTCCAGAGGACTCCAAGTGAGAGAGGGTCCTGAGAACCAGGCTTCATTTTCCAGATCACAGGTGTTAATGTCAGGAAGATGGCTGTGATCTCAGACTGGAGAACTGCTGGTGTGGGTCGGCAGTGGCCGCACCAGGTGCCATGAGCAAGCGGCACGAGAGACCACGGGACTTCTGACTCAAACTTTTGAAGGGAAGTTATTTCCAGGTCAATTAAAAGCCACTCTGAAGGACTTAGGAACTCTAGAAGTTTAGGAAATTACTTGATATTCTTCCAAATGAGAGAGTAAAGCCAAGAAGGAGGAAGGCTTACGGAGGAGATTGAGGTTCCAAAATAAAGAGAGAAGGCACCAGGCATGGGGGATGTTTGCTTAGTCTTCAGCATTGGACACTGAACACCACAATTATTGATAAGTATTGATAACTATAACATAACAATGGAAGCTAGCTGAGCAAGGAAAAGTTAACACAAGAGAAAGCATGATATGACAGCTGTGATGCGTGTGTAAGTGTTCCTGATGAAAGGATTGTTGTATAGAACAGTGCCAGCAAGTCTAGCCATGTCAGATGGTGGTGGATGGAAGATGGAGGATAAACGTGAGTGGAAACTGAACAGTCACCGTTGTATACAGAGAGGGGTGAGGAGTCACCCCAAAGAGAGAGAGGCTGAGAATTAGTATAGTAGAAAATAATCAAGAGAACATGAAGTAGAAGGGACAGTGACAAAGAGCAGAAATTTACTAGACACACCCCAAATATGTAACAGAGTCCAGAATTACTACCCCTAAAGAAAAAAAGTGTGCATGTGGGGGTGATCCCAGATACTAGACAAGAAGACATAGACACCGTGAAACATCTTTCAAAGGAGTCTCATGTATGGGCTGGAGAATTGGCTCAGCAGTTAAGAGTACTGGCTGCTCTTGCAGAGGACCCCAGGTTCAGTTCCTAGCATCCATATAGCATCTTACAACCATCTAACTGCAGTCCCAAGAGATCTGATGACCTCTTCTGACCTCTGTGGGTACCAGGCATGCTTGTGATACACAGACATATATGCAGGCAAAACACTTGTAAATAATAAATTAAGTTTGGTGGTGGCAGCAGTGGGTGGCGGGCAGTGGTGGCGCACACCTTTAATCCCAGCACTCAGGAGGCAAAGGCGGGCAGATCTCTGAGTTTGAGGCCAGCCTGGTCTACTGAGCAAGTTCCAAGACAGCCAGGGCTACACAGAGCAACCCTGTCTTGAAAACAAACAAACAAACAAACAAACAAATCTAAAAAACAAGTTTCATGTAGGCTGATCTCTAACTCATTGTGTAGCTGAGGATGACAATGACCTTGAACTCCTGATCCTCCTGCTTTCAATTCCAAAATTGCTGGGATGCCACCATGCCTGGCTATTACTAGAAGAATATACTCCCGCCACTTTGCTAGACTGGCATAGGTCCTTACTGCATTCTAAATCTTATACCCACAGATTAAGAGAAGCTACCACCACTCATCAAAGAAACCTTTCAGTAAGTGGAGACCATCACACTAAATCGCAACTGGACACAGGCAGAAATGAACGGATCTTAGGGAGCCCAGCCACAATGGACACATGTACATATGGCCCTAGCAGCAGGTCTACAGCAACAGGGGTTTTATAAATACGGAGAATGAGCAATCCTTTTAAAGCATCTACTTCCGAAGAGTCTGGACTTCCAGGTAAAGGAAGTACATCTTTGATGACACAGGAAGTCACACGGCTCATAGCAGTGGAGACTCAAAATGACTCGGGATTTAAGTTTCTCCTGGGCCCACAACGATCTCTGCTCCCAGTTTTGTGGTTCTGCCCTTGCCCTGGCAATGCCCTGACATTGCTGGGAGACTGATAAAGCTGTGAATGCAGCACTGTTCATAGCCAAAGCAATTAGGTATTTTCTGAATCTCAGACTAGCCACCTGTGTGCGCGCGCGCGCGTGTGCGTGCGTGCGTGTGTGTGTCCTTGGGAGCCCATCTCCATCTCTGGTACTAATTCCATGTCACCATAACTGCCCTCATAGGAGCAAGGAAGGCTTGAGAGAACCTGTAACTTCCTGTGGAGATGGGATAGTTCTAAAGAATACCCTCAGGAAGGGTACCCAAGGAAGTGGGTGAGCTGGCAGGGGACGAAGCCCTTCCTAAGACATGAGTGGGGACCCTAATGGAGAGGTCATGTGTGGTTTTAGCTCAACAGAAACCAGAGACGTTTTCCTGGTAGGAGATGGTCTGTGTTTATTAGGCAAGAATGAAGAAGCAAGGAACTGAGCTGCCATAGGGACAGAGCCCTCCCCCAGCACACCTTGTGGGTACCTGTGGGGACCGGTGATACTGTTAACCTTGCTAAGAAGCCTGCACGCACAGCTGGACTCACTGGTCAGCTGCTAAGAAGCCCTTTATGGAGGCAGTTTGAGGTGTCTGTAGTATTCTCTGGGTGTCTCTGAGTCCTCCTGGGGAAGCCAGCTGAGTTGACTCTAAACTCACTGGTAGGTGAGCCCCCCCCCCCCACTGGGTTGAGGCTCTGTAACCATGGCCAAGTGGATGGACTGAGGAAGACTGGGTAAATCAGAGCCAGGAAAAAGATGGTACGTCCTTCTCCAGTGTTACTCTGGCGACCTCTGCTGGCGGACAGAGCCTAAACTTGAGGCAGCAGCCAAGGGAAGAATCCAGCACGGCAGCAGGACAAAGCAAAGTGGAGTTAAAGCAAAGAAGTATGCTGGCAATCGGTGCCAGAAAACTCATGTTAAGTTGGTGCATCCTTGATGCTTAAGAAAGGATAGGAAACTCACACTGGCCCAGCTCACTGCTAAGCACAGGTGGTTAGAGGGGTTAGCAGCATACTAAACACGATGCATTGGGACCATAGTGGGCATATACAGTGCCAGCTGGCTCTCCACCAAGAAAGACGGTTCTTCCTTCATGGCACACTCGCTGAGCTGTGGCCCTGATAGCATGTCACTAGGAACGCTGGGCCAAGCTATGGCCGTGTTCTCTGTCCCTTCCTGCTTTCGGTTGCTGATGACGACGATGAGCAACTCTGTAGGACGCTGTACCAGGTGCAGGTCTTCTGGACATCAGGGATCTCATCTTGGTCGGTTACACAAACCACACCTCTACTTCCAGTTGTTGGACTAGTGTTTGTGTTTTCCATGGACCAGCCTGCACTGAGGTCCATTTCTTGCTTCTGTATCCTTTCCCCTCCCACAGACTGGGTCCCGGGACACTCCAAAAGATGCATTTACCCCCAGAAACCATCTCCATGTCCATTCCTCCGAGAAGCCAGCCTGCCTTGGCTGTGGAGTCCTGCACTTGTGAGGCCCCGGGTGGGAGTGTCTGCTTCACAGCGTTATCTCCATCTTCTAGCAGCTGCTGAGATCATCTCGGCTTGCTTTCCCCAGTGCTTTCTCTCCCAGACCCCAGTAGAACTGTCCTTGAGTTAAAACAAAAATCCACAACCTATCGATGCCCCTGCTGGGGCACAGCCAGACTTGCAGGCTGGTTAATGGATCCCAGCTCCATCCCTGAGCCCTGAGTTTGGAGCCGGCTCTGAGACTGGATTGCTAGGTTTCAGTTCTGACTTGACCATTCCCTTGTTTGGCTTTGTGTGGTAAGCTTCAGGAGGATCTTCAAGGAAGATCTGCAGGGTTTTTTTTTTTTTTTTTTTTTTATCTGCAAAGTGGAATGCAAACCGGCTCATCTGAGGGGGGTAGTTAAGAAAACTGGGCGGGAGCCAGATGTGGTATCTCATGCCGGGAACCCTAGCACTTGTGGGCATGAGGCAGGAGGAACACATACCTCTAGGCTAGCCTGGGCTATATCGGAAGACAGTGTAGAAATAGAGAGAGGAGAGAGAGGGGACACACACACACACACACACACACACACACACACACACACACACACGGGAAAGAGGTGAGCAGCTTCTGCCTGGCTTCACCTCCCACCATACATATGTGTGGTAATTTGAATGTAACTGGCCCCCAAAAGCCCATAGAGAGTGGCACTATTGGGAGGTGTGGTCTTGTTGAAGGAAGTGTGTCACTGTGGGTGCAGACTTCGAGTTCTCTTTTGCTTAAGCTTCACTCAATGTCAGAGTCCACTTGCTGTTGCCTCCTGATCAACATGTAGCCAGCACCATGTCTGCCTGCACACCACCATGGTGAGAATAGACTGAACCTCTGAAACTGTAAACCTCCACCTCAGTTAAATGTTTTCCCTTATAAGAGTTGCCGTGCTCATGGTGTCCTTTCACAGCGATAGAAACCCTAAGTAAGACAACATGGCTATCTGAGGTTGGTGCTGAGCCAGGGCTTTCAAGCTAGGCTTTGAGACTAGGGTTTCAAACACCAGTGTGGGTGGGGCTTGGAAGAGCAGTGGGACACCCGAACTTGTCCCTGCAGCTATAAGCTAGGCCTTCAGGGTGATGTAAGGCCACCCCTCCGGATCTATGGGGGATTGGGTTCAGGACCCCCAAACTAGGAAACCAAACCTCCAGGTTGTTCAAGTCTTGATATAAAAGGGATAATTTTTATCCATTTATTTTTTAACTTTAAAAGACAGAGTCTCACCATATAACCCTGGCTGGACTGGCATAAGCTAGGGACCAGGTTGGCCTCAAATTTATGACAATTTTTCTGCTTCTGCCTCCTGCATGCTGAGATCATGGGTATGCACCATCATGCCTAGACGAGAAGGCCATTGTATATGTGTATCTGCATGTAGCTTACATGCATGCCTCCATAATCTTTAAAATCACCTACAGATTAGTTACGACACCTAAATACTTAATATAATGCAAATGGCTCCACGGTTGTTACACTCTATTGCTTAGGGAGAAATGACAAGAGAAATGTTTCCTTGCTGTTCAGCACAGATGAAGTTTTATTTCCTGTATTTTTGATCCATGGTTGGTTGAATTTGTGTATGCAGCACCCACGGATGTGGGTGGCCAACTGCCCTTTGTGGTGTGTTGGGAAGGATTAGCAACGGTGCAGGTCCAATGTTCAGTGGAGTGTGTGGCCCATGGTTCAAGTATCCAGGGTGCCTGTGTTGGTAGAGGCTTCACTGAACACCATGACAGAGGGATGTGCCATTCACTGTTCAGGGCTCCCTGACACGAAGGAGTGCAGAATGCGGACAGTGGCGCTGGATGTCTGTTGGTGACTCCCTACTCTGCATGGTGGTGCCATGAAGGCCCTTTCCTGTGTGGCTCACTGTCATGTAGGGCTATGACAGATCAGGGGAGATGATGCCACAGTGACTCGGAAGCACTTGGTCCTTCCTGGTGAGATTGGAGGGGATCAAGGCCTGACAGAATGAAGGTCTCAAAGACTTACTGGCTCCTGATTCTGATCTTGGTTTCCCATAGAAAGCCAAAGTGCACATGTGACCCCCTGAGCACCAATTATAGAAACCTCCAGTTCTATAGTCCCCACAGGCCTGCGGTTTGATCTCTGAACTCCAGGCTGCTGGCAAGGATCACCTGCTCTCCATGTTCTGAGGCCAGCAGTTCCTCTTCACTTCTCCTTTGGAGCTACAAACCAGCATTCCTGATGTGAAAATCCAACATCCAAATGCTCCCACATCTGGAGCTTTTTTTTTTTTTTTTTTCATTGACCCAACACCACAAATTTAGAATTTCCATGTCATAAAAGCTTGTTACTTTGCTTCTTGCATATAGTTCTTAAAAATATTGCCTAAGATTACCTTTAGATTATGTACACACACACACACACACACACACACACACACACAAATGTGTGTGTGTGTTTATGGGACATAAATAAATTTTATATTTAGACTTGGACCCCATTTCCAAGATACCTTCTCATTATTTCTATGTAAATATTACCCAAAGGGGAAAAAAAATCTAAAGTCTGCAGCATTTCTGGCTCCAAGCACTTTGGATGAGGGACCCTGAACCAGGTTACACTGCTTTTAGACTAAGGATGCCCCTCCTGCCCCTGCTAGTCTCTGCTCTGTCTGTCATCTGGCTCCTCACAGGCCAACCTGCAGGCACAAGCTTCCCAGAGACAGAAGGCAGAATACTACCTTCCCTTTAGATTGAGCTTTGGGATGGCACAGTGGCGGCAGTGGTGGTGGAGATCGTGACTGGCCCTGATTTGAGGTTTTCTTTGGCTCCGAGTGGCCCGTGGAATCCAGCTGGGTTTTACCTTCTCTGTGGACGTGGATGCTCAGGGTGGGGCAGAGATGCCGCTGGCTGTGGTCATACTCCATTGGTATGATGGTGTTGGACATGTCCAGATTGTTTCCACACTAGGCCCTGTCCTCTGGTGCCTGGACCATGGCAATGCCCTTGAGCAGAAGAGGAAGCTATTCTTTGGGACTTTTTAGTGGCTGGTGCTGCTCACAGAAGCCTGTGCCCGTAGTCAGAGAGGGGGCAACCCATTCCCTTCCTGTGTTCCTTGCTAACCCCTACAGAGCCAGCATACTGTAGGTGCTTCATAAATGCTGGATGAATGAATGAATAAGTAAATGAGTGAATGATATGCTCTGACAAGAGTGAATTCCTTTTGTAGGTTGAACCTGTTTCTGGAGGACCCTCTGCCAAGGCCATGGAGAGCTGTTGTCCTATCCTGGCCACGGAGGTTCCTTTGGTGACTTCTCTCCCAGCTCCTGGATCTGAGTTCTGGCTTCACACCCAGCAGCCTGATAAGGGGCTCATGGAAAATGTGCATTTATGCTTTTGAAATCCCTAGTAGGCTGTCCATGCTGTTTCGGAAGGAGTGACTATGGTCTTGAGCCAAGCTGCGGTGAGCTGTGGACTCTGAGCTCAGTTCAGGAGACCCTGGGGCCAGCTGGGAGGGGTCTTGCTCTAACCAAGAGCTCGGATTTCAGGGCTTGTGAAATGCAATGGGAATTCCAGGTGTGTGAGAACAAGCTGTATTTTCATTGAGAAGCTTTTCGGGCGAGTCCTGCCAAATCCAGCTTTCTCCCACTTCTCATCCATCGCTGCTGTCACTTGGGAAGGCATCTTGCCCTGCCCTAGCAAATGCATCCTTGGCTGCTTGCCTTCCTCTCCCCTAGCCTCCCTTGAGGCTACTCCCTTGTCTATGCCCCCCTGTGTGTTGGTGACTGCTGTTTTCAGTGCTCTGAGAGGCCCGTGATCCTGACCAAGTCTCACCTCGAATGTTTGTTATATGGCTGGAATGTACATTGGCCACTCCCCTGCCTTGAGGGGCTGGGATGGGTGTAGTGTGAACATGTGTGGGACAGTGGCCTGGTTACAGAGACGTGCCAGGGTCACTTGGATAGGCACTCAGTCTGTCTCTGCCTGACACTTAAATCTTTCATTTCCCCTCAGAGACCACAAGGACCAGATCTGTATTACCCACGTATGAATTAAAACTGAAAAAGCCCCCGAGCATCGTCATGCAAGTGTCTTATGCTGTCTCCACTGTTATAACAAATAAGTGGAAGTATATTTCCCAGGGTTGGAGTGGCGGAGAAATCCAAGATCAAGGCACCAGCAGTTCTGGAGTCTGTGGAGGGCCTGGTCCCCGCTTCTATGATGGCACTTCGGGTGTTGTATCTTCATATGGTAGAAGGGACAAAAGGGCAGCAGACTCAGGCTAGTTCCCACAAGCCCATTTATAAGGATGGATCTCTCAAGCCCTAATCACCTCTTATAGCATCCCACTGGGTCTTAGGTTGCATCGTGTGAAACCCTGAGAGCCATCCTCCAGTCTACTAGTGCACCAAGACCTTGGGATACTTCTGAGGATGGTTGTGCTAATTGCCAGGACTGATGACTTGGAATGTGGGGGTCCCTTGGCAGGTTCTTGGAAGGGTGGGGTTCTCAGTTGTTTCTTTGACTGGAAGGAACCCCTCTGTTACAGACTCTGAGAGACTTGCATCCCACGTGGCTGCCAGCCGATGGACACCCAGTGTACAGGATGTTCACTCAGTGAGTATCAAGTTAACAGTGAACGGTTTTATCATGACTGTGCCCATGCAATATTTAAACAGAATAATCGAGCCTCTTATATTTTTATTGGCTAAACCTGGCAACTCCATTTGGCATAAGTGTGAGACTGAAATTCCAAGTTTTATGAGTATATGATGCTCTCTGTGGGAAATCTAACTTATAAATAAGGATGGGGGAATATTTTGAAAAGCAGAGTGATCAGATGAAGTTGTTTTTCCTAATGAGACTGAATGAGCCTCTTCTAAATGAGCTTCAAACAACCTAATGAAGACTCAGCAATTCCCCAGCTGCTCCCTCTCTGCCAACGGGAACCTCAAGATGGTTTTCAAGTCTGAAAACATGAACGTTTAGCATAAACTTCCCTAAAGCCTGGGTTATTGTATTGACTGATTTAAAAAAATGATTTTATGTGTATGAGTGTCTGTATGTGTACCACGTATGTGCAGGAGTCTATGGAGGTCAGAAGAAGGCATGGGATCCCCTGAAATTAGAGTTACAAGTGGTTGTAAGCCACTATGTGGGTGCTGGGAACCAAACCCAAGTCTTTTGGGAGAGCAGTAAGTGCTGCTAACTGTTGGGTCATCTCTCCAGCGCTCATTGGTATTTTTATTCTTCTGGTCATTTTCTTCCTGTCACTCCAAGATGCCCTACCACGAGAGGGTCTTGATTTCCCGTTTGCTTGTTTCCTTTCTTTAAAAAAGTGTTTGTATGTGTGTGTGTGTGTGTGTGTGTGTGTGTGTGTGTGTGTGTGTGTTGAATGTACTTGTTAGTATCTTATGTGCGCATGTGTGCATGGAGGCCAGAGGTCAACACCGAATGTATTCCTCTCTTTACCTTTATTTTTAATTTTTTGAATTATTTACTTACTTCATGTGTTATGGGTGTCTGCATGTCTGTCTGTGTACCACATGCATGTCTGGTGCCTGAGGGGGTTAGAAGAGAGTATAGGATCCCCTGAGACTGCAGTTAGCCACCATGTGGGTGCTAGGAATCGAACCCAGGTCCTCTGGAGGAGCAGCCAGTGCTCTCAACTTGGGAGCCATCTCTCCAACCCTCCTACCTTTATTTTCGAAACAGGGTCTCTCGCTGACCTTGAAGCTCATCAATCCGGCTATACCGACTGCCCGATGAACTCCAGCAATTCTCCTGTGTCCACCTCCCCAGTGCTGGGGGCTCATTGTCACAGCAGCTGGCCGTTAGTGGGGACTTGGGATCTGAACTCAGGTCTTCATTCTCGCATGGCTGGAACTTCATTCCTTCAACAATGGACAGTGACCTGGAACTGCCGAACTGCAGCCATGCAGCAGCTTTCCCTGTTGGCTTTTGGTCAGAGGTGAGGTTTGGGCAGCGGGCTTGTGCCCCCCACCCCCTTTTTGGTCTGTCTCTGGAAATTTCAGCTGCTTCTTTCTTGGCATGTTTTTTCAATCTCCTCCTCACTCCCTTCTCTCCCAGAACCGAACGAATGAAGCGGAGGGAATGAAGTGTGGCGTTCCTGGTTATGGCCTCACAGGCCTCCGAGTTCTGTGAGTGCCCTGGCCACGGATGCCTGCTCTTGCTCGTAGTGGGCTATGTGTGATCTCTCTTCTCTATTCACTTCTTTCCTCTGCGTTCAGTCCTTGGGGGAGCCCATCCAGCGAGTTTTCCACTTTATTTTGGTACTGTGTTTTTCCAGTTGCAATGTTTCCTTTTTTTCCCCTTTTCTTAGATTCTACCTCTTTTTTTCCCCCTTGGGTTTTCCGAGATAAGGTTTCTCTGTGTAGTTTTGGTGCCTGTCCTGGATCTACAGCCTCTGTAGACCAGGCTGGCCTCGAACTCACAGAGATCCATCTGGCTCTGCCTCCCGAGTGCTGGGATTAAAGGCGTGCGCCACCACCGCCCGGCATAGATTCTATCCCTTTGATGAGACTTTCTAGTTCATAAGTTCCCAGTGTGTTTCTAGCTCCTTGTGGGAGCGTTTTGATGATGGCTACCCTAGAATCCTCACCACTAATTTCTATGTCATTGTTTATTGACTTCTTCTGGCTCAAGCCAGGATGCTTCTGTTTCTTGGTGTGATGAGTGCTTTCCAGTTGTATTTGGGTATCCTGATCTCGCTCTAGTTTAGCAGGCTTCCTCTGATGCTTCATTGCTTAGGAGGGAGTTGGCATCCTGGGCCTCCGTCTGACAGAGAAGAATGCTTCATGACTGCATGGCCCTCTCTGACATCACCCTGGCTATGGGACTGGTAGAACTCCTTTGTCTTGTTCAGAGGGAGCCCTGTGACCAATGCTGCCCTGCCAGTGATACTTAGAGGTCCATTGACTTCAGGCTTTGTCTGTCAATCTCCAGAGAGTCCGGGATGAAAACCAAAGCAGTGGTCTCCAGAGCCAGGTGGGCAAGGAGGAGGAGAGGCCAGGAGGACCTGGCCTCACTGCTGAAGTCCTGAAGGGCCTTGTGTGGGAGGGGCTGCCACACTGTTCTGTATAAGGTGAGTCTCACTGTGGACGGAGAACCTGTCAGGCAGAGAAGGCTTCAAGTGTGGGGCTGCCTGGGTCTCTGCTCTGGGTGCTGTTTTCCTTCTTTGGAGCCCAAGGAGAAGGACCGGTGTCTCTGCAGGGTGACTCTGTGTTGCTTTGACATCCCGTTCTTGTCTGTGATGGAAAAAATCGGTAAGGAAAAGAAGGCAATACGGGAAATGGGATTTACTCTGAGTATTAGGTTAGAGTTGGGAATTTGAATCTGATTGTCCTGGGTAAGAGCATGAGATCTTGTGGACGAGCACATCAGAGAGATTCTGTCTATCACCTGCAACTCTACCACCAACATTCTCCCCAAAGGCCCTTAAAATTGCAGTCTGGGACATCCCCCATGGCAACCCTCCCCTGCCCAGCCAAGAGCAAGGAAGGAAGGACTCCTCTTGTCCTCTGACGGAGGGGTTAGGAACAGCCACAAGGTCAAGATGGTTTCTCAGCAGTCAGCCACCAGTGTCTCTCCAGGGTTTGTAGGGTCTAGCTGCAGGCTACAGGGGTCAAGCAGGGCAGGATGGAAGGAGGCAGGGAGGAGGCTGGGAAGGGGCCAAGGAGATTTGTGCCTCGTGCCTGAAAAAGCCTTGGGAAATGAAAAATTTCACTTCAACCTCTGAGCGATTTAATCCCGACCTCAGCCAGGGTTCCAGCCAGTTAAAGGTGAGCCTCATTCTGAGTTTTATTGTTCAGATGTTGGCTCTTATATGTAATTTGGCCTGATGTAGGGCTGGGAAAATGCATTGTCTTATTTCACCCTTGACATTTTTATTATAAGGAATTTTCAAATCTGTGGGAAAGACCGCTTGGGCTGTTTCCTTGGGAAGTACTTAAGGAACGTGTTAGCTACCGAACAGGAAGAGAGCGGCTGCGTGGGGGTGGGAGAGCAGACTTGCCCACGCTGCCCAGCACTTTATTTCTCCTTTTTTTTTTTTTTTTTTTTTGGTGACAGAGTTCTCAAGGTAATACGTGCATTCCCCATGGCTTCTTTTTGCCTCATTAATCAGTTGCGAACAGAACCTCCTCTTCTTCCACAGGGAGAGGCGCCTGCCCTGGGCTCTGTGACAGACTATTTCCCTTCATTTCTCTGGCTTTGTAGAGGGAAACCAAGAAAGCATGTCGCCCAGGCCTGTCTCAAAGGAGAAAGGAGTTCATTTGCTCTCAACAGGGATTTCTTGGGCCTGCATGTACTTATTAGTCCTTGCTGAGAACCGGCTACTGCTCTCTTGAGGTTTAACAGGGGTTTCTGAACAAAGACTGCTAGCTAGTGGGCCGGCCATCCCTCCCGACTCGTTAGAGGGCTTCTCTGGGAAGCTGTGCTGGACTGACATATGACATCTGGGAGTAGGTACTGAGGAAGGGGCAGATGTGAAGATGCCTATGGGGACATGCACTGGCATCTTGAGGGGCCAAAGAGGTAGTGAGTGTGCCAGAGGCAGAGGAACAGGGGAGGTCCCATTGGCCAGTAAGAGAGGCCACAGAGCATCCTTGGTCATGTCAGTGCTTTGTGAGCCTTTGGAGAACCCACATGACAGTTTGGATGGCCACAGGAGTCACAATGGGATCTGCTCCACGGAAAGAGCCTCTGACCACAGGAGTGGCCGTGATGCCTGGGGAGAGGCCCCGGTTTGGTTACTGCTGGAGTCCACTGGACCCTGGTCATGTGGACCAGGCTGGTAGTGGTGGGTGGTGAAGTGGGTAGAGATAGGCTGATGTCAGAACTGTTTAGGAAGGGAGGTGCTCTGAGCCCAGAGAGTCAGATAATAATAGTGAGGAAGAGGAGGGTGTCAGGGTGAGGCCTAGAGTTTTGCTTCATGGTGCTGGATAGGGCATTTTGTTCTCTAAGCTGGGAGATGCTGGGTGGCTTGGCCATAGAGATGTTGAATTTGAGGCATGGTGAGGCACACGGGAGAAAGTATGGGGGAGATTAATGGGATATAACATTTGTACTCAGAGGTGGGGTCTGCTCCCCCTTTTCATCCATTCTTAGGTCATACTACAGCCACATACTCCATAAAATGCTAAAAAGAGCTTGTTAAAAACTGTACCCCCGCCGGGCGATGGTGGCGCACGCCTTTAATCCCAGCACTCGGGAGGCAGAGGCAGGAGGATCTTTGTGAGTTCGAGGCCAGCCTGGTCTCCAAAGAGATTTCCAGGAAAGGCGCAAAGCTACACAGAGAAACCCTGCCTCGAAAAAGAAAAAACAAAAACAAAAACAAAAACAAAACAAAAACCAAAAACTGTACCCCCTTGCTACAGTTTGAATGTTTTGCCACCCCCAAATTTAGCCCATTATTTCCTTTTTGCAGTATATTTGTGTCACCCCCAAATTCATGTTGAAAACCTAGTGATGGTACCGGAAGGTGGAGCCTCCTTGAGGTGATGAAGTCATGAGGTGGAACCTCCTGAATGGGGTTAGTGCCCTAGAGACCTCCAGCTGCCTCGTCTCTTCCATCACGTGAGCACACCACAAGGCAGCCCTGTGAACCGAGGGCAAGCTCTCTCCAGACGCTGCATCTGCCAGCACCTTCCAGACTGTTAGAGAGGGTTCATGTTGCTCATAACCCCCCTACCCACCCCAGTTGATGGGATTTAGTAACAGCAGGAGCGGACTCCAACGCTCCTTCAGCTACATCTCTCTTTCCCTTTCCTCCCAAGCATGGGTCAAGCATCTCCAAGTTTGCTGTCTCTGGGATACAGACAGAGACCTTTGTGCCCACGATACTAAAGTGATCAGCTCTCTGCCTTGTGCCTCGTGGGCAGTGGTGTCCCAGGCAGGGCACAGCCACCCTGAAAACAAAATGAGTCACTGGCCTGAAGGTGTTCTCAAGTCCAGCTAAGCAAATACGAGAAATTTCTTCGTTGCTCTTGAGGGCTAAATGATGACCTTGCCCCTGAGCCCCTGCTTCCTCTGCCCCCTTGGGCCATCTTGCTCTTCGGGGTGAAAGGTTACATGCAGGTGTGGAACAGTTTCCCAGCCTCCTTGTCACAGGGTGTGCAGACTCGCGGTGCCTCCTCTCCTTAGGTGCGAAGTCTCTCCCTGTCAGTTTATATTATAAAAGGGGTGCTTTTGTTCATGCACATTTCTCAACAGTTTTCTGGATCATGTGAGTCTCAATGGGGGTTCCCAGTTAGGACCATGTTCATACATCTGTCAGTAAGTCCCTCTCTCCTTCCTTTTTCCCAGGTATGTCTGCCACTGCCCGTGTCTGTGGACGGAGGCCAAAGTATGTAGTGTGTGAATACGCGGGAGGCCAGAGGTCAATGCTGTCTTCTTCCGTCACTCTCAGACTTGTTGTTGAGACAGAGTCTCTCACGAATCCCGGAACTCACTCGTTGGCTCCTCTGCCTGGATAGTGAGCCCTGCTACCTCTGCCTTTCAACAGACGACAGACTGGATCTGCGTGCCTGAGTGTCCGGAATTCAAACGCAGGTCCTCACGCTTGTACGGCAAGAGCCTTATCCACTGGGACGTCTCCCTGGCCCGTCTTCGCTGCTAGGTGACCTCTTTTCTCTGTCCTTTGTCTCGTGTGTGTGTGTGTGTGTGTGTGTGTGTGTGTGTGTGTGTGTGTCTGTGCATGTTTGTCTCTGTGTGTCTCTATGTGTGTGTGTGCGTGTGTATGTGTGTCTGTGCGTGTTTATGTCTCTGTGTGTCTCTATGTGTGTGTGTGTGTTTGTGTGTGTGTATGTGTGTCTGTGCGTGTTTATGTCTCTGTGTGTGTGTCTGTGAGTGTGTATATCTGTGTGTGTGTATCTGTGTGTATGTCTGTGTGTGTCTGTGCGTGTTTATGTCTCTGTGTGTGTTTGTGTGTGTGTGTATGTGTTCTCTGTGTTCATCTGTGTACTGCAGCACATGTGTGAACACCAGAGGACAATCTTGTCTGTCAGTCCTCGCCTTCTACTTTGAGACGAGGTCCCTGTTGTGGCCCTGCATACACCCAGCTAGCTGGCCTGGGAGCTTTAGGGAATTCTGTCTCTGCTGCCATCTCGTCGTAGGGTCCCTGGGGTGTGAGGACACTGTCATCATGCCTGGCTTTGCGTGGGTCCTGGGGGCTTTGATTTAGACTCTCACAAACGTACAACAAAAGCTTTCTTCTCCGAGCCATCTCCCCAGCGCTGCGTTTTCCTCTCTGTGGAATTTTCTCCAGACTTTCCTTCAGGGACTCCGTCCTTTCAGCGATGTCCAATCTGCCCAGAAAGACAGGTGCTGGGTTCTGTTCACTGATTGTGAATAAGGAAGGGCTTGCTTTATTTTGCAATGAGGCAGAGCTTACCTATAGCAAAGCTCACAGGCCCCCGGTGTTTTCAGCCTGATGAGGTGCTCTGTGCACACCTTTCCTGCAAAGTTCGCCCAGGTCGAGGTGTTTTAAGTTCCCATTACTCCGAAGTCTTCCTCACGTCCCCTGTGTTTGATGTCTCCCTGAAAGATAATCGGTCCCTAACATCCCCACTGCCACAGATTGGCCTTGTCTGTGTTTGAATTTCCTGGTAATGGGTTCCGCTGTATGCACACGTTGTACATTTTGCTTATTGTGTCTCCTCACACTGTTCCAGAGCAGTTGCCTTGTTGCTATATAACAACCCTTCATGTGGTCACCACATGTCCTATTTATCAGTTCTTTGTTGTTGGACATTTGTTTCCAGAACAGGACTGTGACCTTTCTCTTTTGGTGCCATGCCCAGTATATCTGGTAATTAAAAAAAAGATTTAGTTCTATTTTATGTGTCTGGGTGTTTTGCCTGCATGTTTATCTATGCACCATGTGTACGCAGTGCCCACAGAGACCAGCAGAGGGCACAGAATCCCCTGGAACTAGAGTTCTCGATGGCTGCTTGTTAGCTGTCATGTGGGGACTGAGAAGGGAACCCCTGTAAGAGCAGCCAGTGCGCTACAGGCTGCTGAGCCGTCTCTCCAGCCCGTGTTTGGTAATTCTGATGCATGGTGCGCATAAAAATTGAGGCCATATTTTTTGTAGCTCTGAATGATGTTACCTTCCTCTAAACCAGTGTTTCTCAACCTTCCTGAAGCTGTGACCCTTTAATACCTCATGTTGTGGTGACCCCCAACCATTATTTCATTGCTTCTTCATAACTGTAATTTTGCTACTGTTGTGAATCATAAAGTAATATCTGATATGCAGCATATCTGATATGCGACCCCTATAAAAGGGCCGTTGACCCGCAGTTTGAGAAACCCTGCTCTAGACTCTAGCATCTAGAGAATGTTCACTTTTGCTCACTACAGGCAGTTAGACTGGTGTGGATCAATTTAGCCCAAGAAGGTAGTGCGCTGAAAAGGTGATGCTCAGCCTTTGTCAGGCTCCTTCATTCCTTGGTCATCCCTACTTATTCTCAGTGCTCCCTGGCATGCCCTAAACAAATTCTTCTGTAGCAAAGTGACACACTGGAATTCTGGGTAGCTTTTCAGACACTTGACGTTTGCTCTCTCTAGGGCAAACTGGCCATCACCGTGAGGAGCGAAACAACATGGTGTTGGGCTCAGCCTCATGAACTTCACTTGGTCCTAGTGTCTCAGCTCTTGGCTGACTTCGGGGCCCCGAACTCCACTTTTGTTCCCTCTGAGAGCACGGAGACCAAAGGAACTCTGCTTATGTCCTCCCGGGAAATCTGCAGAACTTTCCCAGGTAGCAGGGGAAGAGCAGGGTCTTGAGTTGACCCTGACAGAGCACTTGCTCCACAGTATGTTTGAATGGGGTGAGTGCCTGACACCCATGTGTCTGCACCTCCCGTCATCTTTGGCATTTGACTTCCTACTGCATTTTTGGAGGATGGGGTACATCTTCTAGAACAGATAGTGTTTGATTCCTACCATCACTCCTCAAGCCTGACCTCTCTCAGTATGAGCTTCCTGGAGTCTATGTGTGATCTAAGAATTCGACTTCTGACCCTCAGCATGTGATAACATGGCTCCCAGGGGCCACATTCTCTTCAAACCCCACGTAAGCATATTGACTCCTGACAGAGGATCTGGAAGCTTCTTAGTGCTTCCAGTAGGTGTGGATCTAGCCCATACATCTGTGTTCTCACAGGTGGTTCCTAGAGCCTCTACCAAATGCATTGTGCTCCTACCTCTCATCTCAACCTCCTGGAGAGGGGATGGGTGGTGTCCTTTTTTTCCAACATGCCTGGTGGTTCCCTTCTCCTCAGGGCTCTGTGTCTTGTAAATAGAAACGTTGGCATTGATCTCTTTCTCCCCAAACTCCCTGTTGCTATGGACTGAATCCTGTTCCCTGACAACTCTTACATGGAAGCCCTGGCTCTCAATGCGACTGAATTTGGAGATGGGCCTTGAGGAGTGATTAAGGTTAAGTGAGATCATTAGGGTGGACCCACATCCACGGCACTGGTGACGCAAGAAAGGGAAGAGAGACCAGTAGAGAAGCAGTGTGAGGGCAGAACGGGAGTCAACCTTTGATGTCAGAGGATTGCCCTCACCAGAGGCTGGCCACATAGCATGCTGGCCTTGGACTTCCATCCCCAGAACTGTGAGAGATAAATTCATGTCGTGCCGTCTGCCTGGTCTGAGGTATGTTGTTGTGGCAGCCCGAGCTAACACCTCTCATTGGGCACTGACCCCACCGTGAAAGAGTTCCTACCTCATCCTACACCGGAGAAGCCACACATGCTTTCCTGGTTGATTTTTATTAAAAACATGGCTTTGGGTCATGCATGCTGGGTAAGCTCTCGACCACCAAGCTACAGCTTCAGCCCTTTTTAGTGGAGCCAGGGCTTGGTTGTCATGATGATGATTTTTTTTTTTTTTTTGGTCAGCTTGATCCAAGCTGGGGTCATCTGAGAAACAGAAACTTAAAGTGAAAAAATGCCTCTATAAGACTGGCCTGTAGGCAAGTCTGTGGGAGCATTTTCTTGATTAATGATTGATATGGGCAGGCTCGGCCCATTGTGGGCACTGTGGCTCCTGGGCAGGTGGTCTTGGGTTGTATTAGAAAGCTATAGAGAGCAAGCCAGTAAGCGGCATTCCTCCATGGCCTCTGCTTCAGTTCCTGCCTTGAGTTCCTGCCTTGGTTTCCCTCGATGAAGGACTGTAATCAGGACATGTAAGCCAAATGAACCCTGGTTCCTCAGGTTGCTTTGCATCATGGTCAACCACAAGCAAACCTGGACGTTTGTCCAAGCTGGCCTCGAATGTAAATTCTCTCTCTTCGGTTCCTGAGTAGCCGAGAACACAGGTGTAAGCCACCATGCCCAGCTCTCCTGGTGGCTTCTTTTCATTTTTTGAGATGCTGTCTGTGTGCCAGGGATTGGGCCAGAGCCTCCTACATGCCAAGAGTGACCTATATCTTCAGTCCCTTTCCTGGGTTCTTAAAAATATTTTTATCTCACAAAGCATATCTAGTCCTCTACCTACAAAGACTCCTCAAATACACACACACACACACACACACACACACACCATATACATCATAGCCCTCCCATTCATACACCCCATACTCTACCCCCACAATCACACACACCATAAACATTCATCAAACCTCATTCCCTCCCCACATCATCCATATGTGCCATATACACAAGATCCCCACATATTTGACAGTTCCCCTACATATGCTACTGACTCCCCATATATACACACCATATGCCACGCTGTCTGTCTGTCTGTCTGTCTTTCTCTCTCTCACACACACACTATACAGACCACACATGGGATTTACCATGACCACTACACCACATACATGTCCACTAAAGTTACTCACTCCCACATCACACACAACACTTACTATAACACTATAGACCATATGTACTACATATACAACACACACCCCACAAACCACATACCATATGTACTACACATCTTATAGTGTTCCATATGGCCACTCCTTACCCACACACCATAAATAGCATAAAACCACCTCACAGCCGCTTTCCCCAACATAAATCACATGCTACATACCATATGTATCACATATACCACATACAACACATGACAAATATGTGTGTAGCATATTTATACTCACTAGGCCCACCCAGACCCACATTATACATATCATATAACACACTGACCTACACATACCACACACCAATCTCACATACCATATTTACTATGCACATACCATACTTCATGCACTATGCACGCCACATACCATATATATCACATATACATACTCATCCCATATACTATATATACCATATATACACCACATACCTCAAACACCACACATAACACATATCTCATATACAACACACATACATACCCTACACCACACTCCCATTTGCCCCACCCCTGACATAAGCACATCCAACCCCACATGTATATTCTCATGGCTGTGGCTTGGCTAGCATGTTTGGGATATGATCTAAGTGAACTTTGCTTTCATTGCTAGAATCTTGGATGTGGGGACTGGTGATGATGGTCCTGGTCTCCTGCATCTGTACCTTCCCTTCCCATGCAGGAATGCCCATTGCCAAAGGACTTGGTAGATTCTTGTGGTGTGTTGACAGTGTCCTCCAATGGCTGGGCTGGTGCCAACTTGGGTTACCCATGAGTGTGGTAGATGACATCTTCCTATGGCTGGGTGGGACTTAAATTAGCTTATTGTCCTTGGAGAGAATAAGGAGAGGGGGATCTGGAGGTGAGACACAGACCAATTTGTGCCTCTAGTGAGTGGGACTTTGATAGCAGCTGCATGAGGCTGATATGACTGCACACATGCTGTAGGAGCTGGCTGAGGAGATGGTATGCCCTGTCCTTTTGGACAGGCAACTGAAGTGTCTTGGTGGGTTGTTATGTTGACCCTGTGGGGCAGGGCTCAGTCATGGTACCTGATGAATTTTGACTCTGTGATTCCAGTGTTCTGGGGCCTGTGGACCTCAAGGAAAGCCTTGGGCCTCATAATGGAGGTGACCTTTGGATATGAAAAATTTTCCAGAACAACACAGAAAGTTGGACTTGAGGGAGGGTGGATGGATGGTAGCCTGTACAAAGGCCTGTGGTTTTACGGTTCACGTTTAATGATATCATCTTGGACAAGGTTTGAGTCAGCTTTTAGCTGGCACAGGTTCCTAAATGCTGCTCCGTGGGCTGGGACCTCCCTCCCATGATGCCCCACATCCCACAAAAGACTTTCCAAAAGTTGTTTCTAATTAGCCTCACCTTTGGCCTACATGGCTGAGGCTGGGGGTGGGGTTCACATTCTTACAAAGTGTTTAGAATTGTTCAAAAGTGGGAGAGGCTGCCCTTTGATCACAGTCTGAGTGGTTATTGCACTCTGGCCATCATCATCTTGACAAACTTCTTCCCCTCCCAGCCCTCCCTCCCTGCCCCACTTGGAAAGGCCTGGAGCTAGGCTGGAGTGACCTGGACTGTGGGTCCTCCTGCACCCAGCCAAGTCGACTCACCATGGCAGGCACTGGCTGTTTTCAAGAGCCGCCCTTCCCGCAGGACCTATTCCCAGAGGGAGTCTGTGGGGCTCCTTGCGATAGGAACTCACCAACGGCCAGGAGCCCTCTGCAGAAGGGCTTAGAAGTGAGGAATCACTCTCCCGCAGGGCTGATACCTCCTGGGACATTGCCCCCGCCCCCAACACACTCCAGGGGCTGATCCAGCCCTGAGAATAGTGTAGAAGCTGGGGCCTGAGTGATTCCACTAACTAGTCAGTGTCTCTGTGGGGCCAGCAAAGGGCTGTGTGTGGATAAAGGATGGAAGGAACGTGTGATGGATAAGGGTGAGGAGGAATGAGACCTGCTTTGGGGACAGCTGCTGGGTGTCGGGAGGCCCCTCCCTCCTCTTCACATCCCAGTTGTTGGGACAGAGTTCTCTGAATGTGCCCCCCCCCCCACCGGCCAGGAGACTTTGGGACAGAACGGAAGTGGTTCAGAGTGGTCCAGCACTTAGTGCTCTAGATGGGCGCCTGTTGGCACCTTGCATACTTGCACTGCCTCAAGGAAGAGATGCCCAGCTCCAGGGCACTTGTCTGCCTGACATCTTACCCTCCTTGTCTCTCCTACTGCCATTCCTATCCAGGCTACTTGGAAGGGTGGACTCCTCTCTGGTCACTCCTTATCAGAAGCCATGTCTGGTCTCAGGGTCGTTGAACCCTCTTCCTTTCCCGGTCGGTCACCTACTCCCCTGACTTACACAGGTGGTCTGATGGGTCTGTATGGTGTGTGTGCACCAGTCATTAGATCTCTGAGGAGTCGCATTGTTTTGTGAGGACTTTATACCTGAGCCCTGTGGTGCAGAACAATGGTACTACCACAAGGGCCATTCCAGTCCTAATCTGGGGCCTGGATAGATCTTCATTCTCTGTCAGGAAAAGGAAGCTTTCACTCCAGGAGCTCCCCAGGGACTCCATGATCTCCCAGTTTACACAGTAGGCATGCAAGGACACCCTAGGCCACAGCAATGAGTTTGCTAGAGCAAGCGGGTTCTAGTGCCTGGGTTTGCAGACCTCTGAATAGAGTTAGAGCCCTCCTTGATGCCTCCCACCCCACTTGCTGGGTGTACCACAGGCTCTGGTCTACCACTGAAGGTCCACCCAGGGGAAGCTCCCTGGATACATTCTAGACTACTTATGTGTACCTCTTGGATGCTGGCCTTTTGTGAGTCATTCTATGTGAATAAAAGAGAACAAAAAGCAAATTCAAAGAGTTTAAAGTGGCTGAACACAAAGATTAAACCATCTTCTGGAGCAGTGGTTCTTAGCTCTCTCCAGCCTCATCTGCTAATGGGTCCCCTGCAGACCAGGATCTGAGCAGTGACAGTCTGGACTTCTAGAGTAGGCAGAATGGGATCACAGCCCATTGGATGATGCCAATGCTGACTGAGCCAGTGGGCAGCCATTGAGTCCTCTGTAAGTGACAAGGGGGGTAGCCAGAGAAAATGCTTCCGCACTAGATGGCTCGCTTCCCCCCGACTTTACAACCTAGCTCTGGGGAAACAGGGTCTCCAAGAACATCTTTACACTTCAGGGGTTTCTGATCCCTTTGTCCTGTCCTTGTCTATGTTCTGTCCTTGTCCCTGTGTCTGTCCTTTGTGTTCTGTCCCTGTGTTCTGTCCTTGTCCCTGTGTCTGTCCTTGTCTGTGTTCTGTCCCTGTCTGTGTTCTGTCCTTGTCCCCGTGTCTGTCCTTGTCTGTGTTCTGTCCCTGTCCCTGTCCCTGTCTTCTCTTTTCTTGGTCCCTACATTCGTCCTTCATTCCTTGCACCTTAGGCCTTAGGTTCTTGTGTCCTCACAACTGAGCTCCTGTGTTCTTGTCCTTGGCTCCATCTGTTCTGTCAATTCCACTGGATCCTAGAATGTCAGGGACTCTTCATTCAGGCTTCTTCTACTAAACCGGGGTGGGGGTTCCCTAAGTGTGTGAAGAGAAGGATTCTTCTCTCTTCCTTTGTCACAAGGATGACTAGTGACATTTGTCTCTAATGAGTGGTGATGCACTTTGGGCCCATGGATGCCCTCACTATGTTTATTTATTTATCACTCATGGACAGAATGCTGATTCTGACAGACTGTGTATTTCGTGCTTTACCTGAATCTTATCTCCCTGCTAGCATTCACCCTTCTCTGCCTCATGACTGTGGATGCAGCAGGACCAGCCGCCTCCCCCGCCATGATGGATGATACCCTCCCACAGTGAGCCAGAACAAACCCTCCCTTCCTTGAACTTCTCTGGCAGGTACTTTGTCTCTGTGATGAGGAAAGAACCACAGTGCGCTGTACTCACTGTGCACGCTCTTTCTCTAGCAAAGCCTGACTTACAAACCTCCATAGGAGGCCACCTTCTCTTGGTGTTTCACTATTGAGCTCTTCTTGGGGATGACTGGACAGGATCTGAGCATTCAGCCAATGATGGAGTCAGCATGGGTGGGACAGGATGTAGCAGATGGGGATCCGGTCACTGGTCTATCCCATTGTCTCCATCCCAGGGATCTCATTAAGTCCTAGTGTTGGGAATGAGGGTAGTCATGTCTTTCTTCCCAAGGCCTGAGAGTACTGTAGAAGATAATCATGACCTGGATGCAGAGGGCACCTCAGCCCAAGCTCCCCACGGGTTCCTGGCCAGCTCATCAGGGGCAAGAGGCTGAGACAGCTGGGTTAGGTGGGGGCCACGCATCCTCCAGAGGCCAGGCCTGTTGAATGGGCTGTTTGTGTTTTATGAACAGCCCAGGGTTGCAGGAATGTAGCCCAGCCCACAGTGGGTAAGAAGGAGCTAGAGCTGAGAAGTCATAATAAAACACCCTTCCCAGGAGGAGAGCCTTCCCATGAATCACGGAGAAGGTGATAACAACCCTTTTGGCAAATGCATTTGCTCTCCCCAAGCCCAACTATGAGCAGAACACAAGGGCTCTGTGACAGCAAAGCTGCCTGCCAAGTGGATGCTGTCAGGGTCCTTACGTGGCCATTTTTGTTTGGGGCTAGCTCTGACCAGGAGTTTAGAGGATGCTGACGCTGGCTGAAATGTCTTGGGACTGGTCGTAGGTGACAGACACGTGTATTCATTGGTGCTCTTTCAGAGGGGGAAAATAAATGGAAAACACCTTGCTGTTGATCTCACTTTTTGTTTCTTTGTGTTTCCACATGTGTACAGGTGCATGCATGTGTGTGTGCGTGCATGTGTGTGTGTGTGTCCCAGTCCATTTGTCCATTGGTTCGTTTGTTCTTTCTTTCTTTTTTTTTTTTTTTGCGAGACAGGGTTTCTCTGTGTAGCTTTGCGCCTTTCCTGGAACTTACTTGGTAGCCCAGGCTGGCCTCGAACTCACAGAGATCCGCCTGGCTCTGCCTCCCGAGTGCTGGGATTAAAAGCATGCGCCACCAACGCCCGGCTCGTTTGTTCTTTCTTTTCTTTAGTGACGGGGTCTCTCACTAGCCTGGAATTGACCAGCTGGCTGAGCGGGCTAGGCTGCGTGGTTAGCCAGCCCCAGAGATCCTCCCGTATTTGCTTCCCCAGTGCTAGGATTCTGATCACCACTACTGAGCTCACCAGGCATTTCTAGCACGGGTGCTTGGTATCAGACTCATGTCCTCATGCTGAGTGGCAAGCACGTTGTCCACATCTCTCCAGCCTCAAGTCAATTCTTTTTGTTGTTATTGTTTCGCTTTGTTTATTGACCGGGAGATGGAAAATACTGTGCAGAACGCCGTTATCAATGGGGGTGTTAAAGGGAGCACATTCATGTCCTGACCCACCCTCCCTAAGCTGGAGCTGTGATGTGGATGATCACTGAGGCTTCTAGCCCCAGGCTGCCTGTGAGTCAGAGGACATTGGAAAGGAACAAAAGTAGGCTGGTGATGTAGCTCAGTTCGTAGACTGCTTACGTCACACTGGCAAAGCCCTGGGTTCTATCCCCAGCACCCCATAAACCAGCTGTGGTTATGCAGGTCTGTAATTCCAGCTCCCAGGAAGAGAAGGTAGGAGGACCTCAAGTTCAAAGTCATCTTCAACTCCATAGGGAGTTGAGGTCATCCTGGGTTACATGAGAGAGAAAAAGAAAGTGCATGATGTGAGTGTCAGAGCAGCCATGATGAACTTGCCATGCAGGTCAAGAGTAGGACCACCCAGGCTTACAGAAAGAGCGAAACAAGTATGTAAAAAGGGCACCACACATTTATCTATTCATCATCTATTTTTCGTGATATGCAAGGACCCAGTCTGGGGTCTATAAGGAAAAGGGATGTGGGGTGAGTATGGACTATGTTTATTGGGGGGTGGTGTGAGTGTCTGTGCATGTGGATATGTCTGTGTACACATTTTCTGTCTTAGGGATTCTGTTGCTGGGTGAAACACCATAACCAAAGCAACCTGGGAATGGAAGGGTTTATTTCATCTTATGTTTCCAGGTAACAGTCCATCACTGAAGGAAGTCGGGGCAGGAACTCAAGCAGGGGAGGAACTTGGAGGCAGGAGCTGATGCAGAGGCCATAGAGGGATGATGCTTACTGGCTTGCTCCTCATGGCTTGCTCAGCCTGCTTTCTTATAGAACCCAGGACCACCAGCCCAGGGAGGGCACCACCCACAATAGGCTGGGCCCTCACACATCAATCACCAGTTAATGCCCTAGAGGCTTGCCCTCCTACACCCTGATCTTATGGAGGCAGTTCCTCAATTGAGGTTTCCTCCTCTCTGATGACTCTAGCTTGTGTCAAGTTGACATAAAGTTAGCCAGGACACCTGTGCGTCTTTGCATACATGTGTATAACACAGGTGTACAGGAAGTGACAGGTTGTATCTGGGCCTTTACTGTGTGGAGGCTGGTCCCTGGTCAGGTGCTCATGTCAGAGCATCCTTGGGGAGTCCAGCACTTACTGTCCAGGTGGGAGAATGGAGGCATCGAAAGATAAAGAAACTCTTCTGTGGTTATGTAGCAGTTTGATTGGCAGAGCTGGGATTCAGGACTTAGTGTCTGTCACCTGTCATGTCACATGCAACTTCTTCATCTTGTCCCTTTTCAGCTCAGTGAATGTCCAGAAAATGAGAGGCAGTGCTGTGTGGCTCAGAGAAGGGCCGAGGGAGGGCACATGGGGTGGTGTCACAAGACTCCAAACCCTTCCATGCTTTCTTGCTTTTTTCTGGGGTCCCTGTATCCTGGGGTGTGCCTCCCATGCATCTAGCTTTTCATACATCTCATCAGCGGCTGGGACCTATTGTGGCTTGGACATACATAGGCGGCCTAATTACTGGAATACAGTATGAACACTTAGGTCTGCTATCCAATAAGATGTCCACCTAGCATGCTGGGACAGCCAGACTCAGCCTTGGGTGGGTGAGTGAATCTATGCAGTGTGCATACAGTCTACCCAGAGGGATTGATTTTTATTGGTAGCTTTTGTAGTGATTGTTCATTGTTGAAAATTTGAGACATATAAGAAATATAAAAAACAGAGTTTAAATCCTGTTACCTATCCGGAGAAGCCTTAAAACTTCTATATATTTTCCTGAAGCTTCCTAGATTGTGACTCATATAAGTATGTCCTATGGGGTCACTCATCTTCCCCTGGAGGCTCAATGGTCCCCTCAGGATGTCTGAGTGCTCCACAGGAACAGCTGTAGACATCATCTGCAAAGAGACTCCTGTGTACACAGCCCTTGCAGCCATACTTGGCCTGCCAGACGACCTGGCCTGGTTCTCCAGCCACTCCTCCCTGTGAGGGCTCATGTGCTGGGTGTAGCATCTTCCTTGTGGTTCTTTATGCCCTGGCTCCAGCCTAATAGAGGTTCATTAAAAAAAAATTCTGAGGTTCAGTCTAGGACCCCGTTGCTCACTCAGCCAATGCTTTGCCCTGGGCTCTTTTGTACTTATTTTGAGACAGGAGCTCCCTAACTTGTCCAGGTTGGCCTTGAACTTGCTGTGTAACCCAAGCAGGTCTTGAACTTCCAGCCTTAATGTTTTAGCTTCCTGAGTAGGTGAGACTCCTGGCCTGCACCAGTCGGCTTTGCTAGTGCGGGGGTGGGTGTGGGTGCAGGGGTGTTGGGACCCAGGTGAATCCAGGTTGTTAGCTTAGTGAAAACTAGAAACATATTGCTCTTACTTCAAGAAGCAGGAGAAACTTTTCCTGTGGTTTTTCTCTTGATTGTTATCGTCACGGTATTTTAAAATTCTTATTTAATAGCGTACAGATTTAGACTCTTACAGGAGTCCAAGTCCACTCTGTGACTTGGTACAGGTGACAGGTGGGGAGGCATCTCCTTGACTCCCCCGACCTGGCCCTGACTCTCCCATGCGGGAGCTGGGGGTGGTGTGTGTGTGGGGGGGGGACTTGCTATTGGGAGATGAGTAGCTTCGTCATCACCGTCTTTATGATCTCAAGGCGGTGGCAGTAGACCTGTGACCACCAAACGACACAGGGGAGCCTTGAGGCTCTTCAAGACACGTTTCTGCCCTTGGCCTGAGTGTCCCCCTACCCCAGTCAAGGTACCATAGAAAAGCAACTGTCCCCAAACTTGTAGGTTTACTTGGCCACCCTCTTATTGCATCATTCTGTCCCTTCTCAAGGACGGGTGTGTTTAGGTGTAAATCTCCTCCCTGGGTAGCCGTGGACTCCTGGTATTTTGCTTATCGTCTGCCATGGGAGTAGAGAGCAGACAGTTATCACACAGTTGTTTAGAAGAACCTGCCTCCCGTACAGCTCACCCTGGAGAAGCCAGAGCAGAGTGTGGCGCAGAGCAAATGCAGGAGAGAATGCGGATGAGAAACACCTGTGCCCGGGGCTCCTGGCCAGGCATTGTTGCAGATCTGTGTGTTTTCCTTTCAGTCCGGCAAGACTCAATATAGTGAAAAATTAAGTACACCATCAACTGGAGCTACCAAACCCAATTCATAAACGGGATTTGAAAAACATGGAATAGCCAGGGCAGGACTGGCCCCTGGCCAGGAAGCATGGCTGTACAATGGAGCAGTGTGTGTCCTGGGCCCCGTGTGCACCCAGACCGCAGTCGGGAGGAGTGTTACCACCCTTGGGTGGCCTATGCATCTAATCCAGCCTGAGGAAAAGTTTCAACGGGACCCCAGAGAGCAAGAGGGTTGCAGGAGCTCCAACCTGCAGACATGAGCCCCCAAAGCCAGCTGTCAGCAAGCAGGCTGCGAGGGGAGTATGTGGTGTGGGAAGCGGGGGCAGCCGGGATCCAGAGGGGGAAGGCGCAGAAATCTGACACAAACGGCAATGTTTTACCTTTTAAATCACCTCGGTCTTCGCAGTTGAAATCCGCGCTGAACTTCCCACCCCAGTGTCTCCTGGGGGTGGGGGTTGGAGGGCCCAGGCTGCGTCTCGATTTCCAAGGTCACAAGTCATAATTCTTCCTTGTTCTGCAGCCTCTTGCAGGCTGAGTTCTGAATGTACTGCTGTGATGGTGTGAAAGTTCTCCGGAATGCCTCGGGACCCTCTACCTGGGCTCTACAGAGAAGCTCCAGGTCCTGGGTGGGTTTTCTGTGTCTGTGATATTTGGGCTTTGCTTCCCCAAGAGGGTCTATTAGCCAAGGGACCCAAGACTCATACCACCTTAGGGGTGACTCAAGGCCATTTCCAGCCTTACTGACTTTGGAAGTGCACTGTCCAGGGCTGTGAGGAGCCCATGTCTCTGCTTTTCAGAGTCAATGCCCTGGCTATGACAGTCCAGAAAAGCTGCTTCTAGATGCCATGATGCCTGATCACCCCCTGGGGGACCCACAGACTGGGACAAGTGTGCAGCCTACTTCAGAGTTCTTAGGTAGCTTTGGTCACCTAGGACCCATGGGCCCTACCTTGACTCTCTCTGGCCTTTCTCCTCTTAGTTCTTGCTTTACAGCCCAGTGGCCACTAGAAGAAGGCTGTGTCTCCAAAGCCATATTGCAAATAACCTCAAATCTAGTGGCTTGAAACAATGCACATTTATCCTCTTACAGTTAAGTTAAGGGGTTAGTGGGCCACAGTGGATTCTTCTAGGGCTCTGAGGGGAACCTACTTTCCTTATGTATTACAACTTCCAGAACTACCTGCAACCCTTAGCTCAGAGCCCCTTGGTTCAGATCTCCTTCTTTGCATGGCTCTGCCTCTGGTTTCCTTACTGAGGCTTCTGGTGCCAGACTGAATGGTTCGGTGCTAGCATCTCATAGGTCTCCATCATAATCTGCAGAACTGTGAGTGTTCCCTTCGGCGGCAGAAGAGTGTCTTGGTCCACTTCCCTGCTGTAACGAAACACTGTGGGTTGGCTAGATCAGAAGCAGCAGGTGTGTGTTGCTCCCAGTGATGAGGCAGGGCCCCCCAGACCGTCACGTCTGGTGAGGCCTCAACTACTTCACACATGCTGTCACTGTCTTCTCAAATGCAGGATGGACAAAAAGCTCTCAGGATTCCTACAGAAAGGCACGACTCCTGTCGATGAGGGCTCTGCCTTAGTAGCTCCATTACGTCCCAAAGGCTCTGCATTGTATCCTGTCACACCAGGGTTAGGAGTGTGACGGTTAACTTAAATCGTGAGATTGACACAAATTAAAAACCACCTAGGTAAAGCATCTCAACGAGGGATTGTCTACACTGGATTGGCCTCTAGGTATGCCTGTGGGTTGTTTTAATTAATTGATGTGGGAAGGCCCAGTCCCCTGTGGGTGGCACTATTCCCTAGGCAGGAGGTCCTGATTGTATAAAGTGGGGGTTTTGGTACCAGATGTATAAAGTGAGGACATGACCACTCCAAGGTATGGTTCAGGGGAAGGTCTTTATTGTCAATTTGAGGGAGAGTATAGCCAGAGGCATCTCGGAGAGTCCGGAGCAGGGAGAGAAAGTATGTGAGGCCAGCTCCCACCTTTTCAAAGGTTCTTATGAGGAGGAGAGAGGGATAAGAAAATATTAGATAGAAAGATAGCAAAGAGGAGAAAGACAGAAACACAGGAGAGCTTCGGGAGGACCTGGGTCAATATCCAATGGCCCTTTCCATGTATTCAAAAGGGCTTTTTATAACAATGCCAAGGGGCGGGGCAAACAATCAAAGCTAAGAGTAGACACTGCACAGCCAAGTGTAGACCTTTCCAAACGCCGGGTAACCACGCCTGTGGTCAACTCACCCCTTATGCAGCCCTGCTGGGTAAAGCAAGCTCCGATTCTTAGACCCTGAGTAAGTTCTCACTAGGGGTCTCCACAAGAAAGTAGGATACTGAACATGGCCAGTAGAGTGAACTGGGCCATTGTGGTGGTGGTGGTGGGTGGGATTTGAGAAAGAAAGACTAAGAGAGGAGCCCGAGAGAGAGAGAGAGAGAGAGAGAGAGAGAGAGAGAGAGAGAGAGAGAGAGAGAGAGAGAGAAACCCAGAGAAAGCCAAGAGAGCAGAGGAGCAAATGAGTGAAATGGTAGGATTATATAGGAATGAGAAGCTGGGAGAAGGAAGCCTGTGAGCTGGGGAAGTTTAGGGTAGGGGAGCGGAGAGGAGCAAGGATGGACTCTGACAACAGGTACTTGAAATGCTGAGAGTGCCTAGGGGCCAGCGCGTGCATTGGCAAGCCAGTAGGCACCAGAGTTAGCTATTAGTCCCGGGTTTCTTTTGGACCTGACACCAAAGTATGCAAGCAGTGTGCACACGCTCTGCTCCTGACTGGATGTGACTAGCTTGTTCAGGCTTCAGCTACCATCACTTCCCTGCTATGACGGACTGTAACCTGGCATTGTTAGCCGATTTAACCCCTCTCCCTAAATTGCTTTTTATCAAGGTATTTTATCACAGTATCGGAAGTGAAACTAGAATAGAAATGGATGTACGAATCAGAATCAGGAGGGGGTGGTCGGGCACACAAGAGCACCATGGTGGAGCCATTACAGATGTGATTAGGAGGGATGGAGGTGTCCTGAATGGAGGGTTCTCTAGAAGGTGGGAAAGGGAGGAAGGAATTTGGCTCTGCTTGATTTTAGCCCAGGGAGATGGGCTTTGGATTTCTGAGTCCCAGGTGGGAGTACGATAACCCCATGCTGTTTTTAGATTTGTAGTGAATTGTTAGATCGGTGATAAGCAAACACAGTCTTCCTTGGAATTTCCACCAAGGAAGAATTTACGAGACAACCTGGCAGAGGGTTAAGAGGACTTGGCTTGATGCTGCCTGGACTGTCTGTGTGTGAACCGCTGTTTCTGTATGTGGGGGCTGGGGGCACTGTGTAAGGATGGCCTGGAGTTCGACTGGAGGACAGGACTCCCCTAGGACCTGCACATCTCCTTGCCTGGGCATCTAAGGACAGTTGCTGAAAATTCTCAGTCTTTGTGCTGACTCTACATTGATTTAAAATTTTATTTAAAAATTTTTTTTTAATCAGTGGTACATGCAGAGTATTTAAAGATCCAAGCAGGCAAACAGCAGGACTTCCACACTTCTGTCTTAATCTTTTGGTGTTCCCCTGCTGTCTCTGAGAAGCGTGTTTCCTTGTGTCTGGTTCTTCACTTTGGGCACCGACGTGATTCACGTGTGCTTTGTGTTCCAAATGGTCATGTGCTGGGGACTTGGTCCTCTGTGTGGTGACATTTGGAGGTGCAGCTTTAAGAAGTGGGGCTGGGCCTGGGGAGACGGCTCAGTGGAAATGTGAGGCCAGAGTAAATGCTTCTTGGGCATTGTGGCCCTCTGTAATCCCAGTGTTGGAAGGAAGAGACAGGGGATCCCTGCAGCAAGCCAGTTAGACAGGTCATATCTGTGACCTGTGGGTGCAGCTGAGAGACTCTGCCTCAAGGAATATGACGGAGTATGGTAGAGAAAGACTCCCACTGTCAACCTTGGACCTCCACAGGTACATGCCTGTGTACACCGACATGTGGTGACACTATGTATGCATATATGCACACATGCACACACTCACCACATCCACATTAAAAGAAAAGTGGGGTTCAAAGCAAAGTCATTAGGCCACTGAGGTGCTGCTCTAGGAAAGGACTAATGCAGCTTGCGAGACCTGGTTAGTTCCCATGGAAATGATTTGTTAGGAAAGGAAGACTGGTTCCACCTTGTCTCTGGCTTCCTGTCTCACAGGCGGCTTCATTTGCATCTGCTCCCTCCATTCTGATGCCCTTCCCAAACTGTGTGCCCCTTAAACCTCCTTCCTCTACCAAGTGTGCAGCATCCGGGGTTTTGTTGCCGCAACAGTAGGCTAAGTCAGACATCATCTTCCACGATGGAGGGCTTCAGTCCCTTTAAGCCCCTTACTTTCATCTTCTATTCCTTGTCCTCTCTTTCCTCCTCCCCTTTTCCTTCCACCCCCCTCTTTTTCTCTCTCACACACTTTCAAATAGACTTTATATCTTTGCATGTTTTACTGAAGTGCATGGAGTTATTAAAAATAGAAAAACAAAAACCAAAACAGCAACAACAACAACAACAACAAACCACAACCTTTCCAAACTAGAGCTTTCGTGTACGGGAGTGGGGGGGGGGGATGGATTCTGAAACGGAGTGGGAGATTCTCATGTGTGCACTTGGTGTAAATAGACTGAAGTATGGGAACAAGTCCCGGGCCCTTCTCCCCACAGCTGTGTCACACTGCTGGTGCCTGGAAAGGCTGAGCTTTCCCATTCTCAGCGCCTCATGGGATCGTGTCTCCTTGATTGCACTGGGTATTAACACCCAAAGCTTATTAAGGACTTTGCTGGAGAGCCTGCTGAATGTGAATGGATGCTTTGGCATTTAGTGGGAGAGTATATTAAAATTCAGACCATGGAGCAGTGAAGGAAACATTCCTCAGATTCCCGGGGATGCTATATAGCTTCCGAGTCAATGATTCCCATCCAATGGCTCTCACCTCTTGCACTCCCAGCCTTGAGGTGACAGTTGTGTCTCCCAGCCTACATCATGAAGGTGGGGATCTTGGCTGGGTTTTCTGCCCTTGTTTGTCACACAGCACAGGCTAAGTTGCACTGAGCAGTCCGGGAGCTCCTCAGCATCTCTCTCGTTATTGGTCCCTGTTTCTACAGCCCAACAAAACCCAGAGGCAGTCCAGCGTGAATGGAGGTGGGTGGCCCAGAGGAGAGGACAAAGTTGACATATTTGCATTTCCCTGGTGACAGGTGTTCCTGATCATGTCTTCATGTGCTTACTGGCCACTTGTTTATCTTTCTTGGGAAACACATCTTCATCATCTTTGTGTATGTTTCCCTCCCAGTGGTGCTGAGGATTGGATTTAAGATTTCACACGTGAGACAATCATTACCCTGAGCTACAATGCTAACCTTTCTGACTATCTTTAAGTTGGGCTAGTTGTCACTTTATAATTATGTTGTGTTACAGTAACACTTCTTCCCCCCCCCCCCATAGTCCAGACTGGCCTTGAACTCAGAGAGATCCTCCTGGCTCTGTCTCCCAAGTGCTGGGATTAAAGGCATGTGCCACCATTGCCTGGCACAGTATCACTTAAGAAGAGGGGCTATGTTGTGTTACAGTAATACTTCTTACAAAGAGGGATGGAGGGCACCAGGAGAATACAGCCCCTGAATCAACTAAGCAGCGCTCACTTGGGTTCACAGAGGTTAAATCAGGAAGCACGGGTCTGTGTGACTCTGCATCAGGTCCTCTGTATAAATGTTATGGCTCTTAGTTTGGTGTTTTTTTGTGGGACTCCTAACAGTGGGAACATGTGTGTCTCTGACTCTTTTGCCTGCTCTTGGGACCCCTTTCCTCACATCCTTGATATGAGGGCTTTCGCCTTGTCTTATTTTGTATCTTGTTTTGTCATGCTTGGCTGCTGTCTTTTGGAGGCCTGGTATTTTCTGAAGGGAACCAGAGGGGGAGTGGATCTGGGGGAGAAAGGAGGTCGGGTGCAGGACTGGGAGGAGTGGAGTGAGGGAAACTGGGATCAGGATGTATTGTATGAGAGAAGAATCTATTTTCAATAAAAAAGAAGTGTTTTTGTTTGTTTGCTTGTTTTACATTTTCTGATGTAAATCTTCTATAGTTTGAATCTTAAATATTTCCAAAGGAGTTAATATGACCAAAGTTCATAAAACCGTGAGTAAAAATGTTATAGTCAAGCCCATTACTTTGTATCTACACTAAAGAAAGTCCTCAGGCTTTCCAGTGGCAGAAAGCTTGCCTAGCAACCTCAGGTCCCTAGTATAAAAGAAACAAGACAGTGAAGAAGCAAACAAGTTAAGTGTATCTATCTGTCTGTCTATCTGTCCTTCCTTCCTTCCTTCCTTTTTCTATTCTTCTTTTCTTTTTTTTTTTTTTTTTTTTTTTTTTTTTTTTTTTTTTTTTTTTTTTTGGTTTTTCGAGACAGGGTTTCTCTGTGTAGTTTTGTGCCTTTCCTGGAACTCACTTGGTAGCCCAGGCTGGCCTCGAACTCACAGAGATCCGCCTGGCTCTGCCTCCCGAGTGCTGGGATTAAAGGCGTGCGCCACCGCCGCCGCTGCCACCACCACCACCCGGCTTCTTTTTTGTTTTTTTGAGACAGGGTTTCTTTGTGTAGCCCTGGCTGTCCTGGAACTTGCTCTGTAGACCAGGTTGGCCTTGAACTCACAGAGATCTGCCCACCTCTGCTTCCTGAATGCCGGGATTAAAGACCTATGCCACCACCGCCTGCCTTGCCTTTAAATTTTTTTTTTAATTTTTATTAACTTTGTTCCAAACATTTGTTTTCAAATGTTTATACATGTTTATTCTTTAGGGTTTCCTACTTATGAAATCATGTAGGCTGTAAAGAAAGATGCTTTTAGTTCTTCCTTACAATCTTGACTTCTTCCTTTTTCTTGCCCGATTGCTCTGGCTGGAACCTCCAGTGCAGGGCTGGCTAACTGTGTCAAGAGCAAACATATTTACCTTCCAAGTCTGGGGGAGAACCCATTCATTCTTGTACCATCAAGTAGGAATGGCCTGAAAGTTTGGGGGAACGTCCCCTTTCAGGGAAAAGTTCTTTTCTATTCCTAGTTTGTAAGTTTTTTTTTAATCATGAAAATGTGTTGAATTTTATCAAAACCTTTTTTCTGTATCTAATGATGATCACATATTTTTATTTTCTATACCACTGATATGGAATAGCATATCAACTGATTTTCAGATGTTGAACCAACCAACAAATCCTCCTGGGTTATGGTGTGTTTCTAAATGTGGCAGATGCAGATAGTTGGTTCTATACTAACGATCTTAATTCATGTTCATAAGACACATTGGTCTGCATTTTTCTTTTCTTGGGATTTCCTTTAAGGCTCCTAACCACAGGAACACTGGCCTCTTAGTCTGAGTTAAGAGGTGTTCATTCTTTTTGTATTTGGTGATAAACTGGTTCCTTAGGTGCCTGGTCGAGTCAAGCAGTGGAGTCCTCTAGCTCTGGGCTTTCCTCTGTGGGCAGTTTTTTGGTGACTGGCTCAGCTTCTTGTTTGGGGGGTGTTTTAGTGGTTTGTGTCTTTCTAGAGATTAATACATTCTATCAAAGTTAAAGACTTTGTTGTCGTGGGCTTGCCCATAGCTTTCCTTTCTAAGACTTTGTGTTTCTTCCGCCTCTGTGGTCGCGCCTCCTCTTTGGTTATGACATTGGTAATAAATAGTTCTCTTTTTCTTGCTCAGCTAGAGAGTTGCTGGCTATGTCGCTCTTCTTGAGGGGCCAGCTTTCTGCCTCACTGGTTTGCTCTGGTTTCTTTTTTTCCTATTCTCTATTTAACTAATGTCTCCTCTCTGTTTATTGCTCCCCATTTTCTGCTTGGGTGAAAATTTAGTTTTATTTTTCCAGTGTCTTAGCGTGAAAGATTAGGTTATTAATTGGAGAGCTTTCTTCTTTGGAGATATGGTCATTTTATAGCTGCAGATATTCCTTTAAATATAGCATTAGCTGCATCCCATAAACTTGGTATGAAGCGTTTCGTTCATTCCACAGTGTCTTCGAATACTTCCTCTTCCTCTAATCCACCAAGTGTTTAGGAGTGTATAGTTTATTGTCAAAGACTAGTTTTTTTTCCCCCCAGAGAATCTGTAAGAATTTCCTTTCCTCCTGGTTTCTGAGTTTTTTTTTTTTTTTTTTTTTTTTTTTTTTTAAATAAATGTGACTGGGAGCCAGGCGGTGGTGGTGCACACCTTTAATCCCAGCACTTGGGAGGCAGAGGCAGGCGGATCTTTGTGAGTTCAAGGCCAGCCTGGTCTACAAAGTGAGGTCCAGGAAAGGTGCAAAGCTACACAGAGAAACCCTGTCTCGAAAAAGCAAAAAAAAAAAAAAAAATGTGACTGGTAAAAGAAGGCCACAACTTTGATCCCCTTTGTTGAGAGCTGGGGTCCTTGATTCTTTCCCTTGAGTCTGGAAAGCCCTGTTTAGTGGATGGAACGTGGGCTGTCAGTGCCACACAGCTTTTAAAGTCAGATTGGAAGAGACACCGTGGTTTTTCATTGCTATCTTGAAATGTTCACTCCTGAAGTGTCAGGATGGAGAGCCACCATGGTGCAAGCCCATCTGCATGTTTGTGCACACCATGCGCCACACAGAGAAGCTGCTTGTCTAGTCAATTTTCTACTGTGGTGGTAAGACGCCATGACCATAGCAACCCATAAAAGAAAGCATTTCATCTGTTTTGTGGTTTCAGAGGGTTAGAGCCCATGATAGTGAAGGGAAGTAACACCGTCACTGAGAGCTCACAACTTGATCCACAACCATGAAGGAGAGAGAGACAGAGAGAGAGACAGAGAGACAGACAGAGAGACAGAGAGACAGAGACAGAGAAAGACAGAAACAGAGAGAGACAGAGACAGAGACAGAGAGATTGGGAATCACACAGACCTTTTGAAACCTCAAGGCCTGCCCCCAGTGACACACCTCCTTCAACAAGACAACACCTCCTAATCCTTCCCAAACAGTTCCACCAACTGGGGACCCAGTACTAAAATCTGGGGGCTGTTCTCACTCAAGCCTCATGCCTCTTGATAAGAAAGAATTGTGGGGCAGCCTCTGACTCTTCTAGTCACCCCGCACCAGGCACCAGATACAGGCAAACAAATCCATCCTGGTAATTATGGCCCTGGAAGATGCTACGGTAAGGCCCACACATAAGGCTGTGGTTGAGCTGTTCATGGCATCTGCTACTATGCAAGCCCAGCGAGGATTCAGACTGTGGGGGAGGAGGCAAGCCATCCTCATGATTCCTGTCCCACTTCCAACGGACAGAATAGCAAGCAAGATAAAATGACTTATGCCACTAGGTTTTAGGGTGTGTCTTAGTTAGGGTGACTCTTGCTGTGATGAGATACCATGACCAAAGCAGCTTGGGGAGGAGAGGATTTATTTGGCTTACACTTCCATATCACTGTTCATCACTGAAGGAAGTTGGGATAGGAACTCACACAGGGTGGGAGATTCAGCAAGAAAGAATTCTCGTCCTGTCAGGGCTTCGGGGAGGCCCAGCATGAGTCAACGCCGTTTCCTCAGAACCCTGCAGGGTTGCAGTGGTTTTCAGGGAACTGAAGGTCATCCTGGTCTGGGGGCATTTAAACAGAAACACGAACAAGTCCTTGACGGGATAATGGTTGTCTCCTTAAAAATGAACCAAGTCTACATGGGCTACCGGGAATCTTGCAGGGTCATTCAAGTCCCTGTGAAGGAGACGGGAAGCTTGTTTTAATTAGACTTGGACTTTCTGTCAGACACATCTGTGGGTCTGATCTCACTACAGCACTGCTGTCTCCCCAGTCAGGGTGGGACTGAGCACTTGAAGCTAAAGTATGTCACCCCCCCCCTCCCCGCACCCCACACACCCTTCCACACATTTAATGTATTTACTTACACAGACCCGCATACATCCCTAGCCTCTCCATGTATGGAGCAGATCACAGATGCCCCTTTCTCCCAGAGCTGGCTTGTTCGCTCTTTTCATATGGAGGAATCTGTCAATCAAACGTCAGGCTCAGAGCCCTGGCCTATCAGGAGCTGTCTCTGAGATGCTAGCTGACATTTTTTGCCTTCACCAGACCTCTTTGTTCTCCTATCAACAGCGTTAGAACAAGGACCTTGGGGCCTTTCCCCTCCAGAGGGCTGGGAAGAAGCCAGACACCATCTTGTGAGGCCTTGCTATCTTGGGTGGTTCTGTTCTAGGAGGACCCTGTTTCCCTTTCTGCCCAGGAGCCTGCTGGCCACAGTGTCGGGGGCACTGAGAAGCACTAGGGATTGTTGCAGTGTTCCACAAAGGCTTGTTCAGTGCTCGGCTCTGGGTCTCTCCCTAGTGGTGTGCACACATGTCTCCAGACATGAACGCACCTGTGCGCGCCTCTCCCATTCCTGTATACACAACTGCAGGTACCAGTATCTGTCTGGTTCTGGCCTTGGAAGCCAAGGCCCTGGGTGAGTCACTGAAGTCCTGAGAATTGGTGACACAGTCTGGATGGGAAGCCAGCTCTCTGGTTCCCGCCCCTGCCCCCTTTCCCACTTAGCAAGGCAGTCTGGACGGGTGCCAGCTCTCACTACAGAATGCCCTCCTGTGCCTGCAAAGGAATGGGGCCTCTTTAACCCCCGGCGTCCCTCTCCTCTGTTCCTCTCTGCTTTCTGCCCTTTCTAGACTTGGCTTGGCACCATGGATGATTATATCCCTGAACATAGGGATGTGGGAAGGGTTCCACCCACATCAGGCCTTTTTGGTTCTAACCCCACTGCTCAAAGCAGCTCCATGTGATCCCCATTTCCTGAGCCTCAGAGGACCCCACAGCCAGGACTGACCTCCTGGTGCCCCTCTGAGACTGTCTTTTGGGGGCAACAGGAGGAAACTCACTTTTAAGGTCTTTCTTGGGGTAAGGCTTGATACTAGGCAGATCTGTTGATTCTTTTAATTATTGGGGAAACTGAACCCTAGGAGGCTAAATGATATGCCCATGTTGGTGCAAATCTAAGCGACAAGCCGGAGCCCTAGTACCCAGAGTCTCCGTCTTCCATCTTTGTGGATCTTTGTATCCAACTAATAGTACCCACTGGCCACAGAGGGATGGGGGAAGGACACTGGGCAGCACACAGTTGTCTCTTTTCCTTGGGTCCCAGAGGGAGGTGGTGGTAGTGGTGATGGAGACTAACTGTGGAAGAGGCTCTGTCAGGCCTCTGACTGATCCCCATCTGCATGGTCACATTGGATTGGGTAGCCTTGTGACCTCCACAGGAGCCATTGTGGTT
Source organism: Peromyscus maniculatus bairdii (assembly GCF_049852395.1). Taxonomy (NCBI): domain Eukaryota; kingdom Metazoa; phylum Chordata; class Mammalia; order Rodentia; family Cricetidae; genus Peromyscus; species Peromyscus maniculatus. The sequence continues at coordinate 9,681,768 of NC_134864.1, forward strand.
GGTGGAGGGAAATAAGTTTGATTGTTCTTACCAGAAAAAAAAAAAAAACAAAAAAAACCCAGTGTCTAAGTAGCAACAATCGCGGGGTGGGTTGGGGTTACAGGAAAGGGAGATAAGGAGTGGGGTAGGCCTGGAACTAGAAGGGGTTGGCAAGAAGCTGGTTTTGTTTTTAAGGTAGGAGAGGTGCCAGCATGTTCTCCCACTGTGGAGAGTGACCCAGGAATGGGCAGAAGCCAGAAGACTCAGTGATATTTGGACAGCAGTTATTGGTTGGTTCCCCAAGGCCCCTGGAATGGAGGGAAGTGTCTTTGGGGGGAGGGAGCAGACCCAGGTACCACTCCTTTCAATACAGGGAAGGCTGGGAGCACAGGAGTAGGGAGCACTGGAGTACAGGGTGAGGGACTCCCCATGTAGCTTCCAGAAGCTGCAGGTGTGGGGAGCAGGTGCTTTGGTTAGAGGCTTTGGAAGGAGTAGGCAGATTCTTCTGTCCTGCCTGCCAGCTCCCAGATAACCACACAGAAACTTATTACTAATTATAAAATCTCAGCTAGGCTTGTTTCTAACTAGTTCTTATAACTTATATCAACTCATATCTTTTAATCTATGTTCTTTTACATGGCTCAGTTAACTTTACTTTGCATAACCCATGCTGCTTGCTCTGCATCCCTGGTGTCTCCTTGTGACTTCGCCCTTCTTCTTCTTCCCAGCATCCTCTCTGCCTTGAAAAATCCTGCCTAGCTGTTGGCTGTTTGGCTTTTTATTAAACCAGTCTGAGTGACACATCTCCACAATGTACCAAAAGATTATTCCACAACAGGAAGAGGAGAAGGGAACTGTTTGAGAAGGGAATTTAGTGAAATTGGGCATATCACTGACAGACCACAGGAGAAGGCAGGTCACGTGAGCTGAGCCTCAGAGTTTGGGAAGTGTATGTTTATCTCCCGTTTATTGTGGTAGAAGAGAGGCAGGGAGGAAATTCTGGGTGCTGTTATCTAGAAGTAGTGATGTTTGTCACTAAGATTTTTCTTCGAGGGACTTAGTTCTGTTTTCTAAACATTTTAATATGACCATTATTGATTTAATGATCACTGAAATAGTATTTAAACATGAAACAGCTGAAGAAAGACTCATGGCTGCATACCAATTGTCCTCAGGTATTTGGAGAAGGTGAAGGGACAGAGTGCTTCTGGGGGCTGTGTTTGTTCTTGGGCACACGAAGATCACTTGGCAAGATGGGGTGGAGGCAGGCCTTCGGGCCAGGGTGCTCCATGGAGCAGGGTGCTCCGTGCCAGGGATGATGCAACATTGTTAGCTTTCCATCACTGTGGTAAAGTATTGAGACCGCTCACTCTCAGGGAGGAAAGGCAAGCGGATGGTAGAAGGAACCGTTTACCTCAAGGTGGCCAGGAAGCTAAGAGAAAGGAAGAAAGGCTTGGTTACCAAGCCTAATATCCCCTTTAAAGATACTCCCACAATGGCCAGCCTTCTTCCTAGGAGGCCACGCCTCCTAAAGCCTTCACTCTGTTCCCAATGCACTATGGGATGGGGGCCAAGCCTATAGCACATGACCTTTCATGGATCATTCAAAGTCCAAACCATAGTGGTGATGATGGAGGATGATGGCAGTGATGATGGAGGATGATGGCGGTGATATTTACAGTAATAATGGAGATGTTGATAGGGGACCATGGGGGTGGCTATGAACTTTAACATATTCATGTTATTTTAGCAGGGCAGCAACATTCATTTCTTTAAAACATTTTTTATTATATTTATTTATGTGCATGTAAGGCAATGCATATTCCGTGGTGCACATGGGGAGATAAAGGGCATCTTATGGGAGTTGGCTCCCTCCTACCATGTGGGGTCCAGGGATGGAACTCAAGTTGCCAGGCTTGGTGGCAAGTGCCTTTATGGGATGAGCCATCTTTATGTCCTGCAAACATTTCATTCCTATGTTCAGCGTCTACCAGCACTGACTCTCCAGAAAGTGCTCGGCTGTTACCACATCCCGCGGTGAGTAAGACTAAGAAAACATTGTGGTCTCTGTTGGCTAGAGACAGAGTTGGAACTTGACACAGACCTCCCCAGCCTAGGATTCCATCTCCTTGATCTGGAGAGTTAGCCTCTTCTGTAGACCAATAGCACCCAGAAAAGCATGACTGTAGACCCAGCATGCAGGCTTAGGACCTGAACCACATGGGATGAAGAACAGGTTTGCAGCCCTTGACATTCCAGGACCCTCTTCTGGCTTTTGTTGTTATTTCTACTTCCTCAGATCTGAAAAATGGTTGCTTCCCTGGACCCTTGGTGGCTCAGTCCTACAGTTCTGTATCTGTCTTCTTCTCAGCCTGCAGTTCTGTATCTGTCTTCTTCTCAGCCCTGCAGTTCTGTATCTGCCTTCTCAGCCTGCAGCTCTGTATCTGTCTTCTCAACGTTGCCCCTGTTGCAGTCACATTACCCTGAACATAGCCCCTCCCCGATGCCATACTCCCTACCTTGGTACCTTGTTCTGGAGGGACTCTCTGGCCATCACCCAAGCTGGAGCACTGGACTCCAAGTCCTCCACAGCTGCCAGGTTGCCCTCACTGCCCTATGCCCCTCAGCATTAGCACCCGGTATTCAGTGTAGTTGGTTCTTGACCCTTACTCTGCCCCTATGCCATGTTTGGGACCCTGTAGGGCTTCTAAGGTCCTGATCTCTTCCACTGCATCTCCCTTACTCTGGATGCATTTTCATTTCTCCCTCTGGAGTTTGCAATCTGATTCAGCACCCCAAGTCTTTGTTTGCTGCCTTGACTGGCCTTCTCTTTTCTTCACAGAGAAGCTCCACTCTTTCTTAGTGCCCAGGACGGGCACCGGTCTGCAAGGTGACTGCCTAATTCTGTCTTGGGTACCACAGCCCTGATTGCCCTTTCCTGTAATTCTCGGATGGCTGGGACAGCTCGGGGTCTCTGTCGCAACTTTTTTTTTAAACACTAGTTATAGTGGAGGGCGGGGGTGATGTCCCTCCATCTGGCACAGAGCAGGTGCTCAGGGTGCTTGTTGGGTGTAGAAGGGCTAAGATCGCCCTCATTCGGCAAACATGTGTTGTGAGCCTCTGCACCCAGCCAAGTGTTGAAGCCCAAAGCCTGCAGGCAAATGGCAGGAGGGTGGTGGGCTGACACACTGCGGGGGATTCTGCACTCTGGGCTTGAATGAGTGAAGTGTGGCCAAGGGCCTGCACCCCCAGCTGCTCGGGGCACGCAGGCTGCTCTGCTGCTGTGCTGACAGGACACCAGAGGGCTTGGCGGGAGCCACGTCTCAGGCTGTTGGCAGCAGCCACCACCGTTGAGAGGAGCACGCAGCCTCTCTGTGTGAGCTGAGCGGAGGTCTGTGGGGACGGGAGAGGGAGCTGCTGAGCAGCTCTCGGGTGCCTGCTTTCTCTCATCAAAGGCTCAGCTGGGTAGCGAGGGCACAGGGAATAGATGAAGGCTGGCTGGGTGAAGCTAGCATCGCTATTAAGCAACAGTCCCAGATCTCTTTGTTTCTCTGCTCCTTCCAAAGTGGCAAAAGATCAAGGCCCTGAGCTTGAAATAACAAAAGGGAAATAGCTTTCAGACTGTGCATCTGGAGGCCAGAAGGACTGCGAGAGCTGTGCACAGAGGGATGGGGGAGGGGTGGGGTCTGGACCTGATTCATAAACTTCTCTGTGCTCCCATGGCCTGGCAGGATGGGCTGAGGCTGCTCTGGTATAGCTATACCTTTCACTGGCAGTGGGGCCTCGTTGCAACACCCCGCTCTTGGGCTTTGGGACCCCAGTGCTGGCTGGGTCTGTATGCAGGTTCTGGCCACATCACTGGCTTGTCACTGCCGACCTCCTCAGGTCCTGAATGCTTGGTTTGGGTCACATCCTGTGGCTGAGGTTAATGAAGATCTAATGCAGAGTCCCAAGCCTAGCCGATGACATGTGCAGTCACCTGTCTGTGATTACCAGGGCCTGAGGAAAGTCAGTTTACAGAGCACCACAGACTTCTCCTGGGGTGAGGGTATCATATGCAGGGCACTACCCCCCGGGGCCCTGAGTCAGAGCATGGGCTCTGTGGGGACCGACTTCAGTGAAGTTAGCCCACCTGCTGGTCTGCCCCAGAGTTAGGACTTACAGAAGGGTTTGCCCAGCATCCTGTCCTCGGGGCTGAAGTGTTCTTTGCAGAGCCAGCAGGAAAGGGAGCTGGAGTTCTTGAGAAGTGGGGAGAGCAGGGATTTCTTGTTGTCTACACACCTTGGACCACTCAGAAGTCAACTAGCATGAGTATGGGGGACATCCACCTCCAAGTGGGAGCTGAGATTAACTCGATGCTGCCACTGACCGAGACTCGGCTTCCAGGCACGGCATACTTGCTTACATCCTATGCCTGGCCAGGTGGATTGCCTGTCCTCATCACAAACAGCTGGTGTTGGGAGACAGTGGATGTTTGTCTAAGGTTGCACCGATGGCCAATCAAAGCTGGGATTCGAATCTAAACCTCCTGACAACCAACTGTGGCCCTTTCCAGAATCCTTGCCTCCCGAGAGCTCAAGTAGGTCAAGCCTTTTCTCAGAAAGCCGTCTTTCTACAATGCTGTATGGATCCCATCACATCCCACTTCAAAGCTGGCAGCGGCCCTTGTCTTTAGAGGTTCTTTTGGATACTGGGGTGACAGATGACCAGGGTGCTGGAAAAGTTCGTGGATCAGCCCTCAGTGGGACATGGCAGAGGCAGGTTATTGATTGGCCATGTGTGTCTTGTCAGCTGTCCAGGGTCCTGGATGTCTGCTGAGGGTCCAGGCACTGGGTGAGTCCTGACTGTACAATATTCTAGCCAGACCACTGGTAGGAGGTGCTGCTGCAGGGGTGCGGGTGGGTGGATGGAGGGAGGCGGGGCTTCTCGGAAGCTGTTTCAGCAGCACCAATGCTGGTGGGAATAAGAGTGAGTAGAATAAAGCTTCAGTATGGCAAGCTGGAGGGAGCATTAGAGGAGGCTCCCGGGGACACCTGCTCCAGACCCAGACCACATTCTGTCTCCCTCCCATGATGCCTTGGGTCTGGCATCATGAGGCCTCCTTAAGTCTCTGTTCTCAGAGCCTGGGGAAGTATAGCCTCATTTCCTGATTTATTTTCTCATTTTTAGTGGGATTTGTGTCAGGGGTTATATACTCTTTAGTCTGCCAGGGTGAAACAGAAGTCAACTGACTGTCAATGTCAGGGGGGAAATGCAATGTAAGTAATCAGGAGTACAGACTTGCTTACACAGTGACACTTTTTGTGGCAGGCTAGTGTTTTGAGAGGCTGAGTCCTTCTGCTCTGGGGTTCCTGTTGCTTCCTTCGTGACGGGCTTTCACACTGCAGCGGGAAGAGCCAGGGCCTCAGAGAGTGGATGTCCCCGATCTGGGAGAGCGGGGCACTCCGTGCAGCTGTGGACACCGGCTTGGGGCTTCCACTGTTGCAGGACAAGTGACTGATGTGGCAGGTGCCCTCCCCTGCCTAGCATCCTCAGTGGACTGCAGTCAGATCGATCTGAGTTGGGGTTTTCCAGCTCAATGGCCTCAGTGCTGCTGCGGCTCGAAGGATGTTGTGTCTTAATCTTGGCTTGGCTTTCCAGGGGCTGATGTTGGTGGGCTTCTGCCCATAGCGTAGAGGCTTTCCCACCACGGCAATCATCTCTCCAGTTTTCCTCATCAGATGGGGTTGGTATACCCCCCTGGCCTTTCTCAGGAAACCTTTGTTACCTGTGAGTCTTGACTCTTGGTGTTTGTAAGGTTTCTGGAGCTTCCAGAATATGCTGCCTGGGAACAAGGTTCCTGTCCCTCAAGGTGATGAAGTGACCACACACAACTCCTTCAGACATGCTGACCCTCTCAGCACTTCTAGGCCAATGAACGCAGCTGTCATGAAAGCACAGTCCGTGTGAGGGTGCCACAGGGTAGGGCATGTTTCCCATTGGAGGGTGGTGGATTTTAAATAAGGAAGGGGACCTGAGCAGTGCACTCTGGGCAATCATCTGTCCATGGGGAACATGTTTACCTAAAAGTTAACATTCCTTGACTAACGTCTAAGAAAGACAGACTGAACAGTCCCAGAAGGACATTCAGGGAGATATTTTGAGGCAAGGCCTAGAAGTAGTTGATATTAAGAATGAGCCAGGACCAACCATGATCTGTCATAGCTTACCTGGAGGTAGCCTGTTACTTCCTCTGCTGTGTGCTCCATGCAGGGCTGCACATTCTACTCCATGTGGACAAGCAGAGACCCATGTTGGCTGAAATTCTTCTATTTGGGATGGCCCAGTTGGGGAAGCGTCTACTTGAGGGTCACACGCTAACTTCCTTATGTTTTGACTCAGACAGAATATGCATCACTCCCACCCATTGATTAGAACTGCTCATGTAACTCAGCTGTATGGCAAGGGGTGGGGGCAATGGAGGGATCCAGGTGAACATTTGTGAACCACATAGTTCCTGCTACAAATTCTATGCCAACGCGCTGAAACACATAAAACTGAGATGGAATGAATGGTTGTCTTAGCAAGTTCAGGTTAGCAGAACTGATCTGAGATGCATATCAGGAGAGATGCATAGTAAACAATGGAGGATGATGAGAAAGGTTTTACCTGTGGGGACTGGGTCCCACGCTTGTGGTGTTCTTGATGGATAGTGTGTCTGTGTTCGAGCGCACATGCATGCATGCATGCATGAGAGAGAGAGGGGGGAGAGGGAGAGGGAGAGAGAGTCCTAGAATCAACTTGGGGATGGGTACCAGTTATGCAAGAAGTTATACAGAAGGGGAAGGGGAGTGCTGTGTTAAGGACATGGATACCCTGTCTTGCTCTCCAGTTCTTTCAAATCTAGAGAACATATCCTTGGGTCTGGTGCCTTCAAACATGGAAGCTCATTCCCTGGGATGGTCTTCTCAACACAAGAGTGCAGCAGGGAAGAGGTGACGCCCCACTCGGGAAGTGGGGTGCTGTTACATTGGGGGAAGAGAGAAGCTTGAAAGCCAAGAGGAATATCCAGTGGCCACCAGACTGTGGAAACTGTTGGAGAATGTGACAAAGAGCCATGATCAGCTCATGTGCCATTGTAAGGGGCTAAGGGCATCACAGGAAAGCAGATGCTATGATTCAGGCCTGGTGGTGCATGCCAGTGGTCCCAGCTACTTGAGAGGCTGAGGTAGGGGGATTGCAAAGCCATCCTACCTATATAGCAAATCACTGTCACAGTGTCTTTAAAAAAGGGGAAATAGATGCTATGTAGGAATGAATATATTTAGAGTTTATGATCCAGAGTTCAAGGCTATGGGGCACCTGCTGTGTTGGGCAGGGGGACGGGCATATGTATCTTCGTCATCACAGTGCTGTAGAAGCCCACCTCCTTGTCAGCCACCCTTGGCACTGAGCCTAGTTAGCCGTGTCTGGCTGTGTGGGAGCAGAGAGCTGACTCGAGCATTTTCCAAATGCAGAAATGGACACAATGACGTCTTGAAGGGGCAGGTGAGGTCAGCCTGCCAGGGAATCTGGAGCAAATGCCAGTTCATAGGATCTAGGATGGCAGAGAGCAGAGATTTTGAAAAGTAAGAGGTCCATTTTAGATCTTCCTTAGAGGGGCCTGGTGCATCTTCTTGAACATGAGTGCTGGAAGGGCCTGCCTGGTAGACAGTTCTCCCTTGGAGCTGGCCAGGTCTTGTTAGCTAGGCTTACATAGGAATCCTGGACTCTTAATGGAGAAATTCAGTCCCCATGTCCCATCTTTCTGTTCTCGGAGGCTCTGCAACCGCTACACTATCCTACCCAAAGCAAAGAGGGACAGCATCTAAAATAAGTCCCTGTGTAGCCTGGATGACTGGGGACAGAAAGGCCAGGAGAGGAGGGCCGGTGCCCCTGAGTCCTAACTGTGCGAATCCAGTCAGCAGCAACCAAGAACCTTTGGCTCTCCACAAGCTCCACGCTGGAGTGTCTACACACGGCCACTCCTTGTTTGTCTGGAGACATAGCTGTCTGCAAAACACCCTGGGAGCCCACAGCAAAGAGCATTCCAAATGCACGTGGTGCCTCTGAGTTTATTTGTCTCAATTTATTCCAGTTACATGGGAGCACAGTGTGATTATACATCTCCCGCTGACTGCAGCCCATGGCCTGTGTGGTGATGGTGGTGATGGTGGTGGTGGTGGGGAGTGTGGGGGTGGGGAGAAGTGTTTCCTAGCTCCATCTAATTTAAAGCACCTTGATCTGAGCGAGGCAGCGAAGAGGATGTGGCTAAAACAAATAAAAATCATGGCAGGATCAAAGCGCACGCACAAATGCATTCCTTCTGGAAGCCGCATCTCTTTTTCTTCCTCACCGCCACCCCCCCCCCCCCCCCCCCCCCCGCCCCAGTCTCCCTCCTACCAGTCCCTAGCGATTCTCGCTGGCAAACAGCCAACATGTCCTTTGCTCCTCCGAGCCCTGGCAGCATTTTGATTCTGACTGACGGGGCGAGGGTACAGCGAGCGCCACAGCCGGTTTGAAGGAGATCTGAGGCCTTCCTGATTCCATGACGGGCGTGAATAAATAGTGTGAAGTGCCACACTAATTAGAGCTTTTTATGAACAGTTCAAAGACAGACATGTTGGTGAGGGCTTGTTTGAAGCCCAGAGCCCAGGGACTTCAGGATTTTATCAATGACCTGCAGCTTCCATCCCCTGGACCCAGCATGTGGCAACACACAGTGCCTGGATGCTGCTGGATGGAATTTTCTGTGAGGATCCCATTGGGGAGCAAGCTCTGACGCCACCCAATCCTGATTTCAGTGTTGCCATTAATGTGGCTGATGAGAGTATGTGGCTCACCCAGAGCTCCTGAAGAAAACACACCTTGACTGGAGGTCTTGGGTGGCTCAGGCCTCAGGTGGTTATGAGAGCTCAGATGGTATGAGGCTGGGTGTGGGGCATGTTAGCACTTATGATGGGAAGCTATGGGGCCTACCTTAGTGCATCTAATATTTCCCCCCTTTCTGCCCCGTGCTTCTTCCTGGATCCTACCTGCTGGTAACTCTTCTTGCAAAAGCCTCAAGCTGCCCAGGCCCACATTATCCCTCTCTGTCAATAGAGAAGACAGAACCTCTCAGCAGCCACTACACAGCTAATCTTAGGGCAGGAGTTTGATCGGTCATGTTCAGTCACGTGTCCAGTCTTGGCTCAATACTGTGCTCAGAAACGTGGAGTCTGTGATTGGCTAGGTTGGATTACATGCTCATCTGAAGTATGGCAAGGCAGTGGGAACTGTGATTGTCAGTCCCAGCAAAGTCATGTGTGTCTGAAGTAGGCACTCTTGTCTAGTTATAAGAGAGGTCATGGGCAGTAAATAGACAGCCATTCAAGGCTTGGAGCTTGTTTACCTTGTCCAATCGGAGTGCTAAGCAAACCTTGTTAATATTCTCTGAAGAAAAGGGACCTGGGGACAATAGACTGAGGGCTGCCTCTCTGAATATCTCAAGTGTTCGTCACTTGTGGCTCTTGGTTTCAAGGATTTTAGTCCATGGTCAGTTGGCTCTATTGCTGTGGGCCTGTGAGGAGGCAGCATGTCATTTTGGAGTGACATTATGTGTGTGCTCAGGCTGGAACTCAGGATGAATGGTCAGTGTGGATGGAGAGACAGGACTCCAGGCACCAGGGAATTCACACACGGGTCAGACTGGGATATAGGATAGGAATACCCAGCCGTGGAGCAGGCTCTTCCTGAATCCTCCCAGGCAGGTGACTTCAGAATTTGGCCAAATCAAATAAAATGTATCCAAAGGCTCATTTTCCCTCCTAGGATTTCACAAGCCAAGGAGCCTCAGGAAGGGTGGAAAACACTCAATATTATGAAATACATCCCCTCCCCAAGACACTCATGGTTGAACGCTCAATTGAGGTGGGCGGTACTCTTGAGAGGTCACCAGATCGTGAGGGCTTCAGCTTTATCAATGAGGTAATCCATTGATGACGTCATAGCTGAATGGACCCTTAGACCACAGGGCTTGGCTAGAGGAAGTGGGTCACTAGGGGTGTGACTGTGAGGCATGCGTCTTGTCTGTAGGCCTTTCCTCCCATCTTTCTGTGTCCTGGCTACCACAGTGTGAGCACTGTCCTTTCAATGTATTTGAGAAGACAGAAAGAAAAGCAGACAGCATAGCAAAGCATAAAGCCATAGTACAGAGGGAACCCGGCAAGTGTGGGCATAGAAAGGCTAAATAAGGTCATGGAAAGAAAGCCCAGTGTACTAAGATAGTAACCTGGATCCCGCTGTACCTGTTGCTTGTACCACAAACTGGGTCCACACTCTTGCTCTTCTCAGGTCTCAGCTTCTCTCAGCTGCAGAAGCAGGCACAGGGACATCTGCCTAGATGCCCGTTCCTCCCCAGCTGCCAGGAGTGGGAAGCATGAGGCATCCATCTGATGGTTCTCTGGGGTCTGCCCATTGAAGTCATAGGTAGGGCTCATGGCACATCACATGTGACCATCTCTGAGTGAGGCCGAAGACAGAGACCAGGCTCCCTGGGTCCAAAGTGGGCACCGAGACCAGCATGGCCTGTTCTGGAGCTCCACGGAAGCAGCTAGGGTGCCAGGTAGGCTCCAGTTTAACTCCTCCCTCCGCTTCGTCCTGTTGTCCTCTCTTCCCATGATCCCCTGCACTTGGACCTTCAGCTCAGCTTCTGCTTCTGAAGAGTCCCATGTACCAGGCTGACTCTCCCACAACAGATCCTCCACCCGTGACGCGCCTGGCCCCTCCAGGTTCTCTACCCGTGAGGCTGCCTCTTTCTCTAGGCCCCATACTTGTGAGGCTCTTTCTTTTCCCAGGTTAGAGGCCTGGGACAAAACAGAATATAAGCATGAAATGCTTTTCTAGAGGTTTCCAGAGAGCAAGGACTATGTGGCAATGGATGCTGCCGCCAGGAAGGCTTCCTGCTGTGACCACACTATCCCCTTATAGGGTTACCTTAAGGACCGTCGTCCTAGGCAAACTCATCTCAGGAGCCCCCGTGGAAAAGGGGCCTGCTAGGATGCTGTCCACGTGCATCTCATGTAGGCTCCCTGGGCCAGTCCACAGGGAGGGAAGCAGACATCCCCAAGAGGAGACCCCCATGACATGCTTACAAAATAAGTCCCCAAGATTGTCTGTCCAATGTGTTTTGAGCAAATACATGGTCCAGGCACCACCCCTGGCCCTGTGTGAAGAAAGACTTGTTAACAGGGCTCATAGCCTTTCCACAGAGGTAGACGTCATGTTCCCAGACCTGAAGCGAACCAGCTGTCTGGGCATGAAGAGAAAGCCCCCATAGGGCAGGCTGGCTCTCGGCCACAGAAGCCCCTAGGGGTGTAGCTGGCTTGAGGAGAGGGTGGTGTCTCCCCGCTGCCCCACTTCTTCTGGTTTTCCAAGGCTTAAAATTAGTCCTGTATTTGGGGGACGGGGGCAGGAAAGAGGCCGCCCTAGGGAGGAGCTGTGGGCTGGATGTGGGTGTAGCCAGGGCTAGGCAGTGTCCCTAGAAGTAGGTCACCGTGGAAGGGCAGGTCAGGGTGGTCCCGACCAGCTTCCTGACTGAATCAGAGTTCGTTATAGATCAGGGACATCAGGTTAGTCTCTGTTTATCCTGGCAGAGTCAGTGTAAGTGTCTTACACTGGAGTCTCCCCCTGCTTGCCCTCCTGCCTCCTCTGGTCTCTGGCAGACTGGCCTATTGAGATGAATGCTTCTGTTTTGGGGTGCACAGGCATTCTCACTCCCTCTGAGAACTGGCCTGTGCCTTCTGTATCTTGTAAAATGGGCGTTGTAGACCAGCACTTTCTACCTATAATTCTAGATTATCTGTCTGGCCCGGGTGGGGTCACCCTACCCATACCTACTGCTTGCTAAGGACTCCATGGCTTCGGCAGGGCTCCACTGTAGTGGGAGGAGCCAGGGCCCCAATCTGTGGTTGGGCCTGCCATAGATGGCCTTAGGGCCAGCTCTGGCTGATGCTTTCTGTCAGAGCTCTTCCTTCCATCTTCCCTTCAGGGAAAGCTTCCCATACTTGTCCCTTGTCAAGGAATGAGACCCTGGTACCATTCTAGACCTCAGGGCAGGAGTCTTGCTTTGTACTCGCTGAGGCTGGTCACTTTGCAGGGTCATCAGACCCCTTGAAAGTGTGACCCCAGTGCTTCCAGCCCCAGTGATCTGTCTTCTCTGTGACCTGTCCTAGCTTCAGGTGACTTGACCACATTTTCCTTAAGAGCCATAAAACTATATGAAAACAATGCGGACGTGAACTTGGGATTTCACCATACCTTTAGAGGTAGTCTCCAGCTGAGGACCAGGAGTTGAGAGTAATCGCAGACTTTGCCCACTGGATGTGGTTTCTTCTGGGCTAGAGACCTAACTCGGAGATCTAGTCCACTTATCCTGGGTCTATATAAATTAGGGTTCCCGGGTACATTAGTGACCTTTCTTTTTCATCACTATTGCAAATACTTGGTGCAAGCCACTTAGCAAAGGAAGCGTTTGTTTTGGCTCGTTTGAGGATACAGTCTCCCATAGTGGGGAAAGAGAAAGCAGCTTTGACCGGGTGTTGGGAGTCTGAGGCAGCTAGCCACACTGCACCCCCGGTGAGGGAGTAGAGGTTGGTGCTCAGCTTGCTTTTGCCATTTTTCCTTTCTCAGTCAGTCGGCACCGATGTCTATGTGCCAACTACTCAGGACGGCTCTTCCTTCCTTAATTAAACCTCCCTGGAAACACCTTGGCAGACGCCTGCAAAGGTATATCTCCTAGGTGATTTCTGGATTTCATCAGGCTGCCAAGGATGATTCACCACCACGTTTGGCCAGAGGAAGCCTGAGGCACTTTAGGCGGAGGAGAGAGTCTGACATGGAGGGGTCTCAGAGCTCACCACTCACCCCCAGCTTAGCCAAGGGCACTAGGGTACAGAGGGGCTTCAGCCCAGGCCCAAGTGTGGTTTCTCAAGGTTTACAGTGTAGCCCACCAATGCTCTGGGGATCTGCTCTTGTGGGGATGGGGAGTTGTGAGAATCTAATAGATTGACAAGAACGTCTGAGCTGCCGAGAAGCAAACCAGGCCCCTGGTTAGGAACCAGTGTTCGCTTAGCCTCAGGGAGACTTAGGTATGGAACTTGCCTCACAGTGCTTAAATTCGTTGCACTAAGTGGTTTGGGCTTTATATGCTCTGGGGCTCTCAGTCAGGGAAGAAACCTTTTAATAAGTCATTACTAAAACCATTTGCTTTTCAACTGTTTGCATGCACGATTCCTGAAATATCTCCTTCTTAATTCTCCAGGATATTGATCTTGAGCAGTACTCCTGCCCCGTGGAGGCCCATCACCCCCGTCGTAAAGCTGCTGTGGTGAGTTGAAGGTCTGTGCAGGCACGAAGGGCTGTGGACCCCTCCTCCACCATCAAGGCCCACCCTGGAGGAAGGGGAGAGGCGTTTCTGACTCTCTGCCAGGTGGGGAGGGCCAGGGAGCTGTAAAGCATCCATGTAAAGTTGGAGCGAGAGTTCCTGGAATGTCAGAGCTTCCCATGGCAGGGCAGGGTGGGACTGTGGGGGCTTCTCTGGCCATGGCTGGGGCTAAAAGCCACCAGCTTCTGCTGCCTTGATAGCTGATACCTGGCCTGGCCCAGGGTGGAGTTGGTGGCCTCTTGTGGCATTGCTAAACCTGGGCCCAGTGTGAGTCTCAGGGCAGATTGCGTGCATGTGGCCCCTTCTTTATAAGCTCCTCATACTTTCAGGATAGTGGTAGGTGGGTGTTAGTCAAGTGCACGTCCTGCCTGGCCATCCAGGTGGCACCCCCAGGTCACTGTCCTAACAGACTTGCTTCCCATCTTCATTGTTATTGTTAGGAAACGAGCAGAGAGAGGTCATTGTGTCTGCTGTCAGGCATCACAGCCCAGCCTGGAACCAGGTGACCCCAGAGTCGACCCCAACTCTGTGGGGTGTTCTTGGGAAGTGTGGGAGAGTCTGGTGGCTTGCTGTTCTGCTAGCATTGGAAGCACAGTGGAGTCCTGTGCCTGCTACACCCAGGGGCCCTGGCTTGTCTGTGATCAGCATCCTCTATTGCTCACCCTGGGGAGTGGCGCTCCCAGGACAGGACGCAGTAAGGTCCCCATGGTGGTTATGTGTTAGGTGTCAGACATGGCTAAGAGCTGGGCACAGTGGCCAGAGAGGCAGAGGTGATTGGTTCCAGCTCCAGAGAGCCCCTGTCTCCCAGGAAAGGGGACAGATATCAACCTTTATATTCTTCAAAACTTTGTGTGGCTTTTTTGTGTAGCTGGCCTTTCTATCTACTTACAATCTATTTTAGAATCTGGTTTGGTGAGCGTTTTTTTAAAAAGTGTGTGTGTGGGTGTGTGTGTGTGGATGTCTGAGGAGACCACAGGACCACCTTGGCTATGATTTTTCAGGTCCACCTTGTTTTTTTAGACAGGGCCTCTCAATGGCCATACACCATCATGCCTGGCTTTCTTATGTGTGTTCTGAGGATTGGACTCACTGCCCCCATGCTTGCAAACACATTAACTCGCCGGGCCATCTCTACAGTCTCATGTTACATATTTTTGCCCTGATGACCCCTGTGGCACATGGCATGCAAGTGTCTGCTCACTCTTTTTTTTTTTTTTTTTTTTTTGCTGAAATGTAGTGTGACTAGAAATGTCTGGAGGCTTGGCACTCCTCCTGTGTGAGAGAATCTTTGGGGCCCAGGAGTGTGGGCTCCATGCTGTCCATGTGGAGCTTGGGAGGTGCCGTGGCCTACTGAAGGGTGAGAGGGCTCTTCTCTACTGAGGGATGGGAAGGGACTCCAGGCTCCTTCAGCGATGTTTGTGAGTTCAGCCTTGGAGCAGAGGACCAACCTTCAGTGGTCAGATGGAGCCCCAGCCCCAGGAATGGAGGTATTTGAAGTCTGGGAATTTTGTTTTCTGGCAACTTTAACTTCCTAACGTGTGGGTGGCCTTCCTATACACTTACCCATAAAACCCAAGCAACCCATAGCTGTCTTAAAGGGACAGGGGAGTGAGGTGAGTGGAACTGACTGTGAAGAATCTCTTTCTCCTGGAACATTCCACCCAGCAGTTGCAGTGTTTTTGAGGAAGAAGGCGGCAGGAAGCAATGATGGGTGGGAGGCTAGACACTGAGCCTGCCCAGGATCTGTGGTCGGTGTAGGGGGAGACATGGTCCCCACTATTCCAGAAAAGAGGATTTGGAGTGTCCTTTTGCTCCTACTGTTTTGAGGCAAGGATTTGCTGTGTGGCTCAAACTCACAGCAGTCCTCCTGCCTCTTAGCTGCTGAGATTACAGCCAGGCTCCATCATGTCAGGCTGGAGCGTCTTCTTTCATACGGCCTCAGCGAGCTCCGAGGTACCCATGTCCTGCTGTTCACGCCAGGATTGGGTGTCTTTTCCTGGGGCCAACTCAGCAGACTTTGGCGGTGTGTCTCAGAGAACTCATGAGCCACGGGACTGGCAGCCCACAGTCTTCCGATGGGTCTTGCTGCTGTGGGAAATGCAGCCCTTTTCTTTCTGGGTCTCCGCCCGCACTGATAGCAATTGACTGTTGCCCGTTATGATTCCCCGCAGAAATGGGAATAGCAGCCCAGAGTCTTAAAACAATGTCCTTTGATCTGAAAATTCCAGGAAATAAAACACCTTTGCAGTTGTGGAGTCCAGACGGGACCTTGTTTCCAGAGGGCCTGAAGCTGCTGCCCTGGACCTGCAGGTCTCGGGTACAGTCTGGCTCCCTCCTGCTTGGTTGTCTGACTGAGTTGGGGCAGTGAACGAGGCAGGCTCTCATGTCAGTTACTCAGTAGTCCTAACAGGACCCAGCACTAAGCAAGAGACTCTATGGTTCTCCTCTCCTCACCTCTCCCATGGCTAAACCACCCTCCCTTCATGGTAGGCATCTGTGTGAAGTGTGAATAGTCTGCCAGAACCAGCCATGCAGGGACAGAACCAGCCATGCAGGGACAGAACCAGCCATGCAGGGACAGAACCAGCCATGCAGGGACAGAACCAGCCATGCAGGGACAGAACCAGCCATGCAGGGACAGAACCAGCCATGCAGGGACAGAACCGCCATGCAGGGACAGAACCAGCCATGCAGGGACAGAACCAGCCATGAAGGGACAGAACCAGCCATGCAGGGACAGCTGAGGACTCAGGGTGCAAGAAGCCTGGATGCTGCTCACGTGCATTGTCAGGTGCAGAGTACCCTGCACCAAGTACTCCGCCCCAGCCTGACACCTGACCGAATGGCCAGCTGGGTGGATGAATTGAGACTTATGGGCTAAGTTAGGTCCCTACCCACTTTGATGTACCCAGATTCAACTTCAAAATGTATACTTAGAAACAGGCCTTTAAGTCAAAATGATGTTATGAGGGTGCACCAATCCAACATGTCTGGTGCCCTTATGAAGGAAACTGAGATAGACAGACAGAGGGATGGACATATCAGGACCGGGAGAAGACGGTGTCTGCAAGCCAGATAGGGAGGCGCCAACCCTGAGACACCGTGGCTGTGGACTTTTGGTCTTCAGACTGAGGCTCCGTTCTGTTGACTGGGAGAAGCTGCTGCTCTTCATCTGTGAGGGTCTTCGTCACAGCAGCCACGCTGAGCTCTGGCCAGCGAGGCCTCCCCCCACAACTCCTAAACTTATCATAACATAAAGCATTCATGGAGACTGTCTGAACCCTGAAAAATCAGGAACTGGGTGCAAGCATTTAAGACGGTGGAATTCAGAGCACCCTGACCTCTACTCAGGAGTCTTCTGGGTGCGGTAAACAAACATGACCCCTACCCATGGCTTTGAGGGGTTGATAAGTGGTTCTGGCTGGGTGTGGTGTAGGCTTTTTCATGTTCTCCAATGACTCTATGAGAAGCTGGCTGGGGCATAAATGATGATGAGGACATTCTTGTGTCCGGCATCCACTCCAGGTCTCCATTGTGGGGCCTGCTAGGTTCTCCCTTTTGTAGGTCATGGGGACTTGTTCTGATGAGTGTCTCTTGGAGGCTTCAGCAAGTGGATTGATTGCCTGTTGGTGGGTAAGCTCATTTCCCGTGCAGTGAGAACAATATTCTCCCAGGCCACACTCATTCCAAAAGCAGCTATTTTTTATGGTGCCTCCACGAAGATGCATTTCCTGTCTGTTGCCCTTCGGTGAAAAGCTTCCAAGTGTGCACAGTATTTTCTCATGCCCAGGCTTCCGATGGAACCAAGGCTCTGCAGATCCTGAAAACAGAAACACACTCAGTCACAGAAACTCTGTCAGTCGGGGCTCATTGCCACCTCTCTGGCCCAGGCTGAGACGTGGCTAGGCTGTCGGGCTTCTGCCTGGCATGGGTAGGCACGGGTCAAACCCAGCTCCCCAGGTCTCTGCTGGTCTTTGTGACTAGCTGGTGTTGACCAGGCTGGGTTATAATACTGTCGGTGTCTGGAGTGCTCGAAGCCTGGGTGTCCAGACTCTGCATCCCCACCTGGAACAAGACAGTGCTGAGTGGGACCCAGACACAGCTGAGCCCAGATGGCTAAGTACCCTTCCACAAGGTGGAAGGCCATGCCATCAGGAGCAGCAGCTGGATGGCTGGCGTCACCAGTGTGTATGGGGACAGGCAGTGTTTGGGCTCATTATGGAAAGAATGCAGGCAACTGGTTCCCCACCTACCACCACAAGGGGTCCATCTCAGGGAGGAACTGTAGCTGGAGAGAGTGGGTAAAGGATGGGCGTAGCACTGTACCCTCTGTTCTGCCCTGCCCGAACCCACCCATGACCCTAATCCTGCAGGGTGAGGACCCCCACCTGAGGTTGGCTGGGGGAAGGCCTCACTGCATGAGAAGTTCAAGTTGTTACAAAGATTAGAGAACCCACCCCTCTCGAGTGAAGAGGGCAAGGGTGGCTGTGCTCAGTCCCCACAGTCCAGGGCGGCTGTGCTCAGTCCTCACAGTCCAGGGTGGCTGTGCTCAGTCCTCACAGTCCAGGGCGGCTGTGCTCAGTCCCCACAGTCCAGGGCTCTCAGGACCTAATGGCTCCCGAAGCTCCAGGCAGGATGTTGTCTAAAGCCCGTGACTGATGATTTGTTAGTCCGGGCCTCTCTGGCTACCCATCTCTGGAAGCATAGCACCTCCTGGCACCCCTGGGGTCCCTGGGGCTTGCCCTTTCCAGTCAGCTTTGTCCCTGTGGGCGCAGATGTGGGCCAAGCACCTCCTTATGCCCTAGAACACAACATGGCATGGTATGTGAATGTGGAACTCGTGCTCACAGAAGAGCCTTTCCAGACAGTCACTACACCTCAGGGTCCCCTCCCGGCCCGTAGCGTGTCATAGCCACAGCTGGCTTGTCTGTGTCAAGGGAAGAACCCTCTAGTCACAGGCACTTGTGCTACAGAGGCTGTGGGTGTCTTGTACAAGATCTGACCAGAGGCAGGTGAGGTAGGCAGTTGCTCCTTTCCCCAGGCTATACGGTCCCGAGCCCCTTAGGGGCAGCAGTGCCATGCGCACAGCCACTGTGCCTGGGTCCAGGTGTCCTATCTGCATTGAGGTCCCGGACTCCCCTATTCATCAGAACCAGCTATAATCACTCTGTCCCACCCTCCACTGGCAGCTACCACGGGGCTGAGGGACCCCGCCACGCATTTCTGCATCTCTAGTTCTTCTCTCTGCTCTTCACCATCATTAAACCACTTACAAAGCACACTCTTCCTAATTTTCACAAAGTAGGAAAGTTGAAAGAAAACAGATTTTGGAGCCACAAGGATTGACAAGGAACTCTCATAGCCTCATTGCTGTGTGGCATGACATGAGTCACTTGACCTCTCTGAGTCTGTCTTTGAATTTGTGTGTGCACTTGAGTGGGGAGGCCAGAGGACAATCTCGGGTGTTGTTTCTCCCGTGCCACCCATCTTGTTTTTATGAGAAAGTCAGAATTGAGCCATGGATCCCCTGGGACTGGAGTTTCAGATCGTTGTGAGCTGCTGTGTGGATGCTGAGTGCTGGGAATCGAACCTGGGTTTTCTGCAAGAACCTGGGTGCTCTCAGCTGCTGAGCCTTCTCTCCAGCCCTTTCTGGGCATTTTAAAAGGAAGTAAAATTACCTGCCTGCTGGCATAGCCAAGGACTAACTCGATAAGATGTTGGAGGTGCCTGGCCCAGCATGGGGCAATCCAACTGGATGGTTATGGGCACAGTGGAGATGCCAGAAGTACTGAGCCAGAAAGAAGTGCTGGGGAACTAAGCACAAGCACTTGGGTTCTGAGTCTTTGGAGAATGCCACCCAATGAGAACCATTAGGCCTTCTGGGTGATTTCTCCTCAGAAACAATGTGTGAAATGGGAGAAAGAACACTCCAGAAACAGCAAGAGAATCCTGCTCCCCCTGTGGCTGGCACAGGCCAGGGCCCTGCTTCTGAGCCTGACTCGCCCGTGACTTCTCTGACCACTCATGCTCTGGCCCACCGAGAGGAAGGCAGGGTAGTCGTAAAACTTGCTTTTTTGGAAAGCTAAGAATTATGGGGAATGACATTAATTTAAAAGCTTTTAAGGAGCCAGTTCACCTGTGAAAGCGCTCCCTCGGCGACGGCCTTCCTGTGCGGAAAGCTGCCCGGCCTTTAAAAGGATTTTAATTAATGTTGCTGAGAAACACGCGGATGGCATTTAAGGCTGAAGTGCAGGAGCGAAGGCAAGAGCCAGGAGTTTTACGGTGTGAAGCTAGTTTCCTTAAAGGTGGCTGAATGGATCCCATGCGTTTAGCTTCTGGCCACAGCCAAGAGTAGGGATGTTGTTGGCCTCGTCCCCACCCTCAGGATGGAGTGACTGCCTCCACCAGGACCTTTGCTCTTGGATTTCAGTAGTCTTGGGAGAGTTCCTCCTCTTACCCTGCTAGGTGGCAATCCTCTCTTACATCTACCCAGCGTGCCGTGACCTGAACTTGAACTCGGCTCTCCTTGAACAGATGCCTGAGCTTGAGGGGTGTGTGGGAAAGTGGGTGAAGGCGAACGGGCAAGTGCCCTGGACAGAGGCCGCTGCTGATGGCTGTGCTGGTTTAGGATGGATGGCACTGTGTGGCCAGACAGCTGTATCTCCTGAGACGGAAGTGGCAGTCCTGTCTCCTGCTGCCTTGGACCCTCTTACATGGTCGTCCTTCACCCAACCTCTCACACTTGGTCACTCTCTGAAGGCCACGCCTCCATCTTTCTAACGTTATAGTTTGGATCCCCTCATCTAGCCTTGCTATATCCCGTCCTTGCCTAGCATGGCTGTAAGATCTTCAGGTCGTCCATCAACACGCTGCCTGGTGTCACAGAGAATTCAGGAGACTCCCCTGAGTTTGTGCGAGTGTGGCTGGGCCTGAAGTAGGAACCATCGATTCTTACAGCCCTGCATTTCTATTCCCCGAGTGGGTACCTCACATATTTTTGGACACTCTAGATTTTTCTATCATGGACTGTCTCCTTCTTATCCTGATGGTGCCTGGCCATACAACCTGGAGAAGGAGCGTATGTGTGAATAGGCACCAGTCTCCAAACTAGTCCTCCCTGCCACATGGCATTGCTGTTTGAGGCTGGTTGCCCAGGGACCCAGTGGGTGCCCAAAGACCAGCTCTCCTGGGCCTGGCACGGGAGCAGGTGGTCTCCTTGCTGGGGTGGCAACTGTTCACCCCCTCTGCTGTTCTAGCCAAGGCTTCCCCTTTAGCGTTCTCAAGGCTCTTCCCCTACGTTCTCCTAAAGTCACACCCAGTCTTCCCTAAGCCTGGCTGTCTGGGAAGCAACCCCGTGGGGAGTCTCTTTTCTTGCCTGATCACTCTCACTCTGCTGGGGAGAAGGTCCTTTCCTGTGCAAGGCTGGTTTTATTCAGAAAAAAAACTCAAGGCTGGGTGAAGTTTGGAGGTGGAGAATAATCAAGATGTAGACGACTACAACACTTTCTCATCTCACAGCATCCAAGTGCTGGTTGTAGTTTTTCCTGCAATGTGGTTTCCTTCTTAATGTCCAGCTGTCACAAGAGCACTGTCATCCAGTCTGCTTCTCTGAGGGGACACGAGATGACTGTGGGGCATGCCAAGAAGACGGAGTGAGGAAGACAGCACCCAGACCACTGGCCTCTCTTCGTGTGCATGTGTCCGAGTCAATGTTGGACTGTACTCCTACTCACTGTGTGGTTTTCCCCCAGACCCCTGGTAGGGACGTCCTTGCTACTTGGCTACAGTAACCCTCATCGACGTCCTTAGTCAGCTGGGGACAGTTCTCAGCATGTGAGTTCCTGGGTCAACTTTCGAAATGACCCAAATGAGGCAGAACATGGAGGAAACCCTATTGGCCATATTCAAAGGCTGCATTTCTGCACCCAGTGCATCTACACACATTGCGTCACAGAAAGCAGATTTGGGAAGAGCAGGCTGGAAGCAGCTCCTGCCCTCCCAGCTTGATGAACACAGTGTGGGCTGGGAGACAGGCAAGGGATTCGGCAAGAACCAATGAATTAAGATGGTCAATAGGACAGAGTTCTACCCAAAGCTCCTGTGACAGAGAGTCTTCCAGAAGGGCTGCCAGCCTTCTGTGGAAAGCTTGATGGGATGCAGAAACCAGCTTAGGACCCTCAGTAGACCCCCACGACCAGCCTGCAAAGTGGTGGGAAGGCCAGAGGATGCCTGGACACTAGGGAGCCTCCTGGGGAGAATACAGTGCTTGGAGACAACACTACGAGGACCCTTGGGAGCTGTCTTCTCCACGATAGTGAGGGGTGGAAGTTCCAGGGTATGGCCTTCCTCTGAGAAATGCTGTATTCCCAAAATGCTTTGGGGTAGACAAAGAGAACCTGAGCTGGAGAACCAGCTTGAGGCCAAATAAGATCCTGTCTACCAGGACTACTTCAGGAGAAGGGATTAAAGGTGGAGCCATCAGCCTAGGACTGCGGGGGAGAGGGCACTCCATGCCTTTGGGGACATCCCTTTCTCGTCTGTCCTGGCCAACAGTGGGAGTTGGTTCTTTACTTCCACCGTGCAGGTTCTGGGAATCGAACTCAGATTTTTAGGCTTGGCAGCAAGTTCCTTTACTCACTGAACCGTCACACCAGCCCTTACGTTTTGAGATAGGATGTGAGTTCATTCTTGCTAAGGCAAATGTGTTAGTCAACTTTTTCTGTCACCGAAAAAATAACTTTCACTCATGGCTTCCATCCATGGTCACGTGGCTCTGTTGCTTCTGAGTTCACGTGTGGTAAGGCACAACATCATTGTGAAAAGCATGGAGAAGCAGAGGCAGAGAGGAAGTGTCTGGTGCCAAGACACACCTTTCAAAGGCGTGCCTAGACCCACTTCCTCCAATGAGGGCCCACCTCCTACAATTCCCCCATTTTAAGAGTAGGTTGGTTTCCAAACAGTTTAAGGTCCACAGCAGCACTGAGCAGAAGTGCCAGGGAAGTCCACATCCACTGCCCACCTCCTCCAATCTTGTGCCCTCTCTCAGGTCATCTTTGATGCCACTTGGTCTAGGAATCAACGTGGGATTAAATTCACAAACACAAGGAGAGGTGGTTTATTCACGTGGTAGTTTCTCAGAACTTGCTGTCCCTGGCTTTCTCTTATCCCTTTTGGGTTTCACCTGAGCCAATCTCAGCCTTCTGTTTGGCTGGAAGCTCGCTCTCTGGAGGGCGCAAAGGCAAGGCCATGACAGACATTTAAATTGATGCATTTACTGTTGTTGTTATTATTGTGTTTATGAACTCAGTCTGTCAGGCTTGTGGTCTTCCAAGACCATCCTTGCTAAGAACAGACAGTTTAGCATGTATCTGGGATACCTTCTGACCCTCACTCCTGTGAGAGACACAGAGGAATTCACAGGCTCTTCCTGTGGGAAGCTGATGTATAAACTCCCCCCCCCCCACCACACACACACACACACAAAAAAAAAACCTGTCAGGGCTGGGGCTGGAGAGATGGCTCAGCAGTTGGGAGAGCTGGCTGATCTTGGAGAAGACCTAGGTTGGATTCCCCATGGCCATGTGGAGGCACCCAACTGTCCGTAACCCCAGCTCCAGGGGAGTCAGTACCCTCTTCTGAACTCACACAGTGCAATTTACGCATACACAGGCATGGTACTCACATACATAAAATGAAGATGAATACAATCTTTTTAAAAATGTCAGGGCTCCAGTGAATGGGCTGAGTTCCCGCTCTCAAGCTTGACCACACAGACGTTGTAACCCTGGGTCAGCTCTGGGGCAGGTTCCCCAGCTTGGCACTGATTCCCATAGATCATCTGGCTCGTAAATTTAATTCTTTCCTTCCACCCATTTCTCTCTCTAGTTTTGGGAGCAGAGACTTGCTCAATGGCCTCACTTTGCTGAACATCTATTGATTTTCCCCATTTGTTCAGGTTTTTACTTAATAAGATAAAGTTGATCCCTAAGCTCTCTATATGTGAATTCTGACACAGTTTTAAAATCTAAGTTCCCTTTCTATGTGGATTGTGTTATTCCTATAGCAAAATTAAATAGTTAAGGGAGGTGGCTAGTACTTACGCTCTATGTATAGAGAGATGAGCACTGTGGACAAAGATGTCGTCCATGGCGGTGATGTAGAATGTTCTGGAAGGAGCAAGGATGCCTAATGGAAAGATGTGTGCATACATTAGGATGTGTGCATACATTAGGAGGAAGAATGTGTGCATGCATTAGGCTCAGTGAAGACAGCTTAAAAGGGGTTGAAGCAATCATGAAAGGGTGGGGCTTGAGCTTGTAAACATGCTTCAAAAGTTTTATAGATTCCCAGTTTTCCATAATGTAAATATTTGTTCCATTGTGCTTAGGAAGCATGCTATGGAGTGGTGCTTTGTGCAACCCCCCCCTTCCCTCTTCTTTCTGCGTCTCCCCCAGGTCCCCACTTGCTGCTTCTTGTGACCAGGCTTGACTCGGAGGTCTTAGCTGGGCTGAGCTCCCCTGGGGAGGGCTCTCTAGATTCCCAGCCCAGCCATCTGTGGTTGGTGTTTCTCAGTCAAGCTCACTTGTCTGGGTCATAGCGGCCTCCAAGGCTGCCACGGCCGACTTCTGGCTATCCTATTTAGCTTAGCAGGTTTCCTCATTTCCTGCTGCTGTCCTACCAGCCCAGGCTTCTCTCAGATCCAGGGCATTTACCCTCTTCCAACATGGTCCAGAAACAGCCAGAGGTCAGATTTCAGAATGCATGGGAAGCCACAGAATCTCTCAAGGAAGACAAATGGGCATCAGAGACTCTGATCTTTGAGTGACTCCCAGAATGGTGTGGGTAGGTTAGGGGAGACCTCTAGGTTGTGTGCACTGATTGTGCATCCAAGACACTGTGGCACTGTTCCTGCCTCCACGGCACACTCCCCAGCTGGAGTGGAATCTTTAGTGGTGGAATCCCGTGTGCGGCTGCCTCTTTTCAGCCTAAGCACACTCAATGCAGCACAGCTTGGATCTTGCAGCCTCAAGAGCTGTCCACACAAATCCTCTCAAACATGAAAAGCCTGCATGCTGGCCTCTGGCTTGCATCTCGGAGCTTTGAACTAGCAATTCGCCCGCCAAGAACGTGTTCTGAACGGCTGGTTTGCGTGGCAGGGGAGAGCTCTCGCAGACTCAGAATCTAGATCACTACCAGAAAATGGGAAGCGCCTGGTGATTTTGGAAGCAAATCCTTCCAGACTTAATTTTCAGGACCATGTGACTTCCCAAACTACAAAGAGCTCATTTTAGCTGTTGAGTGTGGAGCAGGCAGCAAGAACCACGTCTCCTACCAGCTCCAGCTGCCCCGAGAGTGTGGTGCGGGAGGAGGGCTACGGCAGGGGGTTTGCTAGGAAGCAGGGCTCCCCTGGGAGGAAGAGGATGGACAGACGGCCTGGGTTGGGTCTTGTGACACTGGAGCTCTGGGACTCTTGGAGGAACTGTGGGTCCTGAGGGACTTGAAGGCAAGGGTGGGGTGTCTCTCTGCTTACTACATCTTTCAGTGGCCCTGGCTGCAAATCTCTGGTCCTTTCTGGGCTACTCAACAGAGAGCCAAGCAAGAATGAGCAAACGCCCCTAGACAGGAAAGGAGGGGGAAGGGAGGCAAGAGGTGGGACACACACAGGGACTGTCCAAGGGCACAGTCTGGGGCATACACGTGTGTGTGTGTGTGTGTGTGTGTGTGTGTGTGTGTGTGTGTGTGGGTGGGTGGCATTCCTGGGGCCCCCAAAAATTAAGGCTGGAGACACAGCAGGAGGCGATCCTGGGTTATCTCATTCCAGACTCATGTCAGGCACAGGGCACCAGCCCCTTCTCAGGCTGCTGTGTCCGTGGGCCTGGGGACAGCACATGGTAAGATACTGGAGACCCCTCTTCCCCTCCCCCCGAGCTTCCATCAAGAAGATAATAAATACGGGATACAGAGTTGGAGGCGCCAGTGAGAGCGACAGGGAAAGAATAGAAAAACAGGCGGCTTCAGGTCAGAGAAGGGGGACGCAGAGCATTCGAGCCAGAGCTCGACACTCATATAAGCCCATCTGAGGGCCACTGAGCAGCCGCTATTGGCCATGCGGACATTTCCTGGGTAGCTCAATGTCACCTGCCGGTGGGGGCCTTGTGCAGAGGGGCCCCATCCAGGACTTGGACTGCAGAGTGACTTCTCCCTGCTGGAAGGTTCGCTTTTCATTTGTTCTTTCTCTGGTACCTTATCAGAACCAAGAAGTCAACGTGCCGCTGGTCACGCATGGACAAGTCAGGCGTGGAGACGGATGAGGGAAACCTCCACTGGGTGGCGCTCTTCAGCCCGTCCCTGCGGCTCCTGTTTAGGGCCTTCCTTAGCAAACACACGGTGTCCACCAGTGGTTGGACACTGGTGACCTTGAACTCCGTGGAGGGCAGGCGGGGAGACTGGGATGAACAGCTGGGTGGCAAGACTTTGGACTTGCTCACCTGTGGGTATCAGTTGAACCCTCAGGTAGTGGGACACCAGGAAACTGGAGCCAGATGGCAGAGGTCCTCAAAGTTGCTTCCCTCATGTGGGGAATGGGGAGGAGGCCAATAGAGTGCTTGTCAGCCTCACCCAGCTGGGTGCAGGAGACAAAAACTGGCTTCCGGAGGGCTAGACTCTGTTGGCGTCTAGGGACTGACCTGTTCCCCCACCCTTCTGCCTCTGCCGCACACTGCACACCCAGGCCTGGCTTCCCTCTGCGGGCCCTGCTCTTCCAGCCACCCGGAGTTTGGAAGGCAGCCTTCCCCTGACTGTGGATGGAACGAGATGCATGAGAGCAAAGTCACAGTCCTCAGCTCCAGCGAGCGCATCTCCACTTTCCTCTTGGTGCCTCAATTTCCCTGCTGGGGGTGGGGATGGTTTCTGCTTTTCCCACCCTGTCTACATCTAAGGTGCAATGATACCGTACACAAAAAGCTTTGGAAGTCCCGAGGAGCTTTCAAAGCCTTCCTGAGCCTTCTTGAAACTGAGGCCGCTGAGACAGGAAGTGGGAGGCGTCTGCTTCACCTAATTCTTTGATGATTAAACATGACAACCCGTGGGACAGAAGTGACAGAGCACGGGCGTTCAGGCAGTATCAGTTATGACAGCACCTCAAACGCTGTCACATCTTCAAGACAGTGTGTGGTGTGTCAGATCCAACTATCGTATACACACAGAAAAGCCGCATAAAATCCACATTTAAGCAAAACTTAAAAATTACACTAAACACAAGATAATCTGTAACATTTTGTCTTCCAGCATTTTAGATACTGTTTGTCTGTAAAATAGCACATGCTTATTTTTACAAAAATCAGATCAACACATATATTTGCACTATCATTTTATAACATATGCCCAGAATCTAACTCTCATTATCAAATATTTATTTACTTATTTATTTTCGAGACAGGGTTTCTCTGTGTAGCTTTGCACCTTTCCTGGAACTTGCTTTGTAGCCCAGGCTGGCCTTGAACTCACAGAGATCCGCCTGCCTCTGCCTCCCGAGTGCTGGGATTAAAGGCGTGTGCCACCACTGCCAGGCTAAGTTTTTTTTTTTTTTTTAAATACTTTTCTGGCCTGGTGTGTGCACACACCTATAATCTCAGCATACACACTAAGCCAGGAATAGCAAGAGTTCCAGGGCAGCCTGAGCTACAAAACAAGACCGATTCTCAAAACAAACAAAGGAAAATAAGTCTTGTTTCACCTATAATTCTGACGAAAACAAGTGCAGCTAAATCTCTATAATCTAATCCAGTGAACAACCAAGCTAGACGCAGAAACGTTAGGTCAGATGATTTGCTTATTTTATAAGTTGTAAAAATACAAACCATGAGGTCTACCCCCACATCCATTTTTAAGTACGTGGCCCAGAGATGTTAGGGCTCCACCCTCCGAGGAGCCGTCCTTACCCTTCGTTCATCCCCCTTCAACCTCCATCCACAGAATTCTTTGTCTTGTAATTCAGAGTCTTTGAACCTATTGGGCAACATTCCCCCTTTCCCTCCCGCCTCCAGCCCACCCCTCCCCAGCCACCCTTGGGTTTTCTTTGTGGATTGACTGCACTGCAGACCTAACTTGAGGGACATCTTGGAGCAATTGCTTGTGTGGATGGCTTCACTGAGCACAATGCCCTCTGTTAGGTTAGACTAGATTTGATTCTGTCAGAGTCTGTCACCATTTCCTTTTTTTTTTTTTTTTTTTTTTTGGTTTTTTGAGACAGGGTTTCTCTGTGTAGTTTTGGTGCCTGTCCTGGATCTCACTCTGTAGACCAGGCTGGCCTCGAACTCACAGAGATCCGCCTGGCTCTGCCTCCTGAGTGCTGGGATTAATGGACACGTGGGTTAGTCCTCTTTCTGCTGTTGGTGATAACAGTGTTGTGAGCTGGGTGTGCCGGCCTCAAAGCCCTGTTCTGATCTTTGAGTGTATGTCTAGGAGGGTCCCTGGGACATAGAGCGACTCTATGTTTAACTTTGGAGACAGACATGCTGTTCTAAGCAGCTTCGTTGATGTTCATTCACAAAGCAGTGCCCAAGCCTGGTCAACATCGGCTGCTTTTTCTGTATTTTGATTAGTAGTCCCCTAATGTATACAGTGGCAGGCATGGATAGTAATTGAAATGTCAAAAAAAAAAACAAAACCCAGCAGAAATGACACACTGTGCACTCTTACCGCAATTCTGAGTACGGGTAAGTGCCAGACTTATTATTGTTTTTTCGTTTTTATTTTATGTGTGTGAGGGTTTCTCGGTATGTGTGTGCATTGTGTGTATCCTGGTGCCTGTGGGTCCCCTGGATCTGCAGTTTCAGATAGTTTTGAGCTGCCATGTGGGTGCTGGGAACCAAACTCGGGTCTTCTGGAAGAACAGCCAGTGCTCTTAACTGCTGAACCCTCTGTCCGGCACCACCTTTGTCAGATTTAAGTGCAGGCAGGGGTGAGGGGTTGAGGGGAGAAGAGGAGAGGAGAGGAGAGAAGGAGAGAGAGAGAGAGAGAGAGAGAGAGAGAGAGAGAGAGAGAGAGAGAGAGAGAGGTGGGGCATATAAAAAAGATGGCACCTAGTCAAGACAAGCAGGCAATAGCTGTGTTTTGGTTTTGAGTTATATTGCTCAAAAGCCTTAATTTACAAGGGTTAAAGATTAAGCAAAAGTTTATAAATTTTAAGTGAAAATGTATGATCTGGTTTATTTGATCTTCTTATCTTAAAGGATTTCCTTTTGCAAACGGCATTGCCAGGTGGTTTTAGGAGACGCGCTCTGCAGATGTCGGGGTGAGAGAAGAGCACTAACATGGGTAAGTTCAAGGTTCCGGCCACTCCGACCCCCAGGCAGCCCAGTTCGTTTCTAACTCCCATGAGGACATGCCGGCAGATCCCGGGAAGACAAACCCTCTCTGTACGACTCTTGTGACTCACAATATTTCCCTGTGATGTGCCCCCCCAACCAAGAACAGCCATTTTCACGTATTATTTTATTTTTAATTAGCATACAAAGTGACAGGTTTCCTCAAAGCATTTCATACGTATGTTAGGGTCTCCCCCACCTGGTCCTCTCTGCTTGTACCCTGTGCCCCACCCTTCTTCCTGACCACTTTCTCATCACTTGTGAATAATAGTAATTGTTTAAATTATTATTTTTTAGTTTTTGAGATAATATAATTGCATCACGATACCTTGATACTCTTGACAACTTGACTTTTCCCAGTTTTCTATCTTGTTTATGACCAGAAGCTTGTAGGAACAGCACCCTGTTGGTCTCCTGAGGCTCAGTCTTTCCCAGTTCGGCATCCAGTGACGTCAGGAACCTTTGTCTCCACAGCCGGTGGGAGCCATGCATTTGGCTGCTTTGTTGGAACTGATGCTTATGAGTTGGAGTGTGGAGGAAGCTTTTCCCTGTTGGGTGGTGTGATGGTTGATTGTAATTGTCAACTTGACATAACCTACAGTCATCTGCAAGGAGAGTCTCAGTGACGGGTTGTCTAGATCGGATCGGCCTGTGCATGTGTCTGTGGACGAGTGTCTTGATTGCCTTAAGGCTGTGGTTCTTAACCTGTGGGTGGCAACCCTTCTGGGTCAGTGACCCCTTCACAGGGGTTGCCTAAGACCATCAGAAAACATTGTGCATTATGATTCCTAACAGTAGCAAAATCCCAGTTATGGAGTAGAGATGATTTTATGGCTGGGGATCACCTGAGGAATGTGAGGAGCTGTATTCAAGGACGGCAGCACCAGGAGGGTCGAGAACCACTGCCGTAAGGGATGTGGAAAGACGCAGCCTGAACGTGGGCTGCACCATGCCACAGTTTGGGATCCTGGCCGCAGGAGCAGAGAGAGCTAGCTGAGCACAAGCGTACATCCATTCACTTCTTCCTGCCCTTGACTGTGGGGGGGATGTGAACAGCCGCCTCAGCTCCTGTCCCTGTGACTTCCCAACAGTGACGGACTGCACCCCGGAACTGTGAGCTCCATAAGTCCCTTCTCCCCTACGTTGCTTTTTTGTCAGGGTGCTTTATCACAGCAGCAGAACATGGCACCGGCACAGGCGGTCCCAGTGTGTCTGTTACGTGTGGTCCCCGACGCGGCTTTGACCTACAAGTTTCTCCACACAGGCTTTGGTTTTCTTTTGTACTGGGAACTGAATCTAGGACCTCACACCTGCTAGGTAAGTGCTCTACCATGAGCTGTTAAACCATGGAGTGTGTGTGTGTGTGTGTGTGTGTGTGTGTGTGTATGTGTACCAGAAGGGCAGTGTGTGTGTATGTGTGTGTGTATGTGTGTGTGTGTGTGTGTGTGTATGTGTACAAGAAGGGCAGTGTGTGTGTGTATGTATGTGTGTGTGTGTATGTGTACCAGAAGGGCAGTGTGTGTGTATGTGTGTGTGTATGTGTGTGTGTGTGTGTGTATGTGTACAAGAAGGGCAGTGTGTGTGTGTATGTATGTGTGTGTGTGTATGTGTACCAGAAGGGCAGTGTGTGTGTGTGTGTGCGTGCGTGCGTGCGTGTGTGTGTGTGTGTGTGTGTGTGTGTGTGCACGTACATGTACCTTGCTATCTGACCATGGGTCACTGATACTTGCAAGCACAAAGGTATAGATGAAATGGGGTGTGGGGCAGTCTAATGAGCATGGTTCCTGGGGTGCTTACTATGGTGCCTACTTTAGAAAAAGAGAAACTGAGGCCCAGAGAGGCCACTGCAAGCAACAGCCTGGGGCAGCTACATTCTTCTTCACTTGGCCATGACCGCGATGGCAGGTGGCTGCCCACCTATCTTGGTGTCTTGCTCCCCTCTGGGTGACTGGCAGCAAGCTTATGTTGGGCAGCCACCTCACAGGACAAGCCTTTGGGTCCCGCAGGGGACAGGCTTCCTGGTTGGTTTTGCTCACCATCCTTGCCTCCAGTAAGCAGTAAGTCTGTTTTAAAGAATCATGCTTTCAATGAAATGTTGCCTATATCAGACAGGATGCAAGTGACTATTTTAATACAGTTAGAAGAATTCAGAAAATTGCAAAAGGTTCCACTTTTGGCTGGTCCAGGTGATGAGTTGGTTTCCTCTGAGACAGGATGTTTCCTGTTGTAAGGAGAGCTGATCCCTCCCGCAAAGGAACTACCTGCTCCTTCCATACCTAGAACGGTACTGTTGGCCTAAGCCCATCTCTGCCCCCCTCCTCACAAATATGGGTTAGAGGTTGAGTGGGGTGTAGACAGAGTGCTGGACTCCCCTAGGGGCCAAGTGAGGGCTCTTGAGGAAATCCCACCGCTTCTTGTCTCCACTCTCAGACTCCTAATTGTGAACTTTCTCATTAAAATAACAAGGCCCATGGTTGCCAGAGACACAGCATGCGGCATTGCTCATCTTCATGGAAACCCTGTCTCTTTCTGTTCCCTCCAAAATGCAGACAGATCCTCCTGACCCAGGCCGGGGAGGCAGTGGCCCTCTTGGTGCAGTTAACGGTCCCCAGGACCCCTGCTGGCCCTGCAGTGGGGGGTCACAGTGGAGAGGCATTCATGTTCCTGGTCTGGCATCCTGGACGGACTGTGAGCTGTGTGGTGGCTTTCCCATGGCAAGCGAAACCCCGGCAGGCCAGGGAGGTTAGTTATAAACACTCCCCAATGCCAGAGCCTGTGAACGACCCGTTCCCTCCATGTGCAGGAATGTATTTGCAGCACAGCTCATCACTTTGAAGATGAGTCCAAACTTTGATTCACATTTATTGACAGGAAGTTGTTTTTCAAAGCTGCAGGCGGCAGGTGGGCTGGGTGCCAATCGGCTCCCGCACCTTCTTGAGCTGGCGTGCACTGGGGACCATAAATTGCACCCCCACCTCGCTCCTTTTTTCCTGCAGATTTGCCCAGAGGTTGAACATGCCTTTTTCCGTTCATAAAGTTTCTTCCTTTTAAAACTTTTTTTCCCCCTTGTAATAGAGAAAATCATTTATTGGGAGTGCAAAGGTTCCCTTCTCCATTTTCTCGCTGAAATTCTTCAAAAACGTTTAGCGCTGTCCACACTCTCTTCCCTGCCCCTTACTGAGCGGATGTTCCCTGCAAGTGTCCCCCCTCCCACCCCCTCCAGCTGAGAGTCCCCTGGGCTGTCTGCCACAGTCCTCATGCGGATGTAGGGGGCAGCTAGGCTCTGCTGTGCACAGGCCTGGGGCATGCTGGGAGACAGGAGCCTCTCCAGCTCATTCTGAGGCCTGGGTTCTCCTTCCCAGACATTTCTTTGGGAGCCTGTGACAGCTGGGAGTGGGGACCTGTGGTGGTGGGTGGTGTGTCTCCAGCCATTTCCTGGGTGTCCTTGACCAAGAAGCCCAGGCATTTGTGTCTGGTCCTAGGTGGGGCAGATCCTTCTATCTCCCAATCACGTCTGCCAGGGAACGTCTGTCCTTCAACAAGATTCTTCTCCAAGCCCTGTTCTTCCCACTGATCTGATGTGGGAGTCCAAGCTTCTCACCCCAAACGGGGCACTGGTTTCTGAGAGAGCATGGAATCCCTCTTTTCCATCCGCTTGGCCACACCTGTTTTGCAGTCTGTGGCCGCAAGTGATCCACCTGCTGGCAGGTGGTGGCCTTTTATGAGCTCATATCTAAGAAGTGACTGCAGCACCTCTCTGCTCTCTTAAGTGCCAGTGGACCAGTCAGAGCTGCCGGTGGTTGCTGTGATCTCTGGGTCACACCGTACTTCATAGGGTCCTGGGACCTATCCGGGGCTGCTTGGTCTACAGTTGGCTGCTCTCAGAGTTGACTTGGCTCTTCCTTCCCTTCCCCAAGTCACAACTCCTTTGCCCTCCTTACAGTCACCTTGGTAGCTTCCTGACTCTCCACGGTCCCTTTACTCTACCATGCTTAATTGGGCTTAGACACTGCCAGTTTCCAGGAGGATGTGAGTGTGTGGTTTCTTCTGGGTTTGCAGACAGGCTGTACCCTGTCATCTGATGCTCAGGAGCCCAGGTTGTGGCTAGAGTCCACGCCAGCATCCTCCAGTATGCAGATGCCTGGCCATGGAATAGCGAGGGTGCATAGTGGTGGCTGTAGGTGCGCATGCTCCAACGGCGGGACTCCTTGGAGAGATTTGATTCTGTCTATTGAGAGGCCAATCTGCCTTATTATTTTGTTGTGTGTGTGTGTGCATATTAATAACGATTTTTATTTTTAGTTGTGTGTGTCTGTGTTGAATATGTGCACATGTGTGTGCAGGTGCTTTCTGTAGATGGAAGAAGGTGCTGGATCTCCTGGAGCTGGAGACATGGGTGGTTGAGGGCTGTCTGATGTGGGAGATAGTAACTGAACTCAGGTTCTCTGTAATGGCAGTACTTGCTCTTAACCACTGGGCCATCCTCCAGTCCTCGCTTTAGGTTTTCTGACCTCCATGAGGGCCCAAATTCCCAAATAAACAGTCTTTGTGTGCTAGCTTAGCTCTAAAATTTGCACAGGCTAACTCTGTGCTGGACTGGGGAGGAGGGAGGTGTGTGTGGGGGAGTCAGAAGGCTAATGGATCTGTTGTAGAAGAAATGGGAGGGCTTTGGTCAGCCCTGGCATGAAGAGGGAGGCCAGCTTGGGTGTGTGTGCAAGGGGTCTGGGTAGCTGCCCTTCAAGGTCAGTGTGGGAATCTGTATCACGTGTTGCTCCCAAGATGGCACTGGAGCAGTGAGGCGAGCTCTCAGGTGTAGGGACAGGCTGCTCTGGATTCTCACCTCTTCTTGTGGTTCTGTGAGCTCTGTGCCCACCCCTGAGCAAGAGCACTGAAGGCCCTGGTAGGCTTAGTTTGCCTGCAAGTCACGTGCTGGAGAGGAAGTGCCACCGAGGGTGCTAGAGGCTAGTCATGCTTAATCATCCTGCTGAGCTTTGGTGCCTCATTCAGGAAGTGCTCGTTGGATCTGATGGTTCCCGGGGCTGGGAGCTCCTGGACAGGCTCAACGTCTCCCTCCCGAGGCTGTGCCACGTGGGTGAGTCCATGAACACCTCACTGAGTGGTAGCCATATGCATTGCGCCAATGGCCTGAGGCTCTGTCCCGCTAGCTCCTGGGGTCATCCTCACCTACGAGAATCCAGAATGACTAGAATGTGTACCAGGCCAGCCATGGGCCCAGTCCTCCTGTTCTGCTGCCCTCTGGACGGACTCTTGTTGTAGGGGGCGGGGCTCTCTGGGCTCAGCAGAGGACTCCTCCTGCCCCCCACCCCCCACCCCCCACATCAGGGTCTTTTCACTCCCTCCTCCTGGCATGTGCAGGCCCGTTCTCGGGTAGCTTTCATCGCTTTGGGGGGTGTTCCTTCCACATTCTCAGGTGGAAGTGTTTAAGCGCAGTCCCGGCAACCACCCCTTTGGATCAGCTACCCCGGCGTGGTGCCCCTGCAAATGGGGCCCACATGTATGGTGGTGCCGGAGGGAGACAGGCCGGCTTGCCAGGAATGTGGCGGGAGCCTCTGGGCGTGGGGACACATTGAAGAAGTGATGCGGTGAGCCCACAGGGAAGCAGCGGCTTCCTCTGCCTAGAGAGGCTGAGGGAGACCTCCTCAGAGAGGGTGGGTCTGCTCGGCTGCCAGATGCTGAGAGGTGGCGCTGGAAGATGGCGGGTGTTCCTGTCCCGGGGGCTACTGGAGTGGCTTCACTCTAATGGTCCTGGCCCCATTAAAGTTAGTGTCACCTGACCACTCTCTTGTGTTCCGTTTGGAGATACCACAGTGGCTTGTGTGGCAAGTGGGTGTGAGAATGGCGCCCCCTTCCTAACTGCCTGCTCAGCTGTCTTGATGGTCCTTTCAAAACGCCCAATGCCGGGGACTTGTATAGTCATTTCCTCCCCAGCCTTGGAACCTCTTTAGAAAACAAGCCTATGTCCAAGCACAAGGCGCTTGATGATAGAGTAACTTCTTAAGGTGTGCCAATGGCCGTGGGGCACGGGCACTTGGGCTGGCCGACCCACAGCCATTCTCTCTGCGTCTTCTGCTCCTTGATGTGTTGACGTCGCAGGCTGCCGCGTCTACCTCACGGAGTGGCTCTTTTCCACTAGTGTGTCTAGATTTGGGGTCGGGCGGCACCGGGGGGGGGGGGGGGGTTGCTGTGAAAATCTGAAGACTGGGCCTGGAGTTAGTGGAAACCTGAGGCTCTCGGACTGGATGGGACTGGACTGACCATGCTCAGGATGGGGCTGGCTGAAGTCCAGCCTACAGTGTGGTCTGCTCACAGCAGCACTCTCCAAGCCTTTACTGCATGGAAGCTGCAAAGGGGATGAATTACTGCTGGGAAAATGTCATAAGAGATGGGGGGCTCAGTCAAGAGCTGGGCTGGAGCAGCCTTCAGGATCAATGTGTCACCTCCCAACCCCCTTAGAGGGCGTGAGACCCAACAGGACACTGGCACTCACCTCCTAACCCCCTTAGAGGGCGTGAGACCCAACAGGACACTGGCACTCACCTCCTAACCCCCTTAGAGGGCGTGAGACCCAACAGGACACTAGCACACACCTCCTAACCCCCTTAGAGGGCGTTAGACCCAACAGGACACTGGCACTCACCTCCTAACCCCTTTAGAGGGCGTTAGACCCAACAGGACACTGGCACACACCTCCTAACCCCTTTAGAGGGCGTTAGACCCAACAGGACACTGGCACTCACCTCCAGTGCTCATTCAAGCCTCCCCTCTGCCTGCGGAGCTGCCTGGCCATCTCTGACCACTGCAGCAGGTGCTGCAATATCTACTGGATACAGACAGAACCAGTTCTCAGGGTCTCCTGCACCTGATCCTCATGGACTCCAGCTCACGTCTCTATAGACCCATAGACCAATTTCCAAGTATCATAGTTACTATCAGCTGCCAATTTGACACAGACCTAGAGTCATGTCGGGAAGACGGAATCTCAACTGAAGGAATTGTCCAGATCAGGTTGGCCTGTGGCCATGCCTGGAAGGCATTTTCTCGATTACTAATTGATGTAGGAGGGCTCACCTTGTTGTGGTGGGGGTAGCATCCCCGGGGCAGGTGGTTCTGGGTTCTATAAGGAAGGTAGCTAAGCGAGCCAGAGGGAGCAAGCCAGTAAGCAGAGTTCCTCCATGGTCTCTGCATCAGTTCCTGCCGCCAGCTAGGTTCCTGCTCTGACGTCCCTTAGTGAAGGACTATATAGGCTGCTTATCACAGCAACAGGAAAGCAAACCAGGATAGGCATCACATCCCTCATGGGCCTCAGCTGTCCTGTGGGACCTGCCTCTGCTGACATGCTCCGGTGGGTCTCCGCGGAGATGCTCCCTGCTTGGCTACTGAGGAGGCAGAGAATGGCAGTCAGCTCTTCTTCACAGCCATCCAACAACCTGTTTAGGCTGAGACTTCTGCCTTTTCACTAGAAACTGGGAAGCTAAGACTGGAATAGTAAGACCTCTGTCTGGGGCCAGTCTTTGTTCCTCCTCCTCCAGGGGCCGTTTCAGACAGTGCACTAACTCAACTGGTCTGCCGGTGCTGAGTTTACGGTTCAGCTAAAGCCATCCTGGCCGAGGAAGGAAAAGCAGGAGGAAGCTAGGTGAGAGCACACACTCTCTATGCTGTGGCAGTACCGAGGCAATCCTTGCTTTGCAACTGGATCAGTCTGTGTCATAGGCGCCAGCAGGATGCTCCTCCAGGAGTGCTCAACTGTCCAGACTCAACATCTGGTATCTGCTTCCTAACCTGGATGTTTAGGGCTCTCTCCTGACATGCTCTACAGGAGTCCGCCCTTGGTTGGCACCACTCAGAGTTCACACAGCACCCCGTTGGGCTGCAACATGAGCTCTGCGTAATTCAGTGTGTATCATTGCCGCGGCACCTCATGGTGGTGTCCGAGTCAGTGCAGCCAGCACAGCGCGCTCACCACTCTCGTGCTTGGCGAGAACCGATGATGGTCAGCATTTCCTGCTGAGTGTGGCCAGAGCTGCTTCGGGCTCTGCTGGTTACAGAGGTCGACCCTGGTTCTGCTGCCTGACTTTCCTTCATTTGTAACACGGATACCGAACTTCCCTGAGGTGAGTGGTGTGGTAGGGCTTTTTCAGCTGTTGGGAGACCTGGGCTAATCTTGGAGGCATTGCTCTGATCTTGCTTCTAGGATCTCTTGAGACAGTGTATACCTCCACGGGAGCTAATGCTGGTGGTCGATAATTATTCTGTGTGTACGTGTTCGTATGTGTGTGCAGGTCTCTCACTGAGTCTGGAGCTCCCCTATTCAGCTAGGCTGGCTGGCCAGGCCTGGAGCCCCAAGGATCCTTCTGTTTCTACCTCCGCAGTGTTGAGATTACAGGTGTGTGTACCACACTGGGCTTTTTACAGGGGTGCTGGGAATTGAACTCAGGTCCTTGGGCTTGCAAGGTAACTGCTGTACCAGCTGAACCATCTCCCCAGCTGGTGTTTTAAAAATGCCCAAACACTTGGTTCATGAAAGACCTGAACAACTGTCACCAACTTGGTACCTGTTTCCTTTCAGTATTAATTTTATCATCTCATTTACCCATTGATAGGCATATACAGAGACGTCTCTTTTACAAAAGTCAAAATTATGGACAAATCTCAGTGGCAGAGAGGCCTGGAGATGGCAGAGATGATACTGAGATGCTGAGATGCGACTCCTCAGCAGGCAGGGATGGATGTGTCCCAGCCCTGGAGTGAGCTCTGCAGCATTTAAAAGAGTTCAGTGTCAGAACACACTTCACACCTGTTTCCCATGATCTGATGGATGAGATAAGCTCAAAAAGTCTTTTTCTCGATGCTGGGGAATGTTGGCTAAAACCTAACAAATGTAATAAACAATACTCATGAAAAGATAAGGACCCAAGCTGACGGGGAAGTAGAAACCAGGACAGGGAAAGAAAGCACGGCTGGGTTGAGCGGAGGCTGCTGGGAAGCATGGGTCAGCGGGAAGGAGGTCACCCTAGTGTCCACCTAAGGAGCTCCCGCCTTTTCATGGTCAAGCAGAAACAAAGGAATCACGGAGCTCATTAAGTTAGAAGGGGACCCTTCTACAGGAGCACTTGCCCGGCAGGTGTGGCTCCTTGGGTTCAATTCCCAGGACTTCAGGGTTGCACGTACTGGTGGGAGTGGTGCCTGGGAGGAGGACCAGGAATTGAAGGGCAACCTGGGACACATGAGACCTTGTCTCAAAATAGTGGGAGGGGGAGGCTGTGAGATGTCTCAGTGAGTAAAAGCTCTTACGTGCGAACTTGACAACCTGAGTCTGATCCTGTGGCGGAGGGAGAGAACTGACTCCCGAAAGTTGTCCTCTGACCTCCACATCTGTATGATGATACTTGTGTACACACACACACACACACACACACACACACACACACACACACACAGAGCACACTCACACGCAAACACACACAGCTTACTCACATACACATACATGCACACATAGCACACTCATACACTCACACACACAGCTTACTCACATACACACACATGCACACATAGCACACTCTCACACACGTATGCACACAGGCAAACATGCACACTCACACACACCACACAAACACATGAGCACAGGCACACACATGAACAGATACAGACATGTACAGCACCCCCACACCCACATACACACACGAATGCACACGTGAGTGCACACACTGAAAGTAAATAAAAACTAATCACTTCGCTCCTTTGAAGGACAAGTGAAGACGAAGAAACAAATCAATTAAACAGACCAACAACAGGGACAGACCCGGCATTGGCACAAGGACGTCACAGAAAGCCTGTCCACCCCGGCCGGACTCTGAACAGAAGGATCAGTTGCTTATGAGAATTTGTATCTATCTCTCCTCTGAGTGTGGTTGGGGTTTGCAATGACACTAACTGTCCTGAAGCCACTAGCCTAAGACAGTAGGGTACAATCAACCCTGGCTGGCGGTTCTCCAGAGCACTGGGCCAACCAACGAAAATCTGTACAACTTCCGTGACGGCACACAAGGATTTCCAACAGGTGAACCTCGAGGAAGATGTACTCAACATCCCACAGTGCCCATCTGAGTTGAAACATAGACTGGGCAAGTGTCACAACAGAAGATTGAATTTCTAAGAGAAGGGCTGGGGAGATGGCTCAGTGGGCAGAGCATGAGCCGTGCAAGGGTGGGGACCCTGGAAAAGCCGGTGGGTACGCCAATCCGACTATAACAGCAGTGCATGGAAGACAGAGACAGGAGATCCTGGACAAGCTAATTAGACTAGCTGAACTGGTGGGTTCTGGTTAAGTGAAAAACCATGCTTCAATACGTAAGATGGAGAGTCTAGAGAAAGACACCTGATGTCAACCTTTAGCGTCTACTCACCTGTACTCACACATGTGCACTTCCACACACATGAACACACACATGTGCACATACTATACATTCACATGGCAACACAATCCCAAGTGTTACAGGTAATGTTATCAAATGCGATTAAAGAAAAATTAAAAAACATGGGAAAGATTAAACAAACAAACAAAAGATAAGGAAGATTCAAACAGATCAAGAAGGAACATCTAGGAATTAAAGACATAGAGAAGGACACTTGATACACCCTCACTCGTTAGGTTAAAAAGTGAAGCTGACTCAAACTGGGACATTAGTGAAGCCGAGGGAGGGTGGTGAACATGTGGGAATAGAGGTGACATCAGAAGCATGCCTGAGAGAAGCCCGCACAGCAGACGCTCAGAGGGGGCCCTAGGTGGAGAGAAGCAATAACAGGACCAGCTCGGCACTGAAACAGACAGGTTCTACCCTGACTTCTGTTACTATGATAAGGACTATGACCCAAAGCAACCTGGGCAGGAAAGGTTTATTTTAGCTTACAACTCCAAGTCACTCTCCATTGCTGAGGGAAGTCAGGGCAGGAACACAAGGCAGGAACCTGGAGGCAGGAACTGAAGCAGAGGCCGCCGCCGAGTGCTGCTTACTGGCTTGCTCCCCATGACTTGCTTAGCCTGCTTTCTTATAGAACCCTGAACCACCTACCTAGGTGTGGCACCACCCACACTAATCAAGAAAATGCCCCACAGACTTGCCACCGGCCCAATCTAATGGAGGTATTTTCTCAGTCGAGGATCCCTCTTCGCAGATGACTCTAGCTTGTGTCAAGTCAACAAAATCTAACCAGCCTAGAGGGTAACACGAATTTTCTAATTCTAGGAGAAATAGTCGGACAGTCCTGAGAGGAGGAATTAAGAGGAAACTCTCACCTAGACATAACACAGCCTTGTGAGGACACCAGAGACAAAGGGAATACCCAAAGCAGCCAGAAATAGAAGACTGCCTGTGAAGAAATGCCCATCAAGTTGGCCAATACTTGTCAAGGGGAGCCAGAGGGCATCTTTGAAGTCCCATAGAGGTCCCTGTGAAACTGAGTTGGGGATGATGGAAAAAAGGCCTCAGGAAATTTATCATTAACAAAGTGTATGGGAACAGGTAGGTGAGAAATCCAGGTGAAGTAGTGTGTGGGAAGGAGAATTAATTAGTCCAGGGACTCATAGCCCTTGGATGATCACACACAGACAAGTGAAGACTCTCTCACTGAGGACACAGGTTAAAGGGCCAGTTTCCTGCAACCCATTTGTTAATGCTTGTTGGGATTAACAATAACTCTGCCAGGCTGTCAGAGTCCCTTTAGGAAAGTCATTGCCTATGGCTCCATCTCTGTCTTGAGATGTTTTTCTCTGTCACTTTTTCTTTCTTTTATTTTTTAAAGATTTATTTATTTATTATGTACACAGAAGAGGGTGCCAGATCTCATGACAGATGGTTGTGAGCTACCATGTGGGTGCTGGGAATTGAACTTAGGACCTCTGGAAGAATAGTTGGTGCTCTTAACCTCTGAGCCATCTCTCCAGCCCTTCTCTGTCATTTTCAAAGTTTCAGGTCTTACACTGATGTCTTTGGTCCATTTCAAATTGATTTTTGTATAGAGGGAGTGATAGAAACCTAGTTTCTTCAACATGTAGATGTCCAGTTTTCCACACGCCGTTTGGTGAAGAGGCTATCTTTTCTCTAAGGTCTGTTCCAGGCCCCTTGCTTGAAGGTCAGATGGTTGTAGCCACTGTGAAGGTTTATTTCTGGGTCCTTCTATTGTCTGTGTGTCTGTTTTTGTGAGCGCCAGGATGTTTTGGTAACTGTGTCCTGCCTCCAGGTTGTTCTTGCTGCCCAGGATGGCTGCAACTCTCAGGGTATTTTTGTGCTTCCATGGGAATTCTAGGAATGCTTTTCTGGTTCTGTGAAAGATGTCATTGGGATGCTGATGGGGATTTCACTGAATCTTCAGTGATATAGTTATTTTTACAACATTAATTAACCTGATTCATAAGCATGGGGGGCTCTTTTCTATCTTCTAGTGTCTTCTTTAATTTATTTAGTGTTTTATTTATTTATGTTATTTTATTTATTATTTGTGTGTGTGTGTGTGTGTGTGTGTGTGTGTGTGTGTGTGTGTGTGTGTGTGTGTGTACCACAGCAAACATACAGAGGCAGAGAACAGTTTTTGGGGAGTTATTTCTCTCCTTCTGTTGGTTCTGGGGACTGAACTCACTTAACCAGCTGATCCATCTCACTCACCCCTTCATATAGTTCTTGTGAGATTTTGGTAGTTATTGTGAGAGAATCTGTTAGAGAGTAAGGTAGGATCCTCCCCTTTTCATAGTGGCCACGTGATCTCTCTCTCTCTCTCTCTCTCTCTCTCTCTCTCTCTCTCTCTCACACACACACACACACACACACACACAGAGTGACCATGTGTTTGGTCCCTTGATGATCACGTGATCACTCTTTCTCATATGGTTTCACCTTGACTCCATCTGCCATGATGTGCTACGGACAGAAGAGCCTTACCTTAGCTTTGCAGATGTTGGTGTTTCATTCTTGGTCCTTGAAACCGTGGGCTAAATTACATATATTCTCTTTATATTACTCAGCCTCTGACACTTTGTTATAGAATGTTATATGAATGAATGTAGCTTCTCCATAGGATTTCCAGACTTAGCAAATAAAAATATAGGACACTATGAATAAATTTCAGGATAATAACAATTAGTTTAGAATACGTTTCATTCAGTATGAGACATAGGTATGGTAAAATGTGGCCTCTCTATTTGCTGCAGGCAGCTCCATCTTGGATTGTGTGTGTGTGTGTGTGTGTGTGTGTGTGTGTGTGTGTGTGTGTGTGTCCAAGTGCTTATGGATGGAAGATGGACAATGCACGCCGACTTTTATCAAAAGCCTTCTTGGCATCTGTTGGGATGATCACATGGTTTTCATCCCTTTCCTGACTGACATGATTTATACTCACTGACTTCCTGTGCTGCGTTCCTGGCATAAGCTCACGTGGTGATGGTGAAGGTTTTCTCTGCAGACCTCTGCTCTAGCTGTGCACAGAGGAATTTGGTATGCAAGTTGTAAGAGAAATCTGGAGGAAAGATTGTGCTAGGTTCTAAAATGAGCTGTCCCCATTTCATTGTTAATTAGTCTTTAAATTGTTTTTATTATTACTATTTTCTCACTAGGTATTGTGAGACGTTCTTTAGCACTGTTATTGTGTGCTCTTGCATAGCTTGAAGAACTTCGCCAACAAGACAAGGCACCCTTTGGGGGGGGGCAGAGTTCTTCCTTTGGGGTTCCATCCAGATCCAGACGCCCCAGGGGACCGACTCCTTTCCTTGGGTTCCCATCCCACTGGTGCAGGACACTTTCTCCGCCACTGTTCCTTCCTCGTGGCTCCCTGTGGAGGAGATGGCTTCTGCTGAGTAGGGGTGACATCCCCTTTTTCCTATTGAGTAGGGGTGACATCCTATTCTTCCACCTCAAAACTCCAGGGGTGTGGTCCTTCTCTCTCTTCAGGCAAGGACCGGGAGAGTATCTGAGTGACAGACCCCTCGGTGTGCTGAAGATTGGCTTTGGTGGGCCATAGGTGGAGAGGGTGTTGGAAGCCCTTTGGGCCACATAATCTGACTGGTGAGTCAGTATTGAGACTAGGTCATGTGTTCTCTCTCTCTCTCCATCCACTAACCCCCCCTCCATCCACCTCCTCTCTCTGCTCTCTCTTTTGATTGTGCTAAACTCAGGAGGAAGACAGTGGTGTGTACATTAAGCCCCGAATCTTCGCACTGATCGGCAGCTCACATAACCAGCATCAGCATCTTGTCGCCAGGAAACCCTTCTGTTCTGAGATTCTCTTCTCCACATCCAGTCATATGAGGCTGTTAAAACACTTGTTTATGTTTTAAAATTATACCCCCTTGGCAAATCCCCGTGGTGTGCATTAGTTGTTTCTGTATTTCTGACTAATTGAGCTTCTCAGTGGTTTGCCTTTTTACAGAAGAAGCTCAGAGACTTATCGTGGATCTTATTCATTTGCTGCATCTTCTTTTCCATCTTAATTGTTCTTTTAATGTTTTATGTGTTTTCCTTATGGGTATGTGATGTTTGTATCTAGATCCTTGACTTGAAG
Organism: Peromyscus maniculatus bairdii; assembly: GCF_049852395.1. NCBI lineage: Eukaryota > Metazoa > Chordata > Mammalia > Rodentia > Cricetidae > Peromyscus > Peromyscus maniculatus. Next base: position 9,725,124 of record NC_134864.1, read on the forward strand.
GCCCCTGTATTCACCCACATGTTAACGTTCGGATATCTCCCTAGTGCTGATCAGGAAGTATTTGAGTCCTATGATGATGAGCAGACAGTGCACAGCACTGTTTGGAACGCAGTCTGCACTGTGTAGATGATGGCTATGAAGGGGTGTGACACCAGGGTGCTGTGGATTGGATTGAGTTCCTCGAGGGCTTGTGGAAGGCTGGTCCCCAGGGCAGCACTCCTGGGATATGGAACCTGTAAGACATGGGCCTGATGTCCCAGCTGGTCCCCAGGGTGGCTCTGCTGGAAGGTGGTGGAAGCTGAAGAATGTGGGACCCACTGGGAGGAGGTGAAGCCATTGAGACATGCCTTCAAAGGAGAGTGTGGAGTGCTTCCTTTGCTTCCTGGCCACAAGGTGGTCAGCCTTGCTTTGAGCTACACTATAGACCCCAAAGCAATGTGATCACAGGCCCATGGGCAATGCAAAGGACAGGCAGAGTGAGTTTTGAGCTGTTCTCTGGAGTCTTCATACACTCAGATATGTAGTATTGTATGTTGGTAATAATTTTTCGTAGTTTGGATATTTTCTATTTTAAATTTTAATTTATTGTTTTATATTAATTCTATAAAACAATGGGTTTCATTTTGATGTTTTCATACATACATATGGGCTGTGATCATATCCAGTTCTGTTACCCCCTCTTTTTTCCCTTACCTCCTAACAATACCCTCCCCCTCTCTCCCTGTGTATATACATAACATGCATCTAGATTCCACACACGAGAAAGTATTTGTCTGGCCATTGTTACGATTCCTCAGGAATTTAAAACTAGAACTACCACATGATCCACACTGAACGTGCCCCCGAAGACACATGGAGTGGAGATCCCGTGCTTGTAGCAGTGTTGAGGCCTCACAACCACCGAGTCATGGAATTGTTATGTGCCCATCAAAAGCAGGGACAGCTATTTTACAGGAATATAGAAACCCATTAGTCGATTTGACTTTAGTAAGAAATGTAAACAACTTCACGTCTTCCCTAAAACATACACACTGAGTTAGACAATAAAACTAATGACGTTTTTGTACCCGCCTGTAACAGACACACGGGGGTGGCGTGCTGTCCTTCAGACGCTGTTTCTTACCTTTCCCCTGTCGACATTTTACGCACCAGTCTTACATTACGTTTGTGAATGCAGACACTGTGGACTCTAATTTTTATTTCTCATATTTCCCTTGTGTGGATTTTAATATCTGGCTATATTATTGTTCTAAAGCAAGAACAGATGGAATTCAAAGACAGAAAATGTGTTATTTTCAGAAAGCAGTAAACATTTCGTGACTGACACGATCGTCGTAAATCTCTCCCGGTCGTCCGTGGTGGTGCGCTCGGCCCCTGCCTTCTCCATAATTGCATCCCCTTTGCATTCCTGCTATTAATTTTGAATTTTGTCCTTTTCTCCTCACTAGACACTCAGGTTTATTTTGTGAGTCCACTTTTATTTGTCATTTTTATTGTATGTTTGTCTTCTCAATGCTTTTGTGTGTAACCTTTCTCCTAACTGTCTTTGAATTGATTCCAATTTATTCTATTTTTAAAGAAATCTGACCTCTGTTGGCTAACTTGTTCATTAATTTCCAATCTGTCATTTCTATAAATTCCTAGAGAACCATTTTGACTGCCTCCCAGCTAATGGTATTTTATCACTGTTTAAAGTATTTCTGTTCCCAGTATGATTTATTCTTTGACACGACTATTTTCAAATATATTTTTCTTAATGGGTGGGCCTTCATGAACATAGCCAACTCTCATTCAGTTTCATTATGTGTCAATAATACAGCCTACATAATAACGTTCCTTGAAACTGGTTGAAGCTTGCTTTATAGCCTAAGAGGAAAGCTCACAGATTCAGACACAAGGTTCCCTCATGTGCATGATGTGAGTTTGGTTCTCAGCACCCTTATGGGGTGGCTTATAACTGCCTGGAACTCCAGCTCACACTAGAGGTGATCTGACATGCATTTTGGCCTCTATGTATGTGTGAATGTTCACATGTGTGAGTGTGTGCACAGTATGATATAATTATATATATAATGTGAATCATTTGACCTCAAGAATGAAGAGATTCAAGCCATCCAATGCTCTCAAGGGTCATACCATGACCCTCCCATCCAGGGCCTCAGCTGGGTTCCCAACTCAAAGGATGCTTGAGTGAAATAACAAGAGTGGTGGATGACAGATGGGGGGTGCAGGAGAATGTTCCAGGCTTGAGGATGACAGAATACTCTCCCCACAGAAGGCTAGGGAAAGGCTGTGGAGGGAACAAGGACAAGGACAATCACATCATATATATAATTACAAATATATATATATATACACACACACACACACACACACACACACACACACACACACACACACACATATATCTGAAGAACACACACATACACACACACACTGTTGCAGGCTGATGTCTGTGTGAGTCTTTGCTAGTTAACGTTCTGGTTCTTTGTTTTCATCTAATTTTGGGGAGCGGGTTGCATATTAATTAATTTGGTGACTTCCAAACTGCTGTGGATCTGTCCAATCTTAGTTTGTGTAATAAGGTCGTTTCATTAGACTTGTCTGTTATTATCCTGTTGTGACAATTTCTATCCACAAAGACACTTACAGTCTCATTGGCTTTGTTGGCCTCATGGTTCTACATGTCCACCTTTGATGTCCTTGTCCTTGTCCCCTCCACAGCCTTTCCCTAGCCTTCTGTGGGGAGAGTATTCTGTCATCCTCAAGCCTGGAACATTCTCCTGTACCCCCCATCTGTCATCCACCACTCTTGTTATTTCACTCAAGCATCCTTTGAGTTGGGAACCCAGCTGAGGCCCTGGATGGGAGGGTCATGGTATGACCCTTGAGAGCATTGGATGGCTTGAATCTCTTCATTCTCGAGGTCAGTTGATTCACATCTGCCTTCCCTATTAGATTGGCCAATGCCTAAAAGGCTTGAGGAGATTTGAACTTTAGAGACAATCATGGCTGTTAAGAGGAAGACAGAGGCCAGGGAGGGAATGCAGGACTTCAGGGTCCAATTAGGAGGGCTCTCTTCATCAGGAGAGAGCTACTGACGGCTGGAGCTGGGAGAGCTATGAGTAGACTGAAAAGCACTAGAGCAGTGGGTGAAACTCTCTGTTCTGGTTGAGGGCCAGTGTACTCTGTGCATGTGCGCATGATCAATGGAGGCCGCCGAAGACTGAGCATGAGCCAAGTGTCTGCATTGGACAGTCATGGAGGCTTGACAGAGCACTGTGAGGGCCATGTCCTGGTTCATGAGTGGACACAGGAGGTGGAGTGGGGAAGCATTGGGAGTGCTGAGCCTGGGAGGGTTGGGGTAGGTTTTTGCATGATGGGTTACTGTGAAGCTGGACCGGATCCCTCTGTGCTCAAGGGCCTAGGTCTGGTCCAGGTCCTAGGGGTGTGTGCTCCTTTATTCACACACATTTCTAAAGCTGTTTTTCAGAGCTAGTCTGGATGGTGCCTGGAGAGGCTCAGAATAAGAGGGTGCTGGAGGGTGTGAGATCAATAAAGACCACCCTTGGGACACCAGTAAGGGGGAGACTTGGGGTGTGTGAAACCCCCAGATGCTCTGAGTGAAGGCTTCAGGTTCAGCTCAGGTGAGGTTCTGGGATCCCTGGTTGGAAGCTGCCAGCCCAGGTAGCTGGGGCAGCTCAGGCAAGTGTGGCACTTTGTGGGGCACCCCATGTGTCTGGAGGCTCATCTAGCTCTTTCTGGTCAGTCCTGAGTTGGAAGTGGGACAAAGTGGGGACAGCTGCCTGTCAATGAACCCACCTGACACTCTGAGCTACAGCACAGACTAGCCTGTTGTCCTGTGTAGTTCTTCCCTCAGCGAATGACCATCATCTGTTTGAGCATGGGAAAGGCCATGTTTGCATCACATGAACAGATTTGCCCCTAGGAAGGGTGCCGATGGAGAGCACACACCCAGGCCTTTGGCTTGCCCTGCCTCCCTTCTGCCCTGCCACCCTGTGCAAGAAGCAGGGAAGTGTTCCCACCCATCCACAGAGAAGGGAGTTGAGAACCAGAGGACACTGAATGTACTGAAATGACCCAGGATTGGAGAGGCCCTCAGCAGGCTGAGTTTCCTCTCTTCTTAGGCTCCACAAGCAGAAATTCCTGCTGTTGCAGAATATTTGCAAACACTATAAAGGTGTGTCTCTGCCTAAGGTGCCTTCTGATTGGTTTAATAAAGAGCCGAATGATCAATAGCTAGGCAGGAAGATGTTAGGTGGGATTTCTGGAAGAGGAGAATAAGTCTAGGTGTGCAGGAGATGCCAGGGAGATGCTGAATGAACTCTTCAGAGTGAGTTCATTGTCCTGAGGTAGGACGATGGTGCAGAGTAGAGGTAATGGAGCCACGGGGCAGAATGTAGATTAATAAAAACAGTAAAAACAAAAATTAAAATTAATAAAAAGGTTAATTTAAGTTAGAAGAGCTCATGAGATAAGCCTAAGCTAATGGCTAAGCTTTCATAATTAATAAGTCTCCATGTCGTTATTTGCAGGCTGGTGGTCCCTATGAGAAAGTCCTAATACATCCTGCTCACGTGCTTTCCAGGGACCAGAATGATAAACGCTGCTTGGGGACAGGTGACCTGAGTAGACAGATAGCCAGGACTGGTATGCAGGTGTGTGATGAATGGAAGAAGTTTGATCTGGTCTTCCCATGTGTTCAGCTTGCTCCAGATGCCTGGCCTTGTACTGTGCTTTTGTGTCCATATAATTGGCCTATGCTACCGAAAGCCAGAAGGGTACTTTCTAGCGAATCCTAGGCATGTTCACCATGTGGTAAAATATGCTTAAGATTATTTCACACAGCAGTAGAGAAAAAAAGATCTGTGTATCCAAGACTTGTTGTTTCTAGAAGCTTCTTTGCCTTATTAAAATCAAAAGCATGTGCAGCTCACTTGCTCCTGAAAGTCCCCAGTGTTAGCGTCTCCACTGGGCTTCACAGCAGGCACAGTGAAACATTTCCTCACATGTGAGGAAGATCATGATGACACAGAGAGCATGCTCCCACACCAAACATGCATCTCTTATTGAGATGTGAAGATGCAGCTGGGCAGTGGTGGTGCACACCTTTAATCCCAGCACTTGGGAGGCAGGGGCAGGCGGATCTCTGAGTTTGAGGCCAGCCTGGTCTTCAGAGTGAGTTCCAGCGCAGTCAGGGCTACCTTACCTCAGAAAACCAAAAATGAAAAAGGAATGTGCAGATAAATGTGATTGTAAAATCCCCAGCTGCACTGACCGATACCAGAGCAACTCACTGGGTACATGCATTGGAGTACGTGTCTGTATGTGCATGGCATATGTATGTGGTGTGTGTGCACAGGTGTCTGTGCATGTAGAGGCCAGAGATGGACATTGGGTATCTGCATCTATCTCTCTCCATCTTTATTTTTTTTTTAGTTTTTATATTTTAAGTTTATTTTTATATATTTTGATTAAATATATAAATTCTCTGAGAATTTCACATTTATTTTGATCATATTAATCTCTTCTAGACCTTGCCCATTCCATACCCACTCAACTTTGTGTCCTCACTGAAAACAAACAAAAACCATTGAGTCCAACTTGGGCCATCGATAAACTCTTGGCTGTGTGGCCCTGCTGACATCAGTTATCAATACTCTCGGCTGTGTGGCCCTGCTGACATCAGTTATCAATAGCTCCTCAGTTGGGGATGGGACTTGGAGCCTACCTTCCCATCTATGCTGGCATCTGCCTGGCTTCACTTTGTTCCCTGTTCAACCATCACAATGGCGGTGAGTTTACATGTCCAGCTGCCCTTGTGTGTCTGGAAAACTCAGCTTTGACGTTAGTCATCACCTCCGGCGGCTCTTACGACCTCTCTGCCTCCTCTTCCTGAGCCTTAGGAGGAGGGGCTGTGATGTGGCCCTCTTTCAGGACTGAACACCTTGCAGTCTCTCTCTATCCTGTTCTGTGTGGCAGGGTCTTCCACCGACTCAGGAGCCTGGCTTTTATTGAGCGCTGGGGATCTGAACTCACATGCTCACACTAATGCATCAAGCACTCTAACTAGCCCCCAGCCCATGTAATGTAGGTTTCATTAATGCAGAGCCCCATGCATGCATTCACACTCCATCTCCAGCTGCTTTCTCACGGTGGCAGCAGAATTGAACAGTAGACACAGACCATGTCTGATGATTAGTTTGACATCACAGATGGATGGGGCCACAGGGTGCCCACCTGGCTAGTTAGGTCTTCTTTCCTATTGTGTCTGTGGGTGTTTCTGGAAAGGTGAGCGTTTCAGTGGGCAGACTTCATGGGGCATCATACCATTCTGAAAGGCCTGGAGGGAAGGAAAAGCCGTGGCAAGGCTGGCTGGTGTCTGCCTAACGGGACACACAGTCAGCCCAGCACTTGTGGCTCCTAGGACTTCAGTCTTGGTCTGGAATTTATATACTGGCTCTTTGCTTCTTAGGCCAACAGAGGGGCATCATGGGACTTCTAGTCACCCAGGATGGTGGAGACCAAGTCTGTCGTGTGCACCGGCATACTGTGACATGTAAAGCTCTTCACGGAAATCCTCCCTTCACTCCACACCCAGCATGCCGCTGTGGTTGCTCCCAGCCCAGGAAACACAGCTGGAGGTGAGGAGGGTGGCAGGAATAAACTCTCAGCGCCGTAGAAAACGAACACCGAGTACCCAGTAGAGCTGAGCCGCTGCGGAGCCGCTGCACCGGGGTTTATCCGGCTAGGTTTTTCCACATGCACGTGCTGGTGATTAAGGAAGGAAGTGTTTGAAGAGGAGGCGGTTTCCATAAACAGTTGCCTTGATGAGCTGGGGACAGCGCAAGTCCGGGGACAGCGTCCTGGAACCCTCTTTAATCTGTCTTGTGATCTCATTTCCACATGGACCGAAAACTGTGTTCATGTGACCTTTGAGAGAACGGGGTGTGGAGCCCGAAGATATCGGTTTCCATGCAGGAAACGGAACAGCCTCGGGGCTGTAGATGGTGTCTGTTGTCCATTCTGTGCTGTAGACTCTTCAGAGAGTAGAGCTCTGATGCCCCCCTGCTTCTAGAAGCGGGCACTGTGGTTCATTGGGACCACACCTTCCGACTGCCCCACGAAAACATGGCGGAATTACAGTAAGGAATCTCCAGACGTAAAATTCCCCTGCCGTGATGTCACCCAGAGCTCCTGCAGAAGCAGTGATCCACTATCATCAGCTGAGTGAGTGGCTGTGGCTAACATTTGGGACTCACAGCTAAAGATTTTTCTGGAAACAGCACCTCCCCCATGGAGGGGGGGGGTGGGGGAGCTGGGTGGAGGAGAGATGACCTACAGATAGTTTGCTTGTGCTAGTGACACACAGTGTCTCGGGATCTGCTTGTGTTTAGCAGAGCATCCATGGCAAATAAACTTATTTGTGAATCACCCATGGCAGATGCCTTCAGCTGTGCAGTTTGTAAACATCGTCAGCTCCCAGCACTTCTCTGGCCTCCAGGGCAGCTGTGCTGAGTGGTGTGGCTATCAGTGTTGCTCATCTCACAGTCCAGAGGCCCTGGGTATCTGGAATGCAGAGGGCTTTGGTGATTGTGAAGTGACTCAGTCCAGCAAGGCTCTACTCCTTATGACTTATTGACCAGGAGGGTCAGCAAACCTGCCCCAACCTTTCTACAGGGTGGAGCGTGTGCAGATCAACAGCACACTGCCGCAGGATTGAGAGAAGCTTTTAAAACAAGACACAGACTTGAGCAGAGAAATCTCCACAGTAAGACACAGTAAGAGAGGCGATGAGACCATGTCTTTGCTCTCACTGTGGCCTGGGGGAGCTAATAATTCCCACCCTTCAGTGTTATCTGCAGAGTGAATGTGCAGCATGCTACTGCTTTGAATACTGTGATGGCGGGAAAGCTGGCTCATTCACCCAGTCCCTAAGGCATGCGCCCTGGGCTGGCTTCTGAATCCTTCTCCAGCTGCTCGGTTTCCTTAGATAGGTAACCCTTGAGCCCAGGAAAGGCAGTTACCCAGCATACCACAGGCCACATTCTCTTCTTTGGGGGAGTTGATTTAAGGGGTGGAGCTGAGCATGACTGAGACTATGGGAGGAGTAAGGTGAACCCACAGAGGTATTGGAGACTCATGCTGTTTTGACATGAGCTACGCTGGATGACTGGTTAAGACCCTTCAGGGCCTGAACACGTGCCACTGGCCTTCCAGTTCTCCTTTGAGCTGGTGTCTAATGACTTGGAAGTCACCCTAGTCGGGAGCTCTTAGCGGTGTTTGTAGGCATGGATTGCAAAGCTGCTAGAATGCTGGTTGGTTTTCAGGCATGGCGTGCATCATGGCGCAGCCACTCGCTGCCTTGTTACAGAGGAGCCTATTCAGGTGTGTAGGGGGCCCTGCCACAGACCAGTGAGTTACAGAGCCAGAGTTTAACCAGCCCAGGGAGTGCTCCAGCTTGTTTGATGACTTACCTGCAGTGGGGGCCCTGGGTCCCAACCTCAGAAGACTTCCTTGGCACTGGCCACACCGTGGACACCATGCCTTTCCATGGGAAGTGGTGGTGCCAGGGGATGCGTGTCAGCAGAAGGGCTGAGTTGACTCCTGGAGATACGGGCGTGAGATTTGACAGGCTCCTCCAATCCCAGCCTATAACGGTGAGAGCCCTATGTGCTCAGCCAGAGAACAGCCCCACGTGGCCAGGGTAGTACTCCTTGATAAAGAGTGGGAATCAAGAGTTTCCTTATTACATAGGATTCCAGGACCCTTTCCAGTAGGGCCTGGGGGAGAAGTCCTTCCTCTCACTTGTAGTAGAGACAGTGTCCCAACTGCCAGAGATTCCCAACTTCTCTGTGGGTGTAGAGGGCAAGAGTGAGGAGGACATTGATTATCTGGCATGTGTACTATGTGCCTTGTGTATTGTCCCGTGTGTAGGGCATGTGTAGCGTGTGGTGTAGCATGTGGTATATGGTTACATACATGTGTGTAGGTGGTGTGTTTCTGATGCATATTATTTGTGTTTCGTGTGTGTAGCATGAGGTGTGTATATGTAGGTTTCTGGTATGGGCGTTATATGCATACATGTGTGGTCTATTTGTGGCATATGTAATTTGTGTGTGTGTGTGTGTGTGTGTGTGTGTGTGTGTGTGTGTGTGTGTGTGTAGTGTTTGTGTGGGTTTGTGGTTGACTGTGTGAGGACTGTGCATGACTTGCACATGGTGCTGGTATAGTTTGCGTGGTGTGCAGCATGTGCTGTGAACGTGTGGGTTTGTGCTGTCCTGTCCTGTGTGTGGTGTGTATGTAGGGACTCCATTCCATGGAGACCCTGCAGCCGGACAACAGCTGTCCTTGCTGTGCTGAGAGGCATGGGTGCTCGGCTCCCAACTATGGCATTCTACATGCAGGGTTCCCCCCGCAGCGTAACACAAAGACAAGCTGCCATCTGTTTGTCCAGGGAGAAGTCTGGCTGGTTCCTAGTCTAGGTGTTCCAGGTTCTGCCTCCTCACGTGATGCTGACACACTTGGCCTCTCCCAGATCAGCCAGTTCGCCCTCCTTAGCTTCTGTCCACACAGATTCTCCTTATTCCTGTAAACATTCACATACATGCCACTCAATCATCATTTCAGATGTTGGCAAAGCCTAATATCTCTTGTTGCTCAGGCCGCATACTCCCCATACTCCCGTTACCTGGTCCCTCAGGGAGTCTGCTTGTTTGACCCGAGGAGGTCTCCTGGTTCTCCAGCTCTCTAACGACTCTGCCTCAGATTCCCCTGCTCTGAATTTACACCTCTGTTCATAGAAAACATAGCGTAAAATGCAGGTGCATCTCGGTCCGAGCTGTTCAGGGGAGGGTGAGAACCATACCAGATTCTCTGCTCCATCCTCTGGCTCTGACCTGCCACTGCCCTTGGGAATTTGGATGCCACAGCAACCAGGACTCCAGTGAGGTCACCACCACCTCCTCTGACCTCAGCAGGCCCTGGGCTCCTCCTCCCCTCTCTCCTGTCAGTCTCCAGGCCTCATGAGCCCACTGCCTCAGTATCCTGAGACGGGTCCATCCTTTCAGATCGACCAGGGCTCAAATTCCTTCTTGTGGATTTCATGGACTGGCTTACAAAGAACTCCCAAGGACAGGCCTGACTGCCCTTGACTGTGAGACAAACTGTAATCATTTAAAATTCAGGGAAGCTCTTCAGACATCTCCTTCTGGGCCGCCCTGTAACTGAAGCATCAGAATTTGTGTTGTGGTGAACCAGGAAAGAAACTCCAAGGGGGCGGTGGCTGTGAGTAGAGGTGAGGTAGCCCCGGTCACCTCTGTACCGAGGGTCACAGTTCTTGATTTGTTCCATCTCCTCCCACCGGGGACTGTACTGAGTGCGGTGTGTACGCATGGATGTGTCTATCTCTTGGGATATAGACAGGGCATATTTTAAAGATAGAACACTACAGCAGAAGTGACTCACCCAGCTGCCTTTTCATGTTGATTGATTTGCTGTGGCTGGAAAGCACATGTATGGAGATGGCATGTGTTGGAGGCAGGCTGAGGGCAGGCATGGTGGGAAGACCTGGGCATGGATGAACAGGGAGGATTGGCCGTGTCACTGGAGTCACATGGGATGAGGGGCCTGATGGGATGATAATCTTGGGTAACACACAGGCCTGGTTTCTCCTGCCTCTGTAGACACTCAGGGCAACGTGCCTCTTGTGGGCTGCCTTCTATCCTGGACATGTAGTTCTGCTATGGTCCTGCCACAGAGATGGTTGGAGTTTTGGTCAACCTCCAGTGCTTGAACAGTATGGGGTTTGCAGAGTGGGACCTTTTGGAAGTGGAAGATGGCCTATTGCGAACTGGACATGAGCTTGGTAGAAATTACTCCTTCTACTACCCTTCTGGTTCCCCCCAGCTATAGTTCTAACCTGGAAAGCATCAACATAATTCTTGAATAAAGCTTTCTTGGGGGGGGGCACAAATAGAAAACTCTGATGTAGAAATTGAAATTTCACACTCCAAAGGGCCAGGATGGCTGCAGAGGTCGGCAGGCAGCCTGCTCCCCCACCCCCTAGTGAGTCAGAGGCAACGTCGCCCCTGTGTGCGTCAGAGGCTCATAGGCTAGGAAGGTGTGTCTGACATCTGTGTCTCCTGCACCCCTTGAACACATTCAAGTCTTTCAGCCGGGGGGCATGTCCCACTCATCTGGCGAATGCATCATCCGCCCAGTGCAATTTGCTTTCTAAACAGATGTGGGGGTGGGTGGGGGTGGGGTGGGGTGGGCGGGGCTGGGGGAAGTGCAGCCAACAGTCCCTAGAAGTTGCTGGAAGACTCTTTACGAGGCTTTCAACTGGGGGTTAGGGAAGTTCACAGAACTCACTTTAATTGAAACACACCTAATTTGGGCGCTCGAGTTAGGTATCCAAAAACGAGTTCTGTCCTCATCCAGAAAAAGAGTTTCTGTTTCCGATCTGCTTGTGAGGGAGCGTTTCTCGGTCTGCTTTTCTAAAATGGCCAAGTAGAAAGGCATTGTGGCTGATAAGGGCCACAGGCCCACAGGCCCCTCTGTGGACTCAGAACCTCACCCACACGTGTGGACCCACCGCCACGTTCTGTCTTCATTCCCGTGCTGATTCCTACACGGGGATTTGTGTCTTGCTTGGAGTTGTGTAAATGCAGCCATGGCGTGTAGGTGGCCGAGGGGTCGCAGAAGCGTGGACATCAGTCTGCCAATGGACTCACTTCTTAGGTCATTCATGCTCTATGTGTGTAAACAATCTTCCCTCCCTCGGACAAGCCACAAGGATCTCAGAGGAATGTTTAAGTCACTATATCATTGCTGTTGCCTTTAGGAATTCCCCCCACTAGCCTTGTTTGCCCGTAAAGCACGGCTGTGAGTCACCCCTCTTGGAGCTCTGTTACTGTTATTGTCAAGACAGATGTAACCAAAGAAGGGTGACCTGAATGTTGCCCTTAGTAAGAGCTGTACCTGTTTAGATCCTTCTAGAAGAAAAGAGCCACCACGTTGTGACATGCTCCCTTGACGGTTGGGTAGGCAGACCCATGGAAGACCAGGGACTTCCTGAGGACCCTTAGGCCTAGGGACAAGAGATGACTACATCAAGCTTAAGCCCAGGTTGTACCGGATGTGAGATGGGGCTAGGGGAATGGATGGGGATAATGGGGTTGTGATCGCTGATTACTCAGGCAGATGCTGATGAGGGAGAGCATAGCCTCACTGCATGACAGTCTTGTCATAGTCTTGTCATAGGCCTGTACCCACCCCACCCCACCCCACCCCCCGACAGAGACTGTCTCTGTGTGGCCGCTCTCTCCCGTTCACTGTCATATGACTCATGCTGTTCATATTTAAAAGGATGTTGCCTAAGTCCCTGCCACTATGGAGATAAGGCACGGACACAAACATGACGGCAGCCGCAGGCTACCTGTACCAAGAGACTGGCCATCACAGGGGCAAGGAGTTTGGGACCAAGGTGGGAAGCTTACAGGCAGTAAAGACAGCTAGCTCATCACACAGGTCCCGGGTGCAGAGAGCAGGCGAAGGGGACTCAGGGTGTTGGAGGGTCACAATGCAGTTTGAGAGCCACATGTCACCAGCGGCTTAGAGGCCTACAAAGGACCCTGGAGGGCTACGTGCAGGAACAGCCAGAAGGTTCCTGGATAGTAAGAACAAGAATTAGGACAAGAAGATGGACTTGCCTGGAGCTGAGTAACATGGGTGGTCAGACCTGGAGACTGGTGGACAGAGGCTCTTTCTACCCAGTGGGAGGCCCCAGGGCCCTCCGCAAAACCAAGTGGAGACCGGGAATAGGTGTTTTGAAGAGGAGAGTGTTCACATCTTACCATCTTCCTGGTGACAGCTGAGGAACAGAGACGTCCCCGAGGCTGGGTGGGGTGGGAGTGGAAGGTGAGGCAGGGGTGACTCTGGAAAGGTCTGTGGCTTGGTCACAGCAGACATCAGAGGAGACTGGGATGGAAACACGTTCCTGCTGGAAAACTCGTCCCTCTGGAGGCTGAGTTGCTGGGGAGCAGCTTACCTCTGCTCAGAGTCTGGAGGTGCTCGTGGGCTGGGGAAGCTGGGGGACAGGCTGTCAGCAAACTGTGCTTTCGCTTGTTTGTCCAGAGCCTTTTAGATGGACCAACACATGTATGTGAGGAGGGTCCTCATCTCAGAACTCAGCCTGCTTGCCACCTGAATCCCGTGGGTCCCTGAGTGTCTTCTATAGTTTAGGCTCTGGGTGGCACAGTATCTCTAGAGACCCTTTGATGTCTGACTTCACCCTGCCACACGGGTGTCTAACAAAAGCAAGCCACCAGGCCAGGGCCTTACATATCTCTCACAGTGTTTCCAAACGTGAGGAAGACGACTAACAGAAAATAAATGAAAAGGCCACCCCACAGGGCCTTGTGTGCAATTTGCAACCCTCAAAGTCCTCTTTCATGAATAAAACCACACACAGGTGTTCTCTGACCTGTGAGGCGGTGGGCCTGCTGTTATCCCAGGCACAGCAAAGGCGAGGCTCTACCAGGATTAGCCAGGGTGTGAGCGGCACGAGAGGGCAGGCTGGCTCAGAACCAAGTTGGTGCTGGGGTTACTCTTTGGTGATGGTACAGGTCTGCTTGGCCTGCGGGAAATGGGTGCAGAGGCCCCACAGTCTTCCAGCAAAGACCTTGGGAGCTGCTTCAAGCCATTTGTCCTGACAATTGTCATTTGCACATCCAGCAGTTGCGTGTGGATGTAAATGGATATGACTACGACCAGTGCTTGACTGAGAGAGAGGCTGAATGAGCTGCAGCTGGTGCTGGCACAGCTGCCTGTGAAAGGCCTCCGCCTTCAGAGGGCTGACCTCCCACAGAAGAGGAGCAGCCGTGAAACTTGGGGTGACAGCATTACTCTAGGGGGCGACGGGATGGTGCTTTCTCCTGCAGTGGCTTGTGTGTGGTAGGTACTGCCGTGCGTCACATCTGCTGAGCCAAGGCTGGCTCGTTAGGAGTTCCCAGATCTACCAGGTGACACTTGACACATGTCGGGGTCCGTGTCTTGGTTCTGTTTCTTGGTAGAACTCTCTACTGCCGGGAGTGGGACAGGGGGCAGGGATTGGGATGTGCCATCTGGTAGGTACCAGGATGGAGTCAGGAGCACCTGTGCTCTGTGTTGCTTCCACCTTGGGTGGACACATGTACACCCGAGAAATGGAGATTCCCATCAAAAGGCCCAGGAGTCATCTATCAGGAGACACGGAGGCGTGGATCCATCAGCACCTGCCTCTGAGGGCTGCCCTTGGGTGGTAGAGCATGCCACCCAGCAGCGTTAGCAGGCTGATTGCCACATCTGGTACGTATCCATGTGAGACACAGAACTCTGCGTCTCAAAGCTGAGGAAAGCATCCAGCCATGCACATTACAGACAGCCCACAGACAACTGGCTTTGGTGGGTTGAGGAGCTGAGCAGACCAAGTGCTGTCTTAGAGAGGGGCCAGGAAAAGTGGGGGTGGGGGGCAAACTGAGTGGCCTAGCTGCAAATGCAGGAAAAGTTACAGTCCTGACCCCAGAAGCTGGAAAAGGTCTTGGCTCTTAGGAGAGAAACCATGAGTGTGCCAGGAGCCCCGCCGCTCTCCCCTCTGAGGTTCAGATTCCCACACTTGATCTCACTTGAGGTAGACTTTCTTATTCTCTAGTTGATGAGATGCCATGGGCCAGAGGCCACTGAGAATAAAAATGGCCAGGAGACTCACCCCAGTGACACCTCCCAGCTCAGGTCTGTGTGCTCACGTTCACAGCATTTCAACTGTTTTTATTTGCTTGTCTAGTTTTGAGACAGTGTCTTGCTATGCAGCCTAGGCTAGTCTTAAACTTACTATGTAGCCTAAGGTGACCTCAAACTCTGGGTAAATCCTCCTGTCCTAGCCTATAGACTGTTCAAGTCCTAGGCATGAGATGTGACCCGTGGCTCAGTTCTGTTTACAGTGAGATTTCTTGGTCCACCTCCACCTCAAGGCATCTGTCTATGAAGGGTCATCTTAGCCAAAATTTATAAGGGACCAGAAAACTTTTCTTGTCAGATGCTGAAAACCTTTGTGAAATTGGAGAGAACATTCAGCACATTTTATTTTATTTTATTTTATTTTATTTTTTTGTCATGGGCTTGGTGGGAGAAGAAAATCACCAAGAATTAAAAGTATCTGGGATTTTCATGGAAGAAATGGAAACTTTGGTACACCTAACTGGTGCCTGCTTTCCCTGGCTACTGTGTAGCACTTTGGAAATGTTCCTCCTCTGTTCTAGCTCCCTCAGGACTCCTGATTGTCAAACTTTCAGTGAGTTTCTTTGAAAATTATGACAGAGAAGTCAACTTAGAGTCTAAAATTTTAAATGTCCTGACAGTGGGGATAGGGGACAGGGCACACACATAGAAGTCAGAGGACACCACGTGGGTGTAATGAGTCTTTTTCTGTCCTGCCAATCAGCTCCCAAATAATGACATGGAGGCTTCTTGTTAGTTACGAAAGCCCAGCCTTAGCTTAGGAGTGTCCCACTAGCTCTTATAACTTAAATTAACCTGCTTTTATTAATCTATGTTTTACCACATGGCTTTTTACCTCTCTTTCATCTTGCACCCCCTGTTTCCTCCCCATGTCTCCTGGCATCTCCTCTGCACCTTGATTATCTCCTCCTACTTCCTCTCTCTGCCTGGAAGTCCCGCCTATACCTCCTGCCTGGCTATTGGCTGTTCAGCCCTTTATTAAACCAATCACAGCAATATATCTCCACACAGTGTACAGATACCCACAACACATGGGACCTGGGCTCAAACTCATACTGTTAGGCTTGGTGACAAGCCCCTTTGCCCACTAAGCTATCTTGCCATGCCTAAACTTAAATACTTAAAAAATATTTTATTTATTTTATGTGTATGAGGTTTTGCCTGCATATATGTTTATGTACCACATGCATGCAATACCTGTGAAGGCCGGACAAGGGAATTGGATTCCTTGAGACAGGAGTTCCAGACATTTGTGAGCCTCCATGTGATGTGCTGAGAACTGAATCCAGGTCCTCTGAAAGAACAGCCAGTGCTCTTAGCTGCTGGGCCATCTCACCAAGCTGAACATAAATATTTTAAATAAGAGAGTTGAATGAATGCTTCATCTAATGACTCCATATTTTCAAAAACTTCTATCAACCCATCATATACACATGTTCCCTTATATTTTATTTTATTTCTGGCATGGTAAAGCCTGGGCCATTTCTGTCTATTCATAGTCAGATCTTTTCTGTGGGACTAAGAAAGGAAGGAAAAGAGTATGTATTGTCCTACAAAGTCTCCAGGTCTCTCAGTGATGCCCAGGATGTTTTTGACTTCTCTGTTGAGCTTTACCAAATAGCTCTACCCTTAGAGAGAACTGTCCTAAGACAGGTGTTGAGGAAGACCACAACTGGATTCATGGGGTCATATTCTAGATGCTATCATCCCAGACAAAATTTCCAAGGAGCCAAGAAGCAGGGCTTCTTCTAATGTTTTCTCAGTGTCAACATGCCACATCACGCTAAGCGCCAAGCAGAAAGGTGAATAGTTTCTTATACACATAGCCATGTAAAGAAGGTGTGTTAGTTCGAACATAATTGTGCCCATAATCTGATAGGGAGTGGTACTATTAGGAGGTGTGGCTTTGTTGGAGTGGGTATGACCTTGTTAGAGGAAATGTGTCACTGTAGGGGTGGGCTTTGAGGTTTCCTATGCTCTAGATGCCACCCAGTGTCTCAGTTGACCCCCCATTACTCTCAGCTACTTCTCCAGCACCATGTCTGCCTGCACATTGCCATGCTCCCCTCCATGACGATAATGAACTGAACTTCTGAACTGTAAGTGAGCCAACCCAATGAAATGTTTTCCTTATAAGAGTTACTGTGGTCATGGTGTCTCTTCACAGCAATAAAAACCTACCGAAGACAAAAGATCTCAGAAAACAAGGACACATGGAATACCTCAGTATTAATGAATTCACCTCAAATCCTTCTCCTTCAATTCCTACGCAATACTGAGGTCCACTTGGAAAAAAAAAATCGAACAGACATGTTGAAGATATCAACCAGTAGTAGACAACTTTGGGGGAAGCTTTCAAGTAAATATCTTCAGATGTTCATGAGTTATGCAGTGGTGGGGAGTCAGACTTTCCAGGGCTGCAGCCTCGGCGGCTGCTGCCTGCACACATATGATAAAGATTTTGTTTTGTCGTCTTGGTTTATCCTGTGAAGATGGGGTTTGTAAATGTGGCTTATGCTTTTAGAAAAAAATGGGATTTAAAGATTTATAAATAAAAAGTCAATTTTACAAAAATATGAATGTAATTTGTTTTTTATTTCATAATTCTCATTATAGAAAGAAAAGAGCTCATAGTTATTAAGTTTATAGTAATCTAAAGAGTCTCAAATCATTATTTATTGAGGAAAAGAGTAACACATAACTCTGGTATTAAAATCTGGGCCTTCTATGAACTCACTGTAGATGTTAGGGGTTGCCAATTTCTTAATCTATAAAATATTCTTCAGAACCCTGTCTCTGGGTGTTAGCTTTTCAAAATCAACTAAATATCTTACAACTTATTTCAACTGTGGCTCACATTCAGGGTTCTTCAGTGTCCTACAGTCTTAGAGCTAGAAAGTAAAGAAGTGTGTATGGGGTGAGGTGGGGGGCGGAGAATGGTCCTTAAGCCTGGACAATGACCAGAGCCAGGAGGTGCAGACTGACCGCGGGCACAAGTGGCTTTTGTCAGGACTCTGGTGCCATCTTGTGTAGTTGATTTTATTTTATTTTTATTACTCTTGGCTCTTTGGGGGCCTGCCACCCAGCTTCCAAATAAATACTTGGAGACTTTATTCTTACTTATGAATGCCTGGCCCTAGCTTGGCTTATTTCTAGCCAGCTTTTCTTAACTTAAATCATCCCATCTGCCTTTTGCCCCTAGGCTTTTACCTTTCTCTATTCTGTATTCCTTTCTTTACTTCTCACTCTGGGGCTCGTTGTGATAGCTAGGATGATCCTGTCTCCTCCTCCTCCTTCTTTTCTCCCTCCTCCCTCTCATCTCTCTTCTCTACCTATTCATTCTCTCTGCCTGCCATCCCTGCCTCTCTCCTTCCTAGCTATTGGTTGTTCAGCTTTTTATTAGACCAATCAGGTATTTTAGGCAGGCAAAGTAACAGAGCTTCACAGAGTTAAACAAATGCAACCTAAAAGAATGTGACACAAATGTAACACATCTTAAGCTAATATTCTGCAACAGTCTTCAGTCAAAGGTGCTCACTCTGGTTGTCTTTCTTTACCCCTAGATCTATGATTTCATGAGGGGCTGCAAAATAATCATGTTCTTTCTCTATCATTCCTTAATTCAATTAGTTGTACTAAATCCACAAAGGAAATTGCCCCCTAGTCATTCTCATGAAGAATTTGTATAGGAATTGATATTCCCAAGAGGAAAAAACATCTATAGCTCATGCTTTGATATGATTTTTTATTATTTTTAGAATAATGTTATACTTGCTTAGTGGAAGATCTAGGATAAATTTATGTAAAACTAAGACTATCTGTTCTCTGAAGGTTAGATACAATTTCCTCCGTAAAACTACTGGGGCCTAGTGCCTTAAAAGGAGCCTTTATGGTGGGGGGTAGTGGGGTAATGGTGCATGCCTTTAATCGCAGCACTTGGGAGTTAGAGGCAGGTGGATCTCTGAATTTGAGGCCAGCCTGGTCTACAAAGTGAGTTCCAGGATGTCCAGAGCTACACAAAAGAAACCCTGTCTGGGGGGGTGGGTGGGAGGTGGAGGGAAGAAAAAAAAAATGAACAAAGAAAAGGAATACTTTACCTCTTCTGTTTCCTATTTCTTTTTTTTTCTTTTCTTTTTTTTTTTTTAGAACTAATGGATGTAGGTTTTCTTTCTTTCTTTCTTTCTTTTATTTTATTTTACAATACCATTCAGTTCTACATATCAGCCATGGGTTCCCCTATTCTCCCCCCTCCCACCCCCTCCCCTTATCCCCAGCCCACCCCCCATTCCCACCTCCTCCAGGGCAAATTCTCCCCCGAGGACTGCGATCAACCTGGTAGACTCAGTCCAGGCAGGTCCAGTCCCTTCCTCCCAGACTGAGCCAAGTGTCCCTGCATAAGCTCCAGGTTTCAAACAGCCAACTCATGCAATGAGCACAGGACTTGGTCCCACTGCCTAGTTGCCTCCCAAACTGATCAAGCCAATTAACTGTCTCACCTATTTAGAGGGCCTGATCCAGCTGGGGGGGATGTAGGTTTTCTAATATATAAATATAAATGTGAATATAGACATTCATGGCATGATACTTCTGTGTTTTGCTTCTCAGCAAGAAGAACACAATTAAGCCATTTGAAGGAAAACGGAAACGATCATATGAGCCAGACCCAGAGAGACAAATGCAATGCCCCCACGTTCTCCCCCAGGCGGGATATAAATATGTACATGTACAGACACTGTGGCGTCCCGAATGAGAAGGCACCCCATAGGCTCACATATTTGAATGCTTGGTCACCAGTTGACAGGCAGGATTAGGAGTGTCACTGGGGGTGGGCTTTGCTGTTTCAATGAGTTAACCCTCTCTCTGCCTCCTGCTTATAGATCAAGATGTGAGCTCTCAGCTACCGCTCCAGCTGCCTGCCAGCATGCCTTTTCTCTGACATTTTAAATTCTGACCCTCTAGAGCTGTAAGCTAAACACTCTCTTCTATCAATCGCCTTCGTTATATAGTTTTTTGTCACAGTAATAGAAATATAACACACACACACACACAGAGAGAGAGAGAGAGAGAGAGAGAGAGAGAGAGAGCATGAATATAGAAGGAGAAGGAGAACTATTTGGGATAGGAAAGGGGGCCTGTGAGGGACAGAAGAGGGGCCAGTGAATATTGTTGAAGAACTTTATACATATGGGAAAAAAGGTGTCATTATGAATACTCCACTTCATACAGTGACATATACCAATATTTAAATAGCATTTAGCGAGTTGTCTATTAGATTGACTTTTAAGAAGAATTACCTTTTATATTTACCCACAAGCCCCACCGCTATTTCCCCCTTCTTGGTGACTTCCTGCTTTGATCATCTTGACTCTGTTTCTTTGGTCTGTAACCAAAGAAAGGTGGCTCCTTTCATGCTTCTTTTTAGAAATGTTGAAGCTGTACCTCGACTCTGCTCATTTTCATCTTCCTGACCTCTAAGGATGGGCAGTTGTATGTATGCATGCATGTATGCATACCCTCTGTGTCCTTGGGTTTTACAACTATGGATCCAAGCCAACATAGTTTGAAGGTACTTGAAGAAACTTACGTCTGTCCTGGATATGCACAGACATTCCCTTGACATCACTCCCTGAGCAGCAGGGTGTAAAATCTGACTACATACTTGCCTGGTCATAGGGGTTATGAGTCATTTACAGATGTGCCAAAGAATGCAGGAAGGTGTGTGTAGGTCATATGCAAATATTGTGCCATGAGCATCTCAGATTTATATGCACAGAGGGTCTGGAGTCAACAGCCCATTAACAACTCACCTGCCTACAGCCACAAACTCTCTCTCTCTCTCTCTCTCTCTCTCTCTCTCTCTCTCTCTCTCTCTCTCTCTCTCTCTCCTCTCTACCATTTCTCTGTTTCACACACTCTCACATACATACATACAACATAACACACACACATACACACACACACACACACACACACACACACACACACACACACACACACAGACCACAAGGCCACCAAAGCCCTCCTCTCTGTAGTTGGTCAGGAGGCCACAGCTGATGTCTTTCTTTTCCCCCACTGCTCTGTGCTCCTCATCCTGCACTAAGACCCCAGCAGATGCCCCTCTGGAGTGGAGAGGTGCAGACTCACTTGTGGAATGTTCGAGACTTCTCTTTAGAGACTGTACTTTTTCTCTTGGCTTTTTCAGCCAGGGTGGAAGTACTTGGAAGCATGTGGTGAATCCTGGTATTCAGACATGGTTCCTCACCCAGCTGGAAGTTTGGCTGGTGCCCATGGTGGACACATAGATGTACTGTAGCTAGAGTTTTCCTGCCTTGCCCACAGTCAGGACAAATCTTTGTCACCCACCAGTCCCACAGCCGCTCAGACCCAACCAAGTAAACACAGAGACTTATATTGCTTACAAATGGTATGGCCGTGGCAGGCTTCTTGCTAACTGTTCTTATAGCTTAAACTAATCCATTTCCATAAATCTATACCTTGCTACGTGGCTCGTGGCTTATCGGCATCTTCACATGCTGCTTGTCCTGGCAGTGGCTGGCAGTGACTCTTTCTGCCTTCCTGTTCTTTCTTTTCTCCTCTCTGTTAGTCCCGCCTATACTTCCTGCCTAGCCACTGGCCAATCAGTGTTTTATTTATTGACCAATCAGAGCAACACATTTGCCACACAGAACATCCCACAGCAATGTACAAAGGTGGAGTCTCCAGACTTTAAATTATCCTGTGCTGGGACGCCTGGGTACTGAGCACAGGTGGATCCTGGAAGTAAGGTGCCAGGTGTTCAAGCTCCCTCCTGAGCTGTCTCTTCCCCTTCCTTTAAATGTCATAGACACAGAGGGGACCTGGTTGCTACCCTGCTCTGGCACAGCTATTACTTCTGGCCATGCCTTAGGCCCCGCCCCCTACTGGGGTGTAAGACAAATTGCTAAATGGTCTTATTAATAAAAAGCCCGGAGCCAGATATTGGGGTAAAAACTGAGAGATCAGAGGAATAGAACAAGCCAAGCCATAAGTTCTTACCACCAGGAACTCTTCAGCCCAAGAGAGAGCTACTTCCTGTATACTCAGGCTTATATCCTTTCTGTGCCCAGCCATCTTACTTCTCCCTCCACCCAGCTACATCACTTCCTCTTTTCGCCCAGCTCTATCACTTCCTGTCTGTCTGTATAGACCTCCAGACCTCTATGGTTAATTAGTGCTGGGATTAAAGGCATGTGCCACCACGTCTGGCTCTGTTCCCAGTGTGTCCTTGAACTCACAGAGATCTAGATGAATCTCTGCCTCCCGAATGCCAGGATTAAAGGCGTGTGCTACCACTGCCTGACCTCTGTTTAATATAGTGGCTGGCTTTTCCCTCTGATCCCCAGATAAGCTTTATTAGGGTGCACAAATAAAATATCACCACACTGGGGAGTTATGTGTCTTAGAAATTCTGTTGCCCATGCTAAAGACAAGTGTCCCTCAGGGGGACTTAGTCCCTGGCTTGTGGAGGAGGATCTCACCAGCTGCCCCTAGGGGTCAGCAAACTATGAACTGTCTTTCTCTGCTTGTGAGATGTGTGAAGAAGCCATTGGCAAGCCAAGGGGGCTTGCAAAGAAGGAAACAGCACCTGAAGAGAGGTGGGCCTGAGGCCTGTCACACCTCACAGCGCTGCCTGCTGTGCTCCCACCATGTAGAGGGGTGGGGGGACTGAGTTAGGTTCTGTATGGTTAGCAGTACATGGATGTCTCCAGCGTGTCTTCCAACTGAACTGTGTGCCCGTGTGCAGACCAGTTCACAGGTGCAGTCAGTCTACCTCAGTCTGTCTGCTTTGTAAACACTCACTTCCCCTTCAGTTTGCTTCATTGTGCACAGGCACATGCGCACATGCATGCACACGCACACACACACACACACATACACACACACACATGCATACACACACGCACACACACCACACATATACATGCACACACACAGAGACACACACACATGATTGAGCCATGCCTTAAGCCTTCTGAAAGTCAAAGAAGAGAAAATGAACAGATGCCTCACAGGAGGAATAGGCCTGGTATTGTTTTAATTAAAATGAAGACAAAAGAAGAAACCCAGAAAAGCAGGGGTTTAGGAGAAAATCTTTATGGCAGGCGACTCCCTGACCTTCTCGGTCCTCTGGCCCCCACACTGGGAAATGCTTCCCAAGAGGCCTGGAGGCAGAGCCCAAAGCTCCTACCCTGAGAGTCAGAGTGTGTTAAGTAAAGGTGTGACAGAGAGATGCAAAGGTTTGGAAGGCCATGCTGTCAAGAGTGGAGCCTGTCTCTGATTGGTGAAGTCACAGGCCATTTCTGTCTTCTTTATTATCTGCATACTTCACAATAGTCAAGTATCATCGGCTTATTGCTCAGAAAAAAATTACAGGTGGTTTTTTAAAATCCACTTTTCTGGCTTCATTTAAGCCAGGGTGTGGCTTTTGCTCCTAGCCACCTGATGGCTGAAGAGCAGGGCTGGGAGAGGACAAACCCGGGGCACCAACTTCATGCTTCGTTATGTCCCAACCTGTATGTGCGGACCAGAGGGGAGAGGTTTGAAACGATTTTAAAAGCCATTGGCTGAGGTGAGAGTCAAGTGGTGTCCAGTAGAGTATGTTGTTCGCTGGTGGTGAGCGCGTTGGTGATGCTCTGGGGCTGCCTTCACCGAGTTCAGAACGTTTCCACCAGTCTAAAGCGAACACACCATCACCGTCCCATTGAATCTGCAGTGGGTCCTCCAGGCGTGTGTTTTGAATGTTTGTTCTCGAGGTGGTGGTGCTGTGGTGAGAGACTGTGGACTCTGGGATGCCAGGCCTCACTGGAAGAGGTAAGTCACTAGAGGTGTCCCACTAGGGACTGCTGGGCTCTCCAGCTCTGGGCCTCTGCTGAGTCAACTACAGCACTCACACTTGTACAGTTATGGCTGATAACTCCTCACCCTGGGTTCTAGTTTCATCCAGTGGTTGTGATGAACACCATGACCAAAAGCAATGTAGGGGAGGAAAAGGTTTATTTCAGCCTACAGGTTATGATCCCTCATTAAGGGGAGTCAAGGTGGGTTTGCTTGCTGCATTATTTCTGCAAGGACCTCACTCACAGCCAAGAAAGAACAGCAGGAACCATGGAGGAACAAAGCTTGCCGGCTTACTCAAAGGCTTATCCTTAGCTAGCTTTATAGCCCAGGACCGTCTGCCCAGGGAATGGTGCCACCCAGAGTGGGCTGGACACTCCTATATCAATTAATAATCAACACAAGTCCTTATAGACATTCCCATAGAAAAAAAAGTCTCAGCTGGGCAATTCTTCAATCGAGACTCCCTTCTCAGGTGAGTCTAGATTGTGTCAAGTTGACAGTTAGAGCTCACCAGGACAGCATCTCTGAAGTGACGAAACTGAAGCCCTCTGAAACTGTGAGTCTAAGTCAGTCTTTCTTCCACAGGTTCTTCTACCAGGTATTGTAGTCTCAGTGACCCAGACATAGCTCTGTCCAGCTATGTGGAGGCAAACGTCCTGCTACAGTATAAGTGTCTGATGACTACGGGGAAACCTTTCCAGGTGCAGAGCCTGTGGGCTGGGCTCCCTGGCTGTTGGACTCCAGATTCTGGAGCCCGGAGTGCTGGTGTGCTGGCCTGGTGTTCCAGAACAGGCCTGGCTGCTTCAAGGGATACAGCACTTACCCTAGCAGAAGCCTTGGAATTCCAAGCCTTTCAGGGCTAAGTGGGGTGTCTGCCAGGCACTGAAGATGATACCCAAGAGAAGCATGCATGCACTTCAGGCCACAGGGTCTTTTGCTGGGCTGAAAAGTGACCAAGGTGGCAGCTTCAGTCACATCCTGAAAGGCCTCCACACCAGCTGTTCCACTTCAGACCCACTCCTTGGGGCTTTGAAACCCTGTCAGAGATTCGTAACATGTGAAGGGGTTTTGAACCAATGTATAGACTTAAAGGATAAAATTTCCTTTAAACACAAGCATCTTCAATAATTTAAAATAACAGACTGGTCGAGCCTTCAACCGCCCTAGGGAAGAGGGAAGAGTAGCTACTTACTTCACTGTGGGAATTGAGGGAATGGGGCAGGGAGGAGGACTGAGGTGATGGCGAGGGGGCAGAGGGAAGCTGACCAGCAGTCATGTGGGAGGCATTAAGCCTGGTGGCCTGTGGTCCTCAGAAACAGTGGGCAGGGCTATGCCTCTGAAACTTCCCACGCGGCAGCCTTGAAACATCTCAGCAGTTCAGATGGGGTCTCTAGCTCAGTCTTAGGGCTTGGAAACCTTCTGAAATACCCTTCCCCACCTCCAAGGCAGGCCTAGAGTCTGCCCACACCAGACTTAAAGGCCATCTTCCCCTCAGCACTGTGACTGACAGTTCACAACATCTCTTGAGGCTGCACGTGAGGGTGCTGTTCTGAACCCACTTGCCACTGCTGAGTCACAGATGATCTGTCGTTTTCTTTAGATTTTCCGTGTGTGTGTGTGTGTGTGTGTGTGTGTGTGTGTGTGTGTGTGTGTGTGTGTGTGTGTGTTGTGTACATGCCATGGCAGGTGTATGGAGGTCGTAGGATGACCTTCAGAAATCGATTCATCATCTGGATTTATCAAAATTCGTGACTGAATCCTTTGTGCCCAGGTATTTTACTTATTTTTGATGTTAAAAGAAAAAAGCCCCCACCCCTCAAGAGGACAACAGCAGCCCATTCAAGTCCTCCCCCCCCCCCATCACATCTGGACTAACCTTATCTGGTGAGGTTTCTTTGTACACTCACCCTTAACCTTCTGTGTTGTATGCTGAGACTTTATTTCTAAAATGTTAAAACATAAGGTGGGCCTGGCATGGTGGTGCACACCTTTAACCACAGCACCCAGGAGGCGTCATATCTCTCAGGGAGGAAAATAGTTACCAAACTTAACTTAACCGGAAGCTGTGAAAAGGCTCACAAGTCAGGGCCCGTGGGTCAGGAAGACTTGCTCTCTTCCACTGTAAGAGTCAATGGATGTTTTGTTTCGGACACGTGGAAAACAGGCTGGGATGTAGCACACTTATTAGTGTGCTTGCTTAATGTGCATGAAGTCAGCACCACACAAACCGGGTCTTTCTGATCCCACAGTCCCTTACCACTGAGTGCCACCTTGAGACTTCACAGCTCTCGGTGAAATCAAATTTGGAGTGTGTTATTCTGATCGCATAACCATTTTCTACAATCAAAGCCTGTCTTGTACCCAAACCACATCTCTCTTTTTGGTCAATATTTTTGTTTTCTCTGAAGTTAACTATCACCCCATGATCTATAAAATTTGTTTATTTTTCTGTTTGCTTGTGTTAAATTCAACCTCAGACTTTGGTAAGACCTCTAAAGCCCCACTTCAATGTGTCAGTCACATTTTCTGCTCCAAACCCCTCCATGACTGAATTTACCCTCTGGAACAGGCTGGAACCCTAAGGGTCACACTCCGGGGAACAAAGACTCGTCCCACCTAGGAGAGAACACAGCGCATACCACAAAGCTAGAAGGATCCTTGATCTGCAAATAAAATGTAAAGGAAAGGCAAAGGTCAGCCACCCTCAGTGTAGGCCAGCCTCATTGTTAGTTAGTGATGCATAAGATGTAAATAGACTGGTCTTGAAGACATCAGACACTGCGGCATCGATGAGACCAGATCCAGGCACATGAAAACCAATGGGGACGAATATTTTAGAAAACTACTAAGGGGAATTGCCACTTGGCTTTGCGCGGGGCGTGAGGAGGGAGCCTTGGTCTTGCTCCTCTTGACATTGTTTTACCATTATATGGGTGTGGCTGGGCTTTCCATTACCTAACATCAGCGTGAAGATCTACGAAGGCGGAATTACCTGTCAAGCGCTGCAGACTTGGGCAGGTGGGAGAGAAGCGGCTGGCCCTGTAGGAGGCAGGTGGTGTGTGGAATTGTGGCATGTTAGGTAGGTTTGTTTTGTTAATTTGACATAAGCTAGGATCATCTGGGAGAGGGAACCTCAACTGAAAAAATTGCCTCCATTAGATTGACCTGTAGGCAAGTCTGTGGGGGTATTTTAAAAAGTATGATTGTTATGGGGGGGGGCGGTTCAGCCCAGGAAGTGTGGTGCCACCCACAGGTGGGTGGTTCTGGGTTGTGTAAGAAAGGAAAAAGGCAGGGGAGCAAGCCAATAAGCAGCGTTCCTCCACGGCCTCTGCTTCAGTTCCTGTTTCCAGGTTCTTGCCTGGAGTTCCTGCTGTGGCTTCTCCTCAAAATGGGCTGTGATTGGGTTGTGTAAGCCAAAGAGACCCTTCCTGCTTAGGCCGGGAGGGAAGAGCCAAGCAGCCTGGGAGGCTGTGTGCTCCCTGTGTCAGGGCACAGATGCTTCACGATCAGAGGCCGTTAGGTCTCACACACGAAGAGCAGCCCCGAGGAGCGCATGTTCTCAAGTGTCATTGGATTTAATACTTCATTACCCGTGGCATGTCGCTGTGCGTGGCTGTGCAAGCTGCTTTCCAGCCTGCTCAGGAAACAAGTCAATCTTGAAGTATTTGTTGATGAGTAGGTTTTATTTTTAGCTGAAGCCTTGGCCCAGAAGGAGGCCACATGGAGGAGATTAAGGTTTAACAGGAGCCATCTCAGCAGACAGCTGCGGAAAATAATTATGAATGCTGACGGGAACCCCAGGGGAGCTGGGGATGGGGCTTTCCCTGGAAAGACTTGACTGAGGGCATAGCTCTTTGGTGGTAATAATTTGAAAGGGACAAATGTGTCCTTCTACTTTCTGTCCTCCAGCCGGCTCAGCTGCCGTCTCCAGGGACTCCCCAGTCTCTGGACCTCAGAAATCTGTTTTCAGAATTTCAGTTCTGAAAAGTTTTTCCTGCTCTGACCAGACACCCATCACATGGGTAGAACCCTTCCAGAAGAGGACCCAGCAGGAGGGCTTGAGCTGTCTGCAGGCCAGAACTTGCCTTCATTGGCCTCTTTCTGTCCCGGTTACCTTAGGCACTTGGGGTTGAGATACTTTTCCAGTAGCTATTATGGGGTGGGAAGCCTACAAACCCTTAAAGTCAGAGGACAGAGAGTGGGAATTGGTGCTCTCCCTTCATCACCTGGTTCATGGGCTGGCAGCTGGCAGCTGGCACCTTTATCCTAGCGCCATCCTGTTGCTTGGCAACCAGAGGTTCAGTCCCAGTCTTTATAGTCCTCAGATTCTAGTTCATAGACACACACACACACACACACACACACACACACACACACACACACACACACACACACACACACACGTACATATATGTGGGCTGCAGAGTGACCTTACAGACTTCAGAGAGCTCATTAGAAAGCTCATTAGATTAAGAGGCAGAGAGTTAATCATGACTAGGCATCTGTTCAGATGGCCAGAAAGGATATTAAGAGCTCATCCCTGGAGGCACCAAGAGCCAGCCCTGGATGGCAGAGGCATGGGCATCATGAGAAGCGAAGGAGTAGGTCTTGGGAGAAAGATGGGTAGGATGGATGGATGGGCAGGAAGGCAGGTGGAGTGGGCCGGGTCAAGTAGTGGGGATTCCACTGAGCTGAAGCCCTGGGCACAGCTGGGAGTCCTCTGACTGTTGGTTCCTTGACACACATGCCAGCTTGTCAGATGGCACATTGGTGAGGCCACTGTCACCACAGGGCTAGGTGTCCTTCTTATGGGGGTCAGGCAAAGGTGTCACATGCTCTGTTGGTCTTGTGTGTTTGATAAAATGCTTTTTCACATTTACTTTGTGTGTCTCTCTCTCTGTGCATGTGTGTTGGTTCCCATATGCCATGGCATGCATGTCTGTGGGAGCCGGAGGACAGCTTGCAGGAATCGGTTCTCTCCTTCTACCATGTGGTGTCCAGGGATTGAACTCAGGTTCCTCAGGATGGGCAACAAACACCTTTACCCTGCAAACGATCTTGCAGGCTGTGTCTTGGTATTCTTGACATGGTTTTAATACTCCCATGTGCCTACATGTTCCCAACCTACTTCAATAAGTTTTGGGGTTATACCTTTTACTTTTGTGAGTATGGCATTTACTGATTCATGCATCCTGGTTGGAGCTGGGCGGGTGGTGATAGCTACATGCACAAACAACATGTAAAGTCACCACTCAAAATAGTGCCAACCGCTGCTTTGTAGACTCAGTCACCCCAGAGAAAGGCACGACCCGAGAGCTACTGTTGCATACAGCATAGAGTAACTTAGAGCAGGTATGGTCTAACCTCCATGCCCAGGCTGGACCACAGCACAGCAGAGCCCAAGCTCCCTGTGTGGGTGTACTTGGACAGCTGGGCTTGGGGGAAAGAACAGCGGGACTTGTCAGGTAGGGACCAATGCCCACTTCCCAGAATCGCTGTTCATTTGTAACGTCATGCTGGTCCTCATCGAGGCTGCTCTGTGTGTGTGTCTTCTTCATTCCTTCCTCTGCCCCTAAGCACGTCAGCTGCTCTCTCTGAGCAGAGCTAAACTGAAGGGGAACTGAATATTAGCGGCTTCCTAAGGACTCAGGGAGAGTCTGCAGCTGAGGGCATGCTCTGTGGTTTGTTGGACCCACATTGCTCTGTGTGGCTTGCAAGCTGTAAGGTCATTCAAAAAATATTCTCTGCTGTTGGATCAAGATGGCAATGCCTGCTTTGATTTTAAAGTCATCTTTGCTTTTTCCCTTGAGGTGGCTGATGACTGTAGAATTGGTACTTATCAGAGTTATAATGATACCTTTGAGAATGGCATATAGGGATCCATTTATCTTTTCTTATTCTAAGTGTCATTATTTCATAATCCATCCCTGTCTCCATTCATAGGGAAATGACATGTTAGTCACATGACCTTTGTACCTCTAGATAGATAGTTTTTTTTTCTGACTACTGCCCCTGTTCCACTATTGATTTAATTATCCCTGTACCAACATAATACTCTCCTCTCATGCATGTGTTTGCTTTCTATGATTTCAGTTACCTGTGGTCAACTCCACTCTGAAATTACTAAGTGAAAAATCCCCAAAGTAAGCAATTAACACATTTTACCATTTTACCTTGTGTGTTGTTCTGGGTAGTGTGGTGACATATGGTGTTCCTGCTCTGTCTCACCCAGAATAAGAATCACACCTTTGTCCAGTGTTTCCATGGTATATATTACTAACCAACTAGTCACCAGCAGCCCTTCAGCTACTGAAGCACTTGTGCTCACGTGACCCTTTTTGATTTAATGGCCCAAGAGCAGCGACACTTGCGACTTCATAAGAGCACAGTGTTATCACTGTCCTGCTCTCTAGCTATAAATCTCTTACCATGCCTAGTTAGAGTAAAGCACCACAGGTACCTTTGTATAGGAATTAACTAGATATAGAGCGGGCTCAGTGCTCTCCTGGTATCAGGTCTGCCCTGAGGTCCTAGGATGTTTGTCTGTGGTTGTGGGGCAACTTTCCTGCATCCCTTATTTGTAAGCACAGTCCTGGCATTTGGTGGGACACAACCCTTTATATTTATATTTATCAGGAAGACATGGTGGCATATACCTTTAATCCCATCACTTGGGATGTAGCAGCAGATGGATTTCTATGAGTTCGAGGCCAGCCTGATCTACATAACAAGTTCCAGGTCATCCAGGGCTATACAGTGAGACTGTGTCTCAAAAACGAAAACTTAAAAGATTATAATTTTATTTTTGTTTAAGTGTACATGTGTATCTGAGTGAGTATATCCCATACATGTGTGGATGTCCACGGAGGCCAGAGGGGGTATCAATCCCCCGGTACTGGAGTTACAGTCAGTAGTGGATCAACTCATGGGGGGGTTGGAAACTGAGCTCTGGTCCTCCACAAGAGCAGCAAGCACTCCTAACTGCCATGCTGTGTCTCCAGCCCTTCTGTAGAAATGTTTTTGTTTTATTATTGTGTGTGTGTGGTGTATTTGTACGTGCGCGTGCGCGTGCGTGTGCACACACACACACACACACACACACACACACACACGTGCACAGGTGTGGAGGTCAGAGGACAGCTCTGCGGAGTCAGCCTCCCCTTTCACCTTTACATGGCTTCTGGGAATCGAACTCGGGCCACTGTGCTTGTTCAGCAAACACCTTTACCCACTGGGCCATTTTGCCAGTTGTGATGGCTATTCCCAGTTGACTTGACCACACCTGGAATTAACTAAAACCCAAGCAGCTGGACCCCCTGGACGTATGTTCTTTCCTTGACTGAATTATTTGAAATGGGAAGATCCACCTTCAATCTGGGTTACACCTTCTGGTGGCAGCCTGTATCAAGGACATGGAAGGGGGAATCCTGCTCTCTTTGCCTGCTTGCCCTCATATCCTTGGCAAGTTCATTCTGTCATTGGCATTAGAGCCTACTTCTTCGGGATCCTGGCACATACTAATGACCAGCTGAGACAGCAGGTCTCGTGGACCGGACAACTAGCTACTGGATTCTTTGACTTTCTGTTGGTAGAGAGTCATGGTTAGATTAGCTGGACCATAGTCTGTAAGCCACTCTAAGAATCCCTTTTCTCTATATATTCATTCTATCAGTTCTGTTCCTTTAGACAAGTGGTTCTCAACCTGTGGGTCATGACCCTGGGGTTGAATGACCCTTTCACAGGGGTCATAAATCAGATATTTACATTACAATTCATAACAGTAGCAAAATTACAGTTATGAAGTAGCAACAAAAATAACTCTAGGGCTGGAGAGATGGCTCAGAGGTTAAGAGCACTGGCTGCTCTTCCAGAGGTCCTGAGTTCAATTCCCAGCACCCACATGGTGGCTCACAGCCATCTGTAATGAGATCTGGTGCTTTCTTCTGACCTGCAGTCATACATGCTGTATACAAAATAAATAAATAAATCTTTTTTTTTTTTTTTAAAAAAAAACTAAACAAAGCAAAACAAAAAAGAAAATAATTCTATGGTTGGGGGTCAACACATCATGAGGAACTGTATTAAAGGGTCTCAGCATTAGGAAGGTTGAGAACCACTGCTGTAGACCCTTGAGAGTCTAGTCTGGAGAAGCCTGGCTAATATGCTGGCACAGTCAGTGGTTTACACAGTCATGGTTTTTCTTGCACTTCAGATCCTCCTCTTGCTTGTTAGTGTCAAGAGCAACTTGCACAAGTGCAGGAAAGCACTGGGCTTCCAGTGAGAAGGGCAATTAATGATCTCATGGAGAAACAATGTCTTCATGGTTCGGGGTCTTCCTGTTTGTGAACATGCTGTTCATTGCTGTAAGTACTCTCTGTATCCTGTGGGAAAGCATGCTACTGTTCTTTGTGTAGATCTTGAGACCACTTTCAGACTGGTTCCTTCTGTTCTATATTCCATTTGAACACTGGGTTGTGAGTTTCATAGCACTGGCCTGGGTACTGCTCCTGTAGAAGAAGCTATCAAGTTATTTTGTATTCTTAAGATTTTTCTCCTGTGAATATTGTCATGATATATGCAAAAGATAATTTCTTTTATAGCTTTCATGTGCCTTACTTACTTTTCTTGTCTCGTTGCATTGGCTGTAATTTTAGAACTGTATGAATTCAGGGCAAACAAGGATTTCTCCACTTCCTTCCTTTATAGCTTTAGAGTCAACAGGGCCCAGGGTCTGCTCATGCAGGCCTGTAACCTCAGCTACCTGGGAGGTCGAGGTAGGGGGATCTTAATTCCAAGGACGTCCTGGGATACAGAGTGAGTTGAAGGCTAGTCTGGACTACACAGTTAGACCCTGTCTTCAGATAAGTAAACAAAGAACTGGGCTAGGGCTCAGGGCACAGTATTTGCCTAACATGCACAAGGCCCTGAGTTCAATCCCCAGCACCAGATATGTGCCAAATAAAGACAGAAAGGTATCTCCCAGCTTTTTATTATGACTCTTTTCAAATCTCAGAAAAGATACAGAATGAATGAATACTTATAAGCGTTTTGCCTTTAATCAGCTGTTACTAACATTTGGCCATTTTATTCTTTATTATTATTTCTAAGACCCTGGGGAATAATATACGGACCTCATGCTATTTCATCCTAAGTATTTCAGTTATTGCAGCTTAAGAACGAGGTCATTTAGCATATAACAAAACCCGGGAAAATTAGCATTGATGGTGCTGTTGTCGATGCTGTGACAGATATTCAGATTTTACCAACTGTTTTTCCATAAAGATCCTGTATTGTGGGTCTTTTTTTTTTTTTTTTTTTTTTTTTTTTTTTTTTTTTTTGATGCAGGAACCAATCAAGAAAGGACACAGTGGAGCTGGGGAGCTGGCTCAGGGCTGGAACATTTGTTGAACACGTGCGAACCCCTGGGTTCCATCTCTCTCCCCACAAGAAAGATAAAAAGTCACACGTTGCATTTAGCTGTCACTCTTCAGCCCCCTCTAATTGGGAACAGTTCCTCGTGGCCCCCTTTTCTTTGGTCTTTTGAGAGCTTTTAAAAGAATTGAGATCCATCTTTTCCCTGGAGGCAAATGGAATTTTAGGAGAACATGTAGCAGCCCCATCAAAATATCTCTTGTTCGTTATCTAGTCATAGAGGAAGAAATTGCCCTCTATTCCCAAGTTCCGAAAATACCCCTTCATCAGTAATGGATGCTTGCATTTGTCAAGCCTGTCCTTTGTATCCATTTAGCTCATCAAGTGGTTTTTCTTGATCTGTTTTCTCTGTGGGTTACATCATAGTACCGGAGTCTTTAATGTGGAGCCATTGTTGAATTCCTTGGTCCATCTCCACCAGGATTTATAGCGTCCAATGAATCTTAGGATTGTATTAGCTAGTATTGTGTTTGGGATTTTGTTTCAAGTTCTCTCGTGTTGATTTTTTTTTTTTTTTTTACTAGTGTGTATGTACACATGTACGTGTGGAGGTCAGAGGACAACCTGGGGGAGTTGGTTCTTGCCTTCCCCCCTGTGGGTCCCGGGGAGTAAACTCAGGTCATCAGGCTTGGCGGGAAGCACCTTGGCTGCCCGAGCCTGCTCCCTTGTCCTTGTTTGGGGTGTGGAACCTGCTCTTCCTTTCTTCCCCTCTCCTGCATTATTACGCTTTGCTGCTGTAGGGAGCTTGATTTGTGGTGGGGATTTTTTTTCATCTTTTTCTGGTCCCTGGAACAGAGGAGTTGATGTAGAAGCTTCAGGATTTGAGTTTTGAAAAGGAAATTATCAACCATATATACTATTTCAAGTAAATCGGTCCTGGGTCGTTTATTCATTTTTGCTAATTGATAACTAATTTCTAACATGCTCAACCAAGAAGAAAGAAGTTAGTTTTTCAAGTTAGTCCTTTGCAAGGAATACACTTTTCTTTTGTTTCTATATTCTAATTTTTATGTACCTTTTCAATAATGCTAGCTTTTATTATTTTTTTGTTGTATGCTTACTTATCCCTCTGACTTCCTAAACTCTTACCTCACTGATGTAAAATATTCTCATTTCTAACTCTCAAGTGTATTTCCGGTTAAATCCCCATAAGATGCCCTCTGTCTACAGTCCACAGTTGTTTTGCATACTTCTTTCACTGTGACTTAGTTCTCCATGTTCATAATCTCCATTACAATTTCTTCCAGACCCATGAATTATTTAACGGTGTTATTTGGTTTCCAAATGTACGGGTACGTTTTAGCTGGCTTTGAACTTTTATTTCTAAATTCATTGTTGACTGCATATTTTTAAATCTTGGGAATTTTTTTTCAAGACCTCCTTTCTGATCCACTATGTATGTGGCCAATTTAAAAAAAAAAACATTATATGTGTGTTTGAAAGAATGTGTATTTGTGAGATGCATAATAACACACATTATGGGGTTTCAATATTTTCTGTTCTTATGGGTACTTTGAAAGCTCAATTCATCTGTTACCAAGGGGAGTGTAGCAAGACGTCTTGCTCTGACTTTAGGCTTGCTGACTTCTTACAGCTGCGTGCGTCAGGTTTCGAGCTGTGCATGGGCTGGGGGCTGCCAATCTTCCTAGAATTACCACTTTTCATCTTTTTCATCTCTAACCACACTTCTTGCCCTGAAATCTGTTTGATATAATAAGCATAAAGCCATCCAGGATTCTTTTGTTTAGCAACCGAATGCATGTTTTATCCTCTTTATCTTCAGCCCGCAGTTTCCCCGTGTTTAGAGTGTGTCTGTCACAAAGTGCATAGGGCCAAGTATTATACAACAAATGTGGCGTGTTCCATGTTGGGATTCAGTGGGACGTAATGCTTGTCCCCTGCCGCTTTAAGCATATTCACTGGTAGTCGCCTTTCACAGCTATGGAAGTAGGCAAGGCCTTGACTCACCCCTGACTTTGACATTACCCCCTGAACTCGAGCGAATCTCAACTCAGAAGTCAGTTATGTGCAACCCAAGCTTTGCCTTAACACCTTTGAAAAATTACTGTCCTTACCACCTGCTGAGCCTCCTGGGCGGAGGGTCACAGGCTTCCGAGTCTCTCCCTCTAGTGCAGCGGTGGACAGGAGCTTCTGGTCCTCAGGGATGGATCCTGTGTAGAAGGTGCAGGTTTGGCGGGAAGCACTTTGGCTTTGAGGGTTTCCCGGCTGTTTCCACTGTCTTTCTCATGGGGCATCCTGGCATCCAGTCACTCACACTCATGTTCACTCTTGTTCTGTGCCTTAGGGGGTTCATTCTTGCCTCACCCTCTGTCTCCATGTCTGACCTCAAGGTTCACTCTGTGAGTTCTGATGTTCAAGGATCTTTACCTTTTCTGGTGATGCTTGGGAGAACTGAGCTCAAAGCCCCACCTCCACCCAACCCAGGCTCCGTATGTGAGTGTGCTCTCTATTCTTTCGATCGTCACGGTGTTCTTGAGTGTGTGCAGGCCCCACAGCTGAGCCTT
Organism: Peromyscus maniculatus bairdii; assembly: GCF_049852395.1. Classification (NCBI taxonomy): domain Eukaryota; kingdom Metazoa; phylum Chordata; class Mammalia; order Rodentia; family Cricetidae; genus Peromyscus; species Peromyscus maniculatus. The sequence continues at coordinate 9,760,757 of NC_134864.1, forward strand.
GGTGTGCCGTGTTTCTTTTGAGGATCTGATGCTTTGTTTAGGATTTCACACTTATTTCCATCAAAGTAAAAACTTCAATTTTAGGACCTGTAGTAGTTTAAAAACTGTCTTTAGAAATGTGAATCTAATTCATTTGCATTTATTGTGATTATTTATACATCGGGATTTTTCTTTCATGCTTTTTATAAGCAGATAACAAGGATAGGTATGATGGTGCACACATTTAAACCCAGTACTAGGGAGGTAGAGGCAGATGAATCTCTGTGAGTTCAAGGCCAGTCTGGTCTACATAGTGAGTTTCAGGACAGCTAAAGCTATATAATAGAGAGGCCCGTCTCAAAGAAACATATAAACAAGAGAAAGCATGTAACATATTTGGTGATGGCATCTTGTACATGTATGCAATGTACTCTGCTCCCTCGGATCTCCGTTCCCCTTACCTTGGTCCCATTCTCTGGTCCTCTTTTCTTGTGATCCCCATCCACACTCATGACCTGTTTTATCTTCTGTTGTTTTGTCTTAATTGTTCTATCAATGTCTTTCTTTCTTTTAAATTTTTCTAGACTCATCTTTATTTCCGTACTCACCAGTTGACAGTTAACAGTCTTCATTCTTCTGAAGGTCGTCTGAAGCTTTTAAAAAAAGGGACCTCATGCCTTTTTACTTTACTCTGAGTGGAGGCAAGAATCTAGAAGGATCTGACCTTCTTGTCTTCTTTCCTCCTCTGTCACTAATTAGAACACTGGCACCCAGCACTTTTCAAGCCATTATTTGGTTTTAATGAAGTTCTAGCACATGTTGATTCGGGCATCACCTGAAGTTCAGTGTTTAATGGAGTCATGCACTGTGGCTTCCTTTGCTGGATCTTACCATACCCTGTTATTGCTTTTTATGGGGGTGGAACTAATTTTTCTTCTTGCTAAAGTTCACTCTTCAATAGTTAAGGGATCTATGCCAGGAGATGCCAAAGTTATCTTCACATTAGGATGTTCTGAAACCCAGGCTCTACCCCAGCCTGGCCAGATCCCATGCTCTAGGGTCCAAGTAATCCCCGTGCTTTGAGGATCCAGATACAGCCAAACATGGAAACACCTGGCAGATGCATCCTAAGTGTTCCCAGCCCTTGTGTGTCTGACTTGTCCACAGCAGCTTACTTCAGAATGGAATTCTAGGTTGGCTGCTGTTTTTCGTTAGTCCCTCAAAACTACAAGCTGCAGGCTTTGGGTCAGCCTGACACTGATCTTTGTTTCTTACCGGTATTTGAAATATTGTTCCTTTCCTCACATGCTCCTCATCTGATGTGTGATCTGAAATCCTTGGTAAGATTTTAGCCCTTCTCATTTATGAGTGAACTTCTTCAACTTGAAGACTGATTCTTCAGTTATGTAACTTTCTGCAGCTGTTCTGAATTTTCTTTAAGCCCATTTGCTTACTTTTTCTTCTGTAACTCTTTATATATATATATATTGAAATGATTGAATTGCTTCCTCACATCTCTGAGCTTAATTTTCATCTCTGTGTGGCTTTCTGAGTGATATCCTCAGGTCTGCGTTCCAATTTATCGATTCTCTCTTTAGTCGTGTCTAGCATACACTTTAAGCCAGCTGATTTTTTTATTGGTTGTTTCTTCAGTGGCGTGATTTCCGGTGGCAGGGCTCCCAGGAAGATCTTTCTTCAACTTGACATTTCTATTCCTACTTAATGGCTGCTATTCATCTGTTGCCATAAAACCCAATAATTTAATCTTAAAGCCCTTTCCTAATTGTTCCATTTTTCCTTATTTCATCAAGTATGAGTTCTTCTGTGGTTTGGTTCTTTTAACTGCCCTAGGGTCATAGATTTTTCTCAACAGTTTTATACTTTTATTTAAAAGCGTGCTATGTCCAGGTGGACACTAAAATCCTTGGGCAAATTTGTGTTTAATTGTGTACCTGAATAAAAGGGAAGTTGTTAAATGAGCCTTGAACAAGACATTATTACTGTTATTATTATTAATAAAAACATTTTAAACATATTTTATTTATTTAATTATTTGTTTATTTTTATTTCATGTGTATTGGTGCCTTGCCTTCAAGTATGTCTGTATAAGGGTGTCAGATTCCCTGGAACTGGAGCTACAGACAGTTGTGAGCCACCATGTGGGTGCTGGAAAATTAACTCAGGTCCTCTGGAAGAACATCTTAACTGCTGAACCATTTATCCAGCTCCTAAAGATTTATTTGTCTATGTGAGTGGATGCTATGTGTGTGCAGTACCCAAGGAGGCCAGAAGATGGTGTCATATGCCCTGGAGCTGAAGGTACAAGTCGTTGTGAGCTGTTTGAGTTGGATGCTGGGAAACTTAGGGTCCTCTGCAAGAGCAGCAAGTACTCTTACCTACTGAGCAATCTGGCCAGACCTTGATGCAGTATATTATTAAGAGAAGGGCACACATAGGTAGTAGATAGAATGAGGTCCAAGGAAGTCCAAATAGGGTCACAGACAGATAATCTACTGTAAGAGGGTGTTTAACTAAAACCCCAGCTATTTTCCCTAATAAAGAAATACAGATTAAGATAGAAATTGATAATATTTCTGCTCATGAAGAACAATGGTATCTAATGGCAGCAAAAGTTTTATGAGCAGACATTCTTCTGCTAGTGGAATTTAGATTTTTAGGGAACAAGTTAATACTGCCAAGACAGCCTGGCACCCAGGGCCAACTTAGCATTTCATGTGCAGTGACCTATGTATGTTACAGGCATGAAGACTATCTGCAAAAACTAAAAAACACTTCGCCTTGTGCCTTTTATACATGGATGGTTAATTAAATTATAATCCATTTTGCTTCCAAAGTGTTCTCCTGATGGAGGAAGAAGCCTCAACACAAAATTTTAAAGCAAAACAAATGGATCCTTAACAAGACAAAAATGTGCACAGAGCATCATCTGGACTGAAGTATGAGCATCTGTCAAGAGCAATTTCTTTGATGGTAAGATGGGGGGGTTGTTTTTATGTCTCTCTCTGCTTTTATGTGCTTTCTAAATTTTCTATAATGTGACGTTATTACCGTAATTAATGTAAAGAACCAGCACTGGGAAACAGAGCGCTCAGGGAGAAGGCACTGCAGGTAGGCCACATGTTGGCATACCTTGCCGGTCTCTGCTCTCCTTGCTTTCTGTTGTCTGCTCTGAGCACCCTCTCTCCATCCACAATAGTCTGTGCTGGCTGGGGGCTGACTGTGTGCTTGGATTGGTCCTTATATTGTTGGGCCCTTGGGCAGCTTTGCTTTGAAGGAGCATCTCTAATTGGGACTATAGACATGTGCTTGGTGGTAACTGGTGGGTGCCTTTCCTAGATGGCTGCTTGGAGGGCTCCCTGGCTCTGGAGGACAGTGAGCGTTGTGTGGTTTTCAATCTGAAATATATGGTCCCCATGTTTGACCGAGTGCTTGCCGGGGTGGTTTTTGTCCCTGGGTGACATTGGCTGATGCCTGGAGACATTGATGACAGTGACAATGATTGTATGTTGTTGTGTTTGTTTGTTTGTTTTGAGACCAGGCTGACCTCAAACTCACAGAGATCTGCCTGTCTCAAGCACCCAAGCGCTGAAATTAAAGGCATGAGCTACCACATCTGGCATAGCGTTGTGTGTTTAGCAAGGTCCCTCTGCCATTTAGTGAGTGGAGGCCAGGGATGCCGTAAACATCTGCAATGCCCAGGATAGCCACACAACAAAGACTCGTGTGACATCCTCCCCTCTCACCCCAAGTATCAACAGTATCAAGGTTGACAGACCTGAGTTTAGATGTAAAATATTTAAAAGCTCACATTTACAAAACTCACAAACATTTATGATATTTCTATCTTAGTACACAAAAATACCCTCACCTGGGCCAATATCTCCCCCTTCCACTGATTTCTTGCAAATCATTTTTAAGCTTCAAAAACTATTTATTCAATAACTTATGAAGCACCACCAACTCTCTCTGCTAAGTAAAGAGACAGCAGGTCTTTAGGTCAGCAGGAACAGAAAGGCCCTGCCCAGGCAGTTATGTAGGGCTCTCTCAGCTCCCCTTGGCAGTGAGAGTGCTCAGCCTCTGGAATGAAGGTTCCAGAAGCTCTCCTCCCCCACTTGTCCTGTCCTACAGAGGATCACCAGGGTTGATGCTCAGCACATTCATGCAGAAGATTCCCCCACAGGGGGCAAAGCAAAGACACATGTTCCGTCTTTGTTCAAAACAGTAACACATGAGTGTCTGCCCAATTTACGTCACTGTGCATTTCCGTTAGCAATAGCCTCTTCAGGAACCACACGTGGGCTGGACATGCTTTTGATTGGTTTTACTGGCCCTGTTCCAGGGGCCAAGGGGGAGCCCTTGGGGATCCAGAGCCCCCATGAAAGCCATTATGTCATGCAGTGTTGATAATGGTACCCCATGATACCCTGGCTCAGTTTACCTGTCAAATAAGGAGTTTTGCCAGAATTGCTTTTGTTCTGAATGCCTCCAGGATGCCAGGGTTTCACAACATTGTCTGAAAAGGGCAAGATGGCATCGTGGACCACTGAATCCATGGCCCTTTCACCATTTCCTCTTCAGAGCTGGAAATGGATTCAATTTGCTTTCCACAGTTTCTCTTTAATGAGAGTGCTCTGACTCATGAGTTAATAGGGGTTTGTTTGGGATGACTTTAGAAGAAAAACAAGTTCAAAGAATCATTTGATAGGAGATGAAACCAGAAGTTAGCTGCACATGGGCGCTGAAAATAAATGTCTAAGTGAAAGGGTACGACAATCTCCCTTCTACCTAGCATTCTGGGCCCTTCACATTTGGTCGCTGCATTTTTATTTAATTAATAACTGTCTTTGGCCACTTTTCATCTGGTAAAGAGCCCGAACTAGGAAACAATGAGGAAAACATTACTCGACATATTGCCAATAAATTAGAACACAGCAACTGCAGACATCTGAGCCTGGCTGCGCCTTGATCTGTTCATGGACCATTAAGAATAATTTCCACAAGGTTCTTGCAGGTGGAGGAAAAAGCTGGAAATGCTAAACACTTGAGGCAAACCGAGAAGACAGAGCAGAGGGCTGGTTACGCTGTGGCTGAGCAAAAACTGCTCTCCTGGCCAGCACCAAGGTCAAGTTCACCACGTGGAGAGCCAGGATGCTGACCTCTCTGATTTCAGAGGTCCTTTTCAACCCAGGGGCATCTATAATGGAAGATGCTAAGTACGTGTTGGGGGCCAGTGTGACAGACAGAATTCCAAGGCAACTCCCGGATTTGCCCTGGGCTACACAGCCAGCACACCATGTGACTGTGTGGCCATGATGCTGTGCATTACTAAGGGATCGTACGTCAGATCTCTATTACTAAGGGATTGTATGTCACATCTGTGAAGCTGTGCTATATTCACAGAAGTCACTGCTGTCCCTTGCTCCTTCCTCCTGCAGGTGATTTTGTCATCATGTATTCATTCATTCATTCATTTAGAAGTTGAAAATATGCTTATGAATTTTTTATTGTATTTGTTGTTATTGTATTGAATTTGACCTTAGTGCCAGCTGGGTAAGCAGTTTTTGCTCAGCCACAACGTAACCAGTCCTCTGCTCTGCCTTCTTGGTTTGCCTCAAGTGTTCATTGTATTTTTCCATGGCTGAGACCAAATCCCTGACAAGAAGCTGCTGAAGGGAAGATTTACTTTGGCTAACACTACTAGGGGGACGTGGTCTATCATGTGGGGGAAAGCACAGTGTCAGGAGTATGAGGCAGGGGGGATGGGTGTTTGGTCTTGGCTCATCTCGTCCTTGCCAATCGGTCTAGGATCAGTCTATAGGGTTTGGTGATGCCCACAATCAGAGTAGGTATTCCCACCTCAGTTAACCCAATTTGAGTTAATTCCTTCCCCCACGTGCCCAGAGATAATTCTAGAGCCTGTTAAGTTGTCCATCAGCATCAGTCATCTTTTTCATAGTCTTCAAAATTTCAGGACAGAGTAACAGGACTGTATTGTTGCTGAGGGAACAACCCCACGGCAGCTTACAGGAAGAAAGGCTTATTTGGCTTGCAGTTCTAGTTGGGTAAGAGTTTGTCAGGGCAGGGAGGTGTGGCAGCAGGCAGCAGCCCCAGAGGAAGTTACGGTGGCAGGAACCGGATGCTTGAACTTCACACAGAGAGCAGAGGGAGCACACCGTGGGCAGGGTAAGACCTTAAGCTTTCAACACCTGCTCCAGATACATACTTCTTCCAACTATGCTGTACCTTCTAAACCTTCCCATCAACTGGTGACCAAGTGTTCAAGACCATGCACCTAAGTGGCACATTCCTACTCAAACCAACACAATGACATTTTGAACCTATCTCCATGTTTAAAAAAAAGATTAAACATTTTTATTTATGTGTATGTGTATGCATGTGGGTGCCGGAAGAGAGCAGTGGATCCCCTGGAACTGGAGTTATAGGTCATCATGAGCCACCCTCTCTGGATGCTGGGAACTGAATGAGGTCCTCTACAGGAGTGACAATCACTCTTAACCTCTGAGCCATTTCTCTAGCTTTCCTATCTTGGGATATGTATATCTATCTATCTATCTATCTATCTATCTATCTATCTATCTATCTATCTATCTATCTATCTATCTATCTATCATCTATCTATCTATATCTATATATATTCTAAATAGATCCATACCTTATTACTACATAGAACATCCCATTGCTTTTTTAAAGCTGTATACTACTCCATTTATGGATATACCACAGTTTATTCCACCAGCTCCCTTGTAAGCTCGTTTGTGCTACCTACCACCTTTCTCCATGGTAACCAGAGTTCCAGTGATTGGTTTTATGCCTTTATGTAAGCACATTTTTCTTCATGTGCCTTTCAGATCTATTCTTAGAGGAGGATTTGTTGGGTCGTCAAAGGTTACATGAATATGTGATTTTGCTAAGTATCTTGAAAGTCTTTTTCATTGGATGACTTGCATTTTTGGTTTCTCATCTGCAGTGCAGGGGGAGGTGAACCTTCCTCTGGAGCTTTTCCCATCAAAGTCTGGAAAACACAACACGTCTTGAAAATTCAGCAGCTTGGTCACTGTGCTCTGAGAAGCGTCTCTGACACTCGACATACCTGTAAGACCTGAAAGACAGCATGCACCTTGAATAAGTCCCTTGTCAAGGGAGATCAATGCGCTAATTAAAAAAGACAGGGCTTAAAGCACATCTACAGAGATGACTTCAAGGAAGGGGCATGTCCAGCTTCCACCCTGCTTTTGAGTCCATATCCTCTCTTCCCTTACTTGTGATTGACAGCTTCCCTTAATGGCTGGAGCCATGAGCCCTTCTCCCTGCCAGGCCCAGGGTCCCCTCTCTTCAGGGACCCTTCTGAGTTTTCCATTGTCCTATTGCCCAGAATTCTTCTCTTGCTGTTACCTGCTTGCTCTTTGCCTCACATAACTTCTGAGGGTCCAGGGCACCATGCAAAGCAGAAACCGGTTGTCTGAGCCCAGGGTTCCATCCTTGCTGATCTGAGTTTTCACCTCAGCCCCCTTGGGCGCCCATCATTTCCCTTCAACGTCTTTCACTGGAAACTCGGCTGCTTCCTCTCTCTTTCCCTTTGTGTGGCTCTTCAGGATCAGTTTTTATGGCAACAGAACTCATATCCATTAGAGAATGTTTGGAAAATAAATGAAAGTTTTAAGATTATAGAAAAAGTTATCTGAACACAAGCCCAGATGTGGCATCTAATGTCTTGGCTGGCTTATTTCTGGGGCTTTCTATGCTTTTAAACACCATAGAGACCACAGTGAACATGCATGCTTTTCCCAGCTTTTCTGCTTATTGCTCTTTCCGAGAACACATGGCTTTATTTATTAATGGCATGGTTCTCTTTCATAATTTCTTAATTTATTTTCTATACCCCATGATTTCCTTCCTTTTTATTTTTTTAAATGGGAAGACTTTATCCCTTCCTGTCTTACTTGAATATATAGATGATTTATGTTTAATCATTTTCTTTAAAATGAAATATCTGGGATTGGTTTTTTTCTATCCTAACTGTATACCCTTATTAAAGTTAGAACTATGGATGGACACTAGGGGGCGCCTGTGAGTGACCGAGCATCTCTATGCCCTCTAAACTTAACTTCTGATTCAACTAACTTCCTTTTGTGAACATTTGCCATACAAATACCTGTGTTGGCCCAATGTTATCTTTCACAACTGTAACTTCTACAATTTGATTTTTCTTAATTTATTCCATCAAATTCATATTTCTAGCTAACATCTTGTCTTTGACAACACTCTTAAAATCAGTATTTTTCTGACGTAATTTTATATGTGGTGAGGACAGGTACTAACTTGCTAGAGTAGAATCCATGGGGGTGGGGGCGGGGATCCCTTGGAAATTGGTGGTATATGTGTATCTCAAGTCTTCAGCTCAGGGCAATGACCCTCCTGTCCAGGTTGCTGGGTAGTTCTGTTTTTTTTCCGTGTGTGTGTGTGTGTGTGTGTGTGTGTGTGTGTGTGTGTGTGTTCACATCGGTGTGGGTGCCTGTGTGTGTATGTGCATGTCTGTGCAGAGGACACAGTCTTGGTGGCCCTGCTGCCCAGTATCTCTCCATCTTATTTTCGAAGAAGGGGTTTCTCACTGACCTGGAGTCCTCTGAGTAGCTAGGCTGGCCGGGGAGCCCCAGGGATCCACGGGTCTCCACCAGCCCTGGGATTACAAGCGTGTGCTGCCATAGTGGCTTTTGTATGTGGGTTCTGGAGATCAAACTCAGCTCCTCACGCTGCTTGTGAGGTTAGCGCTTTATCACACGAGCCTTCTCCTCAGCCCGGCTGCTCACGTTTCCTGTTCTTTGTGAGGGGAATGAGAGATGGCTTTCTTGAACGACTAATACGACTGTGTGTTCTCCGAGTTTATGCAGCGTGGACAGTCGCCATCTTTATCTTGGCACTTATGCCTTCTAAAATGCTGCGGTGTGCTGGCACTCTGCCTCGGACTGGATATTGTTCCAGCATTGTTGCCCATTCTGGCTGCGAACACTGTACCCATCTTGACATTTCCTTTTTTATCTTGTTGTTTATAAAGCAGTTCTGTGTGTTTTCTCTCTTTATATAGTTTTTGCCATGGAGGCCACTCAGAAAATTATTTTACCCATCTTATGGTTGTGTATGTATGCAACTAACATTTCTTTTTAGGACTTTGATAACTTTATTTTGATTTAATGCTTACCATTTTAATCACAACTGAAATGATTTTAGCTCAGGACAGAAAGCAGAGTTTAACTTTACGAATGCATGCTAGCTACTAAACACCATGTAGTAAGTAACTATGTGTTTCCCGTGGGCCTGAAATGCCACTGTGACGGTGTGCTTCCTGCGTATTCACACAGATGTGCCAGCCAAAACCCAGAAGATTAAAGAGCGCGTCAGAGTCAGGAGTCTAGCAAGTGGTGGCTGAGGTTTCACACACAGTGGTCACTGAGACTCAAGTTTGTGTAGACTGGCTGGCTGTCATGAGCTCATGGGGATCTCTGAGGGTCATACATACCACACTTGAAGCAGGTCCCCCTGGGTATGGTCGGAGGATGCTCAGTTCATCCTGGCCTCAGCTTCCAACAAGTCAGCCTCTCTAGGTGACCCAGGTTTAGAGTCTGAAGTTCCAGAGGAGAGAAGCAGGTTTTCTTCCCCTTCAATCCACTGTCCCAAGCCCAACACACACCTCCTTTTCAAGTGGCTTTCCCACACAGCAGACAGTCTTTGTGGCTGTGAAGAGACACCATGGCCAGGGCAGCTCTTGTGACAGAAAGTGTTTAACTGGAGGCTTGCTCACAGTTTCAGAGGCTTAGTCCCTTGTCACCATGGTGGGAGCATGGGGGCACAGGCAGACACAGCGCTGGCACAGATATGGCGCCCAGCTCTCAGCTGCATCCTAATCAGTAGGCAGAGAGAACCTAGGCCTGGCACAGGCTTTGGAAACCTCACAGCCCACCATCCACCCCCCCCCACCCCCCCCACCCCCCCACCACCCCGTGACACACTTTCTCCAGCAAGGCCACACCTCCTAATCCTTCTAATCCTTTCAAACAGTTCCACTCCCTGGTGATTAAGCATTGAACTATATGAGCCTATGGAGGCTGACTCAAACCACCCCCACAGGCCCTGAGACAAAGATCTGAACCCAAATGGTTGTTCCGGGAAGTGCTGCAGGTGGATGCCACGTGAGATGGGAAGACAACTAACAGAAGGGTTGGCAATGACTTCTGTGGACAGCTGGGCCTATTCCCTCTGGGGCTGATGGCCTGCTGTGGAATGTACCTTAGAGTTAGCAAGGCAGAGGGAATGGCACTGTTTATCCACCAGCTTCCGCCAGTCCCTAGGAGCGCTGTTCAAGGGGCCCTCAACTCCCTGATCCTCTGGTCCAGTTGTCCTTTGTAGAGAAAGCCTTAAGACAGAGCCACAGACTCTTCTAGCAAGAGGCAATGGGGGCCAGGGAAGCAGACACCAGGTGTCACTGCCAAGTCACAAGTCTGAGTGCTTGTTGTCCACGAGACGCTTTCAAGCTGGATCACTCTGCACTGACGGTGCTGTGGTCCTCCTCGACTTCGTCCAGAATGTTCACGGCTAGTCCAGTTCTGTTGCTGGGAAAAGAAATCTCACCAAACAGTCTCTTCCTTAGGAATCCGGGCATCGCCCAGCCTCTACCTTCTTGCGCAAACGGCACAGGACGGGGCTGCACACAGACACCTCCTAGATCAGCCGGCTTGAGAGTTAGCTCAGAGCCCAGGGCAGGAGCGTGGGCTAGCCCAAGTCAGTGCAGCCAGAACCCACCTTGCCGGGGTCAGGCATGCGGTTCACCATGACTCATCCATGAGTCAGAGAAATGTTTATTCTCATTTTTCAGAGTTTTAAAAGCTCACAAATGCTTCTTCCTTCCCACCAGCAAACAATCGCCACTTTCGTTCTCGGACACGAGCTGAGCTCATCGTTGTCATCTCTTACCACGTAGCGATGGAGTACATGCCTTCGTGTTGGCTTAGGTGGAGATGGAGTCCCAAGACAAAACTCTGAATCCTGTCCATTTCCTCTCTTGCTCTGTAGCAAACCCCAGATGACGCAAGGGGAGGCCAGCCCAGAGAGCACCCCCGTGGTGATGATCCTCAGCCAGTGCTGCTAAAGAGGGAATGTATCCTCGGTGCTCACTGGCTTCTCTTCAAATATTTAGGTGTGGCATTTGCATCTCATATTTTAGCGACAGGGAGGGTGATAAATGAGATCATAAACTGAGTTCTGTTGTCGTCACTTTGCAAGAGTTAAACAGGATTAATCATGAAGAATCTGCCTGGGACTTCCCCTCTAGGTCAGGAGTTGAACAGGATGGCCTTCCATCTCTTGATACATTCTCTGGACCAGAGAGGTCCTGCCCGGCCATTGTACTTTCTCTTCCTTGCCGGTCAGTGGGGGGGGGGGGGGCTGAAGCTGTGAATGAGGCCAATTCATTTCTACCTGGGAGTCACAGGCCTACGTGGAGCCTTGAGGGGAGTTACCTTCACAGATCCATGTTTCCAGGGACCATCTTCTCTATAGCTTGGGGCTTTCAGCTGCCCCACAGCTGGGCGCTGCTGTCCTGAGTGGATATTCACATGGGCCAGGTTGAGCAGGACTGGACTCACAGGACGGGCATTGTGGGGAAAGAGACCCTAGCCCCTTGGAGCCTATGGGTAAGTTTCCTGGGCTCCTGGGTAGGGAAGGCACTAAAAAGGCTCCTCTCCATGAGGAACGTGCAGTTCCTTCTGGATAATGACAAAGGAGACACATGTTAAGGCCTAGCAATGTCCCTGCCCGTGCTGGACACTTGCTAAGTGAAGACAGAAGGCGAGCTGTAAGAAGGGCTTCTGTGGGGCCAGGGATGCAGTGACGAACTGACCTTAGAAGCCACACCTACCTTAAGAGATGGAGCTTGAGGGGCATCAGAGGCCCAGGAAGGTCCAGGTTTCCATGGACAGACTCAGCCTGGCTCAGCATCCTTCAGACTAGAGAGCCAGAAGTGGCAGCAGATAAGAGGCTGGACCTTATATCCAAGGGGTGACTAGATAGTTATGCTTGGTGTAATCACCGATCTATATTGTTTCTGGCATTTCATCAAGCAAGGAATGGAGTTAAGTGAAGTCTGATAGTAACAGTAGCTTCAGTGTTCTCTCTGAGAGACACTGGGATTGGGGCGGATAGAGAGAGGGAGGAATCGGGAGATGCCAGGCCAGGCCTCTGTTCTGGCTTGTCCCTTACATATTCAACAGTCAAAGATGGTCTCGAGGGTCCTCTGATGTCCTCATTGGTACCTAAGGCCAGCAGCATCTCACCTGTCAGCACCCAGGGCTTCAGGCCAGGCCTGGGTCTCTAAGCAAGGCCACTGCAGCGGTCTCCAAGTAGAGCTGCCTCCCCAGAAGTGAGGTGGGCTGGCCAGGTGCCTTCTCTCCCAGAGAGCAGAGGATCTTTCCAGAGTTGTCAACTCATTTGTTATCTATTCTTACATAAAAAAGTAGGAATTTTATTATCTCATAGGAACTGGAGAACATGCTGTGTCACACAATGCTGGGGACGGATATTGAATGTCAGAGCATGCATGAGAATGTCCTGTGGCTTGTGGTTAACTGGAAGTCAGGTGCTCCTAGCTGTCCTAGCCGTGAGCAGGGCTTCCTACCCCACCTCTGTTCCTGTGCACATGCTCTGATGGCTGCTGAGTCGATGGTCCCACAGCCTGGGATCAAATGGACACAGTTAGCAGGCTGTGCAGGAATCCTTTCTGGCCACGGGCCTGGAGTGTGGATGCTCCTTGTATTCTGCCCTCTGCCCTGCCTGTCCCATTCTCTCTGCTGTGACTCTAGCTTTATCCTGATGAGGTTTCTTCACTCCTTCCAAGACTCCAGCCAGAGGAATGGAGTATGGGGAGAAGACACAGAGCTCGCATCCAAACATGATGCAGCCTGTTCTGGCTTTGTGAACTTGGACAAGCTACCTCCCCTCGTGGGAGAAGCCTCTAAGCCTTGGGCCCAGGCCTTGTTCCTTTATCTGTGAAATACATGTTGCACAGAGTGATGTATGTCCGAGTGTCTCGTGGGACTCCGTGAGGGATGGAGTAGATAATGCAGGCGAAATGCCCCACGGCACATAGATAAGTGGGGGTGATGATGGCGGCGTGACAGTGATAAAGACACTAACCATGACAGGTCTTGGTGGAGGGACTGGCACGGCACAGCGGCTTGCTGGTGGCTGGGTATGGCCTGTCCCTCCAGGGCTCATGTGTTGGAATGTGTTTCTCAGCAGAGCATGTTAGGAATTAATGGGGCACAGAGGTCACTGAGGTGCCGACCTGGGAAGGGGCTGATGGGAGTACTTCTGGGATCCCGCTTAACCCTCCTGAGAGGTTGTTACAGAGGAGCAGGCCTGGCCTTCCTCTCTTCGGCTTCCTGTCACCCCCTTAACCTTACTGCCACATGCACCACAGTGACACCACCCATGGTGAGGCTCTTTCCAGAGCTGGGCAGGGACCAACACTGTGCCCTTCATCCTCCAGAACCGCAATCCAAATGCACCTCTTTTTTTTTTTTTTTTTAATAGAGTTCGAGTAACAGATGAAGAATACATCACTCAACACAGTTCAGCAAGGCAAGCTGGAAGGTGACAGAGGTCACCTTGTTAATAGAATAATAATTCCTGTTCTACAAAACACTTGCAAATCTAAGATTCAGAGCTGTCTCTGGTGTGGTGAGGTCCCCTGGGGCAGGTAAAGCAGAGGTACAGTTTTCATTTTATCACCCCCCCCCAAAGGGCTCAAGGCTACATCATAGCAGCGGAAATCCAACCCGCCCCGCTCTGCCTGCTGGCATCCTCTGACCTGCTGTGGCATCATTGCCCCCGCCCCCCAAGCATGCACTTACTCCTCTGTGTCTGCTCATCCCCCAGGTCTCCGCTCTGCCCAGCTCCCTTGCCCTTGGTGAAGAATGGTGCTTCTTTACCTTCCAAAGCACTGAGGCTTCTATGTCTGTCATTACCATGTCCGCTGCGGCCATCCTGACACCCTGGGAGCAGTTACTCCTCTACTGAACATGGAATGTGATGCCCTTGGGCAAGAGAAGGGAATAGAATCAGAGAATTTGATGGTATCGAAATGAAGGAGGATTCAAGCTTAGCCACAGGAAGACACATGAACGAGATGCTTTGAAGGGTCATAGTTCATCCACATGTCTTTTCAAAAGTGTCAATTTGGAAACACAGGTTGAGTCCTTCTTGTCCACAGCTCTGGTGAGACATGACCTGCTAGAGTGAGACTGATGGAAGTCACTTCAGTTTAGAGAATTTTTAGGAGTTGTCACAGTCAGAAAAAAAACCTTAACGGGGTCAACGTGACTGGTACCAGAAGGCCCGAGTGGAAGCGCCTGGAATGTGGTCTTCTGTGAATATCACCCTGGGGTAGTGGAGAAGGACCAGTGCTGAGAGCTGGGTACAAGCCAGGATGTGGTGGTGGGACAACTGTCCTGCAGAGGACACTGCTAAACAGGGCTTTGCTCTATGATTTCAACAAATGCAGAAAAAATGTAAATGAAATTAGAGATGCAAGAAAAACAAGCAACCCATGGAGACGGAATGGGCAGGCCAGAGGCAGTGGAGGTGACAGGGGCGGGATTGGAGAAGTGCATGCCTTTGAGGTCGGAGCACAAGCCGAACCTTAGACCCCCTAATGGGCAAAATGAATCCTTCTGGAAGTTCCCACTGTGTGTGGAGGGCAAGCCTGAGAGACCTTCAGACTGCACAGGGAGGAGGCAATATAGGAGAGGTTATGCGAATAATACAAAGAGGGGACAAGGTTCTGGGCTCAGAGGAGAAATAGTCTTTGTCCGGTGTGTGAATGGCTGGTATCTGCATGCCAGCCCATGCTCCTGTGAGAGGGTTTCACTTAAATACGCTAGAATTCCCAAGTGGGGTGTCTAATGCTCTGTGCATGACATTTGAACTAACCTTCCAAGAGTCCATTAGGAGGACAAATGATGTTATGTTCTCTTAGAACAGTGATTCTCAACCTTCCTAATGTTTCAACTGTTTAATATGGTTCTGCATGTTATGGTGACCTCCCAACCATAAAATTATTTCATTACTAATTCATAATTATAGTTTTGCTACTGTTATGAATCGCAATATAAATATCTGATATGTGATACTCAACACCTGTAAAAGGGTTATTTAACCCTCAAAAGGGTTGTGACCCACATGTTGTGAACCACCGTCTTAGAAGCATGCACAGGAGTCACCCAGGCTGGAGAGAGAGAGTGCTTAGCAGTTAAGAATATGTGATGCTCTTGAGGGGACCAGGGTTCAGTTCCCAGCACTCACCATGTGGCACCTCTCAATCACCTGTAACTCCAGTTGCAAGGGATCCAACACCCTCTTCTGGCCTCCACATGCAACTGCACTCATGTGCATCCTCCCTACCCCCGACATATGCACACATGTAAGTAAACATAAACACAAATCTTAAAAAGAAAAAGAATAGCCAGTTCTGGATCACAGCAGTTGGGAGTGACCCAGGTACCAGGTGTCAGGTCACCCTGAGACAACAGCGGTGAAGAAAGAGGGGCAGAGGTCACAGACCAAAAAAAGGACCAATCAGAAGTGACTCAAGACAGTTCACGTTCATTACATGAAAAGGGATGATTAAATCCGTGTGGAAAAGATGAATTGTGCAATAAATGTCACTGGCATAAGTCGTTACAGTTTTTTAGGGGAAAAAATACCCCCGATCCTAAAGTTAGATTCTTACCTCATAGTAAAATAAACTCCAGATGGTTTAAAGAGATAAGTCGAACACAAGTAAAATGGTAAAAGAATTCAAGGGACGCGTTGGCGAATATTTTTTATGCTCCTAGGGTATAAAAGGCATTTCCAACATAGCAACGTCAGAGAACAGGGTGGAAATGTTATATCGCCTTGTGCAAAAAGTGCCTGTGACAGACAGACAGACAGACAGCGCTGAGGCCACTCTCTGCGGTTTCCTCCCTTACAACAGCCACGCCGCTCTCCTGTAAGCCGGGATGGGTGCAGAGGATGTGTACTGTGCCAGGATGCTGAGCCATCTTGTCTTCCAGCTCCTAAGGTCAATTCAAGGAATGAGAGCTGCACTCAGAGACATGTCAGCAGTTCACAGCTCAAGGAAACCCAGTGAGTAAGTTCCAGGGCCACTGGGTGGGACTCCATGGTCACCACAGGCTTAAACCATTGAACAATTGAGGTACAGCAATGAACTATTAGAGAGATAGGCAGACAGCAGGTGCAGGCCCAGCCAGGGCTGGGCAGCCTGATGGCTTGGCCCCTACTGTGGCCATGGTCATAGTCTTCTTGGATTGTTCTTGGGTTCCTCTATGCAGTGTGCTCCTCGTGTTGTTACTGTGAAGACCTTGGGGGTGACCCAGAGCCTGGTGGGAGCATGGAGGATCTATCTGAGTCCAGCTGGAGTCCTGATGAGGCTCCGTAGCTCACCCTTGGTTACACTTCCTCACTGCAGTGGTCAGGGCTGCCCGTGGGTGCAGACACAGGTGTTGAGCCAACTGTGTGGCCATTGCAAGGCTGCAGAATCCCCTGACACCTAAAGAGTAGACTTGCATTTCCTTCTTGAAGAACTTGCTGAGTTCTGTGGTGGAGATGAGGAAGAAGGGGAGAGTGGAGAAGGGGAGGAGGAGGATGAGAAGGAAGCAGAGACAGGGCTTCCATATGACTGCAGATCCCAAGGCTTAGAATCCTGAGATCCACTGGGGTCACTTGGCATCTTCTCCCCAGTCCAGGTGCCATTTGCTTCTGAAGTTGGCAGCGCGGGGACTTCCTGTCTCCTTAGCTCCTCTCTGGGGTCACAGGACACAAAAGGGTGCTGGGTATAGGGTGCCCAAAGGATACAAGGAGGTGGCCATCTAGGCTCTCTCATCTCCCACCAGTTGCTCCATCACCAGAGGCCAGAAACATCCAGGCTTCCTGGTTCTTACATCCCACCGATGCCCATTCTGCCTTACAGACATGCATGGAAGAGCCCAGAGTGGAAGAGCCAGGGCTTCCATCTATGGACCTACTAATCATTGGCTTTTTCATCTTGTCCTCAATCCAGGCCTCTCTCCTGGGCATGGCCATGACTTCCTCTGGCTATGACTTTAGTTCATTAGCATGGCTAGGTCCTTGAAAGAAGAGTTAGAAAGAGGGTCCCTATATTCTTTAGGGGATTGACTAGTCCAGAGGCAGGGAGTGGGCAAGCAGGAGAGGGTATCAAGACATCTGCCCAACAGGGCTGGTGCTCAGTGCCACTGAGATCTCCCTGGAAGGGACCTGCATGTTCTCATCCCATTAGCATCCCCCTCTGTCTCTGACTCAGGTGCCTCTAGTTAGAAGACATTCCAATCCAAAGCAAAGGTGGGAAGATGGCAGGGCCTGTCTGTTGGCATGTTTCCCACATGGATCACTCAGGTGTGCCTTTGCACCCAAGCCTGGTGGGCTCAGAAAACCTATTCCATCAGGCTGAGCCAGTGACATGGGGTGGCCACACTTGAAGTGTCAGAGTGTTCCCTCTCAATTCCTCCTGTGGATCCTTCTAACATCTGGTGAGTTTCCCAACTCTCTCCAGCCATCCTCCTTAGAAACCTTGAGGGCTCTACCTACCTCATAGAATAAGGAGGTTGGGGAGACTCCAGGGAGGACCCAGATGGCATGAGGGTGACAAGGCATGAGGATTAGAGTCTAGATTCCTCTGTGAGGACTCATGGGTGGACCCTGGGGCTGGGGACTCAGAACAGCCCCAAGATCCTCAAGAGAGCTGGAGGTGGTACCAGGTGTCAGCCTTCCATTGCTGTAGGAAACAGTCAAGGCAATTTTATTTCACTCAATAGATGTTTAGTTCAGTTAGTAGTTTTCAAGGTTTCAGTTTACGATCACTTGGTCCTCGGGTGCCCAGCGGAGGAGGTGGGGGCCTCAGAATATCCCAGCAGGAGTGGATGGTGGGCCCAAGGCCCCACAATCTCAGTTGACTACACACTGCAGTGACCCCAAACCTCCCACTGGGACCTGCCTTTGAAAGTGTCCATTACTTCCCACATCACCGCCCTGGTCAGGGGACGCTCATCACCCAAACGACAGACATCATGGTAGAGCAGATTCTGACTGAACCTGTTCTGGGGTCTGTGAATGATCTGTGAGTTCCCTCCAGGAGTCCTGACAGGGTTTGCCTCAGAGAGCAGGCAGGAGACTCACTTCCAGTCAGTGGGTTTTGACATGGAGACCCGAGCTTGAGTGACGTGAAAGGAGGGGAGGAGAGATGGGAATGGGGAGCAGAGGAGAAGAGAAGAGACGTGGTGTAGCAATCAAGATGGAGGTGACCGAGAGCAAGCACGGTCCTTGGAACTTGCTGCTCTCTCTTTTGGGCTCCTGTGTTCCATCTGGGAACACTTTGCAGTGAAGCCAATTGTGGGTCCTCCTCAAGCTGGGAGAGCTAGGGGCCAGGGTCTTCTGTGCTGGTTATGATATGGAAGATTTCTTCTAAAAGCCCTTGGCCCCATGTCTTTCCGGAGAGGATGCATGCACTGGGTTTTGGTCTGAGGACCAGGTGTTCTTCAGTCTGCTGGGACCACAGCTTCCAGCTCCCACCCTTCCTTCACAGGGTAGCCCTTCCCTGCCCTGGGCACTGGTGGCTGCCTCTAAGGTGGTCTGGCCACTGCGGAGGTCCACAGCCCAGCTTGCCTCCTTTAATGAGAAGTCATTATTGGGACACCCCATCATTGGACTCAGTTGCCTCCTCTAGCTTATTCCAGATTCCTCATGACTCCAGCCAGTCAATGATGATTCTCCTGTCATCTTTTACCCTAAGTGTCATCTTCCCCCAAGTGACATTTGCCCCTGGAGTAGGGGAGAAGTCTCGGATGCTGGTGGCTGAGCCTCCATCCGCTACCATTTCTATCATGACCTGCCTTTCCTACACCGATTCCCCCACTGCTGACAATGTCAGGTTTACTGATCTTTGGCTTGTGTGATCTTTGCCCTGTGAGCTCTCTGGGGTCAGGACTCACAGCCCAAAGCCCTGTACTTGCTCGTACTATGAACTTCACCTGTTCATCTATCCTTAACTCCAGAATGGGGCCCACGGCAGTCACCAAATCCCGTTGTCTTGCTCAAAAGGGCCCCACGGATGTTAGGATCAGTGTGGTAAAGGGAAGAGGAAGGCTTGCAGCTGGATCTTGGGAACTAACCTTGCCTGGGTTGACTTTTTCAGGCCCTGATCAAATGTTGTGTATGAGATCAGGCCACTCATACTCGATGGAAGTGCTTAGAGTTGCATGCCATGGCTCCACAATCGACTCTTCTAGAGAAGAAAGATAATTCTGTTTTTGACCACTTACTGCGCTTTCTCTACAGTCCATTGGTTCCTGATGACAACTTATCGTATACATCTTGGCTTCATTTTGCAATAAGTCTGTTTGAAGGCAACGCAACTCATTAGCTGCCTTACATGGCCCACAGCACTCGGTGCGGCCAGCTGGCAAGGGACACTCCATGTCAGCAGAAATGCTCGATGTACTGCTTGGCTCTTTGAAAACCAGATTCCTGTTAAGCTGACTTATGTGTAGACCATGATGGAGCAGGCCTGGTGACATCATACATCCTTTGATGGTTGCCACCCCTCTCCCCCAGGATGCAAACGTTCCTAGGAGGTATGTAATGGTTGGGCCTCTTGCACGGCGCAGTGTGAACATTTGAGACTCCTTAACTGGCCTCAGGTATTCAGTGGGCTGAAAAAAATACAACAAAGAAAGATGAGCCCCCCCCCCCCAACACACACAGATGTACAGTCTCAAACTTTAAGCATTTCAAAGCTAGAAAGTAAAAATTGCCTGGGCCTTATAAATAGATGGTATTTGAAATAAAATTAAGACTAGAATCCAGGCTCCTTTCCTCTGTGATCAGAAGAAAGCCATATGTCCCCTCAGGCTGTTCCGTCTGTTCTCTGGAAATGAAGGCCCCAAAGCCCTGCCCAGCTTCCAGACATGGGAGGCTGAGGCTGCAGCTCTGGGTGGAGCCGGAAACCAACACAGGGGGGTGAAACCATTCCAGGGCTGTGTCCCAGCTGGACTGGACCTTTGTCACTCACGGGATCATGAACAAGATCCCGTGGCCAGTGCTCAAGCTTGGTGGAACAAATGAACTTGCTCGGCCACTCCCCATGAACGTGAACTTGATTCTCTGTTAAGTCAGGACTCAACCGGGGTCACATGTTCTCTGCCCAGGGCCGTGCCGTGCAGCAGGGGTTGAGGGGAGACTATGGTTCAGAGTTCAGGTCCTCGTTCTTTCCCAAGGCCACCACCCAGGAGTGCAGAGCCTGGGACTCATCCTTGTCCTTATCTCTACCCAAGGACATCTTTCCAGTCCAAGCTTAAAGTGTGCCCCAAACGAAGCATAAAGCTTCTTTCCAGGCAGACTGGCCAGACTGAGACCACCTTAATAACCACTGTATGAGTGGTTCATAGATCTCGAGCGCTCGTCTGTGATTTGAGTTAAATGACATATTCTGCTGAATTCATCTCTGCTTAATTGATTTTTAATTCGTGGTCTCACTAGAAGTTGCAAAAAGAACACAGCCAGGTTCAGCAGAGCTGTCTCAGCATCCTGTGATGTCTTGTGTGGCTTGGGAGTATGATTCCATCTAGAAATATCCATCAAATTATGAATGGAGTTGGTGGCTAGTTGGATGCCTCATGGGGTTCCCACAGAGAAATCCTTCCCCACGGTCTTGGCCTAACACTGACATTGACATCAGATCTCCAGGATATGCCCCGGAGTCTCAGCGGACCTCTCTAGATGGTTGCAAACAGGGTTTACCCGGGGTAGTGACACACAGAAGAGTTGCTACCTGCAGACCGGTCCCTGCATGCTCTCCATCATCCCCCAGAAAAAAATCCATGCTGCCTGTGTGGGTACGCTGCATTTTTTTTGTCCCTTCAGACTTAAGTGTTAAGTGGGCTGGGTACCTGACTCAGCCCAGCACCCAGACTTTAGCAAGCCTGCATTTGGGGGCCTGTGGTCGGTGGAAGGGCTTTCTCTGATCGTCGAGACCTGAGACTGCCCAGCATAATGGCGGTGGGGTGGGTCATGCGGATAGACCCAAGGAAGATGCTTCCCCTGTCTTGTTCACTGTCTTAGTTAGTGACAGGTGCCATGCTGAAGACACTGAGGCCTGGGTAGAGGATAAAGAAGCGGGCTACATCAGTGGAGAGATGTAGCCAGGAGGGCCTCTGGGATATGGCCTCCTGGCTCTCTACCTAGATCTCCCGGGAGGCCACCCTCTGGGCCACACATGTGCCTCACCCCAACTTCCGGGCTCTGAGACAAGACAGCTCACTCCTGGGCCTTGGAGGCTTCCTCTGGCCTTGCCGTCATGGCTGGGGTTTCTCAGCTGGTCCTTACGATGGGGCTGTGTGAGTGTCAACCCTGGGCCCTGGGCTGAGGCTCAGGAGCAGCACTCATCCCAGCAGGCCTGGCTCCCTCTGGGCATCTTCGGTCCCAACACTCTGTTATCAGCATCCGTGGGTAGTTTGGTGTTTGGTGGGCCTCTGCCTCCCCCGAGGGCCCTCTAAGACCTTAGCAAGCAGAAAGAGCAACGAGGGCTAGCACAGAGCCTGCACTCTGAGAGTGAACCCCTGCCTGTATCAGCTCACACGGAGCTCACTCCTGAGTGCATGGGCAGTGGGGAGGTGGCCATTATGGCCCAAGGCTCCATGGACGCCCAGAAGGTGCCACACCTAACATCCAGGCTCTTGCATGCAGGCGCCTTGCCTGGGCTGGCCCTTCCCCCCGCCGCTTGGGAGGTCTCTGGTTTGGCTTGGAGACAGCAGCTGAGTGACACCCTGTCTAATTTTCTCTCACAGAGGCTCTTCCTTGCCTGTGGGACACATGGCAGTTCATCTGGGGAACAGGGCCGAGTGTGAGACAGGGCCCAGAGTGACCAGAATGGGTTGGTTGGTCAGGACAGTGGGCTAGGTGTAGTTGCATGCTCTGGTCCAGGCTCATTCATTCTACAGAGACCTGTACTCTGTGGCCCAGGCCACTGCCTGCCTTCACTCATGACCCCCTCTGCACCCCAGTTCCCTATAACTTCAAACATGGCTTCAGGTGCTTTGTTGAAGACATGTCTTGGATGGAAAAAAATTACAAGTTCTTCTCAGATTATGATGGGTTCTGCCTTCACAACCCACGACCCAGGTTCTATTCCCAGCACTCACATGGTGGCTTACAATCATTTGTTACACCAGTCCGAGGGGGATCTGATGTACACACATAGTGCACTTATAAACATGTAGACAAAACATTTATAGGCATCAAAAACCAAAACCAAAACCAAAAGCCGAAAACAAACCCCTTTGTTTCAATGGTTATTTAAGCACGTATTTTCTGGGTCTGTGTTTCCTGACTTTATATGACCGAGTGAGCTAGTTTGTCCCCCCCCCCATACCTCTCTCTTCCTCTGCTCTGCTTTGGGATGTCTTTCTGTATGCTGTGTATATGTATCATTCCTATTGGTTAATAAATAAAGCTGCATTGGCCTATGGCAGGGCAGGATGGAGCCAAGCAGGAAAATCTAAGGGAGACAGAGGGAGAAGAAAGGCAGAGTGGGAGAAGTGAGCCAGCCACCTAAGGAGCAACATGTGATAGGACACATGGTGATACATAGATTGATAGTTATGGGTTGAGTTAAGTTATAAGAGCTAGCTAGTAAGAAGCCTAAGCCATAGGCCATATGATTTGCAATTAACATTAAGCCTTTGAGTGATTATTTTATAAGCGGTTGCGGGACTGCGGGGCTGGGTGGGACCAGAGAAATTTCTGACTAGGTTTGGCACCCAACGTGGGGCACAAACCCACAACCCTGAGATTAAGAGTCTCGTGCTCTACTGACTAGGCTAGCCAGTCCAGACTGCAGGGCCGGGTGGGACCAGAGAAACTTCGACTACATTCTTCTCCTCAGACAACTAGAATTTTAGTTGATGAGTTTTACTGTTGTCTTATTTTTCTAACTAATTTTGGCTTTTATCTTTACAACTTCCTTATTGCTGTTTTCTTTTTGATTGCTGTATTTCCCTCTGCTTGCTTGATAAGATACTTAATCTTTTATTGTTTCACTTTTAGTGATTTATACTCTGACCTGTGAGCTTTAGCATGTCGCTGTCATTAGGTCTTTTCTGGTCTCACTGTGCTTTAGAAAGCCTCCAACTGGGGTTTGACTTTTGCCTCTTGCCCCTGACGTTTTTAATCTGACTCTAATTACCCAGTAGAATGATTTTTTTTTGCTATTAATTTTACATTTTGTTTCATTATGAACAGAAAAGTGTTGTTTCTGCGTTCTGAGATCTGAGCATGAAATACGCTCACTGTTGAGTGGAGTCCGTGTGTCACCATCTCTGTTCCATGTGCACCGGACATGGCAGCTTGTTTAGGTTTTCTGTGGCCTCATTGGCTTCTTGTTCGTCCAACCACAAGCAGACAGATGTGCTGTGATGATGCACTGCCTGTCAGGTTTCCCCCTTTCCCCTCCTCATCTCCCTGAAGCTGCTTTCATGAGCCCTGTCCTCTCGCGTGGAGCAGAACCATGTGTTCTGTACAGTAACTCCCGATGTTAGAAATGGCTGGTTTTGCTCAATGCTTTTTTTTCCCTTTTTGCTTGAATTCCATTTGACTGTATATCAATAAAGCAAGTGTCCTAGTTAGTGTCAGTTGTCAATCTGACACACCTGGGAAGGGGAACCTCCACTGGGAATTACCTCCATCAGGTTAGCATGGGGGCAAGACTATGGGGGCATTTTCTTGATTAATGATTGATGTTGCAGGACCCATCTCACTGTGGGTGATGCCACCCTGGGCTGGTGGTCCTAGATTCTATAGAAAGCAGGCTGAGCAAACCATGAGGAGCAAGCCAGTAAGTAGCACTCCTCCATGGCCTCTGCTGTGACACAATGTTTGGCTTTTCTTTGT
Source organism: Peromyscus maniculatus bairdii (assembly GCF_049852395.1). Lineage (NCBI taxonomy): Eukaryota > Metazoa > Chordata > Mammalia > Rodentia > Cricetidae > Peromyscus > Peromyscus maniculatus. The sequence goes on from NC_134864.1 coordinate 9,784,787, forward strand.
CACAGTGTATATTTTCTTTTTTTGTTTGTTTGTTTTGTTTTTTTAACCTTGTTTTATTTGCTCCTTTTATGTTTGTGGGGCCGGCCCCCGACTGTGAGTGGCTGCCGCCTTGCTTGCTGACCTTGACCAGATGTCCTCCCTATTCAGATTCCCTGCCGGTCTCCTTCTCACCTAAGGATCACCGGAGGTTCTTTGGAGGTTCTTTGTTCATGTATCCTGCATTTGATGTAAACAACTTAGATGCAAGAATGTAGAACATTGGATCTAGAATGTAGACCATTGGTAGCGAACTTCTGCCCTCTAGGGTCCTCCATTTGTGTTGTAAGCCTGTATTTAAGGTTTCTTCCCTCTTTCGGCATTCGGCATTTGGCATTCGGCATTCAGCCATGGCGAATGACTCGCTGTCTCTTGTCTCTATTTTTTAATCCGCAGCCCTTCGCTTGGACATGGTGAACGGGTATCGGTAATGCGGGCGTTACCGCTACATGTGGGGTGGTTTGTTCAATGTTTATGAAACTCATATATGAAATACAAGCTGAAAATTGTATTTTCTTATAACTTTATAGATAACTTTATATATCATATTTATTTAACATTTTTATTTACATATTGTTTTCTTGTGTTCCCACAGCCTATCTCTGATTTAATATTCAACTATTTGCTTTATCTTAATGATACTTTTTACTTCCAAATATTACTATGTATTTTTACCTACATATCAATCCATAGACTTAGTTTCTCTTTTTTCCTTTTTGAGACATGATCTCACCATGTAGCTGAGGTTGGTCTTGAACTCACAGATCCTTCTGTCTCTACCTCCTAGGTACCAAAGTAACAAGTGTGTGTCTCATTCTCTTTATCTTCCTGTATTAGTTTCTTTTCTTGTTGCTGAAATCAAATACTGGACAAAAGCAACTTAAGGATGGAAGGGTTTATTTTGGCTCATAGCTTAAGAGCATCGTTCCTAATAGTGGGAAAAGCATGCAGGGACTAGGAAGCATGGTCACAGTGTGCCCACAGTCAGGAAGCAGAGAGAGATGAACTCTGGTACTCAGCCCACTTTCTCTTTTTATTTAGTTCAGTCACCCGGCCCATAGAGTGGTACCATTCAAGGTAGTTCTTCCCAGCGTAGCTAAAACTTTCTGGAAACACCCTCATATGCACACTCAGAAGTGTGCTTCCATGCTGATTCAAATCTAGTCAAGTTGACAATAGAGATTAATTAATTAATCCCAATTAATTCCAATTTTCTACTTTGTCACAAGAGAGAGCCTTTGTGTGCAATTTTCTGCTCTTGTTCTCACTGCTTTGTATTGTTGCTGTCTCGAATATACAGGGCATCTGTGTCTCTTATGTATATGGGGTATCTGTGCCTCTTATGTATACAGGGCATCTGTGCCCCTTATGTATACAGGGCATCTGTGCATCATATATATATATATATATATATATATATATATATATATATATATATATATATATATATATATATATATAAACATCTGTGCATTTTACATATATAGGATGTCAGTACACTTGGAAACACAGATGTTCTTTGGCATATACACACTGAGCATCTTGAAAAACTATGTATACTTGTCAGTGGTTTTGAATTCATGAAAATCTGTGCAAATAAACACATGCTGCACTCCCAAGGTTCCCATACACTGCCTCCCTTCTCCACCAGGAACTGTGGCCTCACAGCCCTTCTGTGTCCTCTCCCTAACTGTCTGTTGCTTCACTGAATTCCTGCCCAGATATTCTTCCCTCTTCAGTGCTCCCAGACTCTCTTCAGCTGTGTCTAATCCATCCACAAACCTGTGTGTTCAATGTTTTCAACGTGTCTCTAATATCCATTTAAAAGGCCACTACCTCCTTTGGCAAGATTTCTTACTGTGCCTTTTAGTCAGCTAAACACATTGGTGATAATTATTTTAAATTTTAATTATTTAGATGTTTGTGTCTATTATAGTCTGCAACTGCTTCAGATCTACTTCCTTTGTCTGTTGTTTCCCTTGATTTGTTTTCTTATTTTTTCCAGCCCTCTGTCTCTGTCTCTCTGTCTATGTGTGTGTGTGTGTGTGTGTGTGTATGTGTCTATCTATCTGTCTGTCTGTCTTCCCCATAGACACACAGGGTCCTGTTTGCTAAGCAGGCAATCTTCTCTATTCCTGATCCAGCTTGGTCATTCCTACTCTTGTTTTCTTGTGAACCTGGGGTTTTCTTGTTCTTATTCATTACCAGAAGGGATGTATAAAAGCCTGAAAAGAGAACCAAGGTTTCAGATTTCCCAGGAACTCCCTCTGTGGTGGACTCTGTGTGCCCTCTTGGTCCTGGAATCTAAAGCTCTGCTCAGCTCTTACCTGTTTCTTCTAGAATGGTCACAGGACCCTGGAGACGGCCCAGACTGTCTGCTTTTTCCTCTTTCCTGGATCCATGCCTTGTAATGTTCCTGTGCAGCCTTAGCTGCTTGATGTCTTCTCTCAGGTTTTCCTTTTGTCTAGATTTTCTCCTTTTTCTTGGCTGAAGTATTGGTGGGAATTACCTACTCGGTCATTTCCAGAAGTGGAACTTTTGAGTAATTTCAAACTGCTTAGCATTTCCCCCTTTTTTTTTTTCAGTACTGTCCATCAATTTATCTTACAATTATGGTGAGTTAAGATACTGACAGATAACAGATAGATGTGAAGCTGGCACCCGGAGACTTTCAGTCAGCATCCCTAGCCACTGCGTTCTGCACTGTATCAAAGAATCAAAGCTGTGGCCACTGGGGAGCCTTTTGTTCTCTCTAATACAGGACTGCCCATCAGAGTTGTGGAGGCAGTATGCCCAGGAGGCGACAAACACCAATGAATATGTCATACTGCTCTGCCAGTCCCAAGTTGGCTCCTAGGCCAGGAACCTGGCTGCTTCCTGTAAGTCGGCTCACAGTCTGCACACTGGGAAGAGGCACCCTGGACACTGGGGGTCACCTGAATTGTCTTCCTTTAATAAGCACTTTGGGTGTGTGTCTTCTCCATATATCTAGAGCCTCCTCCTCCTCTTTATTTAACTTCTTTTTCTTCTTTAGCTTTTGGATCAGTTGGAAAGCCCATATAAGTTTACAACATGAATAGCGTATAACACGGTGATATTTTGTGAATTGAAGCCAAGTTAAACATATGGCCATTTGAACGTTATTTTGTTGAAAACCTTTTTGGAAATGCCTTTTATTCACTTTTGGGCAGATCTAATTATAGATGGATTTTTTAGCTTGTATGTTGTGCACATGATTTGGTAGGTCTGAACAAACCAGAGGGGCCAAATCTCCCCCGAGGGAACAGGCAAATCCACGGGTTATAGAATTTTTTCTAATATTAACTATCACTCAATTAATTTTAGTCCTCCTCTCCGGATTCCACATACCCCGCTTACAGCACACTTCCATTATGGTAGAACTTCACCTATGTAGTTAATTGTTCAGAATTCGCCTAGCAGCCTCAGCGTTCATATTTCACATTTAAGCTTCAGAGGAGACGGTTTGCCTGCAGCATGCCGAATAAGCCTTGCTGGCATGCCCTGCCCTCTGCCTCTGTCCTGTGAATGATCCTCAGTGACCTCTGCCTCCAGCCACACAGTGGCCCTTGTTGGGAACGTGCTATGTGTTCTCTGCAGGGCTGAGTTCCCTGGGGACTATATAGTCCGGGCAGGGCAGAGTTCTTGCTGGAGGCTCAGGGCCCTACAGTGCTTTGCTGTTTGAATGAATGATGGGAGGCAATGAGCTTAGGTAGATAGAGTGCAGGTCTCTGGCCACTCAGAGCTTCATCTCTTCAGTGTGCATACCACAGAGACACCTTGGGTATTAAACAGGATGGGACATGGTAATGAACGTTGTTTAGCCCCAGTTCACAGTCCCTGGGCCTCTGGTGTATGTGTGTATGCTGTCACTGGAATCCAGCATACACTTCCTCATGTGGCGAGGAGGCTGATTCCCGACTCCTGACACTCCCTGATGCTGCAATGTTACACAAATTTACAGACCTGGGAAGCGCTTTCCTAGAAGAAGCTTTAGGTTAGAATCAGGGAGGATCACGGTCTTTGATGTAGCTTGTGGACAGTGTTCACAGGAATAGTGACTCTCACCCAGCAGCAAGAGCAGGGGACGGTGTCAGAAGAGCAAAAGAGACCCTTGAGGGCACTGGCAGGTCAATCAGCATTAACCCTAGGGTGAGCCAAAATAAAGGTCACCTGGCTCTTCACGAATCCTTCCTCCCATTAAAGTCGCAGAAATAATATGCAAATAAACTCCCCAGCATGGTTGGGAGGATCAAAGACACTGGGTTTCCTTCCTCTTTCTTACCTCCACCCTGGCCCTCAGTCATACTGGCTGAGTTCTCTCAGCATTCTGGGTCCCTCACAGGTCAGGAGGAAGGAATCAGGGAAACAGGCACAATCTCCTCTTCACGAGCCTCAGTGCAGACTCAGATTGTTGCCATCTAGGGATCTTGATTGAGGTTGTTCCCTCTGCCAGCTAAAAAGACAGAACAGGTAACAGCGGGGAGGCTGGAACACAGCAGCTAGAACCAGCTGGAATCAGTCAGAACCAGCCAGAACCAGTTGGAATCAGTCAGAACCAGCCAGAACTAGTCAGAATCAGTCAGAACCAGCCAGAACCAGCCAGAATCAGTCAGAACCAGTCAGAACTAGTCAGAACCAGTCAGAACCAGCCAGAATCAGCCAGAATCAGTCAGAACCAGCCAGAACTAGTCGGAATCAACTAAGAAAGACTTTTATTAGAGGTGAGGAAACACACACACACACACACACACACACACACACACACACACACACACACACACACACACTTTCTCACCCCAGAAAGAGCCCACAATAGACCAAAGTAATGATTGCATCAACTTGGTAACCTGTGAGCTTTTGGGGGGCTGCTAACAGGAGTGTGAGTGAGAGGCTACTCACAGGAGCAAGGACACCATCATCATCAAAAAGCCATGCCCACGTGGAGCAGCAACCCCGGCACTCTCTGTGTAGGGTGCAGGCAGCTGGACTGGGAGTCCTGGTATCGCTCCTCCGCAGATTAGCTGACCAGTCCCCCATGTAACAGTTAGTGACTCCTTTTTATAGGGCTGAGGAGAGGCTGTGAGAATCTTCAAAGAATCCTCTTTTCCCAGACACATGGGCTTTTCTTTATCTCCCTGGAGCAAATGCTTTAATTCTGAGGAAAATGTAGCATTGCAGAGTGTAGGCAGGGCTAAGGCTCTCCTTGCTTTGGTCAGAGAAGTATCTGTTACTGCTGATGGGTGGAGAAAGGGATATCTGGAATTTGCCTTCCCTCAGTCAGGCTCAGAGGAATGGCAAAGCCTTCCTCTGGCCTGAGTGCAAATGTGGACAGTGTGTGCAAGTATGAGTGTGTATGGATGGTTGGCCAGTGTGTGCAAAAACTAGCAATAACAGCTTCCTCCTCCCGGGAATTTACAGCCTGAGACCACACCTACAGACACCTCCTACCCAAACCAGCTAACACCCCCCCCCACTGTACATAATAAACTCAGTGAGGCTCTGGGGTGTCCCACAGTGGGTGCCACTCACCAGGGGGAACCATGGACCACCCAATCCCAGCTTTTCTGTATGTCTGTCCTTTAGTCTCTCACACTCCAGCCAGATTTCCAGGACCAAGCCATACAGGACACGGCCCTTGTGATGGTGACTTTGTGTAAGGGGTTCCCACTTAGCCAGACAGCCCCAAGGCTGCAGTGTGACAGTCAACTCCCCTTAGTTGGCTGAGACTTCCATGCTCAAAGGGCCGATGCACCTTACTTGAAGTACCTGCAGGCGGTCTGTAAAAGGTCTTACACACATCTGTTTGCAAAGGCCATTCATTTCTCCTACTGCTGTTTCGTGTGTGAATGTTGTAGGGTGTTGCCTTTGATTTTGAGTGTTGCTATAGTTGGACTAAGAGATGCCGGGGGGTGGGGGTTAGTGGGGCACACCCCTGGGAGAACCAGTGAGGTCATCCATCCCCAGACTCAACTATACCCTGAGGGCTCTCACTAATCCCTGGATTAACCCCTTGATGGAACCACAATGCTGGTGTGATTGAGAGGTGGCGAGGAGTAGAGGCAGGGCCTAACTGGAAGAGATGTATCCCTGGGGGCGGATCCTTATGTGAGAAATAAGTTAATAACAAATTCAAGAGGTTAATGGAAATGAAACCGTTTTTAATGGACTATTCTGCAGAAAGGGAACTAGCACAGAGGAATGTGGTGGTATCTTGTTTGTGCTCTAACCAATAAAGCTTTCCTGGAGATTAGAGTGTGAAGCCAGCCACTAGTTAACCATAGAAGCCAGGCAGTGGTGGCACACACCTTAATCCCAGCACTAGGGAGGTGGAGACAGGAAGTAATATGGCGGGGGTGGGGGGTGGGGAAGGAATATAAGGTGGAGGAGAAAGGCACTCACCCCTTGCAGGCTGAGGAGTTGGCAAGGTAAGAGGTGGCCATGGCTGGCTCCTTTGTCTTTCTAATCTTTCAGTGTGGAGTCCTGCCCCATCAGGAACTTAGGTCCCCTGAGAAGGGAGACCTGGAACCAAGGAAAGGTAAGTGTGCTGCTCACCCATTCCCTAGCCTCCCTTTTCCTGGGAGACAGTGAAGCGCAGCAGGGAGCCAAGTCAGGCAGGACTCCTTTATTTAAAAACAAGCTCCTACATACTGCCCGATGAACTCTCAAGAGAGCCTCATACTGAAATGCACCGGACCAGTTTCTTTCTGACATTGGGACATAGTACCCATGACTTCTTCCTGTCTTGTTCTCTGCTCTCTGGTTGCTGTGAAGTGAGCATCCTCCAAGACATGTTCACACCGCTGTGGGTGTTCTGTCCGAGCACACCGGGTCATGTGACCACAGACTGAGCCTCTGGCACTGTGCGCAGCATCCCCTCTCGCCTTGCTTCAGTCAGGCATTTCTGCCGCAGAGATGGGACGATAACTAACACACTGGGTTTCTAGGTGGAAGTTGGAATCATCGGCCCTAGCCATCTCTTCTTTGTTTAAAGTCCCCCTCAAATACTTCCTGTCACAAGGGTTTCATCAACCAGGCTGCTAAAAGCATTTCGTAATGTCCTGCGTGATTTCTTCTTTGATCCAAAAGTTATTTATTTCCATTTCATTTTGATTTTCAAATATTTGGGGGGAAAATGAGGTATCTTTCTATTATTGGTTTGTGGCTGACTTTTGTTTTAGTCAGAAACCATATTTTGTAGAAATGCATTGAGACTTGTTTGACAGCATTGGTATACCTTTATTTAGTGACTCTCTCTGCACACATAAAAATGATGTAAATATCGGCCATGTCAAGCGGACTGACAGTTGCCCAGGCCCTACTGCCGTCGTCCATTCTTCTGTTTTCTTTTCCTGTTACTGACAGAATGGTGTTGAAATGACCACCAGGGGGTTTTTTTCTTTTTAACTTAGTTTATCTGCTTTGCCTTATCTATTTTAAAGTACTGTTATTAAAGGGCTATGCATTTTGACTTCACAGCAGCTTTTTTCAGTCAGTAGTGGCTCTGGTCTCTCACTTGGCTAGTGTTTCTTTACCTATGTTTGTTGGGAAAATATCCCATCTAGGTGGTGGAAAATACTGCAGATGGGATGTACTCAGAGTAGGAGAAAGGATTGTTTAGACAGTACTCGGGGTTAGAGGGAGGTGTGTGTGTGTGTGTGTGTGTGTGTGTGTGCCAAGCTCTGCCCTCACTTAAAGCCACATTCATCGTCTCCTTTGTGTCCCTGTGCCCTGGGGCAGAGGACAGGGCAGTGAGGGCAATTTCAGCCCTTGTGTGGTATCTATTCTAGGAGGAGACGGCCACCCCAGCCACATGTCATGCTCTGTCTAGAGAGTGATGCTTCCGGGTAGTGACACACACAACTGTTTGTGTCATGCTTGTGTTATTCATTTCTGTAGGACAATGGTTCTCAACCTGTGGGTTGGGACCCCTGTAGGGGGTTGCATATCAGATATTTACATTTGATCCATAACAGTAGCAATATTACAGTTATGAAGTCACAACAGGATAATTTTATGGTTTGGGGTCACCACAATGTGAGGAACAGTCTTAAGGAGCATTAGGAAGGTTGAGGACCACTGCTGTAGGGCTATGTGCCTAGTAGATGTTCAGTTTTAGGGAGAACTTCACAACTTTGAGTCCGTGACAACACCCAGTCCACACGTGAGACTTCTGGAGGCTGCATGGTTCACACACTTGCTGATGTGTCGCAGCTGGGGATGGCAAGAACCAGGGTCCCACCCAGCTCTGAGGACCCCCAAAGCCCAGGCCTGTGGTGGTCCGTTTCTGAAAGATCTCCTGCTGACCTCTCTCCAACCCGCACATCCCTTCTGCACCCACTGAAGGCAGACACACAGGTTGAAGCCACTGGAGGAGGCTGCCCTCAGGGAATGGACGATTCTGGCTCCTGCTGTGGGAGGAGGCACATTTGGACACAGTGGTGTGGATGCAGGAGCCTGGTGACTACAGGGACTGTTATGGTGTGGATGTGAAATGCTCCCCACAGGCCCATGTATTGGAGCATTTGGTCTCCAGCCAGGGGCGCTGTTTCAGAAGGTTCCTGAAGCTTCGGGAGACAGGGCGGGCCTGGCTAGCAGATGTAGGTCACATGGGGCGATCCTTCGTAGTTGAGCTAATAATACAATCCCTCTCTCTCCTGGCCTGACTCGGCTTCTTGTGCCATTGGGATGAGAGAGGACCTTGCCACGAACCCCGGCCACCACGAACCCCGGCCACCACGAACCCCGGCCACCCCGCATGCCACCAGGTCTTCCCTGCCATGACGGACTGAGGCTGTGAGCCAAAATAAATCCTTGCATTGAGTTTCTTCTGTCATAACAAAGGGGAAAGTAACATAAGCTGCCTGGGACCGCACTGCAGAGCAATATGGCCAGAGACCAGTGGGCCTGGCCTCCTCACACCTAAGCCCTGGCCGGCCTGGGGCGCCTTGGTTAGGAGAGCAGCTCCCTCAGCCAATTCCAAGAGCCAGGTTGGAAGCCTTGGGTTTCTTTTTTTTTTTTTCTTTCTCCCCCCTCAACCCCCCAAGTTCAGGGTGTTTCTGGAACACAGAAGAATGCAGATAAGACGTGGAGCTCCTCCCCAGAGGGAGGGGTGGGGAATTCTGGGCCCAGTGAAATCCCAGCAGTGGAGGGACAGAGACTCTACGCCAAAGCACAGCCCTCTGTAAGGAGGAGTGGGAGCCGCTTTGACCTTCAACCTTTAGGCAAAGGGTGATCACATCTCAGGTTGGATGGAACCCAGAATCATTTCTGGGCAAAGACCTCACTCCCAGTCCCATACAGTTCTATGTGGGATGCCTCTCCCCTCTGCCTGGGCCTTGCCTGCTTCTCCACAGTGTCTTAGGAAAGCAAGGCTTCAAGTGTTCGGCAGATGTAAGTTTTCAATGATGTGACCTAGGTCCAAGTTTGCCAGAAATGCCAGAAACACCGTGGTAAAACTTAATCCAGGCGTGCTGGTTCCTCTCCAAACGTGATTTATCTTGCACTCATCAGAACTTGGATGAGACGGGGAAGCGAGCTCCTTCCTTCCCTCGCTGGGATTCGTCCATTAGTCCAGGACCTCGGTCCCGCTGCACTCTGCTGCTTCTTGGCCATAGTTTCCTTCACATTCTGTTTTTGTGTGATCATTAGCGTTCCTTCCCCCCTAAACTTTTATAACATTCAAGTCAGCCTTTTATATCCTTCCCAGAAGGGCTGAGATCTCGTGAGCTCCTGCTGTAAACAGTGACTGCCTGGCCTTAATGCTGAACACGTTTGAGTATCTATAAAAAGCCAGGCTCCTCGGAGGGTGCAGCATGCACAGTTTGAAGACTCAGTAAAGAGGCCAGGGTGCACACAGACACCCTGGCCCTTCTCACAGCCTCAAGCCCAGCTGCTGCCTCTTGCTCCAGGGAAGTCTACAAGACAGAAATGTCACCCTGGCATTAGTACCGCCAGGGGGTAAGAGCCTCCAGAGATCCTGGGTAACTGGCTGTGTCTGCTCTGCTTCAGTTTTGACGTCTTGACTGTGGGTCTTCTGCATGGGACCAATTTGAGAGCCAAGTGTCCTAATGAGTAGGAAGTGCAGGCCCGTTGCATGCTCAGCTTCTGAGTCTGGTCTCAGAAGTGCAGAGGTGTGAGCTATGGTCCCTCCTGACTAGGAGTACTGCCCTTGCTCCGAGTTCTTATCAAAACTGTGCCATCACCGAGAGACTGGCTAATGTCTAGAGACTGTTTCCATTGCTGTGATTTAGGATGTGTGTATGGAGGTGGAGACATACTAGCATTGGCTGATAGGGACCAAGGATGTTGCTAAACATCACATTGTGTACAGGATAGGCCCCCTAGTAACAAGTGCATCTGGCCCCAAAGGCCAGAAGAGCTGAAATGGAGCAACCCTGTAATTTGAGATTATAAATTCAAGAAGTTCATTACAATTTTTATTAAAATACCACCACCAACAAAACCCCCAAACCTCTGAATTGATGCAGACAGCTAGGAGAAAACATGGAAAAAATGAATCCAATGGGTTCAAAAAGAGACCCCCAAAGTGATGACACCCCATTGAAAAGGCAGTAGAATGGACCAGAAGCCAACACCATGGGAAGAACATGCGCTTCATCTCCCCCAGGGATGAAGGACCAGAGATGTTGCTAAGCACTCTATGTATAGAACAGCACCCGATAACAAAAGCCCATCTGGCCCCAAAGGTCAGAGCTGAGACTGAACAGCTCTGGTCTGGCTGCAGGGTTGCCCAGGCTAATGGACTGTTGAAATCACCATGGGGATTTACAAATATTCCTCATACTTGGATAAGACAGCTCAATCAGCAAAGTGCTTATCACATGAGTGTGAAGACCAAAATTTGAGCCTGAGAACCTATGTAAGAGTGTCAAGTATGGCCATGTCTCAGATTTCTACTGCTATGATAAATGCACCCACAGACTTGCCTGCCAGGCTGATGGAGGCATTTACCAAATGAAATTCCCTCTTTCCAGATGACCCGACTTGTGTTGAGTTGACCAAAAAAAATCAGCCAACACAGTCAATGTGCATGTATAACTCCAGAACTGGAGGGGCAGAGATGGTAGACACTGGGTCCTCACCAGCCAGTCAACCTAGACTACTTGGTAAAGACCAGGCCAATGAGAGACCCTATCTCAAAGTACAAGGTGCCCGAGGATGACACCTGAGGTTATCTTTTGTCTTCTGGTACACACACAGACACGAAGACACACACACACACACACACACACACACACACACACACACACACACACGCATGCTCGTGCACGAGCACATACAGATACACTTAACTTTCTCTTTGGACTTCCTTTTTGACATGCGTGCTATTTAGAAATATGTTTATTGTTCAGGTCTTCTGGCATTTTCCAACCATGTAATTTTTTTTTAAGCCTGTAGTGTAATTCCTCCATTATGGTGAAAACCCACAGCCTAACATGATTTCTATTGTTTTGCCTTTTCTAAGGTGTGCTAATTTATATCTCAGAATGTGGTCTACCGTAGTGGAGGCTGCAGGCCAGAGGCATGTGTATCTGGTGTGGCTGAGTGAGGCAGTCAATAAATGTCAGGAGGCCCAGTCGATTAATGCTCAATCCAGGAACAGTTGAATTACGGTTCAATTCCACTGTAATTTTCATGTGAGGTTTTCTTTTAATCTGGCTGGAAGCTGACCTGTGTTTCATATTGCTGTAACTCGAGATGTTCCCAGCCTTGGCGCACAGGTTCTTGTGGACATGTGTTTTCATTTTGCTTGGGTCTACACCTTGCTGTGACTCTCTGGTAGCCCGTGTGTAGTCATCTGGGGGAGCTACAGGCTCTTTTTCATAGTGTCCACAGCACTTCACAAACGCACCCATCCTGGGGAGGCAGAGTTTGCTCTTTTATCAATGATGTAGGTAGTAGGATAATTTGAAGCCTATCTGTCCTGGTGTTATGTCACCTTGATACAAGCTGGAGTTATCTGAAAGGAGGGAATCTCAACTGAGAAAATGCCTCCATAAGATCCAGGTGTAAGGCATTTTCTTAATTAGTGATTGGTGGGGGAGGGCTCAGGCCATTGTGGACTGTGCCACCCCTGGGCTGATGGTCCTGGGTTCTATAAAAAAGCAGGCTGAGCAAGCCATGGAGAGCAAGCTAGTAAGCAGCTCCCCTTCATGGCCTCTGCATCAGCTCCTGCCTTCAGGTTCCTGCCCTGCTTGAGTTCCTGTCCTGACATCCTTCAGTAATGGACTACAATGTGGAAGTATGAGCCAAATAAACCCTTTCCTCCCCGCCTTGCTTTGGCCATGGTGTTTCATCATAGCAATAGTAACCCTGATGAAGACACTATCCTTGCTCTTTTCATAGATGGCACTTCAGTGGTATGAGGAGAGACTTCATGCAAATGGGTGTGGCAGCCTGGCCAGTCAATTGTTGATGTCACATTGCTCCCTTCCAGACTTTGGCTTGCTTTGTCTAACTCAGCCCTCCCACCTACTGCCATTGTCTGTTCCTCTACCAGGATTGTACCTCCCGAGGCTTCTCCAGCAAGGCAGCCTTCCAGGGCCTTCATCTTCCCTGGCTGGAGGCGACCCTGCAGGCCTGAGTTCCCTGGTCCTTTCAGGTCTGATCTTTCTCTGAGCTCCTCAGAGTATTCTGTCCTACCAACATTTCCTCATCTTTAGAGAAATAATGGGACTTCACGGAGTCTGAAGAAACAGTGGGGTGCTGTCTGGGGTGAGTGTGGCATCTTAAAGATCTGGCTTCAGCCGGCCTTCTTGTCTTTGGGGTTGAGAAACAAGCAGCCGAATCCTGGATGTATTTGCAGCCCTGGCCCCCATGCAGGTGTGGTTTCCACAGCATCCTTCCACCACAGTGGGACCTCTGAAGACTTGATCCTCTGCCCAGCGCAGCATCATCCAGCCTGAGAAAAGCCATCTATGAGCAACAGGCCTGCTCAAGAGTCACTTGGGATTTGAGGGTAACTGAGAATCTGACTCTTGTTTTGAAATTTCTGTTGTTTTTGTTGGAGAGGAAGCAATAATGTCATCATCTCTATGGCCTGGGGGTGACCTTGGGCAGCTCTAGGACCCGAAAGGAGTCACTGTTCATGATTAACTATCACTCTCTGCTGCTGACTTACCTTTTACGCTTACATTACTACCTGGCGGCCCTTGGGGTTACCGGAACAGCCAGGTGAAGTTTGGCAGTGTGCATGGGGAAAGCATACTGGTAAGGTCAGCTGTCAACCCAGTGGCGGCATGACAGAGCATGCGGGAGCCCTGGCAGTCACCCCAGCTTCAGTTTCCCCCCTTTGTGTGGTTAGACCCAGGGCAGTGGGGAGGGAGCACTCTCCACTGGGGAGGGAGCACTCTCCACTGGGGAGGGAGCACTCTCCACTGGGGAGGGAGCACTCTCCACTGTTACAGCTGAGTCTCAGCTTCATCTAGTCCGAATTTCATTCACTCTGACTCAAAGAGTGATTTATAACTCCCGGGGCAAGAGAGCAGGGAAGAGGCTGGCGACTCCCTAAAAGGCAGTGTGGGTTCTGTTCTGGCGTGGCCAGGGGAGTGCAGGTTTCTTGGCCTGGCTGGCTGGAAGATAAAATGGTGACTAAGATGGAATTGACACCTTCTAGGGTCAAGGGTGGGTGGGTGGACACCTGAAGTTTCCAACAAACTTAGGGTGCATCTGCCTTTTCTTGGGGACAAAGCAGGCCACTTCTTCCACTCCAGGACTCAACAGGGCCCTCAAGCCATACATAGTCCACTAAAGCAGGCTAACAAACAAGCAAAGATGAGGTCCTATCCTCACGCTTTCCCTTCACTTGGACTAAGAGCCTTCATCAGGACCAGGATGCAGGGATGCTTTCCTCCTTGTCTGCTTCGAGCTTTGTCTTACACCTCAAGGATTTCAGCAGGTGATCATGTGATGGGCCCCATGTGTCTCCTTTCAGCTCTGTCCAAACTCCCACATACCTGAGGTGGCAAGGACCATGAAGATGGAGACCAACAACACACTTTTGTTAAGGGTGATAGAATGGAAACTCACACACATGACCAACACTGGAGTGCAGAGGGGCACAGTCAGATACCAAAGAAACTCATCTCACTCAGCACCTATAGCTCCTCCCATCACTTTTCTCCCTCTCCCCTCCCCTAAACCTCTCCAGCCTAGGAGCTGGGCCTTTTCCCTCCCCTCCCCTCCCCTCCCCTTCCCTCCCCTCCCCTCCCCTCCCCTCCCCTCCCCTCCCCCTCCCCTCCCCTCTCCTCCCCTTGGCTTTCTCTTGGCCTCCACATGCTCCTCTTTCTCTTCTCTTCACCGCCCACCCCATGGCCGGGTTCAGTCTGGACTCTTTCAGATGTTTGTGGCTACAATAGACCCTTCTCCTCAACCATCCCTAGGAGCTCATTTTCATTCAGGCACAACCCAAAGGTTTGGCTGCATGTGATTCTGCCTGGTGTGACACAATCAGCCTCACCCACATCACTAGCTACTCCCGTTCTCCCAAGCTGCCTCTCCTGTTCTCCTTCCTAGAGAGTGGGCTTCTCCCATGTCTCTACAGATGGGGCCTGGGTTCTGCAATCAGCGACACTCTGCCACTCCAAGGTAGAGCCACCTCTGTGTTCTCCAGCCTTGGTTTTCCTGCCCTGAGGCCCCACCTTACAAAGTTCCTTTGTGCCATCCCCCCTCCCCATGGTAAGCTCCTTCTTTTCCTCTGTGTCTTGGCTGGCCAGCAGAACGCTTTGCACAAACTCCCCAGTCTCGGCAAATATGTTTTCAATAGGTGGACTGACGAGCCCACCAAAAATTATAGCTCTTGTTTCATATTTATGTGGACATAAAACTTGATTCTAAAATTAGGGTGGAACTGAACTGTCATGGAACTGAACTGATGAATATTTATACATTAGTGTACAAAATATTAAGCATCGTTGTGACATTTTCATACATATGTATCAATGAACTGTGCTCACATCCGTCTCTCAGTACCCATTACCCTCTCTTGTGCATCCCATCTGCCTGCTCCACGCCGGAGTTCCCACTGGTTTCTCCACAGCTTTCGGAGGAAGCTCTTTCCCGATTCCCATTGTGTCTGCACTAACTTACGTTCCCTTGGGCAGTGTTAAAGGTTTTTTCCAGTGTGTCCTTCTCTGGCTTGGGCATAAGGGTGATAGCGGTTCAGATGATGAGGTTGGTGGTATTCCTTCCTTTCTCTTTTCCAAACTACTGTGAGCAGCATTGGTGTTGATTATTCTTGAAAGATCTGGTAGAATTGGCAGTAAATTTGTCTGTTTTGGGGCTTCTCTTTGCTGGAAACTTATTATTGCTTTATTCTCACTTCTCACAGCAGTTCTATTTAAGTTGTTTATTGTGGGGGTGGGGTGGGGGGAAGACCTCAAAATAGCAGTGCTGGTGACCATGTCATAAACAGAAGGATTTGGGCCCAGTAAACAGAAAGATTGTTGTTGGTCAATAGAGAGGCCTAAAGGCGGGTTTCTATTTACCAGGCGCCTCCCTTAAACCACAGGAACCTCTCATAATTCACCCCAAAGTCCAACTAGATGAAAGGGTGCGTAGTTCTCTGTCAATCAGGAAAGCCCGCATCAGCTCAAAGGTCCTGCCATGCTGACCGTCATATAAAATTTGTCTTGCTTTTTCTTCATTTTGCCCTTCTCTCTGTCCCTGGCCCCCAGACAGCCTTGGCGGTCTGATCCCCAACAAACCCATCTTTCTACCCACGGAATGGTCTAGGTCAGTGGTTCCACCACACCCTTGCTTGCAATGTCTTGATAACACTTATAAAATCCTGATTCAATTTGGGTATTTGAGTATATCATGTATGTTCAGAACTTCAAGGTTTTTGCTTTTTAAATATGCTTTGCAAATATTCTCTAATGACCCTCTGTTTCTCACTGGTATCTGCTATAAGGCCCCTGTTCAACTCAAATCTTTTAAATTGGGTCATATCCTTCTTTTGGCTGGTTTGGCTAAGGGCTGAATCCCACTTGTCATTTCAAAGAAGCCTCTCTTGCTTCATGGATTCTTTGTGATTTTTCCTCTGTCTTTCTTCCCTTAATCTCTTCCCTGACCCTTGTTACTTCTTTTTTTATACTGGCTCTGGGTTTGGCTTGCTCTTGTTTTCCAAGGCCTAGGATGTTCTTTCGCTTACAAGGTCTCTCTGTCTTTAGTGTGCTCATCGCGACTGTAAACTCACCCATCAGAACTGCCTTCGCTGTGTCCAGAGCTTATGGTCAGCCATGCTTCTGTTTTCAGGTGACTCCAGGAATCTTTAAATTCCATCCCTGACATTTTCAATGGCTCACTGGTCATCTGAGACCAAGTTGTTCAATGTCTGTGCATTTGTACAGCTTCTCTTGCTATTAGTTTCTAGTTTTATTCTATTACTATCTAGGAAGATACAAGAAGTTACTTTGATTTTTTTTTAATTTTATTTGTTAAGATTTGCTTTCTGGCCTAAACATGATTTATTTTTGTAGAAAGTTCCACGGGCTTCTTAGAAATATGTGTGCTTCTGAGATCTTGTATGGCACATCCTATGCATGTGAGTTATATGTGTTTGATCTATGGTGCAGTTTAAATCTGAAGTTTCTTTGTTTCAGTTTTGTCTGGATGACCTATTGATGATATTAGGGTATTGAATTGCCATGACTGAGTCTGGATCTCTCTGTCCCTTTGTGTCTCAGGATGCTCATTTTATAAAATTTGGGGTACCAACATTTGGTGCATATGTATTTGCAATCATGTTTCTTGACAGGTTATTCCCCTTTTTAATGTATGATGACCTTTTTTTTTTTTTAATCTATTCTGACTAAATCGGCCTGAAGTCTTTGTCAGGCCCACACGCTGCCGCTCCTGCTGCTTTAGTGTTTATTGGTCTGCTGTTTTCAACCCTTCACTTTCAGTCTGTGTATCTTTGCCAGGGAAGTGTGTTTCTTACAGCCAAGAATCAGCTGTTTCCTGTTTCAGTCAAATCAGTTAGTCTGAAGAGTCAGAACTTTAGGGGTCCCTGTGACTCCCTCATCTTTACCTCATTTGATCAAGGTCCCCCAAGTCCTGGCAGTAGAGTCAGGAAGATTTCCCCCAGCCCCCCGACCCCAAGTGCACTCTCCGTCATTGGTGCCTACTCAAGGAAGGTAGTGGGGACGAAACTTGCACCTGAGCACAAAGATCCCTGGCTTTTAGGAGTTAGGAGTGACAGGGATGCAGTTGGGCACCATGCTTAAGTTCTGGGAGCAATTCTCCAAAGCAGTTGATCAAACTAGGATGATCAGAACTGTAGAATTGTAGAACTGTAGCCCTGGGATCCACGTACAGGAAAGGGGAGTGTATTTTAATTCCTGGGAGGAAATGGAACTCCTGAGAAGTCAAGAGGTGTCTCCTGTCAGCAAGAAACTGTGCCATGCACACACCCAGCACCAGTGACATCATCAGCTGTGGATTCAACTACTCAACCCACCCCTGGTTAAACCAGGAACCCACTCTCTTGTCCTGAAAGCTACTCATCTGGCCAGGTTGAGATCCATGTGAGGCTACTGCACACAGAAAATCAGCAAGCCTCAAGCTCATACTCTACCCAGGATTCTACCAATTAATCCAAAAAAAAAAAAAAAGATGCCATTCAGACAAAACAGTCCAGGGTGGGTCGAAGTCCCACCTACAAAGATGACAATGAAACTTGGACAAGATGAATATGTGTGTCACATGTCTGTGTGGAAGCAAAGACGCAAAGACAGACCAGATATAAGTCCTTAGGGTTCCATTCAGCATGGCCTTATCTTTCCTGGGTACCCAGGATCAGCTCAGTGCAGCCAGCCACAGTGACTGATGGCCCAGCTAGCAGGCTATCCCAAACCCAATGACTTAAAATGACAACTGGTCACCCAGTTGGGTGGTTTATGGGAGTCTTGTATTGCTGCTGCAGGGGAGAGTTATCTAAAGGCTCACCTGGCCTGGGTTACACTCAATGCGACTTGCAGTTGGAGCTGGCTGTCATCTGGGAGTTGATCTAAGGGTGAGGAGTGAGCCTCCTTGGCCTCTCAAGGCTTTTAGCAGTCAGCTGAGAGGGAACAATGCCAAGAGCCAGTGTTCTATGGAACAGAAGTGGAAGCTGCCCAGTCAGAAACGGCCACAATACCCCTATTGCCCTGCACAGTGAAACAGCCCTAGGGTTAGTCCCAGTTCAAGGTAAGAGGAAATACATTCTATACCTTGACTGGGATAAGGTCAAGGAAAGAGCTAAAAAGTGACCTGAAAGTATAAGCTAAGATAAACTCTTTCCTTAACTAAGTTATTTTGGTTATGGTGTTTATCCTAACAGAAGCAAACTAAAACATTTCCCAAATAGTGTCATCTACTGGGAGCCATGCTTTCAACATGAGCTTGAGGGGGACATTACATACTCAGATCCTAATCTTCTGTCACAGGCTTCAGGGGGAAGCATGGCGGCATGTGGGCAGACATGGTGCTGGAGAGGTAGCTGAGAATTCTACATCTGGATCTACAGGCAACAGGAAATGACCTGTCTACCACACTGGGCATAGCTTGAACATATGAGACCGTCAAGCCCGCCCCCACAGTGACATACTTACTCCAGCAAGGCCACACCCACTCCAACAGAGCCACACCTCCTAATAGTGCTACTTCCTATGGGTTAAGCATTTAAACACATGAAGTTATGGGGGCCATGCCTATTCAAAACACCACAGGGAGTGTGATTACAGGTGACTTAATCCAAGCAAATTTAAACACAGTATAAATCCAAGAAAAAAGTTTCCTGGTGTAATACATCCACTGGTACACAAAGGAGCATAATTAATCAGGGTACATGTCATTTCTTCCAAGAAGATGTTTTCTGGAGATAGGCTGTCTGTACTAGTTTAAGGGTCTGAGGAAGGCTCTGGCCTGGTCTTGATCATACAGACAGTGTAGAGGTCATTTTGGGCTATCAGCCATCTCTTGTCTTGCTTGTGGAAGCTTGGGGGAGCCTCTGGCTATACAGATAATGTTAGGGTCATTTAGACTATTAGGTATCTCTGGTCCTGGTTATGGGAAGCTTGGGGAGCCCCTGGCTGTAAGGATTACTTAGATTACTAGCCACCTCTGGTCCTGGTTTTATGAGTTTGAATGGCCTAGCCCAAGAGATAACATAGACCACCAGACTATTAATCACTTCTAATTCCCAGCTTTCTGGATGGAAGAACAAGTTTTGCATCTTTCCCATCGGAGAGACAATGCTGTGTGGTGCTCCATACCCCTGGTTTCTCTGGGGGTCTGTGGGCACAAGGACCTTCATGCTGTTCTCCGAACAGGTCTTTATGTGGTTTGGGTACCAGAGTAAAACAAGCTGGGCAATGCTCCTTTTGTTTCTATTTTGTGGAATAATTTGAGGAGTATTGACATTAACTTTTCTCTGAAAGTCTGGTAGAATTATGTCTAAAACCATCTGGCCCTGGACTTTTTATGTTTGGGAGACTTTACATCACTGCTTCTATTTCCCTAGCATTCATAGGTCTGTTTAAATTGCTTACCTGGTCTTGATTTAACTTTGGTGAGTGGTACGTATTGAGATAATTATCCATTTCTTTTATGTTTTCCAATTTGGTAGAGTACAGGTTTAGTATGACCCTATGATTCTCTGAATTTCCTCTGTGTCTGTTGTTATGTCCTTTCCATTTCTGATTTTGTTAATTTGAATATTATCTCTCCACCTTTTAGTTCATTTGGATAAGGGCTTATTAATTTTGTTGATTTTTCTCAAGAAACAATTCTGTTTCATAGATTCTTTGTAATTTTTTTTGTTTTTATTTGATTAATTTCAGGCTTGAGTTTGATTCTTTCTTGCCATCTGCTCCTTTTGAGTGTGATTTCTTCTTGTTCTAAAGCTTTTAGGTGTGCCAGTATCCAGTCTCTCCAGTTTTTTTTTATGTAGTTGCTTAGTGCTGTGAACTTGCTTCTTAGCACTGGCTTCGTTAAGTACCATAAGTTTGGGTATGTTGTGTATTCATTTTCTTTTAGTTCTGGACAGTCTTTAATTTCTGTCTTGACTCATTTTCATTCAGTAGGAGTTGTTCAGTTTCCATGAGTTTGTAGGCTTTCTGTTGTTTCTGTTGTTGAAATCCAGCTTTACTCCATGGTGGTCAGAAAGGATGCAGAGTAAGTACTATCTCAATTTTCCTCTATCTGTTGAGATTTGCTTTGTGTCCAAGTATGTGGTCAATTTTGGAGAAAGTTCAATAAGGTACTGAGAAGAAGCAATATTCTTTTGGGTTTGGTTGAAATGTTCTGTAAATATTTGTTAGATCTATTTTGTTTATAGCATTAGATAGCTCCAGCACTTCTCAATTATTTGTCTGGATGACCTGTATATCAGTGAGAGTGAGGTATCAAAGTCTCCCCCTATCAGTGTGTGAGGATCAACACGTGATTTAAGCTGTGTGGTGTTTCTTTTAGGAACTTTGGTGCTGTTGTTGTGTTTGGTGCATAGATGTTAAGAACTGAACTGTCCTCTTGGTGGGCTTTTCCTTTAATGAGTATGTAGCATCCTTACCTGTCTCTTTTGATTAGTTTTGGTTTGAAATCATTTTGTTAAATATTAAAATGGCTGCATTCACTTGCTTCTTAGGTCCATTTGCTTGGAACATCTGTTTCCATCCTTTACCCCTAAGTGATGTCTATCCTTGATGTTAAAGTGTGTTTCTTGGATGCAACAGAAGGATGGATCCTGTTTTCACACCCATTCTGTTAATCTATGTCTTTTTATTAGGAGATTAGGACCATTGATATTAAGAGACATTGATGACCAGTGATTATTGTTTTTCTGTTATTTTGTTTATTGTTGTTGTTGTTGGTGGTGGTGGTAGTGGTGATGGTGTGTGTGTGTGTGTGTGTGTGTGTGTGTGTGTGTGTGTGTGTGTATAAGCATGCATGTATGTTTTCCATTTTTTCATTTTGCCTGGGATTATTTACTCTCTGTGTTTTCCTGGGTGTGGTTAACCTCTTCAGGTTTGAGTTTTCCTTCTAGTACCTTCTTTAGATCTGGATCTGTAGACAGATACTACTTAAATTTGGTATAATCATGGAATGTCTTATTTTCTCCACCTATGGTAATTGAAAGTTTTGCTGGGTATGGTAGTCTGGGCTGGCATCTGTGGTCTCTTAGTAGCTACAGCACATCTGTCCAGCCCCTTCTGGCTTCTAGAGTCTCCATTGAGAAGTCAGGTGTAATTCTAATAGGTCTGCCCTTATATGTTACTTGGTCTTTTTCTCTTGCAACTTTTAATATCCTTTCTTTGTTTTGAACATTTAGCATTTTGGTTATTATATGCCATGGTGACTTTCTTTTCTAGTCCAGTATATTTGGTGTTCTGTAAGCTTCTTGCACCTTGATAGGCATCTCCTTCTTTAGGTTAGGAAATTTTTCTTCTATGATTTTGTTAAAATATTTTCTGTCTTTGACCTGTGATTTTTTTCTTTCCTGTGTTTCTACTGCTTTTACATTTGGTCTTTTTACACTGTCCCCGAATTCCTGGATGTTTTGTGCCAGGAGTTTTAAGATTTAACATTTTCTTTGATGGATGTATCCATTTATTCTCTGATGTCTTCAATGCCTGTGGTTCTCTCTTCCATCTCTTGTGTTCTGTTGGTAAGACTTGCCTCTGGTTCCTGCTTGAGTTCCTAATTTTTTCATTTCCAGATTTTCCTCAATCTGGGTTTTCTTTATTGATTCCATTTCTACTTTCAGGTCCTGAATGGTTTTATTCATTTCCTTCCACCGTTTGTGTTTTCATGGATTTCTTTAAGGGATTTACCCGTTTTCTCCTTAAGAACACCTATCATATTTGTAAAAGCTGTTTTACGGTCTTGGTCTTGTCTTTCAGCTATGTTGGAATACTCGGGGCCTCCCGTGGTAGGGTTGGTTGTTGGGCTCTGGTGGAGACATACCGTCCTGACTGCCATTGATTGTGTTTCCACACTGGCATCTAGGGATATGTTTTTATGCTTCCCAATCTCGGCTTGGGAAGATTATAATTCTAGGTCCTGATGATGCCTGGTCTTGTCTTTGTTGGGTAGGCATTTTGTTCCTTGGTTTCTGTTTCCTCTCTGGTTCTTAGGAGAGCAAGGTGGCTGTGAGCTGTCTTGTAGGAAATTCTTCTGGGATCCTGATAGGTGAGGGCACTGTGGATTCCAGGTAAAATGTATTGTTAGGCATTGGGAGCTGACATTTAGGAATGGTGATGGGCTGGGAAGGGGTAGTGAAGGAGGACGCAGGAGGGAGGACAGCAGGGTGTTCCACTAGGACCTGCTCCGTCCCTGGGAATGAGGACAGAGTGAGGAGGGATCACAGCAGAAGGTCTGCTACAGAGCTGGGATGAGACTGGGGGATTGGACTTGGGGGAGCGGAGGGAGAGGGAAAAAGTAGTCAGCCTACTTGCTTCCCTGGTCAGAGTGGCCTGTGGGTTCCCAGGGAGTGTGTACTGGTGCTGGGGACTGGGGGAAGCAATGGGTGGGGGAGGAAGTTTGGAGGGGAAGGTCTGTGTGATGCCCTGGAGATGGGGGCAGGAGAAGAAGCAGATGAAACTGAGGGATTGGATTTGGAGGAGCAGAAGGAGAGGAGAAGACCTGCAGTTAGCCTGCCTGCTTCCCTGAACAGAGTTGCCCTCTCAGACGTTTGGGCCGTACTTAGGAAAAGTAACCAAGGCTGTCGTCTTTGGACAATATATATTCTGTCACCCTGGCCATGGCAAGCCACACCAGACAACCCATGTGGTCCAGCAGCTTGGACAATGGGTAGGAAGGAGTCCTGTCAAGAGGGACAAACCATATCCACATCCCCAGTCAGGCTGGTAGCTGTGTTATATAAAGGGAAAGTCAAAGCTAAGGTGAGGAGACCCATGGGGTTTGGGACCTAAGGTGAGGAGACCCATGAGGTTCGGGACTCTTCTCAGCTGCTTGTTCTCTCCAGGACTCTGGAGATGCTAATCTAAAGTGAGACTAGAACTACTTGGAGATCCTTCTAATTCCATCTGACTCTGCGGACTTAAGGCTCATGCAGACAGTCATACTCTTTGGACATCTTGCCAAGAAGGAGCTTCCAAGCCGCCAATGTGAAGGGAAACTGAAGAAAGCCATGGATCTTTCCATAAAGCTGTTGCTAAGGGTAAGAGACATACTGGCGAAGCCTGGGGTGTGCACAAGAGTGGGTGCCTTCCGTGTCTGTCACAGGGAAGGGAGAAGGGTAAGGTGGACCAGAGTGGGGGTCACGCGCCTTGGGCTAATGTGCAAAGCAGGAGCAGGAGCTGGGCCGTGGACTGTGAGGCGTTAACAGTTTCCTCAGCCGCCGCAGGGGATGGAGGAGCCTGGAGCCCAGGCCCCGGCAGATGAATGGCCTGGTGTGGTGTTAAGTCCTGGATTTAACAGCTTGATTAATGGGCCGGAGGAGAGCAGCTTGGCTAATGAAGTGTGCAGCTGGTTGCTAGAGGGTCACCACTGTTAAGGCAACAATGGCCATCCAGACCCACCCACAGGAGTCCCCTCCTCTGTGTGAGCTCAGGGAAGCCACTTGCTGAGAACTCACCCAGGACGACATAAGCAAAAACCCAGGGTGTGCGGGGTGGGGTGGGGGGTGGGGGTGTCAGACTTCCAGAAACTCACAGCCCAGGGAGCCCATGCCTAAAACTGCTGTAAACATGCCTCAAAGTTCACAGGTGCTTGTCCAAAGATGTAAGAAAATACCAGGGATTCAGGCCTAGGGGCAGGAAGAGAAGCTCCTGTCAGTTAGACAATGGACTTCTGGGAGATTTGTGCCATTGAGCTAAGAACTCTGTAAGCCTCCTGCTTCCTTCTCTATGCATTCATTAATTTCACAGTCCACAGGCTCTCCAGACTCTCAGGTCTAACTCAAGCATCTTGGCCTCTCCATGCCACGACTCACAGCCCACAGGTCTCTGGAACGTCACTGTTGTCACGTGATCCTCCTTTCTGCCACCACGCTACTTCAGACTGTGGTCTCCAGTGAACCCAATGACTGGTTCCTGGGCTTCCCCCACTCCCCCAGCTCCTCACTGCCATGCCGTTGTCTCAGCCTCTGCCTGGAGACTCTCCATGGCTCCTGATGGCTCCCCGGCCTTCTGAGTCCCACTGTCTGCCATCACTGGTCTGCTGGTCCCGTCTGATCCTCCCACACAGTGCCCAGCTCCTGACGCGCAGCTGCCTCAGGAGCACAGACACAGCCTCAGGCCTCCTTCATCTACCTTCTGTCTGCTTCTCAATTCTCTTCACACACCACCTCTTCCCGGACTACCCATCAGGTACTCAGACCTGGGATGAATCGTCATTAAATTTGCCAAGAAAGAGATGGGCATCAGCAAGTGCTCCTAGGCAGCAGCCTCGAGGTAGGGGACCAGCGCAAACCCAGCAGCTTAGCTCTTTATGTTCTGAGCTAGCTTAGGGATCAGGCTGCGTGGTCTAGTTGGAGAGGGGCCCACTTATGAGCTCCCTAAGGAGTAGGGGAGACTACTTTGCTCCCCGTATTTTAGCTGAGCTGAGGCCGTGATGATGAAGATGACGACAGCTTCCCAGGTCCAGAGCATCTCTGAGTTGTCTTGTGTCCTCACTACAGTATGCATCCCTGTGGAAAGAGGACAGTATAGGACTCATCATCACAGCCAGTCCGAGTCTCAGGGATGACAGTAGTCTGTGCCAGCTGTGTGTAGCTAGCACTCCATAGGGGCCCTACAGGCAGAGGCCAGAGCCATGTCCACATGGTGGCCCTGTTGGCTTGCACAGAGTGGGATGTGTGGGATGAAGGGCCGGACTCTGAGAAATCATGATGGGTCTTGTTCAAACCCATGCTTAACTTTAGACCAGTGTCTTAAAAGTTAATCTATAAAGTTGCTCCTCTGCTGTGAGAACCTCTGAGCTGCTGTAGAGGCCATCAAAAGATGCTGAGCGGTGAGTCAAAAGGCCATGTGCCATCTCATTTCTGCCCATTCATGGCTCCTAACTTCATCTTCCTGCACCTCAGGCTCTCCACTTATAGACAAGGAATGTTCATTGTAGGCTCTTCCCGACACTGGACATTTTTCGTGTTCATCCTACACTGAAGACTTTGGTGGAATAGCCCTCCTGAACCTCCTAGAATGGGACAGCCCAAGATCGTGGCCAGAGCGGCTGATAGTGGGTATGATAACCTTGTCTCTGGAAGATAGGATCTGGGTTCTTGTGGTAAAATATTGTGCTGATGTGTAGCTTGTCAAGCATTTTACATCTTAAAATGGAGTATGGCCTAAGGGCGGGGGCTTCTTTGTCTGCCTATGGGTTAAAGCCAGCGGAAGGATATTGTAAACAGAGAAGCAATCCGTATGAGTGCAGAGCTGAGGCATAAGGCATCGGCTAGCAGTCTTCCACGCATGAGGTGTTTTTCCCACTTCTGGCTACAGCCCCAGGCTCTCTCCAGCAGTCTCAGGCCATGGTTCTGCTTTTACCACATGAACATCTGCCGGGAAGTAAAGCAACAGTTACCAGTCACCCACATGTCACACCGTAAATCTACACGATGACTCTATGAGGCACAAGAGTCCAGCAGCTTTATGAGGTGCCACCTCTGTGATTAATGGAGTCAGGAGGCTGTGCAGGCGGGAATGAGGGAGACACAAGAAAGCATTGGCATGAGTGCATAGGTACACATGTATAAACAGAGCCAGACATCCATACACATTGACACATACACAGACACACACGCATAGGCACTCACATATATGTGTATGTGCACATATGCCTACATATATGTATGCATAAACACTCAAACTCATACATCTACACATATACAGACACATACATATTCATAAACATGCATATATATACGATCATAGTCTATACACATTCATTTGTGTACTCAACACACATATATGCATGCACACATTTACACACGCATGCACATAAGCGCACACAGGATTCCAGCCCTTACCACATTATCCCAGGGACAGTCACTGCACGTCCATTCAGAATTCACTTTATGGACTATGGCTACCCAAAGATGGAATATAAAATTTTATATTTGAAAGGTGTCAGTGGAAATCCAAACATTCGCCTTTGTCGAGATAATGTTCCTGTGGCATGCAGCGTCTTCTGTTGGAGTTTTATTTGTAGCGTTGGTCATTAATTAAATGGACCCAGAAAGACCTCACTAGAAACAGGGAACTGGGTGACTTAGGGAGCAGCGGCCAGCCAGAGCCTCACTGCCACTGTTGCGTGACACCGTTGTCAGGTTTAATAGTCACAGCTACCTTCTGAACAGGGCATTGTCTGGTACATTTTCCAAGTGCAGAAAATGAGGTTTCAAGCGTGCCTGAGTTCACAGAAATGAACAGTGGCAGGGCTGTGAGCCAAACCACGCTGGCGGGTGCCAACGTCTGCTTGGTCTAATGTGCCCCGCTGTGGGTAGCATGCACCCGTGAAACTGAGAGCGGAGCGTGGCTCTGTGCCCAGCAGATCCCTTCAAAACCTAAGCAGGATTTGCTGAGAATCTCCGCTGTCGTGAGTAGGTACAGCTCGGATAGTTTCCCCTTGGTAACTTAAATTTTGCCCAGAGGTGCACCCACTCCGAGGTGTGGGTTCAGATCCTCCGATCTTCCATAGCGTGTGGCAAAGAATAGGAACCTTTAGCTTGAGATCTTCCCCAGAGTGTTCACCAGAGCACCGTTGGTGCTTGTTCAAAGGATGCTGAGGTGAGGCTCATGACTGAGCAGGTGGGTGCAGAGCTGTCAAGTTCGAGGTTACATGGAATGAACCAGTGTGTGCGCGAAGGTTCTCACTTTGTCTAAGAGTGTGGAGGTGAGGAACTGCTCACAGTGTCTAGCAGGCCCGCAGCTGGCCAGCCCCTTCCCCTGGCACACACATGCACATGTGCATAAACACACACAGGACTCCAGCCCTTACCACATTATCCCAGGGACTGTCACTGCACGTCCATTCAGAATTTACTTCATGGACTATGGCTACCCAGTGATGGACTATTCGGGCCAAGCGCAGAAGCCATGGTCCATGAGAGGGGCTGGTTAGAGGAAGGAGGTGGCATTTGTCTGATGCGGGAGGGAGTCTGAGGGAGGGGACCGTAAGCCAGTCCACTAGTCAGTAAGGAGGCTCTGCTGTAGCAAATACGGCGGGAGTGGGGGGGTGGGGGTGGAGGGGGGGTGAAGGGGAGATGAGTGGAAGACAACAGGAAAAAGTGAGGGAGGAGGAAAAAGCTGAGGCTGACTGCTGGGGAGCTCACAGGAGTGAAACACAGAATTACTGTTGAAGAAAGAAAAAAAGGAGGGGGAAATATTGTCATAGAGAGCAAGGAGAGAATCGCTCGAAATTGAAAAACTAGACTACTCCACTTAGAAGTAGAGTTTGAAGAATACTGAAACATGGATCTTAGGTCTCAAACCCGGGACAAACAGCTGAGGTGCCTACTTAACATATCAAAGCTGATGCTGGCTGCCAGGTTCTCCCAGCCTCCCTCAGTCCCTACCTGTTACAGGGTATGGCTGCCATCTGCCCCCTACCCTAAACTTCTCCAGCCCAGGGCTGGGCAGCCCTTTCCACAATTGCCCTTGCCTGTCTAAGCCAGGCATTTTGCTATACAGGTCCTTTTTGGTCCTCTTGGCCTACCTTACCTTCCCAGCCTCTTGGTCTGACACCCCCCCCCCCCCCTTCTTCACTTCTCCACACTGGGCTCAGGACTCTCCCAGATGTCTCTCTCTGCCTCTGGCCATGCTTTCTCCTTCACATACAATAAACTTTCTCCTCCACCAAATCTAGGAGCAGTCATGTCCTTCCTTTTTATTTCTTTTTTTTCCCATTCATCTGTTACTGAAACCCAGGACCAATCATGTCCTTTCCTTTTTGCTTTCTTTTTCTTTCTTTCTTTCTTTCTTTCTTTCTTTCTTTCTTTCTTTCTTTCTTTCTTTCTTTCTTTCTTTCTTTCTTTCTTTCTTTCTTCCTTCCTTCCTTCCTTCCTTCCTTCCTTCCTTCCTTCCTGTCTTTCTTTCTTTCTTTCTTTCTTTCTTTCTTTCTTTCTTTCTTTCTTTCTTTCTTTCTTTCTTCCTTCCTTCCTTCCTTCCTTCCTTCCTGTCTTTCTTTCTTTCTTTCTTTCTTTCTTTCTTTCTTTCTTTCTTTCTTTCTTTCTTTCTTTCTTTCTTTCTTTCTCTCTTTCTCTCTCTCTCTCTCTCTCTCTCTCTCTCTCTCTCTCTCTCTCTCTTTCTCTCTCTCTCTCTCTCTCCATTCCATGGTTCTTCTGTTTTGCCTATGTTCAGAGAAGTTGCCACCCCAGCGCAGCACAGTAGCGGGGACTGCGGGAGATGAGGACATGGAGGGAGGGAGTGCACACCAGGCTGGCAGTGCAGGCCTGTGGGCTGTATGGGAGGCTGAGGTAGGGGGATTGCAAGTTCAAGGCCAGTCTGGGCTAAACTTCGTGAGGCCTTATCTCAAAATGAAAAGTAAAAAGAGGCTGAGGATACAGCTCAGTGGTAGAGTGGCATTGGCAAGATTCTGGGCAGCAAAATGAGAACTTCCAGTGAGCAATGAAGGGCTGAGGTGGCATCCAGCAGACATCTCACAGACAGCATATGCTTCTTCCTACAAATGGGAGGGAGTCTGGCACCCTGCTTATCATCCAGTGTCCCTGAAGCGTCAACCTCTGGCAGATTTGAATCCCCTCCGTAGTCTGAATGAACTCGATGGCACCTTGTGGCTAGCAGAGCCATGCGGTTCCAGTGTGGTATTTCCACTATTTTCCTGGGGGAGGCGAAGTGCAAGGTTGAAGAGAAAGAACAGAAGTTTTTTGGTAAAGGCGAGCACCAGTGGCAGGTGACAGCCAACAGGTTCCGGGGCTCTTGGAGAAGACAAGGCTGAGGAGGAGCTGTTTTTCACAGAGCTCTGTGGGTGATGGGGCTCGTGGAGCAGGTACCACATAGCTTAGAACCAACGTCTCTTTGGAAGATTCAAATATGTGGACAAGGCAAAGACAGCTCCTCCACTTCATTGAGCTGAAGCTGTGAAAACAGGTCTGGGTGGATGCTCCCTGCCCACCCCCATTGTTATGTAGGTTTCGTTATGGGCTTGCATAAGAACTATTGAAACACAGTCTGAGTGGTTTCTTTTTTTCCTGTTGTTATTTATATTGGTTTTATTACAGGGGCGTGCATAAGAACTATTGAAAAGATTTCTATGACTTTTAAGAAAGGGAGGACAGGGCATTGCTGGATAGCAATGACAATGTGCCTTTTCCTCACGTGGACCCATCTAGGTTTCACACTGGAGAACCCTCAAACCTTCATTAAAAACAAATAAACAAACAAACAAACAAACAAACAAAAACTGACTGCAGGGCTGGAGAGATGACACAGTGGTTAAAAGCACCAGCTGCTCTTCCAGAGGACTGGGGTTTAATTCCCAGCAACCATAGGGTGCCTCACAATTGTCCCAACTCCTGTCCCAGGGGACCTGTCACCCTCTTCTGGCCTCGTGGACACCAGGCACACATGTGGTGTAGAGATACATGCGTGCAAAAACATTCATATACATAAAATAAAAAAAGAAAATCTCAAAAAAATGACTGCATCTATATATCATAATACTACTGTATAATTTTGCCCTTTTCCTGATTTTCTCAATGTTTAAAACTCTGCTTTTCATTATCAGAAAGACCCAGACTTTTTTTGCCCTAACCTCAGAGCCACACTGTAAAATAAATAACACGACATTCCATTAAATTAGCCTCTATAAAATGGTGCAGTACAGTTTTTTTTTTAAGATGATGAAAAACCTGAAGACATCAATGGCTTTTTATCAGAGAAATTTCCCTCACCTCTGAAGAAGACTGGAATTAATTTAAATAGCACCAGAAATAGAAAAGGAAGGCTGCACCAGCCAAGTTCTCTCTCAAACAGCAAAACTGAGCCTCACAAAGGTGGATGTTTCTCATAGTTCCCATGCTGAGAGAGGTGACCCTGAAGATCCACACATCTGTCTACATCTGGACACGTCGCCTAGCTGTCAGGTGGATAACTCACGTTGGGTGTGTTTAAAACCCAGCTTGCCCCGTGTATGGAGCAGGTCCCACTTAGAACTCATTTCAGTTTCAAAGGGAGATTACAGCCCTTTGAAATCCCTTAAAGGAGAAATTCCACCTCTGCTTTTTATTATCCGATTGCATTAGTTCTTATATTAGGATAAAAAGAAACATATTCTGCTCTTTAAACAATAGGGAAGGGAAACATCACCCCTGGCAGCCTTTCTTTCTTGGGGAATTCTAATCCATTCATATCCTCAAAGGCACTTTCATTCTTTGGGGAAGATTTGAGGGCCAATTAATTGTAGCCCCTTGGGACCCACCCATGCCCTTGAAGTTTTATCTTAGTAAAGACACAGATGCTATTTAAGAAGCTGGGGGTCCAAATGGCATATGAATGGTGAGGTACTGCGAGGAATCACCTGGGTGAATGGAGTGTATGGTTCAGGTCTTGCCTGCTCAATGCTGCAACCCTCTAAGCCAGGCCTGAGACATCTGTGGCTGTAGCAGCTCTCTTTCCTGACCATCCAGGGTACAGACGCCTGGCACACAGGGCATACCCAGAAGGAACATTTTCTTGCCTTGAGCTTTGGTAAAAGGTCCTCACCTTGTCCTGATATATGTGGAGCAAGGGTTGAAGCTGTTGACCTGAGGTCTCAGCCGATGCAACTATAGGCAAACCTTTTGGAACTAGGAAGCTGGTTTTGAGCAGGAAGCTCACAGAACGGCTGCAGGAACGGGACGGCGCGGGGGGGGGGGGGGGGGGGGTTCACTGTGCTTAGCAGGCCTTCTGCGGGCAGGAATATGCTTTGCTTTTAAGTATGTGGCTTTCTAGATACTGTATGTCATCTAGAAGTGCTTTTCATCTCCATTGTAGTTTCTAGAAATATTCATGCTGAATGTCTAGAGCACAAGCCATGCCATGCCAGGCATGTTCTCTGCCTGCTTGCGCTGTTGGTATAAAATATGTAAGTGTTTTGTGGCTGTGTTTTGACCAGCTCTCCCATCATCACAGACTTCACTTTTTAAAAGCTTGGTTCCCACTGCCTGGATACTTTATGATGAAAGTTCATCCCACTGACTCAGCTCTGGAGACTCACCAGCCAGGGCTCTGTTTGACACATAGATTCCAATCCTGGTTAGCGTTGGTTACACTGGCTAACACTGGCTACTCTCCTTGCCTACTAAGCCAGGACTAGAAGTGATGGTGTAGAGGTGCCAGTGTGACAGTCCCCACAAGAGAAGCTTGACCCCCTATTTGTGTCTTCTCAGCACCCTATCTTTCATCACTCAAAGGGCAGAGAGCATCCTGTCTGCCCAGCCTCACCCCCCTTATTATGTTTGTCATGGGAAGGACATGAGCGGAGTTGGCCAAGAGATGCTGCATACGTCGACAATCCAGTCCTCCATTTCAGCTTTTGTTTTAGCGAGGTCTACCTAGTTTTGATACAATTGGCAAGAGAGTATAAAAACAATGTAACTTTAAGCAGAAAAAAACCATAGTATCAGACATGAATATCAGACAGAAGCAGACAGAAATGTCACTGGGCATTGTCAAATGGACAGAGCCTATGGGTCGATGTGCTCACCCACAGCTGGCAGTGGTAGCCTGGGAATTACTGTGTTCAGTGCACACTGGGATCTGTCTGTCATGTCTTGCCTGCAACACATCCTTCCTTCTGTCTGCCTGCCTGTGAGCTGTGTGCAGGATGGGATCCTGGTTGTTCTTGCAGTCCCAAAGCCAGGGGCAGCATGCTTTATAGATTCCACACTCAGAAGCACATGGCAGAGCAGTAGGCTCCCATTGTCTGCAGCATTACTTAATGTAAAGGGAATCAAAGTCCCCACCATAGGGAAGTAGTTGATGAATTCTGGACATCCACATGACAAGGCACCTTATATACACTGAAATGTTTACTTTTGAAGAATAAGGACATGAGAAAATTTATATGGTATATGTGAAAACTGGTTAATTACATAACTTTACATACATAGATAAAAATAAACAGCCTGATCATGTTTTTTAAAACTTTCATTCATTTGCTCAGGGAATTAATGAACATCATTGCCAAATGGCATCATTTGAGGGGGGGGAGAGAGAGAGAGAGAGAGAGAGAGAGAGAGAGAGAGAGAGAGAGAGAGAGAGAGAGAGAGCTTCTATAGAAAACAAACCCCCATTCTCACAGAATGTATTTCATAAGCAGTACAGACAGAAAGCAAAGTACATAAGTGCCTATTTTATTGAGTTACAAGCAGCACAGAATCCGAGTCAGACTCAGGTAATATCTTCACTCATCCTGGAGCCATAACTAACAAAATACCTCAAAGCGAGTCATGTATAAATGACAGTTGTCAAAGCCAGGAAATACAAGGTGGAGGTCCCAGCAGTTGGTGGCTGGTGAGGACCGTCTTGATTTGTCTTCACATGGTAGAAGAACAGAGAGCAAATGGCCTGGTTCCCATGGCTCTCGGCGAGAGCAGAACCCTGTGTTCCAGTACCCCAAAGGACCTACAGCTCTGTGTTTGGAATCAAGTTTCAGTGTGAATTTGGGGGAGGGGGACACAGACATGCAGAGAATAACATGCAGCCTCCAGGGACCTTGAGGTAGGATTGTTAGGGGTTTATAGGTCATTGACTGTGAGAGAACAAGCTGTGTGGATTCCTAAAAGATCATTCTGGAAGGAATAGGAAGCCAAAGGGTGTTGAGCCCAGAGTAAGACCAGTGTGCCCGAGAACAGGCAGAGAGGCCAGTGTGGACACAATAGAGAGCTAGTGCGGTGGGGAGGCAGGGACGGTGCCCAGGCTGTGGGGTCCCGTCACAGACAGGACCTAGGAAGGTCACAGCATAACTTTACCTTTTTTTTTTTTTTTTCATTTTAGTTATTTTTACTAGTTTTTTAAAAAAATAATTTGTATGCCAAGTTTTGCCCTTCCTGAACTACCCTCACATCTGCCCCCTTCCTGAATTACCCCCAGATCTGCCCCCTTCCTGAACAACCCCAGATCTACCCCCTTCTTGAATTACCCCCAGACCTTCCCCCTTCCTGAATTACCCCCAGATCTGCCCCCTTCCTGAATTACCCTCAGATCTGCCCCCTTCCTGAATTACCCTCAGATCTGCCCCCCTCCTGAATTACCCTCAGATCTGCCCCCTTCCTGAATTACCCCCAGATCTGCCCCCTTCCTGAACAACCCCAGATCTACCCCCTTCCTGAATTACCCTCAGATCTGCCCCCTTCCTGAAAACCCCAGATCTGCCTCCTTCCTGAATTACCCTCAGATCTGCCCCCTTCCTGAACTACCCTCAGATCTATCCCCTTCCTGAATTACCCCCAGATCTGCCCCCTTCCTGAACAACCCCAGATCTACCCCCTTCTTGAATTACCCCCAGACCTTCCCCCTTCCTGAATTACCCCCAGATCTGCCCCCTTCCTGAATTACCCTCAGATCTGCCCCCTTCCTGAATTACCCTCAGATCTGCCCCCCTCCTGAATTACCCTCAGATCTGCCCCCTTCCTGAATTACCCCCAGATCTGCCCCCTTCCTGAACAACCCCAGATCTACCCCCTTCCTGAATTACCCTCAGATCTGCCCCCTTCCTGAAAACCCCAGATCTGCCTCCTTCCTGAATTACCCTCAGATCTGCCCCCTTCCTGAACTACCCTCAGATCTATCCCCTTCCTGAATTACCCTCAGATCTGCCCCCTTCCTGAATTACCCTCAGATCTGCCCCCTTCCTGAACAACCCCAGATCTACCCCCTTCCTGAATTACCCTCAGATCTGCCCCCTTCCTGAAAACCCCAGATCTATCCCCTTCCTGAATTACCCTCAGATCTGCCCCCTTCCTGAACTACCCTCAGATCTACCCCCCTCCTGAATTACCCTCAGATCTGCCCCCTTCCTGAACTACCCCCAGATCTACCCCCCTCCTGAATTACCCTCAGATCTGCCCCCTTCCTGAACTACCCTCAGATCTGCCCCCTTCCTGAACTACCCTCAGATCTGCCCCTTCCTGAATTACCCTCAGATCTGCCCCTTCCTGAATTACCCTCAGATCTGCCCCCTTCCTGAATTACCCTCAGATCTGCCCCCTTCCTGAACTACCCTCAGATCTGCCCCTTCTCTACTCACCCAACTTTGTGTCCTTTTTCTCCTCGCCCACCGAATCCAACTTGTGCTGCCCATATACTCACGAACGTGTGGCCTTCCACCAGGGCCTGGCTGACCCACCAGCAGCAACACTCAAAGCAAACTGACTCTCCCTCTTCCAGCTATCGGCTGCCAACAGCTTCGAGGCTAGAGGTTGGACCCCACGTCTGTCTCCCTCTCCATTTTGGGTTTTGTTTGGCCTGAGCTGGCACAGGTATAGTGTGTGTTGTCATAACTGCCCTGAGCTCCTGTGTGTGCTGCCCTGTTGTGTCTGGAGGACACTTTCTGCGCATGCATTCGCCACCTCTGGCTCTCATGGTCCTCCTGCCCCCACTTTCCAATGATCCTGGAGCCCTGGGAGATGGAGGTGCAGGATAGATGTTCTAGCTAGGGCTGAGCATTCTGCCATCTCGTATTCTCTGCACCTGGGCCAGTTGTGGGTCTCTATGTCAATCACGATCTCCTGCAAATAGAAGCTTCTCTGACAAGAGCTGAGAGATGCACTGATCCTTGGGTGTAACAATTCTTTGAAATTTCCATCCGGTGTGTTTTGATTATATTTACCTCTTTACCACGTACTCTGTCCCCCAACTCCTTTTAGATCTACCTCACCTCACCAGCCTCTCCCAACTTTGTGTCCTTTTTTTTTTTTTAACTTTTTAAAAATTTGTTTGTTTGTTTTTTGGTTTTCCAAGACAGAGTTTCTCTATGTATCATCCCTTGGCTGTCCTGGAACTTACACTGTAGACCATACTAACCTTGAACTCACAGAGATCTGCCTGTCTCTGCCTCCCAAGTGCTGGGATCACTAGCATGTGCCACCATCGCCTGGTTTCTCTTTTCAGATTGTATAAATCTTTTGCCTTTTGCTCTTTTGCCTTTAACAACCCACAGAGTCCAGTTTGCATTGCTTAGACACTCCTAGGTGTGGGGCCATCCACTGGAATGTGATGACCTTGGCTTTTATTCTCACTCAGGACAGGACAGAAAAGAAAACAACATGAACATGATTCAAATACTGAAGGGCTCATGCTGGTGTTCTGTTAAGGCTCATTGGGGCCAAGACTGTAGAGTGTGGGTACCTGTGTGCATGGATGTATGGTGGGGGCAAGGCGGGACACAGCACGAGGCTTTGGTGTCTTCACCTATGACACCAGGGCTTAGAGTATGCAGAGCTATTACAGAGACAGTTTGGGGAAAGAATTTGGGACTCACAGCCCAGTATCAACAGTAACACAGCAGGGCCTTAAGAGTCTAGGGTATCCATGACTTAGGCAGCTAGAGGTGAGATAAGGTGACAATTCTTCCAAATCTTAAAGACGATCTCAGGATCAAAGCCACGGTTTAAATATAGTTAGCAATTGGAGAACACACCAGGATCCGCCTTAGTGGCTCATTCTATGTTGTAATGCCCCGCTGTGCATTTGCCGTAGGCTACAGACTGCATGACAGAAAGTTAGGTGTTCACAGGCCGTCTATGCAGTGGGCACTTGGGACATGGCCAAGGGGTATAGAATAAGGAACAGAAATCCCGCCGCTTCTCATGCTTCTCACAGCTTGTTGGTTCCATGTTGTTTCTGAGTCTGCAGCCAAATGTGTGTCTCTCCTTCCAAGGTATTAGAAATGTTAACTCCAGGGGTTGGGGATTTAGCTCAGTGGTAGAGCGCTTACCTAGCAAGTGCAAGGCCCTGGGTTCAAGCCTCAGCTCTGGAAAAAAAAGAAAGAAAGAAAGAAAGAAAGAAAGAAAGAAAGAAAGAAAGAAAGAAAGAAAGAAAGAAAGAAAGGAAGGAAGGAAGGAAGGAAGGAAGGAAGGAAGGAAGGAAGGAAGGAAAGAAAGAAAGAAAGAAAGAAAGAAAGAAAGAAAGAAAGAAAGAAAGAAAGAAAGAAAGAAAGAAAGAAAGAAATGTTAACTCCATACTTCCACTCTCTGCTCTCTGCATAAACACTGAAGGCTGTGGGCATCTTTGGTGCTTCCTAGGACATTTATCTGAAGACAGCCTGAAGAGGAAACTTAGAAAGACCTTGAGAAATCTTCCCAGGAAGGCTCATCAGAACCTCCCCATCCATTCACTGTATATTCTGCTCTCTGTTGTAGTCACATGGATGGAAGGAGGAGGGCTCATCAGAACCTCTCCATCCATTCACTGTGTATCCTGCTCCAACTGTAGCCACATGGATGGAAGGAGGAGCCAGTGTTCTGGTTCTCCAGAGAAACCATGGAGCACTGAGCTCCTGCTGCTGAGCAAATCCCAGCCATGTCTACCTTGTGCCCAGGGTGTCCTGGTGGGTAGGTGGGCTCTCCAGATGTGATCCTGATTAGGACAAATCACTATGGCAGGGTCCCGCCACCGAATGTGAATACTTGGAGGATGCTCACAGAGCTTACACATTTTGAGTTTTCATTGATAAATCTTTAAAAATGGTAGCTGATCTCATCTGTGAATTTTTTTTTTTTTTATTTTTTTAGCAATTGTCCTTGTTTGATTTTCATTTATGGACTATATGAGCTCAAATGCTAGAGTGGCCTTACCAAGGGACAGCCTGGCCTTTGACTGTCCTCAGGTGGCAGCTGGCCCTTCGGCCTGTACATTCCCCAGAGCCCGTATGTTCTGAAAGTCAAGTCACTCAGGTTTGGGTGCCCAGCTCTTGATGCTAGAGAGCAGTGCTGAATGGGACAGCTCCCTGCTGGGCCTCTACAGATGGCTGCCACAGCCCTCGGAAGCCAGGGGCAGATGCAGGCTGCAGCTGGAGTCAGGGGCAGACAGAGACTCACTGTATTTAGCCCTGCCTCGGATGAGCTGGAAGGCCCCACTGCCCCTCCCACATGAGAACCTCCCACATGAGAACGGCTCCTTACCTTTCATCTGAACACCATTGTCACATGTCCTTTCTTGGTGACACACCTCTGTCTAAATCCACGTTCAGTGATACCAGGACCTGGAAATCCCAATACATATCCTCTGGACCGTGATGCTTACCCATAATATCAGTGTGTATGTGAAGTATCCAACTGCTTGGGGTTGAGACTAGCACAGGGGACAGAGGGATGCTTCAACACTTGGAACTGGTTCACTACAGGAAGCTTAGACACCAGCCACCTGTCACCGTGGGTCTGGGGAAAGTGTGTACAGAACAGCCCAAGACACAGCTAGATATTAGCTTGTAATCACGGTCAACTTCTCGGCCATGAAGAAGCACGCTAAATTCTTTCCATGCCTGTCTCTGTGGACACCGAGCAGACACTTCAGGGCCTAGTGTGACGGAGCCTTCAGTCTTTGCTTCATTGAGTCAAATCCAATCCCACGCCTCCTTGTGTCTCTCTGTTTCCCACATCTGAAACCTGCCTGTCCTTACAGAACGGAACTCAAGACACATGGAAAAACCAGTGGTTTTGGAGGAAAAACAGAGGCCAGGCTCTTCAGAGTGCGGATGTGACCTGTCATCTGACCCACGGAGGAGGGCACCTTTACTAGGGCCATTTTGGAGCATCCTTCCCTCCCTCCATTTCCCCTCCATTTCTATAGACTCACAATGAAAAGTCCTCCCTTACATTCATCTCTCTGTGATATTTAAAGGTGCCTCTCCTCTCTTGTTGCTATTCCCAAAGCAGACAGTGAAAGCTTCATTGTATGCAAATCGTGGGTCTGTGTAATCCAAATTCCCATAATCCATAGGTCATAACAGCTTTGAAAGAAGCCCTCTGCCAGTAGAAGCTGGTTTTACCATCACACAAAGGAGCGCATGCTGAAGGGCACACTGACATGTTGGAGGGCACACTGACATGTTGGAGGGCACACTGACATGTTGAAGGGCACACTGACATGTTGAAGGGCACACTGACATGTTGGAGGGCACACTGACATGTTGAAGGGCACACTGACATGTTGGAGGGCACACTGACATGTTGAAGGGCACACTGACATGTTGGAGGGCACACTGACATGTTGAAGGGCACACTGACACGTTGGAGGGCACACTGACATGTTGGAGGGCACACTGACACGTTGGAGGGCACACTGACACGTTGGAGGGCACACTGACATGTTGGAGGGCACACTGACATGTTGGAGGGCACACTGACATGTTGGAGGGCACACTGACATGTTGGAGGGCACACTAACATGTTGGAGGGCACACTGACACGTTGGAGGGCACACTGACACGTTGGAGGGCACACTGACATGTTGGAGGGCACACTGACATGTTGGAGGGCACACTGACATGTTGGGGGGCACACTGGCATGTTGGGGGGCACACTGACATTTTGAAGAGCACACTAACAAAGGCTCCCATTTATCTATTTTCTCTGTGTGCAACAACAGCACTTAGCTCCTGGACAGAGAGCAGGGTGCATTCTAAAGCATCACCTTACCTTCCCCATGCTCGGCCCAGAACCAGAGGTGCAGAGAGGGAAGGGCTGTGAGGGGTCAGGGGTGCCAACTGCATAGGCACGAGCCAGCCCGAGTTCCTGTTGCAAGGTGAAGGAGACCCTGTTCTGCTTTTGCAGACCACTGTGGGTGGAAGATGATACCTCTCTGTATCCAGCCTGTTGGTGACCATGGATGTGTACTCTCTCAGACCTGCCATCTGTGGCCAGCTGAGGGTCAGTTCATGAAGGACCGACACCCACGACCTCCATGATCATATACTCAGAATGCACATCTACCCTCTCTGTCAGGATTATGATAAATGTCATTTGAGCAGGGGCAACATTGTGTGACCCCATTGGCATGTCCACCTCAGGCTTAGGGCCTCTAGTGGGGATGAGGAGCTCTTAGAGTCCCTGCTGATCCTCCCTGAGTACATACTTTAACAATTCAGCCTGACTTGGAGACTGTGGTTCATCTCCACCGCACTTCAGAACGCCCAGGACACCCATTTACCCTACATCGCTGTCCTCTGGCAACATTGCCCACCCTCTATCCTGTCCCCTCCCTTCTCCTGTAGCCTTGTCTCCGCCACTCTCTGGTGGATGTGCTCAACTCCTGCTCTCTCTTATGTTGGGTGGCCGTTTGTTCACCTGAGGGAGACCAGCTCCCCCCCCCCCGGGGGGGTACTCTTGAGGAGGGAGAAGTAAGAAATACATAGACAGAACTATAGAGGAGAGAAAGAGTTAGAAACACTGGATAGCCTTGGGAGGGCCTGGGTCAAAACCCGCCGGCCCCTTCTGTCTCTACTAAAGGGCTTTTATAGGAATGCCAAGGGGTGAAGCAAAAGACACCCCCCCCAGCACAGCCAAGTACAGTTCATCCCAGGTACCTGGTGACCTTGCACATGGTCAAGCCATCCCCTCATGTAGCCCTGCTGGGTAAAGCAAGCTCAGATCTCACCAGGAGCTTTTGTGGGCTCCCACACTCACCCTTACTGCTGTGCTCTGCTGTTGCTCACAAGTCTTCCCTCTTCCAACTCCGCTCCGTGAGTTTCCTTTCCTTCCTTGGCTCTCCTAGCCCGCATTTCTCTCCCCTGCAAGCTTCCTCTCATGGCTCTTGAATCCCCAGTGTCTTTGTAGAAGCCCTACCCACTGTCTGAGCTCCCCTTTCTGCTAGTCCCCTCCATGGTTCCTAGCTCATGTGGTCATTCCTGACAGCAGCAGCCCTTGCTGGGCACTGGTTCCAAATGCCCCACTCTGTCTTCAGCCTGCCCCCCAACTCCAGTTTGGGATATGATTTCTATTCCCTCCTATGGATCCCCTTTCATGATCCCTCCCTCTCCTGGGTCCTCACTGCTTCCCCATCACGCTCT
Source organism: Peromyscus maniculatus bairdii (assembly GCF_049852395.1). NCBI lineage: Eukaryota > Metazoa > Chordata > Mammalia > Rodentia > Cricetidae > Peromyscus > Peromyscus maniculatus. The sequence continues at coordinate 9,824,813 of NC_134864.1, forward strand.
CCTCACTCTTGCTGACCTCCTGTACCTTCAGGACATGGACCCTCTCTATGATGGTCACCATCCACCCATGTAAGGGGACCCGAGGGAGTCATCCTCTCCTGGACCTCCTGCAGCTTGGACAGTGATATCACAGATTTTGGAGACCTTGCCCCTGCTCCCACTTCCTCTGTCCCCTCCAGCAACATGATCACAGACAGCATCTAGAAGCCCTTTGGTCCTGGACAAACCTCCCTCCTTAGCCTCCACAACACCAATGGCATGGATGGGAAGGAGTAGAGGCCCATTTCCTTGTCTTAGTCAGGTTTCTATTTCTGTCACAAAACACCATGAACCCAGTATCGTATAAAGGAAAGCATTTAATTGGGCTTATAGTTTCAGAGAGTTAGAGTCCGTGATGGTGGAGCAAAGGCATGGTGCCAGGAACAGCTGAAAACTCACATCCTGGTCTGCATGTAGGAGGAGGCACACACACACACACACACACACACACACACACACACACACACACACGAGAGAGAGAGAGAGAGAGAGAGAGAGAGAGAGAGAGAGAGAGAGAGAGAGAGAGCACTGGAAATGGTACAAAGTCTTTCGGAACCTCAAAGCCCACCCTCAGTGACACACCTCCTCCAACAAGCTCCTAATCCTTCCCAAACAGTTCCACCAATTAGGGACCAAGTACCCAACCACATGAGCCTTGGAGGCTGCTGTCATTCAAATTACCACAAGTCTCTTCAGCCCTTGTCCTCATGGCAGCTTTAACCCCTGCCTTCTACCCAGTATGCTCTGCTGGCCTGGGTCCTCTGCCGTAGGACAAGCTAGGACCCCAGACATCTTTTCCCTCCTAGAATTTCCACATGGGGCAATGTGTCCCTTCGCAAACATCAGGTACTCCTGGCTTTCCCAGCCTGTCTGCCCACACTGCACTCACTGTGGGCTTGTAGCTTATTTGTTGTCTACCCCAGGACATGGCAGCTCAGACTGCTCAAGGACTTCCTCCTGTCTTCTTTCCTGCAGCCTTAGGGACCGTGCCCGGCACAGGCGGCAGACTGGAAATCTTTGAGTACGCGTGCTCTCTTACTGATGGGATGGCTTCACACTTCGGTAGCTGAGAACTCCCACCGTCCCTGCCCCTTCGTCTGCCTGTGATGACTCTTCTGCCACATGCCTAGGTTGTGACAGCGAGGCTGTGCTGGGCACCGTTATCTCCCACTCTACCCTGAAGAGTTCCCACAGCACTTTACGTACACTCAAGGACTGCGTGAGTGCAAACTTTCATTTCTCCCTGGAAGGTCTCCCTGCAGGTTCTCGGGGTCCCCTGGCATCACCCCACCCCTGACTGTGCATGCCAAGCAGGAAGCTGCCGTCTCTCTGCTTTACACGTCTATGGAAACTTGACTGCACCCTCCTCTTTGGAGAGCCTCTTCCTGGGTGGAGAAACCTGTGGCCTTTGCCTTCAGTACTTGGTGTGTTTTGTTTGATTTCACCTCAGTCCTTTGTTTCCGGCTCCCATCTCTTCCCGGCAGGGAGCCAAACGGCATCCTTTTTATGCCATGCATCTTCCCAGCTGATTGAGTTGGCAATTTTCTTCTTTTCATTCCATCCAGCGACTTGTCGTTCTCTTTCTGCACTCGCAGCTTCTTACATTTCTTGCCTCTATGGTTCTTTCAATGTGTTATTTTCATTGAGTCTAGAAAACATTTGCTCACTATTTCTGCACACACTCATCCCTTCTCTTTTCTCAGACCCTCTTTGGCGCTCCAACATGAAGGTCCTTGTAGGGTGGGGGAAAGTGAGTACCATACTCCGTGGGAGCTAAGAGCAGTGACTGTTCAGCTGAGAGGGAGGTGTGAGATGGACACTTCTCATCAGTCCCGACCGACCGCAGAGTCCCTGGGGATGCTGTGAGTTGGGGAAGGGACTACGCTGTGATGGCTGCCGCTTGGCTTTATCCTGGGCAGATTCTGTGTGATCGTAGAGCTGAGGGTCCTTTGCTTCTGCCCTGTGAAGACGTGGAAGAGGAGGAGGAGCCACTACCCCAGAACGGGGAGGCATGGAACAGCAGTGGGAGCAGGGCTGATCCTAGGAGACAGGTGCGCTTCATCTGAATCTGTAATAGGAAGGTGTTGCCAAGACAGTCCAGCAGCAGCAGCAGCAGCAGCAGCAGCAGCAGCAGCAGCCACAGCAACAGCTAACCTGTGTGAGGTCCTGAAGGAAGGAAGAGAACAGTCACCCTGTGTAGTGACCTCCCGTGTCCAGAACCAGGGTGCGCAGTCTGCTCCCCTCTCCTCCCTGCACTTAATCCTTTACAGAAAGGAGGAGATCTGGCAATGTAGCTCAGCTGGTAGAGCACTTACCTAGCACAAAGCCCTGGTTAGACCCCTAGCTCTGTATAATACCAGGTGTGGTGGCCCATGCCTGAAATCAGAGCATTTGGGAAGTGGAGACAGGGGGATTAGACATTCAAGGTCATCCTTTGGACTATATACTGAGTTTGAGATCAGACTAAAGAAAAAGAGAAACAGGGAGGAAGGAAGCAAGCAAGAAAGGAAGGAAGGAGGAGATGGATGAAGGGAGGGAGGGAGGGAGGAGACAGAAGGAAGCAGGGAAGAAGAAGGCCTAAAGGCCACAGGACAGAGGTTGTATTTTACAAATAGACCTTTAGTCTCAGTGACCCCAGTGACTCCCTGGCTTCCACCAGCCTCCTTCTTCTCCCATGCAAATGAAGATAGTGTGATGGCTGAGCCCAGCATGCTTCTGCAGATGAAGAACAAAGCTGTGGCCTCGTGTGCACAGAACTCCGTTCATTCATCACTGCACCGGCCAATCGCTTCCAGCCAAGCCTGCTGACTTCTCCCATGTCACAGCCCCTGATCACTTCATTAACGTTCATTACCGGCAAGAAGAAGGTCACCTCTGACCTCCACCTCCGACCACATCAGCCACGTGGCCAAGTTCTAATTTCAGCCTAGGAAACATGAACATTTCAAAGGCCCTAAGTGTTTTCAGGGGGGATCACAGCCCATCAAGAAACGGTGTGTAGAGCCGCTGAGAAGCGTCTCCTGTGAATGATTGTAACAGCCACTCACTCTCCACAGACCGGTGTGGCCAATACTAGCAGTACCCACCCACATCTTGTCTGTGTCTTGAGTGCTTCATGGCTGGACTGAACACACATGGCTCCCTGGACACACATCTGCATGCAGTGTGGACCCTGTTGGAAATTCTCTCTGGGATCAACTGTAAGCAAGTGTTCCTCATGTCCTTGGGAGCTTTGACAGCCCAATGACTAAATCAACCACGACTCTGAGGAGGCCTATAGGTCCTCACCAACTCCATCCTCAAGACTTTTGGAAGTCCTGGAGAGTTGGAGTTACTGTCTCAAGCAGACCTAGTCAGAGAGGTCTGGGGATGGCAAGACCCTGTGTTTAGTGACCAGCAAAACAGTAGGGCAAGTAAGTCAGATGAAAAGATGGCCAAAGGACATCTTGGAAGATGTTCAAGGGGAGACAATCTTTGAGAATTCTAGTGGGCAGAGCATGACGGGAAGAAATCGGAGTAATCGTGAACCACATCACAGGTGTTAGGTGTATCCTGCTGGTTTCTGTTCATCCGTCCTCTATATCACCGATTCTTCATTCCCTTCCAGAGCCTGCAGGACAGAGCACAGTGCTGGAGACAGGTGCAAACTAGCCCTGGCCCTGTGGGATCAGAGACAGGAGGATGTCTCTCAATTACTAGGGGTGTTACATTTGGAGGACACTGAGAATCATGGAGGTGGGAGATGCTCCCAGAATGGGAGGCAGGAAGCATCTTCAAGGGGAAGTAGAATAGAGTCGCCAAGGGTGGACGTGGAAAGCTGTCTGGGAGACCCAGGCACCGTGAGTCCAGAGGAAGAGACAGGAGGGACAGCCCGATCTTAGACATGCCTGCCGAGGAGCATACAGGCTTTCCCCAGGCATGATGGGACACTTTTGGAGAGTACTGAGCAAGGTGGAGATGGCTTCTCCATTGTGCTAAGAGGTTACCCTGGTCACAGCAGATGGGGATGTAGACCCCAGTAGGTGAGGAGAGGGTGAAGCTTCCTCCCCTTAGCCCATCCCAGGTCTCCTGCAGATGACATGTGACTAGAGCCATGTTTCCTGATGGGCCTTGTCTGGAGGCCTGAGAGATTGGGCTCTCGGATGGAAGTGAAACACTGAGTGTGAAGAAGAGCCAGAAAACTCGGGACATGGTTTGGGCACAAAGCTGGCAGAATCTGGACGTAATTGGGTGTTGAGTGAGATGAAGCTGAGTAGCCTTCTCGGTTTCTATCTCAAGCAGCTGATGGATAATAGACTGTTTAAGCTGACAGTGATGGGCTGAGGAGTCTGAGATCCATTTGGCTCCTCCAAGTGAAGGCCAGTTGCTGAGAGTCGAAGGCCACCAGCTCTCAGGGCCGGGATTCCCACTTCCGGTCAGTGGAAGAGGAGGCTGTAGAGCACTGGGAAGAGAAAGGAAGGTGAGGTACAGCATGGAGGGTCCCTTCCCCAGGGGAGTCAGCTGATGTCAAAGGCCGCAGAAGTCCTGATCTGCAGAGTGCTTTCCTCTAGTGCAAGGACACCAGGGTCATCCAGACAGTCACCTGGAGCCTGGTCCATCTCCGCTGGAGCCAGACCATGTCCATTTGGAAATGCAACCACCACTGTGAGAGCAGCGTGTTTCTAGGTGCCCTCAACAGCCTCCCTTGCAGAAGGACGGCTAAGAGGCTAAGCATGGTCCTAGTCTGCATTGAACCTCAAAAAGAACCGAGTTCTAGTACTCAGTGAGTCGAAGACCAGCTCAGAGCCTTGTCTCATTCTCTAAAATTGTTGACTTGACCCCTGCCACAGGCGTCTGAACAACAGACCCACCCACTGCACCCAGCTACCCCCCCTCCCCACAGCACTCTGCCGCCACCTCCTTCACAGATTCTAAATGGTAATTGCCAGCCCTGAGAGCTGGCACTGAATGTCCCCCAAGGGTCAGGGATCAGACAGGCCAAAGAGAAGGCCTAGAAAGGCTTTTGCCTCAAAGGAGCTCACCACACCTCACGGCTGTGGGCAAGATGGGCTGGTATCCATATTTTCATCACCATGTCCAACAGAGACACCACACAGTGAGAGCTCAGACTTCATACTCAGGCAGGTGGCCCTGAGCATGGATGCCAGGTCATGCAGCTGTGTGTTCTGAGTCAATTCCCAGCACTGGATGCACATCTCCAAAGGAAGGGGTGGTTTCTGGCTAAGAGTAGAGGATAGAGCCCTGTGACCAGATTATGGCAGCCTGGGCCTTTGCATTCCCGGGGACTAACAGGAGGCTGCCCAAGGCAGAAGAAATGACCTGAACAAGGATAAAAAAAAGAGACATAAGCCACACCAGGCCAGTAGAACCAGATGCCTGGTGACCCAGTGGCAGTCTCTAGTGGCCATGGGCTGGACAAGAAGAGCTGACCCCAGGACCAGGAGAGCCCTGTGGAACACTGCTGTACCTGGAGAAGACAAGGCCAAGGTCAGAGTTCAAGTCTGGAGCAGAGCAGGACCAGGAGAGCTCCGCTGGGGCTGGGAATGGTTCCCCCAGCCGAAGGGCTGCAGACAGGAGGGGAATTTGCTTATTGCCAACCCGTTCACTCTAGTTTAACAGAGGCTATGTTTCCTGAGTTACACGGAGGCTCAGAAAGCATCCTAAAATTCATTTCCAAGTCCTGCGGGATATAGTTTCCCAAACCATGATCTTCCTCCGTGTGCCCCAACAGTCTTTCATCCTCTGTTCCTCTGGCGAACCTTTACTGAGTCCCTGAAATTAAGGAACCCCAGAGGTTTCCAGTGGGAGGGTTGGCAGGCCTGAGCTACAGGATTGTCTGAGGATATCGGTACCCAGGAGGCGATTATTCCTGCAGCTTGGTTCTGACTTCTAAGGAGGAATATCATTTGTGGCCAAGCTTAACTTGAACTTAGGTTATCCATGGCACCTCCTCCACAAATAGTAAGTGGGAAGCTTGAGATTGCTGGCGTTGCACTCAGGCTCCACCCACTCTAGCCTCTGCTGACAGCTGTGGAGAAACCTTGTCAACACAGCTGGACTTCCATCACTAGACTTCTTCAGTGTTTTTTTCTTCAGAATTTTCATCTTTGAAGAGTTGGTCCATTTCATCTGAGAGGCTGAATTTATTTCTATACTTATGTGTGTGTGTGCACATGCGTGTGTATATGTTTTTATGTATTTTTATATACTCATGAGTGTGGGTGCATTTGTATATGTGGGCACACATGCATATGGAGACCAGATGTTGATGTCAGCTGTCTTCCTTGATCATATTATATTATATTATCATATTATATTATGCTGTATATTGAGGTAGGCTCTCTCACTGAACCCAGAGCTCCCTGATTTAGCTAGTCGAGCTTGCTCTGGGGATCCCCTGCCTCTGCATCCCTAGTGCTGGGATTACAGTTAGGCCTTTTGCCCATCTGACATTTTGTGAGTGTTGGTGATCTGAATTCTGTTTTTCTCTAACCTCTAACCTCTGAGACAGCTCTAGTCTGGTTGGTATTGTTCACACAGTTTACTCTGGTGCTAACCTTAACCTCTTCACTCTATTGCTTTAGGGCTCAGTGGTAATGTTCTGCATTCTGCGTGCTTCAAAAATCTGCATCCTGCCATTGCACAGAGAATTCCATGTCTGTAGGTTAAGCTTGTTGACGCTGTACTTATTTTCTCCATCCCTGTGGATTCTCAGTCCATGTGTTCCATCATGTACTGATAGATGTGTATTGAAATGTCTTCGATAATTGTGATTTGCCTATTTCCTCCTTCAGGTCTGTGTGCTTTTGCTTCATGTCCTACCGGCTAAAGGACCCACTGCATGGTTTTTATGACCCCAACATGTTTCCTTATTGACTTCTTCAGTTTCTGCTACTTTAGCAGCCCTCTCAGTGCTTACAATGTAGGTCTGTAAGTTGCTGCAGCCTGACTCCAGGTAACACCACCTGCATTTATGTGCTCCTGGGCTTGGTGCTAGCATGGTCATTCGTTGCTCTTATTCAAATGTTATCAACCCTATACCGTGTTGATTTTTCAGTCAATTTTGAAAGGAGGTCAGTATAGACTAAGAGAAACGTAATTGCGCTCCCACCGTGACCAGTGGTCCTGACGCCCCGATTCCACCCTAAGGATTCACATTTCATTTGGTGCCATTTTCCCTGACACAATTGAACCTTTCCTGCAGAGGGATCTGCTGATGATCAATCCTTTCAGCTTCTTTTTCTTTCCTGAAAAATGTTGATTTTGTTTCACTTCCTTTAGTTGATCTTGACATGAAAACCAACTATAAAATCTTAGGTTGACAGCTGCTTTTTTTTCTATTTTTATTTTTATTTATTTATTTATTTTTTGAGCTGAGGACCGAACCCAGGGCCTTGCGCTTGCTAGGCAAGCGCTCTACCACTGAGCTAAATCCCCAACCTAGCTGCTTTGTTTATAATTTGAATGTTGCTTCTCCATCTTGTGGATTTTTCTGAGAAATTTACTCTCATCTCAAAGGCTTCCCCTGTATGGGAAACACTTTCTACTTTGAAGCTTTCCCAGACACCATAAGTTCTAAAGCTCCACGCTACAGATTTGTGTGATGTGTGGTTACCCATGGTTGAGCTTATTGGGCCTTTGAGCTTAGAGTCTTCATCAAATCTGAAGCAAAGTTTGACCATGCTGTCATTGTGTATCTCCACCTATGTGCACGCCCCTCTGTCCTCTCCTTCTGGGACTCTGACTCCACCCCACTCAGGCCTTTGGAAGTTCTCTGGCCTGCTTCCACTTACTTCCTAAATTCTTTTCTTTGTGTTTTCTTTTGGGAAGTTTCCATCAATGTGTATTCAAGTCCACTGATAATTTTCCCTGCAATGAACAATCCATCGCTAATCCTTCCCTGCTGCATTTGATTTCAGACGTTACAGCTCTCCTATCTAGTGTTCATTTTGTATTTTCTGAGTCTTCACGTAAAATTTTTGAACATATGGGACACAGTTATGGTAACTTAATTTCTCCATCTGTCAATCCGAATGCCTGTATCAGTTCTGGTTTTGTTTTGGTTGATCGGGTGTTCTCCTCCTTACAGGTCATATTTTTCTGTTTCTTTGCCTGCCTGGTGATTTTTTGATTGGATGCCAAATGCTGAGAATTTCATCTTGTTGGGTGCTGGGTGACTTTGAACCTCCTTCAAGATGCAATTGAGTTTCTTCATGTTCTGGAGTCCTGCTTTTGATTTGTTAGGTGGGACCAGTGCCTTTTGAATCTAGGGCTCTCATTCTCCTCTGTGGGGGTAAATTCTGAGCACCCTACCTGGTGCCATCAAAACTGCCAGGTCCGTGGGTGGGAAAAGACAGTACCGCAAGGTCTATGTGAATGCTGGGTACAATGCCTCTCTCCCTTAAGGAGACCCTTGGCTTCCCCTCACGTGCATCCACTGCTCAGATGTTGCTAAGTCTCTGGCCACCTCATCTCTGGCGTTCGTTCTCTCTCCTCTGGGGCTCTGCCTGATCTCTCCACACTCTCAACTCTACCTTCTCAGTGTTAGGAGCCTGGTGCACTCAGCCTGGTGCTATGTCCTAAAAACAGCGCAGTAAACTGGGCTATTGGGGGCTCATCTTACATTCACCATTTCACAGTGACTGCTGGCCTTCAGGTCTGATCTAGAGTTGTGAAAACTGTTGTTTCATACAGTTACTCTGTTTTGTTGTTCGTGTCTGTTATAGGAAAAGTATAGATGTGGTCCTATTATTCCACATGGGCCAGAGGGAATTGACAAGGTCTACAGTTGTTTGGAGGCTCTCTCCATCTATATTGGACCCACCTTTCTTAATGCCCCAGTCCCTGAAATGGCCCAGACACTTGGTAGCTGTCAAATGCATGTAGGCTATGGGAATAAATAAATGAGTAGATTACTTTAGCCAGGGAGTCTCCATGCAAGTGCAAGCTTCCAAGCTTCAGGCTGTGTTGTCTTCCACACTGATGTGTGCATGGGTCTGTTTCCCATAGACTAAATTACCAACATCAAGGAAGGTTTTTAGTCTCTTCTTGCAGCGACCTGGAGGCTTAGCAACTCTGTCTTGCATCCATGAAGCTTTCAGTGAGTGCTTCCTTCGGAAGGAATTCACACTGGGACCTTTATAAATGTGTATCATAAGTTTGGGCTGAAATGTGAACACAACAAATATGTCTTTGAACTCAGCAATGTCAGGTTTTTATTCTCAGCTCTGGTGCTATTTGGTTGATGATTGACAGCACCTGGCAGAGTTAATCACAGGCAAAGGGATGCTTGGGAAATGTACCATCACTAATGTATGGAATGTCTATAGGAAAAGGAAGGAAAGAGATTGTTAAAATGGGCATGTGAAAAGCTCTTGAAAATCAATGAGATAAAATTCCAGCATAACCTGGAAAAAAGACAGGGTCAAGACTTTACCACGCAAGGACACCAGAGCCCACAGACACTCTGCTCCCCACTGTCACCAGGGGTATGGCACCTTTAGGGGTGCCAGTCACGTGATAGGCAGTCCCAGGTCAGGCTGATGGGTGTCTGGCAAGCAGCAGATACTGAAATACCAGCAGAAGCAGGTGTCAGCCTCACAGGAAGAAACCCTATCTTCTTTAGGACATGGAGGGTATTGCCATCCACAAGAGTGATCGTGTCACTGAATGGTGACACAGTGGGTGAAGACACAGGAGCCCCTCAGTTTCCACCAAGCTAGAGGAATAGGAACAAGAAGCTGATCAATTTCTCTTCCTTTCCATGGTAATTTTGCAGTTTTCAAGTTACCCAGCCTTTCGGAAGACCCGTAGTTCACATTGAGGTGACCTCAAGTGAGTGAGCTATCCCTGCTTCTAAGTCTAAAAGTGCCTCAGCTCTGAGCCTGCCTTTGAGAGGCAGAGATGCAAGTCAGGCAGGGCTGCCACACTTGACTTTTCCTTCCCGCATGGTCAGATACCTGACTTGAAAGCACCGGGTGTTTCATTGTTCAGTGAAGTCTGTTGGGCGATCTCCAGCCGCGCCCCCCACTCCCCAGAGTGTTCAGCCCTTGAAGATGTGGGAGCCCCACCCCCCATCCCCTGGAGCCTCCAGAGACAGACCCTGCTAAAACTCCAGGAGAGAACAAAAGCCCCCTCCTCGAAGGCAGCGCTCTGCGTGGTGCTGGAAGAGTCCGGCGCGCATCGCCCCCTTGTGGTCCTGCTGCAGATGAAAAGACTTCAAAGGCAAGTGGACAATGTGTTCTCTATTAGGAAAAGGCTTGGCGAACCCTCTTTTCTCCACATGCGTGAACACACGCAGCGGCAAGTCAGAGAGATACCACACCACAGTACCCTCCTCTGCAGTAAGGAAATAACACTAACCTTAGGATTGAAAAAAAAAGATCGGGATTCCAAAATCACAGGGTGTCCGAGCTGGAAAAAATGTCTAAGATGATCTTATTCAAGAGGAAGGGAGAGTGGACCCCAGACAGGTAGAGTGGCTAGCCTAAGATCACACAGCCAACTGCTGGTGGTTTGGGAAGTAGCCTTGGCTACACATGCCACAAATGGCCCCAGGGCTTGAAGAGCTCTGACCCTTCCCTGGAGGCTGAAGGACCCTGGTAGAGGGAATCCTGAGATCTAGGTGGACGTGGACGCTGTCTGACACTGTTGCTGTCTGTGGCTACCCTCACTTCGAGCAGGCACCATCTCTTCCAGGAGCCAAGGTTCAGGCCCTTCTGCCCACCACCCAGCCAGAGAGACTCAGGGGACTGTAGGTGGTGATGAGTGAGCCAGCTTACTAGTCCTGGAGCCTCACTGGCCCCCTTTCTCTCAGATGCTCTGGGTCACTTTTCCTTGGCTAAGGTACTAGTTAGGAGGGGTTACTCGGGGGCTCACAGCAGGTTGCAAATTTTCTTGTGTTTGTGTTATTATTTAGTATGAAGTTAAAACTGTGATTTGTTTTATCGTGATTATATATCAATATATATATCAATATATATATATCATGACATTTCCCATGCTAGCCACTTCCAGGTAAGCAGTTCAGTGCACTGACCACACTCACAGTGTTATGCAGCCATCACTGCTCAGAAATCTTCCCAAGCTGAGCCCATCGACACTCAGCACTAACTGCTGGTCTCCCGGCCAGCTCCAGGGACCTGCCGTGCCGCTTTGATCCTATGAAGTACTCTCGGGACATCGCACACATGTTGCCACATGGTATTTATTTGCATCCTCATCCTCTGATCTCTTGAGACACTGTCTTAGGCATCTGTGCTCACTCTAAAGCCCAAGCTGACCTCACACTTGCAGTAATCCCTCTGCCTTAGCCTTCAGAGCTCTGGGATTATCGGCACACTCACAGCCATGGCCCGTGGTATTTACTGCTGGCATTTAGTATTTGCATGGCACTTATTGCACTTGCACGGGGTGCAGTGTCTTCTTCATGTTTTGACATGGGTCAGAGTTTCCCTCTTTTTTAAAGCACACAAAAAATGCATCATCCTGTAGACAGACACCTCCCATTTAATGGCCCCCTGTGTGGTCACCGGATTGCTTCTGCAGCAGCAGCCACGGCCCCGCTGGAGGTCAGTACACCTGCTCAGCAGGGTTCAATGGCTGCTGGAGAGTCCCATCGCAATGGGTCTGTGTCCTTTTGGAGCAGGGTGTTTGGCAGGCCTGGGCTTCTTAAGGCATCCTGTGGCTATCATCTAGGGTTACAGGTATTGGGGGTAACCTAGAACTTCCCCCCCACCCCGACCCAGGGCTCTCTTGACCAGGCCATGCTTGAGACTACAGTTCCCAATCAGATGATATTTATAATCTGGACTTGAATTCAGAAGGATCAGGAAGCCGAAACTCCCTCTCTTTAGGATAGATCTTAAAATGCAGAAAACACGCTGGTTTGGGGGTGGGGGGAACTAGCAGATGTCTGAAGGAATTTGGGGGCCTGATGTGGTTACCACTGAGCTCTGGAAGCCCAGTGTGCCACAGAATGCTGCGCGTCCGGTACCACTCCCTAGCTCTGCACTTTGTTGTTTCAGAAAAAACACAACACTGACTCTCCATAACTGCTACTTTGTGCTTAACTTCCCACCCCGCTTTCCAGGGAGGCCCAAGGCACCAGGGTTGAGGGCTTTGAGAGCGTCTTTACTGGTTAGTTATAATCAGTGGAGAGGGTCATTGTGGATGTCAGTCTTGGCTTTCTCTTGTGTCTGCAGCCACGGTGTTTGGAACCTTCACGGACTGAAGCGCTCTCTCCCTCGACAGCACTCACTCAAGCCTGGCCACTTCCCTCAAAGCAAAATTACAGCCCAAAGCCAAATGCAATCATGTACCACCTCTGCCCCCTCCCTGCCTCCTGGAAGGCTTCCTTTCTGAATCCTGGGGCGGGGTGGGGGGAGCCGTTTTCCACCCAGCCAGGCTGTCTGTGTCCTTCCAGATCTGCCAAATGTCTCCTTCCCTCCAGTTTACAAAAAGGCCAATTCCCAGGTGCCCTGTGCAGCCCAGGCCAGGCTCCGGGGTCACAGGGACAGTGGCAGGAGCCAATTCCACACCATCCTGACGAACAGTGTCCGGCCCCTGAAAGGCAGCGGTAGAGCCTCGGGAGGTTACTTAAAGTTCAGTGGCGTCACTCAGACAGCAAATAGGTGAGCAGAGACATAAAACGAAGAAAGCTTGCAACACAAAGTTTTTACGAACTCCAGCAAATCGCTTCAGAAAATGAAAGTGCCACGAAGAGATATTTCCACTGGAGACCAGGACATGTTGTATGAGCGCGGTAGCACTGAACTCGAAACTTTGAAATTCCCAATCTGTTCTAAACTATTCTAAACGGCTTTGGATAATTGGGGCAGGATTTTTCTTTCGAACAATCTTCAAGGTTTTTTTTTTTTTTTTTTTTTTTTGCTAACTGCTGTTCCGCTTAAGTCTCTTAAAACATAGTTTTAAAATTGAAAGTGTGCTCTGGAAACAAGTCCATAACTTCTAATAAACTTGATACAGACCATTTTGTAGTTAATGGAATTCTTTTTTTAAATTACTTTTTAATTTTCACTTATTTGAGCTGTTAGGAAATGGAAAGCTGGTAAATTGAGCCAAAATGAATTTCTTCTTTATCGCAGCTGAGGAGGCACCAACGCCTTCCCAAGCAATTTCACATTTAATTAAAAATTAAAACTAATTTAAAATTATGCAGGGAAAGATACTATTTAAAATCACACAGTTTTCTTTCTTTTTATGGTCCCTGGTAAAGTTTGGGCATTCTGAACTCTTAAATACAGCTATTTAAGTAAATAAAAATCCGGAGAAAGTTGATAAATCTAGTGTCAGCCTTAGTATAATTTCATTTTCACAATCTTGCCTTAAAAAAACCCAAAGAGCACGCAAACCCTAAAGCTCTGGTTTTAATGAAACCTCATACTCGTTACCCTCACACTCGGCAGAAGTATTGCCAACCACGTACATCTTCCTGCAAAGATTTTCTAGGAGGTAAAGTTGGTTTTGACCGCTGCCTCCTAGCTCCGGAGATAACACCTCTGACATGTTTGTGGATTGTTTTGTTTTGTTTTGTTTTAATGAAAATCCCTGTCTCAGGCCCCTGTCTTTTCCTGAATTTGTGGACATAAAGTAGAAGAACACTAGTTCTTTCTATCTGCAGTTTTCTCAGGTTATAAAACACTTATAAATCTGCCTTAAATTAATCCTAGGAATAGTGTCGTAGGTCTGAAACATCCCTGCAATTGAGAATAACTTCTTTTCTTTCATTATTAAGCAGGTGTAACTTGTACACAATGCCCGTGGCTGTGTTTTTTGCGCAGACACACAGACAAACTCAAGCAACACAAAGCTGAGGGTTTTTCTGAATTGCAAACCCAGTGTTTAAACAATGGAGGGGTTTGCCTCATTAACTTGTATAAAAAAAGACTGTGGAAAAGTCGAGCTTGGCCGACCGAGTTCCTGCCCAAGCCTTGCGACGGGAAGTATATTGCATAATTAGGAAACAATATACAGCAGACAGCTTTAAGGAGCCAATTTGAAGCAATATCCCACTTGACAGTCACTGCTTGGATGGTAAAATGCACAAAGCCAGCCACAGCCTAGCTTTTTGTGGACCAGCGCTGGAGGCCCAGAAGGAGTCTGTGCCGTAGTTCAGGCTCCGTCCGCTGGCTGCCTTGGGGCTCCTGTGTCCCTCTTTCTGCCTGTCCCTAGAGCTGAGTTACTGATGCAGGCTGCCCAGTGTCTCAGTGTCCACAGTGTGCCTTTGATTGTCACCCAAGTGTCCCCAGCAGGTTTACGGCCACGGCATACCTGACCATCCTCTGCCCACACACAGCTGACCTTGCTGCATCGTCGTCGCCGCCTCTGTCTCCGGGTCGGCGCTGTCTCTGCGGGACTCAGATGTGTGAACTCCCTGTGGACTAGTCCCTTGAGTCGGGTCCTGCAGGATCAGCGGTGACAAAGCCCTGCAGGTGTGTGGCTTGCCCTCAGGCTGTCCCCAACCAATGCCAACGTTCTGTGCAATTAGCCAGGGTCCCTTTAATCAGTAGCTAACACCTCCTGGCCGCTGAATATCACAATAAGCTAGCCTACAAACAGGGAGAAATGGGCTCTTGAAATAATTAAGGGGAGACTTCTCTGCCTAGTCACAAACACACGATCTGTCATTGTTCCCTATAGAGGGGCTTTCTATAAGAGTAACAAAAATATCGACGCTGTCTGGTTTATGCTTTGTTCTGGTTGTGGGAATTTTATTTTGACAAAGAAACGTTGTGTCTTTTGTTTATTTTCATCCAACGGATGGAAGACAAAATATACAACAATCTTTTACCCAAGGGCAATTGGTCCTGGGTTCCTTTCGGAAAATGTTGAACCTACAGACTTAAAAAAGATTATGCCTCCCGGAGTGACAGCCATTAAGTCGTAAACACGGTTTAGATGTTATTTTCCTTCAGCGAATAACCATCATTTTCCAGAAATCTAATTCTTTAGGTAATTAAACTTACTTACTTATTTGAGGACTTAAGTGTGCTTTGCCATTGTAAATGCTCTTAGTATCTGTGTACAATTCAGTGTCTGGGGCTGGGTGTCGCATCCCGCGGCACACTGTAATGTTACCCGGCTGTGTGACACACGTTGGTGTTCTTTAATCATAGTGTAAAAAGGTTGGTGTGCCCAGGGAAAGGCCTCGGGGCGGGGGGTGCAATCTGTGCTTCACCAGGCTGGGGGTTTCTTGCTCTGGAGTCCTTCAGCATCTACAGCCGAGTGTCAAAGCTTGATTTCTTACAAGTGCGGCCGAGAGTGGGTCTCCCGGCGTGTTTATTGATACAGAATGTTGGAGCTGACAGACGGGCCTTTGCGTATGATCAAGCGACTTTCTGTGCAAATCTTATGGAATGTGGCATTCCAGACTTTAAAGGGAAGGAGAGGTCGTCATGGCAACGGCACATGGGGGCTGGAGATGGGGGGCTCCCCTTGGGAGCTCAAAGGCCGGCAGAATTTTAAGCATTTGCAACTTAAAAAAAGAAGAAGAGGAAATCTGTGCAGCTCTGCCAGAGCATGTCTCCAGAAATGGAACATGGTGAGAGGGCCCCCAGAAAGACCCAAATAAACACAGCTCTGGGCCCCCACTGTGGGGCTGGAGAGGCCAAAGCTGACTTCATGCACTGCAGGGCCTGGTCTGGTGCTGCTGCTGCTGAAGGTTCTAGAAGGAAGTGACCTTCTGAGAGAGGCCAGTAATCGGCCAACAAGTGTCCTCGGCCTGTCCACCCCTGGCCACCCATGCTCTGGTGCTCCCAGCTGGAGAACGGAACGCGGCTCTAGGTGGACCTGAGGCCTAGCTGTATGTACCTCTTTGTCCCGTCCTGGACCACACCAACCCTTGGCCGTGGCTCCCTACGCAGCCACAAGCCCATCCAAGGTATTCTGTTAATCGCTAGAATCGCAAATAGCAAACCAAAGAGAATCGAGTATAAAAATGACCGTAACCAATGTGATTGTGGTCACAGCATCTACAGGAGAGAAAAGATAACAGATGGCAGACAGGGCTGCTGTAGGCCTCCTGGAAAGGGTCCTTATCAGAAGCCCCAGCCCAGCTACTTCATTGAGCCAAGGAGAGAGTATTCTCAAAGCGGTGAGTGGATGGAAAGGTCACCTGTATGTCACCACAGAAGCTAGACAGCAGCCTCCCAGCTTCTGTAGGGCTCAGAGGGGACAACTCCAGGGGTGGACCTCTGTCTGTAACTACATACAGCAAATGATCTTAAGGCAGCCACCGGCCAGCCTGGGCCAGGCAGCCTCGGGTCAGAGGAGACTTCACAGGAAAGGGGAAAAGAGTTGGGAGTCCTCTAGATAACGTTAGTCAGAAAGCAGTAACAGGGTTGATGGCGGTGTGTGTGTGTGTGTGTGTGTGTGTGTGTGTACAGCACTGAGTGTGTTTGGGTAAATTTGCTCATGGACATGACCACCATGGAGGCATGTCACAAGGCCTCTAAGAGGCTAACACTTCAGTTCCTTAAACAAAAGTATTCCAGCAGACAGGGTGACCAGGGAGGCCAGCCTGTGTGACGGCGGCCTCACAAGGACGGCTGCAGGAGGCAGTGTCTCTCACCTGCAGGGCCTGGCTGGACTCCTGCTCACTGTGCTCACGTGACCCTGGAGTCACTTTGCCTCTCGGGTTCTATCTTCTTTACAAAAGGGCCCTGATGACAACCATCTCCACATTTGAGGACAGTTGAAGAAAGAAAAGTCAGTGGAGATGCGGGAGGGAAGGGGCACTGACCTCCAGTCCTTTCTCTGATGGCCAAGTTCCTTATTGTCATCCTTAAGAGAATACAGACCAGCCAGGCGGTGGTGGTGCAAGCCTTTAATCCCAGCACTCGGGAGGCAGAGGCAGGCGGATCTCTGTGAGTTCGAGGCCAGCCTGGTCTACAGAGCGAGTTCCAGGAAAGGTGCAAAGCTACACAGAGAAACGCTGTCTCGAAAAACCAAAAAAAAAAAAAAAAAAAGAATACAGACCACGAAAAGGTGTTCTAACACAGGGGGACTGGACTGGCTTGCAGGATTTACACTGTGATAAAATATACAAAATTCACTCATGTTCATTATTTTAAATGCCCAGTTCTGGGGCACTAAGTCCATTTGCACCATGCAAGCATTATCACAACCCACAACTCCCCACCTTATAAAACCAAACCCAGTCCCCATTAAAACCCAAGGCCATAATTCCCTCACCGTCTTCCTGCCCCTCCATCCTATTCTCTGTCTCTATGAATTTGATGACACCAGGCACCTCCTCGAAGTACAATCATTCCACATTTGTCTTCTTGTGACTGGCTTATTTCACTTAGCTCAATGCTCTCAAGGCTTGTTCAAATTGTAGCTAACTCGTGTTGGACTCTCCTTCCTTCTTAAGGCTGGATGGTATTCCATCACTTGTACCTACCACATTTTATTGATCCATTCCTAAGTGGGAATGTGGTTTTTTTTATTTTCACCTCTGGACTATGAGGTAACATAAATGTTTGAGAATCAGCTCTGGCTTGTGCATTTGGTGCCTTTGGGCATTTATCCAGAAGTGGGATTAGTGGGTCATAACGGTGATTCTGTTTGGTTTTATGTATTTATTTATTTGTTTGTTTGTTTAATTACTTATTTATTTTTTATGGCCCTGCTGCTTTCCACAGGCACTGTGCCATCATCTGCTCCCACTGGCCTTGTACGAAGGTTCCATTTCTCCATGTCATTGCCCACTTGTGTGACGTTTGAAAACCTACATCCATAAAGTTGTCTGTCCCAAGGGTGTGAGACAGGATCCCCTGTGGCTTCGGTTTGTTTCCTCTGACACTGGGCACCTTCTCAATCCCATTAACAGACCATGGGCTGCCTTTTTGGGAGACATATCTATGCAAATCCCTTATCCACTTTTTTTTTTTTTTTTAAGACAGCCTCACCATATAGGTTTGGCTGGCCTCAAACTCACTCTGTAGATCAGTCTGGCCTCAAACTAACAGAGATCCACATGTCTCTGCTTCTCGAGTGCCGGGATTAAAGGTGTGTGCCACCATGCCTGGCTCCCTCATGTGATTTTAATTGGTGTTTGTTTTGTGCTGGTATGAGCCTTCATCTCCTATGTGGGCACATCTTTTCTCATAAGTGAGTGTTCACTCTCATGGTTCCAAGCTGTTTTTCTGCCCCTGACTACACCCTTGCTCCTGAATAGGGAATGTGGCATGTTTGAACACCAGACCCTGGCTTAGACCAGGCCCATGCCCTGCCTGAGGTGAGTGCCACTGCTTGTCCACATGAGGCAGTGGGCATGCCCTTCTGGTGAAGACTGAGCTCCCCAGTGGGAACCCTTCAAGACCTACCTGAGGCACAAAGTACCTTGTGACATCAACAAGAGTGCCCTTCCTCATGCACCTTACAGGGGAAGGAGACCCCAGACTCTCTGGGGAAGAGAGGCCTCCAGACATGCTGATGGCTGGTGTCCATGTGGGTATCTGAGTGAGGGGTCACTGACATCATCCTGGGGCCTGGCATGTGGATTCCTCCCTTCCTTGGCTCACTTCACCTCATTGGCTCCTGGAGATGGGCTAACTCCATCTCTGAGGATGGCTGAGGAGACTGAAACCTTAGAGAGACTAAGTCGCTATACATCAACACTCACTGCCAGGCCTGGACCAAGACTCGTCACTCTCAGGGCCATGTAGACAGCATGAGGGAGCTTGTTATGACCAGAGTTGCACTGCTAGACCTCTATGGTGGCAGTTACAGAACCGGTGACTTATGACTACATAAAATAAAAATGCCTTTTACTGAATACAAACTCTGCCTTAATGAAAAGTGTGTGTGTGTGTGAATTTTCCTTGCGTTTGAGATTCGAATCTTTCCTTATTTAAAAGTGTATGTTGATCTTTGCTGTGTTGCTTTGGCGATGACGTCATGAAGCAGCCTCTGTGGAAGCGGCTTGCTGTGTGGCTACCTGAGGCTGTGGAGGATCCCGTTCCGTTCCGTCTGAGTGAGTGCCTACCAGAAGCCTGGAGCCGAACCCTCTGGTGCATCCACCCTGCCAGCCACCACCAAGACTTCATCCCCAGCTTCTCAGCATGGTTCTCCTTTGAGAGTCAGACTTTGTCTCTGCACCAGGACTCCATTGGTCCGCTTAGCTGGAGGCCTCTGCACTGCATCTGTGTGCTGAGGGCTGCAGTGACGCAGACTGGTGGCAGAGAGCCCTGCTGGTGGCTTTGCCTTCCTCACTGGGGCAGCAGTGTCCACCCTGCCCAGCACTGACTGGATGAAGGGCAGAGAGAGGGCTGCTCCTCAAACGTATAGACCAAGTCTGCACACAGGGGGCCTGCTTGGTGGCTGCTCGCTGTCTGCAGGCTTCCTCTGCCTTTCCCTCGGATGGTAACCCCTGCTCCACTGCGCTGCTCTGGAAAGTGACTTCCAGCTCAACCTGGGTGGGCATCCCGGGGACGAGGGGCTGTGAAATGCGCTCTGGCAGAAGCCGAGAACTTGGGTGGCTCTGAAGGAAGTTTTGTTGAATTAGTGTCGCTGGCACTGAGCACGCACATTCTTTCGGCTGTTCCCACATTTGGAGCAAACAGTGTGAGTGCCTTGGAAGGGGACCTCGAGGCACTTTTTGCCACACGGACTTCCTAAAATAAAATCTCACTCTGGAGGACCCACGTCTGTGTCTTCCTGATCCCAAGGCAGAGATGGGTCGGAGAAGTGATAGAGTAATGGGGTGTCCTGATTGTCCTGGTGGGTGGACAACGGTGTTCACTGGCCACAACTGAAACGGACAAACTTCACCAAGGAAAAAGGAGACACGACATGAAAATGTAAACGTAGATTCTGTGTTTGAGCTGCTGTATACCAGTAGCCAGGGGCTGGCTTTTCCCTTGAACCCATTCAGAAACTTCTGATAAGGAAGCGAGTGTAAGGCTGGTTCCAGACGGGCTGTGGTGCTCTCTCTGTCCCTCTCTCCGTCTTCCCAGGCTCCTCCCTGTCTAGGAAGAGGCCCTTCCTCCTGGAGGGAGATTGTTCCTTCAAGAGCCAGTTCAGAGCTGCTATCAGAGCAGGCTGGAGGGCTGCGGCTGGGGGGGAGAAGAACAGAATCAGATTCTTATTCTTCAGCTTTATTTCGTGTGTGTGTGTGTGTGTGTGTGTGTGTGTGTGTGTGTGTGTGTGTGTGTATGTGTGTGTGTGTGTGTGTGCATGTGTGTGTGTACCACAGCATACATGTGGAAACCAGAGAACAACTTGTAGGAACTAATTCTCTCCTTCCACCATGGGGGTTTGTGACAAGTGCCTTTAGCCACTGAGCCACCTTGCCAACCCTAATAATGAGTTATATAATGAGTTATCAAAGTACTTCTTGCAACTTGGTAATTAAAAAGATAATGATGACAACATACCTTTAGCCCAGCAGTCTACTTCTAAAGCATGATCCTGGGAAATGCCCGTGACAGTGTGCAGCCATTCAGTGGGAATGATGCTAATTACAACTGCTTATAACAATAAGGAACCACCCAGAAGCAAAAACAGAAACGTGATGCCTTGGGATGCCTGGGGGTGTGTAGATGAGGTGTGTAGGTGTGGATGCTGTGGCTCTCAGTTTGAAAGGCAATTTGTGAAAGAGCTGGTCTGCAGCCTGTCAATGTAGCTCAGTGGTAGAGCACTTGCCTAGCATGGTGAGGCCTAAGGTTCAAGCCCCGTCACTGCTGAAAGTAATAATGTGTACTTATTTATTTATAATACATTTCAAATTAAAATGTAATTATACCACTTTCCCCCTTCCCTTCCCTCCCTCCAGCCCCTTCCATGCCCCCTCAAATTGATGGTCTCTTTTTCTTTATTATTGTTACATATATAAAAAGATACACAGAGCCGGGCGTTGGTGGCGCACGCCTTTAATCCCAGCACTCGGGAGGCAGAGCCGGGTGGATCTCTGTGAGTTCGAGGCCAGCCTGGGCTACCAAGTGAGCTCCAGGAAAGGCGCAAAGCTACACAGAGAAACCCTGTCTCGAAAAACCAAAAAAAAAAAAAAAAAAAAAAAAAAAGATACACAGATAGATAATTATGAAGTGCACTAAGTATGTACAATGTCTATATTATGTCAATATAAATAAAAAATTAAAATATGTTTAACTTTTTAAAAGGTAATAAATAATTTTTAAAAGAAACTGGTTTAAAAATAAACAACATATAGCAAGCACTTGCTGGCCTTTCTATGTCTTGCAATGACAGGAACTACACACACACATGCACACACACACACACACACACACACACACACACACACACACACACGCAGCATCTGCAGCATGCTTTAGTCTCAGTTGACTACATCGGCTACGGGTGAGAAATGCCAGTGTAATCTAGTAAGATACTTTGAGCAGGGAGAGAGGCCCATCCACATAATGACAGCTTATTGTTATAGTTGCTGTGTTTTATTATAGTGATTGTGTTTATCAACGTACCATGTCTAGTTTATAAGTTAAATTTACTACAGGTGTATGTACAGGAAGGGCAGACATCTGGGTGTGGTCCTGTCTTTGACTTCAGACATCCGCTGGGTCTTGGATATAGATGTCCCCACTGATATGGGGGCTGATAAGTAAAGGGGTGTGTAAGGGGTGGTAGACACCAGATGTGTGCAGTAGGTGCCTCTAAAGTGTGACATTGAAAGATTCTTCAAAGAATCTTTGAAGAACACACACACACACACACACACACACACACACACACACACACGTACACACGTGTATACACACACACACACACACACACACACACACACACACTACTGCTTTTGTGTTAAAGAGAACTGTTTAAAAGTTAACAATAAACCCACTGTATGAACCACCTCCACTACGAGGCGTGTGATGGAGGAGCTCCAAGGCAACACACAGAGAAAGCGGACGCCTGTGTGCACATGTCCTGTGCAGTCAGACAGTGGGGTCAGTGAGGTGCCTGTCCAGGGATGGATGGAGAATATACACCATATACACAGACTGGGCTTTATTCAGTCACAAAGAATAAAATTATTCCACTTGCTGGAAAATGGATGTAAATGGAGATTATCATGTCAACTGAATTAAGTCAGGCGATCTCACATTATGTGTTCTCTCCTTTGTGGGTCCCAGTCACATAGAACTTCATGCGCACATGTGAGAGAGAGGGAGGGAGAAAGGGGGAAGGGGAGGGAGGGAAGGAAAGGGGAGGGAGGGGGGAGGAATAATGGAGGGAGGGAGGGGAGGGGAGGGAGAGGAGGCGGGAGGGAGGGAGAGGTGAAAGGGACATTTGAGGAAGGGAAAAGTCCAGAGGTGAGAAAAAAAGGAGGGCAGAATGAAAGGACAAGGTGTGGACGTGGTCAAAGTCCGAGGAACTTGAAAGAGATCGTCTATATGGAGCCCAGCCCTGAACAGTGAGTACACCCCAGCAACAAAGCTACTGTTACTCTCAAGACCTAGTTGGTATTGGTGGCTGCGGAGGTGGTGCAGTTAATGCGCTCTCAGCCCACAAGGCAGCAGGCAGCACTCTCTGGTAGTCAGCACACAAGCCTTTCACCTCAGGGGCTTGGTGCCTTCCTAAGTGTTTTGTTCCTTCCCCATCACTAGAAACGGGACTTGGTTTCTTAATAGCTTTCTGAATGGTTCATAGTTAGTGTGCGGAACACATCTGGCTTTTGTATATTGATTTTGTCTCTTGCAACTTTCCTGAATCCAGTCATTCATTTGGATGGGTCTGTTTGTGAGACTCAAGGGCTTGTCACGTGTAAGACCAGCTCTTCTGCAAACACATCTTCTACTTCTTCCTTCCTGATCTGGACATCACGTTATTGTTTGTTTATTTATGCCTCTGCCTTGGGTTTATAGCGCAGTGTTTAATAGAAGCGGCAAGTGTGGATACCCAGACCCTCTCCTGATCTTAGGAGAAAGCTTCTAGCCTTTTACCACTGGGTATTATACAAGCAAGTGGACAGGTAGTTTTGGGGTTGAGATACAGAAGACAATGGAACCCGGAGACTGGGAACTAACCCCCACAGAGGGACTGAGCATCAGCTAGACTTGGCCGCAGCCAGGCACACAGATGGTGCACACTTAGTGTTGTGTAATTATTTTATTCCCTGCTACCTCGCCCCATTCTAGAAGAGTGTGAATCATTCCTCCACCCAGCAAGTCCACACTCTGCACGTGCTGTGACCTGTTGTCACTGAGCAGCCTCCCGGTGACCCGACTGTCCAGGTGTCCCAGTGCCTGTGTTCAAGTAACCATTATTTTACTTAATAATGTCCCTAAGGGGCAGCTGTAGCAATGACTGGAGGTTTTGTTAAATCCTATTGTTACCACTAATCTATTTTAGTACCACTGTTAATCTCCTAATTTTAAATATTTTATTTGTTATTAGTATGGTGTGCGCGTGTTCATGTGTGCAGGCTATGGGACCTCTGTGGCGATCAGGTGACAACTTTCAGGAGTTGGTTCTCTCCTCCCATTGGGGGTTCCCAGAATTGGTCTCCGGTCATCAGGCTCACACAGCAAGTGCTCTTGCCCATTAAGCAATCTTACCAGCCCACAACCAGTTTTTGGACTCACTTGGTGGGACTTCACCAGCAGCTTGTCAAAGTCCCGGGAAAGCTATGGCTCTGTGCCATTTTTGTCTGGGACAACTGTGACCATGTGCAGATGATAGAGTTTCTAGAAAATCCTGAGGTTGGGAATTGGTTGCTGCTTGGGAACCCCCATCTGACCTTTATTGCTTTGACCAAGAAGTGTGGGCTCAGAGAAAACCAACCCCTCCATGGACATCACTTGGCTGCCTGGTTATCTTATTCATGCCCATGGCCCTCTCTGAAGGTCAGGGTAGACGTGCCTTGAATTACCACTAAATCTAGAAAAGCTGCATGTGGCAGTGCATGGCCTGTGCTGCATGTAACATCTGTGGCCACACCCTGCAGATATTCCAGCCTTACTGGCGTGCTTGAGACCATCAGTGCTCCTCCCATCATGGAAGCAGACATAAGCTCAGGTCAGCAGTGCTGGATTGGCAGGTAGCTGATAACAAGACTCCAGGGGCCAGGAGCTAATAATGCCCACATCTCCATCCCAGGAATTCTCATTTCTCCAAGCTACCGCAACATGCTCCTAAACATGAGGCCACAAAGCTTCAGGCTGCGAGGAAACGAGACAAACACTGCACAGGACCACCCTGACAGAGTGGGTGTTGGTGCCTGGAGACGCCAGTAAACAACAAATCAAGCCTTCTAACTGATAAATGTCAACATCTCAAGTTAGCCTGTACTTTGGCACCTGTCATTCTGGATTGTTCTGGGGCCTCATTTTGGCTAAGGCTGGAGGAGGGAGATGGACAAAGGCAGATGAGCAGCCAGGGGCAAGCATTTCAGGACTCTGGAGCCTGCCCTCCATCCTAGGAAACCACAAAATGCCTCAGCGAGAGATGAGAAGAAGGTAGCCTTCTTTCAGCCTCCCTCCAGCAGACTCGGGGACTGATTGCCTCCCAGGAGCTGGTTTTCTTTAGGGTTATGGGTTGCTTTTTATGCCTGGGCACCATTGGCAGCAGGAGTATGTGATGGAATGTGGTGGGGAAGGGGAGGGTGGTTAGAAAGGCTGTCCATCAAAAGAGAGGAGGTGTGATGTCATAAGAAGCAGGCACTCTGCCATCTGCACTGCTTGGTAGGCACCCAGGCTGTTTGAGTAAAAGCCCCAGGAAGGAGGTCAGACCAGGTCTGTGCTGAAGAAGCCACGCTGCTAAGGGTATCAGCTCACCCCTCTGCCCTGGGTGGGGGGCAGAAAAATAATCCCTCTATAAAACTGAATGTGCCACAGCGAAATCAAACCCTGAAATGTTGTTGACAGAGTGCGAAATGCAGGCTACAGGATGAGAAAAAAGACTTGAGACAAAGAGGACAGAAAATGAATTTCCAAACCATGCGAGAGTGCCCAAAAGAAAAGAATGAGGAGGCAAAGAGAAGTCAGGGCAGAAGAGAACTTTCCTGAGCTGTTTGGAAGAGGCCTAGTGCACCAGCCAAGGATGCTGCCGGTCACCAGGATGCAAGGCCTGTTCCGGCAGAAGAGGGAGAGGAAGAGGAGAGCTGGCAAGAGGGGAAGACAGAGCAGAGAACACGGACCGTGGAGATCACATCGTGTTTCTAGAAAAGAAGATAATCCTGAAAACCTCATCTTCTAAATGTATTCCAGTTAGGATTGGTATGGGGTTTCGGCAAGGCTACAACCTCAGCATATTTGGAAAGAAGCATGTGAAAATGGTTTCAATGGAGAGGAAAACAGAGGGGGCTGGAGAGATGGCTCAGTGGTTAAGAGTGCTTGCTGCTCTTATAGAGGACCTGGTACAATTCCCAGCACCCACATGGCAGCTCACAGTCACCTGTAACTCCCGTCCCAGAGGATCCAACACCCTCTGTTGACTTTTGTGGGCAGAACTGAAAATACGGCTATTCAAAGAGCTAGCAAGAAAGAGAGGCTCCTCATCTTGGCCCGTCCCTGCTGTGAGGACAGACTCCTGCAGGCTGGTCATTTTAAAATCGGGGAACCTGTTTCTCAGAGTTCTGGAAATGGGTAGGCAAGCTGAAGGTGCCAGCAGATTTTACACCTGCTGAGGGCTGCTCGGGCTTCTGAGACAGAGCTTCATGGCTAAGGTCTCCTGGGTGAAAGAACACGTCCCCTCAAGGGGATGCTCTGTCTCTCTGCCGGAAGATGGGATGTAACTGAAGACACAGATAACTCAATGGAAGAAAAATCTGAAAACCCCTCAGCAGGCAACACGTGGTGCAGATAAAGAAACGGGAATGCAACCAAGAGGTAAAGATGTCAAGAGCAAAAAGCCTGGACCTGTATCTCATAGAAGCTCCAGAGAGAATGGTGACCAGTGCGCCTTGGGACTGGGCCGTGTCTACAGAGATAATGCTGGGAACGTCTCCAGACATTTGGGGGACACAAACACTGAGACTTGAAGATCCCTCTGAGTTCCTGAAAGAGAAATAAGAGCAGGTGCATGTGAAGAGAGCAAACTCCAGAGCATCGAGGTTAAGGAGAATCCCTCGAAAACTATGGGAGGGGAGATCGGACAAGAGCCTCAGTGAACAGAGCCGCAGCATGACCAATGGGAGAATCAACAAGGTACAGGGAGGCGATGTCTACAGTCACCACACTGTCCACAGTGATGATAGAGAGATGAGCTAGGGAGCAGAGGCAATCACTCCCAAAGAGGGAGGAACATGATTACGTAAAAAGCATCACAGAGTCATTAGGCCATCGACGGTGTTGGCTGTAATCTGTCGGCTGCTCAAGCAAATGTCCTGTGTACTTCATGTAAGAATCACCAATAAGATGAAAGAGTTCGAAGAAATAACAATAGAGGCCAGGCATGGTGGCGTACACTGTAATCCTAGCACTTGGGAAGCTGAGACAGGAGGATTGCTATGAGTTTTCAGGCCAACCTGGACTACAGAGAAGGTAGTGGTACCATGACTGCCTAGGCTACCTAGCAAGTAGTTACTTTTCTCTTGTTGTTATAAAACACCATGACCAAGGCAGCTTACAGAAGCAAGAGTTTATTTGGGGCTTATGGCTGCGAGGGTAAGAGTCCGTCCTGGCAGAAAGGCCTGTCAGTAGGAGCAGGAAGCTTACAGTTCACATCTTCAGCTGCAGGGGCTAACTGGAAGTGACAGAGCTTTTATCTCAAGCCCCACCCCCCAAGGATGAACTTCCTCCAGCAAGGTCAAACTCGTAAACCTCCCTAAACAGCGCCACTTACAGGGGACCAAGGATTAAATATCTGAACCCATAGGGTACTCCCATTCAAACCACTGCATCATCCCAAAGTGGGGGAAAACAACCTAAGAGTGACCAGAATGCAGACAGCAGGAGGAGCAAATCAAAGCGGATTTACCCTCACTGATGGAGAGCTGTAGGTAAGAAAACCGAGTTCTAAGCCGAATCTTTTAAAGCCCTGTTGTCCACACTGGGCCGACATGGGGTGAGTGAGTCTGGGTGTCCTCCCGGGTTCTTCTGGAACGGGTAGGGACACAAACCAAGAGAATGCTTTCGGAAAGTGACTTTGAAGAGTAACTAAAAGCGATCACTCAGCAATGCCATGCCCACTCGTCTTCTTGGGGGTGGGTGTAGGGATAAGGAAAGTGGAAACAATTGTGCCTGAAGGCATTCATCACCACCTCATTTATAAGAAGGAAGTCTGAACACAACCGAGTGTCCATCACCAGATGCGGGTCTTCAAATAAATACCAGAAAATTAGTGATGAAACCTTATACCGCCCATGTAAACTATTCCCCAAGAGTCTGAAATAATAGCAGAGAATGTACCCCGGCCCTTTAGCTAAAAGCGGGCAGGGCTCACAAGGCCCATTTAAGGAGGCAATGCTCAGGGATATTTGGGGTGATTGCTTCTTTTCTGTTTATGCTTGTGTGGGATGTGTGCCCGTGGGTGTGTGGAAGCCTGAGGAGGATGCCAGGTGTCCTCTTTATCTCTTTCTAGATTATTCCCTTGATATAGAGGCTCTCACTCAACCTGGAACTTAACCACCCCCCCTTTTTTTTTTGCTAGACTGATTGACCAGTAGGCCCTTCTGTCTCTATTCCCTTCCCCATAGTGCGGGGGTTATAGGCCCACGCTCAGTTTTTTACATGAGTGCTGGGGATTTGAACTCAGGACTTCACGCTTGTGCCGCAAGTACTCTTATGTATGGGTCCACTTCCCCAGCTCCTGGCGTGGTTACCTCTGAGTGATGGATGTGGAAGTCTTCCACCCGATACTTGTTTCTGTGTTCTCCTCATCTCCTGGCATGGGTACGGTCACTTTGTCAAAGTCACAAATGATTGTTTAAGCTATTTAGAGTACCTGGTGGAAGGAATCAGAAGATCCGGGGGCACCCTGCACCTTAAGACTAGCCATCAGAGTCTCCCACAGAAATGGTATCTGAAGGCAGAGGTGGCCGTGGGGAGCGACTGTGAGCCAATGACTTTGAGGACAGAGTTTGTCCCGGAACAGATGTTTGGTGAGCGGGTTCCAGATGAACACAGGCCGTCTCCCTTAGTTCTGTGCCCTTGGGCCAAGCAGGCTGCCACCTTCTCTCCTCCCCCAGAGGACTCAATCCCAACTCAAAGAATCAGGATGGCGCACCGAGGCTGCCAAGAGGAGACCAATTAGCACAAAGTAAATATTTCTCCACCAGGGAAGTGGACGACGGCCACCAGAGCACTTCTCCGAGGGCAGAAAACACAGGGTTTCCTGCGTCCTGGGCCAGCTGCGACCAGAGATGAAAGAGACCAGAGCGCCTCTCCTCAACCTCCTGGGCTAGGGCCGGCCGGGCAATTAGACCTCGGCATTTATTTATGGAGCTAATTTTGTGTGTACTGCTCCTATTTCCGTCAGTAGATAAAAAGCAGAGATAGTTGGCTTGGCACCGGCCTCGAATACTCTGAGAGCCCCGTGTGGGGACCACTTGAAAGCAGCAGGGTTCTGCAGGGAAAGGTTCTGAATTAGGGTCGTGGAATTCCACTCCAGCCCAGCCTCAGACTCCCCTTTCCCCCACTGCGCCTTCCTCCAGTGGACCGAGGGAGGGGATATTTATAGGATTCCCACCATTTATGGGAGGCACTTCTAAGAGAAAAAATAAGGCGGGGGCAGCATGCTCCCCTAGTAAAAGCTAACGGTCATGGCTGCTCACTGCCCCCACACTCCTCGCTCCAGCCTCCCAGCTGGCTGCATCACCCTGCTCCCAGCACACCGGGTCAGCATCAATGCCCCCGAGTCTTGCAACCTTAGAGAACAGTCATTAGTAACTGGAAGCCTTCCTGCCCTTCCTACAGCAGACAGGTGTTCCCTCAGAGGCGGCCTCTGAGCTGTCTGGTGTATTCCTGTTGGGTCCACTGACTGCTAGGTCACACTTGGGACAGCCCAGAGTATGATTTGTTCTCACAGAGCTTTTTCTCCTACTGCTGTTACATATTCACAGAGCTGCTGCAGTCCACATGCCGAACACCAGCAGGGTAGCAACTTAGAAAGCAGTAGTTGTACAATTGAAGTGGTTTTTACGTTCATCATCTTTTTCTTCTTTTCCCCTTAAGCATGAGCTGAAATACGAGAGAGAGAGAGAGAGAGAGAGAGAGAGAGAGAGAGAGAGAGAGAGAGAGAGAGAGAGACTGACTTACCTGATGTTTTGAGATTTAAAGTGGTTAATTTTAAGAATGTAGAAGTGGTTTTCCTACTCCAAACATTCGAATGCCAGGGTCCTTTAGAAGTGCTTGAATACATTTTTAGATTAAAAGGCACTCAGAGGGATACAAAGTGATTTGTGATTGTGAAGTGCTGTAAGGACTTTCAATATGGGGGTGGGGGGCAAGCACCCTGTGTGGGGTGCAGCACCAGTCAATGTGCTCTCTGCTGTACCTTTCAGGGTGTGGAGTCAGATCCTGCAATCTGGGAGATAAACACAGCAGTTCTACGAATCTCAAAAGCTGCTCATGCAGGCTTCACTACATAAAATAAAAAACTAAACAGGTCTTCAAACATACCTTGCTATCTGAGATAAGAGTCTAACTTGAAGGAATAGAGAGGACCACAAAAGAGAGTCTTATTTGAATTCTCAGAGAGATAAATCACTTAGTCCTGCAGATTGGAGAGTTTTGCCTGGCACATGAAGGAGTCACTCTTTGTCATTGGTTCAGAAGGTAGCCAGACCTACCTTCTGAAAATGCAAGTGTCCAGCTTGCTCTCTGCATTAGCTTGCCTCTGAACAGTCCTAACTACTGTGTGGTGGCTTCTGTTGCAAACAGAACCTTCTCTTTAAAATGCTGGGGCCCTGGAAGAAACATCTCTTTGGCAATCTCAATGAGTCCAGAGTTGTCACCACTGGGAGTGGTCCTGACCAACATCTCTGCTTGCCTGGGGAGGGAAGAGGAGCTGTCTGTTTGGGAGCACCTGCCACCTGGCTTGGGAGGAGTGGGTACTGGTGCTGAGTGGGCATAGACATACATCTGAGCAGAGGTGTAGGAAATGGGCCACCTGTGGCAGAAGGGTCCCCTCCTAGGAGACACCAGATTTAACAGCTGTGCACCACACATCTGGGGATGGTATCCGGTGGCACACAGCACATTCCATCCAATTCCCGTAAGCAGCATAGTCCAGTGTACCAAGATTCTCGATGGAGATGAATGCCCCAAGTCAGATGGGGTAATGCCTGTTGGGGTGGAAGATGTACAGATCTCACCAAAAAGGCATAGAGCTGACCCCACCCAGAAGTTAAGCGAGCAGGAAAGGGGATGCTGGTAGCGTAGCTGACCTACAGTGGACTCAGGCTGTTCCCTCAACCTTTAGGTGTAAGGACACTGATGGACACTCAGAGGTGAGGACACGTCAGCCGTAAGTGCTGCCTGGGACAGGTGGGTGTCCTGCCTCCTCCCTGCTCCCATCTTGAAACTTCAGTTGATGAGGTCATGGACAGGGTTTCCCCACAAGCAGGTGACTCCCTGCAATGGTCTGGGCAGGTGGGGACCAGGCAGGGACTTGTTAGAGCAGAGGATTGTGCCTGGCACACTCCACATCTGCTCTTTAATTTTCCCCAGGACAAATAACCAGCATTTTTAACTGCAGTCCCTTCCTCCCTAAACTCTGGGTCTCCGACCTGATAAAGTGGCATGTGAGGGACTTTTGCCAGTAGCTGATGTCAGTTGTCCCAGAGAGCAGCTAAGCAATCATCTGGAGTGGTAGTTCTCAACCCGTGGGTCATGTGTGACCCCTTTGACAAACCTCCGTCTCCAAAAATATTTACATTACAATCAATAACAGTAGCAAACTTGCAGTTATGAAGTAGCAACAAAAATAATTTTATGATTGAGGGTCCCCACAACATGAGGAGCTGTG
The DNA here is from genome assembly GCF_049852395.1 of Peromyscus maniculatus bairdii. Lineage (NCBI taxonomy): Eukaryota > Metazoa > Chordata > Mammalia > Rodentia > Cricetidae > Peromyscus > Peromyscus maniculatus. The sequence continues at coordinate 9,855,761 of NC_134864.1, forward strand.
TCAATGAGAACTTTGCATCTACGGGGACTTTAAAGATTTATTCTTTTTTGAAATGTTGCATGGATGAGCGTTTGCCTGCACATGTACAAGTGCATCACATGTGTCCCTGTTGCCCATGGAGATCTGAAAATGGCATTATATTACAGATGGCTGTGAAGCACCGTGTGGGTGCTGGGAACTGAACCCAGGTCCTCTGCAAGAGCACAAAGCGCTCTTAACTACTGAGCCACCACCACTCCAGCCTCCCGCCACTCCGCTCGGTGGCGGTTCTAAACTGAGGAAAGGTGATTTGTCTGCAAGCTTGAGCCCAGCTGTTTGCCGTAGTGCCTGGCATGGCGTCATGCCACAGCCCAGTGCACATCTGGCCATGGGGCAGCACTGTGTGTGGAGTTGATGTGATGTGGTGGTTCTTAGGAGGCCAGCACCCTGTCCAGCAGAGCAATGAGACTTCCCAGCACATAAAACCCAGACATACACAGGAACCCAGCCACCAGGGTGACCAGCACCCCGAAGCCTCCTCCATTGTTGCGTCTTCTAAAGCTCACAATGGCTGGAGCTCAACCACGCAGATGGTTAGGGTTGTCCAAGATTTGGTTTTTGTCCTTCATGTAAACTGAATCATGTGGCGTATTTATTTGCATGCTGGTTCATTGGCTTCACGTCGGTAGGCTTGCCACGGGTAAGCACTTAGTGCTTCCTGTGGATGTCCAGGGCTCGCCATGGGCATTTAGCACAGCGTATCAGGGCTGCACACCCAGCCATTAGGGAGCCTGTTAGTGTTCTCGCTGCGGCGACAGAAGAACCGACAGCTAGGGAAAGGAAGGTTTATTTGAGCTCACAGTGCAAGGGTCCCATGGCAGCAGGAGCGTGAGGCAGTTGGTCATGTGGGGTCCAAAGTCAGGAAGCAGAGAGATGAATGCTGGGGCCTATCTCACTTTCTCCTTTTTATTCAGTCCAGACCGCAGTCCTGAGGACTAGGTCACCCATGTTTATGGTGGATTTTCACAGCTCAGTTAACCCAGTCTAGAAGACCCTCACAGACAGGCCCAGAGGTTTGTCTCCTATGGATTCTAGATCCTGTCAGGTTGACGACATTAACCGTACAGGGCTGTCAGCTAAGAATGTCCATATATAACTAAACCTACAAAATGAATATAGTAGCTGGAGAGAAGGCTCAGAGGTTAAAAGCAACGACTGCTCTTCCATAGATCCAGGATAGATTCCCAGCATCCACATGGCAGCTCACAACCCTCTGTAACCCAGTCTTAGGGGATCTGGCCTCCACGGGCACCAGGCATGCCTGTAGTACAAAGGCATACATTTAGACAAAGCAGTCATATGCATAAATAAAAAGACAAAGCTTAAAAAGAAATTAATATAAGTGGAAAATTCCAAATATCTTTTTCAATAACTGCTAGCTAAATGTTCTCATTGAACCAACAACCCCAGAATGGTGTCATGTTATTACACAAATCGATGGTCTGCATTTGAGTAAACTATCAACTGACTTGGACCATAGCTTTGTTGTCAATGAACTGTAATTTCAAGCTGCTGGAGGGGTTCCCTGTAGCTATAGGAGGTTGCCTACCAGTTATCTGCATGCTTCTTCCAGATCGACAGGAGAATACCCTTGACCTCTGAGCCTTGTTACAGGGCACACCGCATTATCTCCAACCCATCCACCATCATCTCCCTTTGCCAGGTCCTGTCAGCTCACAGAAATAGAGGCTCATGGCTACCAGGATGGGGACTCCCAACTGAAGATCTCTCTTACATACTCTTGGTCAGAGCCTAGGTGGCTACATTCTTGCCTGGAATATCAGGCCTCCAAAGTAGCCTGTCCAGCATTCTGATTCTTTCCACGGTCCTGCCTTTCTGAATCCAAGTCTCTCACTCTCTGTGAGAGAACATCCCTCAACATTTCTTTCAGACAGGCTTGCCGGCAGCATACACTTGCAATGGGTTTTCTCAGGAGCGCATTTCTGTTCCAGAGCATGATTCCAGGCATGGCACTCAGGCCTGAGGTCCGTGTCCTTGCACTTGTGTAGTTTCTACAGAGAAACACACTTTCATTCAAGTTCATCCCTCCTGGATCCAATTACTGCTTCAGGTTACTGATTCCAAGGTGTGTGTGTGTGTGTGTGTGTGTGTGTGTGTGTGTGTGTGTGTGTGTGTGTAACCTCAGATATCACACCTCCAGAGCTGTCCATCCTGTTCTTAGAGACGTGGTCTCTCATTGACTTGGGATTCACCAACTCAGCTGGCCAGTGAGTTCCAGGGACCTGCATGTCTCTGCCTTCCCAGCATGGGCTGACAGAAACAAAGCACACTCAACTCTTTAGTGTGGAGTCTGGAGACTGAACTGAGGTCCTCTTGCTTGCAAGGCCAACACTTGCTGGGAGCCGTCTTCTGTGGTTGACTGCGACAGCTTTGCACGGGGAGGGGTTTATTCACAATGTATATGTTCATGTCTTTGGGCAAATTTGGAGAATTTCCACCATTATTTCTTGGAATATGTTTTCTGGGTCTCCTTTTCTTCCTTCTTCCTGAGACTCTAGTAGACATAGATCTTCAGCTATAGTTCATAGGTCCCTAGGCCCTGACTGTTTCTTATTTTTTTCAGCTCTTCACTGAGTCTATCCAGTGGTGTTATTGCCTTCTTTGTTTTCTATTTCAGTGGTATTTTTCAAGCATCAGTTAATATGGGTTTTATTTTTATTTTGCACAGACATTTAAGCACTTACACTTTTTACTGTGTCCTACTGACCCATGTTTCAGAGGTGCCAATCCAGTAATGCCTGTTGGCGAGGGGATGTCACACACTCTTAGAGACAGGGTCTCACACTGTAGCTTGGCAGGTCTTAAAATCTTTATGTAGACCAGGCTGGCATTGAATTCAGAGATCTACTTACATGCTTTTAAAATTATAATATCAGACTGGGAATTATCACCATTCAGAGAGGGTGAGTTCCATCCCAAGGGGAGGGCTCAGGATTCAGGCCCTCCACCCCCTGTATGTCTTTCCCACGTGGGACTCAGGACCTCTTGCTAAAGACTTGCCTCTTACTTTAGGTATCCTGTGAGGCATGGAGTCTACTTCCCTCTCTAGAGCTGATCCTAATTTTACAACTCAAGAATCCACTGCCTGTTGTCCTGGAAAAGCTACTTTTCGGGTTTTGACGTCTCTCCCCGCAAAAATAGTGTCTTATGAGGGACACTCTCTTCAATCATTAACATCTTCTTTCTGTATGAGAACTGTGAGTTTTAAATATAAAAAAATGGCCAGGGCAGTATATATATATATATACACACACACACACACACACACACACACACACACACACACACACGTGTGTGTGTGTGTGTGTGTGTGTGAGAGAGAGAGAGAGAGAGAGAGAACTTGTACGTGTGTGGGTGGTGTACATAGAGATCAGAGGTCAGCCTCTCATGTCATCCTCAGGAATACTGCCCACCTCCTTTTTGAGACAGGGTCTCTGACTGTCCCTGGAGCTCACCAGCCAGCTAGTCTGGCCAGACTCCAGCATTAAAGTCGGCGCAGGGCTGAGCTTCCTCTGGCTGAGAATCTGTCCCTCCTCTTCCAGCCTCTCTCAGCTCTAGGCAGTTGGCTGACTGGTCACATGGTCATGTTCCCCCTTCCACTGGTATCTTCTCTTTTGTCCCTTACGAGGACAATTGTCATTTGATTTGGGGCTTGTCTGATCAACCAGAGTAGCACCATCTGGAGATGCTTCATTTAATTATATGAGTAAAGACTTCTTTTTCAGTAAGGGCACAGCACAGATTTTAGCTGGGCCTATCTTTTGGGGACCACCATGCAATTCTCTGTGGGGCCCAATCATTGGAAAGGACAAGGCCTGCTCCAAGACCTCCTTGAGAATAAACAGGTAAATTCAGAACCAACTCTCCAGAACTGCCCTGTCTTCCTGAGATGTTCAGGATCTGGTTTGTCCAGCCCCACCCCAAAGACCTGGCCAGATCATGGCCAGTTTCACTGTGGCCCTGCTCAGTGTAGCAGGAAGTTCCAGCCTGCCTAACACAGACAGGGAGCATGCCATGGATGGCCGCCCGCTCTTTCCAAGTCATCTGAAGTCAGAGCAGGAGTTTCTCAGCTGAGGCGGCCACTTCTGGGTGCGGATGATTCAGAGATGCAACCTCACTCTGGTTCCCATTTCAAGTGATGTTTACGAGGAGTTTAAGCTGCTGCCCCTCACAAGAGTCTTTCTTAATATACGCCCGCTCACTTCTCACACAGGCAGCTTCTCCCTGTAAAAGCAGAATAACGTTTCTCCACAACCATTGCTTCAAAAAAAAAAAAAAAAAAAAACCAAAAACGTTGAAGGGATTAACGAATTCCTATTTGCAAATCAAGTTCAGATCGGCCAGTCTGCAGGTTTGAGATGTTGTTATTTGCTAATTAAAACCATTTCCTTAACATTTTGCTTCCCTCCCTAATTTAAATAACAAAGAGAAGCAGAGATAGAACCACATCTGTTGAATCTTCTCAAATATTTCTGCGTTCAGGGCGGAGGGAAAACATGAGCCACCCAGAGCATGACGCACGGACACTGAGAGCAACAGCGACGTGCCACGGGCACGGAGTCAAGGCAAAGGGAACAAATGTGTTTCTATTTCTGCTCTCAATTAAGCGTCAGCGCCCCAACCTTTTGTTCGGTTCCTTCACGACAAAGCCGAGTCTGGGTTATCCTGGTCTACGTCTGTGTTTCAACATCCCTCCTTTCGTCCATCCAAAGCCGAGTCTGGGTTATCCTGGTCTACGTCTGTGTTTCAGTATCCCTCCTTTCGTCCATCCAAAGCCGAGTCTGGGTTATCCTGGTCTACGTCTGTGTTTCAGTATCCCTCCTTTCGTCCATCCATCCTCAGCTCCAAATTTCAAACTGGAAAACGCTGACCATACCGCATGCCTAAAGGCCAAGGAGCAGAGGAAGCCGAGGAGGCAGGGGGACGATGAGGGTAAACGAGGATAGATTTTAATTAAATGTGTGTGGCGGGGGTATCTGTGTGTGGGTGTGTGCATTTGAGTGACGGTGCCTGGCGAGGGCAGAGCGTTCGAATTCTCTGGTGATCATTGTGAGCCACCCAATGTTGGGCCTGGGAATTGAACTCAGGTCCTTTGGAAGAGCAGGATGTACTCCAAACCACGGAGCCATCTCTTAAGTCCAACAATGGCGTTTTCAAATGTTCTTAAACAATGCAATTTGTGATTTCCTGTTGTCAGAAGACACAGCAGAAACATCTCTCTCAGTGTTCACTTGAGCCATTCAGCAGGCTAGACACCAGGGCTCTGTGTGACGGAATGCCTCCATATTATCCACGCCTTTCTGGATAAAGACAGAAAACTCTACAGAGCTGAGAGGAGACTCAGCTTCTCGGTCCTGCTGGACACATCTTAAGCTTCCTACATGGGGAATTGTACGTCCATCAGACATGGATTCTAGCCCCTAACTCTGTTGTTCTGTCATTTGTGTTTGAAAGCCTGAAGAGGCATTCTCCCCCAGAGAGCCACATCTCTGGGATGGCAGCTGTAGGTTTGGGTTGTTTGGCCAGTTCTCTGGGTCCTTCCATGCCAGAGAAGTTGCAGCAGAGGGGAAGGCTGGGAAGGCTTGGGGCTGGAGGGTAGAGCAGGCCCACACTGTCTTCAAGAGCCTCCGTCTTCTGTGGGCAGATAGTCCTGCCAACACATCAGCCTGCTGAGGTGGAGTAAGACTGCTCTGTGTTTGTCCTGCTCTGCGGCTGTCTCCAGCATCGATGGCTGGTATCATGTGTCCGTATGGCCCCTCCATCTCATTGCCAGGTCCCTTTAAGGACCCTGAGTCCTAGCAGTAGAGATCAGTTTTACCAGGTCAGCTGTTGTCAGGTACTACCCATGCACTGTTGAGTGATGATGTTCTGATCCACCTCACGCTGCTCCCAGAATCCCTCTGTGTTGTCTGGTGATGTCATCGTCTCATGCTGAAGACTAGCAGATGGCTGATAGGTAGAGACAATGGTCTTCTTGCCTCTTTCCCACTGTGCTCAAACTTCCAGCTCCTTGCCCTGTCTCTTGGACAGGCCACAGCCATACTGTGGACTCCTGTCTCCACAGGCTGGAGTAGCACCTCTGATGCCTTCCTATCTCCCAGCCTAAGTTCTCCATCTAGCAGCCCAAAACAATCCCTCTCAGAAATCTTTAACCTTGAAGCTCAAAAAAAGACGAAACGCCCATCCCACCTCAGACGGACCACGCCCCACCCCACCTCACATCCAGAACACTGTCCTTCTCATGCCGGGATGTCTCTCCTGCCCCTCCCAGCATGCACTGCTGAGCCTTCTGCAGAGCCGCAACGTGTCCCTGCTCTCATGGACTTCCCTACCACGTCGTCCCACTCACATCCTGCCACCTGGGACCCAAGGTTACCCGTGTCCCAGAGGAGTCTCCTCAAACACAGGGTCACATCTTTCAGGGCACATGGGAGAATTGAAGGCATCTTAGGACATGCCTTCTTTTTCACCCTCAACTAGACAGGCAGCTCACGGAAGGCAGGCCTGTCCCCCTCTCCCCACAGCAGTGTCCGGCCCCATCTCTAGCAGACTAGACTCTTTTCTCGACGTTCTGCTGACAAGGCCTTAGCAGTGAACTCCCTAGGGGAAGGGCTGCAATGGCTGCCTCCCAGAACACCTACCTCTGTTTCTAACTGCCCCAGTAATTACAAACTATGCCTTAGAACTTGCAGTATTCTATGGGGTCTTCTGAGGACTAGGGAAGGGGCCCAGGCTGGTGTCGTTCTGAGCCTCCACCTCCCATTCCCAAGCCCCAAACAGAGGAGGCCTGGTCTACTCCATTCTCTGAGCAGGTAAGCATCCCAGGCTGAAGGGCAGCCTGCTTCACAGCCCACCATTGTTTCTGCTTGTCACCTGCCTCCTGGGGACCTCAACAGCCCTCCCTGAGAGATGCCAGGCGCGTGGAGGTGTCAGAGTACACTGGACTGGGTCTTTGTGCCTGGACGGACCTGGGAGGTTGACTCTGCTTCTACCCGTCCCTCCCGCTCTCGGAGTTCACAGGCTCTTGGAGGTTACAGCGTGTCCTTGGCAGAAGTTCTGAGCCAGCTGCAGGCCAAGTCAGCGGTGTTTCCTCCTCTGCAAGCTCTGCTGATGTGTCCTAGGTCCCTGTGGAAATCAAAGCCAGCCCCTCCCTCTACAGGCATTTCGAAGTGGGGCAGCCTTCGAATGCACACAGAGTGACTGTCCTGTGCATGCCTCAGCCTGGTGCTTCACAGAGCTACCTCAGGCATCTCCTTGTGAGCCAGGTGGCTCCAAAGTCCATACTCCACACCTCTTACCAACTAAAGGCCAACGACAGTGCTAGCGTGAGCATATCTCTCTAGCTGTTTCCACCATGGTCTGCCTGGACACCCGTGGCCTCAGCTAGATGCAAACTATGTACCTCAGAGGCAAGCCAGAGGGGTTCACATCAGCTGGGCATGAGGCTCCCCCAAGAAACTGGTGATGTGAAGCTGGGACGAAGCCAGAAATGTGTATGGGCTGGAGTAGACAGAAAAACAAGCCAACAGTGGAGACCTCTTGGAATTTAAACAAGGAGATTTGGACCTCCAGCAGAACCCATGTGTGATGTAAAGCCAGCACAATGGAGAAGGAAACATGCTCACATTACAACGCTGTCTGAGGCCTGAGGCAGGAGCACCAGTAGAGGGAGGATCTGTGCTCAGTGGAGAGGGTACCCTGCAAGAATCCAGGCTGTGGACTTGGTAGATTTATTTCCTTATAAGACTTTAAATTTTTTCCCAATCTTTTATTGAAAATTTTTATTTTAGTAGCCATGTTTTATTTTTCAGGGGTTCTCTTTCACTCCCTGTTCCTTTTTCATATCGTCTTGTTCTTGTTTCAAGGCTGGGGAGGGTATCAGAAGCTGCACGTTATCTTTAGCGTACTCTTGCCCCCTGATCACATCATTTCTCCTGCCTGTGTTCACGATGGCATCTTTGTCCTTACTCCTTCTCTGCTTCTTCATCTCTTGAGCCTCCACACAAGAAGCCAACGTTTCAAATCTAGGGTTATGGGGCTGAAGAGTCAGCTCAGAAGTTAAGAGCACTTGCTGTCTTGAAGAAGACCCAGGTTCGATTCCCAGCACTCTCACTGCTGCTCACAACCATCTGCAGCTCCAGTTCCTGGAGATCCAATGCCTCTTCTGATCTCCACAGGCACCACACATCCACGGTGCACATGCATCCATGCAGGCAAAACACTAAACACATAAAATAAAAATTAAGTAAGCCCTAAAAATCTCTGTCGTTAGTATTTTTATATTCCATGGGTAAATGTATCTAGTTTAACAACAAAATGTCTGTAGCATGATTAACTGACTGGTTTCCACAGTAGTGCTCTTTATCAGTAGGCTGTGTCCTGAGATGATCCCCCAATGCCTAAAACTGTATTACCAGATACATAAATTGTCAATAAATGTTAATGTTTAGAAAATGAGTACAGTAGGATGTTAGCAGCAATAACTAATAATAAAATAGCATAATTTTAAAATTTATAAACTGTTTACTTCTAGAATTTTCCATCGAATATTTTTAGATTTCAGGGAAATGAAATTGGAAAGTTAAACACTACTGTGGATAAGGAGGGGTTTCTGTGTGTGTTATAGATCTAGGCTTTTGTGGTAAACTGAGCTGGGTTACCATGGCTGAGCATTAATGGGTCAATGACACCAGCATTTCATGGTAAGGTGCACTGTCCCATCTCCCTCTTCTCAGAGAACACTCTGAACTTAGTTTATCCCATCGGGTCACAGGGAACATGAAGCCTCCCATGGATCTTGGGAAGTAGCACCCTGTCCTAGTACCCTAGCAAGCCCTCCCTATTCAAAACCAGAGAAGTCTGTGTGGTGTGCTCTCTGAGAAGAAACTGTGACCTGGAGAGAAAAGCAGAGGACTGGAACTCTACAGAGAGAGAAGGGCAAAGTGATTTCCAATTCTTAGATTCAATGTCTTGTTTTGTTTTTGTAGGGGTGTGTGTGTGAGTGTGTGTGTGTGTGTTTTATGTTTTATTTTCTTTTGCTTTTTAAAGACAGTGCATCACCGCATGGCCCAGGCTAACTCCGAATCTGTGACCCCCTTGTCTCTGTTTTCCAAGTGTTGGGGTCACATGTGTGAGCCACCAAGCCCAGCGCCTGATGTCCTCTCACACAAAACTCAGGAGATGGGTCAGTGGTACAATCTAGACACGTACATTTTTCCTACCTAAAATTGTGGTAAGAGCCTAGTGGCTGGGAGAACTCAATCCACAGCAGTTCTGGCTGTACAGGCTCCACACGTTGGTAAACTGACTGGATGGCCCTCTCAGACCTTCCCACAAGACATCTGGACTGGCCCACCTTCTCTTTAGAGGTGACGGTACCAAGCAGTGACCAGAGGAAGTGATGGCATGAGAATTAATTCTGGACAGGAACCCACCTCAGCTTCCTAATTCTCATCCTCCTACCCACAAGGCCTCCTGTCTGTCAGGAGCGGCACCTCCCCCAGAGGAGGCTGACAGGGCCTGGGCAGGAAGACAGAGGCTACAGCTTGCTTCTGATTTTCTTCCAGCTGCCATCCACCTCTCTCACTGTCTCTTCAAAGCAGACTTTGAAAAGAATGCTTTGTGGAACATCATTCTTTGCCCAAAGTGGAAAGAGTGATGTCATCAGATCCTGAGCTGTGATTTCATTCCAGCTCAGCGGGAAGGATAATATAGCTCCCTGGAAACAAAGCCCACTAAACACATACATGTGCACAACACACACACACACACACACACACACACACACACACACACACACTCAGGGAGAACATTGGCAAACCCTCCACAGATCAACTCTATGAACACATTGCAGCTTGCCCCACATGCTGGCTTCCGTGAAGAATGTACATCTGACTTCCTTCCAAGTCATGGAAGCTTAATAAGCATCTATATGTGGTGAGTGTCTCGCTCCATTTTGTTGCTGTGTAAGCATACATGTATGTAGCATAAGATTACCTCTTGTTTGACCAACAGTAACCATAACAACCTTAGTAGATGATGCCGATCTTTTCCTGGGCCCTAACTGTGGACCAGATTTCATCGGCAGCATGTTTCAAGGAACTGATCGGCTGTTACTTTTCTTGTTGCTATGACAAAACTAATAATGGTAACCTAACGGGGGGAAGGTTTATTTTTAGCTCACATTTTGAGGTGCAGATCATCACGACAAGGAAGGCTGGCTAGCAGGCTTGAGGCAGCTGGTCACGTTGCAGCCACAGTCGGGAAGCAGAGAGAAATGAATTCTGGGGCATTCAGCTGGCTCCCTCTGTTTTGAGTCTGGGGCCCTAGCCCATGACATACTGTCTATCATAGATACGGTGGGTCTTCCCAGTTCACTTAAACCTTGCTGGAACTGCCCTCCTGACACACTTAGAGGCCCACCTGTGTCCACAGTGATCTAAATCCTGCTAAGTTGTCAATGAAGATCGACTGTAACAACCAGCATTCGTGACCATCCTATTAGACTGATACTGGTCAGTGACCTTAAGAGAACTGTGGTTTGACCTCATGCATGAAAATATCTACAGCATCACTGAGCCCTGGGGACAGAGTAGGGACATGGTCCACACACGACCTGAAAAGATTCAAGTTCTTCTCTCTCACAGAATTTTCCAGTCGAACATTTCAACTCCTCAGTTTGGGGGCACACCAAAGCTAAACTCTGCACCCACATTTGTTCCTACAGAACCTTCACTCCAACTGCATTTTCCAGACCTCCTGGCCCCTCTGCAGCTTACAGAGAGTGCAGCATCTGATGAAGGTAAGGACTCCATGCATCCGATGAGTCCCCATGGCAACGTCCCTTCCTCAAAGCCCGTGTCCATCCAACTGCACTGTGAGGCATTCCCGGCTCTCTGGGACCCAGGCAGACCCAGGCTGTGCCTTTTGTTTAGTCGTTCTCTACTATTCTAATTGAATTGTCAGCCTCTCCTGATGTGAATGAAGTGTATTCCTTCCTATTCATTAATTTTCACATCAATCTGAAGCCCACGGTATCAAGACGAGCAACTCAAAGTTCTTTTCCAATTAACACACCAGCTGGAATTCTCTGCGACAAGAACTGCATTGCTTAAGATACTCTCTGTTGTCGCAGAAATGGAGCCGAAGGGGTGAGCATTAGGAAGGCCCGTCAAGGAACATGTCAGCAGCACTTAAAGGAGCCTGAACCTAGTTCTCCTCAACCCTCACGGGACAGCACAGCTCCAGGGTGCCGCGTGCTGGACCAGCCACATCCTCTTGGGGTGTGGGCGTTTGTGGGTGCAAGAGCCAGTCTTGATCTTAATAAAGTTCCCCACACATTCATCTGAACTGTTGTCACATTCTGTCAGAAACCTCACGTGGGGACCCTGAGGGGGTTTGGCTTAGCAAGAAAATTAAGCAAATTCACGATTGAGCAAATTCCGGGGTTGCACAGGGCTGCACAGTTGGGCTTCGTTTAGGGGAGCGGAGAGCAGCGCCGTGAGGGTCCATCCCAAGCCTAGGCGCTGCAGCTTGTGCTCGCTGGGGGCGGCCGGCCAGAGGGCTGCTGTGCAGCGTCCTGCCACAGCAGACAGGCTGGCCACATGGTGGGAGAGAGAGCTGCGGCAGTCTAGTATGGCGTCGGCTCATCCTGGAGGTTCTGGGAAGCACTGTGCCATGTCTCTCTATCCCTGGGATGGAGGCCATGGCTCGTCTTTGAGCTCCCCTCCCCCTCCCCCCGACTCAAGACCCTTAACCACGTCCCCCAAGTCCCCTTCCCATGCAAGGCTGCATGTTCATAGGCTCTGGGGATCTTAGGGGAACCTTGTTCTGCCTCTCCAGGAGCATCCTCTAAGTTGAAGTTCCTGAGAGGGGGAGACTGCCGAACTCAAGCTCTGTCACCACAGGCCACTCTGGAATCTCTGTCACCACAGGCCACTATGGAATCTCTGTCACCACAGGCCACTCTGGGATCTCTGTCACCACAGGCCACTCTGGAACCTCTGTCATCACAGGCCACTCTGGAATCTCTGTCACCACAGGCCACTCTGGAATCACTGGGAAGGGGAGGGATGTGAGAGGAAGCCTGGAAGACCTAAGTCATCAAGGTCCCTCCCTCTTGCCCACTGTCTCAGTCATCACGAAAGCTCGCAGGCATGCCCCTGCAGTCACCCCTGTTTATAGAACCCAGGCTAGGCTAGGAAGTGCTGAGTTACAAGATCACAACTCTAGGGACCCTTGTCACAGAAGTGAGATCTCAGAGGCCTGAATGTCCGTCTTTGTCTTTGTTTCCCAACAGGACCGACCTGGTGAAGGGAGATGGAGTCAGGTGAAGTAGAGGATCACAATGCCTGTGAGCCCCCGAGGGTCACAATGCCTGTGAGCCCCCGTCACCCTATTAGTTTTGATCAAGTGGGAAGTGTACAGCCTGGCTGCCTACATTCTGCAGACCCTGGTCGTTACAGGGCCTCTTGAGTCATGAGCCAGTGATGCGAGAGGCAGAGTGAAATAGAGATCGAGTGGCCACTGCGTGTGTGTGTGTATGTGTGTGTGTGTGTGTGTGTGTTCTACTATGTGTGTGTTCCACTGTGTGTGTGTGTGTGTTCCACTGTGTGTGTGTGTTCCACTGTGTGTGTGTTCCACTGTGTGTGTGTGTGTTCCACTGTGTGTGTGTGTGTTCCACTGTGTGTGTGTGTTCCACCGTGTGTGTATGTGTGTGTGTGCTCCATGTGTAGTGGTGTATTCCCCAGATGTTTAGGGCCACGAGATCTCTTCCCTCTAGGAAGGAACAGCACAGCATAGCTCTGCCAAATAAAAGGAGAAAGCCAAAGCAGGATTGACTCAGTGTGACTGTGTCCATGACCCCAAAAGATAAGTGTGCTCTGAAGCCAAGGGCAAAGACAATCGGAACCCCAGCCACCCTGTGCCATCCTTCTACCTGGAAGGAAAAAGGCACACCTGTGACTCCAGGCTTCCAAATCAGAGTCACCATCCAGCTTCCACGTACTTGGCCCCAAATAAAGAGGGAGATGTGTGGCTTCTGGGCAGCTGTCCCTGTCTAGGCACACTCCAGAAAACCACTGCCTCTCTACTCTGTCCCCATAATGGCTGGGTCTTTCATACCCAGGTCCCTGGAGCAGCCGAGGATGGAAGGACTGAATGGAAGGTCCTGAATGGATCAGGACCACGTCCATGATCAAACAGTGACTGATGAGAAAGAGCCACTATTCAAGGAGCTAAGCAGCCATTGCTCCCTGTGAATCACACAAGAGGTGGGTAAGCATAGGAAAGATTCCAGAGGCAGATCCTGCACCCAGAATCTGCAGCACATGCCAGGCACTTGACTCTAGGTATAAGGAAATCGAATTTATTGTCCAAAAATGTCCCTGAGAGTGAAGAGGTGGATCCTATTATACCCCCACTGCAATGTATGACTCACGTGACCCTGAGGGGTGGTGTCTGGGAGAGGAAGCCTCTAAATCTTCAAGATGGTGGCTTCTCTCAAGTCCTGTGTAGAGCTGATGGCACAGGACACTCAGGGGAGCCAAATTACCCATAGTGACAGGCTTCCATAGTGACAGGCTTCCGGAGGGTGCAGGGGAACATGGTTAGTGCTTTGGCAAAGCAGAAGGAAGAGTGGGAACCCTATCAGTCAGTCCGCAGTGATGGGCTTTTGTGTTCACGCGGAAGAACAAGAGGACCAAGAACTTGAGACATCACCTTGTAGTCAGCTGAAGAAGACTGAGAACTGAGGAGCGGCAGAAGTGTGGAGGGGAAAATGCTATAGAAGATCCAGGCCCCAGGCTAACCTGGGCAGTAGGAGTCTCTCAGGGCAGAAACCCAGAGCCCAGAGTCTAAGTGAGCTGCAGGTGTCTCTCAGTGGATCACCTCAGCATGCACACCCACAGCCTGTCAGAGGAGACACGTGCTTCCAAGCTCCCGCTCTGCCATTGTACACGCGGTAGCTCCCGATCAGTAAACAGGCTGTAAAGTGCCCAGAACCTATAAAAGACCATCAAGATAGCAAGTCATCAGAGGAGTCATAGCCGGAGCTAACACCATGTGTCGGACAGCAGACAGGACACAGCACACTGCAGCATTACAGAGGGTAGAGGACAAGGGAGACACAATGTTTCCAGATAAGGTCTCCCGGGGAAATCAACACTACATGCAGGGTGCGAATTGGAAAGCAAGGGTTTTGTTTTTAGTCAGAGATGAATTCCCCTGACAAGTTCATCAGAAGTTGGGCACCTCAGAGATGGGGGTGATGAGTTGCTCAACTTGAAGTTGAATCAATGTAAATAATGGAGAGAGTGGGGGAGCATGGGTACTGTCAACCACTCCCCTGCCTGTCTTTATAGTCTCAAGAGCAGAAGAGGAAGAGAGAGACAGAGAGAGACAGAGAGACAGAGACAGAAAGACAGAGGGGGAGAGAGAGACAGAGGGAGAGAGAGAGAGAGAGAGAGGGAGAGGATGAAAGAGAGAAAGAGAGAGAGAGAGAGAGAGAGAGAGAGAGAGAGAGAGAGAGAGAGAGAGATTTGTGTGACCAGAGCTTACACTTAACCAAAACTAAAGACAAACACCAAATAAAGATTGAAGATACCCATGGCAGAATAAATAAATGCAAACAACACAACCAAAGCAGCCTGAACTGTGGTTTTCTGGATAAAGGCAATTAAGGAGGATGAATGAGCGGCTGGGGACTTGTTGCAGTAGGCTCTTGTCTGTAGGTTGGTCCTGGCTGCATGCTGGGGACAGCAGGACCCTGAGACAATGCAGGAGACAGTCTCTGCCCACTTCCCCTCCTCCTCTCTCCCTCCTTCTCCTTTTCCTCTTCCTCTCCCCTTCACTTAGCTGACCGTTTTCCCTACATTTGAGTGTAAAGAAAAACGACAGCTCTTACATACAGAGGGTGCTGTGAGGAGAGCTATTTCCTATCTCCAGGAGTTACTGCTCTGAAAGGACAGTACCTCCATGACTCCACAAGCTGCTCAGGGTGTCACAAATACAGAAGGTAAGAGGCCTGGCTCAGAGGCTACCTCCTGCAACTCTGGGCGGCCACCACCTGCTTTCTCTCCCTACGGAGCTGTTACCTGTCTGAGATCTTCCACATACACGAAGGCATACAGTCACGTGGGCTCTTGTGTCTGGCTTCTTTCATTTAACGCAGGGTTTCAAGGTTTGCTCTCGCTACAGACTGTCTCAGTCCCCCATTCCTTTCCACGGCCGAATAGCACCCCATTGCGTGGCTGCGCCACTCTTTTCTCTGCCTGTGGGTCTGTGAGTACTTCCTGTGGTGGAGTGTTTATGAATGGTGCTGCCATGAATGAATATACAAGTTTTTGTTGAGCACTGTTTTCAGTTCTTCTAGGTAGGTACGTACCCATTAGTAGAGTTTTGGGGTCACGTGGCCATTCTGTATTTAAGCTACTGAGGACCAGCCATGCCGTTAGCCACAGTGGCTGTGCCACGCCTACTTCCCTGACCAGCACTGTGTGGAAACGGCAGGTTTTCTATCTGGGTGTCACATTTACTTATTTATTCACTATAGTCACCTGAATCTGAGCCGGAGTGCAAAATGGCCTGGTTGTTTTGGAAAGCAGTTTGACCGTTTCTTCCGAAGGCTGGGCAGGCACTCCGTAGGATCAACCATTCCACCCCCAGAGATGAGGAACACAATATGTATCTGAGAGGACAGAGATAGAAATCATATCTACTCGGAGACAAAAGTCATTTCAAGCCAATGAATGTGTGAGCTGGTGTGCCCATCAGTGGAGCGCTCAGGAGAGACACCTAGGCCTCAGATGCTCACGTGAGGGGAGTGTGGTGGTTTGAATGAGATTGGCTCATAGATTTGCATGCTCAGTCCCCAGCTGATAAACTATGGGGGCAGGGTTAGGTGTGGCACTGTTGGAGTGAGTGTGTCCGTTTTGGAAGAGATGTGTTGCTGGAGGTAGGCTTTGAGGTTTCGAAAGCCCATGCCAGGCCCAATCTCTGTCTCTGTCTGTCTCTCTGTCTCTCTGTCTGTCTGTCTGTCTGTCTCTGTCTCTCTCTCTCTCTCTCTCTGCCTGCTGTCTGCTAATCAGGATGTAGCTCTCAGCTACCTCTCCAGCACCATGTCCACCTGGGTTCTACCACGCTTTCTTCACACCACGATGATAATGGACTAACCCTCTGAAAGTATAAGCAAGCCGCCAGTGAAATGTTTCCTTTTGTACGAGTTGCCTTGGTCGTGATGTCTCTTCATGACAATAGAACACTAAGACACTGAGTAAATAATGGCAGAAGCATCATTCTCGATGCCAGAAGGTTGCCATGAAGGCCACACCTATGTGGTTCTGGTTATCTGGAGCAGACATCAGATCGGACTAGGGCATGGGGAGTTTCCTAGAACCCCACAGCGGTCACTGTCGGTCATATCATGAGGTGGGTGAAATTTCTCGCACATAAACCATACCTTTGAAAACTGGTTGATTTCAAGCCAAAGTCTCAGAAACCCAGTTCTGCCTGCCTTCTGCACCGGGGAGGGACTTGAGCTCCTGCTGTCCACCATGAAGGTGGGCCCTCAAGACCACAAGACAGTGAGAGGTAAACTCCCCAAGGAAATTGAGTTAGTTCTCTCATGGCTACTTGTTTGGCACCAGGTGTCATCAAATCTTCTTCATCAGCTGCTTTTCACTTTTCCCTCTCCCTCCATCTTCCCCCATCTTCTCCTCTTCTTTTCCCTCCTCCTCTTTGTCTTCTTCCCTTCCCTCTATCCCTCTTCACTGAATTGAACACTGTAGTAGTTTGAATGTAATCGGCCCCCATAATCTCATAAGGAGTGGTGCTATTAGGAGGTGTGGCCTTGTTGGAGGAAGTGAGTCACTGTGGGGGCGGGGCTTTGAGGTTTCCTACGCTCAGGATACTGCCCAGTGTCTCAGTTGACTTTCTGTTGCCTGCAAGATGTAGGACTCCCAGCTCTAGCACCACATCTGCCTGCACGCCACCATGCTCCTCATCGTGATGATGATAATGGACTGAACCCCTGAAACTGAAAGCAAGCCCCCTCAATGAAATGTTTTCCTTCTAAGAGTTGCCATGATCCTGGTGTCTCGTCACTGTAATAGAAACCCTAAAACAACCCTAAGTGTGAGCACAAAGAAACTATCAAGTCATTTGAAGATCCCAGCGCTCACACTGCTGTTGATGGTATACCAAAATACTAGCTGTGGAGTCTGTGGAGAAGCTCACCCACGGTTCTAGTCTTCTTGTCTTAAAACAAAACAAAAGAAAGACTGGTGTGCACGCCCCCTCCCTTCCACAGCCAGCCTCAGCATCTCCATGCCTCTCTGACTCGAGTGTGTCTGCTATGGAGCGCAAACCTGACAGAGTGTGGGCAGTCCATCCCATTGACAGCACCCGAGATGCAAGTGCTGACGAGAGACATCACTCGGGTGGCCCAGGGAGGTAAAAGGGGTCTCATCTTCCAAAGTTGGTATCCACGAGTGTTCTTGGTGTATGGGGGGAATATCTGTCAAAAAATGGATAAAACTAAATTGAATTTATTCTTTTTTGGGGTGTGTGTATGTATGTGTGCACATGTGTGTTGTATGATATTTTGTTTGTGTTCTGAGAAATAAAGCTTGCCTGGAGATCAGAGGGTGGAGCTAGTCACTAGTTAACCATAGAGGCCAGGCAGTGGTGGCACACGCCTTTAATCCCAGCACCTGAGAGGCTCATGTCTTTGATCCCAGCATTGGGGAGATGGAGACAGGATCTCAGCCCCCACTCAGTCTGAGGATTCATAGAGACAGGATCACCTATTTTGGTCTGATCTTTCTTACAGGTAAGAAGTCCCTGGTGGCTGGCTGCCCTGCTCCTCTGGCCTTTCAGCTTTCACCCTTGGTATGTGACTCTGGGTTTTCACTGTTAAGACTAATTAGGTGTGTATGGGTATGCAGTATGTGTGAGCATGCACATGTCTGTATGTGTGAGTGTGGGTGTACACGTCATGATACTGGCCAGAGGACAACCTCAGATGTCGGTTATCCGGTTGCCCCTTGTTTGAGAAAGGGTCTCTTTGCCTCTGTGTGTGCGAGGCTAGCTGGCCCCCTGAGCTTCTGTTTTGCTGTAGGAGTCTCGGAACTGCAGATTCATCCTACCCTGCCTGGCCTTTCCCTGGGTTCAGGGATCCAACCTCCAGGCCTTCCTCACAGCAGTGTGCCACCTGGTAAGCTCTTTCCTCAGCCCTAGTTTGACTTTAGACTCAGAATTTGGAGAGTGCCCCGTGGGTCAGGTGTGTGTTGGAGGTCAGGTGTGAGCGGTTTCTGGAAGAGGAGCAGGAGGAATCCGGGTGGAAGGGTATAGAGAGCTGGGAGGAAGCCTGGGGAGGTGGGTGCCATCCACAATGCCCTGGATGTCGCTATGGGGCTGAAACCGGGCTACCGATGGCCTGGTGCTAATTCTTCTCCCCTGAGAAAGACAAAAGATTAAGTCAGTCAAATGGAGTCAAGTGAATTCCTAAAAACTTTTTGAAAAAAAAAAAAAAAAAAAAAAAAAAAAACCTGTACCCTAAGACTAGGGAGTGAGGGCCAACAGTGTGATTCCATGGCCAACATTAAAAAAAAATGAAGTGAAATAAATAAATACAATAACACGTGTGCTGGTGAGATGGGTCACTTGCTGCCAAGCCTGATGACCTGAGTTCACTCCCCAGACTCACATGGACAAAGAAAGAACTGACTTCCATATGTGCCTATGGCATACATGCACACGCACAAAATGATAAATGTGTGAAAGTGTAAAAAAAATCCAATGTATACGATCTAAGGAAGTTAAATGTCCCCACGGTTCTTTCCAAACACACACACACACACACATAAACAAGCTCATACATGAGTACACACAAACACCATACATAGAAGCAGAAAATGCACATACATGTGAACACAGATATGTAAACACACATGCATACACGCAACACAAGCAAACACATGTCCCTACAAACACACAATCGTGTGCCTACAAACACACACATACGCACATAACCATGAACATCCAGTTGTGTCTCTTTCTCTGGCATTCTGAAGAGGCCTGTGCACACGCTTCACCGCTCTGGTGACCTCCATAAAAGGGGAATTTGCCACACGCCTAGAACTGTTCCCCTACAGATGTCTTTGGTGTGTTTTTATGTTTGAGATGCAATCGGAGTTTTAACACATGAATTTAATTCCAAGTTCATGGCTTTAAACATGTCGGATAAGCAGTGAGGGCTGCTCGAGTCACATTTTTCAACTCATGAATTTAAAGTCTTCTGAAGACTGTTTTGAAACATGTATAAAGTTTTAATTTCAGGTCTGCTAAAGCTCAAAATTGTCATGGGGAAGAGAGGCCATAATTTGTAATTATAAAATACAGGGGATGATAAATTCAAATGACCTTTTCAGGAACGTTTATGGCCAGGCCACCTTGGAGCAGGACTTTATGAGGTTCGGGCATGTGTGGCCACCAAAGCCCCCTGCACGTATTCAGACAGAGTGAGAGGATCACACTCTGTGTTCCCCCAGTGCCCTCTGGGCTCCCCAACACTGGTTCCCATTTCTGAGAGAAGAAGACGCCTTCGCTCAGGCTGAGTGAACCTGGTTACCCACACTAGACTGTTGATTCCCAGGGAGACTGAGTCCCCTGGTTCTGAATGGACTAATCCAAGGTCATCCCAGGCAACGATGGGGATGGAGTCAAGTCTCTTGAGACCCCGACCCAACTCTTGGTTCTTTTTCTGCCCTTCTATGTAGCCAGTGTGCTAGCTGGTTCTTGTTAATCGTTTTCTTACATGGTAAAACAGCATGTAAGTTGTACGCTTCCCTGTCCCAACTAGTTTAAACAAAACCACAAAGACACTGTGGCTGTCCTGTGCTGGATCAATGTGACCTCACTCTAATCCAAGCCAAGCTTCCGGCATCCTTGTCACACCAGGAGCAGTCAATGCCTGTGCTTCCTTTTCTGAAACCTCACCCTCCATACCCTATGCAAATACACACATGAGCATATACCTGCAGACACACATGCTCTCGAACACATACATGTGTGTAATCACACAAGTGTACATGCATAAATGTATGGACATGTAATGTATTCCTCTTCCCAACATGTACACACAGACGTGCACACGTGTGCACGTGCTCTCCTCTCTCCTCCTCCCACACATGAGTGTGCACACATGCAGCCATTCCATGGCTGTCTTCTGCAGCTGCCTTCAGAACCAAATCAATTGTGGCCATCACTTCCCTGGAACATTTCTTTGCATCCCTCTGCCACCAGCAGGAAATCAAACTTAGTATCTGGTTCTATGTGACCCTCAGGAGCCTTGCCCACCTCTTTCCATGGTTCCCAGACCCACACATATTGTTCATCAGCCCAGTGTATTGTAACAATAATTCTTGCTTGATAACTGTTTTGTTATATATAATTTTACTATGTTAAAGTTAAAACTTTCCTTTTTAGTTAAACAGAAAAGGGCAAGTGCTATGGAATAATGTTTTTGTACACTGGTTTAAGAAAATGCTGATTGGCCAAGCAGCCAGGCAGGAAGTATAGGCAGAATAGGCAGAGAAGGAAAATTCTGGGAAGAGAAAGACTGAGTCAGGAGACGCCAGCCTGCTATCCAGGGAGCAGCATGTAATGGCACATAGGTAAAGCGATGGAGCATGTGGCGACATATAGAAGAACAGAAATGGGCTGAATTAGAGTATATGAGCTATTCAGTAGTAAGCCTGAGCTAATGGCCGAGCAGTTTTAATTAATATAAGCCTCTGTGTGTTTACTTGGGTCTGAGTGCCTGCAGACCGGGTGGGACACAGGAAAACAGCCTCACCAGTGTCTCTTCCTAGGACCTCCTTACCTTCAGGACACCAGCTGGACTCCCTGTCTATGTTTTACAGGAACAATCATATCCCTTAACCCTGAAGCCAAGCCAGCCAGGTCTCACCTTGGAGGTTCAGGCCTCTCATGTCAGATCTGACATCTCCACACAGAGGGAAGCAGAGTTGAGATGCAGAGAAGGAGAAGCCAGAGGAAAAGTCATTGAGTCTTCTGGATCTAACCAAGCCTAAACAAACCCGAAATACCCACACAAATGAGTTAATACATTTTTTCTCTGCTAAGCAGATTCAGATTGCCCTTTGATTATTTGCAGCCAGGGATTCCAGGCCTTAGCTCTTGCCACAGGTTCCCCTCCAGTGCAGGGGTATAAGCACCCCTTAGCCACTGGCATGGCTCCAGACGTGGCCAGTCTTACCCATTGTGGTAAACAGTGCAAGGAGCCCTTTAGGAGCTGAGCAGAGGGGGCAGAGCCAAAAGCATCACGTGACACCACTATACCCACCCATATTCACCACAGATTTCCTGGAACTGGCCCCCAGAACGCAGTGCTGGGACAGCAGGTCTGTTTATTTATCTCCCATGGGTCAGAGGCTGCTTCTCTCTGCCTTCAATGTTTACCCATGCTCCCACTAGAGCGCTGCAGAATGGCGCTGGTGTGATCCCACCATGCTGGGATCCTTACCCACTGAAGAGCCTCCTTAGAATGGGCCGTTTTCCCAGCAACCCCTCAATGACTGAAGCGCGCCTGGTTGATGAGAAAGCCTGACTGCAGTCTTACCCCTTCCCTTTTGTTCACCGTTCCGGAGCCGCGAGCCAACTTCTTAGTAGCTGCCAATGGTGACCACTGGAACTTGGGTTTGACCGACACTGTGAGTCATGGGTTTGATCGTATCTCCTGTGTTTCTATCCATGGCCATTGCGCTGAGGCCTTTCATCCTGCCCTGCTCTGACTGGTGGAATCATGTTTAGGCTCTTCTCCTTTTAACATTACCAAGCAGTCTGGGACAGAGTCCTGTCCTCACCTTCCCCTACAAAAAGATGCTCGGTCTTATGGGGCAGAGTTTGGCCCCAGACCTTGACCGATGAATGGTTCATTCAGGCAGATAGCAGAAAGGTCAGTGATCTCAGGTCATCCCATGGGTCAGGACCAGGATGCCCATTGATAAGAAATGCAGGATGAGCCCCAATTCCACTGGATTCAGCACCATCATTTATCTCCTCTCGTAAATACCCGTGTCTGTTTCCTCTGTCTCTAGAAACCTTGACTCCCAAAGATGTGAAATGATTACAGTTAAGACTGACAGAAACAGTGGCGATTTTACCATTGGAAACACGAATACCGACACTATCTTAATTGTCTTTTTCATCGCTGTGATGGAATGCCTAGCAAGAAGCAATTTAAGGGAAGAATGGCTTATGTTGGCTCAGGAAGGCAGGGCAGCTGCAGGGGGAGGGGCTGCCTAATTGCAGTCAGGAAGCGCAGAAAGATGAATACTGATGCTCAGCTCACTTTCTCCTTTTCAATAGTCTCAGACCCCAGTCCATGGAATGGCGCCACGTACATCAAGGCAGGCTCTCTCCTCAGTTCAACCTCTCTGGAAATGTCTTTGCAGATGTAGCCAGAGGCTAGTCTTTTAGATGTTTCTAAATTCCCCAAGCCAGGGCAGCATCAAATCAGGAAGAAATGGGAGACCGATGGAAGGAGGGTGGGAATGCTTCTAGCCTTGGCGCTGGACTAAACCCCTGGGAACGCCGCAAACACAGTGGTGGAGCCCTACCCTAAGGTCTCAGCACACATCCACCTGTCGGGGTTTTAAAAACAATCTTTCCTGCCTTGGATTTGAGTTCTGGTCCTGTGAAGTGTGACTTCATCCTCTGCTGACACTGTAATGGAGATGGGATTGGCTCTAAGGCTCACTTTCTAGAAGACATCAGGCTCATCCCTAGGAGTCAATAATTCACTATGGGACTTGCTTAAACCTGGGATTGTAGGATGAGAAGTAAATGCCTTTTCTGCTCCCCGGCCTGCCAGAGGCTCCCACAGGGAACGTTCTGAACGACACAAATCCAGCTAGGAAGGGCACCATCAGTGACATAGGGTATTGTTAAGAAGCCAACAGTATATGATCCCCAAACGTTTTTTAACATTCAGCAAAGTGACGCTAAAGACCCCTGTGGCTTATAGAGTCAGGCCACCAGCCTGACATACTTCTCAAAAGCCCACCTCTGGAATCAGGGCTTCTGTAGATGAGCGTCATGTTCACTGCGCCCCATGTCTAAGACAGTGTTTCAAAAGAAAGGCACCTGAGGTTTCTTGCTGTGTAAGTCTCGAGCAGGCTGCTGTCCAAAACAGCAAAAGGACCAAGAAGGCATCTTCAGCGTCTTGATAAAGGTCACAGGGTCTGTTACACAAATAACAGCTTCTGTCGTCTGCTTAAGCTTTGCCTCACTCAACTCAAGAGGAGGTGACACCCCCCAGTTCACCAGCACACACACACACACAGGAGCCCTGCTAAGTGCCCGATCTCTTCTCTCACCGCTTTACTATGACGACGAGGCTGCAGGAGCACACAGGTGTGCTTACCGTACCTGTGATTCCACAAAAGGTAGCAGCCGTAGCATTTGAACGGATGTTTACAGCTTCTGAGGGATTGTAAAAAATGTTTCCTGAGTATCAAGCACACATTTTATTATCCTAATAAAGCTTAGGAGCTGTCTGACTGTGTCCTAGCATGAAAGACCATCCCCAGGTGACAGTACCCAGCCAGCAGCCACCAAGTCCACTGTGAAAACAGAGTGCCTGGTTCGGAGAAAGCAATAGCAGACGCTTTCAGAACGTCAGCTCATATTTTTATTTAAGAAATCGAAGTCCCGTGAAACAAAGCACACATTTTTACACACACGAAAAGAAGCGTTGACATGATTTTCCACATTCGATAATGAATAAATATACCAAGAACTGCATGTGTGCCCATGAACCCTTACTGCGTGATATTTCACACATGTTGGAGTGAATCTGGGTGGTCTTGTGGATATCCACACACAAACACATTTTGTTCCTGTGTCATTAATACTTTGGTTTTATTAGCCTTATTAATGACTTGTTTTTAAAAGGACAAAAAATTCAGGTGATATCAATAACCAGAATATTACTTCCCAAACTGATTCCTTATTCATCAGTGTTGCATTTCAACCAACCTGAAAGAAAGGGAGGGCTGAGTTTCCCTTCCCACCGTCCGGTTCAGGACACTGGAGAGACTCTGGAATTGTCTATGCCTCCCTTTTTTATTTTTATTTTTAAGTTTCAACTGAGGCAACGCCTGAGAGAGAAAGGTGTTCCAAATTCCACCAGCAAGGGTTTTTTTTTTCTGACTCCATACAATTTTGATTTGTTAAAGGTGTTTAAGATAGAAAAGCCCCACCCAGAAGAAGAGCAAAGACCTAAGTGAGCTGGTGGCTGGGAATTCACAAAAAGCCGACCACTGTGGCCACATGTGAAATCATCAATGCTTAGCGCCTAGGTCAGCAATTCTCAACCTGTGGGTCTTGACCCCTTTAGGGGTCGCATATCAGATATTTACATTACAATTCATAACAGCAGCAAAATTACAGTTATGAAGTCGCAATGAAATAATTTTATGGTGGGGGGTTCACCACAACATGAGTGGCTATATTAAAGGGTCGCGGTCTTAGGAAGATTGAGAACGACTGTCCTAGGTAAGGGGGAACCCCCATCTGGAGCGGCAGCTCCGTGTTCCATGCAATGTCCCCACCCCCATCCCCAGGCTGAACTGAGCCCTGGGCTGCTTGAGACCTAGGAGGCTTCTTGGCTGGGCTGTTTTCCTTTCCATCTCAACTATGACCTCTGCCTCCTGGAGGAAGGGAGGAGGGGAGAAGACAGTGAGAAAGAGAAACAGACACAGAAAGGGGGGGGGCTGGGCTGGACACTCGAAGGCTTCTGTTGGAAAAACACCCTTTGGTTTTAGAGAGAGGACAATATCATCTGATTTATTTAAGCCAGACTTTAAAGGGAGTCCAGGCTCAGGGAAGGGGGAGTGGGGGGATGGGACTCCTCACCCAAGTGATACAGGGTGGCAAAATTGACCCAGCATGCCTGTACCCGATGCCTTCCACCCGGAAGTCCCCAGAAAAGCCACCCAGGCAGGCAGGAGCCTGAGTTCTGGATACTCTCTTTTGCTCCTTAAATTAGTTTTGCATTTTAAAAAGAAAGCAAACTACTTTGGGGTACTGGATGAAATGTGGTCTTCCCAGAAGGGAGGACGAAAGGTGCTCAGCCTGAGTCAGGCTGGTCACTTTAACTAGCTTCCTGGAGCCAGGGAGCTTTTAAGGAGCGACGACGACTGTAGCACTGTGACAGTCCTCTGCAAGTGGGCCTGCTCTCCACAGAGCGTTGCTCCGGTGGTGGTGGGCGCTGGATGTCCCCCAGAGCAGAGAACCCAGATCTTTGGTGAGGGGGCAAGAAGTGCCATAAGTAACCCTTCCAGCTTCCTAGGACAGTGGTCTCAGCCCGCGGGCCCCACCTCGTGGCCCGCCTGACTGCCCCCAGGAGCTGCTGATGCTGAGGAGTCTCTGGCCCCAGGTTCAACTTCAATAAGACCTAGCCAGCCCTTGATCACAGGAGTCCTCTGACAGCCGTGCTCAGACCCGGCCTAGTTGAGCCCGGGTCACCTGGGAATAGGTTCAAAGGCAAGGAAGCTGTAAACCACCTCCAGGCCCCAGCTAGAGCGGCCTGGCGAACAAAGAGACCCCGAGCACTTCAAACGCGCTGGCGCTCAGCGTCCAGATGGCAAAGGGCCGGGGTCCACGGTGTCTGTTCACCAAGGCCTGGCCCAATGTTCTGCATTCCTGAGCCCTCCTGCCGAAGCTACCCACCAGTGTGCCCAGGGCAGGGGACTTCGGGTAGGGTCAGCCTCTCCCTATTCTCAGTGTTCTGGGTCCACCACTTGCTTGCAAACCAAGTAAAGTGCAGAGGCTGAGGTTGAGCCCCAAGCCGGGACCCAACACTCAGGGCAGGGCCAGGCAGGCGGGCGTGGCGGGCACCGGCGCTCCCGCAGAGGCTCGCTGTGGTACCTAAGCATAAAGCATTCAGGGGGGAAGGTTCTGAAAAGGTGTCCAGACCGAAGTTTCCCGAGAAAATGGGAATTAAAAAGTGGTCCCCGGCTCGCATTCTGGCTGGAGCGGGGCGGCGTCTCTATGGCTCCTAGAGACGAGATCGTAGGGGTGGATGGACATCTCTGCCAGCACGCGAGTATCTGCCCTGCCAGGGGTCGGTCGTGGCTCTCTGCCTGCACAGCTCCACTCACAGCGGGCAGGATCGCGTTGCTGGCGGTGAGGTCTCAGTGCGCGCCCCAAGAGGCTCCCAGCTGCGTCCTTGGTCCACGGAGCACCTCTGGGCTTGGACTCGCCTCCTCCACCCCTCGTGGAGACCCTGAACCCTGGCAGGGCTAAATCTGCTCCACGAGGCTCAGACAAAGCCAGGCCCGGTTGAGCCTAGAGTCAGCACCGCTGATTAGCGGCCCGCGCCTTAGGTAGGAGCGCAGACTGCACGCGCGGACCCGGCCTCCGACATGCCGGCCACAGTCAGGGCCGAAAAAGAGGAGACAAAACTGAAAGTGCCGCCCCCCCCCCCTCGGGGATGGGGGGGGCGGCCGGCGAAGGCCCCAGAACTTGTCCTGCCCCTGGCCACCGTGGCCAATCAGCGCGCCGCCCTCGCTCATGACAGCTATTTAGCAACCCAGCCGGGATAGAGTTTCCAAAAAAGTTAGAATAACTTCCTCTCCCGGAGACCTCGGTTTTGCACAAGCCGGCCTCGAAATCAGAGACTTTGCAAGCGACCCAGGAGCCTGCGCTCCGCGGCCGCGGGCTTGGCCAGCGGCGTGCGCTCGGCGCCCCCCAGCCCCACGCGCGCCGGGCGGGCGCCATGGAGGAGGGCTCCAGCTCGCCGGTGTCCCCCGTGGACAGTCTGGGCACCAGCGAGGAAGAGCTGGAGCGGCAGCCCAAGCGCTTCGGCCGGAAGC
This sequence comes from Peromyscus maniculatus bairdii, assembly GCF_049852395.1. NCBI lineage: Eukaryota > Metazoa > Chordata > Mammalia > Rodentia > Cricetidae > Peromyscus > Peromyscus maniculatus. The sequence continues at coordinate 9,882,721 of NC_134864.1, forward strand.
GGCGCTACAGCAAGAAGTCGAGCGAAGATGGCAGCCCGACCCCGGGCAAGCGCGGCAAGAAAGGCAGTCCGAGCGCGCAGTCCTTCGAGGAGCTGCAGAGCCAGCGCATCCTGGCCAACGTGCGCGAGCGCCAGCGCACCCAGTCGCTCAACGAGGCCTTCGCCGCGCTGCGCAAGATCATCCCCACACTCCCCTCTGACAAGCTCAGCAAGATCCAGACGCTCAAGCTGGCCGCCAGGTACATAGACTTCCTCTACCAGGTTCTGCAGAGCGACGAGATGGACAATAAGATGACCAGCTGCAGCTACGTGGCTCACGAGCGTCTCAGCTACGCCTTCTCCGTGTGGCGCATGGAGGGAGCGTGGTCCATGTCCGCCTCCCACTAGCGCCGCGCCACCCACCTCCGGACCCGCACGCCAGGGTAGGTGCTGCGTGAGATGGGCGCCCACGACGCACGGGTGGGTAGGCGGGCGGGCCAGAGCATCACTCCTCGTCGAGATCCCTCAGACCACCGCACGGGGATGGGGTTTCTCCACCCTGCAAGGATTGGCGGGAGATGGGAAAACTCCCTTGTCTCAGGGGCACGCCCGAGGCCTTTTGCCAGGGGCATCAGTTCGGAACCCTCTGTCCAGTGGCTCCCAAGAAAGGTCTGAATACACTTCTTGGACAAATGGTCACACTTTCCATCTTGGTGGATGGGTGTCTGTGGGTGACCCTGTGGGGAGCGGCTGTCAAAATGTCTTCTTTAGGCCATCAGAGGCCGGGAGATGCTATGCCCGCAGGGTTGTGTCCGACTTGTTGCTTCGCGCTCATTCTGCGGAGCCACAGAGCCCACAGAGCGTGGTGCAGACAATCAGCTCTTTCTGACTGCAGTTTCTCCCCGCGCCTTGGATGCTAGAGCGTTTGAGCTCTAGCCTGCTGAGTAGGTACTGTGATGCGGGCCGGTGGCGCCGCGGGAGTTTACCTGGGAAGTCAAAGAGGTTTCTGTCCTGCGCTCCAGGGTCACAGCCTTGCGGAGCAGATCGCTGGGCGCCAGGAGCGCAGGAGACCCCAGGCACCCAGGCCAGGGTGGATGCAGGGCTTGGAGTTGCTGGCTGCAGGGCAGGCAGGTGGATCTTATCTAGAGTTGGGCGCCTAGCGTACCAGCCTTGAACTTGGAAAGACACAGAGGAGTCCCGCCCGCGCCGCAGCAAGAAAACGCAAGGGATCTAGTCGGGGTAACAGGTCTGAGCATAGGATGGGGGTGAAGAAGCAGTGTGTGCTGGGCCCTGCCTGGGGAGAAGGCACCTGGACACCGCTGATCCCTGGAAGGTGTGTTTCTCTCTAGAAGAGCATTTAGGACGTCCTGCACCCGCGGCTTAGCAGATTGTTTAGGCAGCTCCAGAGTCAATGTTTTCCAGGCAAGATTGAGGGCTCCGCTCTTTGGAGGCCTTGCTGTGATCTTTTTAGGGAGAGTGGTGTAGAAAATCCTTCCTACTTAATTTCCCTTAGTTTTTCACACATCTGGTGATGTTTCTTTTAAATGAAAGTCTCCACTTTACACAGAAGGAATTTAAATTAATCAGTATCAGCACGGCCACCCATTGTCCTAAACATCTATTTCTATTTTTATCGTTTTATAATATCTTGAAAGTTTCTGCTCTGACTACAAAACATTGGTCTCGTACAATGGGTTTTCTTTTCTTTTCTTTCTTTCTTTCTTTCTTTCTTTCTTTCTTTCTTTCTTTCTCTCTCTCTCTCTCCTTCCTTCCTTCCTTCCTTCCTTCCTTCCTTCCTTCCTTCCTTTCTTTCTTTCTATCACCAAAAATTGTTTTGATGAAATAAACCCCCTGAATAATGACCATTTTATAGTTGTTAAGAAGAGCTTTTAACAGAGTAACTGGTGGGAATCTTCCCTTGTGTTTGTCAAAAACAGATGGGAATTGTCTCAATCACGTATTTCTCTAAGAAAGAAAGTTTGGGTTGGCCGAGTGCTCGAAGCTACAAAGGATGATACATTAATTCTGGTTTTTGCTGCCTAAATTATGAGTGTCCATTAGTTAACTTCCACTCACTCTTCATACCACCATAGTTTACAGCGCGTCTGAGGAAGCAGAGGCAGATGAAATACACCATCTTCTTATACACACACATAGCATTTGTTTAAGGAAAATGTCAACAAAATTATAGTTAAGATAGCCCTGCAGAAAATTATTGAAAGCCAACACTAGGAGATATTACCCTGATGGAAGAATTTAGTAGGGACATTTAAAATTCATTTTAAGATAATTGCTCTCTTCAAAAACTTTGACTCAATCACATATTGCAATCAAATATGTTTTAAAATCCAAAACGCAGTATCTGTAATAAACAAATGAAAAATGTGAAGAGCTTATTTGGACAAAAAGGCATGAAACGATCAGATAACACATTGAGTTGGAAAGCAAGAAACAGTCATGTTTACTTTCATATGATGAAATACAATAGCTGGTCAGGTAAGCTGGTGTCTGCACACAGAGGACTCTTTCCAAGGAAATGCACCCACCTTTGATACACTGATGCTCGACCTGCCTTGGTCTAATGTATTCCCAGTTGTTAAGGAACACCTTTGTGTTCTTGTTCTTAACCCATTACTCTTAAGGAGCATAGATACAATTGTAATTACTCTAGTCTCTTGGAAATGTTACTAATTGTAATTGGTTATTTCTTTGTAACATTTCCAAGAAGCATTAATTATCTGCCTCAGGAGGGGAAAAAACCCTAGATGTTTTAGTGGCGCGTATATAATTTTAATGTCTATTGTGACATATTTTTACTAACAACACAAAGCCTAAATTGTTCTTGACTGTGGAGAGAAACATGGCCTGGCCCATGAAGTCCAACTTATACTAAAGTTTATCCTGTCTTTCCTTGGCTGGGTGTTCAAAAACTCAATTAGACTAGGTGTCGGGAGTCTTCCCAGTCAGCGGGACTCAGCTAACTGAAAGAAGTCTCAGAAGAGGCCCTGAGTGTTTGTGAGATGCTGTAGGCCTGTGAGCAGGGTGGCTGTCACCTGGCCCAGGACAGGGAAAGGCGGCCATTTCTCAGTCACAGTTTATTCTGCTGCCTCCATCATCACTGACGGAGGTATCGTCTCCCATTCTGCCGACTCTGAACGGTTTTTCAACAGATCTTCATCTCAGACCGCTGCACCTTCCTTTCCTTCTTTTCTTTCCCAGCACTTTTGGACTCTCGGCTTCCAACCCATGTCAGCTTCTCCTCTCCTCTGGAAGCTTGCTCCCTTGGAGGTGTTTGCTGTATCCGGGTAGTTAGCTAGTCTCCAAAGAAAACTCTTCCTGGAGAGGAGCGGAAATGCAGAATCCCAGCGGAGCTTTTGTTTGTGGGTACACCAGACCAAACAGCTGAGTTACCTGAAATGCAAGTGAGATTGTCTTACAGAGTTCCCTACAGTAAGAGCTGCTGGGGGGTGGGAGGGGGAGGAGCGGAACTTCTAAAGGGCAGCAGCATTTCCCTGCCTCCCATCTGGCTGGCAAGGGGGCTGGAAGAGGCTGGAAGAGGCTGGAATGGCGTTTTGAGGTCATCTGAAATGTCCTTTATGGAGGTTTTTCTGAAAATGCCTCTCTTTCAAGCAGGTTGTAAGCCTGGAAGCATTGTTCACGCCAGCCTCACGCGCCTGTGTCCCGAAAAGAAGGCACAGATGCGGGGCTAATTTTGCCTGGCAAAGACATCACGAAGTCCACTCTTTGTGCGCAGGGCACTGTAACTCATAACTGGAGCTTAAATGCAGACTTTAAAAAAAAAACATTTTAATAAGCCAAGTTTAAAGGCTGCACGTTTGTGGCAAGTTTTCAGCTTAATGTCTGCGTCCATCTTTTCTCCCTGGTATCTTTAAGAGCCCTGTGAGTCGGGCAGGAATGTGGTGTATGTTTGTTTCTTTTCTTGGGAAAGCAGAAGCGTGCTACAGAAAGCAAGGGAACGCAAAGCTCTCCCCCAGCAGTGAGTTCATGAAGGAGGTTGTAAAATTCAAAGAGACGAGTTCGTTACTGTAGCCAAGAGACAGGCCGTGATACAGAAGGAAAAGGATTGAAGAGACTCACACAGAGCTGTTTTCAAAAACCAAGATGAAACTCAAAAGTCAGAAACTGCTTCCAAAGATAGTGTGCACGGTCACCCGAGCCTACACATGTGATAAAACTGCAAGGCACTGAACACACACACACACACACACACACACACACACACACGCACGCACGCACGCACATGCACATGCAGGAATAACATGATAACACTTGAAGGTCTAGGGGCTATGAAGTTTTCGAGTTTGGGAAGACGCCATCGTCAGGAGAAATGAATAAAATCACAGAAACTTCTGAAAAATTAAAGTTACCTCAAAGTTAAACATTTTAAAGTATTTATTGGTATATAAACATTTTCAACGCAATGGGTTTCATGAAGACACTTTCTTTCAAGCATACTATATTTTTGATCATATTCATCACCTGTACCTCCACTTCTCCTAATTTTCCTTCCCAGTTAAAAAAAATTAAACATATTCTATACGAAATAATCTCTGTGTTTAAATGGGCCAGTCTCATAAGGTATTATTACTGTTTTATCTCTGAGTAATAAACTAAAAATCTACACAAATATCTACATTGGCTCATCATTATATTCATCAAAATAAAATTTTAAAGAATGATTTAGAGTGATTCACTCTAATGTAATGTAAAGATTCAAGTTTCAGAGTTTGTGTGTGTGTGTATCTGTGTGTGTGTGTGTGTGAGAGAGAGAGAGAGAGAGAGAGAGAGAGAGAGAGAGAGAGAGAGAGACAGACAGACAGACAGACAGACAGAGACAGAGACAGAGACATGGGATGAGATCTCAAATCATGAACTTTGTCTTGAGAACACATTTTGTATGGATTCTGCAAGCAAGCCTTCCGATGTGTTTTAGCTATGTTAAACGGCCTTAACTGAGTGTTTATTTGGAATGAGAATGTGATGTTAAGGCTGTAATTTTCATGCTGGTATAAACTGAGGCACAGTGGAATCCCTCCCCCACCCCTGCTCAGAGATTACCAATGGTTGTCACATCAAAGGGAACTTTGGATCTGAAGCTGGAGAGGCTACTGTGTGACTTGACTCCAACATGAAGGAAACCTTCAGTGCTCCTTGAAAACAGTTATTCTGAGTGTTTGAGCAGCGTGGAATGTTTTTGTTACTGTTCCCTAACTCCTGCTCAGAATCTTGTCGAGTCCTGTGACTATGAGTGAGACAGGGCTGAGAACCCCAGGTATTGGGTCTACGGAGCCTCTCAGGGCTCAGCCTCCTCTCCTCCAGGGCTTCCCTTCATCATGTGACCAAGGGAAGATGGGGATAAGCCAGCCTCTGCCTCTTTAGAACTGTGACTTCATTTCTGGGATCTCAGGAGAAGCGTCTTTGACCTAGCTGAGCCCTTCAATTCTGTGGTTCTGTTTTCTGCCACTCCCATGAAGGATGGGGCGGAACTCTGAGTTCGATACCAGGCAGCGACTCTAAAATCCCGTCTAGTTCACATTCTACCCAAAGAGCGTGCCCATCAAAGGCATATTTTTGGGGAAGATGTTCTGGAGTTCATCTGTGTTTCTGCTTATCTGGGTTGTGACTGGGACGGTGGATTTGAAGGAAACCTCAACATTCTGTAACCCTCTTCCTGGCTCAGAAAGAAGGAAGGCCCACACTCTCCCTGTGAACCATTTCCCTTTGTCCCACAAACAAGTGCCAACCAGTCCTCGCTCCTTCTTCTATGTGTCTTTTCATATAATTTCAGTTTTACTTTGTGAGTGTGGGTGATTTATTTACATGTATGTCCGTGTACCACATGTGTGCCCGGTGCCTGTGGAGGCCAAAAGAGGGCATCAGGTCCCTGGAACAGGAGTTATAGATGGTTCTGAACCACCATGTGAGTGCTGGGAATCAAACCTGGGTCCTCTGGAAGACCAGCCAGTGCGCTTAACTCCTGAGCATCTCTCCAGCACCCCCATACCCAGCCTTTCTGTGACCCCTGTTCAGAAGGTCCCAGAGAGTCTTGCTTGCTTGGACAGCAGGAAAGGGTTGCCTTGTAAAATAAACAGACTCCAGAGAAGAAGTGTAGCCTGAATCTGATAAACTGGTGCTCTGCTGCCTGGAGAGCGCCTTTATGTGCTCCACTCAGAGTTAACACTCCCTGAGCGGAAATGCCAGCAGCCAGCATTGTCTTTCCATCACATCTAGAGACGAATGGAATGCTCCAGTCATCCCTCTCAGGTCTGTGAGTGGACTGATTTAGTTGGGTGTGCCGAGAGATCAGAAGTCAACAGCCAGTTGCCTCCCCTGGAAGATAAGCGTGTCCATGGTCTTTCTCAGACTTCACCCCAGGGGTTAAGAGGGGTGCCCCAGGTGAATCAGGCCAGGTCACTGGCAGGCTCTGCAATCTCTACATGGGCTGGGGCGCTCTCCAGAAACTTTTGCAAACTTTAAACCTTATTCTTAAAGAGATTGCTTGCCTTGATAAATAAAAAACACTGTTACTATTTCTGTAAAAAAAAAAAAAATACCCACATGTCTACAAGGTGGGAGAGAAAGGAGCAGAGAAAGGCATTTTTTAAAATTGAGCATCAGCGTGCCTCTATTGATGTGCATGGGGTTAATATGTGAATGGCATCTTATTTGGGGATTGCTTTTCCCGAAATCAATTAGTTCTGAATCACAGACTGCATATAAACTAACTTCTAACTATCGAAATCCATTAGTGCAGGCCCAGCCTCTGGGGCTCTCCTCGTCAAATGGATCTGCTTATGCTGCACATGGAGCTAGGAACCTTCTAGTGAAGGATCTGGCTACTGAGTCTCTTGGCCTAGTGAGCCATCCTTCCCCTGGAAATTCTGTCCTTCCTCCTCTGACCCAGTGTGCTGGTTGTCTCTTTCTTTAGTTAGGATGTCGACTTTGAAAAAAAAAAAAAAATGATTTCCTGAGGTCGGAGTGAGGTTTCCCACCTAAAGGGTAGAGAGGAATATCACCAAGTCTGACCTTCGGTTTCCCAGAGTGACAAGGTCATGTTGGAGGGGCAAACACACCCTCTGTAAGGACCCTGTCATTCCAGAGTCCTGGGAGTTCCATGCAGTGTGAACTGCTCGCCCAGACCCCCAGACCCACAAGTGTGTTTGGAGGCCCTTCTCCTTAACTGGTAGCTGCTTTTGTTTTCTAGATGGTTTTTCTAACTATTAGAATAAAATGCCCTCAATCAGAAATCTGTATCTGTGTCCAAGAGCCTGTTAATGTCCTACTTGGTGGAGTTTTCTCTTCCAAAATGACTTGCTTTACCGAACTCCAAACTGCACAGGGGACCAGATGTGTCCCTACCCGAGGGTGTGGCAGAACAGGTAACTCCCTCAAGTAGAGCTCAGAGAGTTATGGGGTTGATCTCCCCTGTGCAACCAAGGGCATGCCCATGCCATGCGAGCAGGCTGGGACTGTACGTGGACTTTGGGGTGTTTCTCCAGATGACAAATTAGTGCCGACTCCAGAGCTCCCCTTTGAACCATCTCCTCAGAGTCCTCCTCTTCACGTCTCTGCCCGTCTCAGACGCTGGTCTCATGTCCCAGCATTTCTGTGTGCTTTATACTTAAAAAGTGGGCAGTTCTGTGTCGTTTCTGTATGGAGCAATTTCACTTCGTCATGTGCCCAGGGAACCCCGTGTACATTTGTGTGTGCCATCTATGATTGGTAATAGGACAAAACCCCCTTACCCAAGAAGGACAAAGTCGTGGGGGAAAATGAGATATAAACAGGAAGACTGCTCGGGATTTAGTGAGATGGGCAGAGTAGGGAGCTGGAGTGAGGAGGCAGATGACGATTGGACGTGAGGGCTCCCCCTGCACTGCTGCCCACAGCGTCTCAGCCTCGGCCCAGAAGTCCTCAGAGCAGCAGTTCTCAATCTGTGGGTCATGACTCCCGGGGGGAGGGAGCGTGGGGGGGCTTCAAATGACCCTTTCATGGGCGTCGTATATCAGGGTATCCTGTATATCAGATATTTACATTACCATTCATAACAGTAGCTAAATTACTTTGTATAAAGTTGTGACACAGCATGGAAAATAATGTTATGGTCGGGGCCACCACAGCATAAGGAACTGTATTAAAGGGTCAGCCTGGCCGGAGGGGGGGTGGGGGGGGCGGGAGATGGTGCACACTTGGGAGGTGGAGACAGAAGGATCTCTGTGAGTTTGAGGCTAGTCTGGTCTACAGAGTGAGTGCCAGGACAGGCTCCAAAGCTACACAGAGAAATCCTGTCTCAAAAAACAAAAAACAAACAAACAAACAAAAAGACAAGCATTAGCAAGGTTGAGAACCACTGAGAGTCAGGAGGCGGAGATCTATCAGAATCAGCTTGCCCCTACTCCGCCTGCCTTCCTGGAACAATAGCACTACAAGGCCTCAGCAGTCCCATGGGCCCAGGTTGGTCCAGGATAGCGCATGCCACAAAGCCCAGAGCCCTGGCCTCCTGTTGAGTCTCAGACATCAACACCGCTCTGTGAAGGGAATCAGAAAAACTACGGTAGTGGTCCTGCTTCTGAGACCCCTGCCGAGACCAGAGGCCTTGAGATGCTAGGGAAAGCAGAAGTCCTCAGGCCAGGAGTCAGGGTCCTGGGAAGAAGGCTTGAGTGGCCAGGGGCACAAAAGGACCCTTTCCAGACAGTGGAGGCAGAGAGAGAAAGGCCCCTGAGGGCTGTGTGCAAAGGGCTGTCCCACTATCCTGGCATCTCGAGGGCCTCGAAGCCTTGGGGAGAGACAGTGGTCCCTCTCTCAGTGTGAGCCCAGCACCACTACTCAGCCTCCACAGAGCTAATGAGAGGAAGTGGCAAGCGATGATTCAGTTGACTGTCCTTTCCCGGTACGTACAGTTCCGTGGTGGGCAATGCTTCAAAAGTCACTGTGCATTTGAGGGCAGCCTGTAGAGGAGAGCCTGCCAGGTGCCACCGAGGCTCAGAGAAAACAGAACCAGACCACCCAGTAGAGCAACCTTCCTCCTGAGCAGCATGACTCTGGTGATGAAGGAAGGTGCCACGCTGAGGCTTTTCTATAGTCTGTGTCTCCCGGTCGGTGCTGAGTCTCCCGGGTCCGCTGATCCCTGTGTTTACAGCAAGTATTGTTTCATGTCAATTACATAGTTTCACTTTTTCTGCCCAGAGAGAGGGAAAGGGCAAGCAGAAGACAAAGGAGCACTTGCTGTGTGTCTGTCCCTGGGTGCCGTCTGCACCCCTCCTGCGTGGTGCATGCCACCGAGTGCAGCCTTCAGGAATGGCTTCTGGGGATGGCTAAATGCTTGCGGCTGGATGTGAGCGGCGTGGCTCCACACAATGGATTTTGCAATTAATTTAGGTCACTGTTTCCAGAATAAATCACATGTGACTCTTTCCCTTCAGAAACTTCTGACGTGGTATTTTTCTAATTTGGGAACTTTTAATTAGACAGAAACCAAAACCCGTTGCCTTATGTAGCAAGCGGGTTCCCTGAGGGCCTTCTTAGGCAAAACCCACTGCCTTGTATCTGATGGATGGTCTCGAATGAGACACCCAAAGTCAGGCATAGAGTAAGGGACACTTTTCTGCTCCCAGGTCTGCAGTTTTCTGAGGTGGTGTGTGGTGGTGGGAGGTGACTCTCTGGGCCTCAGTTTCCCCATTTGGAAAATGGTGGGCATTTCTAATAGCCCTTCAACTACCAAAAACTCTAAGTGCCAATCTGGTCCAGCAGCTCCATCACATATATGTAACCTGGAGCCTTGAAAACAGGTGTGCCCACGGAAACCTGTGTATGTGTAGAGATGCTCACAACAGTTGGAAGGCAGGAACAGCACATGTCTATCAGTCCAGGGAGGGGTGGAAATAAGAGTTCCACCTAGTCAGAGGAAGAGAGGCCAGACCCACATACTGCTGGGGTCAGTCTTGTAAACATGTGAAGCTGGACACGTGGGTTGAAAAAGGCCACACCTTGTACAACTCCATTTCTACGAAATGTATATAAAGGCAGGAAGCTGACTGCAGCCTGGCAGGCCTGAAGTGGAGTGGCTGCTAACAGGTGTGGGATTTCTGTACGGAGTGAGGGAAATGTTCTGGAATGTTCTAGTGATGGTGTTTCTACAACAGGAATGCATTTGATCCTACAGTTATGGAATATTTTAAAATTATTCAAATCACAGGTTTTGTATTCTGCTTATTTCGCCATGCCCCCGACTCCCACTTCATAAATGCTGATAGCATGTTCTTCTTTTGCCTGACTGAAGTAAGGTATCTGCTCAGTCCTCACAGCTCTCAAAGCCTGACTGACTTCTTGAACTCTGAGGGATGGGGTAGAGATGAGCAAGTGAGTGGGCCACCCACTTGACAAGGGCAGGGGACATTTTGCGGGTTGGTAATGGGGTGGCTAGAGGCTGCCTTGCCCACCTTGGTGACAGGGGCAGACCCACCTGGACTAGTCTGTCCACCTGCATAGAAGACCACTTCAGGCTGGTGTATAGATCCAGAGACTCTCCAAGCATTGGTACCAACAGCAAGGATGCGAAATCCCTACCCACCTTCTGGGTAGATGCTGTCCCTAGAAAGGAGGGACCAGGAAGGTGGCGTCATGTCACTCAAGGTGATTAGATTAGGTTTTTCCTTCTTTCTCACTTTTTCCTTTCTTTCCTCCCAGGTGGGTTAACTCTGCTGTGTTCCAAATGTGTCCCTGCGACACTGTCACGGCCAGCCAGCCAAGAGGAACAGGCAGGAGGGCTCTGTATTTTTGTTGGCAGGGTCCAGTCCTATTCCTTTTATTATAGTAAAATTTTATTTTACTATAATAACTTTTATTATAATAAAAATTATATTTACCATTTATTTATTTACTTATTATCTATCTACCTATCATCTATCTGTTTTTCTACCTATCATCTATCTATCTGTCTATCTTTCCATCTGTCTGTCTGTCTACCTACCTACCTATCTACCTATCATCTATCTACCTACTGTGAGAAGGAGCCACAGCGCATGTGTGGAGGTCAGAGGACAACTTGAGGCTGTTGATTCTCTTATCATGTGGGCTCTGCAGACTGAACTCAGGTTCTCAGTCTTGATGGAAAGCGCCTTTACCCACTGGGTCATCTCACGGGTCTGCATCCTGTTTCTTTATGAAAGCCATCCATCACTTTGGTGGTACCACTTGGTGGGACCATATGCTCTAGTGCCGAGATGTTGGTAGAAACCCAGACACTGCTGCCCTGGCATCATCCGGATTTTGAGAATCTGGGTAGAAAGACTTTCCGCACATCCCCAGGAAGCTGCCAGCACACAAAACCTGCTTAGTGTGATGCTGCTCCTCATTCCTCCATGCTCCCCCCACCCGGGGCGGGGGGGGGGGGGAGAGAGAGAGAGAGAGAGAGAGAGAGAGAGAGAGAGAGAGAGAGAGACAGACAGACAGAAAGACAGAAAGACAGATAGAGAGATTCCAAAAGTGTAGGCGGAAACAGAATGGCCTGAGACCCTGGTTAAGTTATTATGTTGTCTTGGCGAGAGAACTAAGTCATTGTCAATACAGACACTGTATGGTCTTGTAGCCCCCTGTTCCTGCCCCAATTGGGCTCTCCTGCATCTGCGGGGCTCTGCACTGCAGATGGATACTCTTACTGCACAGGCAGCACACGTGTTTTCTAGGGACGCTGCCCATCTCTCTACCCACTTCAGCTTTTCAGTCACTCAGCAGAGACTGTCATGTCCATCCCTGCTCACATGCGTCTGTGTGACATTGCTCGCCTCCTGTGGTTTTCAGAGATGTCCTGCAGGTGGCATGAGCCAGGTCAGCACGCCTGGGCTTGTCATGCTTCCTCCCACAGTACCTCACTATTCCCAAGCTGAGGCCTGGTGGGAAATCACTCACTCAGACAGCTCCTCCCTCGGCGCACCTGTTCCCAGAGAAATGATAACAAAGGCAGACTTCTGGTGAGTCCCCACAGGGCACGTGGATTTTGTCTCATGGCTGCTTCCGATAGGGATAGTTACCTGCCGCATCACAGACAGATACAGCTGGCACATTAAAGCCACTGTCCTCTAAGACCCCACAGTGACTGTTCAGGGCCCCTCTGACTTCCACTTCCCCCAGCTGCCCATCCTAAGTGTAGAAGGACAGGTCCCAAAGAGTGACGTCCACCTAACCAAACCTTAGCCTTCTATAGGCCGGAAACTATGTCAATCACATTTAAAACACACCAGAAAAAAACAAAACAAAACAAAACAAAAAAATGCTATCTGACATTTCATATCCACTGAGGTCCTCAGACGGCTGTGAGGAAAAGCATCCAGGAGGACAGAAGAAGTTTCCTCAACATTCCTGTCCAGCAACATCTTCTCTGGCCTACTTTACAATCGGTCCGTATTCCTACTAGACACTGAACAAACTATGGTGACTTAGAAAATATTAGCAAAATTATGCATTCACAATAGTTAAAAAAAGAACCAGGAAAGGTGTGAAATTTCAATGATAATTCTAGAAATCCTAAATAAAATAGGCAGATGTTATGGTTCATTAGGATGAAAAAATATGATCATCCTCAGAATTGAGGAAAGTTGGGGTGGGCCTTGCTCCCCATCCCTGCGCTGGGAAATAGCTCATGCAAATCTAAGAAGAGCTAGATTTGTTAAGTTGGGAATATCCGTTTTCAAAGCACTTTCTGGGTTATCCACGCTACCACTTTTGACACCCCTTTACAGTGCTGGGGTGGAAGTCAGGGCCTTGGAGTGCTAGGCAGGTATTCAGCCCTTGGGCCACACTCAAGCTGGAACACCCTTGAAACCAGCAATTCTGTTTCTAGGAAGCCTTTGAAGTCTGTGGTTGTCAACCTGTGGGTCTTGACCCCTTTGGGAATAGCATATCAGGCATCCTGCATGTCAGATATTTACAACTCATAACAGTAGCAAAATCACAGTTATGAAGTAGCCATGAAATAATTTTATGGTTGGGGGTCACCACAACGTGAAGAACTGTATTAAAGAGTCCCAGCGTTAGGAAGGTTGAGAACCACTGTTCCAAGTGAATAATGGCAGGTCTGCCTAACAAAAGAAATTTATACAGATTTGCTCTCATTAGTGAGAAGTTTTGAGCTGTCCTGAATATAGTCCAGCTACACATCAGCTCTCTCCACATCCACTCAAGAGACTTACATTATAAAAGGATGCCAGGGAGTATGAAGGGTGGAGATCATGCAGTGCCAGACTGAAAACTCTAAGTATGCCCAGGTCAGAGAACTCTTCTCCAGAAAGAGCTGCCAGAGTGGGGGGGGTCACTGGACAAGTACCCAAGAGGACATCTCCCTGTCCTCCTAACTGCTTTTCCTCGAAGCTGACTTCCTTGTCTGCCAAGACACAGCTGAAGCCCCTGATACCTGCAGATAACATGAGACTGTGTGCACACTGCTTTCTCCTACCCACAGAACCACGGTTTTTAATTCATAAATTAGACACAGTGGGAACGTAATAATAATCAATAGCAAACACAGAGCTGTTAAAACCACACAACGCAGTCATGTGAAACACCACCTCCCATCTTCATTTCATTGTACTATACAAAGTAGAAAAGCCCTCGGGCTGGGATCCACTGAGGTAGCGCAGTGAGCCTGGGACGCTGACAACCATGGTTTATAAATGGCCAGCTGATGCCTTGAATCGCTTTTGCTGTCTTCGAGCACAGACCCGGAGTTGGCCGGGAATTCTTAAAGACGGAGGATGCCCACCAGCACCTCTTCCTACAGAACCGCACTTCTCCGCCCGCCTCTGTGAAAAAGTGCCTTCACCATGCTGTCTTAGCGTCCCTCCTCAGGGGATGGGTTCTCACTAGAACTTTCTCTCAGCATCCTCTCTGCATCCTACTGAAGTGGTCCAGGAAGGTGGCTCAGTGACGGAGTGCTGGCCCAGCATGCTGCAGGCCTTGGATTTGATTCTTAGCACTACACCAAAAACAAGCAAGTGGTCTTTTGAGGGATATTGTCATGTTTTTCTCAATCCATGGACGACCCCATCTGTGTTCTCACACAATGACTGTTGGGTTAATCTGGTGCATTCCTCTGGAGTGCGTCAGCTAGGCTGCCTTAGGTCAACAGCATAGCTCACAGGCTCCCCTTGACCACATGGACTGCCGTTTTGACTATGAGGTTGCACCTTGAGCTCCATCTGCCAGGGCCATCTGCCACGAGGTCCATGACTGGTCCTCAGCTGTAGGACAGAGATCCCATGATCCCTAAATGCTCATCTTCCTGCTGGCAGACTGACCTCAGAGCTCTGGTTCCTCTCTGCATTCTCTATTGCTCTGTGTGCATTTGAGGGTACACTAGTCACAGCAGATTGTGGAAGCTAGCAGAAAACAAGAAAGAAGCAAGCACACCTAAGTGAACTCACTGGCTACTCCCCTGAGCCACGCTGAGAAGAACACTCTAAAGCCACCTCAGTCCTGGGAGCAGGAAGGAAGTCACTTACCTGTAGGTGATGGTATTGCTGTTCCATGGGGTAAAAAGTTAGGCACCCAGCACCCAGGTCCCAGCCTGGTATTCTGGGTGGCTCGTGCTTAGGACCTGGGAGTGTTGGTGATACCGTGTGGACTTAGCTTCTGACCCGGGGCCCCCTGGATGCCCCTTTCCCCAGGGCCCGTTCTCTGCGGCCCTGCCATGGAATGAAGGACCAGCTCAGCCTCCCGGGGGGGGGGGGGTGCTGAATCTTATGTCTCCTTTTGGAGTCCTGGTCATAATCTGATTTTTGTTATTCCTGTTTTCTTTCACACATTTGACGCATACTTCTGGCAAATTCTAGGACCACACTTGCCAGATGACCAAATCTTTTTCAGAGTAATGACTGACATTTTTGTGAGTTTCCATCAGCAAGGCGGGAAGTGGCCAGAGGTGAGGGGCAAGCTCTCCCACGCTCAGATCCCCTCTGCAGTACTCTCCACCATAAATATGCCAAGCTCTCATAGGCCTGCACCTTGGTCCTTGATTCAAACTGAGGATTCCTTTTGTAGAGACCTCAAGAAAGCAAGAAGTTAATGGCTGGGGTCATCCCCCTGCAGGGGCCTCCTCCATGAATCAGAGCCCCGGGAGCAGGGTGACTCAGAGCAGAGCTGTGTCTCCTGGCTGTGTGAATAAACGAAGCAGGAAAGTCTGACTGATCCCTGGGGTACAGGGTGGGAGGCGGCTCCCAGCTCTAAGGACACCCCACCCAGCCCAAAAGCCAGGTCACCCTGAGGAAGGGAGATCAGGGTGGAAGGCTGGACCTCACCGGAAGAGAAGCTGAGCAGGGTAGAAACAGACCAGTGGGTCCTCGGGGACCTACTGCCCTTTGGGTAGAGATCTTGGCGGGGGGGGGGGGGGGGTTGAGGTACTCTGAGGATAAACTACTACAGACACCTGCTCTGGAGTTGTCCGTGCCTGGACGACATGGACACAGAAGCCACTCCTGCATGTGCCTTCCCAGGTCCTCTACCTCGACCCTGGGAAACACTGACTGCCCATCCCCTTTCCTGAGCACCGAGTACCAGAGTACTCCTGTCTCCTCCCGACAAAGCATCCAGAGTCTGGGATGTGGGATGGGCTTGGACCTTCTGTCAATCGAGGTCAGAGGCTCTGGAGTCTCCAAGCATGCAAGGTTTCGGAGGACCTGGCTGCAAGGTGGCTGCGAGTCTCTTCTCTTCTCTTGATCCTGGGGACACAGACATCTTGTTCTGCAGAGGCAGAGGGCCCCAGTGGGTGCATCAGCACAGACGGTCTGCACTGTTCTGTAGCTTCTAAGTTCAAAAAAAAAAAAGGCCCAGAGATGCTGGACCACCCTCGTTTCACAGACAGGGAAACTGGGGGCCCCAGAAACTGGACCACAATCGGCAGAAGCTAGGAAGTGAACCCAGGTAGTCTGTGCCCAAACATTCCATTTCCCCTTGTGAAATATGTCCCAGGTTCTAGTGAGATATGTTTTTGCAAATGTGAGGCAGCTATCCATCCCAGCTGCCGTGTGTAGGCCCTAAGGGTGAGACCCCCCACCCCCACCCCATCACAGTCAGGCGCTTGCTGGCATTTCCTATATTCTTGCCAACTGCTTCCAGGTGGCCCAATGTGTTCACTTCCAGGAGGAGAAAGAGTGTGTGTTCCACCCCCTGCGTCTGTGGCCCGGGAGATCTACCCCCCAAGCCTGCAGGAGGCGGCTGGTCACATAGTCAGGAAGCAGAGAGACAAACGCTGGTGCCCTGCCCCCTTTCTCCTTCGTATTCGGTCCCCACCACCACCACCATCCGGAGACGACTGCCACCCACACTTAGGAGATGTCTTCAATGCTCAGTTAAAACTTTATGGTAAAATCCTCACAAACCAAGAGGTGTGTGTCTCCTAGGTGATTCCAAATCCAGCCAAACTGCCAAGGAAAATGCCACATGTGACCAAAACGCCCCCCCACCCCCCCGCCGCCGGCTATGGAGTGCTTCCCATTTCCCTGCCTCGTGGTGTTCAAGCAGGGACATCGTTCTGACCCTCGCTGGCTGTTCCTCATGTTGTCTGCCTGTACACAAGCTGGTCCGACTCACAAGGTTCCTGGGGTAACAGGAGCTGTGTGTCCCGCAGGGTGTTTGGCATTTCCTGCCAACTCTTGGTTCCTTTTCCCCAACCCCCACTGCCCAGCAGTTTGACCAACCTAACCGGCCTCGCCTCGTCTTGCTTCTGCCCTGCGTTGAGCCTGACCCCTCCGCTCTGTGCCCAGTGCTCCTGAGAACAGAGTGACAGGGATCCAGACGCTGGTCTGTGTCTTTGCTCTCCTGCCACTTAGCTTGAACACCTCTCTGTCCCTCTCCAGTGGCTGCCTCCACCCATGGGGGAGCTCTGGTCATCCCTCCTGGCACTTATTGTAACTGTCTAGGCTCCCTGGCCCCGGAACGCCCTCTAGTGATGGTCCTTAGCCATGACACCCGGTGTGCCTCTGTCAGAGTCATTTGTGAGTCCGTGCCTTTCCAAGGCCTAGGCAGAGGGCCTAGCACCAAGTGAAACATGGACAGGAAAACATCTGAGGAGTTAGTGGGTGACCCACACACAGGCTGGACATGTGTGTGCTCATGTGAGACCCACACACAGGCTGGACATGTGTGTGCTCATGTGAGACCCACACACAGGCTGGACAAGTGTGTGCTCATGTGAGACCCACACGCAGGCTGGAAATGTGTGTGTACTCATGTGAGACCCACATGCAGGCTGGACATGTGTGTGCTCATGTGAGACCCACACGCAGGCTGGACATGTATGTATGCTCATGTGAGACCCATACACAGGCTGGACATGTGTGTGCTCATGTGAGATCCACACACAGGCTGGACATGTGTGTGCTTCACCACTGGCCAAGAACTGAGAACTAGAAACTGTTGAGACAGGGGTCCTCAGGGTCAGCAGAGCCTGTGTGAGGTGGGAGGGAGGGACATGGGCCCCAAAAGGCCAACGGTGGCTTTGGCTGTGGTCCTGGGACCAAACAGAAGCATGTGAGGGAAGGCCGCGGGAGATGGGCTGAAGCTGAAGATCAGCAGCAGCAGGCGGCGTCAGAGACCCCGTCGGGAGGAGGCTCAGCAAACAGGAGACAAAGCATGGATGCCACAGAACCAAAGTTCCCAGGGAAACCTCAGGCTGAGAAGACAGCTGGTATTGCCTAGTCACCTTCCTGTCTGTGTGGTGACCACCAAAGAGTCATCCCTGCTGACTCCAGCCCCTGGAGTCCGGGGGTACCGGCCCAGCTGTGGCTTCCTGCACCTGGCTCCTGATCCCTTGAGGGAAAGGCCCCGGGATCTCATCAAGCACAGCAGTCTAAAACAGAGCTCAGGGAGGAGCTGACCTCGGAGGCCCCAAGCTTCCAGCGTGCTCTCCTGGGAGCTGCCACCCTACAGTGGCACACAGGGCTCCGTCTAATTCCACAGTTGGGCAGGATTTGGAAAGGAAGGCCTTCAAGCCTGCTCAGTAAGTCCAGAAGCAGAGCAGGGAGTCTCAGCGGGACAAGGGGTTCAGCCCACTGCACTTAGGGGTACAGCCACACTAGCCACCAGTCACCTTCCAAGCTGTTTCCCTGGAGATGCAAATAGCATTTCCTGGGGTTTGAGGGAGAAGGGTGGGCATCTAGGCAATGCTGGGTGATCGCATCTGTGACAAGCCACAATCTCAGTGTAGCTTTTGCTGACGTCACGCCCTAGAATAGTCTAAGATAGAATGAGAAAGTAGGTCTCAAAGGGTTCAGTAGGCATCGGGTGTCCAGGCTACAAACAAGGAGAGAATCAATCATTCTGTGTCCCACAGGGTGGTGTTGAGACTGTGTCACCCTGGTGTTTGAGGATGTGTGGGATGGCTTAGCCTGGCCAGGGCTGGGGGCTCTGGTAGGATCAGCACCCTGAGAGCTGGCTATGGGGACTTAAGGAAGCATGAAATGGCAGATTGTCAGGACGGCAAATGATTGAAGTGTTTCCTTACAAATGCGGAGTCGGGGGAGGACTAGACAGAGAGAAACTCCAGCAAAGCCACACTTGGAGTGAGCAGATCTGCGTGGGGTGGGAGTTGACTCTAGTGCAGCAAGAACAGTTTATCGAAGGAGTCTCAGGGTCAGGGGACTGGTCCAGGGTGCTGCTGTCGCCTGATGGGAGGCAGGCAATAAAGGCAGAAACAGTCTGGTGCCACGAAGCCTTAAAACTTCTGGGCACGAAAACATTTGAGAACAGTAAAGATGTCACACATGGAATGGGAAGAAACACTCACAAATCATGAATCTGATAGAGTTAATACCCAAGGGGCTGGGAAGATCCCCAGCAATCCCCAGCACCTACATAAAAAGCTGGGTGTGGGGAAACACACCTGTAACCCCGGCACAGTGGAGCAGACACAGGTCTCACAGCTGAGACAATGAACTTCAGGTTCTGTGGGAGATTCCGTCTCCAACAGTGAGGTAGAGAACAGTAGAAGGGAACACTTGGCATCAATGTCTATGTTCACACGCAGTGTGAGTACACACACACACACACAGAGCGATATACACAGATATACATAGATACACACATATATACATACACACACAGACATACACACAGATACACACACATTCACATAACACATGTACACACATACACACACAACACACATGTACACACATATACACACACATGTACACATAACACAAACAC
The DNA here is from genome assembly GCF_049852395.1 of Peromyscus maniculatus bairdii. NCBI lineage: Eukaryota > Metazoa > Chordata > Mammalia > Rodentia > Cricetidae > Peromyscus > Peromyscus maniculatus. Next base: position 9,901,917 of record NC_134864.1, read on the forward strand.
ATACATATATATATATATACACACATACACACACATACACACACAGATATACACATAGATACATACACATGCACGTAATACATGTACACATATACACAGCACACACACGTACACACATACACACACTTAAATATACACACATGTACACACAACACACACATAAACACATACACATAAATATACACACATACACACACATACACATATGAGTTAATATCCAGAATACATAAAGAATTCCAAAGATTCAACAATAAAGTCAGACAATCTGAATAAAAAAAATGAGCCAAAGTGTTTGGATAGCCATTTCTCCAAAGAGAAAGAGAAGACCAGCAAGCCTATGACGTGCTCCACACATGGCTGACCTTCAGAGAAGTGCAAAGGTGAAGGGCCATGGGAGTCCTCCTCAGCCCCAGGAGGAAGCTTCTAGAAAAGACAAATAAAGGAAACAAGAGCAAGTGCTGGAGAGATGGCCTGGTCATGGAGGAACCTCTTCAGGTACCCAGGGAAGGAGCAGCCTGCCATGGCAGCCTCTGCAGACAGACACCTGCTGGGAAAGTCATCCAGCTACGTAGGAGTCACCCCAAAGCGTCCAGTCACGGATGTCCAGGTATAAGACAAAGCATCCTACGATACTTCCTTCCTTAGCGTGTTCTGCTCTGTCGCAAAACAACAGGGTGTAATTAAGTTGATTGTTTCAATGTCCAGCAACGGGGATGTGAGGATGAACTGTGCTCGTGACATTAAGATGTGCGCAGCAAGGGTAGAGTGTACCGTGTGCTGATGACATGGTTCTGGACTGCTGTGTGGTGGTGAACCTGTCTCCAGGCTGGCTACTGTAGGGACAGCGACATCAAATGAGGATCTTAGGCCCTGGCTTCCCCTGAGGGAACAGAGAGCCCCATCTCTCCAGTCTTCCTCTGACACTAGGTTTGAGGAGCATTCCTGACAGATCCACTCCACAAATCTCCCAAAGACAGAGCTCAAGGCTCTGTCAGGAAGACCAGCCATTCTAAACTGTCGCCAGTGTGTGCTCAGGCCATGAGTCAGGACATGAAGATGTCTGTAGACAGAGCCAGCATGGTCACCTGCCTAGCTCACTGTCCAGCTCTCAGAAGTTTTGTAATCATGTGCTGGGACCCCATGTCTACTTCCTGAATATGTCTGTGCTTCTCTTCATCCACAAGTAGATGTTATCATAGAGCTCAATGCATAGCACACAAAGCTCCTGGTCACTGCAGCGACTCAGTCTTCTCTCTTGGAAATCTGTAGCTCTGCTTCAGGTTAGAAGTTGCTAGAAGACCAGACATGCATAGGGTATACACCTAAGGCCACTGTCCTGACCTACCAAACCCCACACTGGCTTGGCCCCAGCCCTGGCCTACAGCACAGACCATGGCCTAGCCAGATCTTACTATGGCAGTCTACAATACTGTTTCCCTGGGCCAAAGTTCAGATGGGTGAAAGAAATGGCCTTCACTTGGGCTATCCTTGGAACTCAAGGGCACAAAGTTGACCCTGAACACCTAGAATTGACACAGGAATTCTGACTGGAGAATTTTCTAGAGATGTGATGCCAACAGGTCAGAGAGGCTATGGGGAGAGTCAAGACCTGTTGTGGAGACATTGGCCATGAGTCATCTGCCTTCCAGTTACTGTGGTAGGGACATCTGTTCTGTTTTCCATTACAAAACACAGTATGAAGTTTGTCATCATTACAGTGTTTTAGGTGTGTGGTTCTCTGGCACTGGCCACGTTCATTCTTTTGTCTTCAGCTTGTGGTTCTGTGGCACCAACCACACTCATGCTAATTTTTTTTAGGTGTGTAGTTCTGTAGCACCAACCATGTTCACTCTGTAGTTTAGGTGTGTGGTTCTGTGGCACCAACCTGTTCATTTTGTATTTTAGGTGTGTGGTTCTCTGATACCAACCACACTCATGCTGGTTTTTTTTAGGTGTGTGGTTCTGTGACACCAACCATGATCACACTATTTTTTTAGGTGTGTGGTTCTGTAGCATGAACCATGCTTGTACTTTTTTTTAGGTGAGTGATTCCAATTACACTCTTAGAACCACCAGTACCACCCATCTCCACATCCTCATCCCCAAGGTTGAAACTTAGTACTCATTAAACACCAAATCCCCATCTCCTGCTCTGGCTTTTGGTACCACTCTACTTTCTGCCTCTGGGGACCTCATATGACAGGAATCCTGCAGTATTTATCATTTGTCCACCCAGGTTACAGCTACGGCAGGGCTTCTATTTTTAAAGGCTAAATGATCCACTGTACGGTATTGTGTATATTCACTGGTCTGTTAGTGGGTACTTGCCCGCTTCCCACTTTTGACTTTCGTGAATACTGTGACTACAAGCAAGGCTTGCAAATATCTCAGCTGTATGAGCAACTGCATGCATATATGTGCATACAACAAGAATATCACACTTCTTGATGCTCACAAAGCTCGCTGTATCACATAGTGATCCAGTTAGGTGAGGTAGCTGGTTAGGTGAGTGGACTCCCACAGCTCCATTCTGGGTTTTTCCTTCCCTCTGCCACACCAGTCCCTCCCCCCATGGTCAGCTGTCCTCACACAGGCTCTGTCCATGATTATAGAGAAACATAAATGGACTCCATCAGGAAAGGCACCGGCTGGAGGACAGAAAACCACAGTCTATCACAGCCTGAGTGGATTCACTGTGTTCTTGCCACTAGAAGGCTCCAGAAACAATGCAGAGGCTGTGAACACCAGTTGGAGTCCCCTCCTTTAAATTGGTTTGATCTAACTGGGCAAGCCAGGGAGGGAGGCGGGACAGCTGGAGTCTGTCATTCTCCTGGGCCACAGAAAACTCAGTTTTATTTTTCTTCTCTGTGTTGAGACACGGTGGCCAGCAGCCAGGCCCTCTAGGAGCCCCAATGGCAGGCGAAGAGGGTGTCACCTTCAGGACACAGCAGAAAGGAGGGTCACCTCAGAACCCCTCTGACTGCACTGCCCGTTGGGACAGACAATTTCCGGCAGCTTCCTCGGTGGATGAAGGTGGACTCGGCCAAGAGATGAAAGAGGAAATTTGGAATACTCCGTGATGCTGGCCAACATTTCCATAGAGGGTCCCTGTGGCTTTGTGCTCCATGTAGCTGGAAACTATGGAATCTCACACCATCTTCAAGGGCTGGGCTTCCAGTGGCTGCAAGGCTGCAAATTCCTGGTGACACAGGAACCCTACTCCCTCAACCAAGGGACACCGTGAGTCAGGCCATGCAAATTCCCATGATGTCAGCCACTGGCGGGTCTGGGAGTCCTAGGTCCCGGTGCCTTTCTCCCCTGTCCCCAAGTAGCAGAGCATAAACAAACAGATGGAAAGTTACCTCAGAGATCCCTGGCAAAGCCCTCTGGCCTAGCACAGCCCTGGCTGGGTGAAAGTTTACTTTAGAAGATTCTGATGCAATAAAGAAGGAAAGACAAAGGAGGTGGCTGGTCATGGGCTTCAGGAATTGTTGGGGCTGGAGGGGAGAGGATACAGGAAGGGCCCAGGCCCAGGTCAGGTTCAAGTCTCCAGCCCCAGAACTGGCTGTGAGGACAGTGATTCTGTGGCACTGCTAATCCAGACAGTGCTCATCTGTGCCCATTGGAGACTACGGTCCTGACTGCCAAGAAGCTCACTGTTGGGAGGCCCAAGCACGAGGTGGTGGTGTTCACTTGCATTCCCAGCATGCAGAGGCAGAGGCAGGAGGATCGCTGGGGACAAGTCAACCAGCCTAGCCTAACCAAGAGAGTCAGTGAGGGACCCTGTCTCAAAAAATAAGGCAGAGAGCAACTGAAGAAGGAAACTCTGCCCCACCCTATTCACATACATGTGCACGCACAACTGTATGCATATATGTGCATACACAAACACCACCCCCAATGAATATATAAATAAAGTTCAAGGCCAGCCTCGACTACATAGTAAGGGCCAAGCCAGCCTCAGAAACACAGTGAGACCTTACCTCAACAGTAAATATAGTGGTTAAGAGCACTTGCTGCTCTTGCAGAGGATTGGGGTTCTGTTCCCAGCACCCATGTCAGGCAGCTCACAATCACCTGTAACACCAGCTGTAGGGATCCAACGCCCTCGTCTGGCCTCCACAGCACAGGCACTTGAACCCACATACACATGTGCAGACACATAAATAAAAACCAAATATTTTACATACTTACATACATACATGCATACATACGTATGTACATATATGAAGCCTGAACACATGGTGAAGAGGAGTACCATGGATGGTGGAGATGTCCAGCTGGATGAGCTTGTGTCTAGCTCTGCTCCCTTCACCCCATGCACCCCATGATTAGGTAGCACTGGGCGTCAGCAGCGGCGAGACAAAGCCCTCATCTATGAAATGTCAACAGGACAAAAACCAGATCAGAAGAAAGAAAAGTGTGTGAGCCCACAAGAGCCCACCACAGCTCATCCCAAGGCCACTGGGGGACCCAACAGAAGCAGAAAAAACCAGCTTCCCCAGAAGCCTAAATTCTAGGACATTTGCAAGAAAAACGGATGTGTCAATCTTCCTAAAGAGTAAAGAAGGGTTTGTTTACAGGATATAAAGGTAGCTTAACATTGAGGTATTTGCAAAGTTTGTAACACACTTTGGTAAAAATGTGCTAAGCATTTATATTTAGTGTATTTATATTCTTTTGATCACTTATGTCAATTGGCAGGTCTTTTGGGGGTGGTGGTCAAGACAGGGTTTCTCTGTGTAACCCTGGCTGTCCTGGAACTCAGAGACCTGCCTGCCTCTGCCTCCGGAGTGCTGAGATTAAAGGCGTGTGCCACCACCGCCCGGCAATCGGCATGTCCTAGTCAGGCTTTTATTGCTCTGAAAAGACACCATGACCATGGTAACTCTTATAAAGTAAAACATTTTTTTTTTTTTTTTTTTTTTTGGTTTTTCGAGACAGGGTTTCTCTATGTAGCTTTGCGATAAAGTAAAACATTTAACTGAGGGGGCTCGTTTACAGTTTCAGAGGTTCAGTCCATTATCATCATGGCGGGGAGCATGGCAGCGTGCAGGCTGACGTGGTGCTGGAGGAATAGCTGAGAGTCCTACATCTTGTAGGCAACAGGAAATCTACTGACACACTGGGTGGTATCTTGAGCATAGGAAACCTCAAAGCCCGCCCCCACAGTGACGCACTTCCTCCAACAAAGCCACACCTCCTAATAGTGCCACTCCCTATGAGCTTGTGGGCGCCGATTACACTCAAACCCCTACACGGCACAGCTACAGTTGGGAAAGCGTGAAGCTGTGGTGGATTCGGTGGGTCCTGAAGCTGCGTGTGGCAACAATGTTCCTGGAACAATCTCTCTGTTACTTGAAACCTCCTCGGCCCTTTCTAACAGGAGCCTCTTCCTGTCTCAGAGCTGTGAGCAGCTCTGTGTTGAGTCAGCAGGGGTGTCTGGTAAGACTGTTTTGACTTTTAAAGTAACTCCACAGGGGATGGTGAGGGAGAAAGAGAGTCGACAACCGCTTCGTTCAAAAATGCCACCTTGGCTTCTAAGGCCTAACTTGAAAAAATAATAAGATAAAGAAATTCCACAGAAGCAAAAAAACAGACAGGACTGCTGAGAAGCGCAAGATAAATAGTATTTGTAGATGATACAATTGTCTGTCAGGAGTCCTGCTCCCCACCCCGTCACCAAGATGAGTGCTATTCAGAATCAGAAGGCCCCATGAGCAAACTATGATGGAGCTCAGCTCTTCCCAAGGGCAGAGTTCAACACTTTCTCACACACACGAGAAATAGCCAACTTCTCCCTATTGTGAGCCAAAAAGATGCCAGCCACAGAAACAAAGACCAGGGCTAGCTAGAGACACAGCTCAGCCAGTAAAATGCTTGCCTTGCTAGCCTGAAATCCTGAGTTCAGATCCCCAGAACTTACATTAAAAAAAAAAGCACCACACACACACACACACACACACACACACACACACACACACACACACACACCAACACACCAAGCACGGTGGTGTGCATGTGCCTGTTATCCTAGCGCTTGGGACAGGGGCAGGTAGATCTCTAGGGATTGCCAGCCTAGCCTATTTGGTGAACCCAAGGCCAGTAAGAGACCCTCTCTCCAAAGAAAGGTGGATGTTGCCTGAGGAAAGACTCCCGAGGTTCTCCTCTGACTCATACACATACACACACATGTGCAAGTGCACAAAACAGTACAACAGTACAAAAGAAAAATTAGAACTACCTTGTACATGCCTAATAAATGTGGCAGGTGTCTATACAGAGAAGTCTTAGCTGGCGAGAACAGCGGAACGTGGCTTTGAGTGGTCAGCGCTGCTTACAATGGGGGTGTCTGGAAACGCATCGCTGAGTGTGCCATTTCTTTACCCAGTCACGTATGTGACAATTTCAAAGCTGCGAGACTCTACTCAGATAGCTGTGTCAGCTGGGAAAACACAAGGACCAAAATTTAGACAGAGAAGTAAGGAGGGGTCTTCAGCTGCTTCAGGGACACTATATAAAACATCTGGGTGTACAGGGCGGTGGTGGCACACGCCTTTAATCCCAGCACTCAGGAGGCAGAGACAGGCCTATCTCTGTCAGTTCGAGGCCAGCCTGGTCTACAGAGTGAGTTCCAGGAAAGGTGCCAAAGCTACACAGAGAAACCCTGTCTTGAAACCTGACCCCCCCCCCAAAAAAAAACATCTGGGTGTGTATTGGGAATCACATGGAAAATGAGTGGTGTGAGCCATGGAGCCCTCAAGAGCAAGCTAATACTTGTCACATGCGTGTATAAGGTGGAGGGGCAGTGCAGCCTCCTGGGTAGAAAGGGCAGCATTATTCCCAGGAGCATGAGCTCGTGCTCAGCAGACTGAATGGTGACCATCAGGGAGGGTAAAAAGCCAGAGCCTGTGAGTTGGGTGTCCTCCCCCTAGACATTTCCTAGTTCTTACCTCAGCTTTTCCTCATGAGTGGGCCACTGTGTGCTCTATCAGAGCTCACCGCCCCTTGCAGAATTAGCCCCACACTGTACCTTCCCTACAACTTTCCAGTGTCCATTCTGCAGCAGCCAACAAGGACACCCTCAGAGTATCCTGAAAAGCAGAAGCAGGCAGCCCCCCACCCACTGATCCAGCAGGACCCAGGGCTTATTAAGGCCCTGAGAATCCACGGACCTGTTCAGTGTACAGAGTTCTGGTGATTGTCAGAGGCCAGCTGGGAGGGATCTGGGTCCACTCCCGCCCTTGGCTCTGACACAGCAAGGACCCAATCTTTTTCCCAGATGCTCACCACCCTACTCTGGAGTCTGCTCCTTCAGCAGATGCCACACAAGGAGCGTGTTCCTCCAAGAACAATAGCGACTACATGGAGTTAAGTCTCAAACAGTCTCCGGTAGCTGCCTGTGACCACTGGGACAAATTTAGTGGAGACAGAAGGATGCTGGCTTCATAGCGGGGGGTGGGGAGGATGGAGGGGAGCTGTGCACCTCTCTTTATAGCAGGCCGCCTTCTGGAGCTGACTGCCTTTGAATGTTTAAGTGTTAATGTTGCAGACAGTGGTAAGGGTGGGTGTGTTGAACGCAGGAGCATGTGACCTCACTCTAGGGGCTGAAACACCCAATTCATAAAAAGTGAGGTCATAATGCAACAAGAGACTCTCGGACCATCAAGCTGCCCTGCGTGCTTTGCATGGAGGAAGATTCCCCAGACAGAAAGGCCAGAGTCTGAGTGTGACCCATCCTGAGCCTGGCTCCCTCAGCTCACTGGTGGCTGATCTTACCTCAGCTGGCTTGAGCTTCTTAAGCGTATGGAATTGGCCCTGTCTTGGTGAAATCAGTGATCGAAGAACTTGAAAACGGGTTCCCCTCGAAGGAGGGACAATCTCAGCCCATTCCTTCAGAACTGAGTGTCCTCAACTCTCAGAATCCCCTCGCTCTACATGGCAAGCCCTCCCCCATGTGTGCCCTCCCAGGCAGACCTGCTCAGCGCCTTAGACATCCCTGCCTCCCTCTGCCCTGTGGCCCTTGCTCTACGCCAGTATGCCCTACTGAAGAGCATACCTGTGCTGACCAGGGGCCCAGTAAGTGGTGCTTGCAGGTGCTTCTGGGTGTATGCACAGCCTCGGGGAGCTGGTGTGTCAGACAGTGCTCACAGGAGGCCCCTCAATATGCAGAAGAGAGGATGCTGCTTTGGTGTAGATGGGATGTGGAAGGATCTGCTAAGGGGAATGAACCATTTTTGTCTCACACCCCTATCCATTCACCTGCACAAGTCCCATGAGCTTCAGGGAGGAGAAGGGTCCTCCCTCTGAGGACCTGGGTTTCCCAGCCATGCCAGCCTTTACCTCCCCCTCTTCTCCACCCCCCCCACTTTCTCCTGCACCCCTTGTTGAAGGGCCCTACAGAAAGCCAGGATGTAGGGACTTTTCAGGCTCTGGGACCTGTCCCACTCCATGGCCAGGTCACTGTCTTGGATGAACTCAGCCCTGTGGTGTGGCTTGAGGGCATGGAGTTCCAGTCCCCCTGCAGCTCAGGGGCCACCTGCACCGACTGGCCTTGTCAAGACCGCTGAGGCCATCAAACAGAAAGGAGACTGGAAAAGGCATCGTCATGGTGTTCTACTTTCAGGCTGTGGCCTCAACAGAAACAAAACCCGGGTGTCCCTGGCTGTGCCAGGATGCCCTGCCTCACAAAACAGACAGTCCTTGGGAAGCATGGAGGAGCTGAGCCTGTTGCTCTCATCCCAGCCTCCCTAGGGCTCCCACTGGCCTTGTGACTGAGTGTCGCCTCCCAACTAGGAGCTGAGGGCCTGTAAAAACACTCAGACCCCTGAGCCACACTCCTGCAGGAGCAGAGAGTGCTACAACCTCCAGCCTGCTTTTTGCTTTGTGGTGAGGGGTCTGTTTGGAATACTGGGAGGTAAGATCTCAATTTTGACAGTCCTCCAAGGACAAAGGTTTTTCGAAAACAAAATATAACCATGGTTTCTGAGTTGCTCTGCCAGAGAGCTGGGGCACCCAGGATCGGATTTCCTAAACCAGGTGTGTCCCTGCAGGATGGACTGCTCAGGCAAAGACACCAGCCAGCCAGTGAATGTCAGGCTTTCACAGGAAGCAGGCAACTTCCAACACTGGTCCTTCCAGCTAGGAATGAGAGGGGTATAGACATTCCTTCCGTGTTCTTTCTCCTTTGCTCTGCTAATTCTAGAAACTTGAGCAAGCTTGGAGTTGCTGAGTCTCCACTCTATAGGATTTCTTTGCTTGTTAAGCTGGGTTGTGGGGCTGAATTTGCAAACCGGGACCTCATGTGTGCTAGGCAAGTGCACCCCCCCTCCCCTCCCAGCTGAGCTATACCTCAGCCTCCACTGTCTGCTGTGCTCACTGGAGCAGTGTTGGAAGTGCCTAGGAGAGATCTGGGGGTCACTGACTCCTGCTTTATTGTCTGGACTGCGTGGCAGCTCTGACCCTTTCCTCCTGTGGAAATGCCCTGTGAATAGAATGTACTTCTGTGTTTTAGGAGTACAGGTCTGCATACATAGGGGAATCCATATAGGGTCTGCACATGAATCCATATAGAGTGGGGATCTGTGCACACAGTCTGAGCTGTGCACAATGGAGATCCATGTTCACAGTGAGTGCTGTGTACAGTGGTGATCCATACAAAGATAAGGATCTGTGTGCATAATGGGAGCTGTGCACACATAGGAATCTGTGCACTTGGGGATTCACACACATGGAAATCAATGCACACAGCGAGACTCGTGCACACAAGAGGATCCATACACACAGCGGGAGCTATGTACACACAAGGATGTGTGCACACATTGGGAGCTGTGTGCACACATAGGACTCCATGCTCACGCAGGGAGTTCTGTGCACACAGAGTTCTTCGCACGCAAAGATCCATGCGCACAGGGCATCCACACACAGGGTGGGTGCTTTGTGCTCAGTGGGATCAGCAGAGCCCCAGGGTCACATACCGGCTCTTTTTTTCCCATTTGACTCACTTCTAAAATTCTCTGCTGATTTAAAATCCACTCCTGCTTGCTTCTGCAGCTGTGGGTCCCTGGGGAGCCAGGCTGGCTTACTTGACATTAAACAGGAAAAATCAGGAGAGAAAAGACAGAATGGGAAGGGAGGGAGGAGAAAGGACGCAGAGCTATATGCACCCCGAGACAGAGACTGCCCTGTGGTTTTCAGCACTCCTCGGCCCCTAATTCCAGCAGAGCCAGAAGGTGTGGGATTTTGAAGACATATCAGGGAAAACATTTAGCACTTGAGACAAAGAATTTTCTAGAGGCCTGGCTGGGAAAGAGCCCTAAGCCCGTGGAGGGAGCTGGATAAGATATATTCCTGGCTCCATGGGCATTTGAGTGGGCCCTGGGGGGGGGGTAGGGTAGAGGGGGGACGGACATGGATTCTCCGCCTTGCCTTTCGAGGCAGTAGGCCGAGGGGCTTGTTCTTTTGAGGGCTTCTTCTTTCTGCCTTCCCAGCTGTGAGATGCACATAACTGTGGCTGTTCTTCTCCTTTGCCTCTGCAGGACTCCAGTGATTGAAGGCTGATAAGGCTGGCAGCTCTGTTTTCAGTCTGTCTCACCCAGCACTAACTGCCTTCAGCCCCTCCCTCCACCACCCTGCTTATCTGACCCCCTCCCAGCCACTTCCCTCCTCTCAGGAGTCTTAGGGTGAAGCTGGGCAGCCTAGCTCCTCCCTAGAAGGAAGGTACTGTGTATACTCGCAGTGCTTGAGGAAAGATGTAGGGCCTTGCCTTCATCCGTCACCTGTGTATCCTCACCACTGCCCTGGGGTCCTGCTACCCAGGGCCCCCTTCAGGTCTCCTTGCTTCCTACTGCTTAAGTGAGATCTTGTGCCCCCCCCTCCAGACAGAGGGGTGGGAGGTTCCACGCAGCCCAGGGGCACCCCTGCACATTACCTGGTATCCATACTGACCTTCAAAGCAGGCTTCTAAAACTGCCCTCCCTAGCCATGCTAAGGATGCTGAGCATTAAGTTCAAAACAAGATGCAAGGCCTGGAATGACTCATGAGCAGACTTAACAGTTGCGGTTCCATTGCTCAGGCCCCAGGACAAAGCTGGGGGCAGGGGATGGACAGTTCCTTCTGTCTGTTTGGGTGCTGGGATATATGGCTGAGGCTAAGGTAATAGAAATGTCCTCTGATAAGAAGGGCCCTTCCCCCAGTGCCAGCAAAGTGAAAAGCAGTGGGCTCTCTGCAGACAGCTCGGTCCTCCCTGAGGAAGAGCCCCATGTCTGAGCTGCTCATACCAGCACATCTTCCTCCCCACCCATCATTTAGCAAGTCTGTCTAGCTTCCCGGGACAGCAGGGGTGAAGCCAAAGAGAGGCTCGGAGCTTGTCTGTAGGGGCCATGTACCACGCAGATGGGCTTAGAAGCACATCTTCCCTGGGGACCACATTTCCTTACTCTTTGCTCCTGGAAGTCTGCAGATCCTGCCCAAATCATGCAGATAGAGGGGCAGAGGCTAAGCCATTAGAGCCAGACTGTGCCCTCTCTCTCCGGGTCTCCATGGCCTGGTCTTCAGGGCAGTGCCCGCTTCCTGCCTCATATCATGGGTTCTGTGTCCTGGGATATGGCAGGGCTCCATGGAGTCAGGAGCCCAGTTCCCCTGGCTATGGCCACTTGCAGGGATTTACATGGTACCCCACTACACCCCAGACCATTGCTAGCTCACTTGGCCTGTTCCCTGCAGTGAATGGAGGAGAATGAAGATATGGCCTCTGGAGCTTTAGAGACACCCCAGTCTTGGTTGGAGATTGGTACTTATGACTGTGCTACTCATCACCTCCCAGTGCTTTGAGCTCCACCTGCTCGCACATTGTGTAGGCATCCAGGTCTGTGTACTGTGCCTCCCCGCCATCTTTGGGATTTAGTACCAGTTGAGAGTCCATCAGCATTATCGAGAATGGTGCCATGGACTCACTGCTGAGGCCCTTGGGAATCCAGCAAGCCACACAGTGAACCCCAGTGAGTGCTGGAGGGGGGCTTCCTGGGATTGTGTCATAGGGGGGCTGATCTGTGGCTCTTAAAATGGCACTTGGGGTTTCAGCCTAGAGGTCACATCATTGGAGGTTTCCCCATGAAGACAAACATGCAGTGAGCTTCATCCTAACCCGACAGAATGGTCCCCACATGTTAAATCCTGTGCAGACCGTGGCTTAGCTCTTCCCAGGGCTGATTGTGTCTTCAACCACACAATACCCTAAACTCCAGGTAGACTATTTAAGGAGAAAGTGTTTTCTTTCCAAAACCTTCAAATATGTTAAAATGCCGTCCGTGGTTCTCTCTTCACAGTACAAGGCTTGCAGGAGAATTCCAATTCTCAGAAGCTGTAGGAGTGCAAGTGATGAGGACCTGCCTGCCTGCGGCTGCGCTGTTCTCTCTTTCCGTCATGAGCTCACCTTATCCTGCACCCCAAACATGCTTCTGGGCTCTCTTCTGGTTGTCAGGGTGTGAGGTGTCTGGGAGACTCTGTCCTAATGTGGTGAACATTTGGCCAGTGGGACAATGACTATGAGATGGAGAATGAGGGGATGGGCAGGGAAGGGGAGTAGGGATGTGAGGTGGGAAGAGGTGAGTGTTTGTGCTCCGATGCCAGAAAGAACAGTCACACAGAAATCCTTAGTGCTGTTTCTACAGCCTCACCCCATCTTAGGGAGGTTTCTATTGCTGTGAAGAGACATCTTGACTGGCAACTCTTATAAAGGAAAACATGTAATTGGGGCTTCCTTACAGTTTCAGAGGTTTAGTCCATTATCATCATTTGGGGAAGCAAGGCGTCATGCAGGCAGATATGGTGCTGGAGAGGTAACTGAGAGTTCTACATCTTGATCTGCAGATAGCAGGAAGTGAACTGTATTCCACACTGGGCATAGCCTGAGCATATTAGACCTCAAAGTCCACCCCCACAGTAACACACCTCCTCCAACAAGGCCACACCTCCTAATAGTACCACTTTCTATAGGCCAAGCATTCAAACACGTGAGTCTATGGGGGCCATACTTATTCAATCTATCAAAACCCCGCTACCACAGCAGTGACCAAAGAAGGCAGAGAGAAAGCTGGCATGTGCTATTATTGCCCTGGAAGGCTTGGAATGGAGCGAATATGTCAGGGGACCTCAGAATATGCTTGAACATAGCTGTCTAGTCTAAGGAGAGAGTGTCAGAAACATGAGAAATTTAGCACAAGGCTAATCCATTCAAGCTACTTATAATTTTCTTGCATGGACAAAGGAGGCCTGTTCATCAAACCCTGGGACTATCAACAATGACCATAGCTCTCCAAACAGAACAAGCCTCCTGAAGTCACACGAGCGACACCAACATTATTTTGGATGAGCACAGGTGGCCCGTCCCATGAGGATGGAGAGAACACAGAGCGCCTCCCAGCCCAGCTGTACCTGCTTCCTGCTCTTCCACTCTTCCCTGGCATCTTGATGAAGCAGGGGTGAGGCCTGAAGAGTCCCACACCATCACAACACACACAGGGCACTGTTAGCAGGCCAAGAACCAATGGCTAGAGAGGTCATAGACCACTGGGGAGACCCTACCACCATTATTCTGCTAAGGAGACATCGTATTAAACCCACTTTTAATGACTTATTGCTTTACACATAGATTAGTGCATCCCTCAACCCTCATCAGAGAAGCTTCTTACTGTAGTAGATGGTTATTAACACTGAGAACCAAAACTGGTTGAAGTGCAGAGAGTTAAGAGGCAGTGGAGTTCTCAGCCCTAAATGAGACATCTGTGTCACACCCCATCCTCTCAAGGCTTGTGGATCATTGTGGGAGGGGGGTGGGAGACGGAAGATTGTAAGAGCCAGGGGCGGTAGATGGTGCTGAGGAAACTCTGTTTCCAGATACAGCAGGGCAGTTCACTCATTTACCGCAGTTGAGACAGGACAAGACCCTGCACAGACTCAAGTCAAACAAAACTCCCAGCCCGGAGAGGTGAGTGGACATGAAGCCGCTTCCCTTACTGAGGACATATTGGCAGTTGATAGGGACTGTTAGGGTCTTTTTTTTTTTTAAAAGGTGTGGCCTGTGGCAGGTTGACCATGCTCAAGGATAACCACAAATCCAAGACTATTTAGGCAACACAGATTAGACTCAATGAGCTTTTGCTCTGTTTTATTTTTAAGACATAATGTTGGGTGGATAGGGAAAGGGGGAGCGTGTGGGAGGAGCTTGGGGAAGGTGTGAATATGGCCAAAACACAACATATAAAATTTGAAGAAAAAAAAAACTGGTTTGAAACTGAGGAAAAATTAAAAAGAAAAGATTAACAAAACATAAATGTCACTGTACCATCTTTCTGGGATTTTAGTCTGTATTATCACATAACTTTCGTGAATGTTTTTAATAATTATGAGTTTTTTTCAGGGCTCATTAAATGTCCTTCCGCCACACCTCCTTTAACACCTGGGCCCCCCCCAGACATGATTCAGCCATATGAGTTTGCAGGAGTAAAACCTTGACATCTGGCAGTGGTTACTCTAAGTCAGTGGTCCTCAGCCTTCCTCATGCTGGGACCCTTTTACTACAGTTCCTCAGGCTGTGGTGACCTCCAACCATAAAATTATTTCATTTCTACTTCTTAAGTGTAATTTTGCTACTGTTATGAATCATAATGTAAATATCTGATATGCAGGATATATGTTACACAATCCCAAAGAGGTCGAGACCCACAGGTTGAGAACCACCTTTTAAGTTACTTTGACCGTACTTCAAATTCTGTCTACAAATTACTTTTTCTGTTTTATATAGACCTGTGTTTGAAACTTAGCACTTGTAGATTCCATGGAACACCCACAAATTAAATTTCTTCTTCCGACTCCTTGGACCCCCTGATGTTGGGTGGGGCCATGTGACTGGTTCCAACCAAAGAGCCTTGGGAGGAAGTGGTACCGGTATTTCCTGGCTAAAGCATGGGAGAGCTGGAGTGTGTCACTCTGATGGCTCTTGCTGCCCTAAGTTCCAGAAAATGACTCATGGTGAAGCCATAAGATGTTGGAGTCCCCCCTGAGCCCCACCCTGACTGTGTAGATAGAGCGGAGCCCTGCCAACCCCAATAAGCCAGAATTGGAAGAATGCGGCTCTAAGCCTCCAGATTCAGGACCTTGTTTGTTGTGGCGGTGAGGCCTAATGCATGCTGACAGAATGGCATTGCTTCGAGGGAAGGCAATCCCAGAATGTCTTGTCTTTCGCATTCTCCTGAAAAATCTTCCGTCGGTACGCTCGCTTTGTGAGGTGCATGTCCTCCAGGAGAGCAGAATAAAGTGAGCTGTTTAAGATCCACGCCCCAGGAGCTCAGCTGTGGAAGGCACTGCTCACTATAGTTTTCGCAAATTATAAAACTCTGCCAGGGTTCGGCCAGGACTTTATGTGAGCGCTGGACGTGGCTCTCGGGGATCAGATTTCCTTAAAGTCACACAGATTAGAAGGCTGAAAAGCTTCAGTTGTCTTGCACTTTCCATAAGCATTATTTCAAGTTTTTATCTGTGGTTCAGATTTATTACCTTATTTTCAGAGTCCTGCCTCGGGTGAGGGTTTTGTTGATTTTTTTTCCCCTCTTGGTTTACTTTTATCCTTTTTATTTGATTGCAGGGCAGTGTTTTGTTTAAAGTGAATTCAACCTGAATTCTTTAAAGCCGCACAGGACATCTGCATCACGTCTATTTACTGACCAAGCTTGATTAAAGAGAACCTGGGAGGGAAGGTGGATTTTTGGATCAAGGCCTTGAAGTAGATGGCTGAACTCGCTTATAAAATTGACATTAAAACCATTTTGCATATTCATGGGGTCTGTCTTGGCAAAAGAATCGGCTATGGGATGTTAAGATGGAGTTTAGCTCTTAATTAAAAGCTTTTAATGGGCAGTTGGGACAGGGTTGGTTCTGACGTAGAGCATCAGCCCTGTTTTGTCAGAAAGTTTGTAGCAAACATTTGGATTCTGCAGGTAATGCCTCAGCTCTGTCAGTTCCAAGGTCTGGTTTGATATTTCAGGCCCTGAGCTTTTCTAGAATTCTGGTAAAAGTCATCTCAGGCTTCCAAACTTAGGAATATTGTCTGTCTCAATAAGAAAAAGAATGCAAGGACATGTTTGTGGATCTAAGAGTCCCATAAATGACTTCCCAGGCCAAGTCCATTGGAGACAAAGAAACTGGAGGTATTCTAACACATGAAGTGTCTGTTCATGCTCTTCCAACATCCAGTCCCTCTTTGGGCATGTCCACACACTGCACCGTCCACGCTGCAGCTGGCTCCCGTGCTGGGGGATCCTTCTCCTAGCAGCAGATCTGTGGATGTCCCTGGAGTGAGTCCCAGAGGGGCAGAAAGAGGAGAGATGTGGAAGTCAGCCAAGAAGAGGCACTGGGTCTGACTGGTTGACTCAGATCCCTGTATTCACACTGACATCCTGGTGGTGAACTAGTCAGGACCATGTGAGTTTAAAATCCCTGCCTAACCCATGAACTCAGTAAATAACAACTAGAGTAAACTTGAGGTACAAGTTGCCCTTTTCAGAGAAGAAATGTGTGTGTGTGTGTGTGTGTGTGTGTGTGACGCACGTGCGTGTGCCATGCATATGTATGCAAGTCTATATGTGTGCATGTGTGAGTGTGTGTATGTAAATGTGTCTACATATGTGTGCACATATACGTGTGTGTGCATGCATGTGTGTTACACATGCCTTTACACATGGTGTTTTATATATATATGTGCATACATGCAACACACATTTATATATATTTATACATACATATACATGTTGCCAATAAACAAATTCTAGCAATCTAGGATTGGAAACATTTGCAAGTGATTTTGTCTGTCCTGAGCATGTATAGACCTTCCACTAAACCAGGCAGCATTAACAGCCACATACACAGCACTTACATCATAGTAGGGGTTCTATGCCGTCAAGAGATGATGTAAAGTCTATGGCATGCTCTGTTTTTTTCTTCAAGGCATAGAAACCTCTTTTTACAAGTCTACAGGAGGATGTGTGTATTCTGAAAACACTGTTCCATTTCTTGTGAGGGACTTAAGTGACCACAAATGTTGGTATTCTCTGGGGGTCCTGGGATACCTAGGGATGATTCTATGTGTCAAGCATGTGTGGTACCAAGGCATGAAAGTCCTATGGCTTATTCTTTCACGGACAACCTCTCCCTCTCAGTCCCTCCTTTCTGGGCCTAGAGCAGAATGCTATGCTTGTTTTGTGGCCAATGTTTGCTACTGAGTGATGGCTTTCAGAGAAAATTCTGCTGTCACTCAGACAGCTGTGGTCTGTTATATCACCTGGGAGGAATAGGTACCTAATATCCCAGAGGAGCCAGTGTATGTGACCTGGGGACAGCACTTTTCCTCCGTGGGCTGTTGGCCTCATTTGTTAATAGCTGCTCTGGAACTCATGGGTCTGGTACAGAACTCTTAACCTGCAGGGAGCACCAACCATGTGCCAGGTGTCTTCTCCTTGCCTGCTGGAAGGGTTGCATTGCCCACTTTATAAATGAGACAAGGAGTGCACAGGGAGACACACCAGCCTGTCCCTGAGGTACTTGGCCTGTAGGAGTAGAGAGAGGTTTACATGGCAGTGGCCCCAACTCAGCCTGTACCTCCACAGATGCCCCAGGGAGGGCGACCCCACACCTATGCATACCATCAAGTAAGATGCATGAAGGAAATACTGACGGAGATGCTGTAGGGGTGAAGTCAACCCTCAGTGCAGGTGGACATCCTGGGCAAAAGCCTATGTGGTCTCCTCATGGATCCAGGGAGGCAAGACCACCAAGGATGTCATTTGCCGGGTCAGTAGGCTACCTGTCACTCTTGTGACCTTATCTGCAGTTTTTGAGGAATGATCACCCAGAAAGCCATACCCACAGAGCCAGGTAGGTGCTCCAGGATCTGACACTAAGGACATACAGTGTATTGCTTGCTGTTAGCAAGTACATGTTCTAGAAACCAGGACGTTCTGCATCCCATAGTCCATAATTGGTTCCCATGGAGGTGTTCTTCTCTAGAAATAGTATCAGAGATGTGTACATATGTGTAATCATGTCACTTTCTACTTATGAAAAGAAATCATTGTTTAGGAAAATACAGAACAAAAAAACACTTGGAAAGCAAAATAAATGTGTGAAACTTATTTCAACAGCTCACCACTTATGAATGTGGGGTTTTAATTCAGGAATATTAATTTAAAATTTTAGCAATTATGAACGTATTTCTGGACCTCTCTACTTCACACGAGTGGTCTGAGGTGGCAGGGCGTCTGCCCCGGGAAATCGTCGCAGAGTCCTTTCCCAATTCTCCTGACTCAGTGTCTCTGAGCACTGCACGAAGATTGCTGGATTACCTGCTTCCACCTCCCTGCTCTTTACCCCTCCACTCGGTTAATGGGGCTGTGCACTGACCCGCAGAACCTTACGTTAAAATGCGGACCCCTAACACCTGCTTGGTGAGAGCGCTATGTGCCTTCAGCCAAATGAAATGTGAGGCCTGACATACAAAAAGGACCAACTGGTCCACTGCCAGGGTCTGGCTACATTCTCCTTTGCTCCCTGCATATAGAGACTATTCCAAGTCATCTCCCCTTCTCTGCTCCTCCCCTCCACCTCTTACAGTCCAGCCTTTGGTCCTCCTTTATCTTGTACTGCTGGCCCAGTCCTCTAACCCACCTTACCTCCTACAAGGATGCTCATTACCAGACCCTTCTCTCAGCTTGCTCTGTGAATTCCATCCTAGGCAGGAAGCATAAGCTGCAGAATTGGACCCCAGAGGCCCAGGTTTGAATCCTAGCACAGTAAGTTATCCAGCTTTCATATGGATGATTTTATTTCTCTCTCTTCTAAGGACCTGCTTTGGAAGCTGACCTACTCCTGGGTCTGTGCGAGGTAATTAATGTGGCTTCCGTGACTACCCAATGGCCCTGTTGGGTCTGTGTCCCCAATCTTCTGGTCCATTGAGGGATCCCTCGTCATTGGGGTGCATCTCTTCTGACCTTAGGTCCACAATGCAGATCCCATATGTCTGCAGCACTCAGCCCTGTCTCCATGTTGTCACATAGGGTCCCACGTGTCTCCGGCTCCTCCCCGAAGTGACACTGGCCCACCCCAGATCTGCACCCTCACCTGCTTGGCTGGACCTCATTTCTCCTTCCGGGCCTTTCTTGCCCTGTTCCCAGATAGTGCTGAGGCTTCTCAAGAACTTGCACTGCTTTGCTGGAACTGTTTGTGTTTGGACTGCATATTGACCGTACTTCATACCACAGCGCTGCAGTCCTGAGTGGCTTACATGACCACGTCGTTAGGACACTTATGGCATGTTTGCTGTCATGATTTGATGTACTGTCTGTCCCCAAAGTGAGCAGTGAGCTGGTTCAGGGCAGTCCCAGCTGCGGTCATTTCTGCATGCTGCATGCATGCATGCAGGCATCCTTCAGATTCCGTTGAGCTGGTGCTGTTGTAGGGGTGAGCAGGTGTTCTTTGGCTCCATCTGAATGCATTTGCTAACTTAACACCCCAACATTTGTGCTTACATGTCAGGCACCTTGCATGTGAAATAGTGTTCCCAGCCAAGACTTGAGTTCTGGCTGCCCATCTGTGTCCTGCATTCTCTCTGTCTCTGAGATGACAATGTTTGACTAGATGGTCCCTGAAGGAGCCCCTGTCACCACCAGACTGGGATGGGGCAGTTTTTCATTCTCCTTTGTCTCCCACGGGCTTTCCGTGGGAGCTGGTTCAGTGACATCTGAGGAAGTCATAAGTCACTGGTGAAATAGTTCCTGGATACGGAAGCCGTGGGGCTTGGAAAGGGGTCAACTCCTCTCTGGTGATCTGGCTCGTTGTGGCTCTGAGGCTGAGGAATGTCCCTTGCAGCCTCTCAGTGGCCTATGAGGAAGAAAAGTCAGGTGTCACTGAGCGGGAGACTGCCAGTAAAACGGGGATGTGGCAGCTCCCACCAGATGGACAAAGGGACAGGGTTACCTCCTGGGATGTGGGGTCATCAGTAGGTGGAGGGTAGAGAATGATCCTGCAGTGACGCTGGGTGAAGGCAAACCTCACCCTTCTCTGGTTGTTTTTGGACCATGCGTTTGGACCATTCCCAAAAGTCAGCCTGGAGTCCCTGAAGGAGAGGGCCAATGAGAAAGTGAGTGGAAATGAGAACAAGGAATGAGGGAGGGGGTCCCCTTTGTCATACATGACAAGCCCATGACGTACACATGTGTGAATCATGGTGCTAGAGAGAGGCAGAGGCAGGAAGACCATTCTGGCCATCTTTGCCCGCCTCCACCCTAGTCCTTTCCACAAATGGCTCACCTGTGTGGGTTCAAAAGTGCCAGGATATTGTCACCCAGAGATAGCCGGAGAACACAGAGGCTTCGCCCTCATGGGTGCACTGGGGTCACCCTTCCCAAGCCCACCCCAGCTGCAGCAGAATCAGAGCAGCAGGTCTCAAAGCAGCACATACAGTTCTGAGCCCCACCCTGAACCTAGGAGGGTTGCAGAGAACACCATCCCCCTCTGGGACTCTGGGAACTTCACACAGGCAGGAGGAGATGGAATATCATCCACGGGACATTACAGGGAGGTAGAGAAGCCTGATGTCCTGGTGAGTTAAAGGACCCCTTCTGCTACCAGGACAGCTCCCCATCCCTGCTCTGGCTTCCTTTGTAGAGCCCAGTGGCTAGCGTCACAGCCTCCTCATTGTCTGATGAGATACACAGCCAAGCTCTGGCCCAGCTCTCTAGAAACAGGGTCCAGAAGCCCACAAAGGAGACCACACAGTCACTGCTTCAGGTAGGCGAGCGCTACAATAGGCCTTTGAAGGGTAGGACCCTCCTGTGAGGGGCCCGGGCACAGCCACCCAGAGGAAACTGTAAAAACAAATGAATCCCAGAAGGCCCATTGCTTTGCAATTTTCATTTGCCTCAGAGAAAGAACAGCCTGTCTCTGTCCCTCCTCCACGGCCCCACTGACATCCTTCATCCCATAGAAGTGCCCCCCACCCCCATCTTCAGACTCCTCAGGAAGGTCTTGTTCAGCCACTGTTCCATTTCAGAAGCTCGTTCAGTCTGCTGGTGGGCCAGGTTTTTGAGGCCAGTCTTACGGCTCTGTGCTTTGCCTGTATGACCTTGCCACCACCCAAGTCACCCAGAGGGTGCTCAGAGACATGAGTGGGCAGACATATTGTCTGGGAGGGAGAGGCCCAACTGTTACTCACCCAACATTTATCCTGTAGGTCTCCACTGGCCACTCCCACCCAGCACCTAGCACCTAGCACCCAGTTTCTAGTACCCAGCACCCAGGAAGGGGGCTGGATCGTTACCCCTAACTTGCCAGAGCCCTAGGACTCCAGGTTAACCTGGCTTGTGACTCTGGCGAGGCGGCCTCTTTGTCTACAGTTCTGCATTATCTCTGACCTGACCTGCCTTACTCTGAGCCGAGATGGCTGCGAGGATCTGGAATGGAACAAGATTCTGCCTTCAGAAGCAAAACATGCTGCTTCCTCCCTGGCTGTGCACATGCGTTTGTCAAAAAGACAGCTTCCTGGGGGAGGCAGCGTCAGGGGTGAGTGTGTGTGGAGCTCGGGGCTGGCAGCAGGCCTGAGGCTGCCCAGAGCTGGTCCCCCTCAGAGGCCCAGCACTCTCCTTGAAGCTCCTACCGGTGGGAAATGAAGCCTTGCAGCTAAGTGAGGTGACTCGGTGCTTATCTCCAACATCTTGGTGCATGCATTTTCAGATGGGTGACCACTGAGGGTGGCCAGCGGTGTCCACTGCATGGTCCACATGAGGCTGTCCCGAGAAACCCATGGCCTATACGTCTAGGATCCTTGAGACTGGCTGGCACAACCTCAGGATGGGGGGCCACAGAGGGGCCAGACCCAGATATACCCCCACTCTTACTTCGGCCACTACTCTAGCCTTCTGTGTGATGTGGGCTGTCTCAGGCTAACTGTGTGAAGTGGGCTGTCTCAGGCTAACCTGTGTGATGTGGGCTGTCTCAGTCTAACTGTGTGACATGGGCTGTCTCAGTCTAACTGTGTGACATGGGCTATCTCAGTCTAACCTGTGTGACATAGGCTGTCTCAGTCTAACTGTGTGACATGGGCTATCTCAGTCTAACCTGTGTGACATGGGCTGTCTCAGTCTCAGTTCACCTCTGAACAGGGCCGGGCTGCTTCTGGATGTGAATAGCCAAACTGCGCCTGCTCAAAAGCAGCCTAGAAGAGCTGGGAACTTCTGTCTTTGCAGGTATGGGTCTGAGATCCCAAGTGACAGCTGAGGGGCTCCTGGGTCACTCACACTCTGAGTAGCAGAATCCAAACCCAGGCAGCTCACTATGAGTATAATGTGCCAGCCTGGGTCCTGTGGCTGCTTGGTGGGGTGGGCAGGTGCCTCCTGCCCAGGACTCCTTCTACTTCTCTGTCAAGGTGGGAAAGGCACTCTGACTACCAGCTTTGAGGAGGCACACATGCCAGCACAGACTCCTGGTCTTGGGACCTTGGGGGGGGGGCTTAGGTGGTGGGGGATGGGGCTAGCTTGTGGGCAGGGTCAGCGGTGTCTTTTCTCAACCTAGTAATGTCAGCCTGGTCCTCACCAACTGTCCTTCTGTGGTAGGGGACAGCTGAGTTTTCTGCAGCTCCTTTTGGCTCCCTACAATATGGAGTATGAGGTCAGAAGACGGGATTTGTGTCCACTGCTCTGCCTCAAGCATGAAGCTGCCACTGGCACAGTCAAGCTTGTCTTTCCACCGTTACTCATGCTTCTACACAAGCTGTTCTCAGCCCACCCTGGTCCAGGCCTGCCGTCCTCCTGTGATAGGAAGCCACTGCTCACCAGGCATGGTGGGAGGCCCTGTTCTAGGCACTGGGAGCTGCTAAGTCCTCTCTAGTCTCTTCACTGCTTCCCTCTCTTGACCGCTACTAAGTGCAAACCAGGTGCTGTTGGCAGGTGTCTTGATTACTGTTCTAGGGCTGTGATGAGACACCATGGCCAAGACAACTCTTAGAAGAAAGCATTGAGCTGGGGACTTGTTGACAGTTTCATAGTCCATGGTCATCGTGGTGGGAAGCAGACTGGCATGGCATTGGGGCAGTAGCTGAGAGCTTTACATCCTGATCTACAAGCAGTAAGCAGAAAGGGAGAGGGAGGAGAGAAAGTAGGAGAGAGAGAGAGAGAGAGAGAGAGAGAGAGAGAGAGAGAGAGAGAGAGGATCTGGCATGAGCTTTTGAAACATCAAAGCCCACCCTCAGTGACACATGTTCTCCAACAAAGGCCACACCTCCTAATCCTTCCCAAACAGTTCCACCAAGGAGGAGGGGAGGCACTAAAGGTCAAATATAGGAATCATTCTCATTCAAACTACCACAGCTGGTGTAGGGCCCCAGCTAGGGAAGGAGATAGCCTCCTCCCCTCCAGACTTTCACCGTCGTGGCAACATGGCCAGCCTGAGCTGGAAATGTCCCCATGACCCTCAGAGCTCCCACACAGTAGAGCCAATCATTACTCCGGCTTGGTGTCTTTGCCCAGAGAAGGTGAACCACATCCCCAAGGCCTCTCCACTCTTGGGTAGATGCTGGGGTTTAGCCCAGGGTCTGGCTGTAGAGCTGACACCCTATCTCGATGAAGGTACTTCCACTGCTCCCCCTTCCTCAGGTCCTGTGGCTTGTATTCATTCTGAATTCCGGAATTTAACATTTTTGGTCATTTGGAATTGATTCTTAAAAACACCACTGAGGCTGACACTTGTAATCCCAGCATTTGGAAGACTGAGGTAGGAGGAGCCACGTGCTGAGACCCTACCTCCAACATTAACCAAAGCAACAAAAGCCCAACCTGGTTTGCTGATGTCTGGGGTTTTTCATTCAGATGCACGGGTGAGTGTTTCTCCCTCTGGTTCTTGTACCATTGCACTGGTGTCTGGCTCTGTTGCTGTTTTGTGGCAGGGAGGCTGTAACTGAATGAGTACAGAGTGTAGATGGGAAATCTCCATGCTATCAACCAAAAATGGCTCTAAAATAAACAGGCATGAATTAAAAAAAAAAAAAAAGCCAGGAAATGTACCCTCTTGCTTACATTCTGAAATTGTTGAAGTCACAAAAGTAGCAGCTACTGTCCTTTGGCGTCTGTTAAATCCACTGTGAACCAGGGTTAGCTGTTCACATGGGTCCGTACAGACCTTTGGTAGGTGGTCATTTAGCTGGCAGTTAGCCCTGGGTCCACCCTGTTTTCCTGAGGTTTTCAGTTTGGTAGACAGAGTTTTGCAACAATTAAGAGACTGACCTTCTGGGAGTGGCGGCTCACACTTGTAATCCCAGGACTTGGGATGCAGGAAGCTTGCAAATTTCAGGGCAGCCCGGGCAATGCTATAATGGGGATGGGCGGCTCACAGATGGACCACCCACCCCGAGCACCTGCTCACGGCATTTCCTGCCGCCACCTCTCAAAGACACAATCAGTGTTGTCAGCACCCACAGGTACCCCAACCCAAGAGGCAGCGCCAGAGCCTGTCAGTCTCCAGCCCAGCCCACAACGACTCTACAGCTCCCCCCTCTCCCCACCTTCCATTTAGCAGTGGGGGTACATGTACTGTCTCTTGTCAGACTTGTGGGGACAGAAGGTGGACACCAAGCAGGTTCCTGTCGATCCCATAGCCGAGACTTTCAGCCGCCCTAGTGCCTTCCTTTTCCTGTCCAGACAGAACTAGAATCATTGTCAGGTGGGGACACAGGAGGAAACCCCTGTGAGTCTGGCTGGCCTGGTTCCTTTTTGGGTCCGAATTCCCATAGGTTTCTTCTTAGTCTCAGAATCCAGAAGTTTCTCTGTGGCCTGGTTCAGTTTTCCTTCCAGACCCAAGTCCCCCTTTAATCTGAAGACTTTGCTATTTGTTGGCTGAGAGGATATTCCTGATCTCTCTCCTCAATGGCTGACACCTGACTCCAGGACAGAGAGGCTCCCCAGCAGTGTCAGACCTCAGAACTTGCTCCTCAGCGTCTACTTTCCTATTCATTACCTCCTTGATTAAAATCACTTCACCCCTAAGCTTTCTGGGGCTTCCGAGAGTCTTTTTTGATAGTCTCCAACCTGCTCTTTCTCTCTCAGAGCAGACCACCTCCCTCCCTGGGGCCACTTAGCAGGCGCTCCTCATGGAAGCCCCCACATGCATGATGTGTCGTCTTCGGTAGTTTCTTAGACTGATGATGTTGTTTGCTTTCTCTCTCCAGCCACCCGTTGGTGGTTGGTGTGGGCAGCTCGGAAAGTTGTGTCCAGATGCATCCAGGATGGGAAGAGCCCCAGCTGGAAGACAGGGCTCTCTAGATGCCCAAACAGCCCCCAAGTGGGATGAGCAATGGGACCCGTGTGGGCTGATGGCACCCCAGCTTCTACCCAGCTGGCCACTTCCCCAGCCTCTGTGGAACGGGAATCAGGAGTTGAGAGGGTCACTGCTTTAGGGACAGCAGGGTGTCGTGTGGGAGATGGAAGCAGGGCCGCAGGAGCAGACTGACAGGGACTGAGCAATCTGAGCAAACTGGAAGGCCTCGAGGTCCAGCGGAGCCAAAAGTTCTCATTCTAGGGGCAAAGGGGTCAGTTAACCTTAACCCTGGATTTCCTTGTGTTGCAGATGATGACCACACCCATGGTTGTGGTCACTTCCTCTTCCACTTCTTGGGGCACCATGTGAGAAATCCAGATGTGTTGTGTGCATATGTGTGTATATGCATACATTTGTGTGTTTATTCCTGTGTATGTACATATGTATGTGTGTATATGCGTGCTTATACATGTGTGTGCATGTGAGTATACATGTGTGTGCACATGCATGTGTATGTACGCATGTGTGTATACATGTGTATGCATGTGCATGTGTGTGTGCATATGTGTATGCACAAATGTGTGTGTGTGCATGTGATGTGCACATGCACACAGTGTGCTCTTTCTGACAGTCCAGCTAAACCTCCATTGCAGCAGCATCTGGCCTGTGCTTTCCTTGAGACAGTTTTCAGTGTCTAGTTTATATACGTGTTTCTTCCGCTGTCAGACTCGCTGATTCATCTCAGCCTTTTCGGAGACCAGCGCCATTCCTTGCACACGCCAGACACTCAGTACATGCTGGGATGTGATGGGTGTGCGTGTGGAAGAAAAAAAGAGTGAGGGAGAGAGAGGGAGGATGGAAGAGCAGCCATGGACAGACAGACACTCCACAGCCAGCACCGCGTGCCTTCCTTTGGCCGCACGAGGTACCGGGTGATCTGTTTCGGGGGACCACTGAGCTCTCAGTCCAGCTGCGGCAGCTCTGCAGCCGGCTGGGGCCATGCAGAGCCGGCCGGAGTGAGCCACAGGAGGCCCAGGCACGGGGCCGGGTAGCCCTTCAGTGGCGAGGCCATCTTGAGCCCAGATGTTTTACATTTGCCCGCGTCTACAGACATGTGGGGTCAAGGCGACATCAGGGGGTTAGGCGGGGAGGCTCTCAGTCAAGAAGACTGATGAACCTGCCGCTTGCCTCTGCCTGAGCCCCGGGCTCCTGCGGCAGATGAAGCCAACCCCAAAACCTGCCCTGTTGGGACAGCCCCTGCCCCTCTGTGCTTTCCGTGGACTATCCTGTGCTTCCCCTGGCGGGCCGGCTCGGCTCAGATATCAAAAGCTGTTTAATTATTTCCTCCCACTGAGGAAGGCTTCCATTTAGCTCCCTCCCCCACCCCCCATTAATTATCTAATTATAACCACATTCTCCAATAGAGCAGCCTTTGACTCTCTGCCCGGGACCACTTAAAAAGGCTTAAATATTTGGAGTACTCTGAACTTGAAAAAAGGAGGTGGAAGGAAGGAAGAGGGAGCAAGCAAGGCGTGTGTGTGTG
Source organism: Peromyscus maniculatus bairdii (assembly GCF_049852395.1). Classification (NCBI taxonomy): domain Eukaryota; kingdom Metazoa; phylum Chordata; class Mammalia; order Rodentia; family Cricetidae; genus Peromyscus; species Peromyscus maniculatus. The sequence continues at coordinate 9,928,814 of NC_134864.1, forward strand.
TGTGTGTGTGTGTGTGTGTGTGTGTGTGTGTGTGTGTATGTGTATGTGTATGTCTGTGTGTGCCTGTGTGTGTGTGTCTGTGTGTCTGTGTGTGTCTGTGTGTGTGTGTGTGTGTGTGTGTGTGTGTGTGTGTGTATGTCTGTGTGTGCCTGTGTGTGTGTGTGCCCAATTTTAGGGAAAATTTTAGACTTTCTAGATTGTTATCATGGTTCCAGAAGGGGAAAGCATTCGGGAGCATAGAAAAGCCCCTCACAGAGTTCAGGCCTTGGGCAGAGTATGGCTGGATATCTGAGAGACTTGCACACCAGCAGGCGTGGCAGCAGTGTGGCGGCTGCCCTGGAGGACGGCTCAGACCTGGCCGTCCCCACCTTAGCGGCTTCATCGCCCACCTGGATGATGGTGTGGGACCATCCTTACTTTCCACGTGTTTCCTCCTCACACCGTGGACCACGTGGCACCAACGCGACCCTGGATAAATGGCCACCCCTCCTTCTGACCAGCGTCTAACTGTCTCCCCACACATCAGTGAGCTCCAGGTGGGCACACGCAAGTGGCAGAGACCTGTTGTCAAAACCGCCAGAGTCCTCAAGGACTTTCCATCCTCTGCACAGGTGCCCTTCCCCAGAGAACGGTCACTCTGTCCTGTCGCCTGTCTACGCTCCCTCCCTCCCAGGCAGTTTGGCTCCAGGTCAGCCTTCCCTAAGGGAGGATGGGCTGTTTCTGCACAGAGCACCCAGTGTGTTTCAGGCATGTGTGTGCATATATGTGTGCACATGTATGTCCATATGTGTGTATGTATGTATGTATGTGTAAGTGTATTGCCTCACAGGTCATGGGTGTGTGGCATGGGACTACAGCCTCTCTCTATGAACGTGACATTTGACCTGCTGTCCATATCTGAATGCTACAGGAAGTGGCACCAGCAGAGGCTGTGCTAGGTGACACCCAGGAGGCTCCCACACCTTGAGGTCATGAGCTGCGCTAGCGTCGGGTCTCATTGGCTCCATCCTCACTGGCCCACATGACTTAAAACTCAGTTGTATGACCTTGTGGTCATGGGAAAGTATATCTCAGTGACAGCTGAGGGAGTGAGAAACCAACACAGTAGACACTACACTCCTTACTGTACACATGTCACACATGCCCACTCTACACATACTAAGCAACATCACGCATACTTTTACACATATCGCACACCACACATACACTATATACACATGTCACATGCCACACACACACCATACACACATATCACATACCACACACACTAGATACATACATCACATACTATACATATACTATATACGTACGTCACATACTACACATACACTATATACACACATCACATACCACACACAACACATGCACTATACACACACCACACACACATATACTATACACACACATCACACACCACACATACTAAGCATACAGTATACACACACATATCACACACCATACATACACTATATGCACACATCACATACCACCCACATATCCACACATCACATACCACACACAACACATACATTATACATACATATCATACACCATACACACTATATACACACCACACATACATACACTATACACACACATCACACACCACACACACTATACACGTATCACACACCACACGTACAGCACACACACACACACACACACACACACACACACACACACACAAATTTCTCCACACATCCTGTACACATATGTATGTCCCACACCATGCACAAAGGCATGTAAATGAGCTCTGGGTCTATGCAGATATTGAAGCTATGGTGCTGTAGGGGTCTGTTGATACTTTAGGGGAAAGGGTTGAAATACTGATACGATTTTTCTAGATGTTAACGCAACTTCTTGGGAACCTATCATTATTTCCGAAGCATAAATATGGGTTCCCAAGAATTTGCAGAGAGAACTCCGTCTGCCTTTGACAGCTGCCCACAGCTGTCTTTCTGCATCATCGCCCCATGGCTCTGGTCACCACCACTGATGCCCCGACTAGCGGAGAACAGCCTTCCTGGGGCCTGGGAACTCCTGGGTCTGGCCCTGCACTTGCTCAGCTTCTCGGGGGGAGAAGTCCGAAATTGGTACAAATGAGACAGATCCAGTTCTCCATCCCCACAGCCTCAGGGTCCCCCGGAGAAAGGCCACACTTCCCCAAATGCCGAGTGCTGCCACATCTCACCCCGTCTCCTTCTCTTTCAGACCCACCCGCATGCCTCGGCGTAAGTGGAACTGGATGCATCTGCGGCTCTGACTTTTGACACCTGGACAACCTCGTGGCCCCACATGCCCCCAGCGCCCGAGCTGAGAGTTCAGAGGGGACAGCAGACCTGGGTTCACATCCTTCTCAGAGATGCCCCATGGGATAGGCACCAGCCATCCTGCCAGTGACTTCTGTGGCCTCATCTCCTTACCATTGGATCATTCTCCTGGGTTTTGGTTTGGGGGAATCTTTCTGGAAAGCTCTAGATTCAGAAGTGCATCTGTAAGGATATATTGGATTGTATTTCCCTCTAAGTGCCTTTTTTTAATGTATATTTTTAAATAAAACAGAAATGCATTCTTGTAGAACCTGTTTAAACTGGACCAAGGCTCTCAGAACAAGAACCCAAGACCCATCCCACCCCAGACCTCCCGTGACTGTTTCGAGGAAGCCTGGAATTCTTGCCCGCACACTCCTGCTCTTTATTTCTCCATGGCCTGCTCAGCGAGCCATTTTTTTATATTCCCTGTTCAGTGTATATGTTGCTTGTTTGTTTATTTATTGAGATATTTTACCAGCTAAGTGACCACCACGCGCTGTGTATTATGCTCCACACCCGGGAACAATAAAGAGCCCCGCACAGCCCTCTGCTGCCCCTCTGTTCTCATCTCTGTGCCTGGGAGCTGAGTGGGTTGCAGAAATGAATTGTCTTGTTGCTCTAAAGGGGACGAGAAAGGGCAAGAGGCATCCATTTGATTCTTCACGCATTGCTAGTTGTAGACATGTCTGGAAGCCAGCAAGGTCAATGTGCGTTAACGCCAGTGTCGGCAGACCCGGGCCTAGGAACCAAAGTGTGTTGATTTCAGTCACTGTGACAGACAAACAAACAAACAAACAAAACAAAACAAAAATGGGAAACAACTTGAAAGACCAAATACCTGCTTTGGTTTACGGTTTCAGAAGTTTCGGTTTGTGGCAGACTGGCTGGCTCCATTGCTTTTGTGTCTGTGGCAAAGCTGTAAACTATGGTGGGAAGTGTGTGGTGGGAAACTGCCCATCTCACAGTGGTTGGTGGTCTGGAAGCAGAGGGAGGGGGGGTCAGGAACCCACCTTCCTGGCCAAGTTCACAGCCAGGAAACAGCAAAGTCTCCACACTGCCTTTCCATGTGGCTTACAGAGTCTCCTTCCTGGGACAGCAGGAGTCTGCCAGGATACACATCCTTTGTCCTACCAGAGTCCTGTCATACCTACTCTGTGTCACCAGAGGCAGCTAGGGATGTGGCCGGCATGTGGGTGTGTGTATGCACACATCTTCATTTTATACGAGACTGTAAAGATGAAGAAGTTGGTGATGGCCCGGAGGCTGGCTGTGGCGTGGGGAGTCAGAGACGTCTGTATGATGTCCAGGTTCTGTTGGGGGTGGTTGCACACAGAGCATGGGTGAGTGTCCTACAGGAAAGAGTTCAATCCAGTTAACAGGGGTTTCAAATCCTGACACCATCTAGCATGTGCTAAGTCCAGTGAAGTTTCCAGATGGTGCCTACAGAGCTAAAGTCACAGAAGGATGCCACCACCCATGCAGCAAGACACAGAGGCGAGGCTGGTGCAGTGACCTGAGAGGTCCCTGGTGACCACAGGACAGACAACAGAGAGCAGAGGCCAGAAGGATGAGGCCAGAAGGCAGCAATGGCCCAAGGCAAGAAGCAGGTCACACGCCACGTGTGGGATGATCCCTGGGTTTGTGGACACCACCTATGAGATATAGGGTGCAGGAGGCAGAGATCCCTAGGGGAGGAGCAGGAATGAGGGGTCACAAGGGCAGGCTGGCAGTGTGGAAGCCAGCAGAGGCAAGGGGTGGCTGTGGGGACTGACAGTTGGTGGGACTCGGGGCTGGGGCATGACCGGAGGCTTCCTTCTCAAGATGGGATCTCCAGAAGGCTGGGTGAGTGGATAGAAGGAGGGTCTGGCAGGAAGCTTCATGGGGATCAGCCTTTGCTCCCGAGGTTCCTTGAAGCAAGATCAATACAGAGACTTCCACATCAGCCCCCACGGCCCACCACCACCTGAAGCAAATAGGCAGGTGTGTGTGTACATGTGTGTGGGTGCACATGTGTGTATGTGTGTGCAAACATGTTTGTGTGTACGTGTGTGTACACATGTTTATGTGTAGCTCTGTGTGTGCATGCACATGTTTATACGTGTGTGCATGTGTGTGTACACACACACGTGTGTGTGTGTGTGTGTGCGTGCGTGTGTGTGTGTGTGTGTGTGTGTCTGTGTGTGTCTGTGTCTGTGTGTGTCTGTGTGTGCCTGTGTGTATGTCCGTGCATGTGGAAGCCAGAGGTTTGGCAGCCTGTGTCTTCTATCACTCTCTACTTCATTTACTTATTTATTTTTAATTACATTTATTTGTCTTGTGCACCATGGCACACACGTGGAGGTCTGAAGAGATGGTTCTCTCCTTCCATTGAGTGGTGTTGATCTCAGGTCATCAGGCTTGGAGATGAGTGCCTTTCCCACTGCTCCATCTCACTGATCATGGCCTTATTTTATGAGGATGTCACCAAGTCAGCTAAACTGGCTTGCTGCAAAGACCTGCCTGTTTCTGCCTCCCTAGTGCTGGCCAGACTTGCGCCACAGCAACTGAACTTCTTATGTAAGTGCTGAGGATTCAAACTCAGGTCTTTGTGCGGCCAATCTCTTTCCTGACTGAGCCGTCTGTCACCATGATTCTTGAGGAGCTCGGCTCTGGTGGGAGGGGTGAGAAGGAGCTGTAGTGAGCCTGGGGGCTCTTGCTGGGGATGGCTCCATTTCTTTGGCATGGGGTGGCAGAGCTGGTGTCAGGGGATCCCTCTGAAGAGCTGCTGGGAGCAGCACATGTGGCCACCAGTGACACAGGGGGAGTCAGTGCTCCCTGAACCAGAGGCTGTCAGTGCTCACCCCACATGGATGCTGGATCAAATTTCTCCAGAATTCAAGATCCTACAATCTTCTGAGCTGGATTTCTGCTTATAACACAGAACTTTTTTTTTCTTCATTTTTCTTTATTAAGAAATTTTCTACTCACTCCACATACCATCCACAGATCCCCCCTCCTCCCTCCTCCCACTCCCCAGCCCTCCCTCCCAAGCCACCCTGCATCCCCACATCCCCCAAATCGAGGTCTCCCATGGGGAGTCAGCAGAGCCCAGCTCACTGAGCCTAGGCAGGTCCAAGCCCCTTCCCACTGCACCAAGGCTGTGCAAGGCGTCACACCTTAGGCACTGCACTCCCAGAAGCCTGCCCATAGACTAGGGACAGATCCCGATCCCCCTGCCTGGGTGCCCCCCAAGCAGTTCAAGCCAAACAACTGTCTTCCATATCCAGAGGGCCTAGTCCAATCCCATGGGGGCTCCACAGCCACCAGTCCACAGTTCATGGGCTTCCACTAGTGTGGCTAGTCATCTCTGCATGTCCTCCCATCAAGATCTTGACGTTCCTTGCTTGCAGAATCCCTCCTCTCTCTCATCGATTTCCAGAGCTTAGCCTCTATCTATCACTGGACAAAGGCTCCATGATGACAGCTAGGTTATTTGCTAGGCCGGTCACTAGAGTAGACCACTCCAGGCACCCTCTGGATCACTGCCAGCAGACCAAGGTGCGGTTATCCTTGTGAATTCCTGAGAGCCTCCCTAGCATCCTGCCTCTTCCTATTCCCATGATGTCCTCATCTATCATGGAATCTCCCTCCCTGCCCTCCCACTCTGTCCCTGTTCCAGCTTGATCCTCCCATTTCCCTATGTTCTCATCCCCCACTCCTTGCCCTCTGCCACCACCCCCCGACACCCAGTCCATTCATGTAGACTCATCCACTTCTCCTTTGCAGGGTCATCCATGTGTCCCTCCTAGGGTCTTCCCCTGTTAGCAAGCCTCTCTGGAGTTGTGGGGGTTGCAGTCTGGCCATCCCTTCCTTTGCATCTAGTATCCACTTATGAGTGAGTACATACTATGTTTGTCCTTGTGAGTCTGGGTTACCTCACTCAAGATGATATTTTCTAGTTCCATTCATTTGCCTGCAAATTTCAAATCATTGTTTTTTACTGCTGAGTAGTACTCCATTGTGTATATGTACCACATTTTCTTTATCCAATCTTCAGTTGAGGGGTATCTAGGCTGTTTCCAGGTTCTTGCTATTATGAATAATGCTGATGTGAACATAGTTGAGCATGTGTTCTTGTGGTAAGATTGAGCATTCCTTGGGTATATGCCCAAGAGTGGTATAACTAGGTCTTGAGGAAGATTTATTCCCAATTTTCTGAGCAACTGCCATACTGATTTCCAGAGTGGCTGTACAAGTTTGCATTCCCACTAACAGTGGAGGAGTGTTCCCCTTGCTCCACATCCTCTCCAACATAAGCTGTCTTCAGTGTTTTTGATCTTAGCCATTCTGACAGGTGTAAGATGGTATCTCAGGGTTGTTTTGATTTGCATTTCCCTGATGACTAAGGATATTGAGCAATTCCTTAAATGCCTTTCAGCCATTTGAGATTCTTCTGTTGAGAATTCTCTGTTAAGCTCTGTAGCCCATTTTTTGATTGGATTGTTCAGTATTTTGAAGTCTAGCTTTGTGAGTTCTTTATATATTTTGGAGATCAGCACTCTGTCAGATGTGGGGTTAGTGAAAATCTTTTCCCATTCTGTAGGCTTTCATTTTGTCTTATTGACCATATCCTTTGCTCTACAAAAGCTTCTGAGTTTCAGGAGATCCCATTTATTAATTGTTTCTCTCAGTGTCTGTGCTACTGGTGTTATATTTAGGAAGTGATCTCCTGTGCCAATTCGTTTCAGACTACTTCCTATTTTCTCTTCTATCAAGTTCAGTGCAACTGGATTCATGTTGAGGTCTTTGATCTACTTGGACTTGAGTTTTGTGCATGGCGACAGATATGGATCTATTTGCAGCTTTCTACACGTTGAGATCCAGTTATGCCAGCACCATTTGTTGAAGATGTTTTCTTTTTTCCATGGTACAGTTTTGGCTTCTTTGTCGAAAATCATATGTTAATAGGTGTGTGGATTAATGCCAGGGTCTTCAATTCAATTCCATTGGTCCACATGTCAGTTTTTATGCCAGTATCAAGCTGTTTTTATTACTATAGCTCTATAGTAGAGCTTGAGGTCAGGGATCATGATGCCTCCAGAGGTTCCTTTATTGTACAAGATTCTTTTAGCTATCCTAGGTTTTTTGTTTTTCCATATAAAACACAGAACATTTTAACCAATGTGTATTTGACACTTCCACCAAGAAGAGAAGTTAGAAGAATGCTAAAAAGGGCCAGGCTGACAGGACATGAGGAAGAGCATAGAAAACTTTCTTGACACATTGACATCTTGAGAGACCATGGCCAAATGACCTTGACAACAACAGAAGAGAATAGAAAGTGCAGCGGCTGTAATATTCTTAGAACACAGATGGTTGTGGCCCCGGGGTCATGAAGTCTCTCCAGGCTCTGGGAAGGCCTCCATGCATCCCTCAAAGAATGCGCAGAGATGGCTTTGTGGTTTGATAAGACCCACAGCACAAGGAAACAGCAACTAATAGCTTCGAAGAAGGGATTGTGAAAACCAAAAACCCACCCAGGGGACCATTTCAAAAGTGAATGGACAAGGAGGATCAGAGTTTGAAAAGAACCTCTGGCTGTTTGCTGCCAGTACTTGGGGCTACGCAGCTGTCCAGAGGGGAGAAGAAATCCTGATAAGGTCAGCACCCACCTCTGAGCTGCATGGTCCCCATGGACTCCATGCAACCCAGCTCGCCAGATGGATGGTGGGAAGGACTCTCATTTCATGCTGACATGCTGAAGCCAACGACACCTGTGCTGGGCTCTGCCTGTGGGGACAGGATGCTCTAGACAGGGCATGCCCACGAGAGCTGCTGCTGGTGGTACAAGTCACTTATCTTTTCTTGTTCAGGTAGATGGATGCTCCCCAGCTCCCCACTGGGTTTGGGTAAAAGATTTGCACAGCCCAGAGTGGTCTTGCTCAGTGTTTCATGCTATAGACTTTCCACAAAAACACTCCTTCTCTTCTTGGCCTTACCACTTTAAAACGCACGGCTCCTTTAGTTTTGTTCAGATTTTAAAATCGTTGTTTTGATGCCAAGATTAACAAATGTGACTCTTTATCATATTGGAACTGACCCAGCAATTCACAGATTAAACAAAAGCAGACAAGGCTAAGGAGTTGGAAGGAATTGCGAATTTCTATTAGTTGGATGGTCCCACTGACCTCCAGACCCAGTTCCTCCCACTGTCCATTTTGAGGCATCCTAAAGGTGATGGGGGATTAGAAGACTTCTCTCTGTCCCTGTGTCTTCCTCCTTCATGTGGACAGTCTCCACACAGCCATCTCTGTCCTCCCACTCTGCTGATTGGAGGGGGTGGCCTCTGCACAACCACTTAGCTGCCAAGAGCCCAGGCATGGGTGGCCTCTATCAAAAGGATGAGCTGGGCCAAGCAGGGTCCTCCAGGGGTTTGGGAAACAGAGGCTGCTCTTGTTGGCTGCAAGAACTGAAGCCAAAAGGATATGATGCTGGAGTCAGCAGCAGGGGTGGGGGAGGCGGTGGCATGTGAACCCTAAGCAAGCTGGGAGACAAAAGAACTGAATCCGTGAGGAAGCAGAGGAAGGAGGCTGGCAGGGAAGCAATGCAGGGAGGAGAGATGAACTCATCACCCAGGGGCAGGCGAGGAGAGTCCACTGGCCCCCGCTGCCCTCTGCCTTACAGAGCATTCTGCACTACATGGGATGGTCTTAGTCCATGTTCTGCAGCTATAACAAAATACCTGTAACAAGATCATTTATAAAAAAGAAAAGTTTATTTGGCTCATGGTTCTGGAGGCTGGAAAGACCAAGTCCATGGCACTGGTGCCCACTCAGCTTCTGGGGCAGGCAGAGGTGGTACATGGTGAGACAGAAAATGTGCTGGCTCTCTCTTTCTTTTTTTCAGAAAGCCAGTCATGCCTTCACAGAGGCTTACCCTCATCTAATCCTGACTACCCCCAGACAGTATTAATGCATGACTTTGGGGACTAAGTTTTTAACAGAGGAACTTTTCTCGAACACCTTCAGGCCACACCTCTGTCATCCCCTTGGGGCACCTCTTGCTTCAATTGCTACCAAGGAAGAAGCCGAGTGTAAGTGTGTCCTGACAGTCAGGTTCACTCATCCTCCACCCAGAATGGCTTCCTAGTCATTTCACACTCACCCAGGAGCACTAGTGCAAGAGGGTTCTCACACCTGGGCAATGCTGGTAAACCTGCTCCTCCAGGTCCCAGAGTGGGATAACTCTGAGCCCTTCGCTGTGGCTGCTGAAAGTCCTTAGCACAGCTGAGTCCCCATTGCCTACAGTGACATCCAGATCAGTGGGGTATCTCGGACCCGGCCTTCTGTCTTCTCTTTCTTTTTCCAATCCCACTCTAATCTCATATTTCCTGGAGTATTTTATAAAATAAACCACACTGAACAGACTTCTCAACTCTATCCCAAGGGAGAAGCAAAGCAAAGGATTAGAATCTCCTACTTCCAGGAACTTGGGGGACAAAGCCATCAAAACTAACTCCTGTTCAAAACAAAGCTGCAAGAGAATGTAAACCCTAAAGTATAGGGGAAGTGGTTCCAGATCAACAACAAAGTACACGAGCCATTAGCACCTCGTGGACAGCAGACTGTGCAGATTCGAGAGTCCGCGGGGAGCAGAGACCTCCCGAGAGGGAGACTCAACTTAGAGACTCTCTCCACTTCTCTGAAACCTCACTGTCCCCAAAAGAGCCACCACAGAGCACTTTAATTAAAACAGTCTTTGTGCTGAGCAGACCACAGAGGAAAATTCACCTGTGAGAAACTGTGAACACTCACAACATGATTCATATCTTTACCCTAAATTTACATTACTTGGGTGATTGAAACTAAACAAAAATGGGTTATAAAAAATATTCAAGCACACTATGGGAAGACAAGGAAACAAAAATGCAACAAACAATGCAGAAAGGGAAATAGCACACACATCCTAACACAGCCATATTTACACTAAATGTAAACAGTCTAAAGATACTAACAGAAAGGAATCTCCAGCTTGGATTTAAAACACAAAACAAAGCAGGATCTAACCATTCAGCTACCCTAAATGTGCACATACTGCACAACAGAGCTGCGACATAGAGCTAATGGATCTGGCAAGCTAGCTCAATAGATAAAGGCACTTGCTGCACAAGCCTGATAGTCTGAGTACAATCCCTAGAAGCCACATAATGATGAGAGAGAGAGAGAACCAAAAAGTCTTCTGACCTCTACACATATGGTGTGACATAAGCTCCCCTCTCCCACACATACATCACATACACACACAATAAAAATAAATAAAACAAAACAATAGAGCAGAAAGAAGAAGTTATAGTTGAAGACTTCAGTCCCTCTCCCAGTAATTCATAGAACAATCTAACAAAAGAACACTAAGAATATAGAAGCCAATGTTATACATGGAAGCAGGACACCCACAGGCAGGAGAGTGGCCAATATAGAGTACTAATAAAACACAAATTGAAAGAGATTGTATCTTCAGCCATAAGATAAATTCAACAAATTCCAAAGAGTGAAAGTCATAAAAAATGTATTATCCAACCATAGCAAAGTCAAGTCACATACTAGTAACATATCACACGTGCACTCGTGTGTATACACACACACACACACACACACACACATACACACACACACACACACAAATCTACAAAGCTTAAACACACAAGTCAAAGAGGAAATCTTGAGGGAAATTTAAAAATTAATTGAATCAAAGAAAATGAAAATACAACACATAAAAATTTATAGGACCACATGCCTTTAATCCCAGCACTCGGGAGGCAGAGCCAGGCGGATCTCTGTGAGTTCGAGGCCAGCCTGGGCTACCAAGTGAGCTCCGGGAAAGGCACAAAGCTACGCAGAGAAACCCTGTCTCGAAAAACCAAAAAAAAAAAAAAAAAAAAAATTTATAGGACATAGTGAAGGGTTCACAACACGCCCCCACGGTTGCATATACCAGGCGGACACTTCTGCCTAGCCAATTCCAGGTCAGGATAGGCATTTCTGGGTCAGGGCGTCTCTCGTAACCAGAATATCCAGCGGACCTGGACACCTCCACCTAGCTAGTTCCAGGTCAAGATAGCCATTTCCGGGTCAAGGCGTCTCGCGTAACCAGGATCCGTGACGTTTCATGGCCATGTAAGTGTGCAATGTGACCATGTGATCTACGCACACGCGTGGAGTAGTGACGTGACCTGGCCACACCCCCAGCCAGTTTTAAAGCGGAGCGCCATGTTTCCAGTTCCTTCTTCTCCACGCATGTGTCTCTCTCACAGGCCTGCACACTCTCTATCCCTTTATCTCTAATAAAACTCTTATAAGCGGATTCTGTCGTGTTTCATGACACTTCCTTGCAGGGTAAGAACACAACGCGGCTAAATAACTAACACATAGGTACACAATAGCGCTAAGAAAAATGATAACAATAAATGCATACATTGAAATCTCTCAAATAAAAAATTTAATTTCCTACCTAAAGAACCTAAAAACAGAGAAATTAAACCAAAAGAAAAAACAATAAAGATAAGAATAGAAGTTCTTGATGTTGAAAATACTAAACAATAAAGAAAATCAGGGACACAAATGGATGAAACCAATAACATTGACAAGTTTAGCAATATCCACAGAGGGAAAGGAAAGGCAAAAATCAATACCATTTATGAAATGGGAATTTATTATAGATCCTAAAGACCTCAAAAGGAAAATAAAGGCACATCATGGACAACTCTACATAAATCTCTCAACTAAGATGGTCACAGACCATCTGAACATAACATACAATCAATAGCTTGCTACTATCCACCCAGTATGAACTAGGTTGTTTGAACAGCCAATAAATATTAAGGAAGCTAAATTCACAATTTAATACTCAAAATTGTACTAAAAATTCAACTAGGGATCCATAACAATTCTACACCGTCACAAACAAAAAACAAATAGGAAGAAACAATTCAATTTATGAAGCTAACTTACCCTGATACTAAAAACAAAACTAAACCCCACACAGTTGGAAATCAAAATACTGCGGGAAGGGGAGATGGCAAAGTGGTTAAGAGTAAATACTGCCTGTACAGAGGACCTGAGCTTGGCTCCCGGCAATGTCTGGGTGACTCACAACTGCCTATAATTCTAGCTCCAGGGGATTCAACACCCTCTTCTGGATATACGTACATATACATATAATGTACATGCATCAATCAATACACTGATCAAGTAAGAGATACTGTAGGAGTGTAAGGCTGGTTCAAGATTTTTCTATGGGATTTAAAGTCCTCCCTCCATAAGACGGAACCCCTGTCTGGTACCTTAACTGAACTAAAATCCATGGCTTGCTAGGTCATAGGGAAGACACTAACACCATTATTACACAATATGGACATAGTGATAAACTGCCCTCAAGTTCTTATATTTATACCCACAGATAGTGTGCCTCCCTCACCAGAGAGACTTCTTTTTACAGAAGATGACAATAAGTTCAGACACCCATAATTAATTAAGAGACTGTGAAGTGCCCAGTTATGGGGACCAAGGACAGCTATATAACACTCTTATTAAAGAGGACTTTGAGGGGTCCAGCCCTCTGATAGTCCTCTCCCAGGGTCTGGGAAGAATCTATGACCACCCAATAATCTAATCTTGGACGATACTAAATGAATCTATGTACACAAAACTCTTTAGTCCATACACTTTATTCTTCTGAGTCTGTTCTCTCTCCACACAGCTTCTTTTCTGCTCTTGTGCTTAGCTCCTCTCTGTCCCTTCTCTTCCTGTCCTCTCACAGCCCTAACTAAGCTCTTCTGCTTCCAATCTCATCTTCGTCCTCAGTTCCTCCATCCATGCTCATTCCTACATTTCCTACTCTCCTGACCTAAACCAATCCACCTCCCATCTGCAAAAACTCTGCCTTGTTATTTCTTCTCTGGCCACACAACTCTGATCCAAGCTGGGAATCCTGCCTCAATCCTCCTTTACCTGGTATGCAAAAAACCCTTTTGTTCTGAGTCAATTGCTCTGGAATGTCATTTGACCTGTGAGGGGAAGGAGGGTCTGAGCTTCATTTGCACAAGAAACAAAGCTATGCATCTATGAGTCTGCCTGCCTCTGTAGGGGTGTTACCTAGTTCAGATCGGCAGTAGGTCTGAGAAGCGTATATTGTTTGCCTTTATGGCCTAAGAGTATGAGCACACAAGAAATTGGTAGCAGGAAACAGCTGATACATTAAAAGTAAAATAACACCAAATATTCCTTGATATTTGACTTCTCCAGAATGATTCCTTGACCCTTCTAGGTATAGCTTTATCATATACAGCTGAATTTCTATTTCATATTCTTGCAGTCTGCAGCACCCTATTCCCTCAAAACTTGGAGATCATAAAGGAAGAGGAAACAGAAAGATTTTAAGAGCCTGACATCTGCAGTAAAACATGATTTGCTGGATACAACAGGACCATTGTCCACATGAACCACAGCAGCTGTGATTGCTTGCACAAGACCTGTGCAAGATCAAATCAGCTGAAATCCCAGCATGGGTGAGCGAGGGCTCATGAAGTTCTATCCTTCCGTGAGGAGCTACTGGCGACTGATAGCCATTAGGGAAGAAAAAATCAGTTTTTAGGGATGGTCTTACACCCATGCACATAATTCTAGCACTAAATGGATTCAGTGAGTTTTTAAAAACTTCACATGAAGTTGTGAGGGGAAAGTAGCGGGGAGATGGGGAGAAATTGGAGGAGAAGGAATGGGAAGTGAATTTGATGAAAACACATCATATACATACATAAAACTCTCAAATAATAAAAAAATTAGAAGAAAAGATTTTAAGTAATCACCACGGTGTATTAATGTTGCAAGAATAAAAATGAAATGGCAAGTGGCCTATTAACTGACCTGCAAAGCATTTGACAGTATTCAGCACCCACTGATGGTGAGAAGTGAAATCCTCAGACACATGGTTATAGAAGAGACTTAATTAAGTAAAAACACCTACCAAGTCCCCATATCCAAATTACATTTACTATGAAAGATGGAATGTGAGATAGAGAGAGACAGAGTATCAGGCTGGCTGCAAATTAATATGCTCATAGAAGGCCATGGCAATCAGTCAAGAAAAGAAATGCAATGCAATGAAATGCAAACACACTGGAGAGGCATGAGACTACCCGCCTGCTGATGACATGTCCCTCTACACCCAAATCCCAGAGTCTATTTTTTAAAATTCTAGGATTTTTAAAATTCTAGGATTTTTAAAATTCTAGGACATTTATTGAGTTCAGAAAGTTTCCAGATATATGACTAACAGACAAAATTAATTGCATTTGTATGTATTAGCCATGAACAAAGGGTCACTGTTAGGATTCTGCTCTCACTCCAGCACATGCGCAGCTGGGGTTCTTACATCTTATGTCCTCAGGGGCGCTGGCGACTACGTACCTGCCACGTGGTCACACAATCTGCACCTTAAAAAGCTGGATGTGGACCACCACCCTCTCTCTCTGCTCTCTGCTCTCTCTTCTGCTCCCGCCATCTTTCTCTCCAGGCCTGTCTCTCCTTCCTCCTATCCTCTCCTTCCTTCTAACAAAGCTCTTTGTAACTCTGGTAGTTGCGGCCGTGGCCCTCGACTTTTCCACCCGTAACCAGTGCTGCCACCAGTGCTGTTTATCTCTCAGTCACTGTGCTGATTAGTGTTTTGTCAACTTGGCACAATAGAGTCCTTTGGGAAGTTGGAACCTCAATTGAGAAAATACTTCCATCAGATTGGCCCAAGTTGGAACCTCAATTGAGAAAATACTTCCATCAGATTGGCCTGTGGGCAAGCCTATGAGGCATTTTCTTGATTGATGATTGATATGGGAGGGCCCAGCCCATTGAGGGCAGTGCCACCCCTGGACAGGTGGTCCTGAATTGAATAAGAAAGCAAACTGAGCAAGCCATGGGCAACAAATCAGTAAGCAGCATTCGCCCATGATTTCTGCTTCAGCCCCTGCCTTGTGTTCCTGCTCTGTCTAATGTGGAAATTTAACAAGAAAACTCTACAAGTCCTAGGTAGGCATGACAGTTACCGGCTGCCTCACTGGGGTGGTGCTTTAAGGTCAAAGCTGGAACAGCTGCCCACTAGACTTCCTTCCATGATGGAATGTGATGTGGAACTCTAAGCTGAAATAAACCTTTTCCTCCCTAAATTGATTTTGATTATGGCATTTATCAAAGTGATAGACACCCTAAATAAGACAGCAAGCTTAACAATTCAATGCTTTTGCGTTGTTCAAAAAATGAAAGCTCCTAGATGTCACTCTTGCAAAGGAATTGTACACCAAAAGCTGCACATGCAAATGAAAGTGGTCAAGAGAGAGGCCTACCATGTTCACAGAGGTCAAGAGAGAGGCCTACCGTGTTCATATAGGTCAAGAGGGAGGTCTACCGTGTTCACAGAGGTCAAGAGAGAAGCCTACTGTGTTCATAGAGGTCAAGAGAGAGGCCTACCATGTTCACAGAGGTCAAGAGAGAGGCCTACCATGTTCACAGAGGTCAAGAGAGAGGCCTACCATGTTCATAGAGGTCAAGAGAGAGGCCTACCGTGTTCATAGAGGTCAAGAGAAAGGCCTACTGTGTTCATAGAGGTCAAGAGAGGCCTACCATGTTCACAGAGGTCAAGAGAGAGGCCTACCATATTCATAGAGGTCAAGAGAGAGGCCTACCATGTTCACAGAGGTCAAGAAAAAGGCCTACCGTGTTCATAGTGGTCAAGAGAGAGGCCTACCATGTTCATAGAGGTCAAGAGAGAGGCCTACTGTGTTCACAGAGGTCAAGAGAGAGGCCTACCATGTTCACAGAGGTCAAGAGAAAGGCCTACCGTGTTCATAATGGTCAAGAGAGAGGCATACCGTGTTCATAGAGGTCAAGAGAAAGGCCTACCATGTTCACAGAGGTCAAGAGAAAGGCCTACCGTGTTCATAGTGGTCAAGAGAGAGGCCTACCATGTTCATAGAGGTCAAGAGAGAGGCCTACCAAGCTAAACTACAGCAATAGTCACTATAGAAATAGGGAAGAATATCCAGAAATTCATACAGAAAGGCAACAAAGGCTGACAGTTTGCAAAAGGAGAACAAGTCAAAGAACTTGGCTCCCTGGTTTTCCAAAACTCACTCAGTGTATAGTTAGAGAGCCCCAAACTGTGAAACCACCTGAGTGACCACACAAGGAAGCCCAGAATAGAGCCACGTAAAATACACCCAGCTGGTTCGATGGAGGCGTGGGATCATCTTGGGGATGAAAACAGCCTCCGAGTGTGCGATAATGGAGCAGCTGCACAGCCCAAACCTCACACCCTGTGGCACATCCACTCAGGACGGACCGCAGACGTGAAGGTTAAACCACGAAGTACAAAGTTGTAAGTGGGAGAGAATCCTGGGATCTAGAGTTGGACAAAGAGTTCATACATTTGACACAAAACAAACAATTTACCAAAGAAAAACCTGATAGCTGGACATCACGAAAACTGAAAAGGGTCTGCTGTGCAATCAACCCCTTAAGAATGGAGAACTGGGCTGGAGAGGTGGCTCAGCGGTTAAGATTGCATGCTGCTCTTCCAGGGGACACGGGTTTGCTTTTTATCCTTATGCCAGGTGGCTCCCAACCTCCTGTAACACACGCCTAAAAGCAAAAATAGAATAACATCTTTTTAAAAGAAAATGAACACTCAAATTACAGGTGAGTTTGGCTCCTGCCTCTAGGTTCCTGCCTTGACTTCTTTTGATGATGGACTGGGATGTGGAAGTGTAAGCCAAAATACACTATTTTGTATTTTTATTGAGACTCAACAGAAAAGGGACAAAGGCTGTGACAGACACTTCCAAGGAGAGAGTCTTTTGATAACAAAGCATCATCGGCCACCACGGAGATGAAAACGAAGTGTCTCTTGACTCTCATCGGAATGGCTGCACATGGGGACACCCTGATCTCTGGAGGGGATGCCCAGGATAAAGGCCATTTACACATCGCCGGTATGAACACAAAATGATGCAGCCTCCTGAAAGCAGTTTGGAAGGTTTTGAAAATTCTAAAGACCTCACTGCCCGATGGCGCAGCAACTTTGTTCCTGGGCTTGTATCCTGGAGAAACCTGTTCACAGACGTCTTCATTAAAGACGAACTGTGACCCAAGCTGAGCTGCATTCATGGCACCAAATGTGCCTCCACCATTGAAAGACGCCACAGAGCACAGCTAGGATACATCTCCAGAAAATGACAATGTGTGGAACGGTGGATTCCAAATGATTGCATCTGCAGAGGTCTCCCTTAATAGCTGGTGAACTCTATAGACCTGGGGAACAGAGTAGCCGTTACAGGAATAGGGAAGGAGAGAGGGAAGCCATCCCTACAGGGTACTGTTGGAGATCTGGGGATGAGAGACCCGGGAATCAGAACCATCGAGGAGGGATGATTGAACGCTCGGCTATGACTGCATGGGGTCAGTTTTCTAGTCTCATTTTCTGTCCTTCCTTATTACAAGATGTTGCTATTGTTGGACACTGGGTAGAAGTCACACGGGGCCTCTGAATACTATTTCTAACACCTGCCTGTGAATCTACAATTGTTTGGTTAAATGTTTTAATTAAAACAAGCAATGCTACATGAAAATGCAATTCATGAAAAGGGTGCTTTCAGCTGTGAGAAAGTGCCTCTGCATTGCCATGATACAGAAATGAATTCAGTGAAGGGGTTGGAGAGAGAGCTCAGCGGTTAAGAGCACTGGCTAGTCTTGCAGAAGATCTGGGTTCAGTGCCCAGCACCTACATGGTAGCACAAAACTGCCTGTAATTCCAGTTCCAGGGGGAATCTGATGCCCTCTTCTGGCTTCTGTGAGTACTGCATGCATGTGGTGCATATACATACATGCAGGCAAACACCCACACACATAAACTAAAACTAAATAAAGGAGAGTAACTGTCACAGGGAAGGTGGAGCTGAAAGGTGCCTTCAGTGTTGGGTGAACTATGACTCTGACCTGGGTTTATGACTCCCCTCTGCGTGATCAATGAAAGCTCCCGCCATTTAAACAGCTTTTCAAATCTTCCAACCCCTTTTCTCCCACAGTTCCTGTACTTGCCGACAATGCTTCTCCATCACTGCCCTTTGTGAGACCCAAGAGAACAAGAAGACATAGTCTGATCTTGTTTTTCTGCTGACAACTACTCCCCCGTGAGGGCCTGGCCGCCATGTGTGTGTTCCCTGCTGGGTCTCTGTCTCCAGCATGCTACTTAGCAGATAGGACCAACTCAGTCATTGGCTGGCTTGCTAGAGCTGTGTGGCCCAGCACTGAGCATTGTCCATCCCAGACACAGCTTTGACAGCTCACAGCAAGGTCCTCTACCCTTGTATTTTGCCCAGCTGTCAAGATTCAGCCACTAGGTCCCATTCCTGGTCTAAAGAAGATTTATTCCCTTTGGCTGAACAGCAAGCTGGTTCTTATCTATATGCAAAACATTCACAGAAATGGAGGCTGAAGATAAACAGCCCTGTAAGAACACAATACTCTATCACCCAGACAGGAGGCTGTAGTTCTGATGCACAGTAACACATGGTACCTGTGGCACTCAGCTCTCTGTCTGCCCAGGACCAAGTTCTACTGGGAATAATGTCCACACTTGCTGCTCAGTCCTTGGCTTCTAAAGGAGTCCCAGGCTGTGGGTCCTTTGTGGCCTCCGAGGTCAGATCCATAGCCAGAGTAGTCACATGGTAGGAAGGCCTCCAAGCTACTTCTCACTTGGAGAGAAAACACACATTTGAGTTTGCTCTCATTCTTGGCACGCTTTATTTCTGTGCTGGATAAGAATGGCTTGCGCCTTGTCAACCTTCCCCAGCATGTGACTGAAGCAATGACCTCTGCTCTCCTTCTCTACCACCCAAGCTTTCAAGAAAAGGTTTGGTCAGCCAAAAGGGCCCTGCATGGTTGGGGCTAGAGCACAATTCAGTGGTAGCCACTTGCCTTACATTTGTGAGGCCCTGGGTTCAAGTCCCAGAAGGTCTGTTGGCTTTTGGCAGGGTGAGTCTGTGAGAAGCCATGCCAGATATCCCTGTCAGATCTCCTGGGGGGACACACACTTGGAGCCTGGACGGGGACACACACACACACACACACACACACACACACACACGCACGCACTCACAGAGAGAGAGAGAGAGAGAGAGAGAGAGAGAGAGAGAGAGAGAGAGAGAGAGAGAGAGAGACTAGTGGGATCTCTGACCATTATCTTGCTGACCTCACGCCAGAGAGCTGCCTTGATCAGAGGCCATTCCCACTGCGTGAGGACCTGAGATGCTTTCTTAGGGCTGGGAGGGTTCTTTCCAGCATGAGTCACTGTCCGCCTCTCTTCCTTAATTAGTGCTCAGGGAGTTGCTGTTGTAACTCTGGTGAAGTCCACGGAAATTAATCAAAGAATCTCTTAGACCTGAAATATATGAGAACTGCCACCGGCCAAGTCTGCAGGCGCTGGGACCTGAATGGCCCGGCTCTCCTCTAGAAATGCATTTTCAGTCTCCCACATGCTCAACACTCCCTGCCCTGGCACTTCCTTCTTCAGTGTTTGTTTTCTGGAAGGTTTTCTACTTGTTTTTTCCGACTATGGCAATTTCTCAATCCACTACATACCACAATCCTCAATAAAAAACGGTTCTCATGGAACCCTGGTCCCGAGGGCTTGGCCAAGCACCGCTTCTTGGATGTGGTCCCTGTGTGTCTGCACACTCTGGGATGCAAAACACGGGAGGGCTAGCCACACTCAGATAACCCCCACCCCTGCTAGCCTCCAGAGGATCAGCCAGCCTTACAGGTGCCAGAACTAGGGGCTGGAGATGCCCAGCAAGACGGTTCTGTGGTCCCAGTTAGCCCCGTTATATCAAGAGGCTGAGTATGGAGTGGGACCTCATTCAGAACATGCAAGATAACAGACCCACAACGGCAGCACCCGGACCAGGAAGCTGTCCCATCACCTACAGCAACCATCCCAGGAGGCCTCCCTTCATCCCAGGTGCTCAGCCTGGCAGGCCACCCATACCCATAGTACCTAGCTCAGAAGACCCCTTGCCCCACACAGCTCAGGCACTAGCCTGATCACCCACAGTTCCCAGTCTAGGCTGTCTGTCTGGAAGTCCTTCTCCCACTAGACGGAAGCCCTCTAGGTCAGTGCCGCTCCCTCGATCCCACCCCGGCACCCTCAGCCCCAGCAGACCACAGACCTAGGGGCATCAGAACACAAAGCGGCACACGGGCTGACTCGTCCCACAGGAGCGCTGGGCACAGCTGTGGTCTAGTTCCTCTGCTAAGTAAACTCTGGTGGAGCAGAGGGGAGGGGTGGGAGACGCTGACAAGAAAGGAAGGTGGTCCCGCGGAGCCACAGAGGACAGCCAGGAATGTCGAGTCCAGCCAGAAGGGCCGGCCCCCACACAGGGTCTCTAAGGTAAGTCCATGGGGCCTTAGCATCCCCCTTGGGCCTACACGGTCTTCATGACTTGGATCTTAGGAGTTTTGAGCTTTCTAGAAGTCTTAGAAGGGCTTTCTGTACTGCGGGGCTGCCCATGTGCTTGTACCACCCCCAGGGCCTGCCAAGCTGGTCACTGGGGAAAATGAAGGGTGTTAGTGACTGCATTGAGCAAGGAGCCTGGGACACCCACCTCCTGGGTCACCTTGGGCAAGCGGGTGAGCCGCTTGCTGGTGTGCTAAGTTACTACAGGGACTTTTGCAGCAGAGTCAGCAAATCCTATTTTGGGAAAGAGGACCAGCTCCTAACATCGGGGTCAATCATGGCATGGACGTGGTTGTGAGGGAGGGGATTATATCCTAGAAGTGCTCTGGAGACAGGCACAAGGCAGAGTTTCCAGGGCAGGAGGCAGAAAGGGGACACACACTCAGCTGAGGCCCTGACCTTAGCGTTGCAGACATCCACAGGTGGGAAACCTAGATGCATGGACCTCACAGCCACACTCACTCTGCCTTCCACTCTGCTTCCCCCATCCTGTGCGGTCTTCCAATGTAAATGCTTGTATCTGAAGTCCTTTTCTGATTTTTTTTAATTGCATGTGTGTTCAGTACATGAATGTATGTGTATACATGTTGGGGGATGCAGGTGTATGTAGGCCAGAGGAGGATGTCAAATGTCGCTCTTTATCACTCTCCACCTTATTCCCTTGGGATAGGATCTCTCTCTGTGATCTCTCTGGAGCTTTCATTGATCACACAGACCTGGGAGTCTGACCACCACATGGTATACCCTCATCTTTGCTCAAACTCTGAGCTTACCTTCAGCAGAGAAGACATTTTCCACCAGGGGATGAGAGCGGTGTCTGGGTGTAGCTTAGTTGTCCCCAGCGGGTGGAGCCAGGGGTGCTGCTGATCTGCCTGCAATGCTCAGGGGCATGTCTCACATCTTTAAGTGCATTGACCTGACTCCCCAAAGTGTTACTTTGGCCCTAATCCTCTGCTCCAGCCAGGGCACTGGCCTTGGCTGAGAATGGAGAGATCTTCTTGGTCTAAGCTCAGCTATCATGGGACCTTGACGGAGAGAGATGAGTGGAAACGGATGTGCAAAGGGCAGGGAGCAGAGAGGCTATGTCCTGTCTCTGCCCCATTCCATTCTTAGAGTTTCTATTGCTGTGAAGAGACACCATGACCAAGCGTTTAATTGGGGCTCGCTTATCGTTTCAGAGAGTTAGTCTGTTATCATCCTGGTGGCGTGCAGCAGACATTGCATTGAGATGTCTCAGTAGCTGAGAGCTTACATCCTGATCTACAAGAATGAGACAGAGAGAGCTAACTTGGAACCTCAAAGCCCACCCCCAGTGACACACTCTCTCCAACAAGGCCACACCTCCTCCCACATGGCCACACATTTTAGTCCTTCTCAAGCAGTTCACCAAACTGGGGATGAAGCTTGCAAACACATGGACCTATGGGGGCCATTCTCGTTCAAAGCCGCACACATATATCTCACAAAGGCTGAGTCAAAACAATCGTTGGAGAAGAATCAGCAGACGTTTGGAGAACTTGAACTAGGAAGAAAGCAGCTCTCAAATTGGTAGTAAATGAGCACATAGCAAAACGTCAACAAAAGGAAAACCAAGGCCAGGCTGCACACAGCCACTCCGACCACAGTACAGGGACATGCGTCAGCCAAGAACACATTGACAAGATGCCCTTTCGTTCCACATTAAAGACACATTCCTGGGTAACAGACAGATCAAGGAGCAGATGAAGCATGTGGTAAAATATGTTTTAGGTTGGAAGATTTAAAAATTACACACCAAGATGAAGTTTTGGTCACAGTCGTGAGCAAAGAGATTTCCGGGGTTTCAAATGCCTCGTTAACAAAACAGAGAATAAAAAAAGAAAATGATCCAACAACGTCTACCATCTATGACCTTAAGAAGGTCTAAGGAACCAGATGAAAAACATAACTGACGTAGGGTAAGTGCCTTTAAACATGAAGAAAGTTCAGCCAGCCGCTGCAGCCAAGAGCTCATCCAAACAAAATAAATTAGGGTATTTGGGACTAATCTTGAATGGGGTTTCTGAACCGCAGCCCTGCTGACACTTGGATCCGTTCACATCTGGGGTGAGTGTCACTTGCTCCCTGCATTGTAGGCCAATCAGCAGCACTTCTGGCTCCACCCACTGGGGACAACCAAGCTATATCCAGATGCTTCCCCCATCCCTGGGCAGACAGTGTGTTCTCTGCAGAAGGTAAGCAAGCTCAGGATTTGAGCAAAGATGAGGGAACCCACACCATGTGGTGGGTAAGCAGAGTGATGTGATCTTGTCAAGGAAATGGCTTGACCAGTATATGGTTTTTTGTTCGCTCGTTGGTTTGTTTTGGAGACATGGTTTTTATAATCCAGGCTGGTCTGGAATTTGCAATCCTCCTGCCTCAGTCTTTTAAGTGTTGGGCTTATAGGTGTATGCCACCACATTCTGCTCACGTTTGAATATCATTTGAGATATATATCATGCGGTCAGAAAGCTTGAAAAGGACTTGGGGGGGGGCTGGGGAGTTGACTCGATGGGTAAGGGCTCTTGCTGGGCAAGCATGAAGACCCAAGTTCAGATTCTCCCACACACCTGAAAAGCACAGCATGGCTGGGTGCCGTAACTGTGCTGCCGGCACAGGGGTAGAGACAGAAGGATCACTGGGGCTTGTGGGGCTTGCTGGCTGCCAGTGTGGCTGAAAAACCCAGAATTCCACAATCAGAGAGAGAGAGAGAGAGAGAGAGAGAGAGAGAGAGAGAGAGAGAGAGAGAGAGAGAGAGAGAGAGAGAGAGAGAGACGGAGGGGGGTGCGGGGGTGAGGGAGAGAGAGAGATCTCCTAATCACTTAGCCTGGGAAGGGCCCACCGTTTCTTCTCAAAATGTTGGTGACCCCACCATTGTTTGAAGACTGCAGCAGCCTTTGCCCTGCACGGCAGCTCGTGTGGTAGCAGCTGCCTCTGAGTCATCCATGGCTCACACACTTCCGGTACCTGAGCACGGACCCATAAAGCCAAGGACAGGTTTGAGGCTGTGAGTGGCAGCTCCGGCCCCGCAATGGGTGACCATACTTGCAACTGAAGCTGGTCCATGTGAGGGTAGAGTATCCACAGTCCCACTGTGGCTGCCTTGCCCCATAGGGCAGGGGATGGTGTGCCACCTTGCTGCAGTGGTGACTGCATGCTCCCTGAGACGAAGTTGCATGAAACCAAGACTGAGCTACCTGGAGACACTACCTTCTTCTCTGTGGATAAGTGGGGTCTACTTTGTGAGAATGGGGGTGCCCCCAATATTGCTGATAGATTAAAGAACATATCAAAGCCCCTAAAAGTAGTACCTTTGGGACTAGATCATAATCAGGTCATGGTGTCTATGGTATGTGGTCTTTTTTGTGGGTGATAAGACATACAATTGAGGCTCAACCTCCCTCCCAGAAAGACTCCCGTTGTTAAGTGCGGAGTGGCAACAGGAAACCGACATGAAGCCGCTAGCCTCGAGAGAGCATCTGACTTGACAGGGAGAGTGTTGGGGAGAGAGAAGCATGAGATGGGAGGATGGGAAGGAAGTGTTGTGCCATTTCCTGCCCTGACAGGATGCAAAGGAAAGAACATCTACGTTAGAGCCTTCCTGGGCTCCAAAACCGTGGAACCTGTCGGAAGAGTCAGTCAGTGAGGAGCAGGAAGACATGTTAAAGATACAGAGGAAGGGGGAATCCATGACTCAGCATGCAGAGTTGGGGTGTAGGAAACTAAGACAACCAGGGAGCACTCTGTCCTGAGCCGTGGGACTGGGGACTTAGCTTGGTCCAAGAACAAAAGTGTCAGAACCACCGGAACCAGATGTGCCACTCTTTGGCCAGTGTGAACTCCAGAGATGAACGCCTGGAGTTGTGGCTTCTATGGAGCAAGAAACTCTGTCCGCTCTGGGAGGAGACCAAGCCACTGTGTGTATCAGTTCTTTCTGGGTCCCCAGCCACTGGAGGTTCCCACCACACCGAGGGTGGGTGATTCCTACTAAGCATACCTGATTCCTTCTGGAAACAGGTATGCTCACCGCTATACCACCAACACATGTCACCGGCTCCTCCACATAAGCACAGTCCAATGCTAACTGTAGGGGATAGTCACACAGAGACCAGAAAGGAGGCTCTAGGTAAGGAGGTCCCACCTGAGGAGTGTGCTTCTCATTCCCAGAGCACAACCATCTGCTTCAGTCACATGAATTCACCAGTGTGGGGCACCAGTGTTTCTGGGAGTTCAGGATTGTCCTCTGTGGGTCTGGGGGAGAAAGAGCCTTCACTACACAGCATGGTCCCAAGTAGGGGGGGGGGGCACAGAATCCGAAATATGAAAAGTGTGCGGTGGCCTTTCACATAGAGAAAGGTGCTCTTATAAGGGGTCTTGAGATATGGGTCTGAGGAACAGCCAGAGGGCCAGAGTCACCTGTATAAGCAGGCATTTAGCCACTGGGCAAGATAGATGGATGCCAGAGAACGTTTGATGTGGAAGCCATGATTTGGCTGGCCTGTGTGATATGGGCAGTCAGGGGAGGAGCATGGCCATGCTAGAGAAAGCTTCAGACTGAGGTAAAGGAGAGAGGTGGGTTCCTATATCCTGGCTCTGCTGCTTTCTGTCAGAGTTTTTGGGGGGCTGTGGGAGGCAGGAACCCACCTTTCCTAGGAACTCCTGTGAAGAGAGGGATAAGAAATATTAGGTAGAAAGAGAGACCTGGCAGACAAGAGGAAACACAGAAACACAGGATAGCTTCGGGAGGACCTGGGTCAATACCCAATGGCCCAGGACTTCATTCAAAAGGGCTTTTTATAACAATGCCACGGAGAGGAACAAAAGACCTCCCCCTTGGTAGAGTAAACCCTTCCAAATACCTGGTACCCAGGCCCATGGTCCAATCATCCTCATGTAGTCCTTCTGGGTAAAGCAAGCTCAGATTTCACTAGGAAACTTCTGTGGGCTCCCACAGGGTACCAATTCCCAGCCTTGGGGTGTTGAAAGGACAACAACACTTGGACCTTTCAGATGCACCTGTTGGGTGGAGCGTATTCACACATCCGAGTTACTGTGTCGTGATGGTTCTCCAGAAGGAACACGGGCTGATCTGACTGGAGTGGGCTCTGCTGACAGCCAGAAGTCCACCAGAATCTTGGCTATGAATGTCATGGGACCTGGACACTTTCCCTTCCCACTAAAGCCCTTCCAACTTTTTAATCTTTAATGCAAAGCCAGAAAGGACCGCATGTTGGCCACCCCCAACCTCACCCTTGGGTATTTCTTCACGGACGTACTAGTTGTTGGTTTTCCTCTGTGCAAAAGTTTCCCTTGTTCTACACTCTCATTGACTCAGCCTCAGGTAATTCCCAGAAAGAGAATTCCCTTGCATTGGGTCAGGGCTCTGCAGGAGAACAGAATCAATAGAATGAATGCATATTAAAGGGAGACTTAGGAATGGCTTATACAATATGGTTAGAGAAGTCCAGCAATGACTTTCTCACACCAGAGAGGCCAAATACCTGGTAGTTTCTTGGTACATGAGGCTGGGTACCTCAGCAGTTCCAATCTGGCTCCAACAGCCTGGAGGATTCCTGGAGAGTAGGCGGTGTTCAGTCCACATTGAAGACTGAAGACGTTGGCTCAGTATCAGTCAGCAAAGGAATCAGCAATGGCGGCAGCAGAGTAGATGAGCTTGCCAGCAAGAGTGAAGGCTGAGTGAGAAAAAAGCAAAACAGCTTCCTTCTCCAGTCCTCTTATCTGGGGTGATACCTGAAAACGCTGCCCATGCTTAGGGCGGGTCTTCCCACATCAACAAGAGGTATCAAGATAGACCCCCACAGACATGCCCACGGGCCAACTTAATCTAGAGGGTTTCTCGCTCTAGTTTGGTCTAAGTTGTGTCAAAGTGACAACACTGGCCCCCACAGCCTTCTCCCCCCAAACACTTGTGTAGAGACTTACCTGCTGAGGGACGGTGGTCGGGGGGCATTGGAAGTCTTCGATTCCTGTGATTAAAGCATTACGTTTCTATAAACGCCAGGAACTTGACTTAGATAGTAAAAACTTACTGCAAGGAATGCCACAGCCTGGAATCTGAGCGGAGTCTTTTCAGGCAGTGTTCCCTCGTGTGAGACAAGTGCAGGGGCGAGTGTGCATGTTGTGTTCAGAGCCACGGCAGCGGTGCAGTTCTGCAGGAACCTGAGTGAGCGCTGCACTTATTATGCACATTCGCCTTTGAATTGCTTTTCGGTCACTGTGCGTTCAGGAAATCATATATTGTTGCCAATTTTTTTTTTATGGTCCCCACATTCCGTATCTGATTCTAGTTTAAGAAACTGGTTAGGGTAAGGCTGCAGTTTAAGGTTTTTTGTTTTTTGTTTTTGTTACATTCCAGAAACTGCAGACTTTGTAAATTTCTCACACATGATTGCATTTTTTTTTTAAATAAAAATTTAAAATGTACGAAGTGCAAAGTTATTCCAAACTGGAGAACTCTAGATACAAAGTGTGTCCATCAGTGCTGGGAAGAGACCAGTGGTCAGCCTAGACCTGGTCTTTGGCTCTGAGCCTTGAACCCCTGGATAGATGCGCTGAGCTACGGGCAGAATGGAGTCCAGAGGAATTGTGGGACTCTCCAAGGCCATCCCCGTCACCCTCCTTACTGACGTCTCTCTTACCATGCTCCTCTGTGTACAAAGAGGAGGTAGATGGCATCAGGCTCCCCGAAGCCGTGCCTTGCTTCCCAGGCCCTCCTCGTAGTACCGGGCATGGATGGCAAGCGTGTGCACCTGTGCCTGGACTGAGCCTCGGCCTTCCTCCCCCGCACTCCCATGGCCAGCATTTGACTGACAGGGAGAGGAGCAGCAGGCACGACAAAGAAGACAGATGAGCCAAGGTGACATCCGAGGGGCGACAGCTGGCAGGGAGGGCTGACTGCAAAGGTTGTGGGGTCAGAGCAGAGACAAGGGAACCTCTTCTCCTGAGTTCTGGAGCCTCAGCTCTCCAGCTCTCGTCAGCTGACTTCGGGCATCCCGAGTCCTGGAGATGACTTTCAACCTGCACGTTCTCCGTAAACCAAGTGTTCGCTGCACAGTGAAATAGAGCATCCTATCAACCAAAGCAACGGAACCAAGGAGGCCTGATCATTATCCACGGTCCTTCTCCCCAAGCCATGGGATCTAGTTCAAGCAGGGGATGATTTGCTAGTTCACGTGTATTTCAGTTGGGATCCCCTGTTTAGACACAGGGTGAGCCTCTGCTGCCCCAGCCCTGACATTCTTTCATGCCATAGTGAAGTACCCAGGTTCCTTTGTTTGTTATTTGTTTGAATTTACATCCCAACCGCAGTTTCCCCTCCCTCCTCTCTTCCCAGTCCCCGCCACCCACCCACCCCATCCATTCCTCCTCCTCTGTTTCTCATCAGAAAGAGGTGGGCCTCCCATGGATATCAGCAAGCAAAGTATATCAAGTTGCTGTGAGACTAGGCACCTCCTCTTCTACTAAGGCTGGATGAGACGATCCAGGAGGAGGGATGGGTCCCACAAGCAGGCAACAGAGTCAGAGGCAGGCAGTCCCTGTTCCCACTGTTGGGAGTCCCACAAGACACCAAGGTGCACAATTGTCACACATATGCAGAGGGCCTAGGTCAGTCTCATGCAGGCTTCCTGGTTGTCGGTTCAGACTCTGTGAGCCCCTGTGAGCCCAGGTTAGTTGATTCTGTGGGTTTCCTTGTGGTGTCCTTGACTTCGCTGGCTCTCACAATCCCTCCTCCCCTTCTGCAGGATTCTCCAAGCTCTGCCCCATGTCTGTACCAAGATTCTTATTCATGATGCTTTGGGAAATGTCGCTGTCACTCTTGGCTCTTCTGCCTGTTATAAAAGCTGCTGCTTCCTTTTCCTCTTCCTTCTTCCTAACTCCTTCCTCCTCCTCTTCCTTCTTCTTCTGCTTATTCAGTATCATGAAGTAGGTGTTTCTCCTGTGAAGTCCTCCTTCAGCATATCCGCAAGCCGATCCTTCCTGGAGGCCTGGGGTGTTTACTTAGTCTGGCAGGCTGTTTTGCAAGTGTTGGGTTGCTTGCTCTAGACTTCTCTCTGTGGTGTTACAGTTTTGTTTTCTGTGCTTTTTTTTTTTTTTTTTTTTTTTGTCAATTTTGAGGATTAAGGGTTTAAAATGCTGTGAAGCCCAATCCTTCCCTTTTTGTGTGTTTTGGGTCATTAGGATTTACATCCTATAATAAAATAATTTAGCCCAAACTGTCCCTTGGTACCCAATTTTTAATATGGTCTCCTTTATAGTTTTGTTGTTTAAAGTTGGTGTGTGTGTGTGTGTGTGTGTGTGTGTGTGTGTGTGTGTGTAAATTATCACTCCTTCCACTAAGATTTAAATTGTCAGCTAGTATGATTTGATCTATTTTCTGTTCTCCATTTTGCATGCCTGGGTTTCTCTTGACTAAAATAAGGTCAGGGGATCTGGGGGGGGAGGGGCTCTGTTGGTCACATTCTTGCCATGTAAGCACAAAGACTTGATCTGAGCCCAAAAACTCACATAAAATACCCAGGCATGGAGATGCCCACTTGGTCACCCAGGACTGGAGAATGGGGACAGTACTGGGGAGGCAGCCATCCTACGCAGTGAGCCCCAGTGGGAGACCTGAATTAAAAAGCAAGATGTTCGACACCCGAGAAACCACACCTGAGACTGACCTATGGCCTCCATGTGTATGCACACGCACATACGTGTACCATGCCACACAAAATTAACTGACATGAGGAGAGCTAGTTCTCTGTTGGCTTAACTGATCTCACTTGGAAGACAGAGCTTCTGAATCTACCTCATAACGTGTATTTCTTCCCAGAACTCCTGAACATTTTATTGTTTTTCACACTTAGGATTTTTGTTTTCAGCAAAACGAAAGTGTGGGGTGAGAGGAGCCCTTGAAGGACATGAATTTGCAGGCTCCACAGGATTGCTGGGGGAGAGATAGACAGTTCTGGGTCTTTCCCCTTGTGGAACAGAAGGACCCAACCCATTCATCCTTAAGGGCGCTTGAAGGAAAAGGGGGAGGAGGACAAGGAGGACCAGAACAAGGATGAGGTGGGGAGGGAGACAGTGAGCAGCTCCAGGAGCTGGAAGGCAGTGAGCAAGCCCCTCCCACAGCCGCTGGAGCTTAGACAGTGACGTCAGACCTCTGCATGTTTTCACTACTGTATGGTCCTTTACCACAGCAGGCCCAGGACACTGTGGGGTCCACCCCAGTCGTACCCCTAACCTCCAACTCAGCCATGTGCTCCTGCTCCTTCTTCCAAAGCCCCGATCTCAGGCATGTCCCTCCCCGGATGTCCATGTGCAAGCCTGCTTCCCTCCTGCAGGTTATCTGTCCGAATCTCACCCCCACTGTGACCTACCTTCCCCGCCTGTCCCTCTTCCTCTGCCTCACCCTGCCGCACACCTGGGGCTCACTGGTACGTGTGTCATTTGTCCCCAGAACATGAACTCCCTCAGGACAGGGGTCTGGTCTGCTTCACGGTCAAGGATTGTCCCAAGGACCTGGAATGAAGTTGGCTCACGGTGTATGCACAGTAAATATTTGGTGAGCGGATGGGTGAGAAGGTCACAGGCAGAGCTGTCGGGAGAGAGTGCAAAGGAAGGGAAAGAAGCAGGGAAGCCCAGTGGTCAGGGCTGGAGGTGCAGTGCTGTGGGGAGGGAGAAGGCCTCTGGCCTCTGACCTTTGGCTTGAGTGTCCTGCTCTCCCAGCTGCCTCCCACCCAAAGGAAAGAAAGGCAGCCCCGTGAGGAGTCTGTAACCGAAGACTCTGATCCACGGCTCCTGGCACTCAGAAGAAAACCCCCCATTCAAAATACCCACTTGGATTTTGTATGGACTAGTGTCAAATATTAAGTGTAAGAACAGATGAGAAGACATGTGATGTTTTCTCAGTAAATACTGAGCGAGCCAGAGTGGCCTCTGTGCCCGCTGACCTGCAAGTGTGATGGCCCCGAGGGCTCTTTACACAGAAATAATGCACTGTGAGTATGTGCTGCTGTTGGGGACCTGGCTCTCGGAGGCTGCTCTTCTGTCCCATTAATTACCGCAGCGGAGGAAGTGAGGTCAGGCCTCCCACCAAGGCAATTGGGCTCGCAGGGCCACTCTGCGGTTCCTCAGGAAAGCGTTTTTTCTTATCCACACAGCATCACCATCTCAAGGCAATAAATCCTGTTAGAGTAAAGACAAAGGGGAGAGAGAGGAGCTCCATTTTGGGGTGTGTCTTTGAGTCCCCACACAGACAAAGGGCCACCATGCCCAGGAGCAGGACCTGCCCACATCTCAGCCCTCCAGGACCAGCAGCGGGGTTGCTGGGACGGGGTCAGCTGGTGTGATGACCTCAATGTAAAATGAGGGGACAGGGACTCCTGGGGAGCAGGCCACATCCACACACACATCAGCGAGTGGCCGGCTGGGCGGTGGCTCTGGAGCTCGGGGCTTCTTCCTGCCGGCCACAGGCTCACTAGTGCTGGCCACATAAGTGAGTGGCTTCTACACTGTGTCCCCCAGGGTCTCCGAGGCTCCCACCAGCAAAGCCATCTTTTCAGGGATCATAAACTCCCCAGCATCAGCTGATGTGGAACCCTGGGTCA
This sequence comes from Peromyscus maniculatus bairdii, assembly GCF_049852395.1. Classification (NCBI taxonomy): domain Eukaryota; kingdom Metazoa; phylum Chordata; class Mammalia; order Rodentia; family Cricetidae; genus Peromyscus; species Peromyscus maniculatus. The sequence goes on from NC_134864.1 coordinate 9,960,294, forward strand.
GGAGGAAGGGACCGCCCCAGGGCCCCTGGTGACAGGCAGTTTAGAGGTCTCCCTCCTTGTTTAATGGCATCTCTGGCCAGGCTCCAGAGGCCACCCAGGACACACCCCGTTGTCAGCCGGTGACTTTGTTTCCAGAGCTTCAGGGAAGAGGGACAAGATTAGAGGATGAGAAGTCAGCAAAGACTGTTATCCCAGGGCTCCAACATCTTTGTTTCATATATGGGCTCCACTCAGTGAGAGGCAGGTTGAGCACCCCATGTTGGTCACAGGTGTGAGCACCCCATGTTGGTCACAGGTGTGAGCACCCCATGTTGGTCACAGGTGTGAGCACCCCATGTTGGTCACAGGTGTGAGCACCCCATGTTGGTCACAGGTGTGAATGCCCCATGTTGGTCACAGGTGTGAATGCCCCATGTTGGTCACAGGTGTGAATGCCCCATGTTGGTCACAGGTATGAGTGCTCCATATTGGTCACAGGTGTGAGCACCCCCTGTTGGTCACAGGTGTGAGCCTTTGGGACCACCCACAGAGCCTGTGCAGGTGTGCATGTATGGTCCCAGACTGGGGTGGGTTATTTCTTCTCTGTGACAGGTCTTTCAGGCTGGCGTTTGTTGGTGGTCTCTGGCCCCTGCTCATGCTTGCCTGCGTGTCACATGCCTGCCCACAGCATCCCCTCACCCCCTCTGTTCCCTCCACTGCTGATTTTTCTGCCTTGTCTTCCTGTGGGCTGCCCTCAGCACCCTGTGCTGAGGAGCCAGCTTAGCATCCTTTGCCCATGTCCCGCCCCCACCGAGGTAAGTGACGGGTGATGATGCGGCGTTTCAATCCAGAGACAATTTCGTACTTCCCAGCTCTCCAGCAGCTCACCGTGCCCTTGCTCACACTCACATAGATGTGAGGTCCAGAGGTGTTTGCTTAAACCCGTGACCTACATTCTCCATCACGCAGCCATCCAACCTGGAAATGGCTGGGCAGCGGCACTGCCAACACAAACAGGGCTGTGCCGGGCTGTCGGTGGCTGGGCTCCTTCCACCCTCTGCCTGCCTGGCCCACACACCATTCCACCAGGAGGAGGGCACCCCCACTGTGACACCCTCCTGAGGACTGCAGGTCGGTCAGGCAGGCTCCTCTGCAGTGGGGTCTCCGGGACCTGGCTCTGCCCTTAACATGCATGTGCCTCTTCCAGGATACCTCGGAAGTAACGGCTGAGTGGAAACCTCATGTTTCTCCTCCAGCATTCCAATGCAAGCTGGAGCCGTAACTAAGGGGTGTGTTCTTGGTTTAGAGTGTGGAGGGACTTCCAAACTGGTCTGGGGAGGACCTGGTCCCTGTGACCTTTGGCCACCTCACTGACACCTCAACAAGCCAAGGTTCAAGGGTTAATAACATGCATAAAGCAATGGCTTAGGGCTGAACATTCTAGAAAGGATCCTATGAAATAGACATAAGGAGGCAGCTAGAAGCTTTGGGCCTTGGTCTCACGGCCTTTGGAGGGTTGCAGGGCCTGGAGGTCTCAAGTTCCACTGTGGAAAGGGGTCACTTACCACTGTTCTGACAGACCTGACTGGAGCAGAGGAAAAAAGAAAAGGCAAATACAAGAACACACGGACAACCTGGAACCAGGCGGACTGGGCTCCCTGACGGAGATGCTGCGGTACCCGAGATGCTGACATGTTTATTCTATAGCATTGGGGTTATGCGGGGTTATCGCATACAGCCGGACATGGAGGTGGGTGCATTACATACAGATAAACAGGAGACAGGGTTATTATATACAACTGAATAAGGAGGCAGGTTTAGCTAATCTCAGTAGGAACAGTGTCTGCTGGGGAGCAGTCTTCAGGCTGTAATCATGCCGGGGCTAGAAAGCTGTGGTAGACATTTTACGCACACGCATCTACACTCAGACCTAAAGAAGACTCTCCCACTCATCTGAGCCTCACCTTGGGAAGGCTTTGCCACCTTCCTGGAGCTGAGGCATGAGGGGTCCTTGACATGGTTATGCCCATGTCAGCAACATTCACTCAGGACTTCACACACTGCTCTGTCCCCTCCACAAGGCGCTGTGAGAACAGTTAAGAGAATACCCAGAGCACGGGGAAGCTCCTACAGATCTGAGATGCCGTAGTACCAGATTTTTCTCTGCAGATACAGAGAGACCAGGGAGAGTGGGTTATAGCCCTCAGCTCCCTCACCCAAGGCGTGCACACACTAGGGAACCACCGGCGCCTGGGGCCTGTCCACTGACCAGGGTGGTCGTTTCCAGAAGTCTTGGAGAAATGCCTCCAGTCTGGGCCTTCCTTTCACAACCCCATCTGGCACCCAGCTCCCAGCTCTCATCTGCACAGTCCCTAAGACGAGACCATTTGACCTCCCAGTTCCTTTTCAAAACACCCTGGCAGCCCCCTAGCTGGAAACCCAGTGGCACTAAATAGAAATTTATGTGACAGCCTCCGGGGAGAAGCCCAGAGGCGTTTGTTTAAAAGAAAATTCGTCAAGGCAAGCTGAGTCTGAGTCTGACCTATGATCTCCTCTGACCCTCCCCAGCAAGGGGGAGAGCACCCAGCTACATCAACAAGCCACAGCAGAGGCTCCCACGTCAGGCTCCCAGTTCCCTCCAGCCTTAGGCACCAAGAGATGAGCTCCGAGGTGATGGCAGCGCCCCACACCTCAGGTCCCTCAGTTGTCCCCTGGGGCAGCTCTACACTCTGCCTTTCTACTGCCCTGCCCCAGCGGTCCTCCATCTCTGCCTCCCACACTCTCCCTGATCGCAGGTGCCTGCTCAGCCCAAGGAACAGAGACCATCTTTCCTACTCCGGTTGTGGAGAGCAAAGGCATGTGTGGTCACACAGACAGGGAGAGCTGCTGCCTCCCTGAAAGCAACAGGCCCTGCCTGTGGGGAAGAGGGTCCAGTGCTGTCCCATGCCCAGAAGCTGTTTTCACTCCCACTGAGACATGGATTCCTCATGTACATGGTTTGCCCCTGTGTACGCCAGGCTTCCTGAATGAGAAGCGTCAGTACAGTTCTGCGGGGTTCCAGAGGGAGAGAGCTGGGGCTGCTTTGTGACCCGGAAGTTGGCCCCCTCACTCCTCACCCACCTTTCCTTCCCTTGATCTATGAGTTCCCTGCTGTGTTCCACGTCCTTACGTCTGGCCACATGAATTTCATACTTCCTTTCAGTACCCCACCCCACCCCAGCCTGTGTTGGTGTTCCCAAGACCCACCCTGCCCGGTGATGCCAGGACCAAGAGTTATGAACCCCTAGCATCAGGCATCAAGGTGTCCTTGCCGCCCTGCCCCCCCCCAGCCCCCAGGCAGATGGTTGCCCTCCCCCTGAGTACTAGGAAGGGATGAGGGGTGCCGTAGGCTGGGGTGCTCCAGGCAGAGAAGAGATGGAAGGGCAAGTCTCAGACCTCAGCTGTGGACCGAGGTAGGATGCTCCCACTTGGCAACTCTAGGGCCTCCAGGCCAAGCTTCAGGGCACTGCTTCTCTGAGAACATCTGTCTGCTCAGCCCAAGCCTTCTGCCACAGCCTGGAGTCCTTGCCCCATTTTGCTTAGCCAGCTCTCAGCCATCCTCTAATGCTGCGTGAGTGCCCTCCAATGAGCCAGACGGACCCGCCCCCACCTACTCCCCATCCTGTCTCCTCACCCCTCTGTCTCACCTGCCTTGGAGCCCCCAGAGACCTTGGGCTATGTGGACACAGCACTGACCATCTCAGCCACACTGAGTTCTCCTCTGCCATCTGGTGGCTGCAGTTTGCAACTGCCGTGATTCTGCAACTGCCCTAGAGCGGACCACTTGGGCAACACCCAGGTAACCCGGGATCAGCCCAGGGACCTGCTCCCTTTCTGAGTCATGGATAGTGAGGGAAGCTGTTAGCTGTGAGGCCCGGTGTCCCTGACCCTGAATGAATCCAGTAGGGAGGCATAAGGGCCTACCTGAAAAGATTCTTGAACCCCACCAGTGAGAAGGCAGTATTGATACAGAATCCACTGTGGGTTCTAGGGTTTCTAGAACACTCTAGGGTTCCTAGCCATAGTCACCCCCAAAGCCCCCATGGGGTGCTGTAGCCTTTCAGGATGAAAGTCTCACCCACAGGCCCACTTTGCCTGCCAAGAACTCCTCCTGCTGTGTCCCTGGGGGTACACACAAGGGCCAGAGTGGAGCAATGCCAGCTTCCTCGACCCTTGCTTGCTCTCAGCCCAGCCAGAGCCGTCTGTGGACCAGGGCATGGAAGTACACTGAGGTCCAAGCTCACACACAGCCCTCCACTCCAGTCACACAGTAGAGGTTCCAGGTGGCCACACACTACACTGTCTCCATAGTGATGATCCCGAGAATAACGGGACAGAGACACACACAAGAGGCCTTACCAAGACCCCATACCACACCCTTTCCTGTGTCTCAGGGTTGGGCTGAGGAAGTGGCCAGGGCAAATCCCTGGGCTCATTGCCTGGAACCCCACCCACCCCGAGTAGCTAAATGCAGTTACCCCAGAACTTAAGCACCCTAAGAGGAGTGCCGGCCCTGCAGCAGGCCCACCCTTTCAACTCCTGAGGCAAGAACATAAGCACTTGACCCTTTCCTTCGTGGACAATACAGGAGCCCTCAGGCCGGAATCCATAAGCACCACAGGCACGTGCCTAGGAATTCCTTCATTATGTTGCAGAGTGTGGGTTTGTGTGGACACTTGCTTCCATGAGCATCATTATGCCCTGTTCTTATCCCCACCCCCTCCCCCTTCAATCCTTTTCCCCTCGCCCCTTCAATCATCCTCCCCCTCCTCCCCTCCCCACTTCATCCTCTTCCCCTCCCCCTTCAATCCTCCTCCCCCTCCTCCTCAGACTCCTCCCTTCCTCTTGTCTCCCTCCTCTTCACGACACAACATATACATGGTTTTATAAGCCATATATGTGGTTTATATGTCCATCAAGAATTCCAAGAGCCACAAATGAGAAAAAAAAATGTGATTTTTTTTGTCTTTCTGCATCTGACTTAGTTTACTTGAGATGATCTCCAGTTGCATCCATTTTTCTAATAACCAGCATCATTTTGTTCTTCTTTATGGCTAAATAAGACTCCATTGTGTGTGCATGGACCACATATTCTTTATTTTTATTTTATAAACATTAGTGTTTTGCCTGCGTGTATGTCTATGTGAGGGGGTCCTGTCCCCTGGAACTGGAGTTACAGACAGTTGTGAGCTACCGTGTGGGTGCTGGGAATTGAACCTGGGTCCTTTGAAAGAGCAGTCAGTGCTCTTAACCTCAGAGCCATCTTTCCAGCCCTTGACCACGTATTCTTTTTTTTTAAAGATGGCTATTCATGTTAACTTAGTTAACATTTCCTTTTTTATTAAGAAAATTTATTATTCATTTTACATACCAATCAAAGATTCCCCTCTTCCCTCGTCCCACCCCTCCCTCCCAACTCACCCCCCCCTTCCCTACTACAAGAAGACAAGGCCTCCCATGGGGAGGTACATTTAGTAGAGGCAGGTCCAAGCCTCTCCCCCTGCCTCAAGGCCATGCAAGTAAGGTGTCCCATCATAGAAGTGGGTTCCAAAAAGCTCGCTCATGCACCAGAGATGGATTCTGATCCTCCTGCCAGGGGCCCCTTAAGCAGATCAAGCTACACAACTGCCTCGCTATGCAGAGGGCCTAGTCCAGTCCCATGCAGGCTCCACAGAACACATATGCTTTACCCCTCCATCTACTGACAGAGACTCAAGCTGGCTCTGTGAACTCTCTGTCCATTGCCTCATCGGCTCCTTTGATTAGTTGGGTCGTCTGCTTTGGGAGGTATTTAGATTTTTAAAAGTTATTTATATAACCTAGACATTAATCCTCTATGAGATCTATATTGAGCAAGACCTCTCTCCCATTCTTTGGCCATCTCAGCTCAATAATTGTGTCTTTAGCTTTTTTATTTCATGCAATTTCGTTTATCAATCCCTGGTCCTATTTCCTGAGCTACTGGGCTCCTTTTCCAAAAGTTCTTGCCTGTGCCTATGTTTTGAAGTGTTTTCTTCTGGGACTTTTAGAGTTTCTGGTCTTAAGGGGCTTGACCCATTTTGAAACTGGTTTTGTACATGGTTCTTCTTCACGCAGACACCCCATTTCCCCAGAAACGTTTGTTGAGTAAGGTGGTTTCTTTTCTCCGATGTATATCTTCGGCATCTTTGTCAAAAGTCAGGTGGCTGCAGCTGTGAGCTGATGTCCGGGTCCTGTACTCTGTTTCATCGATCTGTCTGTTTTGCTATGACTTTGTAGTGTAACTCGAAGTCAGTCAGGACGCTTCCTGCCTGTGCCCTGGGCATGTAGTGAGGCTCCCCGCAGGGCACCGTGTGTGTGTTGCAGAGAATCTTTGGCAGCCCTCTGCACACACCACAAAGCATACCGAGACCCTGGTTTGGCATGTGCATACAACACAGGAGCTTACAGAGACTTGGTCGGGCAGCCTTCAGCATATCCCACCGACATTCTGGAAGGTTCTTCTGTGTACACTGACAAGCTCACAGAGGGTCTGGCACCCCATCACTACTATTTCCCTACCCCATGTGCCCACAAAGCTGTTTGTTGTCTTCCTGGTTCGAGCCTGCTGAACTGGGGATGGTGGCTCTCTGTGTGCAGCTCAGGCCAGGACGTGCCTTGTTTTAGCCAAGGAAGACCCTCTCCCTAAAAACCCTTAGTCCAGGCACACCTAGACAGGTGTCATTGTCCAGGAAGCTCGCTTTGGGAAAAAGAGCTCTGATGAATTACTTCCAAAGCACACCCCACTTGGAGCTTTGGCAAAAAGCAGTAGGAAGCAGGAAGTAAAATCAGGCGGAGAGATGCTGGGTTATTAGGTCAAGCAAAAGGCTCCCTACTTGACTTCCATGCTGTGGGGGCAGAGAGCCTGGGCGGGATGGGCCCTCGGGAAGGGGAGTGCCCTGGAGGTCTGTGGCATCCATCAGAGTCTTCATGACCCGTCCAGACAATGAAAGATTCCTGGATCCCAAAAAGGGCAGAATAATTCACGAGGCTTATATTTCAAGTGACACGCCAGTTATTTATTGGGAAAACAGCTTCTCTAGGGGGAGGGGGAGGGACAAAGGGCCTCCTACCACAGCGCCTCCTCTTCCCCCTCCCCTTCCCTCCTCCCCCTCCTCCTCCCTCTCCTCTCCCCCTCCTGTCTCTTGTCTGCTTGGCCAGGGACCGCATTCCGTTCCTGCCCGGTCCCTGGGGCCCACCTCCTACCTTCTGGCTGACAACTCCATCCCCAGGTCACAGCGCAGAGGAATGGCCCTGGGCGTTCGCAGTCCCTGCCAGGAGGTGCTCTGACCTCTGCCAAGTCCTTCACAAGGCTATGGGGAAATATGTTTTTCTTTTAGACATGTTGACCTATTTAAAAAAAAAGAAAAGCTTTTAGTTTAGGGCACCCGTCACACAACAATAAGAAGGGGGGAAGTCTAACTTGAGACGCCACATTTTCTCCTCCCTAGCAAACTGTCTTCTGTCCCCTCCCTGCTACAGTGACGGCCCCGCTTAATCACTGCAGGGAAATAACCAGCCTCCAACGGAAGTTTGTGTTTTGCTTTTTCCAATCAACACATCCTGAAGCCATGTCTGTGTTGCTAGTCTCGCCAGTTACCCAGGGAACGGGGCACAGCCAACAATGAGAAGATGCAGCATGGTTTGCCCTCTGTCCCCTGGTCCCTCCTTTGAGGATGCAGGAATGTCCCCCCTGGTGACCTGTGTTGCATTGAGTGTCTCCATGCCCACATCTTTCCTCCATCAGAATATGGACTCGACTCGTCTCCAAAAGTGACACTTGGATCCCTTCCTAATAGCCTTCCAGACTCATGATAACATCTCCACAATGACAGAGGACACTCAGAAAACAGACTTTAAGATCCCGGCCGAGGGAAGAGGATACAGGCTGACTCATTTTTTTATATTATTTTTGGTTTCTGTAAATGCAGGTAACTACATGAACCAAATGCTAAGCTAAGAATAGCTGCAAGTAATCCCTGTGGGAATGGCAGAGGAAAGCATCTACACCCACGCATGGGCCATGCAAGCTGGCGTGGGGGTGCAAAGTAAGCTTTTCAGAACATAAAATTTACTGAAGACTTGCAACAAGCCCCGAGAGCATTTACTCAAGAAAACAGACTGGCTCTCAGCTGGAACAGTGAGGCATGCAGTATTCTCCCAGCTATCTACCCGCTCTGCTCCTCCGGCCCTGCAGCAACCTCACAGTCCAGCATCCCTCAGGCTCAAGGAAGCTGGAGGGCTACAGCACTGTAGGGAGCCCACTCCAGGAGAACCTCCTCAGCCTGTTGTAGATGACGATGGCTATCACTGCGGTAGCTTGGGATAACCCCAGGTGGATGAAAGTGTAAAAAGAAAGCTGGGGAAAGAAATGTCTGGAATGGAGATTAGAAAAACTCCACCACATCCGTGGAATCTCAAAGGCAGCTTGCCTGCCTAGGGCTGAGCACATGTTCCAGGCTCTAGGTGTGTGAAAAGGACAGGCGGCTTTGGTAACTGGCTGAGTTAGCCTGGCTTTCAACAAGCAGGAAGGGAAGGTACCTGCATCATAGTGACCTGCTTGCTGGAGAGTTCAGAATCACCCTAGCATTCAGACAGCACAGCCTTGCAACGGCTGCAAGAATGCCCAGGACTAAGGGAACTTCCATCCAGCCATGAGCAGCCTGCTGAGCTGAGCACAGACTCGGGTCTAAGCAAGCAAATCACACCACCAACCCCAGGACCAGGAGACTCCGCAGCTCAGGTATTCAGGGCTGGCATATTGTAGAACAGTCTTGGATGTGATCGAGGACATGGTGACAGCTTTCCTCGAAGCCACAAGATGGTTTTCGATACCAAGGACACAGTGACAAATAGCAGTGTGGTGGCCGCTCTGAGGAAATTTCAGGCCCCTAGACCAGAGACAGAGGGGCTGTGGGGTTGGGGGCTCTGAAAAGAGGAAATCGGGGCTCATGTGATAGAAGTGGGGATCTTCTTACACTTCTCTGAGAATGAGGGGGTTTTACAGTCTGAGTCTGCAGACAGGCTCTCTGGTTCCTATGTCTAATACTGGAAAAGGGTAGGGAACAGGATGCGTGGCCACCAATCTCTCCTTTGATAGAAAGTAACTTCCCAGGTTTGAGATCCTGGCACCTGGAAGCCCGTTAGCTGGGGACCCACAGACTGTGTCTCAGTAGAGGGTTCATCAGCATCTGTGAAAGGGGGCCGTGGCCTGTGCAGCAGCAAGATCCTAACATCACACTCTTACATGTAATATTATTACGTGTTATTCAAAATGTCCACGAAGCAGGTAAGGCTGTGGGTGAGTGTGGCCATCAGAGCTGTCCAGTGTCCTGAGGAAGCCTGGGTGTTGAACTTAATAAAAAATTTAAGTCAACTATTTTCAATATATTTACAGAATGAAAAGAAACTAAAGTAACTGAAGAAAAATTAATAATTGTGTCTCACTAAACAGAGAAGATCAATAGAAACAGTTAATTTTTATTTATGTTTGTTGTATTTTTCACTACTTATTTTTAAAGAGGTATATAAGAATCAAAGATTGCATGTACTAAAAATGGCACATGTACACAGTGTGCAATGTTTAAATCAAGTTAAACTTCTGCAGGAAAGTAGATAACTCATGAAAATAAAGCAGTTTTTAACCTACCATCTACAGAAAGTGACACAGAAAAGGTACAAGTGACCAGTGTGCTGATTTGGTGCCTGACAGTGATTTTTTAAAGTTCTCCAACCACAAGAAATTCCTGGTTTTTCTTCCCATAGGCCAAGATTTGCCCTTTCCAAATTCACCTTCTCATTGGTTTAGGACACAAAGCCTTATCTCATGGATAACACACATGCATGCACACACACACACACACACACACACACACACACACACACACACACACATACACACACACACACACACACACACATTTTTATTGCAGGCTCAGTCATGTAGCAGACTGCCTGCAACTTTCCAGTTCTCAGGGTCCTGAGATAAGTGCGTACAAACTGCCAATTAGGAGAGACAGAAGCCTCCAGCGATCCTTCTAGGCTCTTGAAAGGCACAGCGCACAGCTGATGTCTATGGCCACCCTATGTGAGACAGCGTAGAAGATCTACCAGACTCCTCGCTAACTGTAACTTGACTTCTGCTGGCCACCGTTTTTCCACCCTGTTCCTGTGCTCCCCAGCCTGTTTCTACAAGATCAGCCCAGTTAGATCCCATGGGTGAGGGCACGCAGGGTTGGTCTTTTTATGTCTGGATTATTTCTCTAGACACAAGGATCCCTCCAGCCTTCTACCGGGTTGCAAACTGTAGCTTCCACCTGCTTGTGACAGATGGGTGGTGTGCCACAGCCTGTGAGTCCCACGTTTTTCTTTATTCGGTGGTCAGTTGGTAGACACAGGCAGCTCCACTTCTACACCATTGTGAGCTGTGTCCAGGTGAACGCTGGGGTGCGCATGTCTCTGGGACAATCTGATTCTATTTTGCTTTCTTTGGCCGCCTGCCCAGGAGTAGGACTGCTGATCCTATCATGGCTTTGCTTGTTTGCTTTTCTGAGGAAGCGCCATTCCATTTTTCATGGTGGCTGCAGTGTTTACACCCAGCACCAATGTGAGAGCCTCCCTGCCCGCCCTGTCCTCACCAGCACTGACTGATGTCTTCCTCATTTTGATCTTACTTTTGTTAAAGAGCTGAGTAGAGATTCTGGAGTTGTAAGTACAACAACTAAGATTAAAACTGCTCCAGGGAGTCAATGGTGCTGTTCTTCACAAAGAAAGAAAAAGAAAGACATACCTGACTGTTGTTGTCTGTTTGATTTTCAAGACAGGGTCTCTCTGTGTAGCCCTGGCTGTCCTGGAACTCACTCTGTAGACCAGGCTGGCCTCGAACTCACAGAGATCCACCTGGCTCTGTCTCCCCAGTGTTGGGATTAAAGGTGTGTGCCACCACTGCCTGGAAGACTTTTTTTTTAAGGAAAAAAAAAATGAAAGAACTTGTCAGTAGCAAACCTGCCCCCACAGTAAACACTAAGGAGACTCTTAAGGTAGAAAGGACAGCATACTCCACAGTAGCTTGAGTCCTCCTAAAAACTAAAGGGTGGCCACTGATGAAAAACTATAACCCCCCCCCCACTCCCCGCAAAATACCCAAGTGCACCAAAAAGCATTTTTCAACATGAAAGGGGACATAAATGAAGTAACAAAAAGCACGTAAGACAGATGGGAAGTGCGGATGCACACACCTGAACCACAGAGACAGCAGCAGCATGCACAGACCCGCACGAGTTCAAACCCAGACAAAACACAGCTCTTAGAGGGAGGTGTGGACACAAAGTCCCACCCCTAAGCAAGATGGTATTTGCAATTGATGCCTTCTGGGAAAAGAAAGGTTTTCAATTTTTCACCAATAGTCACTGCATATATCCACCACTCAGCAGGGCAGGCCCCAGACCCAGGATTCATTGGCCAACACAAAGCAAGCTCCATGGCTTTTTGATTTTTTTTTTTTGGGGGGGGCAGGGGATGGTTGGTGGCATTGAGAAAGAGAAAGAACATGAAGTTGGGAAGTAGAGAGGATCTGGGAAGAGTTGGGGGAGGGAAAAGACATAATCAAAACATACTGAATGAAAAAAAATTAATTAAAAAAAAGGGGGTTGCCGGGTGGCAGTGGTGCACATCTTTAATCAGACCACTTGGGAGGCAGAGACAGGCAGATCTCTGTGAGTTCGAGGCCAGTCTGGTCTACAGAGCAAGATCCAGGACAGGCACCAAAACTACACAGAGGAAACCCTGTCTTGAAAACAAAACAAAACAAACAAACATCCCCCCCCCCCAAAAAAAAACCAAAAAGGGTCAAAATAATTCAGTGGGAGAGGAAATAGTTACTTCAACTAATGGTGCAGGGACGATTGATTAGCTGCATTCAGAATGACATTGCACCCTCTTCATACCTTGTACAAAAATGAGTGAAAATGGATTAAGTTAAAACTAAAAGATTTAGATGATTTGGAATTAGGCAATTGTCTTTTAGCTTTGACATCAAAAAAATAATCAACCAAAGAAAACAGTAGATAATTGGACTTTATCAAATGTAAATTCCTGTTTTATTTAAAGCATGTTTTTTAAAGTAAAAAGGGAGCCCTCAGAATGGTGGAAATACTAGGAAAACTACACATCTGGCAAAGGATTGGTGCCCAGAGTAAGATTTCTTACAACTCAACAATGAAATGACAGTTTTAAAATGGGAGAGCATCTAAAAGTCAGTGCTCACTGGAACATCCAAATGGTAACCCATGCTCCATAAGATGAAGCATCTAGTCATTAGCAAAGACAGCCAATCACAGCAGAGCACCACATCTGCTGTGAATGCGTCTGGAGGTAGAAAGGGCGTGGAGAAATGGACCCCTCTACATTGCTCCTGGGATTTTATATCCAGGACATCACCTGCCCACCAGCTGCAGATGGTTATATACATGTGTGCACGTGGCCCGTGGAATATCGATCCGTGATAGAGTGAACCGACACAGGCGTCTTTGACCCATCTGAAACTTAACAATGTTATGTGATTCATTCACATCAAATATTTTTTAAAAAAGAAAGAAAAGAAGAGAAGAGAAGAGAAGAGAAGAGAAGAGAAAAGAAAAGAAAAGAAAAGAAAAGAAAAGAAAAGAAAAGAAAAGAAAAGAAAAGAAAAGAAAAGAAAAGGAAGTATATAAAAATGGAAATTAAATTTTCAGGATCCAGAGGTTGGGTCAGGGAGAGTAAGAGTGATCTAATAAGTTTTCTTTTTGGAATGATGGAATTTCCTAGAAGTAGATAACAGTGACTGTTACAAAATATTGTGTGTATATTAAGAGCCACAGAATTGTAGACTTTGGGGGTAACTGTAGCTGCAGTGTGGTGGCACTCTGATGGAAAATACATTTTCATTTTATGCATATTTAGGGAAAGACCTGGAAAGACGTCAACTATTGACAGTGATCATCCCTAGGTGATGAAAAGATGGTTCTAGAACGAAATTACACAGAACTTCTGGAAAATCCAAGATTGTTTTTAATTTAGAGCAAAAGAAACCATGAAGGATTGCAAGTTGATTCCCATGTAGCCGATGAGTAGAACTTTATTGTCTTTCCTGGCCACAGCCTACTCCTGTCCCCCCCATGAAGGGTGGCCACTGTCATAGCATCTGTCCTCTTCCCAGGTCACATACATCCTGTACACAAAGCAGTCCCACCTGCTTTGAAATGGAATGCCTGTGGGACTGAATTTATGTTGTTTCTTGGATTCTGCGTTTTCTTTTCCAGCTGCCTGATGGCAGGTCCCCGAGCTGCTGCATGTGACATTGAGCAGTGGACATCAATGTATCCACTAGGGTGACTGTGGGGAGCGCTGCTGTGACGAATCTGGAACATCCACATGTAATTCCCAGGGACTCGCGTTGTCAACGTCACAGGAAATGCCCTACTTTTCCAAAGTGGTTGAAACAATTAAGATTCCCACGGTATGTGTTCTTCCCAGGCCACACCTTCAACAACATACTGCAGGGTCAGGCTTTTCTGCCAGCTTGGTGGGTGTGTGATAGTGTCTCACACTAGCTGATTTTCCTCTCCTCTGACTACCTGTGAGAAATGCCACATAAGTGTGTGTGTGTGTGTGTGTGTGTGTGTGTGTGTGTGTGTGTGTGTGTGTGATCTATGTGTAATGTGTATGTAGTGTGTGTATATATATATATTTGTGTGTGTGCATGTGTGTGAGTGTGTGTGTGTGCATTTGCATGTATGTGTGGCATGTGTGTATGGTGTATGAATATGTGTACGGTGTATGTGTGAGTGATGTATGTGTCCATTTGCATGTATGTGTGGCATGTGTGTGTATGTGTGTAGTGTATAAGTATGGGTGTGGTGTATGTGTATGTGTGAGTGATGTGTGTATATGTATGTGCTGTAGCAGGCTTTCTTTTGGGCCACCAACCAGCTTCTAAATCATGACACAGACACTTATTATCAATTATGAATGCTCGGCCTTATTTTATGCTTATCCTACCAGCTCTTATAATTATAATCTATTTCTTTTCATCTATGTTTTGCCTCAGGGCTTTTTAACTTTCTTTCATTCTGTATGTCCTGCTCTGTGCTGGCGGCTGGTGGCTGTGTGCTGGCCCCAAGCATCTCCCCCTTTTCTCCTTCATTCTCTCTTCTCTTCTTCTCTCCCTGGAGTCTAGATTTCTCTTCCTACTTCTTCTCTCTGCCCTCCAGCCCTGCCTATCCCAACTGCCTAACTATTGGCCATTCAGCTTTTTGTTAGACCAATCAGGTGCCGTAGACAGGCAAGGTGCAACAGATGCAACACATCTTTACATAATTAAACAAATGCAACATAAACAAATGTAACACATCTTTGCCTAGTTAAAGTAATGTCCCACAACAATGTGTATGTGTGATGTGGTTCGAGTTTAGCTCTGTATGTGGTGTCAGGTAGGGATCTCCAAAGCCATGGAGTCACGTGAAAAGTGGCGCACATTGTGCTGCAAATGAAGCAGGAATTGCATGGTGAGGAATTCTGGTGGAGCCAGTTCTTTGTCTTCTTTGAGCTTCTGTTTGTGACAATCCTTAAATTCTGTCATCAATGAGACTAAGAACCCTAAAGAGGGACTCCCCAAGATTTCTGCTAACACTCTGCAGTGGTTTTAATAGGTATGCACCACACACACACACACAGATTCATGTGTTTGAATGCTTGGTAATAGGGAATGTCACAATTAGGAGGTGTGGCCTTGTTGGAGGAAGTGTGCCACTGTGGAGACGGGCTTTAAGGTCTCCTATGCTCAGTGTGGCACACAGACTCCTTCTGCTGTCTGTGGATCAAGATGTAGAACTCAAGCCAGGCAGCAGTGGTGCACACCTTTAATCCCAGCACTCAGGGAGCAGAGGCAGGCAGATCTTTGAGCTCAGGGCCAGCCTGGTCTACTGAGTGAGTTCTGGGACAGCCAGGGCTACACAGAAGAAAAATTGACTCCATAAACAAACAAACAACAACAACAAAGATGTAGAACTCTCAGCTCCTTCTCCAGCACCATGTCTGCCTACACACCATCATGTCCCACCTTGATGATAATGGACTAAACCTCTGAACTGTAAGCCAGCCCCAATTAAATGTTGTTCTCTATAAAAGTTGCCGTGGTCATGGTGTCTCTTTAGAGCAATAGAACCCTAACTACAACAACTCCTTTCCTGCCTTTGAATTCCTCATTGGCAGAGGAAAGGCACCAGCTCCTGCACCTCTGCAGGCATCTGTGGAGAGCACCTTTACCAGCTCAGCTGTCGCGGGCCTCACTCTCTCATTTCCAGCTGCAGTGAGACAGCTGGAGCACGCATCTCCTGCGGCTCTCATACACGGCGGAGATTCATCCTGTGGGAACAGTTCCTGCTTCGTGACACTAGTGTCAGGATTTCACGCAAGCACCTAGAGAGGGAGTGAGGAAGAGAGAGGAGGATGAGCCAGGTAAGGCTGTATCACTGTGCCGACCAGATGGGACAGAGTGTTAGTAAAGTTCTCTCTGGGCTCTTGCTTTAAGAGTATGTTGTGGCCACATTGAACGTAGAGATGTCCAGTGCAGCCATCCTGGGAAACGTCAACTGATCTGACATCCATTTTTCATGTGGGCATCCAACACTCCTGGCCTGTGATTTCCCCTACACTACTTCATACACCATTTTGAGACATGGTGCTCTGTCCCACCATCCTGTTACTCTAACGGGAGTAGGTCACATTGTCTTAATTGTTACAGAAAGTAAACCCTGTGTAAGTACAGTTGGCTCATATATCAAGTGCCCGCTTCATGATTGTTTTCTGTGTTTGTTCCTGGGATGTAGATGTGCAATTGATCTTTATACACACATTTTGTGAGTACTAAGTTTGTTAAATTCTTATTAATTCTAATCACTTCTTGTTAGCTTCTCTTGGTGCTTTTAAGCACAGTCAGAATGCAGGTGACCGTTTGCCTCCTCTCTCTGATTGTCACCTTCTTTTTCACTGCTTGCTTGACTGCACTGGTGATGACATCCCCCCCTGGGGTGGGGGGAGGAGAGAGGTGTCTTTGCCTCCCTGCCTTTAAGAAGTGTCATAGTCAGTGCTGTATTGCTGGGAAGAGACATCATGGCCATGGCAACTCTAAAGGAAAGCATTTAATTGGGTCTAGCTTACAGTTCAATGGGTCAGTCCATTATCATCATGCAGGAAGCATGACAGTGTGCAGGCAGACATGGTGCTGGAGAAGGAGCTGAGAGTTCTTCATAAGGATCCATGGCAGCAGGAAGAGAGAGGTAATGGGCCTGGCTTGAGCATTCGAAACCCCAAAACCCACCACCAGAGACACACTTCCTCCAACAAGGCTGCACCTACTTCAGCAAAGCCACACCTCCTAATCCTTATCAAGTAGCATCACTCCCTAATGACCAGTCATTCAAATATATGAGCCTACAGGGACCATTCCTGTTCAAACCACCATATTCGGCTCCCCGGTGCCCATAGGATTGTAACCATCAGTTGTGCTGGCTTGCCTTTTCTCAACTTGACACACCCTAGAGTTTTCTGAAAGGAGGGACCTCAATTGAGAAAATGCCTCCAAAAGATCCAGCCATAAGACATTTTCTTAATTAGAGATCAGTCGGGGAGGGCCCAGCCCATGGTGGGTGGAGCCATCCCTAGGCTGGGAGGTCCTGAATTCTATAAGAAAGCAGGCTGAGCAAGCAATGGAGAGGAAGCCAGTAAGCAGCACCCCTCCATGATCTCTACATCAGCTCCTGCCTCCAGGATCCTGCCCTGTCTGAGTTCCTGTCCTGACTTCCTTTAGTGATGAACAGCAATGCTGAATGAAGTGTAAGCCAAATAAACCCTTTCCTCCCTCACTTGCCTTTTGGTCATGGTGTTTCATCACAGCAATAGAAACCTTAACTAAGACAAAGAGTAAGCTTTCCTTTCTCACCACTAAACATGTTGCCCTGTTAAATCATATTCCCTTCTGATCCTAGTTAAGAGTGGTCACATCTGTCTATTAGTTTAGAGTCCCATCACACTGTCCCTTTAATGTGGTAATTAATATTTATATTAAACCAACTGTTGTCTTGAGAAAAGCACAATGTGGAAGATCACTTCCCACCTCTGAGCTACAATCTGGGAGGGGTCATGAGAGAGCAGGATGCTCAGAAATACCCAGAAGTGCGCTGTCAGCCCTTCCTATGCAAGACAAATCCATTCCAAAGGGGACTTGCCCTTTCTCTAAATCCCAGTGACAAGTCAGGAAGATGTTTGCATGTAAAGATGGCATCACATTTGGGGCCGTGGGTTTCTAAGGCTGAGCTTATACGTTTACTACCTCAGGATTCAGCTCCATCCTTTCACACCAGAAGGAAGCAAAGATGGTTTCTCACATCATCTCTCCTGGCTCAGTGTCCTTCTAAGGAGCAGTAGAGGCCAGTGGACTCAGGAGACCTCAAAGAACAGACTCTCTGAGTCCAGACACCTCACAGGACTGGGGACGAGGCAGCTCTCCATGATCTGAGACCCTGTTGTGGGCAGGAACATGGGTTTGTGGACTTGGCTGAGTTAACCAGGAAAGACCAGTGTAGCTCACAGCATGGCGCGTGAAGAACAGGGATCTTCTGTGGGAGACGAAGCCCCCCAACCCTGTGGCCTGAGTTAGGGTGCCCCAGTGAGGGGTGGACCTGTCCCAAGGGTGCCTCTAGGAGAGGCAGGAAAGCCCAATGAGCTGTAGGCTCCAAAGTAAGCCACCTGCACCGAGCACCCCACAAAGACGTTGTCACTCTGTCAACTGTGGGGTTTTTTGTTGTTGTTTTATATTTTAGAGAGGGTCTCACTGTGTAGTCCTGGCTGTTTTGGAACTCACTATGTAGACCTGACTAGCCTCAAACTCAGAAATCCACCTGCCTCTGCTTCCTAAGTACTGGAGTTAGAAGCATGTGCCACCCCGTCTCACCAGTTCAACCATGAATGTGGTAATTCAGTCCTCTCCTCTTCTGTGTCAGAACGGGTCCTGCAGTGCTACAGCCAACACCTTCACCTCGGTCCAGCTGAGTGCAGACCTCACAGGGCAGGCTTGTGCCACACTCCTGGCTGCGAGCCTCTCCCTCCCAGGAAAGCTTGCTAAAACAAAGCTAGCCACAAGAAGGACCTCACCCTCTGCACAGTGAACCCCACCACTGGTGACCCTTCAGCCTGGCGTGATGGTGGCTGAAGTCAGTGTTTGCTTCAGACCCCTCAAGAATTCTAGCTGTAAGAGAAGGAAAAGGCTACCCGCTGCACCACATCACACCTCATCCTGGTGAATACATGAGGGATGGGTGTGGCTTGCTCTAGGACCCTGGGTGTTGGTTCTGTAGGCTTGCACATGATGGCTGGAAACACTGGTCTTTCCCTGTCCTCTGCTATCCAAGCTCCCCTCTTTACCTCCTGTTTCTTCCAAGAGCCTCACCTTGCTTTCCATTGGGAACTTCAGACATCTTGTGATGTTCCTCCAAGGCCATTCCCTGCCATACAGCCTGACTCTGTACAGGCTCCAGCTGTCTCTCTCCTACCTTGGACAAAGTCACACCTACCAACCAAAGAGCAAGGTGAGGCCTGTAGGGAGGATGAGGTCTTTGTGAACTTAGCATATGTGGATATGTGGACCTGTGTGGCACTGCTGGACTCCAGTGTGGCCCTGGATCCCCAGAATAGACTGCCTTTGCCTTGGTGCAAAGACCCATGCTGTTTGTCTGACTCCCGACCCTGAAGGCAAGTTCACTTGTGTCCAGCTCCTCACCCACCACTTACCGAAGAAACCCAAATAAGAAGTTACTGGAGGGCCACGCTCACCCTTCCTGCATGGAGGCTGCCATACTGTCGGGACAGATGGATAGTGAGGCCCAGAGCTGGGCAAAGCAGGGTCAAGGCAGCCAGACACGAGAGGGCCAGGTCAAGACCAGCACAGGCAGAGTCTTGGAGGTGGAGAGTACACTCTAGGCTCCTAGACCTACAGTGTCCCAGTCCCTGGGTGGGACTCCTGAACACCCTTGAGACACATGCACCAGAGTCACAGAATTGGTTCCCAGAGGTGAGCAGTGGCTTGTACTTTATGGTTAAAAATAGGGCTTTCTGCTCCCTGAGGCCCCAAGCTCTGTGTCCTCCACATTCTGTGCTCCTCACATTTTCTGCTCCCCATAATCTGGGTCGCCCATCCTCTCTGCACCCCATATTCTGTGCCACAAAAGCCCCTGGCCAGCAGAAATGAATGCCACTTTGAGGGACACTCTTGTCCCTGCCTCCTATAATGTCACATGACCTGCCTGGGCATCTGTGCGGTTGTCCAAATGGGCCCAGGAGGGCTACTGAAGGGAGCAGGGAGGCAAGGCCACCTTGCGATGCCTTAGGGGTTAAAGCTGCAGGTGGAGGCCTCTGATGGAACTGGAGATGCAGAAGGGCAGGGGCTCCCTGGGGGCTCTGCCCTGCTCCTGCCCCCGCCAACCCTCACCTGTTTGAGCGTAGCCTGGCTACACAGCAACGCTCTGAGGGGCCTCAAGCTCCCCGACCAAGTAGAGGAACACACAAAGGTCTCCGTCACCTCAGTGACAGCCCCAGCCAGAGTGTCTGCGGGGAAGGGGAAGGCCGAGCACACTGTTAAAACATGATTTGAACACACAGAACAGCCACGTGAGGCTGAGTTCTCGACGCGGTGAGTGGATAGAAACAAAACTACGGAGGAAGTGGCTTCGCAGTGCCTAACGAAGGACTAATTAGAGACCTCTCTGGAGCCCTGAGGAGGAATTATTTACAGTTCTTCAGAGGGGAATGATTATAATAATAAGGTTACGGTGCCCCAATTAAGCTTATTACGATCTTTTCCTCTGCTCCAGGAATCCTCTGAGGTCTGTCATCAGCGAGAGGCAAGAAGAGGTGAGCGGCCTGTGGGCAGCCCCCACGGGGTGGCCTGTGGCCCTCACTCCTCCCAGAGCTCTCGGGGGTCAGCCTGGGCAGACAGACAGCAGGCTATGTGGCCAACAGTGTGGTCCCTGTAAAGGGCCAAGACACTTCCTTGCTCTCTGATGGCCTAAGGTACCCTGCTGTCTAAATCAGAAGTAGGCAAGGTGCAGGACTCCATCACTGCTGATGAAACCATGGGGCCTAAGACAAACCCACAGAGAGGCGAGGGCAGCGGCCGCTAGGAAAGGACGCCAAACACAGCTCTGCTGTCTGCTCACCCTGCTTTCTAGATGCTCTCCTTTAAGTGCCACGTTCCCTGGGCCCACAGACTGCAGGTACTGGGTCCCACAGATTAGCTGTGGGACGTGGTGGCTGTCTCCCCCAAAAGGGCCCCCAATGCTCCTGTATCTGAAGGAGCCTCCTAGGGCTCTCTTGGGTTCTACAAGGCTATCCTTGCATTTTGGTACCCTTCCCTGACATGGGTACCAAACTGAGGTACCCTGACCTCAGCTCCCCCAAGCACAGCACTGAGAAAGGAGGTGGCCTCTTTGCAGGTCATCAGGAACCTTGGTGACAAAGGCTAGTCATCGGACTCAAGTGTGCATACCAACTCCACATCCACCTGCAGGAGCTTAATGATAGCCTCCTAAAAGACAAGTCAACACCCCAGGCCTTGTCACTGTGACCTTCGCAGACATGACCAAGGATCTCTAGATGATGCTCCAGATGAGAGCTACAGGTCCAGGGTCACTTGGAGCCCCACCAAACCAGAAGAGGGAGGGAGGAGCCACCTGAGGCTCTGCAGGGAGTGCTCCCATGTCCACACGTTGATCTTGGGCTCCAGAGCTAAACGGCCCCCCAGGTCCTGGTCTCTGCTCTTCTCCTGTCTGCCACACCCCTTCCTGCCTCTGAAGCTGGCAATGGATGGCCACGCCCTGTCCCACACCACCTACAAAGGGCCCTTGCTGTAGAGTCACCTTGGCTGCAAGCAAGGGGCACGCCCCACTCTCCGCGACCTTCAGGCAGCATTTGCAGACTTAGACGCCACAACGGGCAGGGAGCAGCGGCCGACACTGAAGCGCAGTGAGGACCCTGCTTTGAGGAGGCGGCTTGCATCCCCTCCTGAGGCAGTTGGATGAGGCAGTGTTGATAGCCATTGCATACTGAGCTCCTGGTGCCGGATGGTAAGAGAGAAACAAAGACACCCTCCCAGGGACCCTCGGGGCAGCTGCTCCCTGAGTGTGCTCTCTTGGGGTCAGGCCCACATCCATACCCCTCTACTCCAGTGTCTTTTCTCCATTTCCCTTCAGAGTGGCCACCACAGCCTCCCCCTTACCATCCGAATTCCGTTCCCCCTCTGCTGGCCTCGGTCAGCCTTCCCCAGGTTGGATTTAAGCATTTCTCTCTCCTGCCCACTCGGCTCACGGTCCTCCTCGGCAGCGAATGTTCTAGGACTTTGGGGCTGGATCAGCTACTTTCGTTGTGACCGTGACCAAACATCTGACTGAAAGGGTTTAGAAGAAAGGTTTCTTTGGACTTGCCAGGTTTAGGGCCGCCATCCTGGGCTGCCTCATGCTAGGCCCTGGGGAGGCAGAAAGTCAAGGCACCAACAGCGGAGTTGCTGGGAAGAGATCATCACATCGCACTGCACAGGAAGCAGTGAGTTATGGGGGGTGGACCCCTCTATTTCTTCCAACTAGGCTCCACCTTCTAGCATTTCCAGAACCTCTCAAATGAGGGCCAGCAGCTGTGGAACTATGCTTTGACACACTCGCTTATGGGGAAATTTTCACATTCAAATCATATCGGGCATTTACATTTCTCTGTCTCCCATCATTCTCAACTATTCCATGTCTCCTTAGATTGCCCTAGCATCCTAAGAGGGAGGACACACATCCCTCCTCACCTTCCCACCACCTCTGAGCTCCTCTTCCTAGACCTAACCTGTCTTCACGTTTTCTCTTTGGTGTGCTGTCTCCTTGGGGCAGCTGCGTTGTGACTCAGGACCCTGGGGCTCCAGGCCTAGTTTTCAGATGCCATAGGAGATGACTGGGAGTTTGCAACTGTAAAGAATGGGAAGCAAGTTGGGTAACGAGTATGAGCACATGCAGACGTGGGCAAAGACTGTGACCATGTGCAAGCAGTGGGTAAAAACTATGGGCATGTCCAGACAGTGGGTAATGTCTGTGGGCATGTCCAGTTAGTGGGCAAAGACTGTGGCCATGTCCAGTTAGTGGGTATAGACTGTGGCCATTTTCAGACAGTGGGCTAAAACTGTGGGCATGTCCAGACAGTGGGTAATGACTGTGGGCATGTCCAGACAGTGGGTAATGACTGTGGCCGTGTCTAGACAGTGGGTAATGACTGTGGGCATGTCCAGACAGTGGGTAATGACTGTGGCCGTGTCTAGACAGTGGGTAATGACTGTGGCCGTGTCTAGACAGTGGGTAATGACTGTGGGCATGTCCAGACAGTGGGTAATGACTGTGGGCATGTCCAGACAGTGGGTAATGACTGTGGCCATGTCTAGACAGTGGGTAATGACTGTGGGCATGTCCAGACAGTGGGTAATGACTGTGGCCGTGTCTAGACAGTGGGTAATGACTGTGGGCATGTCCAGACAGTGGGTAATGACTGTGGGCATGTCCAGACAGTGGGTAATGACTGTGGGCATGTCCAGACAGTGGGTAATGACTGTGGGCATGTCCAGACAGTGGGTAATGACTGTGGCCGTGTCTAGACAGTGGGTAATGACTGTGGGCATGTCCAGACAGTGGGTAATGACTGTGGCCGTGTCTAGACAGTGGGTAATGACTGTGACCATGTCTAGACAGTGGGTAATGACTGTGGGCATGTCCAGACAGTGGGTAATGACTGTGGCCGTGTCTAGACAGTGGGTAATGACTGTGGGCATGTCCAGACAGTGGGTAATGACTGTGGCCGTGTCTAGACAGTGGGTAATGACTGTGGGCATGTCCAGACAGTGGGTAATGACTGTGGGCATGTCCAGACAGTGGGTAATGACTGTGGGCATGTCCAGACAGTGGGTAATGACTGTGGGCATGTCCAGACAGTGGGTAATGACTGTGGCCGTGTCTAGACAGTGGGTAATGACTGTGACCATGTCTAGACAGTGGGTAATGACTGTGGGCATGTCCAGACAGTGGGTAATGACTGTGGCCGTGTCTAGACAGTGGGTAATGACTGTGGGCATGTCCAGACAGTGGGTAATGACTGTGGGCATGTCCAGACAGTGGGTAATGACTGTGGGCATGTCCAGACAGTGGGTAATGACTGTGGCTGTGTCCAGACAGTGGCTAACGACTGTGGGCATGTCCAGACAGTGGGTAATGACTGTGGGCATGTCCAGACAGTGTCTAACGACTGTGGCCGTGTCCAGACAGTGGCTAACAACTATGGGCGTGTCCAGACAGTGGCTAATGACTGTGGGCATGTCCAGACAGTGGCTAATGACTGTGGCCATGTCCAGACAGTGGCTAACAACTGTGGGTGTGTCCAGACAGTGGCTAACAACTGTGGGCGTGTCCAGACAGTGGCTAACAACTGTGGGCGTGTCCAGACAGTGACTAATGACTGTGGGCGTGTCCAGATAGTGGCTAACAACTGTGGGCGTGTCCAGACAGTGGCTAATGACTGTGGGCGTGTCCAGACAGTGGCTAACAACTGTGGCCATGTCCAGACAGTGGCTAATGACTGTGGGCGTGTCCAGACAGTGGCTAACAACTGTGGCCATGTCCAGACAGTGGCTAACGACTGTGGCCCTGTCCAGACAGTAGCTAATGACTGTGGCCATGTCCAGACAGTGGCTAACGACTGTGGCCGTGTCCAGAGAGTGGACTGAAACTGAGGGAAATGGTGTGGTGTGGTCAAGAAGCAAGCATCGGAGCATGGCAATGGAGACATACATCTGCGGGTCCAGCACTCTGAAGGCAGAGGAAGGAGAATTGAGGGCTTGAGGACAACCAGAGGCATCCAGTGAGTCCTGCTTCAGACAAAGAAGGGGAGGAGGAAGAGGCAGAAGAAAAAGAGGAGGGAGGAGTGGACAAGCAAGAGGAAGAACAAGAGAGAAGAAGAGAGGAGAAGGAGGAAGGGGGAGTGACACTGAGTTTGAGGATGGCGAGGCTCCAGAACCTTCTGCCGTGGAGCTGTGTTCTAAGGGGTGGTCACACTACTTTGGAGCACATGCCTGTGAGGCATCTTGGCAGCGTTCTAACGGCTCTGGTCAGTCTCCATTATGGCTGGATCTGGAGTCACGGGGAGACACATCATGGGTGTCTCTGTGAGTGCATTTCCAGAGAGGTTTAACCGAGGAGGGAAAACCCACGCCGAATGTGGGTTCTGTTCTTGGGGCTGTGGTCCAAAGTAAACAAAGGAGGGAACAGGAGAGGCCGGGTAAGCACCGCATCGCCTCTGCTTCCTGCTGTGGACCCATGTGAGCGTGCCCCACACCATGTGAGCGTGCCCCACACCATGTGAGCGTGCCCCACACCGTGTGAGCGTGCCCCACACCGTGTGAGCGTGCCCCACACCATGTGAGCGTGCCCCACACCATGTGAGCGTGCCCCACACCATGTGAGCGTGCCCCACACCATGTGAGCGTGCCCCACACCGTGTGAGCGTGCCCCACACCGTGTGAGCGTGCCCCACACCATGTGAGCGTGCCCCACACCATGTGAGCGTGCCCCACACCATGTGAGCGTGCCCCACACCATGTGAGCGTGCCCCACACCATGTGAGCGTGCCCCACACCATGTGAGCGTGCCCCACACCGCAGTGCCTGCCACAGCTCTTGCCTCACTCACCATCACGAGTTTTCCACCACGATGGCCTACACCCTCAAACTGTGAGCCGCAGTAGATGTTCAGGGGATACAGTCCAGCGGGGTGGGATGGCGGGGTGGGATGGCATGATAGGAGCTCCTGTCTGTCAGAGGCTGCAACTTGCTCACACCTTGGCGAACCAGGAGACAGAGGGGCGCTGGGGTGCTCAGCTCTTTTTTTCTGTTCCCCTTTTAGGATCTCAGCTCCATGGAATAGTCTGCCACACTGGATGTGACTGAAAAGCCAGCCACTGAACAGAATGAAAAGTCCGGAACACTGGTGGCAAACTGTAGGAAATGTTCACAGCACCCATCATGGGCGGTGTACTGATTTTGCAGGGTATAAAACATTCCTGGTAGTCCGAGGGGACGCATCCACAAACAGGTGAGGAAAGTGAAGAGATGCAGACCGTACAAAGCGAGAGGATGGTTCCCAAACCACATGAAACGAAGTCCATCTCCACTCACAAAGAACCGTCACCCATTGCATGGGCAAAAAAGCAGAAGTGACCAGGCTGATGAGGCACATGACTGGGAGGCTGCTGGTGGCACTCGGTGACCATCCCTGCCAGCGCTTCGCAATAGAACCCATCACACCCCGACTCCCCAGCCATCCCACTACACAAATTAAACTTAAGTATTCCAACATAAAGTCAATATATATATATATATATATATATATATATATATATATATATATATATATATATATATAGTTGTGGGGATTTCTCAGAGGCGACTGCTGGGACACAGGTTTAAGCCAATAGAAAGTTTTTATTAGACAGCTGGGTGTTCAAGATCCCAGAATAGCCCCAAGCCTTTCTCAGGGTGAGCTTTTAAGCACAAAAACCATACCCTGGGCTGACATACTTCAGCTAACAAGAACAGTTAGCCAGAAGCAGAACTACAGAAGCCAAAAAGCAAGGTTAGTGCATTTAGAGACTTTCCCAGAACTATGTGGACTTTGATGGATTAGGTCTTTGTTTTAGTTTTGGCAAGTGGCGCTGTCTACGTGTTGAGTTTTACAGCCTGAATGGTACTTCCCCCCATGGAGTCAGTAGTGCTGAGGTCTGGGGGCCTACTGAGATCTGGGGCTCTGTTACATTGACAAAATATTGAAAATAACTCCCACTGCATGGTGCGTGTTGAACTGGTGAGGAATATGGAGAATTACGCCATTTCACAACGAATAAGAGCAGCTTGCAAGGGAAAGGAAGCATGTAAAGTATATGAAATACCCTGCAACAGAGAAAGAAGAAGCACGGGATGCCTTTCTTCAAAGGGGGCCCAAGACAAACCAGAAACTAACGAGGTGGATTCGCTCATAGGGTAGGAACATGGAGGGTGCTGTGAGGAGGAACAAACCACATCCCTGTTTCGTAGATTTTGGTGTTTGGACCCAACTTCAAATTTTATATGTTCAAAAATGTGAATCAACCAAAAGGAAAGAAAAACCCCGGAAACTATATATGCGGCTAGACTAAACCCACCAGCTGTGTATCCAGGGCGGGCATTCGACTGTAGCAGGGTGTACTTTGCAAATGCATGAAGACTTTACCCCTGTCTCCACCCACACAGTCTGTTTCCTCCTCCCTCCATGGTAGAAGTCCCTGTGGCCGTTTAGAGAAATAGAACATGTCGGAGGTGATGCTGGGCCAGAATAACACTCCTCCTCATTGGCCCAGCAGGCTCCACTCCCCTCTTGTAGCCAGAACTCTATATAAGAAGTCCAAATTCTTCTGCTAGGGACAGGGCCAAAGCAAGGGGCACTGGGTATGAGATGAGAGACAGGAGATTGGCCCCCTGGTCATCCAGCCAGTGTGACTTAGCCTCAGGCAAAACTTGATGGGTACCTGTGTTCTTCCTCAGAGAGCCCAGCCTAAGTACACTCACTGCCCTGCCCGAGAGAAGCCAGCAGGGGGTGCATGGGGGCACCAGGAGCCGCTGAAGCAGGAAGGCCGCAGCTGAGCACGGTCCACCCTCAGCGCTTAGGGGCTAGCATGTTCCTACCTCTCTTGATTTGTGGTGATCTGTCATACAGTAACAGATAACACCACAGAAACAAACCAACAATGATTTCAGGGGTTTTGTTGTTTGTTTGTTTGTTTGTTTGTTTGTTTGTTTAAGAAAACCCCTGTCTACTGAGACAATGTCCCCATTGACAACCTTGACCTTCCTTCATATGTTTGCTTTGAGTTATTTTGTGCATGTTCTGTGTGTATCACAGACGGTGAAGAGAACTTCCACAGAGGAAACTTATGATTGCTTTCCCTATCCCTTCTAGTCTTTCATATGCCAGACTGACAGAAGGGTCCAGATGGAACACCAGTGTGTGAGCATGCCTGTGCTCGTAGATGCTGAAGCTTGGTCCACCAGAAAGAGTGAGGCAGTCTTACTCATCATCATCAGGCCCTGATAACTAGATGTGGCCCCTGAATCACCTTTTCCAATGGAAGGATCAAGAGTTCAGAGAAAGGGTCTGGACACGGCTGAAGCACCAAGGGCTGGGGTGGGGTGACACTGTCTGAAGCCCAGAATCTCTTGTTAGGTCATGAAGTGGAAACATGCCCAGGAGCCAGTGTGGTGGTTGGGTGGATAAAGGTGCCCGGTGGTAAGCCTGAGAACCTGAGGGCCTCCCCCAAGATCCTATAGTGGAAGAAGATGCTAGAAATAAAATCTGATGGTTCATTTTCAAAGTGGCCTTGAGCCAACTTAGTCCAGGGACAAACAGAAAACACTAGTGTAGCCGGACACTTTTCTCTGTCCAACCCCTGTCCCGTGGTCCCACAGCCGCTTTTAAAATAATCACTCAGAGGATTAATATTAATTACAAACTCTTTGGTCCTTGGCTCAGGCTCATTGCTAGCTAGCTCTTACATCTTAAATTAACCCATTTCTATTAACTTATATTTTGCCACGTGGCTGTGGCATTACCAGTCTGCTGGCATGTTGCTCCTTGGGTGGCTGGATGGTGTCTGCCCTGACTCCACCCTTCTTCTCTCTGTATCTCTGTTTGGATTTCCCACCTGGCTCTTATCCTGCCTTGCCATAGGCCAAAGCAGCTTTATTTATCAACTAATGGGAGCAACATATATTCACAGCATACAAAAAGACATCCTGTAACTGAAGTCTTCTCCAGTTCTGCCTGGCCCATGGTCAGGACAAATCTCTCTCACCCGCCAATCCCGCAGCTGCTCAGACCCAACTGAGTAAACACACGGAGACTTATATTGCTTACAAACTGTATGGCCATGGCAGGCTTCTTGCTAACTGTTCTTATATCTTAACCCATTTCTATTAATCTATGAGTTGCCACATAGCTTGTGGCTTACCAGTATTTTAACATCTGCTTCTCATCATGGCAGCTGGCAGCATCTCTCTGCCTCAGCCTTCCATTTCCCAGAATTCTCCTCTCTCCTTGTCCTGCCTATACTTTCTGCCTGGCTACTGGCCAATCAGCTTTATTTATCAATCAATCATCCACAGCACTTCCCCTTTTCTTTTTTTCAGAAAGGAAGGTTTTAACTTTCACATAGTACAATTACATATAACAAAACAGTTATTGGCCACGTGGTGGTTGCACGCGCCTTTAATCCCAGCACTCAGGAGGCAGAGGCAGGCGGATCTTTGTGAGTTCGAGGCCAGCCTGGTCTACAGAGCGAGATCCAGTAAAGGCACAAAGCTACACAGAGAAACCCTGTCTCGAAAAACCAAAAAAAAAAAAAAAAAAAAAAAACCCACAAAAAACAGTTATCAAGCAAGAATTACAGTTTTAATATCTAGTCTATTTGTATTTGGCAAAATTAAAGAAAATAGTCTATCTATCCTATATTTGTGAGTCTAAGGTTTCATATCTTACTTATCTCTTATCATAACTAAGGAAATTATAACTATCTAGCCTTCAACTACATCAAAGACCTCAGAAGGATATACTATTACCTGAGAAACGGGAGAAGGATGCAAGCAACTTTCAGAGTCTTGTGAGAGTAGACAGAGACAGCTGGCAGCCTGGACAGTCATCCAAAGTTCTCTTGTAAAGTTGGGGCATCTGTCTTCAGCCCACAGGCCTAGAGTCTCTCAGTCACTTATCTCTGTGTCCTGTAGAATGTTTGGCAGTTTCCTCTGCGAAGCAGGAACCTGAAGGACCATTTTGCCAAGCAAAGTTCAGTGGTCACCTTCCTATGGGTCCTGCATGTCCGTCCAGTTGATCAAGCAGTCCAGGCAAGAACAGTTTCTTGCCCAAGTGGCTATTTTTGCCAAAAAGAAGATAAACTCCATATAGAGTGTCTTCAATGCCCATTCTCCTCTCTGAAGTGAATCAGTGCTGCCAGGAGCAGACATGTCTCACTGTCCAGAAAGTCTAAATTTTTTAAAACATTTTAAATGCCATATTCTGTAGGTCTTTGGAGTGTTTGCAGATTACCTATCTATCTGAAAGATATCTATGTATACCTAGAAAACTTAACTAACATGGTTACAAGCTTGAATATCATTGAAGACTAATTATTAATCTGTATTTCTTAATTATCCATTACAATTTAAATTAGTTACATAAACATAATACCTCAAACAAGAATAGAAATATATATATACAGTATAACAAAATTAAGTTTAAAGTTGTATCAATAAACTAAAATCCATAGCAATGTAAAACATTTTAAACAAGTTGTTTTTTAAAAGTAGATTCAATAATCTACCCTTTCATCCTATCATATCTATATCAACATCCCTCAGCACACTAGAGCCTGCTAATGCTTCCCAGCTTAGCTGTTCTACCTACCCAAACTAGAAGTTTGGAGTGAAAAATTGTTTTGCTTGCCTGCAAAGTCATATGCCTAAGAGGTTTTAAAATAAATGGGTTGTAAAATGTGGAGATGCAGCTACACACAACTTTGGTTGAGAAAAAGAGAGACACACACAAGCCACAGAGGGAAAACCCAGGTGACAAGTGAGATCGTACCTTCCTGATCATGTGATTATGTAAACGATGGGGGAAGGACCCTGGGTTAGGCTTCATAACCTGCTCTGACCTTGCAGGATCTAAAAAAATAAAAAATAAAACTGCTTCACTTTTCACTACCCTGCGTCTCAGTGTTCTTCTGAAGTGGGGTGTTTGTTTCTCACATGCTAAATGAACAAACGTATTGCTGAAAGGAAGAACGAATTGAAGCGGGGAGGAGAGGGATGAGTGGGAGGCGGGTACCTGCTAAGAGCTCCCACTGTGTCCCAGCCTCTGCAGTGAGTGCCCTGTCACCTGAATTGTGGCTTAGGCTTGGCAGTTCTACGCTGCCACACAGAGGCCATCGGCTGAGCTGTGGGGTGTGCTCAAGCTCCGGGTAACTTTGTTGGGTAAGCTGCAAGTGCCAGTGTCTCAGTCACCGCCGAGGGCCCGGTGTGTCTGTCTAGACTCTAGACTCAGTCTAGAGCATCACTGCCTGGATCGCCGAAGAGCCTTGCAGTCCACGGAGGAGTGTGACCACTGAGCAGTCATCCAGAGGAGCGTGGATCCCCAGTGGAATCCTGAAACAGCAGGTGATGGAGCTGTTCCTGAGCCCATGCCTGAGACCCAGAGGCCAACCTCCGACATTCTGCCAAGGGAAGGAGGTAGCATTCATGCGGAGACTCAGACTCTTTGGCAAAGAGAGGCTGGCTCCCATGATCCTGTGCTGACCTATCCACTCAATAGCTGGCAGCCAGTGGTTCCTGTCTTTGAAACTGCCACACATCAGGAGAGTCTTCATTTACTCTGGGACGGCTTGTACCTCTTTGGCCTCTTGGGGACAGCTCAGCTGTGGTGTCAGCAGCGATATGTGATGATGACAGACAGCTCCCTCCCTCACCCTGAGCTGGCAGTGATTTCATACACCTCACCAGAAAGGCTAGTTTCTGGAGCCAGAGCTGTGTTCCTCAGAGGATGAGAAGGGGTTCAGGGTGGTGTAATACGACCTGAGGGTGCTGCCCTCAGCTCTGGCCAAGTTCACAGGGTCTGAAGAAGGCTGGCCAAAAGAGCCCAAAGTCATGGAGATCATGGAGGCGTGGTCCTCAAATCTCACCACTATGGTTGGCTCTAAGCAAGTCTCTTTATGGTTCTGGAAAGAGGCGCACTGACCTTTCTATCACCTCAGAATGCTCAAAGCTCCTTAGAATGCCACTTTTCTCCTCAGTCCTGAAAGTGTTTGCAGGTCTCTCTGCCAAGGATGGATAACCCCTAAGCATGCCAGGGCCAGCATTCTGGGAGGGGTCGCTGTAGGTCAGCACTGAATGGTGGTACTCAAGTCAGCAACATGCACACTCTTAACATTCCCAAGAATGGTGGAGAGATGCCAGCTGCCCATCCTAGCCTGGTCCCAAACTGCTGCTCTTGCCTCCAATGAGAGCAATTAATACAAGGCAGAGACTCCGGAAAATGGCTGCCAATTGGCAGGGCTAAGAGGACCCTTCACATGAACCCCAGGCACCCACCCCGCGGGCTCTGGCAGAAAGCTGTGTGCACGACCACACCTCCCAAGATGCCTGCAGTGGCTCTGGAGTCAGCAGAGAGCAAGCAGCCTTCCCACAGCCAGAGTCGTCAGACTGTACAGCGTCTGGAGGCAGGACCCCAGGAGAGAAGGTGGTCAGTAAGCCTGAGGGAAGGGAAAGGAACCAGGGGTCTGCACACAGGAGGTACAGCTGGGGGCCAGGCTTGCCTGTGTTCTGATTTCACAGAACCGTTCACAGGAAACGGCTCAGCCATTGCAGGTGATCTCACACTCCAGCCACCCCGGCAATGTGCCCCACAAGAAGGACTGGCCCCTGTCCCACATGACCCCCTTTAAAATCCCTTCCAGACCCACTCACACACAGGATTTGAATAGTCACATGGGTGTTTCAACATATAAGATGGCTCAAGGATTGTCTTAGGTGGGGTTCCTATTGCTGTGACGAAGCACCATGATCAAAAAATCCAGCTGGAGAGGGATGGGTTTGTTTTGCTTACACTTCCCCATTGTGTATTGTTCACACTGAACACAATCCATACTGTTCATTATGGAAGGAAGTCAGGACAGGAACTCAAGCAGGGCAGGAACCTGCAGGCAGGAGCTGATACAGAGGCTGTGGAGGGGTTGCTGCTTACTGGCTTGCTCCCCAATGGCTTGCTCAGCCTGCTTTCTTATAGAACCCAGGGCCACCAGCCCAGGGTGGCACCACCCACAACGGGCTGGGCTCTCCCCCACCCATCACTAAATAAGAAAAGGCCTTACAACTGGATCTTATGGTGGCATCTTCTCAACTGAGGCTCCCTCCTTTCAGATAACTCTAGTTTTGTATCGAGTTGACATAAGACTAGCCAGCCCAAGTACTATGTCTGTTTCCCATGCGTTGTCTCTCAAACTTGGGAGCAGAGTCTCATTTCCCAGAAGTGGAATGAGAGACAAGCCGAACGGGAGGAGGCCGGTGGCAGTGTGGTAGCCTCAAACGGCGTGGACAGCTGGACCTGGGCTGGTCTCCCGCTCTATCAGAGAGCCAACCTTTTGGGACCTACACTTACTGGGTGCTGCCTGCCCGGCAGCAGCATCCCCACACTGATAAAACTGGCTTAAAGTTCCGCGCTAAATGTGAGCTGATGCTCAAGCCATGTGGCTCCCAGTTTGGTCCTTCTTCCCATTCTGGGGACGGAAAATGGAAGTTAAAGGCCTCTGTACAGCAGCAGCCGCAGGAAGGCTCCGTCCTGAGATCCCAGAGTCCTGTCAGATGTCCTAAAAGACACCATGCTGGACAACCTAGCTTGTCAGATCTGCCTCGATTCAAAGTGCAGAGTGAAGGAGGGCAGACCCTGGAGACCAGAAGTCAAAGATGTGAAACGTGGACATCTCAGAGCAGCTCTGGGAAACTCCCCCAGGACACACCGGTTTGCTGCCTTCCTCGGCCATTAGTCCCTCCCTGCCCCCCCCCTACCCCCCGGGAACTCTCCTCCCAGGCCCTGGCCTCCTCAGCGGACCTCCTTCCACCTGCTGGAGCTCAGCATGGCCTTCATGCTGGCCTACGTGTGTCTGCTTATGTGGGACACCGTGGGAAGAGGGTCACCCCTTGACAAGCACTTTACCTCACTCCAGCCAGGAGCTCCTGGGCAGTGGTGTTGGGCATCTTCCTCCGAGGAGCTGGAGGTATCAGGTAGCCTGACCACCAGGACCTCAGATCCAGCCTGCTCCTTCAGCTTGTCCCTGATTCCAGTGATTATGACATGTGGCTGTGGCATGTAGGGTGAGTGTAGTTATAAACCCTGAGAACTGGAGCTGGCTTGTCACCCCAGCATCACTGTCCAGGGAGCCTGTGAGCATAGCCACCTTAAATCTGTCTTGCTTGTCCTGATACACAAGCTCCTTTTGCTCCTGCGTTAATAAATAAAGCAACCTTAAATACAGCAACCCGCTTGTCTCGGTCATTTGTTCTGTGTCCTCGGACTTAGGAGAGAGTGGTGGGTCCTACAATGTCAGCTTTTGTACAGAAATCTAAAACCCGTTGACAGTGACGGAAATAATCTCCTCCCTTACGTGATCTTTCATCCAGCGTGGCTTTCCTTTCCTTGCTTTTTATCTTTGTGACTTTTCCAGACATGCTGCTGTTATTTAGACGCTCTTTCCCTAAAACGCAGCCCCAAAACACCTGTACCCCCTTCCCAAATCAGGAAAGGCGTTCTGTGTAGCTTACCTCGCGTTTCCACAGCCAAGTGCCGATTCCAGAGAGATGCGTCACATGCTCTGTGCGGAGCTGGAGTCGCCTTGCTTATTCGGGGGTGGGCACTGTCTGCAGCCCAGGATACTCCAGTTTGTAGACACCGGAGCCCCATTTTCCTCCTACTCTCTCCTGGAGCCCTGGACGGGGTGCGAGTAGTCAGTCCACCCCAGAGATCTCTGTCAAGCTTCGGTTTCCACGTTGGCTCACACTGGATCTTGGGAGTCCCCCGTACCCACCTTCCCCAGTACCTCCCCATGTGTGATCAAAAACAGTGATTCTCGACCTTCCTAATGCCGTGACCCTTTAATACAGCTCCTCCTGTTGTGGTGACCCACAACCATAAAATTATTTTCTTGCTATTCCTAACTGTAATGTTGCTACTGTTATGAATCGCGA
The DNA here is from genome assembly GCF_049852395.1 of Peromyscus maniculatus bairdii. NCBI lineage: Eukaryota > Metazoa > Chordata > Mammalia > Rodentia > Cricetidae > Peromyscus > Peromyscus maniculatus. The sequence continues at coordinate 9,994,252 of NC_134864.1, forward strand.
TGTAAATATCTGTGTTTTCTGATGGTCTTGGGTGACCCTGTGAAAGGATCCTTCAAACCCCCAAAGGGTCATGACCCACCGGTTGAGAACCACTGGCCTGGTGGTTTACCATCACTGGTTTTCCTTTCCCTGTGAGTGTATGTTTTGTGTCCAGGGTTTCTGATTGGCTGTGTTCTGTGTCAGTCACTCCTGAACTTGGCTCAGAGTCATCCCTGAGACGGTGGTGCTCCCACCACGTGGGCCTGCATCACAGAGGTGAGATTGAGCTGCGGGGAGCACTTGCCTGGACTTTCCCTCCATTCCCCTTTGGGGATCCACGTTGGGCAACTGGGGTCTGCACCTGACCTTGGGAATCTCTCGACTTAGTCCTCTTCATCTTCTTCCGAGGTCTTTGCTTTGTTGGGGGGGAGGGCGTGGCTCAGACTCCAAACTACGTGGGTCTTTTCCTGCTGTACATTTCAATGGAGATGGGGGTCTCATAGTGTACACTTTCAAGCCAGAGGGCCCCCATTGTTTTCTGAAACCAACTGAGACCCAACACTGAGTCCTGCCTGTGCGGGGGACAGCAAACACACTCCACTCTGCGGTTAAGACCCGGGACTGTCTTAGAGGGCCTGCTCACCGGCATTCTCCTGTAGTGCCCCATTGGCAGCCACTCACGTGCTGTGCCTGGTGCTAAAAAACCCTTGTCAGAGGTGAGAACCTGGGCACAGTGTGCCAGGCCTCAGGTGGGCAGGACACCCAGCCCTCCCCTCACTCCCCTGGGCTTTCTGTTTATAAAACAGGGTTAGAGTTTTCATAGATAGAAAGGGCCTTTGGCTGCCAGTTGCTCTGGCTTTGTGCCTGGAAACAAACAAACAGACAGACAGACAGACAGACAGACAGACAGACAGACAAAGGAATAAACTCCTCAAGGCCAAAACATCACGAAGAGCCTGGTGATCTGCTTGAAAGTGGACGAGAGAGAAAAACGCAGAAAAACTAAAGCTTGGCTTCCAGAATGTCCCACATGACATCCAGCAGAGGGGCAGGAGTCCGTGAGCCACCCTCAGAGAACACATTTTCACTGACTCCAGGCCCAGAGTCTGGGAAGGTTGGGACATTCAGTGCAGGCCACAGTATGCTCAGGTCCATCCTGAAGGCTGGGCCACAGCCCATGTGGAGCATGGCCACTCTTTGTTACTCTGATGTTTAACTGTGTTTAGTGTGGGCTGGAGAAGGTCATGTTTCTATGTTGACAACTTGTAACTTAGGCATGGTTTCCGTGACTGTCTCTCAAAAGAGACAAGCTTTAATTACTGAACCTCTCGGGACACCATGGGCTACAGCAGAATGCTGCCCTCTGTCCCCGTGAGAGGATTCACAAAGTGACTGGGTCCTTGCCACACATGGTCTCCACTAGCTCACCAGCCCTCCTGCGCAGGGGCCTCTTGTTCCATTGTTGCCTGAGTCTGCCTGGGACGGTGATATAAACAGAAGTGTGGGTTCGATAGTGTCATCTCTGAAATCTGTGTGCGATCCCAATAGTTGACGGGCCCTTAACTTAACATTAAGTTAGACATTCTGGCTTAGGGTATGGTGAGATTCGGAATCCCATGACACCGTCCTTATGAGACAGGGGAAGACCACCTGAGGTTGCAGTCGGTAAGCACTGGTGTATCTTCTCTACAAACCATGCCATGCCTGGGACAGCAGCCACCTGAGAACAAATGGAAGCCTGGCACCAACCCACTCTCAACCTCAGAAAGAACCAACTCAGCCACCATGATTTGGGACATTTTTGCCTCTGCACCCGGAAGAAGTTACCACGATTAAGCCACCAAGCTCTTGGCAGCCTTGGGAGGCTCAGGCGGGAGCTGAACCTGAGGTGTGATAAAACATAGTGACCAAGGGTCTGTTTTACCTTACAGTTTACAGAAGGGAGGTTTGAGCAGGAACTCAAGGCCGGAACCTGGAGGCAGAAACGGAAGCAGAGGCCGCAGAGGGGTGTTGTTTACTGTCTTGCTCAGCCCTCTTTTTTATACCATCCAAGATCACTTGCCCAGGGGTTGCATTGCCCACAGTGGGCTGGGCCGGGCCCTCCCACATCAATCATGGGTTGAGAAAACGCTCCACAGACTCGTCTACAGTCCAATCTGAAGAATGCAGTTCCTCAACTGACATACCCTCTTTTCCAGTAAGAGGGATGGCTTCGGGATGTGAGGGTACCGTCCAGGCAAAGAGGCAAGTCACTCATGAAGCCAGAGAAGCAGCGCCACACTGGTGAATTTGTCCCTGTTTGGGATGCATTAATGTTTCTATAGTTTCAGGTGAAGCCCGCGGGGTCTTCCTGCTGGGATTCAGTTTCCCTGCTGGAAAGGCTGCTGCTTTATGAGATGGGTGAGCTCAGGCCGCTCTCTCTGAAAACCTGGAGGCTCCTCTGAGGGTCTGCAGCACATCACACATACACCCACCTCCCGGGCTAGCTAACCTTACTAATACACACCTCCATCCTCAGAAAGTGGAGCTCTGTAAACAGGAGTCTGTACTTCTAGAGAGCCATTGTGTCACCTGGGGATGGGAACACAGGAACAAAACCAGGTGGTCCCTGGGCAGGACCTGTCCAGACTAATACCTACTAATCCAAGATCCAGCTCAGGGACCAGCTGGTCACCACGCACCGTCCTCATGGGCTCCGAGGCTCTCTGCCTATGCAGGCCGATGGAGCTTTCATTGCCCAAACTGGTGATTATATCTTCATCCCAGTCATTTCTTCTCTACTTTTGATCAATTACATCCATTTTCCCCATGAGCCTTATCCATCTTCTTCTGAGAGGAGCTTCCAGCTCGTCAGATAAGGCCGGCTGGGAGTGCGTTAAACTTTACTGTGTATACATGTGCAAACACATATGTATGTGCTCCTTTTTTTTTTTTTTTTTTTTGGTTTTTTGAGACAGGGTTTCTCTGTGTAGTTTTGGTGCTTGTCCTGGATCTCGCTCTGTAGACCAGACTGGCCTCGAACTCACAGAGATTCGTCTGGCTCTGCCTCCTGAGTGCTGGGATTAAAGGTGTGCGCCGCCACTGCCAGGCAAGTATGTGCTTTTTAACTCTTTGAGATCAGGCACTTTGAGCTTCCAAGGGTTGGGGTGGACTGCAGGAGCCCTGGCTACCTCCTTACCCTGTGCCAAGTGAGGACATCCCTATGGCTCCTGAAAACTGGGATCTTGCCCTGCACCCTGCTTTGTGTCTTTGGCCCATGGATCCCAGGGCTTCTCTGATCCTCCATGGCCAATCCACCCTGCCTACCAGGTCCTTGACCTGTGCCCAGCTTTGGCCTCCCTCCAGAACAACCTAGGGTTCCCTGACCCACCTTGACGCTCCCCCAGGAATTCCTGCTTTATTTAGTGAATGCATCCTGATACTGGTTCTGCATCAGCTGTGAGTTGGGGTCACAGATGTGGACACTTCTGCCCCCACCCCACGTTTTGTACTTCTGGTGGGCATGGGGCAGATTCTCCACAGACAAATACGCAGACACGTGTCATCTCTAGTGCCGCTGACCAATGAGGCGAACTCTCTGAGCGAGAAAGAGAGGACCTGTTGATTTAGACTGGAGTGCGGTGAGGAAGGATCCCCGAAGCCAGGACATTGAATGGGAGACCTAAGGGTGTTGGGCTAAGGATGTCAATGAGTTTGGGTCAGTGTTTGATGATGTCCTAAACTTTGTGTTACCTTCCTTCTTCATTCCCTCCCTCCTTTTTCGTTTTCTTTTCTTTTGAGTCATGCCCTGTAGCTCAAACTGACCTTGAATCTACAATCCCTCCCCCTCAATGTCCTGAATGCTGCGATTGCAGACACATCCCGCCACACCTGGTGACTCCTCAGGCCATGGGGTTTGGGCAGTCCTCCCAGGAACCAGCCCCAGCTGTGGTCAGTGCTGGGCAGCGATGAGCAGAGTGTCCGAGGAGACCAGAAGGGTGACCGGTGACCTGCCTGGACAGGCAGCGATGAGCAGAGTGTCCGAGGAGACCAGAAGGGTGACCAGTGACCCGCCTGCACAGGCAGCGATGAGCAGAGTGTCCGAGGAGACCAGAAGGGTGACCGGTGACCCACCTGGACAGGCAGCGATGAGCGGAGTGTCCGAGGAGACCAGAAGGGTGACCAGTGACCCACCTGGACAGGCAGCGATGAGCAGAGTGTCCGTGGAAACCAGAAGGGTGACCGGTGACCCGCCTGGACAGTTGTGTGGCACAGCGCAGTTTCCTTAGGATGGGGAGAAGGTCGAGTGGGTTCTGCAGAACCTGCCAGCTTTACTTATTACTTATTTTTGGAGCCTCCACTTTGGTTCTGACAAGCTTGTAGAGCTCAGGGGTTAATGAAGAAGATAAAAAAAAGCCATTAGAGCCACCAAGCGCACACTCAGTGGCCCCTTTCTTCCCACTGACTCCTGCAGCTCAGGCCCTGGGAAGAGACCCATGGCGCAGGACTGCAGCTCCCGACCCTCAAAGGCTCATTATTCATATCATATCCCTCAAAGGTGGGGCCGCTCCTTTGCATCGTCCTCATCTCCAGGTCTCTGCTCTGCTAGGCTGTTTTGTCAAGGCCATGTCCCCAGCATCTTCCATGATGATGTACTCAGAGAAAAAACTCAATCCATTCCTGTATAGCGTGTGTGTGTGTGTGTGTGTGTGTGTGTGTGTGTGTGTGCGTGCGTGCGTGCGTGCGTGCGTGCGTGCGTGCGTGTGTGTGTGTGTGTGTGTGTGTGTGTGTGTGTGTATGCGCGTGCGCACGTGCGTGCACATGGAACATGTGTGAGCATGGGCATGTGAGGCCAGGGGACAACCTCAGCATCTCTCACTGACCCGGCACTCAACAGTGGACTGTTTAGAGTATTGTCACACACATATGTAAAGTCGGGGTTCAGACTGAACGGGGAAGGCAGGAGTATGGATAGGTGGCACTCCTCTGGAGATCCCGAGACTTCCTCATGCTGAGGGGTCCCCAAGTGTGTTAGGCTAACTGCCAGTGAGTCCTAGGGGTTCACCTGTCTCTGCTTTCCCGGTGCTGAGATTGCAAGAGAAGAACCACTCTCCACCAGTTTGTTTTTACATAGGTTCTGGGTGAGCGCTTTATTGTGTGAGGTATCTTCCAGCTCCCAAGTGTCCACAGTGTTTTGTCAGACCTAGTGGTCCACACCTGTAATCCCAGCACCAGGGAGGCTGAGGAGCAGCTTAGAGTACATAGAGAGACCGTCAAAAAAAGTCATCTTTGACTCTGCTAGCTAGCACCCCCGCTGGATCTGGCCTCTTGGCTGGAGTCACTCACCGGTGTCGGCAGGTGAGATCCCATTGCCTGGCTTCCCACACTGGAGCTGTCGAGTGGTTTCAGGTACCGCGTTCTTTATGATTGGAAAACACCTTGGGTGTTCTTTTCTCACAGAGAAACTGTCATTTTTCGTTCCCCTTTGTTTGATGAAGTTGGGATGCAAAAGAATGGACTGTCCTGATGACCAGCACCAGCGAGTTCTGACCCAGCCATCCTGTCTTGCACTATAGATTGGATTTGTTGTTTCCAGAATGTTCTGTCAGTGTAGCAGCAGTGTGTGCACACAGAGCCTGGTGCATCATATCAAGATCCATGTCTCATGGTTGAAATTGGAATTCTGCTAGCCGCCTGTGCAGACTGCCTGCCACTCTTGGGAGTGTTCACCCCGCTGTCTTTCCGGCTTTGGAGAGCCTATACATTGGGTTAGAGACCTTGGGTCCGTCTCAAGCCTCATGTCTCTTGTGCTGTGTCTCTCTCTCTGTCACACTGATTTCTGGCTTCAGGGACACTAGCAGCCTGGACTCTGTGATTGAAGATGCTTTAAATGTGCCATTGAGTTCCCAGGCTTCTGGAATTCTCTCCTGCTAGGATGTGGGTCTGCTTTCGTGCCTTAGCACATAAGTCAGGAGTCAAGGCACCCTGAACCCTACTGTAGCCCTGCTCCACTGGCTCCATGGAAGGCCACTATGACATCCCTTACTCCCATGTCCCTCCCACCTCGCCCTCTCCCCCTCCCCACCACATGACCACCCCTGGCTCCTTAACTGATAGGAGCTCGGGCCTGTTGTTAGATTATCCTTAAAGTCCTACCAGGCAGAAAAAGCAGAGTCGTGTCCCAGCCCAAGGGCCTGGGGAGCTCTGCCCTCTCCCGAGAAAATGCTGCCTGCCCCCCAACACTCCCTGGACAGCACTAGGCTCTGCCTCTCTCTTCCTGGACCAGCATCACTCAGCCTTGGGCTCTGCCCTGGGCCCTTGCCTCTGTGTGGCAATCACCTTCCCCTCAGGATGAGTGAATCCTGTGTGACCCAAGGCTGCTCTGCGCCGGGCGCCCAGCCACAGCTGTCACAGGCCTAAAGCAGGAATGTGGGGAGAAGTCCTCCATGCTCCAAGTGCCCTAGCCTGGCCTCCTCTTCAAGGATGGGTGCCTGGCTTTTGCTTTTATGGGACAAGCATTTGCCACCCCTGACCCTGACCAGTGGCCAGCCATTGACAGCTCTTTGCAGGGATTTGAGAAGTCTGGACATGGAGGCAAAGCCAAAATTTTAGTAGAACAGAAAGAAAGAATAGTTCTTTTGGGCTTTGTTGGTTTTCTTTTTCCCCTTTTGGAGGCAGGGTGTAAGAAAATGAATCTGTGGAAACTGTGCTTTGAAAATTGATGTTTGTGGAAAAAATCTACTGTCATGTAATTTTGTGGCTTTAAGTATATTTGTTTTTCATCTCCAAACTTCTAAGATTTCTGTTTCTAACTTAAGGGCAGAATTTTCTCTGACTTCATTGAAAGTCTCCCAGATGAAGAGCTCTCGTGAGAGATAAACCGGAGTGTTGAAGAATTACAAACTAACCCCTCTCCTCTCAATTAATTTACAACAACAAACCCCAGTTACCAGGGGGAAATGAATGCAGACAAAATGCTGGGGGAAAAAAACAAACTCACAAAGCCAGCGAGGGATGTTTAAAGATTAATGCATAATTACAGCACCCTACCCCCATATTTAGATGTCTATGACTTCAGAAAGAATCTTCTCTCTGCCAGTCACAGCCACTAAAACCGAGTTAGAAAAAGCAGGGTACTTCTTTAGACGTAAGCCTTGGGGTCACTGTGTTAGAAGCCATCGAGCCAGGCAGCTGGGGCTGGACTCACATAAGAACAAATTGTTGCTTGATTTCTGGGTGCTTAGTGTGACGGCGCAGTGTCTTACAGGTCACAGCAAACACAAGCACGTGTCCTGTCATAGAGTTCTGACCTTCACCCTAGGCTGCCCCCTCCCCGGCTCCCGGGGTCCCACCTCAGGGTCCTCTGCTGTTGGCATGGCCAGAGGCACTGCCAGGAGAAGGTGCCAGGGTGGCTCAGGCCAGTAAAAGGAGGGGCTGCTTGGGCCCCAGGGTCCTTCCTGGACACAGGTAGCAGGCTGAGGACAGCCGTGTGCTCTCTCCTGAGTTTAGTGGTACCCGTGGGTAACTTCCTTGTGGATCCTCCAGGGACAGAGAGCAGCTCCCTGGGGGTGTGGGGGATATCCAAGAAGTCATGTAACCAGGAGCACCGCAGGGCACCGGTGGCGGCCCAACCTGTGGTGCCTGTGCTTGGGGAGCCCCCTGTCACCAGGGGGATGTCCTTTTGTCATCTGCAGCGGGGATCCTGGATTGAGCGTGTGGCTATAACACCCAGTGACTTTGCAGGGGGGTGTGGGGGGTTGGCCTGGTGCTGATAGGCTTTTTCATACGAGTTTCTCGTGCATCAGTGTGTGGCTTGCTTAGCTGGGTACTGTGAATATAAACATACTTTCAGTAGTCATTTTTTTTTTTAAACGCACAAAGTGATTTCATAGGCCCCACCCTTCGGGTGCATAGCTGGACCCCAGCAAACAGGGCCCATCTACCCTGTCTAGGCCCCAATATTTGGATGCCATGACTCCCCAAGGTGATGCATCTGAGCAGTAAACATAGACCTCTGTTCTCTAGGCCAGACCCATGGACCTATCAGGGAGCTGCTGGTGGATGTCTCCCCAAAGTGGCAGGCTAATGTTCCAGTGGAGGCTCAGGGGACGCTTTGATCTGTATGCCTAGGGCTCACCAGGCTCATTCCAGGGCTGCATTTCCCAAACCTATTTGAGCACAGAACCCTCCTCTGTTTTGTTTTGTCCTTGAAAAAATAACGAACAACCCTGCAGACTAGTGTTCCGTGGAACCCATGTTTGAGAAACTCAAGCACCTACTTGTGGAGAGATGTAGGTTTTCCAGTGCAGTTCAGAAGCCCGGACAGCTGCAGTGATGACTGAATCCAGTCTCTGGGACAGGCTTGCTGGCAGTACCTCATCCCACAGTGTGTGTGCTGTAACTCTCTGTCTTAGTTAGGGTTTTATTACTGTGAAGAGACACCATGACCACGGCAACTCTTACAAAGAAAACATTTCATTGGGGTGGCACCCTTACAGTTTCAGAGGGTCAGTCCATTATCATCATGACAGGCAGGGAGTGTGGCAGTGTGCAGGCAGACACAGTGCTGGAGCTGAGAGTCCTCCATCTTAACCAGAAGGCAGCAGGAAGTCGACTGACTGTCACACTGAGGGAAGCTTGAGAAAAGAGACCTCAAAACCCACCCCCACAGTGACACACTTCCTGCAACAAGGTCATACCTCCTAATAGTGCCACTCCCTTTTGGGGGGCTATTTCCCTTCAGACCACCACATCCTCTAAGGATGATTTCACTGATACAGGAGAGCCATGAGCAGGGCAATGGGCGGGCTAATGGTGGGGACTTGACACCTGTCTAGACAGAGACCTTACTGCCCCTGCAGGGTCTTCACAACATTTTAAACATCCCATCATCTCTTCCTCCTCCGTGGATTAAGAATCCGATAGGACACGGTGATGATCAAATAGCTCTGCTCCCTGGATGTGTCCAGGGCTCTGTGGCCTGTCTAAGCCAAGCCTACCCTTCAGCTGACCATCCTGCAGGGATGTCTTGCTGATGAGGTACGGGGTGTGAGCTGGAAATGCTTTGCAGGGAGCTAGGCTACGCCTGAGGGGAGACACCAGGTATTGTTGGAGGCCAGGGCCCAGTCAGGACGGCTTTCGGATGGAGTGTCTGTTGGAGCTGGGCGAGGGACTACCTGCTTTAGCTTCACCGTGGCACCTGTGCCGACTCCAGAGTGACCAGAAGTCGGGTCCCTTCTCCATCCAGGTGCACAGTTTCCTCAGTGACACAGACCAGGAACCCCTGCTGCGATGCGTGTGGCTGAGCCAGCTTGGGGGTTGGATTCTTACAAAGGTGAGGCTGGGCCATGTTTCCTCTGTGGGAGAAGCCTGTGGCTGCCTTGCTGCAAGCCAGGGCTTTACCTCAGAGGCATTGCTTGGCTAGGGACAGACTTTGAAGCTGACATTTTTGTGACATAAAAAAGTGGCTAATCAAAGCCCTCCTTTGGAGAAGTCTCCTTCCTGCAGACGGCTTCTCTCTCTTATCCTCCTGTGAGGAAGTTCCAGCAGACACCGTGTGTAGCCCCCGCCAGGTCTCCCTGCCTGCTCTGGTGGTGGGAGGCTCAGCTGCCTCTGGGTTCAGAAATGACCCTTATTCCCACTTCCTTGTGGGAGTGCTCATCCCGGCCAACGCGCATCAGTTATCTTGAATCATTTTAATCTGCTCAGTGGAGCATTTCCACCTGTGGGATTTGGATGATTCATAAGCGAGACAGAACTCTCGGCTGCATGAAGGAGAGCTATGCATTAGGAATTTGACTTATGGAGGCAAACCCAAATATGCATAATTTTTCCGCTAAAATTGGGGATGAGGGAGGATTACACGTGACCTCAGGTCTGCTTCATTTTCCTTCTCAAAAACAGACATTTATATGGCCGATTTTAAAGTCCCTCTTAGAAAACTGAAAACTTGCATGTATGTACATACAACTTCAATGAAAAGGAGGAAGAGAGGGGAACAAGTTGAGTTTTCCATGTTCAAGGGAAAGTCGTCCAACTATGGTATATCTATACAAACAAATAATATGCAACTGTGAAAAATGGTAAGCACATCTACATGAGCCAGACACAGGTACCATGATGTCTAGTCAGTCATACCAGCATGTGATATGAGTCAGGAACATACAACTTTGTTATGCTCTGGGCACACTGGCATGGGTCCTGCTCTGCCACTTCCAGCTTCCAACTACAGGTTGCTTGGTTTAGATGGTGAGGTTCTGAGCAAAACATTTTTAAATGCCTTAAAATTGATTCAGTACCAAATGAGTGGATGGTGGGGGGTCTTTTAAAAATATCAGGTAGGTAGATAACTGTTGCTAAATCTATTGCTTCTGAGTTCACAACAATGGTTTTGTTGGTTTTCCCCCAGGCCGTTTCCCTCAGCATCCTCCACTGGATGTAAGGATGTAGGTGAGCTCCTGCATTACAGGGTGCTGTGTTGGCTGTGAGTCAGCCCAGCTGCAGTGCCCTGGGGGTGGGAGTCAGCAGAATGACTTACTTCCCATTCCAGCCGAGAAGTGGCTGCCTGTTCCATAGCCTGGGGCCTTCACTCACGTTCTTTGAGCCCAAGAGGTTCAAGGTCTGCGTCTGTACTGACAGCCCTGTGGGAAAGGATGACGTGAGGCATGGTGGTCTATCTCCGGCCATTGCACTTTTGGTCAAGGCTCCTTTTAAAGACATATTTCCACCACTGGGGAGAGTGATTTTTGAGACCCGATGGATGGGTGTAGAACCAACTGGAGTTCCACCCCTGCTGGATCACCTGGAACAGTGACTTCGGCTGGGATGCTGTGGCTTGCCACTGTGCGTCTTCTCAAGGCAGAGAAGGGAGGTGGGTGCTGCCTTCGGAGGCTTGAGGGGGAGGGTGCTGTGGAATTTGGGCTGGAGTGGCGTGGAGAAGTTGGACAGGGGCGGTGTTTTGGACAGGAACAGCAAAATGCAAGGATGCCAGTTCTGTGGGTGTATCACGGGCAACACTAGAAGAACGGACCGGAAGTAACCCCTTACAGCTTAGTCTACAGCGAGAACGGACCGGAAGTGACCCCTTACAGCTTAGTCTACAGCGAGAACGGACCGGAAGTAACCCCTTACAGCTTAGTCTACAGCGAGCACATGCCAACACCTGAGGGGAAGGTGGATGCTGGACAGAACTGGAGATGGGGTGTGGGTAAGGAAGAAGAGGGTCCTTCCTCCGGTCCTCCAGCTCTGCCCCTTGGCCTCAGGCCTGTGTTACCATGACAACCAGGGAAACAAGTGTGTGAGCAAGTGACCACCCAAGACTCAGGGCTGAGCGGGGTGTGTGCCATTGTTGGGTGACATCAATGAGAGGTCTTCTTTGCCTCAAAGAAAAACAAACCTGGCAAGGAAGGAGGGGCAGAGCCAAGAGCACAGCTGGGGGAGGCCCGGAGTTGCCGGAGGCCCGGAGCTGCCAGAGCCCGGGAGGGGAGCCTCCTTTCTCCTCCTCGCCTGGCCCCCAGAGGCCCTGCTTGTCCTCCTTCCTTGGCACGCCGTTGCTGCACACTCTCAAGTGGACACAGACTTTTTAAAAGTCATGTTAAATTTCTTTACAGTCACTTCCTTCCCCCGCCCCCCCCCGCGCGCCGCCCCCTCCACCCCCCACCCCGACCTCCCCACCCCCACCCCCGCTCTCCAGCCATCCCTTCTTCCCTGCGCAGTGAGTATCCTAGGCCAGCAGGCTGACTCCCCTCAGCCTTCCCCACCAAGAGCCCAGCGCGCACGCACACTCTGCATTTGCTCCACCACATCTGGTCTCTGGTGCCCTCCCTCACATATCCCCCATCCCCCGGTCTCCAAGGAGGAAATTTGGCCTACATCTCCATAGTTGCTTTTCACAAGGATGTCAGAAATCTGGCTGGAGGTCCCAGAAGCCTCCCCCGCCCCGCCCCTGCCTACACTAGCATTCCATTGCATCCCAAACATCTGGCTGCATCTGCAGGGCTGAGCGACTTGCGGCAGCTCACATTGCATGTGGGCACCGGGACCTTCAGTCCTAATGCTCAGACAGAGGGAGGCTCTGGCCTCCGGCTTGTGGCTCAGATCTGAGGCTGGAAGGCACCGTTGCCCCACAAACTCCTCTGTCCACAGTCTCACGAGATTCCTGCCTGATCAGAGTGAACCTCCAGAGCAGTGGAAGGGGCCCTGGGACCCCCCAGCCCTGCCAGGTCACCACTTAGAGGCCTCTTCCTCCACCTCTGATCCAAGGCTTGGCTATGGACTCTTCAGGGCAAACAGGTACCCGGGGAAGGGCTTTAAAAATGTGCAAAGGGCTCAGTAGATGCCTCCGTTGGTAAAGCGCTTGCCTCACACACATGAAGACCTGAGTTCCATCCCGGAGGTCACGTAGCGGCACTTGTAACCCCCCACATCTGGGAGGCTGAGCGAAGCAGATCCCTGGTGCTTGCTGGCCAGCCTAGCCTAATAGGACAGTTCCAGACCCATGAGCCACCAGAATGACACCTGAGGGTGACCTCTGACCTCCACACGCACATACACAAGTGGACATGTGCAGGTGAAATGGGGGAGGGGGGTGAGAGGGAGGTGGATCACAAAGCAACCCTGGGCTTTGAAGCCACCTCTGAAGAACAGGGGCAGTGGTGGGGAAGGATTCTGATAGGACTGAGCAAGCTCTTAAAACACTGAAGTCATAGGGGTGCCCAGAGCTCAGGTGTCCAGCTCTTTCCTGTCCCGTTAGGACCTTTCATGGCTGCTTCCCAGCCACACTAGCCATGCTGTCTGCTTGTTTCACTCAAGACTTCTTGCATAGTCCAGAGCTCATTGCTTATCATATCACACTTCCCTGATTCAACCCTTGACCAGAGGCGGCGGCGGGGGACTTGTCCTCACAGCTGTATCACCCTGCTGCAGGATGGATGGTGGGGACCTCCCGGGGGTGCCACACCACACCACGGGGTTAATTTTCCCAGCAGTCTTCCCAGTCCCTTGGCAAAGTCTCCTGGAGAGGGCAATGGTGCTGACCTCAGAGATGGGTCAGTTTGCATCCAGAGGGCTAACCATAAGAGACTCACCTCTCCAGGAGAGTGGGTATGTTGGGGAGGAAGAGAGCCATAAAGCCACAGAGCCGAAGAGCCGTAGCCCTTTGGAGTGGGTGGAGGCCTTGGGGAGCCCCTCTCTGAGGGTATGGGAAAATCTTGTCTTTCTCTGGTTACCCACTCCACCTCCTACCCCCATCCCAAGATGCAAGAACTTTAAAGCAGACGAATCAGTTTCTGCAGGAGAACACAGGATATCCCATCCACCGATGTACATACACACCTGTATGCCCGTGGACACACACACACACACACACACACACACACACACACACACACACACACACACTGTTCACGTTCCTCCCGCTCCCTTAAGCAGACCTCCTCTGCCAGAGCCCTGGCTGGCCCGCCCTGTCCTCCCACCCTGTCCCCCACGCTGTCCCCCACCTTGCTGCCTGCTCCCAGGCTGATTTACCGCCCCAGAGAGTGAAGAAGCCCAGACTCCCGTGCTCCTTATGGACCACACTTCCTTGCCAGCAGAGTTCAAGGTGGGGTCAGTTCTCTTCAGCACCGGCTTCCCAGCTCCCTGCCAAGCTGGGCCACAATGTCCCTTTTGGGGGAAGGAGACCTCCCAAGCAGAGGGTCCAGAGAGCTGAGGAGGCATGAGGAGCGTGGAGACTCAAACCGGGGTGCAGAGAGCCCAGGGGTGCTGCCCCCCTGCATTGTGAGCACCCTCCCAGATCCAGCCTCTCTCACCCCATGTCTGTGCAGGGAGGCCAGGGCTTGGCCAGAGGAGCATGTCTATGTTTCTCCGTTCCTTCTGTGCCAAGATGGATGTGACTCGTGGCCTGGAGGGCTCTGGTTCCTGCAGACAGCATTGTGCTAGCTAGGCCAGCCTGGCTGAAGTTTGGGTTGCAGATCCCTGCCTGCGCTTGGTTGCATCTCCTTGGGTAGGGACCACATCACCTCTGCCTGGATGCTGTGGATGCCCGGGGCCTCAGAATCATTGAGAAACTTTTCAAGGAACATTCCAGAGGAGTGGAACTCTGAGAGGCATCATAGGCACAAATGTCATTTCAGGGGATGTTGGACTGGTCCAAGCGAGTCAGTGCCTTTCCTTTACACATACTCCTGTTTTAATGAACAAACTTTGTTTTTCCCTGTTACAAAGCAGTGCGTCTTTTCTTGTTGAAAATTTAGGAGACACATTTTTTTTTATTTTTTACAGTTATCCCTCCCTCCTTTCCTCCTGTCCTCCCAGTCCTTCCCATCCCAACCTCCTCTCTGCCACCGCCCCACATGCTCTCCTCCATTTCTATTCACAAAAGGGCAGACCATCCCGTGGATATCAACCAAACCTGGCATATCAAGATGAAGCACCTCTCCCTGTATCAGGCTGGGCAAAGCAATCCAGTATGAGGACTAGGGTCGCAGAAGCCAGCAAGAGTCAGAGGCAGCCCCTGCTCCCACTGTTAGGAGTCCCACAAGAAGACCAAGGTGCACAATGTCACACATATGCAGAGGACCTAGGTCGGCCCCGTGCAGGCTCCCTGGTTGCTGGTTCGGTCTCTGTGAGCTCCTGTGAGCCCAGCTTAGTTGATTCTGTGGGTTTTCTTGTGATGTCCTTGACCCCTCTGACTCCTACAATCCTTCCTCCCTCTCTTCAGCAGGATTCCCGAGCTCAGCTGTGGGTCTCTGCATCTTCCCATCAGTTGCTGGATGAAACCTCCCAGATTGGCCTCGGCACCAATCTATGAGTATAGCAGTATCTCGTTGGGCATCATTACATGGACCTTTTTTCCCCCTCTAGTCATATTTGGTTCTATCCTGTCTCTGGGCCATCCAGCCTCTGGGTCCTGGAGAGGAGACACATTCTTGAATAAGCGAAATGACATTTAGCACACAGCCTCATGACACAGCGAAGTGAGGGCCTTGATGCCATTTTCAACTCCAGACCTCTGCTCCCTGCTCTTCAGTCTCCCAAACGACAATGTCCTTGCTGCGGCACTGGACTCACAGCCTTCCTTCCTGCTTTCCTGTCAGACGCAAGGGGTAGTGAACACCCCGAGAGTCGAGCTGTCTTTACCTCCCTGAATAGTTTTTAGGGTTGCAGGAGCTACTGAGACCCCGACCTCCTCCTCTCATGCAAACTCAGACGGAGAAGGAACCAGGAGCAGGGCATGTAGCCCTGAGTGGCATGGAGCTTGCTGTGTAGAGCAAATTGGTTTCGAACGTACAGAGCTCCACCTACCTCTGTCTGCCTCTAGAATGCTGGGATTAGAGGTGCATGGCACTGTAGCTGGCCTTCCTCAATTCCTTCTTCCTCAAACTACTGAGGAGCAACATTTCAAGGCCCTGGAGAGCCTATATTCAGGATGAGAGAACCATGTCCCCAAGGGGAAAGAGAAGACCATTCCTTCAAAATGGAGGCTGGGTCCATGAGCTGCAATCTCCCTTCTCCCAAAACCTACTGAACCATAGGGAAATGATGGAAAGAGCCAGCCTGTGACTGCACCAGAAACAGGTGCTTTGGTACCCAAGGAGCATGAGTTGCCACTGGACAGGAACATGGACAGGACCCCATTGAGAGGGAATCGATGAAGGTTGACAGCATGCCATCCACAGGCACACGTGAGCCCAGCAGTCTCCAGGAGGCTATGCTGGGAGATGGGGGCAGCAGGACTCTGGTGAACACAAGGACACCTGCCTACAGGTCAGAATGTGTCCTTGAGTGAGAAGATCTGTTGATGGAGTCAGTGTTTCCCTCTTAGGAAGAGGCCAGATCTGGAAGGGAGGGGAGCCAATCCCAAGGGACCAAAGGCTCAGAGCATAAGAAGGAGCCAGGCCCACCCTGAGCTGGCTGCTCGCCTTCCATGGGTCTGTCTTAAGCTGCTTGTCCTTCCCACCCTCTCCCAGCTAGTCAGCTAGGCTTCTCTTCCAACCCTTCCTTCTCGGTCTTTTACAAGGTTATAAAAGTTTCCTAGAATTGTTGGGAAAACAAAGGAGTGTGGAAAACACTTGGGCTGGGACCATGACATGTGGGCGTGGGGAGCCAGCATGGCTCCCTCACCGGCCAAGTGACTCACCAGCGTCCGACCACCCAGAAGCCAGGTCTCTGTCTCCAAGGGACAGTTCCTGCTTGTCATGGGCCTCTGGGCTGGCTCAGGAGGGGCCCAACTTTGAAGGTAGAATCCAGGGAGGCTGGGCATTCACGTCAGTGCTGCCCTGGGTTCTGGGGTGTACTCTGCCACCGTCATCCCTCACATGTGTTCCACATGTGTGTATGTCGTGGATTTTGACAGGTGTCAGCCTTGAGAGAGAGCATGGCTGCTATTTCAGCGGCCTCATCACAGACTCTGGCATAGGTGGGGTATGGGAACCACCCCATCTACCCAAGATGTCACTGTAAGAAGTTCTGCATACCTGGGGGCCTGATGGAAGGCGACAGGCCTGTGGATGGTGGTCCCGTCCCACAGTGGGGCCTTGTTGGTTATACTTCTACCCAGGCGTCTGTTCATGTAGACTGAACATTCCCGAAAGCTGGTCCTTCCTTCATCACAAACAGTGTGACCTGTGCTTCATTACTGAGCCTGATCAAGGTCATACTCCATGGCCACCGTGTCCTCTCACCCCTCTGACGGGCTCAGTGGGTTCCAGGACACATTGCAGAAACCCCAGGGAGGACTGGCCCCTCACTCTTAGTGTTCGCCATCAGACAAATTAGACACTCCGTTTTCGTTGGTATTTATAACACTCCAGAGAGAGCTCTGCACTCTCCCACCCGGGCTTCGGTAGGCCTCTGCCAGCTCTCCCCCGAGCCCTGGGAGGTGAACCAGCCCCGGCTTCCACGGTGAGGTGGCTGTGGCAGTCTGTCAGTGAGCATGGAGCACTTGAGTTTATAGTCAACTGGTCGTCAGACAGTTAATCCATCCGTGGACCGGATGAGTGGACTCCACGGCAAAGTGACCCAGACCTTGTGCAGAGCTATCAGGAGCCTGGATCTAGCAGGGTGGCCAGGCAGCCCTTGCCCCGAGGGGTAAGGTCAGCAGAGGGTGACGTGACCACCAGGTGGGGCTGCTCTTTATATTTAGAGGGGGCGCAGAAGGGGGACAAAGAGCCCTAGGCACTATTTGGTGGAGGATTGAGGGCAGAGTAGAGGCGGGACCAGCTGGGAGTCCTGCACCACAGCTGACAGGCAGTACTGCCCTGCTGAGGGCCTGAAGGAAGGGGGGGGACGCTTCCAGAAACAGCTGTGAATCACTCCCCGTGCCCCCCCCCACCCCAGCTGTGTTATGGTCCCGAGGCACAAAATAATCTCCAGGGGCTGCCCTGTGCTTAGATGTCTATCTTGTTTCCAAGGTAAAGGGGGCAGGGAGGGGGTCTTTCTCATCCCTGTTCATTTCAAACTCTTAACCAAAAAGTACTAAGCCAAGATCCTGTGGCCTCCAGGATTGCCCTGGGTGCTTCTGGGAAGCAGGGCAAAAGCATTTATTGTCATCTTAAGGTCAGGTTCCTTTCCCTCTTGGCACTGACTGCCAGGAAGTTCGCGGCTTGATTTCTAACCCACTCCGGGCAGCTGTACAGAACCACGTGGTACACTGTGTGACTCCCGTGAGTCTTGGCTTTACCACTACGTCAATCCAGCACCCATCCTGTGGGCTGCCCTGTAGGCTGTCCTAGGTCTCTTCCTTCCTCTTTCCAAGCTTCGCACTAGGGTCCAGGTCCTCAGTGTCCAAGATGGCCATGTGGTCACTGATAAAAGGCAGGTGGAAAGCAGGATTTCAGCAGCCCTGGGGCAGTATTGGGCCCCCGGAGCAGCCCTGCTCCTGGAATTGTTGGAGGGTTCAGTCTCTGTGGTACCGGTTCTCTGACAGTGGGATCTGAAGCTGAAGCTGGGCCTCTTGGAGGGCCATCAGCTCCCACTCCCAACTGGGAGGAGCGGGGTAATGTGGCAGGCTCTGTATTGTGGGTGATGTGGCCCTGCCTCCCCAGAGTACCTCCTCTACTTCCGGTGGGTAGGATCAGGCCTCATGGACGTGACTGGAGTCCCCAGGAGGATGGCTAGAGATATAGCCTTCAACATGGCTATGAACTCACCCATCAGCTCCATACTCCAGCAGAGCTCAGAGACCCATGATTGCCATGCTTCCTGAGGCTTCAGGACCTTTAGTCTCCAGACTCTGACTGTCCACAAGACACCTGGGCAAGAAAGGATACGTGCGGCCAGCCCATGACTCAGGCCTTCCCAGCTACAGATTCTGCATGTCCCAGCCAGGGCGCAGGGTTCCAGATCGGTTTGGTGGACCAGGGTTCTGCATGTGACATGAGCTGAGAACATACAGTTCCGTGGCACTGAGGCACAGGTGAGCATGTTTGTCTTTGGGCTGCATTGAGGCGCGGGGGCTCATGGCTCCTGAGCACGGACCTTCTTACTGCGCTGTTAGGAAATGGTTGTTCTCTAGCTCCAAACCAAGGATGTGTAAATGCCGGAGTATTTGGGGCCACCTCCCATCCAAGATAGTATGTGTGTGTGTGGTGTGTGTGTGTGGTGTGTGTGTGTGTGTGTGTGTGTGTGTGTCTGTGTGTGTGTGTGTGTCTGTGTGTGTGTCTGTGTGTCTGTGTATCTGGAGTCTCTGTTGCTACAAACACACATTACTGTGGTCCACACCAGGCTTCAATGGCCCACTGCCCAGGAGGGAATAAATGTGCCCTCAGCTTGGGTGTGGACCTAGACCCTTTCTAAGGCACTTCTGTCCCAAAGACTCCGCTTAACCTGGTCTTGCGAGAATAATTATCCCGGATAAAGAGAGTGGGTCTGGTCAAGTGAACAGACTGTTTCCTTGAGAAACATGGAAACTGAGCCTTTGGGTGCTGGCTGGGCAGTGAGGCTAGGAGCAATGACATTATGAGTGAAGACACAGTTGCCGATGTTTGGAGACACTGACTAGAAAAGACTTAGAGTCAGCTGTGGAGACAGTGGGAGTGGACTGCAGCATCCAGAATCCCTGCAGCTATATTCTAGATGATTCACTGGCCTACCTTGCCAATCTGGCAACAGCAGCAGAGCTGAGGTCCTAGATCTAGCTTGGAGGGGGCTGCCTAGGAGTCCCTTGTCCACCCACGCGGGGGAGGTTGTCCAGGCGAAGGCCCTCACCTGCTAACGTCTGTGGCCTTGATTACACCGTGCCTGGTGGGTGTGATCAAGGGCTGAGGCCAGGGCTGAGGCCCTTCCTGACCCTCTGGCTTTGCCCAGGGAGGGAGGAAGGGACATCAGATTCCGCAGCCAGCTCCCTCAGGACACCTGCCCAACCTCCCCCGGCCTGCTCAGGCCTTACCAGCTGCTTCAATGCCCCAGGGCCTGTGGGGGTTTCCAAGCTTGTCCCCAGAGACTGGAGGAAGGGGGCTAGGCCCGGCAGGCTCCCCCCTGCTTCCTGCGCTTTCCATTAAAGATGAAGCCGACTCCCTCCCCATCTGTTTCTTCTTCAGATAAAATCTATTTTCGGACAGAAGTATGTGCTCTGCTTTGCCACATGCCTCCCCAGTGCTGGGATGCAGCCTCCTCTGTGGGTGGCTGCAGCTGTGGCCCAGCGCATCCCTGGAGCATCTCAGAGCTGGGCTGGGGGTCAGGCCTGTGATCTACTCCTGCTCCAGGGGCCTGAGGGAATTCCTATGTAAAAGCTGTGAGTCCTGTTGGTGGCCTGTTCAGACCCCAGGGCCCCCCAACCTGGTCATCCACCAGCCCTGGGACCCTGTGGGCTCTCAGGCCCTGCAGCCTGATAGGTCTTAGTTGCCTGGTCCATGAGTTACCTCACTGGGCTCTCCCCAGGGCAGTTTTCAGACTCCTGAGAATTAGCCCAATCTTCAAGGACCCCTCTTGCCTTACTTCCTGTCTGGGCACTTTCTGTTTCTCCATATTTGCACCTCAGCAGGAAGCTGAGGGGACTCCCATCCTTAGTGACTTGGGTGTGACTTTAGCTGAAGTTAACTTTGCCTTAAGGTCTGGTTGGGGGAGGCCTCAGATCTATGTCTGTCGGAGGCCGGGACCACAGGAGGCAGGACTTTGGGACAAGTTCATTCACAGCTAGGATGGTGTTCTGCGCAGGGTGGAGACTGCTCTCCGTGTCAGATGACTGCTTTTATTACGTATACAGCAGGCACAAGTAAAAGAATAGACGGTAAGCAGCAGATAGAAGCAGCCGCCGGATCACAAAACCCCATCCAACTGGAGCAGCCGCAGCATCCAGATGACTGGCGAAGCCAGGCTGGAGTGAGCACGCTCGAATTCTCCGTCAAGAATCCAGACAGCAGGCCAGTTTCTCCATGCCTGAGCTTCCCCCGAAAGAGCCGAGAACAGAGGAGAGATAACCTCGTCCCTCGGAAACCGACAGGGAGGCTGAGGCAGTCAGCGGGGCTTCCCGGGTGAGCTTCCCCTCCACCGCGGCTCGGCTTCCCACTCGCACTTCAGGCACTTTTGTGTCACATGATAAACAGTAGTAACCCCTGTTGGAAATGGTTTTCCTTCCAGTTGTTTTCCAGAACACAGTGCTTCTATTTTTAGGCCATTTCCCGTCTCAGGTTGAGCTGGAAGACATTTGACACAACTATGCTCCGGTCTGAAGTAGGGAGGGCCCAACCCAGCATCTCATGAACTCCAAGCGCACATAACAACTTACCAATAGAACCTTCTTTCCGGGTGTGTCGTAGGACAGGACCTTGGCGTATGTGGCCAGAGGGCCACTTGCTTTTGTCCACACAGCGGCTCCTCCCAGGTAATGCCATTCTCATCCCGTCAGTAGCCAAACAGCACTGGTTCTCCTAGAGCCCACTCGGTCCTCCCCGCAGCCTGGCCTCAGGCAGCTTCGCTGAGTCAAATGGCTTAAGGCACATGCCAGTTTGGACTTGGTTGTAGTAAGAGAAAACACAGGACTACAGCTATGATACAAGACGAAAACATCCGTGCTGAGCCAAGCTCAGGTCCCCTCAGCATGTTACACTTCCCCTGGGGGGTGTGTCCCCGCAGGTCTCCAGTCAAAGGGGCCTCAGGCTTGGAGGCGGGAGGGCTCCATCGGAGGAACTGAAGCAAGAGAGCTAGGTGCAGAGGCCCCAGCACAATCCCCCGCAGCTGCTTGCTCACATCTGTCTCCCTGACTGTGGCTCCCAGCCACGGTGCATTGAAGGGTGGGAGCCTTGAAGACACTAAGAGACGTGGAGCCAGCAGGGTGTAGACTTTAGAGACCCAGTAGAGAGAATGTTCTGAGCACCTCAGAATAGAGATATAGGGCAGCTCCATGGAAGGAGCTATGCTAGGCTCTTTAGGCCTCTGTAGGAGGACTGGGCCCTCTGCCCACGTGAACACTAAGGGACTTAGATGGGAACTGTGATACTTGAGAATTTTGAAGAGAAGAGGACACTCCCCCCGACCAGTGGAACCAAAGGTATCAGAGATGAGTTCACACCTGTCCCCAGTCCCGGGCCACCAGAGGTCACACCAGCACTGCTCCCTAGCCCTGGCCAGCCTGTCCATCTTCTGCTTCTCGGCGGATGGCACATGGCCTCCAACAACGGTCAGTGCACCAGATGAGGCTGGGCTAAACAGAATCTGCCAGACCCATGGACCCCACCGCATGCCTGTGGAGGATGCCAGAACTCCGGGCCTTCCTCTCACCACCCAGAATACTTTCTCACTCTGGATGACAAGGATCAGAACCAGATGTTTCCCCCACACAGAAGGCTGAGGCCCGCCCTATATACAGTGCCACCCAGCTGAGGACCCGGATGCTGGCCCCACCCTCAACCTCCCCTGGGCATGATGGCTCTTCCTCTGTCCTCTCATCCTGCTAGGTGCCCTGGGAGCTGCCTGCTCCAAGGGGGCCTCTACATCTCTAGTCGTAGCTTTCCCAGGGTTCGGTTTGGCTTACTTGCCAGGCCAGCCCTCCTCCAAGAGCCAAGCTGTGGGCCAGGAGTCAGTGCTGGCGGCTTGCTCATCCAAAGGCTGTTTTGGGAACATCCCTGGGATGGCAGTAGGCATGGGAAAGTCAACCCTCCTGGTCTGGGCTTGCACCCTGTGCTCATCACAGCATTCTCCAGCTGCCTATGGTTACCTCTGCTGGCTTCGGTACACGACGCTTTAGATACACAGCAGCTTCCAATGCTCCGTGTGCCCTATCCAGCCCACCCAGTCAGCCTTCAGTAGCACGAGAACTAGCTGCATGTTCCCCATGTGCACGTGGGCCTTGGAGGCCACTTTTCAAAGGAAAAATTTTTCAATGAAAAAACAAAACACAAAAAAACCAAAATCAAAAGGCAGAAAGACTAGCAGTTGCTACCTCAAGCCTGTGAGTAAAGTTCACAGACACTGGCACTCCCAACGGACCCTCTGGAGGTGCAAATGTCAGCTGTGGCAGAGAGGAGCCACGTGTGACCATGGAGCCCTTGATGTGCCCAGACGAACAGGCTCAGACCTTTACTCCATTTCACGTCGTCCCATTTGGATTTCAGTTGAATAGCCCCATGGGACAGCAGTGGCCGTCTGGGATGGAGCAGGCCCAGGAAACCCGAAGAGCTCACTGAGTGGGAGAAGGTGGAGTCTCGGAGGTTAGAGGGAGACATCTGTGAACATGGGGCTGGGAAAGATGCACAAAGTGAATTCAGTGACATCGTGGCAGTGGTGTCAACACAGTCTTATCAGAGTGTCAATGAGGTTGTACACTATCAACAGTGTTTATACTTTTTGGTTTTTTTTGTCTTTTGTTTTTTGAGACAGGGTTTCTCTGTGTAGCTTTGCGCCTTTCCTGGAACTCACTTGGTAGCCCAGGCTGGCCTTGAACTCACAGAGATCCGCCTGGCTCTGCCTCCCCAGTGCTGGGATTAAAGGCGTGCGCCACCACCGCCCGGCAGTGTTTATACTTTAATATACTGCCAACTGAGTTTCAACAGTCATCACACTATCAATATTGTCAACACTGTCAACAGTGGCACAGTGGCATCCACAGTCTATCAGCAATGTCGATGGCATCCATGTTCCATCACTGGAGTGCCGATGGCATCTGTAGATACCATCCGTACTCTACCCACGTAGTATTAATGACGTCCGTGTCCCATCAACGCACTATCGGTCATGTCCTTCCTCCGTCAACAGAGTACTGGTGGTGTCTCACACACTATCAGAGCATCTGTGGCATGAACTGATGGTTGATGTCATCCTTACCCTGTTACTAGAGTACTGTTGGCTTCCACACTCTGTCAGCACACTCGCAGGGCAACATTGACAATATGAAACACTGTCAATAGGGCATCCTGGCATGGTTGTGGTACTGATGGTGCCAGTACACTAGCCCTCTGATTGCTCTCACTACAGTTCAGTTCAGTGTTGTGAGACAAGGTCTCATGTGATTCAGGCTGGCCCCTACCTCATGATCCTCCTGCCCTAGCCTGTTGAGACCTGGGATTATGCCTCCACACTTAGCTTGGATCTGGCTACTTAATTTTGGATCATCAATTGATAGTATATAGAAATATATTTAATTTTTATATGTTGATTTTTTTCTTTTGAGATAGAATCTCACCATGACCTTGGATCTTCTTGCCTTGGCTTTCTGGGTGCATATTGTCATTACCCAAGTGGCCTCATGCCTATTTTACTTTCTGATTTCATATCCTATAACCTTGCTCAGACCATCTGTTAGATAACATATTGTTAGATATTAATATTCAAGTGTTAAACTAAGTTTACATTCTTGGGATAAAGCCCACCTCACCATGGGATGGTTCTATATTTCTGTATCTTGATGGATTCAATGTACTACTATCTTGTTCAAGGTCTAATGGTGTGTTGTGGTTTGAATGTAAAATACCCCTGCCCCACAGCTGTTTGAACACTTGTTTCCCAGCAGGTAGTGCTGTTTTGGAAAGTTGTGGAGCCTTTAAGAGGCAAGGTCTTGCTAGAGAAAGTAGGTCCTTGGGGGAAAGGTGGGCTTTGAGGGTTAGTTTTGGCCCTGTTTCCAGACAGATCTGTTTCCTGATCCACTGAGATGTGAACAAGCAGCCTTACATGTCTGCTGCCACAGACCCAGTCAATCCAGACACCACGCCTTCCGTTCTATGGAGGACTGCACCCTCTCATACAGTGAGCCAGAAAGAGTCCTGCTACCCTTCCTAGCTTCTTGGTGACTAGGGAAGTGCCTAGCACAGTGCATGCATGACAGTGGCCCATGGTGTCAGCTGGCTTTCTGCTCCTGAGTGTGAGGGTAGAAGGTGTGTGAAGCGTCTGAGCCTGGGCTTTTGAGTGGGGGAAGACCTATAATTTCCGATTCCACCGGCTGCATTTGTTAGTCATTTGTTTTGTGTGAGTCCATCTTACTCCTCTGTTAATTTCTTTTAATGTAGAGATATTGGTGGTATTTTTTTAATAGGTTCTAAGCACGTAAGCAAATAAAGAGAAAATGCTACTTTCTGAAGCTGAGGGTTTTAAACTGTCAATTCTCAGTTTTGTTTCTAACATCCTACAATATTTTTAAAATTATTTTTAATAATCTGTACTCATGTGTGTGCCTGTGAAGGTATGCACACATCCAGTGCGTGAGGCCAGCAGAAGGTGTCAGGGGTTGGATCTCACGGAACTGGAGTTACAGGTGGTTTCCAGCCAACTGATGTGGATACTAGGACCCGGTCTTGGGTCCTCTGCAAGAGCAGTGTGTTCTTAACCACAGAGTCCTCTCTCCAGACCCCTATGATGTTAAGAAAGAAAAAGGTGGAAAGAAAATGCTATTTGTTACATGGAGATGGTGTTCAATGGAAAAAGATAAAAATAGAACAGCACAGGGACAGGCATGGAGGCCATGCGGAGGGGTCTGTGAAACAATGCCCTCATCTATCACTGGGCAGTAGTTGGGCAAGGGCACGTCTCTCCCAGCAGGGCTCACGGTAGCTGTAGTGGGGGAGATACTAGAGTGGGACCAGAAGTCGGGTCACAGCAGGTCCTGCCAGCAACACAGTGCGAGTACCGTCAGCTGGAGCTACCTACCTCCAGCGCTGGTCCTTGCTTCTGGGAACGTCCATCTCTTCCTGTGTAGAGAAATGTCTGCCTCTGCTGGTGGCCCTGCCAGTTCAGTGACATCGCTGGAGCTCTGTGCATCCAGTCATCAGTTGGAAATTTCAGAGCTGTGGGTTCCTGGCAAGCGAGAGCCTGCTTCCTTCTGGGGTGGGAGTGGTTCCCGGTGCTGTGCCTAGGAGGGAGGGTATCTACAGCCAGGTGTTAGGATGGACGGGGAAGGGTCTGTTCAGGTATGCGCTGCAGGCTCACTCTCCTGGCCGTAGGAGAGAGACTTCCCTGCTCCCGACCCCCTAATCTGCGCTTTAGCCGTGGACTGCTATTTTCCTAGGAATGGTGCCCTAGAGTCCCACAAGCTGTGCTTTCCTTACATCGCCGGCCGCCCCTCCTGCATCTCCTCAGCTAGCTCCTCTGAGGATGTAGCACCTTCTCTCAGCTTGCCACTCACTGCTCCACCCTGTCACCCACCCAGCTTCGTGGCCAAGATGGACACCTAGCCTGAGACACGGATGTGCATTTCTAGTCAAGTTCTGCCCCTCTGTCTCTAGACTCCTGTGTCCAAGTATCTGCTACCATCTCCAGTTGGAGAGACGGTGGCCATTGCAGCCCAGTCAGAGGCTCCAAAGCCTGTGGCACTGTGAGCCTCACCAGACTGGCCCCCAGGAAGCCCTGTCAGCCGTAGCCACTTAGTCCCTTCTCATACGGCAGCTGGCTACCACCCTGAGTTCCACCCCCTCTCACTTCTGCTCAGTCTGTCAGAAGACCAAGCCAGAGTCTGGGCAGGTGTCTCCTGCAGCCTACACCCTGCTGGGCAACTGAAGCTGTGCTTAGATGCTTTACCACTTCCAGATGGAAGGGCCCCAAGTCCATAGGCAGCTCTCTGGGGCCTGTGGGTGCTGGGTCCCTTCAGAGGATGAATTGCAGTATAGTCAGCTCATCTGCAGGGTCCCTGCCCCACTTCCTCAACCGCAATCCCCAACCATGCCCACTGCTTGGATGGCTCTTCCTGCTGTCCATTCCATGCCTCTTGCCCTCTCTCCACCTGCCCCTACCTGTCTCCCCTGTGAGCTCAAGCCGTTTCCCTCTCAGCATCCTGGGGAAGTTACTGGCTCAGGGTGCTGTGTGTCTGCATTCTGGTCCCTTGACCGCAGGTCTATGGACAGGACCTGACAGTACACAGTTAGCCAGCGAGAAGAGAGAAGAGGGTGAGTATATGTGGGAGCCAGTGCTGGGGCCAGGGGCCAGGACCCTGGCTCAGAAAGACCACAGGTGCCCCATAGGACAGATGAAGAGATTAACCCAAGGGACCCCAGAGAGGAGTCTCAGGATTCTGGGGAATGGCTTGAGTATCTGACATTCAAGCGGCACTACCTCAAATTGTTTCCTTCCTGGGGTCAGGGCTTGGGGACTCAGGGGTGGTAGCCCACTGGGTAAGGATGTGGTTCTGGGAACCACCACCAGGTGGTGCTGGAATAGCATTGGCGTGTACACACAACACACACACACACACACACACACACACACACACACACACACACACACACACACACCTGGGAACCACCACCAGGTGGTGCTGGAATAGCATTGGCGTGTACACACAACACACACACACACACACACACACACACACACACACACACACACACACACACACACACACACACACCTGCACCCTGCTTCTACTGTGGTACTCAATAGAGCAAGTGTCCTCAGCCCTCAGCTTGACCTGACTTCAGCAGCCCTCCTATTTTGGTTCAGGGCCCTCCTCACACATTGGGATGCGGCTGTGAATGGAAACCCATGGGATCAAGGCTTTACCATGAATTCCGTCTGACCTGCTTCCTGATCGGCGGGGGAAATCCAACTTTAAGCAATCTTGTCTCTGCCTTACTTTGCCCAGCATCCCACTTCCAACTCCCACACAACTGGACACTACTGGACTCCTTCTGTCCCTGGAAAAAAGATTCACACCGACCTGGAACTGCTTCCCCAGCTGGGTGCGGTGCGGCTGTCTTGGGTTCCAGGCAGCCACTCACTCTGATGTTGGCATGAGCTCCAGGGAGGAGTGGTTCTCCAGAACCCCAGGACGCCTCACGGTGCTGCAGGACAGGCTAGGCCTCTACCCACTGTCTGGTCATGACTGGGAACATGTTTCTTAATACTAGGGAACTCCTTCCACCCCCCCACCACACCCTTACCCAAGCAGGTCACCAACCGGGTTTATTTTGTCTAGTCTACACATGAACAAAGTGGATGTGTCCTAAGTACTCGCCCCTTCCTTTAACCCTCCTCAGCTGTTTGGACTAGTGTCCTGGTGAACGGAGGCAGTAACAGCAGAGCACGCGTTGGGAGGCCGGCACTCTAAGTGGACAGTTTAGCGAGAGCTTTCAGTAGGTCTAAGCTTTGCTGCCTGCAGGGCTGGGGCTAACAGTTCTGGGAACTGTGGAAGCAACCCTTCCAGTTCCGTGACTTCACCATGCTTCCCAGCACGGCTTGGATGAGGCTTGGGTCTGACTGAGGCTTTACGGTAGACTGTACAGTGAATGGTCTGGACACTCTCAAGTTTCTCCTTATCCAATCATAGGTAAAGTCTTCTCAGAATGGCTAGCTGGCACGCATTTGACTTTTCATCAAAATGAATTAGAAGACCAGGAGATATTTGAAACCTGTAAGGACCACTCCCCCCAACTTTTGCCCAGGGGATGCCCTCTCCCAGGTTGCTTGCTGTGGGTGGCCATGCTAGGCTGTGAGTCCGGAAAGGAGGTCTGCCAACCCCAGGAGTGTATGGTAGGCTTCAGGGAAGGCCTTAGGAGACCTGGAGCTAGGGGCACTGGACCGTGTTTTGTTTCACAGCGTGGAGAGCAGACATACTATGGCATGCAAACTGAAAGTACAGCAAAGACATATGTTTTAGATGGCTGGCTGATGTGAGCATGGTAGTAGACAGTTCTCCTCTGGAAACCAAACTCCGTATGTGAAAGTGGGGATGGCTCAGTCACCATGCAGAGGGACCCCTTGCGTGTCCCAGGAGGGGGATGGGGTACTCGGCTCCATGTTGTTAGTGGTGGGAACTGGCAGTTTGCATACTGGCTCTGAGTCTCAGAGCAAGCAGTGGAATGCAGCCCTGGTCCCCGTCCCTGGGCCTCATTCACTGCTGAGGTTGGTTCTAACCCAGTTCATCACTGACTGCAAACAATGTCAGGGGAGACAACAGCAAAATGCTTTAAATGACTGGGAACTGAAAATGAGACCACACTGGATTCTACTTGTAGGCAAGGCATGAGAGGATACCATCTGCGGCCTGCAAGATGTAGGACTCTCGGCTCCAGCACCACATCTGCCTGCATGCCACCATGCTCCCTGTCATGACAATGGACCGAACCTCTGAAACTGTAATCGAGCCACCTCAATTAAATGTTTTCTTTATAAGAGTTGCTGTGGTCATGGTGCCTCTTTACAGTAATAAAAACCCTAAGAAAGAAGTTGGTATCA
Organism: Peromyscus maniculatus bairdii; assembly: GCF_049852395.1. Classification (NCBI taxonomy): domain Eukaryota; kingdom Metazoa; phylum Chordata; class Mammalia; order Rodentia; family Cricetidae; genus Peromyscus; species Peromyscus maniculatus. The sequence goes on from NC_134864.1 coordinate 10,022,800, forward strand.
GGAGCGGGGTATTGCTGTGATAGGCCTGACCATGTTTTTGTTTGGAGGAATTTGAACTTTGGTACTTTGGGTTAGGAAAGCAGTGGAATGCTTAAAGCACTGCTTAATGAGTCATACTAGTAGGAGCATTGGAAATAGAGGTGCTAAGAGTTATTTGAACTGTTGGGGGCTCACTCAGAAGGTTTCAGAGAAGTTTAAGATTGTTCTGGTGATACTTTGGTGAGGGAAATGGCTACCTTTTGCTCATGTCCAGAGTCTGCCTGAGGCTAAAGCAAAGTTTTAGATTAATTCTGTTGGCAGAAGAAATCTCAAAACAGCCTAGTATAGACTCTGTCATGTGGATATTAGTGGTAACTCTAAGGAAGATTTATAAGCTGAGCAGGTTGTTACAAAATGAAAATTTCGAGGAGAAAAAGAGCACCAGGAAGTGTTCAAGGAGATAAATGGATTAAGAAATGGAATAAAGGGAGTGGTGACCTCAGGGCAAGATCCCACCCAGTTAAATTTCTAACTTGTGGAAATGAAAGAAAAGCTTAGAGCCAGGTGTGGTGGAGCACACCTTTAATCCCAGCCCTGGGAAGGCATAGGCTAGTGTTTCTGAGTCTGAGGGCAGCTTGGTCTACAGAGCGAGTTCCAGGACAGCCAAGTTTAGGCAGTGTAGTAAAATAGAAAGCTGGTGAAGATGTAATTAAACAAGGGGGCCATGTTCCAGCCCCAGCAAGCAGCAGGACTTAAGGTTAGAAGAAAGGAGTTAAGGAATAAAGCTGCTTTGGCCAGGTATGTGTCAGGGTTGTCCCTGAATGGAGGCCTAGTAGAGAGGCCACTGCATGAAACTGTGAAGCTGAAGTCCAGATTGCTTTGGAGAACCCAAGATGTTAGAGATGCCAGAGTCATGGGATACCTGCCAGGAGAGCTGCTGACAGGGAGTGAAAACAGCCCAAGAGAAAGAAGTGTGTTGTAGTCAATAAAGCTGAAACAGAGTTGGAGATCGGAGGAACACTTTGACATCAGATATGGAGGTGCAGAGTTTGAAGTTTCCCCAGCGGGCCTACAGTTGTGGTGGTAATCTAATTGTACTGAAATGTGATTTTGATTGTATGTTAATAAATAAAGTTGTCCGGGGGTCAGAGCTATTAGAGCCATAGCAAGAGTGTGGCGGTGGTGGCACACGCCTTTAATCCCATAGATCTCTGTGTGTTCAGGGATACAGCCAGCATTGGAGACATATACCTTTAAGACCTAGGGGGCTGTACATTCAGACAGTGACGAGGCAGTCACGTGTTTGGGTTTACAACCAATGAGAAGGCAGAATGACTGGAAAATCGATTTACAGACAGGAAGTAGCTCTCTTTCGGGAAGCTGGGACACCGCAGGCAGAAGGGTGAGATTTTAGCTCTGAGCTCTGATCTCTTGGCTTTCTCTTTTACATTGTTTCTGTGTTTCTTATTTAATAAGATGGTTGGATACATCTACATACAGTCTTGCTTTTGTCCAGTATTTCCTATGCTCCTTTCCTTGCATTTTGTAATGGTAATGTGTACCCTGTGACATTATGTGTTGAAAGTACGTGATCTGCTTTTTGATTTTGATTTTTTACAGGTTATTACAGTTAAGAGATTGCCATGTGCCTCAGAACCTCAGGAGAGACTCTGGACTTTGAGACTGTTATGGACTATGGGGACGAATGTTTTTTTTTTTTGTATTATGATATGGCTATGAGCCTTTGGGGACCAGGGAGCGGAGTGGGGTGTGAAAGAAAATAGCTCCTAAGGGAATGGCACTGTTAGGAGATGTGGCCTTGTTGAAGGAAGTGTGTTACTGTAGGAGCAGATTTTGAGGTTTCTTTTGCTCAAGTTTCCTTCAGTGTGACAGTCAGTCGACTTCCTGCTGCCTTCTGGTCAAGATGTAGCCAGCACCACATCTGCTTGCACCCTGCCATGCCATGCTCCCCGCCATGATGATAATGGACTGAACCTCTGAAACTATAAGTCGCCACCTCAATTAAATGTTTTCTTTTAAGAGTTGCTGCGGTTACGGTGTCTCTTTACAGCAATTAAAAAAAAAAACAAAAAAACAAAAAACTAGCTAAGGCTGAAGTTCAAGTGTTGGGGCCCAGTGATTCCCTGGGCACAGAAGTCGGTCCCCAGGATTACAGGCACACACGTGCTGAGAGAGAGACCACAGCAGAGCACAGAGATGGGAGGGCAATTAACGCAGTCTTTATTTACACCACAAGAGTGACAAGTGTGTGATGTGGTACAGACACTGGACCCGGGAGGTGGAAAGAGGTGACCGCCAGAGGACACCGCCGGTCAGTGAAACCCACCACACAAAATGAAACAAGAATGAGAAAACCAAACATGACCTCCAACCCCGCCAAGAGGAGAAAGCGCCGCCGAGGGGAGGTCCAGACAACCAAAGAGAAAACAGGCTGTTACAGAGTGAAGGTGGCGTGGCTGCGGAGCCCACCCAGCATCATGTCACAGCGCTTCAATGGCTTCGACCACACTTCTGTAGTGAGCTCTTGCTGAGTGAGGTCAGCCTCCTGTGCATACATGGAAACAGCATGTTTAACATTCTTACAGACTGGAAAATAGTGCCTCCTCAGTGGAGCGCACACCCCCAGAACAAGGCCTGTCTGCATTCTGTTCTTTCCATAGCAGACTTTGATCAATGTGAGGCCAGAGAGGCCATCAAGGCCGGGTGCAGAGCATGCCCGGGTCCTTGAGAGGGAGAAATGTTTTCCTCCAGTGCTAAGTATCGCTTAGACCCAGGGCTCACAAAGGCCTGGATTGCTCAGTGTGGAACCCCAGCCCCGTGTCTTCCAGAAGGAACGAACCCGTCAACACAGCTGTGCTGAGACGGGAACTCACCCGAACCCCAGGTTCTCAACCAGAGGCCGGTGACAGCAGGCAGGGTGCACCTGGCCCTGTGCAGGGAGAGAAAAGGAAACAAACAAAACAGAACAAAATCCTCTCAACCAGCTTGAGAGACAGGCAGTAGGGTCTGAATGTGGAGCTTGCACATGGATACAATCGACTCTCTGTCAAAGGTGCTAGGTAAACTCTTCTTAATGACACATGTGTAAGTAGTCCTTTCATTGTTCTTACAATAAAAAGTACAATTTCTTAAGAATAAGTTCAATAAGACTCAAACTCCCCCCTCCTCTCCTTCAAGATTTTGTTTTGTTTTACAGAAAAAAATTTCTGCATCTGCAAACATCATGAGAGGGGAAAGAAAGGCATCGTTTCTCCTTCCCCAGAGCTGCCGAGTTTGGCGTGCAAAATCTGTATACAATATAAAGACATGCCGGCGTACGTCCATGCAACCTCCAGATGTAGGAAACTTAAAAAAATATATTTATATATTTATATCTATATATTTATATATGTATCAATGCCCATAAAATACATGGGCCCAAAGTCTACAAAAAGAAGGATGGAATGAGCACGTGGCTGTGACCAGTGAAGAAGGAATGTTCTGACGGAAAGAAACACAACCAAGTCCATCACCAGTGCTGCGGAGACCACTGCAAAATGGTCCTTCCTCTTGGGGACAGATTTGAAAGTAAAGAAAAACTGAAACACTTTGATAAAGCGGCCCTCGGAAGCCAGAGCCCTGGGATGTCCCTGTGGGTGTGGCCTTGGGAACAGCCGCCTGCTGGTGGGGCATGGGCTCTCAGGGTGCAGCTGGAAGACCCAAGGGTGAGTGAACACCAGCATCCTGAGGACATGGTGTCTTCAGGCTTCCCTTAAAGGGATGTAAAGTGCTTGCTCCCGGCTCCCTTGCCAGCACCCACCAAGGCCTTTGCAAAGGAAGGGAGAAGGTGGAAGGTTCAAGGTCCAGGCAGGGGAGTGCTGTGGTCCTGCCCCGGAGGTCAAGGCCGACCTTCTGCCCTCCCTCTGTCCTGGGAGATAACTCTGGGGAAGGGCCACGTGTCTTCAAAGGGAAGAAAAGGCTATATGGTAGGTAATGCTTTCAGCTCCCAGGGAAGCTGGAGTGAGCTGGCTCCCTGGCCAGGCCCCTGAATCAAAGGTGACTCAGTGGGACCAAACTGAGCCTCTCTCACAGTCCCCTGGCCACCGAATAGCCTGTTTGTTACCCATCACCTGAAAAAGGAAGATGATGTGTACCTCCCACGAGTCGTGGCCGGCACAAGAGGGCAGGTGGCAGGGTGTGCAGAAAATGGGCCAAGGCGGCCAGAAGAGCAGCTAGCTGGCCTCTGCCACCATGCAGTGCCACAAGCAGGGAGGGGCTGCAGGGCCTTCCTCAGGTTGGCTCCTTCTGCCAAGGGCCAGAGGAGCCGCAGGGAGGAAGGAGTCAGGCATGTCCCAAGACCTCTCTACCCTGCGCTCTGCCCACTATCTTAGCTCTGCACTGACTCACAGCAGCCCAGCCGGCAAAAGTCCAAGAATGTGTGCTCAGCCTGGCTGTCAAAAGCCTGACCCAGTTCCCCTTACCCTGTAAATGCCACCTAACTCAGAAACTTAGCTGGGTGTCCCTTCTGAGTACCTCAACTTCCTCTTACCAGTCTGAACTCCACAAACTTTGGAATGAAATTGGCGGCTTTAAGTGCTAGAAAAGAAGTTAGCAGTAAAAAGAGTCAGTTGTCATAGAAAAAAAAAAGAGCAAAGACAAAGACTGCCTGTCCCTCAGGACCCTGTGCTCCTACAGGCTCAAGTGACAAGGGGCTTGGCTCAGCAGCCACAGGCTCCAAACCCAGGGCCGTGGCTGCAGCCAGAGTCTAGGCTGCGAGGCTGCAGTGACACCCCTGAACAGGTGCAGGGCCGGGCTCCGAGCCAGGCACTGTGGACATGCTTCAAAGGTCTTTGGGAAACTAGAGCTGGAGTTCTATCCTGACGGAGTGGTTACAAGTCCACACTCATTAATGCCGACCGCCCTCATGGCTCACACGGCCTGCCCACCCTTGTAATAATACTACTAGTGTTGCAAGACAGAAGCCCCTGGCTGGGCGGCTCCTGGGGGGAGCCTGAAAAGACAAGGCAAGGGGACCTCGCAGACCTGCTAGCCATTCCCAAGAGGTTCCCTCTGAAAACCAAGGATGACAGCAGCGGTCCTGTGCACAGCAGAGCTCTGCTTGCTGTACAAAAAGAAACAGAACCAAACCATAAAAACAACCTTCAGAGCTATAAAAAAAAATGTACAAGTAAGAATTTAGAAAGAAAAGGTTTTAGACATTACCACCTTCAGAAAACTGCTGAATGGTGAGGGAAAAAAAAATGTAAAATCCACAAAACAATGTTTTCTTCAGGATCTTTTGTGAAAAAATTCATACAAAAATCAACAGCAAGTTTATATCCTTTGCTATAAAAACTCATCAGGTACATATGTGCATGGAGGCTTGGAGAGGGCAGAGGCTTTGTTAGAAAATAATTAAAATTAAAGTACAAACTGGTAGGGAAGTTGCCCAGGGGTGAACATGTTGGCGATCTGGAAGCTGGCCAATCTGGAGCTCAAAATTCCTTGGGCTTCAATCCAGACCCCAGCCCTCAGCACCTCAGAGCTAACACACATGTCTTTCACCTGCCAGGACCTCTGCGGTCTGGATTTATTATATATATTTATATATACTTTGTCTATAAATGCATTATAAATATTTTATCAAGATCTCATAAGAATCAAGTTTCTTAGCTTGGAATACAGTGGAATATATATTATACATATATATATTTATTTATACCTAAAATTTAAGCAATACTTCATGCTACCTGCTTTTAATGAAAAGCATTCCGATCGTAACACTGCAGTGTGCCTACGACATGCTTCACAACCGAATGGAGATGCTCCACTGCTACGTGACGGATGAGAAAAGAACACTTTGGATCCGTTGAAAACATGTTGGACTTCAAAACTGCCGGCAGTTCGCTGCTTTCTGGAACTACCTCATCTTCCTTAAACAGCGATCAAACCAAGCAAGGCTGGCTGCACTGTGGCCCGGGGACAGTGGCTGGTGCCTACTCTTGTAATGCCAGGCCAGCATCACAGCTCAGCCAGCCGCAGGACACTGTCACACCAATCCTTGGTGGTTTTTTTTTTTTTTTTTTTTCTTAAGGCATTGTTCCTCAGACTTCAGAAAACCCAGCCACAAAAAAATCCATCAGAGCAATAAAAAAAGGCACAAACTCGCATCTTCCGATGGCTTCGAGAAGCTCCAGCTGACTCCCAGGCTCACATTTCTGTTCTGTCCAGTTTCTTTTTTTCTTTAAAGTTTCTTCCAACTCTGTCCCTCACTAGCTGTGAACCCCCACAGCACCCACTAAGGTTCACAGGCCAGAGCCATAGAAAACTCTCTGTTTAGAAAAAAGCTACAAGACGAGTTGAGTGGTTTACACGGAGAGTGTGGGATTGTGGGTAAGAATCAAATGTTAAGCACCAGTTTTAATCAAGTCTTTTCTGTATTATTAGATCTTTGATTTTCATTTTCCTCATGTCAACTCGATTCAGCAACTTTGCCCACGTTGCCACAGGCTTCTTCCTTCGTGGGCTTCCCTGGGGGACCCCACCAGCGTGTGCTTGGCTTTCCGCGTGTCTGTGTGCCTGTGTGTTGCACGCTGTCCTGTGTTCCATGTGATCTGCCACACCTGGTGTTCGTGTGCGTCTCCAGACCTGTGTCCAGGGCGGCGGAAAGGCCTCCTGTTGCTGCTGCACGCCTGGTGTCCCTTGCACTCAGAGAGAGCACCGAGGCAGGACGCAGGAGTGACACGGGAAAGTTTCTTGGCTGAGCTTCAAGACAGACAAACAAAGGAGAGAGCAGCAGCCTGGGCTACAGTGGTGGCTCCTCCTCCATAGGTTCCTCCTCCGACCTGCGAGGAGAGAAGGGGTCAGGCAGGGTGCACGGTGGGGGAGGCCCTGTGCAGTCAGGCTCAAGCTCTTCCCTGGTGGACAGTTCTGGTTGGTGGAGTCAGTGGGCATGTCCACCAGCCGTCCTGTCCACGAAGGGCTAGCCTGGCACAAGGCCGGGTGCACACAGGAAGAACCCGACAGGTCCTCATGCACAGGTGTACCCAGCAGGCCTTCCTCAGGGAGGGTATGGGCAGGCCTTACCTCTTCTCAGCAGGTTTTACGCCTACAGACAGGGAGGCCATGGCGGTGACTGTCTCAGCCTCTTCGGTCTCACACTTCTGCGCCTCAATCAGAGAGTGCCCCACAGTGGAGGACAAGCGCTGCAGGCAGCGCCAGTACTTGCCTGAGGGAGGGGGAGCACTCAGTGACTTTCCCGCTTCTGCAGGTGGCTGGCTTGGCTCCCGGGTCCCTGGGGCCCTGGGAAGACTTTCACTTGTGCCTGAAAAGCGCCTCTCTGAAGAGCACTGCCTGGTGATAGCTCACACACACTTATCTGCAGCAGAGGTCACTGGACACGGGGTTGGGACTGTTGTGGGGCCCGGCTCTTCACATTCACGGGACTCTGCCTTGCTGTGGGCAACCAGAAATTCTGGCAGGCATATGCAGACCTGATGGCACCTAGACTCTCGGAGTTTCCTACCTGGAGTCTTGTAGATGCTAGGGATCTACCATACCCAGATCCAGCACAGGGAGCCCTGCTTGAGCAGCTTTTTAGGGTCAGGGCATCAGCACAAACAGCTTTAAGGCCAGAACTAAATGGCCCCATGCGGACCTAGTAGAAGCCTTCAGGTGTGCAGATCAGAGCCCAGGCAAGGAGTGGCAGGTGTACCTGGGGCAGGGTGTTGCGTGGGCGCCTAGCTGTGTGCCTAGCCCTGGGGCTTTCTGCTTGAATGGGAGGTGAGTTCTACTCTATATGGGGTACCTCTGGCCCAGGACACAGACTTACAGTTCAAGGTACCCTGGTTCTGGGCATCTAAACTAACTAACTTGGGATCATTGGTGTCCAGATTCTTTCAAACCCCAGTACAGCAGGAACTAGTTCTGGGAGTCTCTACTAGCTTATCAAATACCAGGGAAAGAGAGGCCTTGTGTTCTTGCCCTGGGTCCCCAGGATCACTTGGCAAGTCACTTACTGTGGATGTCCATCACTTTCTCCATGGAGTGGACAGCATTGGCATTGGGTCTCTGCTGCAGAACCTTTTCTGGCAGAGGCTCAAGCTGTAAGAGAGAAACAGATATATTACGATGGCGATGGACAGCATATAATCTGTGTATGTGTTAATCTATGTATGATCTGTGTATTTGTTAATAGGTGTCCAGAGACAGCACTTCGCTCCCCAAGATACAGCAATTTGTAGGGAAGATACAGAAACTCTAAAAAGCCAACATGACTCCATACATTTTTTCCTCCTTAGGGTTCAATGGATTGTAGTCATGGCTTCCCAGGAGGACAGACCCAGGAGGAGGCTGCACAGAGAATGTCAGCTTGGTGTCATCGTTGTGTACCACTCAGAGCAGAGAAAGAATGATTAGTTGCTGAAGCTACACTTGTATGACCTGGCCTTGTAATGCCCAAGATCTCCAATCCTGCTTTTCTCACACACGTGGAAGATGGCGGCGCATGAAGGGAAGTGAGTAGGTCTCTCACAGATGAAATATCTAACAACAGGGTAGTAAGTAGGTAGCAGGGCCCCAGGGCAGAATCACATCTGCAACAACAGCTATGCAGAAAGGCTATTCTACAGATCAGGGAGAACACACAAAAGAGAGAACTAGAGCCAGGCTGAAAGGGGAAGCTGATCTTACCTCAGCTCTGGGTGGAAGCCAAAAAATAAAGTCACCCTGAATTTGCCCCGGCCTCAACCTGACTGGAGAGCTGCCATGTATAGTTGCTGGGCTTCCTGATCCAGGGCACCTGGCCAGTCACTGCAGCCCTCTGTGAGACATCCATCCCCAACCTGGCTGCATGTGAGCACTGCCCATTACATGGCAGGAGGCAGGAAGCGTGCCCTTCTAACTGAAGACAGCATTCAGCATGCCATCAGGAGCCTGGGCGAGGGGAGCCAACACGGCACCCTCCAGCTCTTCACCAACAAGAGACAAGGGCTGAGGCCAGGCTGGCGGGGAGAGACTGGAAAAGCTACGGGGACACCAGAGAACACAGAGGGTCCACCTGGAACAGTGCCCCACAGCCACAGCTGGGCCAGGCTGAGCACTGGAATAACACAGCATGGAGTCAGTACCCAACCTATAACCCGAGCATAAACACAGAAGGAAGGAAGAAAGGAAGTGTGTGTGTGGGGGAAGACAGACATTCCCGATAGAACTGCTAATGATCCCAGGACGTCACCTTCCTGCTTCTCCACCTCCACCTCCCACAGGGGAACAGAAGTGAGTGCAAGTAGAGGCTGGTGACTGAGGTGAACACACCACTGTGCAGCCCTGAGGACACCTCCCTCCCACGCCCACCACCAGCAAACCTCACACTTACTTCCACACTGCTGGGAGAGGAGGGAGGGCTTGTTTGGCTCAGGGCTCGAGGCTCAGTAAATCCTGCTGGGAGGTGCAATGGCAGGGGCAGCCACACCGGCCCTCACTCGGGCAGTCAGGCAGAAGCACAGGTGAAAACAGGACAAACTGTGACCCTCAAGCCATGCCCCGAGGGCCCTACAGCCAAAAGGTCACACAGCTTCCCCAACAGCGTCAAACATACAAGTTTGTAAGGGACGTTTCATACTCACACTGGCCAACATTGACCAGAACGTCCTGAGGTCATCAGAGCCAGGAAACGCAATGGGAAGTGGCACAGGCAGGAGACCGAGGGGTGCAGAAGGACCAAGCCCAACACTAGATCCTGGGGGGCGGAGGAAGGGCCCTGGGTAGCACTGGTGACATCCAGACATACCTGGAGTTCTGTGGACAGCCAGAGGAGAGCTGGCTTCTAGGCTATGACAAGGTCTCGGGCAGTGGGGAGGCTGGCAAAGGGGAAGTTTCCGATCGGTGTGTGGGAACTCAGGCACTGACACCGACACCTCCCCTCCCTCCCCAAATAAAAAGTCCATTTGGATTATCAAAGACTGCAGTTATAGCTGTTGGATGTGTTTTCAATGGCGAAAGAAAGAGGTCACTGAACCTGAGCTGGCAGACTGGGGGAGCCAGTGCTAGCCCTGTGTGTAATAGCAACAACCAGAACATAAGAAGGTAAGCTGGGAAGTCCAAACGCTGATGCTATAGCTGAAGGGACGAGGCAGAGCAGAAGCCCGACAGTGCTCGGGAGAGAGGCCCCAGCAAAGTCCCCAGCTTCTAAGAATGAGCATCGGAGGAAGCAATGACTGATGTCTTCTGCTGCGGCTGAGATATGTAGGTTTAAACTAAGTCTCCATCGCTCTATTGACCAATAGACTCAGAAGTCAGATGTGAGGGTGAAAACCTGCTAGATCAGAGAAGCAACCAGCTGACCTTGCTTTTTGGCCAGAGGTGGAGCAAGAGATGTGTCTCTTCACTGGTCTCAAACCCAAAAGAAGCGTCAAACTCTAGTCTGGCCCTTTCCTTCCTTTTCATCTTATCTATCCAAATTCCTGGCTTCTAGGCTAATTCCAGTCAGCTAGTCACTGGCTCCATCCCGATTCACGGTTAACTTTATTAACAGTCTTGGAGTGTCACAGTGTGATCAAATATCCCACAACAAATGACCATGGACTCTCCAGAGCTGGGAAATCCCAGGCTCAGGCAGGGAAGAGCCCCGCAGGGACAGCCAGAACCAGAAATCTAAAGGTATGCTGGAAACAAACCTCAGAACATCCGACTCAGGATCGTCAAAGTAGCTAGGGAGAGCAGGTCACTCCACAGTCGGGGCAGTGGGCCATACACGGCTTTCCGACAGCAAGGGAAGCCAAGGGAGCAGCTTGAGAGCTCTACGTGCCAAGAGGAGACACTGGCTACCCTGAATCGTATGCCCAGCGAAGCTGTCATTAACAACAGGGTGGAACAAAAGTATCTCCCCCAAAACAAAGTGGGATGTTGTCCACGCCTGCCCTTTTCCTAGAGAAAACCCACAGGATACTCCTGAGACACAGTAAGAATGTCCTGCAGGAAGACAGGAAATGAGGGATAATGGGGGAAGAAATCGCCTGAGTGCAGTGTGGCCCAGACCCAATGTGGGTGACACATGACGGCAACAAAAATGTCTAGTCAGTGAAATTAAATCAGTCAGAGTGAGGCATGCAGCCTGGGAGGGGCTGGGACTGGGCTGCCAGTTTGGCAGGAAAACATGTAAGAGCTAGTTAAATTAGAATTTCCAATGAACAACAGTTTCTTAAATATACAGAGGTCATATGTTCACCCTGGAGATCCTGGTGAGGCCACTGCGGTCCAGGCCCTAGCTCACCAGGAATAATGGCACCTCCAGACTCTGCTGAGGATGCTGGCCCATGGTGAGGATGCCAGCTGCACATCTTTCAAGTGGGCACTGGGAACACAGGGAATTTAGGGACCCCTCGATCAGATCACATGAAGAGATGGCAAGGAAGGAGAGCCGGGAGCCCCAAGACAAGCCAACAGAGAGTCTGGAGAAGGGAGTGAAGAGCTGGGAGTGACCTGGGTCCTACCGACAGCAGACGGCTGGTGTAGACAGAACCCAGCTTTGGGCTGTTAGCAAAGATGCATACGGGATCTAGGAGGACGGCCGGAAGCCAGTGACAAAAACAAAGGTCGCTGGGCACAGCTGACCAAAGGAAGGCTGGGTGGCAACTTAAATGTTTAGCACAGAGATTTGAGGGCTGACTGTGACTGGATGTAAACTCTGCATGGCAACAGCAGAGTTTCAGTTCACCCAAAAGAACAGGATGGCTTGATTCTCTGCCTTTTATAAAACAGTCTTAAGATGGGTAGTATTGAGAAGAGATGCAAAGAAACGTCCACCATGGTGGGAGATAGCAACAGGCATTTTTTTTTTTGTTTTTGTTTTTCGAGACAGGGTTTCTCTGTGTAGCTTTGTGCCTTTCCTGGAGCTCACTTGGTAGCTCAGGCTGGCCTTGAACTCACAGAGATCCGCCTGGCTCTGCCTCCCGAGTGCTGGGATTAAAGGCGTGCGCCACCACCGCCCGGCTAACAACAGGCATTTTTGAGACACAGAAGACAAATAGACCAGGAAGCAGGGGTGACTAAGAGATCGGCAAGCTTGTTTGGTGGACACATGTGATTCCAGAAATATGTGGAATGCCTGTGCTGACTGACCAGAGTAGTAGACCATCCAGCCACCCCCACCAAGCACATCTCCTTTCTGTATGACAACAGTCTGTTAGGAATTGGCAACAGAGACCATGAGTGCTCATGTTCTCATGCCTAGAACTCATGGGACAGAGACTCAGTCACAGAAACCAGTAATTGGGGGTTGGTGAGATGCCTCCGTGGGTAAAGGGGCTTGCTGTAATCAACCTGAGTCCAATCCCTGGAACCCCCTTGATGAAAGAGGACTGATTTCTCAAAGTTGTCCTCTGACCTCCATATGTGCCGTAGGATAGGCAGGCAGGCAGACAGGTAGACACAGACAGACAGACAGACAGACAGACAGATACACACACACACACACACACACACACACACACACACACACACACACACACACACAGACAGGGGAGATGATTCAGTGGACAGTGTGTGTTGTGTAAGCATGAAGACCTGAGTTTGAGTTTATGCCCCCACCAGCAGATGGCATGGCAATGTTCCCAACAGGGACTGATGTTTGGTTACATGGGGCCTGTGGTGGTTTGAAAGAAAATGGCCCCCAAAGGGAGTAGCACTATTAATTAGGAGGTGTGACTTTGCTGGCCTTGGTGGAGGAAGTGTGCCACTGTGAAGGCACATATGCTCAAACCACGCCCAGTGTCTCAGACCACTTCCTGTTGCCTGCAACTCAAGATGCAGGACTACTGGCTCCTTCTCCAGCACCGTGTCTGTCTGCATGGCTCCATGTTGCACCATGATGAGAATGGACTAAATCTCTGAAATGTAAGCCACCCCAATTAAAGTTTTTCCTTTATAAGAGTTGCTGGGATTATGGTGTCTCTTCATAGCAACAGAAACCCTAACTAAGACAGTGCCCAGGGCCCTTTGTGGATGGGAAGCAAGGACAGAACAGAGACTCTCAGATACAGGGCCATGGTTGCAGCACAGACACATTGTTAGTGTCATTACTTAAGACAATACCCAAAACACACATTTCTCATCACGTTGGAGCACAGTGTGTGCCAACAGTGCACGCTCACAAGGTTCCCCAGAAGGCTGTAGAGGTTCTTTTAGAACCCTGGTTCCTCAGCTCTCTTAGGTCTCCCTTGTACCAGACTTTCCCCAGATTAAGGTCAGTATGTATCTCCAGGGCACCCTAGGCCACATGCTCTGTTGTGTGCAGCACGGTCACCATGCTAACAGCCTCTGTGACCCCCCAAAGTCCCCAGCCACAACTCTCCATCTTCAGTCACTGTGCCAGCTTGCTTCTTCACCAGTGTCTCGGACTTGCCTCCCACATGTAATGCTCAGTGCAGTGGCTGAGCAGACCACCCTGGCACTCCAGGGCTCCCTCCCTGCAGGAGTCCATGGAGAATGGACATGGGGCCAACTGCCATCTGAGCTGGCCATATGTCTGCTCTCTGCTTGTGCCAGCTGCTCTGAAATCTTTCTCAACTGCTTTTTCTTTCCCTTTTCTGGAAACTATTTCCCCATGAAAGCTGACATGAAAACTGGAACAGAGGAATATGGTGGCCTTTCAGCAGTCCCCAAGAAAAAGGGCACAGAACAGAGAGGGCTCATTCTCAGTGATGAAGCTCCTATGTGTTCCCTTCAGAAGAGAGGAAGGATCAAATTGCATTTGGACACTTGGGATCTTATGATGAGTCTGCAATCCAGGCATGGTGTCAATCTGTGAAGACAACAGTGTTCAAGGATTTTTTCTAATGCTACAGGTAGAGAGAACACTTCATGAATGACGGCTCTGTTCTGGGGATGGAAAGGTTGGAGCACAGGGAGAGCAGTTCCACACATCTCAAGATGCCAACCCTGTCCTGACAGTGGTTACGCTCCTTTGTTTACCACAAATGCTTATCAACTGTGGGTTTCATATGGCATCTAAGGTTTAAGGTACAGTCACATCTACCTGTCATCCACACTCACCCCTCCACTTCAACAGTGGCCTCCTTCCTCTTCCCTAACTGTTTCCCTGTCCTATCCCATTCTTATTGTTTCCAGATTTCACACGTACAAAAATGTGTGATGCCTGTTCATTCCACTCCACGGTTGTGCCTGTCTGTTTGTGCCAGTACCATACTGGTCTCACACCAAAACTGGATACGGCACAAAAACAACAACAACAACAACAACAACAAAAAAAAAAACCAAAACCAAAACCAAACCAAAACAAAACAAAACAAAAAAACCCCACAACATTGCAGGCACATCTCCTTGATGAACAAATATGAATGCAAAATACTGGGGGAAAAAGTATAAACTTAGTTCAACAGCACATTAAAAAGATCATACATCACAACCAAGTCAGATTCATTTCAGGCAACCAAGGATGTTTCAGTGTAGATAAACTGGTAAGTGTAATATAGCAGAGAAATCACACAATCATTTCAATAGATGCAGAAAAAGTCTTCAGCAAAATTCAACATCACATCCTAATAGAAGTGTAGAAAAAGCTGGAACAGTAGGGTAACAATGTCAACACAATAAAGCCTATGCATAACAGCCCCACAGGGGGCACCACCACTCATTCAGATCAGTGTTCAGAATCTTAGCCAGAGCAACAAGGTAAGAGAAAGAAATGCAGAAGATACAAATAGCAACGGAGTAAGTCAAGTTACCCCTATGCCTACAATACCATTCTATGCTTTAAAAATTCTAAAGACTCTACCAAAAAAAAATTTTCTTAGATCTGATAAACACTATCGGCAAAAAAGGATACAAAAATTAACACAAAAATCAATACTTTTAAATATACATTAACAAATTTGCTGAGAAAGAACAGTCTACTCATAAGTCTGTTCAAAAATAAAAACAGAAATAAACTTAAGATGTGAGTTACTTCTATAACGAAAAGTATAAAATATTTAAACAAACAAACAAACAAACACATCCTAGAAGATGGACCTCCCACATTCATGGATTGGGAAACAGTACTGTGAAAATGACCGTATTATTGAAAGCCATCTTAGACTTAATGCAGTCCCTATCTAAATTCCAATGACATTCCTTAGGCAATCCGGAAATTGAGCTGGAAACACAAAGGCACCGAGTAGTCAAAGCAACCCTGAACAGAAAGTAATACTGGAGGTACCGTGGTACTCGCCCCCATACACTACTCCAGAGCCACAGGAGCAAAACAGTGTGGTTATTCCTGTATTTAAAGCTATTTATTGAGCAATCTGGAAAGTGCCAATTACTGTTCTGGAAACCTGGAATCTATCAGTGAAAAATACCTCGCCCCCCACATTATATAATGCAGACAGACAGTATGTGGAAATCACAGAGTCAGTGCAGCACAGGCCATCGGGGGAGGCACCAAGCTCCATGAGAAACAGAGCTGGGGAGAGGGATGCAGAGTGTGTACAGTTTCTAACACACACTTAGGGTGGGCCTGCCTGACAACCAAGGGGGCTGAATGACATATTTCCAGGAGGTTTCTAAGGCCAATGAAAGCTACACGGGGCTGGTTCTGCAGGGCACCCCTTCACTGGCAAAGCCACTACACACTTCTCTGTCCATCTGCTGCAGAGTACAGCCTTGCCAATGGCTGACTTGAAATGAGGCTAACAAGTAGTCCTGATGATGCTTGTTTCTAGGGTGGGCCTACCTGGCATCTCATTTTTATGGTGTAGGCAAGGCCTGGCCAGCTGTGTTTTCTAAGCTGGGATGCAGGAAGAGATTCTTGTGGGCACTTAAGGCCAATCAGAGGAGCTCATATGCCATCTGCTTCTCATGGGCTGGCTGTCGATGAGTCTTCTTTTTATCTTTGAAGTCCTCCATCAAGCAGATGCTACCCTCTGTTTTCTCCCATCAAAGCAAAGCTCCTGGGAAGAACCACTTACACCCTCTTCCAGATCCGGGAGTCCACACATTTCTCCTGTGAGGTCATGCCTCACTCAGCCTGATGCTCAGTGCATTGGGTCAGCTGTCCACTGCAAGCATTGCTCCTTCTCAGGAGGGGAGGCAAAGCCATTCTTTCCAGGAATGCTGACTCAGGCTCCCCGTCACACCCCACTGCCAAACACTAGCAACAGGTTTGCAGCAGCTCCTCCTCTGGGCTTTAGCTGCACACTTAGAGTTGCCAGTTGAGTTTCATCGGGAAACTCGGCTACAACTGTGTCCAAAAGGGGCTGGGGTTTCTTCTGCTCTTTCTCCTTGCATCTCCTTGATTTAGGGGTATCAGACCTAGGTTGGCCCCAGGCTGTCAATCCCTGTAACAGCACAGGTCCAGGCCCTTAGTGAGTCTATGGCCATAGAACTAGCTGGTTTAGGCCTGAGAATTTCCCCATATCCCTACCCGCTTCAAGTCAGACCCTGCTTTTCTCTTACTCCCAAGGAAGATAGGGATCCTCAGCTCTCGGTGTCTGAGTCCACACCCAGAAACACAAACTGCCTCCTGAGGTCTCTCCCTCTCACCACCGACTCCTCTGCCATCAGTCTCATCTTCCACAGCAAGGGAATCATTTGCATGTGGCTTCAGCTCCCTCCTCTGGCAGAGGATGTCTTCCCCGGGTCTCTGCCTGATCCTCTTCCAGGCCCAGAAGATTGGTCTAGCTCTCTAAGGGCACTCACACGCCCTGCACTCAGCCTCAGGGCCTGCAGACGCTGCTCCCCAGACCTGCTCCTGGGAGTTGCCATCCTCTTCTCTGAGGATCTGAGGTCTATCTTCTCCATGTGACAGTGACAACATAGGCCCAACCTTCCTGGCAAAAAAGATCTCTAGCTCTGTGTCAGGAACTGTTGGAGATAAAGCAGGGCCTCAAGTGTGGATCTGTGATCAAATGGTCACCTGTGTTTGCAGATCTTTCCCATGAGGCTGCAAAACCTTCAGAATGGGATGGGTAAGAGAGTTTTGGAAAAAAAAGTCACAACAGCACTAAAAGTTATGATTCCTTTTGCAAAAAGGTTAAAGGATAGCTTGGTCTACAATGGAGGACAACACAGGCCCTGTGCAGTAGTCTCGACTCGAGTCTAGACACCAAGCTCAAACTCAGCTTTCCCAAGTGAGCCGCGGCACCCGAACACAGCTCAGAGTCCTCCCAAGCCTGTTTGGTAAAAGGGTTTGAGTGCAGATCTGCAATGCAGACTGCTAGGAGTCTTAGTGGGCCAGCGACCAAGCCTGTGCAGGACAAGTGCTGAGAAGGGGAGCCTGCTTCTCCTCCTCTAAGGATGTGACTCACCCGAATGCAGAGGCCAGACATCACTCAGGCCACTTTTGTCTTCTATGGGACAGCACTGGCCTAACTAGGAGACTGATGGTCACCATTCACGGGACAAACCCTGGCAGGACCTTGCTGCCCAGTGTTAGCCCCACAGGTGCTATTCTCTGCAGGCATGTCTTTGGTGGAAACGCCCTAGGGGGGCATGTGGGACCTTCTCGGGCTAGACTGGACAGGATCCTAACCAGGCTGGAAGGCAGCCAACCAGCAAGAAGCATGTCCCCAGTGTCCTGCATTCCAGACAGACTGGTCATAGTCAAGTGGGGAGCCCTTATGAAGGGGCAGCACCTAGCATACTAGCCAGTGGGGACAGCAATTGGGCAGAGGAAGGAGGGGACCAGACACAAGTCACAGATGGCTGTGTGTGGGTAGAAGCTATTTTTTTAAGTGAAGTGTGCATGTGAGTGTGTGAAAGCTCACATGGTACCTATGTGTAATGTGGCAACAGTCTGACAGGAAGTGGTAGGCCCTCAGCTGGAGCCACCTTAGTTTGCTACACACACCACACACACACGCACAGCTGCTCTCCACTTCTGCTGAGCCTTTCCATATTTGTATCTTACAGCACAGGAATCTGAACACGACAAGAGGCCAAACTCATGCATGAACATCTTTTTAAACATCTCATTTTATGTCCTCCTCCTCCTCCTCAATCTTCGAGCCCAGGGCTGGAAATGATATGGGGCAGGGAACCCTGATGTGTCACAGGAGTACGAACACATGCCAGCTTTCAGAACATTTCTCACAGGAATGGTTGTCTCTGCCACCATCCGTACCCCACCCTCTGTGGAAGGCCCTAGGAGTCCTCATGCCTGTGCACAGTGGATTGCATCCTGAGTATGGCCAGGAATGCAGAGGGCTCCATGCAGCCTGTTTAACATGCAGCATGCACACACTGTCAGGACTTTCAGTGTGGCTGTGAGCAGAACTACTTGGAACTGGCTACTAGTAGCCATGCTGACCCTTGGAAACACCCAGACCACAGTGCAGATGCCTTGACTTGGCTCTTCAGTGTCTCCTCTGGAAGTGGAGCTCCCTGCAGACCACCATTATCCACAGCTGGCTGCCCAGTGTGTACCTGCCAAATCGGCCAACAGTGTCTATCAGCTCTGTTCAACTTTTGTTTATCAGGGTGATTTTAAAAGAGCCCTTGATAAAACTAGTGCTTCCTATTTTCTGATGGTTTAGCAAAGACTCTTCTGGGGAGTCGGGAGGTCAGAAGAGCAAATGAATGAGGAACAACAGGCATAGGGTGAAAGCCAATTTCTCTATTGTTACTTAAGTATCTAGCACTGAGAGTCAATACTTCAGCAAGGACACACACATACACACACAGAGTCACATTTTAACTATGACAAAGGTCTGGGCATCCCAAAGGCACAGGATTTCATCGAGGGGAACGCACATGTCCGAGAGAAGGCTGTCTGAGATTCAAATGGAACTGTCTGTGACAAGGACGATGATGAAGAAGGCAGAGAAGCAGCTGGACTCCACCCCACTTGCCCAGAGCCCTCACTAGCTGCTCTGCACCTCCACAGGGACACGCAGGGCCAGGCCCACTGGGTGACCTGCTCTTGGTACTGCGCATCTAGAGTTTACTTTTGGGTGCAGCTTGCCTGTCATCTGCATGACTGCCCCAGTGACACACTTGTGGGTCGTACCCTGAGCCCTAGCCAATCTCCTAGGTCTGCCACTGGCATGCAGCCTGACGGGGTGGCATGATGGCCAGCTCTCATTGCTAGGTCCCTCATGTGGTAGACATACAGAACTCAGGTATTCTACTCTTGACCAGAGACACCAGCCTGCCAACCCTGCAATACTGTGGCCCGTGTCTCACTCTCTGGTCTGTGATGCTTGCATGGGAGGCTCATGTATATCACAACGAACAGTACCAAGTGGAATGGCCCTAGGACAGAGCTATTTTTCCTGGCATTAGAGACTTTTACATAATTCGCTCTTCTGTAGTGCTTGGTTGGGGATGATTACATTTAGTAAGCACCAGCAAGTATCTGCTTCGAGTCACAACCATCTTCCCCTAAGACATGCAGAGGTGTGTGTGTCCTAGGGCCTTATTCTAAATGCCTCCTCAAAAGAAGCATTTGAGTGACGGCTTCCTTACTTTCCACTGGCCATCAGCAAAACACGGCTAGTTCAGTAGTGTCTAGCTTCCCTATCATCTGATTCTGAACCTGGCCTGAGGCTCTGTGCTCAACCCTCTAAGCCACCTTGGCATCCCTTCCACTCCCTCAGGAGCTCCTCTACTGTCCTGCTGGTTGAAGTACCCCAGCTCTTGGTACCTGCCTGATGTGGTCAGAACTGAACTTCCAGCTGGTCTCTCTGGAGCATCACATCAAGCTTCTTTCAACATGTGGCCAGGGGTCGCAGCTCTGGCTGTCTTCCTGCCTTCCTCAGTGTGAAACCATCAGCTGCAGGCTGAGTCCACCCCTGAAGCTCTGGGATGCAGACAGATCCTTCATGCATGTGCCTCCTCCCTGTTTCCTTCTCTGCTACATGCTGCCTTTTTGAGGCCAGCCTCTCCATACTGTTCACCCAGCTGTCTCCTAGTTCCCCTGTCTTTGGCATGCTCTGCCCTTCACACTATCTAGCCCCCCTCCTCTCCTGGGGTATCCATGTGATTCCATGACAAGATACACAAGAGGTCTCCACTGAGCTACAGACACCTAACCAGTGTCTATGTCCCTGACCTCTAGTTTCAGCATCTCACACTGGGGTCAGGATCTGCACTAGGCTGTGGGGAACTGAGGCTTGGTTGCTATTCCTAAGTTTCCTGTAGCACTGAGCACAGTTGTTGGGTTACAGTGGCAAGTGGGTTATCAGCTCTGTCTGAGATCTATGGCCCCTACTGTACCTGCTCTTCATGGCTTCTGAAAGCTGTTGGCCCGATGAATACGTTATGAACCCCTGGCTCCTCACTACCCTTACACTAGAGGTCACACAGTAGGAAAGGACCCTGCGCCCCCTCTCGTCTTTCCCATAAGGGACAATGTCTAAAGGCAAATGTTGTAGGGACCTGTGTACATATGAAACATATCCTGGAAAACAGTGCTAATAGTCTGGCGGCCCTTTCACATTCAGGATTGATATAGGGACGCCAGCGGGAGTGAGTTTGCTGGGCAGGCAGGGTTGGGGAACACAGAACAAGGCCTTTGCTATTCCACTCCCCAGCAATGCTGTGTGGACACTTGTGGCTGACTGCAGTCTCAGACTTGCCCCCTCAGGTACCTGCTGTCTGTTGTGCTTAGATGGTTTTCCCTCATACCAGCTGCAATGGACGGCAGGGAGGCTTGGCAGCCATGAGAGCAGGGAGGGGCTCAGTGCCTGGTCATGGGCCCGATGGAAGCCTTGGCTAAAGTGTGCACCCACTTCCTCTGATGAAGGAATATACCATTGGTGGCATGGGGGCAGGCAGAGGTTGGAGCCAGGTGTGACTAGGAGGGTTCTCTTATAATGGGGTTCATACCAAAATAGGAACAAGCATTTGGGTTCCACAGCTTACAAGCTATACACAGTGAGGACAGCAGTTTTTACCCTTACCTCCCCTCCTGTGCTTTCTAGAAGAAAACATGCAGAGCAGATCACAGACAATGCACTTAACTACGAGACTCTGGTATTCTGTGGACTTCTGACAACTGCCTTCAAGAGCAATCCTGAGCACCCCCCCCCTCCCCCCGCCCCCCGGAGCTGGCGTTGCCGGCACTGGCAAAGCAGGTCAGAGAGGGTCTTGTTAAGAGCCATCTAGACCCTGGACTACAGAGCAGGGATGGATAGCCTGAGAACTAGTGTTCACTGGGCAGCAGCTTCTAGAAGCCATGAGGAACAGGTGCAGCAGAAGCCACAGACCTCAGAGCTGCCGACTCACTTGCCACTATCCCCCAGGGACCAGGGTGCTTGTATGTGACACTGGAGGCTAGTCGGAGCTACCTGAGGGTGCAGCCGCAGCAGCCCCTGGGCTGCAGGCCCCAGCCTGAGCTCCCCACTCCCGGCCGGCCCCTTCCTAGCCCCTGCACACCTCCCACGGGGGAGCAATGTGAGCAGCTGCACACGTGGGGAGACAGACACACACCCCAACCAGAAGGGCCTAGAACACTGCTTCTCAGCCTCTTTGGAAGTTGAACGACCATTTCACAGGGCCACCCAAGCCCACTGGAAAACACAGATGTTTCCATTTCTAATTACGTTACAGAGGTTTACATTATGACAGTTATCAAGTAGCAATGAAAAGAATTGCGTGGTTGGGGGTCACCACAGCATGAGGAACTGTATTAGAGGGTCACATCATTAGAAGGTGAGAATCACTGCCCTAGACAGATACAAGATTTGGGAATTCCTCTGGAAAGTATGTGTCAACTGTACCACATGCATTAGGGGCTTCCAGGGTTATGGGAAAATTCACCCTCGTCGTAGCCTATACACAGGGAGCTACGAATGTCAACAAGGGACCCTCAGCAGGTCTTATCAGGCATAGTGCTACAGCCCAATGCCAGGTGAATTGCCCATCCAGGTCAGAGATCAATGCCTTCCACCACCTGAGCTCATGGCAGCAGCCTTTTGCCTGTGGCGCATTCTACAGGGCTTTGCTGACTCCGTACCTCATTTCCCAGCAGAGCAGAAACACATGCTTCAGAAGCGTCACAGATGGCCGTCAGGTCATGGCCTCCCTCAAGGGCCAGCACGATCCGGCCACCAGCTAAGCCCATCAGCTGCTTCGTCAAGTACCCAAAACCTGCAAAGGCAAGGGACATCTTCAGAAACTCCACACAGCACCTCCTTTAAATACCAGGGGCTGAGATGTCATCTCGAGTAACTCAGGCCAGATTAACACATCCATTAGTTTGGCTTTTGGATTTCATCTTTATCCAACTGAGTGTGAATTTTGGTTTCAGTGCTGATCTTTATAATGCAGCCAACCCCATTCAAAGGCTTTGTACCACCTGCTTTCCTGGGCATCTGATGTGCTCTGTGCAAACATACACAAGTAAAAAGAAGCATGCCCATGTGAATGCTGTGTGTGGTGGCAGGGCTTTCCAACATCCATGTCTGGGTATCTGCTTCCATCTAGGGTCATAGAGTCTTCTCTCTGTTCGCAACCCTGACCTGGCATGTCATTTGGTGGGCATGGGGATACTACACACAGCCAGGTAGACTGATGTTGGCTAGGCATTGGAAAAGCCTCAGTAAGCCAGACCAGAAACAGGTCCATACTAGGGAGTACACCCTGCTAGTTGTGAAATGCCAGTGGGCAGAAACTGATGGCAAACCCAGGTGTATTGGATGGAAATACTTCCACTGGCTTTGGGACTGGAGGATACAAAAGCAGCTCAGAATGTGGTAACAGAGACTATGAGGTATGGTGCTTTCTGCACATCTGGACCCCACAGAGGGAGCAGTGGGCTCCGAGGGCCCTGTAATAGAGCACTAATTCTTCAAAGGCCACCTCCTCGCTCATTACTCCCTTGCTGAGTTCACACCCTCTCTGTGAAGGTGAGAGACAGACTATCCTCCTTGATTAGATGGTTGATGGGCAGGGAGGAGAGAGCAGAGCCTTGACTGTGTAAGGCCAGGCTTCAGGACCCTAGGCTCTTTGTTGCCTCTGGGCATCACAGCTGGGTGAGAAACTGCCACTGTGTGACCCCAGGTGTTACAACCCAGAGTCCTTTCCTATCTTTGCCACTTGCTGCAGCAGAGGGGACAGAGGTCCCAACAGTGTCAGCAAGTTCTTCCATGCAGAGGTGCAGCAACTATACGATACAAGCCCTCTTGATGGTTCCTCCTCCAGCTCCACGGCCTATTCAAAGATTAGATGGCTTGCTTCCCTAGCAGAAAACCAAACTCAGCACCAAGCACATGTTGACTAGGTAGGACTGGGGCCCACCCTCTCATACCTGGAGAAGGGCTGCCCAGCAAACAGCACCTAGTGCATGCTCTTGTGAACTTTGCCCCTTTGAGTTTCTGTGCCCAGGGTGGAGTCTATGGAGTCATTCTGAGTAGGAAATGGAGACGATGGCCTTCCTACTACCTCACACAGAACACAAACCAGTTGTGGGATGAACAGACAGAAGACCGGGGAAGGTAAACTCTGGTGACTTACATTTGGCAGAGAGATTGTACCCTCCGAGAGGTGTGGGGTGGCCCTCCACAGCATCGAAGCCTGATGACACCAGTACCACATCTGGGGCAAACTCGTTTGCAATTGGCATGACCACCGTTCTGCAAAGGACAGGAGCAGGCATTACTGGTCAGTGAAGGAAGGACACGGCATATGGAAGACAGTAACTGTCAAATGCATAGTTCTTTGAGGCCTGGGGCACCTGCAGAACTGGGAGGAAATCAACGCAAATGCCCCTTATGGCCTCTCCCAGATCAGCTACCTTCCCCACAATAAGAACATACTTTTGGACTCTCGTCTAAGAAAGGTACACTGTGATAGTTATTACTGATGTCAGCCTGACAAAATCCAGAATCGCTTCAGAGACAATCCACTGAGCATGCCCATGAGGGATGGTCTAGATTAAGTTAGCCATGGGGTTAAGGTGGGAAGATCCATCCTAGATGAGGTTGACACCATCCCATGAGCGGCCAAGTAAAACGACGCCCGCACACCCCCTTCTCTGCTTCCTGACTGTAAATGCAATGCAGCCCCTGCCTCAAGCTCCTGGTGCTCTGACCTCCAGCCATGATTCCCTTGAACTATGAACCTAAATACACCCTTCTTTCCTTAAGCATCTTCTGTCACAACCACGTGGAAAGTAACGAAGACATACGGTCACCATCCAGCATGAGGCACCGGGAACTACACACTGCTGAAAAGATAAAGCCCTGGCTAGCTTTCTGCAGCCCACAAGGGCTTCCCACTCACTTGATAGTGCTCTGTGCCCATAACCAATGGCCATCTGTGCGTGCGTGAGAGTAAATTAAAGAGAAAACAAGACTCCTAGAATGGCAAAAGGGGAAACTACTATCCCAGTTAAGAGAATTGTGTAAGACATGACCACCGAGTAGTTCAATGGCTAAGTCACTCTCCCTCTCAATACAAAACCCATGAGCCATGGGCAAGCCATGGTGTACAGCCATGAACAGAATCCCGTAACTGATCCAGGAGGCAACAAGGCTTTTAAGCATCCTCAGAGATTACTTTATCAGAATGGTTAACACCAACTTTCAGTGTCCCTCTGGAGGCCAGCAGTGACCCTGTAAGGGAGATATTTGTGGTCTCCTAGCTCTAGCCGGAGTGTTCTGTGCTCATGGAGCAGATGAGGAAGGTGGGTGTGGAACCTGGTCTTGTGACTGCATAGGTAGAGCTGTGAGCCTGTTGGGGCCCTTTGCATCTCTCTGGGCTACCTGTTTGTGAAGCCACCCCACCTAATCTGTCCCACCTACAAGACAACTGTGCCTCACAGCCTTTCTAGCATATGTGGTGGGCCTTTATAAACCTTGTCTGCAGGAATCCCACAGGAGGAAAAGAGATGCGCTAGGAAATGGTTCTTCCCACTGCCATATACTCAAATGTTCAAACAGGGCTCAACAACTCCCCTTTCTCCTCTAGCCTCTCTTATCTAGTAAAACTCCCTATCCAAGTTAGCAGAAGTGTGAACTCTGGCCAAAAGACACTCAGAATTCAACGGGACCAACTCAGGAATGATTCTAGGTAGAACCTGGCTGCTAATTCTCCTGACTTCAGGGTGGCAGAACACACATTATCTATAACAGAGCACCCAAAGACAGTACAGAGAAAAGGTACAGCAGAGTAGTGTGGCCTTACATGCTACTTCAGTTGGCTTGGCTCTGGCCAGTATGGAGAAGTCTATTACAAATATACCAAGTTCAACTTTAGGTAAGTGAAGACCAGACATGTATTCCAAACCAAAGTTGGACAGCTGTGGAGGGGCTGGGCTTCTGTTGCTCTGGAGGGTGTACACAGTCTAGTGTCTCTTGGAATTGTTTGTCTCAGGATGAAGGGACTTTCCAAGGCCAGTCTGCACCTTGGAGGCTCTGTGGACTATTGCTAGAGTGCAGGACACAACCAGGTAACCATAGATGAGGGCCAGAACACTTTCTGCAAAAGTCTAGGCAGGAAGTCTTTTGGTCTTGGGCAATAACAGGTACAGATGCCTTGTGATATCAAAGCAGCAGTCATGGGTGATGAGGGAAGATGCTCCACACAGGAGCCATGGCTGTGGATCTCGGCCCTGGACTCAATTGCATGGCTGCTCATGTCCTGCTCTTCAGGGTAGCACCTCAGGCTCAGACTACATAGCTGTCATTGTGCCTCACTGCAACAAAGGCACACCAGACCATCATTTCATTAGTACAAAGCATTTAAGCTGAGCATCTATCCTGTGAACACACTGGCTTTTGTCTAGAAACCTGCCACAGTGGTCAGTCACAGGGTAGAGAGAATGCCATTGGACCCTCTGGCTTCTATGTCACTGGCATCCTTGCATGAAGTGGGCTTGTCTTGGGTCTTCTTTGGGAGCGTGGGACACTGAACTGACAAGATGGCTGGACTGACAGGGGTTGTCCACATCACACCAAGGAGACCGCATCTTAACGATTCAATGAAGATACTGTCGCACAACCTTGTCTTCAGAGTTAACAGAACCTTTCATGGTTTTGATAGGGATTTTAAAGCCAAGTCATTTTTTCCAGTAAAATCATAGTGGTTTGTGCCAACTCTGCTATTTGCTAAGAACTGCAGCAAGTGCATATGGTGGGCTTTGAAGTACAGCTGAGCTCTTTAATATCCAATACCTGCCCCAAAGAAGGTTCTGCTAAAATCATTATTAAATGGAGCTCACACCACGAGCACCAATGCTTACACTTCCTGTGTGTTATGGTCCAGAACCAAACCCAACCCATCCCCAGGTGGCCCCATGTGCACAGCAGGAGTGGATATCAGAAGATGCAGTCTTTGAATGTCCCAGGCTTAGTGTCTTCTCATCTCAGTCTGGAAATAAGCTGAAATAGGATAACTGGTGATAGCTCTGAATGTAAGGTATGTGTTAGAGGGTGTCTCCAGCGTCCATGTGTGACACCATGGATATCTTTGCTCCTTGTTGGGACATGGCTTTTTTACTTTATGTATCAGCTGGATACTCCCTGCTGCACTGTGAATGTGCCTCCTACCCACCACCTTGCAGGAAAGAACCTCAAAGAATGTCCCTATTTAACTGGCATTCAAAGAAAAATGGGAGACTGAGCTTACATTTTACCTCCCAAAATAAATTTGGAACCATCAACTTAGTTTCTGAAATAGAAAAGCCTTTTGTGTTTGTGTGTGTATTGGTGTCTGTAAGTGAGAGATTGGGGTCAGGGAGGTGAGGCTTCCCAAGACAACAGTTAAATTTACAGATTGGCCTGGAGGAGGGACAAATGAGTCAAAACAGGCAGCCCTCTGAGAAGGCTGGAGATGTGATCATAGCTCACTCCTTAGTGCAGGGAGGGAATGAGGACCCCCACAGGTACTCAGGTGCACAATACGGTGGCTAGGTTGAGTGGCTGCAGGCTTCTGAGGGTGACCATTGTGTAGTAGACCTATGTATGCGGTGTCATGTTATGTGCTGCATGATGAGTGTCTCTTCTGGAGCTCAGACAGCCTTCATTACCAGGGTCGTCCTGCTTTCAAATCAACCACCCCAGTCTGTGGCATTGGGCTCTCACATATATGCATGGCCTAGACACATGACTGCACCTGTCTGCCTGTGGCTTGCTAGGTGAAAAGTGGGGCTAGTGCATCAACCAGGCCGGGATGTAGGCTCACATTGCATCTCACAGAAGAACTGTTCACTGCCAGCTACATGGAAAGGCAGGCCAGTACCAGGGGCCCACAGCCATACATCCCTCTCATGAGAGGGCAAATGCACACAGGGGCACCTCTGAAATGCACACTAACTGCAGTAAGTGCCTCAAGAGTTAGGTTCCCAGATGAGAGCAGGTGTTCCTGCTCCTGTGCTTTGAGAGCCACACAGCATCATCCGGAGAGTCACTGAACCTATCTCTAACTCAGTCCAGGCTGGTGGCTGCCACAGTTGAGGGGGGGGGGCACTAAGCTCTGTGTCCCTTCATCCAGGGGTCAATGTCATGTAGCAAAGCTACCAGGGTCCACTCTCCATCTTATACTCTGCTTTCACTCTCCTCTCCATTTGCTCACCATGGTAATCCTATCTATCCCCAATTCCCCCATGCTGACAACCTCTAATTCGAGAGCTTGCCTTTTCTTCTATAGACCCCGATTTTCAGTACTTTCTCCTACTTATCTACAGTAGGAAAAACACCCCAGACTCTGTATAAAGGGCATCCTCAAGTTAGCAAAGGCTTGGGCTGATGGGAGGCTCTTCTGGCCTCAACCGGGTGGTCTTGACTTTCTCCCTGATCCAGTTCCTATCTCTTAGGACCAGAGGAGTAGGGTCTTCTTCACACCTAGAACATTCTGTCCTAATGCATCACACCTGTGTTTCCTGGATTACTAAATGCCACCTCAGACACTTTTTCACAATGTCCCCTGCCAGAGCATTCTCTGCTACACACCCACACCTGCTCTTTTGAATCTTTGGCCTGGTGCTGCTCAACCCCCTACAAGCAAGTGCCGGAGATCACATTCCCCACATTCATATTAGCCCTAGCTCCTCCCAGCGTCATGGCTTGTCGCTGTTTATCAAGGTAGTTCTACCCTCAGGCCTCTTCACCATTCGCTGGACCAGTTCCTCAAATACCCTGCCTGCTTCATCCTGGGACCAGGTCCTTTACTCAGGCTGCAGGAGACATATTACTTATTATCCACCAGGCTGAAACCCTCAATAGCCCTGCCCCCAGGATTGAGGTGGACAAGGCTTGGCCAGGGCCTCACCTCTGGGGGCATCTGAGGCCCCCTGACGGTTGGGAACAATCAATCTCTGTTCCTCTATGGAGGCCAAGTAGGTCAAGAGAGGCTGCTGATTCACTGGTCTTCCAATGCTGAGCTTAATGCTTCTGTTTCTTGATTTCTAAGACCACTGTCTGCTGAAATTCTATCTAAGGAAGCAGAGGGTTCCATGATGAATTGCAACTACCTTAAAAAAGGTAGCTGATAGTTTAACCAAATCTCTACAGAGTGCTCGTCTCTCAGACACGAACCATCAGAAGGCAGAGTGGTGACTACAGCGGGTATCACCAGAGAGTACTCACAGGACCATGTGTGTCTTACCCCCTGACCCCAAACAACTGTTTGGAAGGAAAGGCAGCAGCAGCAGCAGCAGCAGCAGGCTGTACAACAGAACGAGGGCTCAAGGGCCACTGAAAGGCAGCAGGCTTTGTAGTCTGAGGCCAGTGAGAAATTCAAGACACCACTCACAACAGCAGCACCAGTGACACCTTTGCCATACCTCCTGATGCCACACGGCTGTTTCACTGCTGAGGCCAGGCACTGAATGAAGACAGGTCCAGGAGGCTAAGGACAGTGTATCACTCACTCTCTGCTTCCCAGCCCACAGTGTTCCGTCCAAGCTCAGCCAACTTCAAAGCTGTGTCTGGCTCGAGGCCTGGTTTGAATTACAGTTCCTTTTCTCCTACAAGGCTCTGAGCCTGAGGAGAAAGTGCCGGTCACTTCTGGATCTCATTAGGGGCAATTTTCTTATCTTTTCCTCATCGGAGGCTTGATCCCCTGAAAATGTGACCTGGCAGAAGAGTGCTCTGAAGAACAAGGTGCTGCCTCTGAGGCACGCCTTCTCCCACGGGGCCCCAGAGGAGGAGACTGAAGAAGAAAGGAGAACGAGCCTCTGACCCTTCTTTCCCCACCTGATGCCCAGGGAACCATAAATTGTGAACTTCAAAGTGCTACTTTACATTAAAATAAAGAAAAAAAAAAAAAAACAACCTGAAACAATTTCCCTTTTCAAAGAAGCGATTGAAGCTTTAGAAGGTACCCTCACTAAGGGATTATCATTCATACACTTTGCCAACCGTTAGGACAGACGTCAGGGTGACTAAGGAAGGCAGGCTCACCTCAAAGGCTGGCCAGGCAGGTCAGACACTGTGGACACCTGGGCA
This sequence comes from Peromyscus maniculatus bairdii, assembly GCF_049852395.1. NCBI lineage: Eukaryota > Metazoa > Chordata > Mammalia > Rodentia > Cricetidae > Peromyscus > Peromyscus maniculatus. Next base: position 10,052,166 of record NC_134864.1, read on the forward strand.
GGGAGAGCAGGGGTCACACTTGGCCCCAGATCAGAGAACTGCAGGCATACTCAAGAAATGCCCTCAGTGAGCACAATTCAGGAGGAGAGAGCAAGGCCTGGGGGATGAGGGCCGGCCCAGTCACCAGCTGCAGGGACTGCTGTGACTGGAGGACATCCATTACTGTCATCAAGAGAGGACCAGTCACCAGGAGCCTTCACAAGACCTGACCTTCAAAGAGCAGCCACTCAGAAATAAAGGCCACTAACTGGGCAGTGAGCACACAGAGGGGTACTCACCTGAAAGCCGCCAGGTACTCTGCATCTCCCATGGGGGGTTCAAGGCCACCCGTGAAAGCCATGTTGACGTTGAAACCCACGCCTGGCCCTGTGCCCACCTGTGGCCACAAGGAGAGAAACTGCTGTCACTAACACTCTGAAAAGAATATCTAGGTCAACTGACACTTGCACTAGTGTGTGGGCTGGCAGGCCCACAGGGATATTCGTGGGTCCTGTGGATTCGTGAGTGTGAGCACCAGTGACGCTAGCCTCTCCAGCACCGGCACTGTTATCAGTGGAGCAGATTTTACATGGCTGCAGCTGCTCACAGGCCCTGAACTAGGAGGAACTAAGGAGAGACACCTGAGGACCTGGGCATCATGTGTGCACACAAGTGGCTCTGGACTTCAGGAGGCAGGCTCTGTGCTCCTGGGACCACCACGCAGTACCAGATGCCAAATGACAGAGAGGGACATGGGTGTGCTGCCTAAGGATGCTCCCTAAAGACAGTGGCTGCGAGAGCCAGCACAGGTACAGAGAAGCAGGTGTCCTGGAGGAGCAGTACAGCACCTGCCTTGGGCATATGTTTCCTTTCCCTGAATGGAGCCAGAAAAGATGTGTAGATTCTCACTGAACATTAGACAAAATTCTGGCCCAAGTCATGTACAGCATAATCTAGTCTAGCATTTTTCTGGAAGGGCAGTGTGAGTTGTGAAGTGCTGCTTCTGTGGCAGTCAGGTGTGGCCTGCATCTGCCCTGCTTTCCAGATAGTTGCAGCACCTGGCTCCAAGCTGGCTTGTCCTCCCACTGACCCCCAAAGTTTCCCACATTCACGTACCTCATCTGGGGCTCCACTTCCCGGGAAGAAGTTCCCATCGTCATAGCGGTGCAGGGACATGTAGAGAACATTGGGGTCATTGTAGAAGGCCTGCTGGGTCCCGTTCCCATGGTGCACATCCTGCGAGACCAAGAAACTGGCTCATGGAGGACCAGGCCTCAAGAACAGCTCTTACCATCCTCTGTCCCCCGTACCTTGGGCTAACAGCTCTTACTTGGCGAACACCCTAAAATAAAACCTTCAGCCTGGTTTGCACCTCCTGGTAAGGTGCCAGCAGCATCATAGAGATGTCGAAGCCAGAGTCCAAGCTGACAGTGTCTCTGTGTACCCTGAGCACCAGAGCACATTCCTGACTTCAGTGAAGAGGATGGGACTAACTACTGGCTGAGCTGAGGCTGTGATTTCAAACAAAGCCATCCGATTACTCTCATGTGCCTGCCTCAGTTGCGGTGAACCACTTCCTCACTTCCACAGCATAATCACAGACTGTGGGTGTTTCTCATCGCAGAGGGTATATAGCAAATGAACTTGGGTGACAGACAGGTGCCCAGGGCCCCACCCAGAAATGACCAGCAGTTTTCGTCTTTTAAAAATAATTTATTTATTTGTATTTTTTGTACATTGGTGTTTTGCCTGCATGTATGTCTATGTGAGGGTGTTGGATTCCCTGGAAAAGAGTTACAAACAGTTTTGAGCTGCCATCTGGGTGCTGGGAATTGAACCCAGGTCCTCTAGAAGAGCAGCCAGGGCTCTTAACCACTGAGCCATCTCTCCAGCCTTGACCAGCTGTTTCCTTAAGACACAATGCCCATGTAACCATGAGAGGAGCAGGCAAGAAAAAAGAGGCCGCTATGGCTTCAGCCAGGCCTGCGGACACTGCTGAGGGCCATGAGAATTGGTTCCCAGGACGGGCAGGCAGGTTGGCTCTGTGCTGCTTGGCCATGCGTGTGAAAAGTTTTCTCTACAAGGTCACCTGTGCTCAGTGTAGGATGTGGATGTCAAGTGAAGACAAGTGCCCCCCTCTCATTTACCAGGCACTGCTGAGAGGAGGAACCATGGATAACAACTGTACAGTAGTAAGCCATCGTACTCTCTGTGTCACCATCAAGCAGGTTAACACAAAGTGTGGCCCTGGGAAGATAAGACAGTGTCTATGGGTCATCTGCTGACTCAGTCGTTCCCAGAACGGAACTGTCATGTCTATGTTGCCACCAACTGCAAGGCACTCTGTCTTTTCCCACATCTCTGCTTGCTCCCGAGGAAGGGCAAGGTTGCAGGAGGGGCAGGCTCACTGTAGGTGGCAAACTGCCCTGTCGCTCTGCCTCGCTTAGGCCCTGTTCTAGACCCGAGAGTTCATTTGTCTCCTGGTTTACGTTTTGTTGCTTCTTTCTGAAATGGAGAAGGGCATGAAATCCAAATGACACCCACCTGACGTGGGCTGAGTAAAGTATGTTATGAGCCATCAGTACCAAAGGGCGTTTCTGTCTCAGAACCACTGGCTTCTTAGAGCTTTTCCCACAATAGGCAATTCTGCAGAACAGGGCCATCCAGCACGCTGGTCCTGGAGACCACAGCCCATTGCCAGGACCAGGGTGATCACAGGCCTGGCAGAAGCCCAGGCTGCCTCTTTTCTTGCTGCTCAGAGCTCGTGACTAAGGCACCATGACTAAGAAGGGGTGTTGACATGCATCCCCCAACTCCTGTCCACTCATGGGACAGGGTGCTGCTTCTGACATTTGGTTTAGTTCTCAGAGAAACAGCAACTATTCCAGACAGTGGGGCTGCAAGAAGCTGCACTCACTCAGGAAGACGGAGGCTCAGTCACTGTGTGAAGTGAGTTTCAGCTGGCATAAGGGGGCAGCCAGGTCCATGTCCCCTGGGTCAGAGCATACAGCCAAGCCTAAACACAACCTCCAAAACTCTGAGAGAGCCTCCTGAGAAAGAGTTCTGGGACCGGTGATGGTGGCCTCCCTCAAATGTGTGTACTATCCCGGCAGGCTGGGCCCCTGACTGGCAAGATCAGCTGGCCTCAGTCTTGAAGCCAACTTCTCTGATCTCTAGGACTGTTTCCAGAAAGTTCAGTTCCTGGATTCTAAGTTTCAGCAGAGGTGAAGGCCCATGTTCAGTCATGCCTGCCGGGCAGGCAGCCACTCACCCAGTCCACAATGAGGATCTTGCTCACATTCAGCCTCTGCTGGAGAAGTTTGGCTGCCACTGCCACGGAGTTGAAGTAGCAGAACCCCCTGCAGGGGAGACGTCTGGTTACTGTTTTTACACGACTCTTAGCAGACATCTAGAGTCCTATGGAGGGCCTCAGGGGAAGGACAGCTGGTTCCTAACTGGGGACCTTAACGGATGCTGCTGATTAACCAATAGCCATGAGGACAGACATACAGACACACAAGCTATGTTAATATACATATACCACAAATCCACAGGCACACAAGCATATGTGCCACATGAGACTCACCCATCAGACACACATACCATCCTCCACAAATATACACTGAAGTATGAGCACACACACTATAGAAGACAACTTCCCACCATAGACAATCTCCCCACACCGGCACACAAGTGTATATAAGATACTGACCTATAGACACACATAACTTACAGCTATACACAAACACACATGCACACAGTACCAATATACACAGACACACTTATATGTATCAGATAGATACACACATGTACACACACACTGAAGACATATACAGACACTGTTAATGATTAACAATAGTTGTCAACTTCACAGGATCTAGAATCATTTGGAGACAACTACTTGGAATTATCTAATTGGTTCAGTCTCTGGGCAAGGCTCTGAGAATTACCTTGTTTAGGTTAGAAAGGGTGATAAAACGCACCGACAATGTGAATGGTACCGTCCACGTGGACTAGGAACCGAAAGCATCATCACATACATCTCTGGCCCAGCCTCCCTGATGCCATCATTTCTACCGCTTGGACCATCTCTTCCTCAAACCCAGCAGGGAAGCCTTCATGCCCATACTCCTCATCCAACTGCACTGCTCTCAAATCACATGTCTACCTTGGTTGTGGGCAAGGGAGACGGACTAACACACCCTGGGTGATGTGCACAAGGCCACTTAGCTCCTCCCTGGGCACTCAGATGCTCACCCAGCCCCGTCTCCTATGATTTTTATCAGCCTGGTGTGTCCACTTACATGGGTGTACTCTCCTCGGCATGGTGTCCTGGGGGACGAACCACAGCAAAGCCATTCTGCAAATGATAGCAGACAGTGGGAAATAGTGAGGAAAGACATTTATTATCCCCCCCAAAGTCACTACAAACACCAGTCACCAGATCCGAATCCACAGGAGGATGTGGTTTCCATTACTACTGGTCCCATGACATGAATGGGAAATGGGGTTAGCTGAGCCTTGGAAGAAGTCTGGCTCCTTTTTTAAGGAGTCTGTTCAGAGAGCCTGACCTGACCTACTGACAGACAGGAGACCAACTGGCTCTGTTTCCAAGTGTCAAGGGTTAGTTAGGGCTGCAGCCACTGGAGGGGGTGTGGGCTCAGGTCCTGGACGGTCTTGTTGCTTGTTGCTCACCAGCAGCCTTACGGCAGGCGTAGATACAGACATAAGAAAGCTGGACATGATATAACCCCAGCAGGAAGATCAGGAGCTCGAGGCCAGTCTCGGCTACACTGTGAGCTGGAGGCTAGCTTGGCTAAATGAGAACTTGTTTTCTCATTCTCCCATAAAAAAAAAAAAAAAAAAAAGTATTCATATAGGCTGCTGCTGGGTCCATGTTATGCCTCAAGTAGGTCTTGTGCCCACCTCTATCCTGATCATATCTTAGCTACTTGGGGCATGGACAGCACATGTATTACCCAATTCCCCTCCCACCCAGAAACTAATCATGGCAGAGCTGGTACTGGATGGCATTGCTGCACAGCTTATGCCCATCACTTGTACTTTACAGAACCACCTGCACACCACTGGGGCTGCTGCTGTAAGAACATTCAACCAAGCCTGGCTTTCTCCAGCCCCAGGAAGAGGCATGGTCAAACTTTAACTGAGCACAAAGGTCAGCCAAGGGTTCTGGGTTGACAGGACCAGGGCAGTGGTAAGGCTGAGAGGTGGAACCACAGGACAGACGCCGTGACACTCGGTGCTGCAGACTTCCTTCCTCACTCTTGTGCCAGCACTCTTGTTGAGTCCTGGGCACTGGCTTCGGGAGTCTGACAAGCCTCAGACTCCACCTGCCTCTTGCAGATAACAGTATGGACGGTGCTGAGCAGGAGGCGAGCATGGCACAAAGACTCACCAGCCCCACAATGAACACACACAAACTCCCAAGGGGACATTTCCCCATGAACGTCCCCATGATACATGAGCTTCCACCAAGTGTACAGCCTTCTTCCTTCAGGGCCCCATCTTTTAGCACACCACACTGAGTAGGGAAGACAGTGTGGTGGTTCTGAGTGAGGCCACGTGTGGACTAGCTCCAGGAAGCCTCTCTGCACCTATCTATCACTGTGAGCTGAGCCAGACCCTCTTTTCTCAGAGATACCCATTTTCCTTGTAATGATGAGAGAAATTATGGGTCTTCTAATTTCGGGAGAGCTAAGACACTTTTCAAGTAGAGCAAGGCTTTTCACTTCCGGGAACAAGACAGGCAGGAGCTGCCAGTGATGGGGTTTGGACTTCACAGGTGCCTGTCCCTATGCACATGACGGGGACCCTGGCATGGGAGGCCTTTCTTGTGAGATGAGTGGTAGCATTAAGGGTTTAAGAAACAAAACAAGGGGCTAGGGAGATGGCTCAGAGGTTAAGAGCACTGGCTGTTCTTTTAGAGATCCTCAGTTCAATTTCCAGCAACTACATGGTGGCTCACAATCATCTATAATGAGATCTGGTGCCCTCTTATGACCCACAGGCATACATGGAGGCAGAATACTGTGTACATAATAGATAAACAAATCTTAAAAAACAAAACAAAACATGGTTCCTGCTAGGGTTAGGTATGCTGAAACCTGGGGCCTTAACTTCCAACTGCTGTCTGCTTCAGTAACCACCCTGTGGGTCAGACAGCTACAGAGTGAACAGGAGGCTGCAGGGTCCACACTGCACTGGCCTTCAAGGTCTGCCACCTGCCAGCACTGGCCAGGCCAGAGAAGTTAGTTAGTTTCCACAAGGCACTCCCTTTTCAACCCTCACTTACACGAGGTCAGTGTCTCTCTACCAGTCTCACACCACAAGGCAGACAGGTGTGAATCCAGCTGCCATGAACTATCCCAGAAGCTGTTGTTATTTTACAATGACTACTCTGAAAATGTCTCGTTTTAATCTCAAAATAGCTGATGCTGAAGAGGTAGGCTACACAAACAAAAGCTTTCTGGGCTCCTTAGCACCTGGGAAGGGGTAAAGGGCTCCAGAGATCCATCTCAGAATGTGAACTGTACGTTTTCACCAGCATGGAATGTCCACATTATCCTGGACAGGAGCCGCCCTGCACCAATGCTTTCCAGTCCCTGGCCAACAGGGAAAGGGCTGAGCCTCCTTGTGTCACCCAGCCAGATCTATCATGCTGACTGACCTTTAGCTCTCCTGTGGCCACCTTGAAGACCAGCTCCACCACACAGCCCACAGCCAGGCGGGCTGCTCCCGATGAGTGTACCTCATTCCATATGGTGTCGCTATCCACCTGTGAAAACAACACTCCTTGGTGAGCCAACTCCTGGGTCACTGTCACTGCCATCCCACAGGTTGTGCAGCCTGGGTCCCCTAAAGCTCTGCCCCTGAGTTGTAGACTGGCCAGAGCAGACAGCAACCCACACCAGGTACATTTCCTTTTGAGATATGCCAAAATAATAGACACAGGAATAAAACAAGTGACCAGAAATACTGTGTTCCATCCCCTCTGGGATACCCTTCTTCTTTCATTTGTTCCAATAGACCTGGAGCTGACAGTAGGGATCCTAGGTGACTGATCACCTCGCTTTTTAAACTGGAACTGGAGTGAAGAGTTATATTAACGAGCAGAAAATGAAATGGAACAGAACTACAATCCATGGCTCTTCTTCGTGTTGACTTTAAGTGTACACTCTTACTAAGGGCTGCAGGTAATTGAATGGACTAAGGCATGAGGCCTAATCAAGAACAACCAGGTCTGTCCCCGGTGGCAGAAAGGTGGCTTGTTAGCTTCTACTTCAAACAGCAAGCAGGGCCAACCAGCTGTCCACTGGCTTGGGCAGAGGAGAATGCATTGCAATTTTTAAAAATTCTATTTGTGTGTGTGTGTGTGTGTGTGTGTGTGTGTGTGTGTGTGTGTGTGTGTGTGTGTGTGTGTGTGTACATGGATATGCACACGTGAAAATGAATTCTTGTGGAGGTCAGTTCTCTCCTTTTCCTACATGAATCTCAGGGACTAAACTTGGGTTGCCTGCAGAGCTGTCTTGCAGGCCCAGGAGAATGCGTTTTTAAGGTCTGGCTAGTGGGGAACAAGATAAGGAACTCCCACTATTAGGTCTACAGGGAAGCCCAAGACAGGAGCCTGGGCAGGATCAAAGGGCTGCAGCGTCAGGGCACAGGAACAACTTGTCTGTATGTATGCCCTGGAGGCTACATGGGGTCTGGGCCAGACACACTTGAGATTTAGGCCCTTGCCAGGGAGTTATGGCCCGGGAGTGAGTGGGAGTTCCTTGGCTAACAGCTGCTTAACTTCTTCAATCTGAGGTTTGCCAGATCTGTGAGGCATCTCTGAGCACTCAAAGAAGCTGAGACTCCAGACCCACAAGTACCTCTCTTCATCTCCAGCCTTGGCCTTCCACGCCATCCTGCTAACTGACAGACACTGATCATCAGTGCGAGGAGCAACTCTTCCCAGCTTTTCCACAAGCTTCACTCTCAGAGACAGATGATCTAAAATTCCTTTATATTGGTTTAGCCTTTGCTGAAAGGTGTACTTAGCATGGGCTATGTTTTTTGAATGCCAAAGGAACCCCTGCTGGGAGGCATCACTGTTCAAAGCTGAGACACTGGCTTGTGATCCTATGAAGATCAGCTTTGGCTGGAGAATGAAATCATTATTATCAGCTCATTATAATATCAAAGGTGACAGTGTAGGAGACACAGGCCAGGACGAAGGCTATGAATGAGTTCAGTGATCATTTTCTTCCCACGTGTGAAGAGGGAGCCTGGCTTTAGATCCTGGCTAAGACATGGGGAAAGGGACTATGCATGCCATTCGCCTGCTCTTCCAGGACTTTCTTTTTTTTTTTTTTTTTTTTTTTTTTTGGTTTTTCGAGACAGGGTTTCTCTGTGTAGCTTTGCGCCTTTCCTGGAGCTCACTTGGTAGCCCAGGCTGGCCTCGAACTCACAGAGATCCGCCTGGCTCTGCCTCCCGAGTGCTGGGATTAAAGGCGTGCGCCACCACCGCCCGGCTTCTTCCAGGACTTTCTATAGACTGTACTCTTCTGGACATAGGAGGTTAAGCGTCTGTAGCTTGGCCAAGCCCCCTTCTGCACTGAGAGAGGGGTAAACCCTTGACCGACCCCAGTGCGGTAGCCCAGGCTGCAGAGACAAGACTTTGCTGCTGTTTTGGTCCTACTCTGCCCAGCTGCTTCCCCTGAAGTGGTACTGAGGGGCGGCCCTTTTCAGTCAGGGTGGTGATGCTACTGTGGAATGGGAGCTATAGAAAAATGCTTCCAGGAAGGACAGACATAAGTGGAAGAGAAACACAGAAGCATCTGGGAAATGAGAGCTGAAAAATGATAATGGAGCATGCGGCAAATCTGGGTTAGCCCTGGGAATCAGGAGGCTGGAGCTGCAGACGGGAGGAGGCAGAAGACATTCCCAGGCAGGGATGGGACAGGAGCAGAGAGAGTTAAGAACACAGGTCCTCACTAGGATGAAATTCACAATAATGAGGTAAACAAAACAGCAGTGTTTTTTATTTGGTTTGAAAAAAAGGTTAAAACTGTTTCACACCTTTACTTCACAGAACTAAGGCAGGCTGAGTTTTCAACTCTGAAAGAACTATTACATAAAGGAAATGGTAATGGAAAGCTGCTTCCAGGGACAGAGGGCCTCCCTTTGGGTGCCTGCTCCTCATCCTACACAAGCCTCAGTTCCCCCACAGCATCTGCATTGCTCTTTCTGACACACTGGTGGGTTACACCTGGAAGGAAAACGGAGTGAGTCCACTTAGGAGTGAGTCCACTTAGGCCTAGCCTCAATCCCATGTGAAAGGAGACCTGAAGATCCTAACTCTCTTCAGGTTGGGTCCCATGGGCACCACTCACATCTGTGCAGTATGTCTGCACTCATCTCGCATGCCTGCTGCACCTCAGATCTGGGGTTAGTGGTGCAGGAGATTGCCCAGGTTCGACCCCCCAGATCTAAGCTTGCATTTAGTTTTCATTTGCAAATTATAAATGCTGCCTTGCACAGGGCTCTCTGGCTGCAGGGCAGTGCAAATCCAAAACTTTTCAAGTCGAGCCAAAAATTTGCCCTGAATTAAGAGATTGCAGCCTATTTACAATACAAAACAAAGTAACTCCAGGAGGGCTTGGTGGTGGTATGAATAGATGCCATCGATTCTCTTTCTGACGGGGCAATTTTCAAAGCAGCGATTTCTGTAAAGACTCAGGAAGAAAACAATTTTGTTTCATTTCCATAACAGAATCCAGACCTCAGCTTCACCCCAGGATCTATGATCAAACACGGTACAGGTTTAGCAGGACAACTCTGGCCACGTGCTAGCTAGCCCAACACACAGTGGTGCAGTGGGACTGACTCCCAGGGTCAGAAGACCAGGCAGGAGGCTTGGTCCTGCTCTTCCATCCAGAGGACAGGAGCACAGCAGATCCTCGGCCTCCTGAGGCCGGTTTGAGAGCAGAGGCTAAGGTTGTCTGTGCAGACACCTTTACCACTTGTGTGTCTCAGTCTGTTTCCTAGGTGACTAGTTGCCCGTATCACCTGGCTATAGAAATGGCTATCACCACAAACCTGAGAATGTCTTACAAATGCCACCTGACTCATGGGCGTCCTTCAGAGAACTCTGTCTGGAAGTGGCACAGAACAAGCCCACTCTGCCTGAAGAAGCCTCTGTGGCCTGTGTGGACACGAGCACAGCGCTATTGTGGATGCGGGCTCTGATGCAGTCTACACATAAGGTGCACAAGAGCTGTGTGTGGACTAGTAGGGAGGGCTCCAGATGCAATGTCAGACAACCTTCCCCCAAAAAGGTGCCTGAGTTTGGTGAAAAAAAAAAAAAGCTCCCAGCTCTCAGTTCCTTTGAAGCCCCACATGGCCCCGCCTGCCCCATAGTACTGTTTATGGAAAACACCTGGCAGCCATTACCCACTCGAAAGAGCAAGGCAATGATTTCTGTGACCACTGGGGCTCTGAGAAAAACAGGACATTATTTACACATTAAAGAAATACTTACCCCAACACCACCACAAGGGAGCCTGACAAACACGGAGGTCAGTGAACCTGGGGGAGAAGATGAGGGTCAGAAGATGAGGGTAGCCTGTCTCTGGGAGTGGCCAGCCCTTAGAGCATGCTGTGGACACGGGACCGGATAAGATGTTCTTAGCGTCTCACCGGCTCCACTGCAAGGCTGCACCACCAGGCAGCAAGTGCAGGGAGAGCAGCTGTGTGTGAGCCTGAGGGAGCAGGCTTTCATGGCTAGACAGCTACAGGAGGCAGGGGTGGCCCCAGGAGCTGGCCCAGCCCTGCACAATCCAGACATCATGCTGCCTAGAGAGCCTGTGGGCCAGGGAGCTTGTTTATACCCGACAGTGCTCCTACTAAAACACAGAACTCTTCCACTAAGTGTTGGCAGATCTGGGAGTTAGGGGAGGTTTGCTGTGTCTGCATGTCTGGCTGAGGTTCCAAGTGTGGAGCTGAGTAAACTAGCCCATTCCTGGCCTGCACCTAGGGTACTGTGTCACTATGGGCAATGCAGGAACAAGGCCATACCTGCATATTCCTTGCCACTCTCAGTCCTCAAATTCATACTGAGGAAACAGTACTGTTGTGGCCTCCACTTCCGGCTGTTTCTTGAAGGCTATGACCCTTGGATCCTACCTGGACCAGCTTCTTGCCACCCCTGCCCTTCTGCCTCAAATAGCTAAGCACCCACAGCCTAGGTCCAGGGCTTGGCCCTTATTTGCATATACAAATATGGGAGGCAGAACAGGGCCATTAAATGCATCTTTCCTTCAGTGTCAGGTGGGTAGCAAGTAAAAATGCTCTAAACTTTGCCTACATTGGTTCTTGCAGCAGAGGGGAATCTTCAGGGGAGTAAGAGCTGGCCATGTAGCGGAGCTGTACAGGGAAGCACCATGTCAAATCAGTGCCTTAAATGGTGATATTCTTTCCAGAGAGGATGAACACACAGGGAATGGAGATAGGGTAGGCAGGGAAAGTCTGGGCCTTTGGAAAAAGGCTGGGAAGGAGGGGTGTGGACTATAAGCCACACCCCACCTGCTCACTGCTTACTGTCCAACTGCAGTCATTATGGGCCTGTATCCAGAGTGAACGGTACCCCGGGCACCCAGCTTCTAAAGCTGGGGCCAGTCAGGCATGGAGTGACCGTGGACAGCCCTTTCACTGTCACCCCTCGTTCCAACAAAGGGACAGCACTGCCACATCAGGAGGACTTCCTGTGCTCGGGAACCTGCGACTTTCTCCAGTAAATTCCCACTGCTTATGTGGTGGCCCATGAAAGTGTATTTCCCTCTGCAATTACAGCCAACACCATGTACATTACAGATGTCAATCATTGGAGTATTTTCATGCTCATTATCCAGCCAACATAAAAGGAAAAAGGAACTTCATCATATGTGAGGCACAGGGCATGATGTTCATGACAAGAGCTTTGGTGTCCATCACTAGCTATACCCAGGGGTTCCTTGCTGTTGGTGGTTTAAAATCACAACCATTTCAATCAGGCTGCAAAACATTCCTGAAGTCTAACCTTAAGGACTATGTCCTCTGGTCTACTCACAGCAGATTGCTGCTCATGTGGCAGCAAAGACAGTAGTTTGCCTTCTGCAACTTACACTGTGGGAGCCAGCAGTTCAGGTCTGCCTTGCCAGCCTCGCAGTAAACAAAGCCAGGTTAGTTTCTTCAGCATGGCTGTTAGGTGCCCCCTTGCTTCTAGGGATGGCGACTGGCCCACTACACCTGCCATTTACTTCAGTGAAGAACTACAAAGGGTCTTTTGTACATGGCAGAGAAATGTGTGGATCGGATTAAAAAAAAGAAATCACAGTAGTATTTACAAATCTAACTAGGGCTACTTTAACAGAACTTGGGATAACTGCTATTATTATGTCTCAAATACTCGGGCTAAGGATGTTTGTGAAGGTCTGTGGTTAGGATACTGTAGAAACTTAAAACATGGGTCTTGAGAGGTCTAGGTGGTGAGAGACTAGGTACCTCCCACAGTGCCAAAGAGCTCAGCAGGAAGGAAAAGGATACCAAGTGAGCAACTCCCATGGGCACCACTTACACACAATGACACGGGGTGGGGCAGTCAGTCCCTGGCATGGCTGCTGGAGCACAGGGATGGGGACAGAGGGGGAACGTTCTAACGAAGAAAGAAACCCATGCACAAACAGGCTTAGGGGGGTAGTGCTGGCCCAAGTGTTCACATGACTGGCGGGCAGTGACGGATTGCATCCCAAGCCTTGCACACAGACACTTCTGTTCCAGAGGACACACATCTAACACTACGCTTCTGCCTTTGATAACCTGGCTTTGATAACCTGTCTCGAACCTGGTTTGAAACTAGCTCAAAACTCAGAAAATTCTCTTGCTGGTAACTCTGGTGGGTTGAGAAGGGATGGCTGATGAAACGTGCCTAGGTAAGCACTTGTCTAGCTGACTCCTCCCCTGCTCCTGTGAGATGGAATCTGTTCCTCAACTCCACCTGAAAAAGTCCCACCTTGGGCCTAGGTCCTGCCTCATTCTGGGATCTACATGCTGCCTCTCCTGGATGGAGAGCATCCCTGGAGCCAGGGGGCCAGTGTGGAGGACAGTGGGTTGTAGAGTCCAAAACAAATGGCATGGTCTGAAAAGTCAAAGTCCCAGAAGAACCAAGATGGCCCTGCACCCAGCCTGGCTCAGTAGCACACAGCATCCAAACCACACAGTCCCAGTCTACCCTGCCTGCTGCCACATGGGGCCACAGGGCTGTCCTCTGGACTATGTTATGGGAGTTGCTTCTGGGATGGACCCCTTGGCTGCTTGGCAGCATCCTTCTTAGTCTCATCCAGGCTAGCAGTGTCCCCCAGGGCTTAAGAAATGGCGCCGAGGAATCAAACTCCTAGGCTGCCAATGCTTCTGTTCCTCCTGCTTGCTTGGCAGCCTGGCTGGACGACAGCGGGAGGAAGCAGAGCACCCCCAGCTCTCTGTGGAGCCTTGCAATGTATCGCCTAGTCCTATTGCTTGCTCTTTGTCTCAGCTGCTGCCTGCTGTGGTCTTACTCCTGAGATCTTTGTAATCCGGTAAGAAGTGCCCAGCAGCTCTAAGCATAAAACCCACCCTCCCCTCCTCCTCGGCACTACTGCTAGGACCAGGCACCACAACAGACCCTGGTCCTCTCCTTGCAGCTGGCCTTTAGGCCCATTTTGGGAAGCCTGCCTCAGCTTGTCTTCCAGCCCGGGAACTTTCTCCTTTGGTGATCATGCTTTGAATTTTCATTCTCCCAACAGCCTTCACTTCCTCCTCCTTCTGCCTTTGTTCACAGTCTCTCCCCTCTTCAAGGTCTCTCTAGCTGCCTGGCACGCACTGTCCTGTCTACTCCTGACCTAGTGTGGAGTCCACACTGGAAGCTGAGGGCAGTGGCTTTGTAAATGTGAGACTAGCGTCACAGTTCTAAGGGCACTATTGGCCGGGAATGCTCACTGTCAGTGTGCTTTGGACTGGCCAGGCTCCTGCAGGGGAGTCCCCTGCCTTCTGACTGAGGGTGAAGGTGAGCACACAAGGGGCCCAATAGGGGAGTGGGGGTGGGAGATGGACTTGGTGCAGATCAAGAACCCCCATCGTGGGACCATGACCTGAAGTCAAAGTTTCAAGGCAGAGACCAACAAACCTAGGTCTGTCCTTATCGTTACTGTCTGTAGTCCTGGATCAGTGCAAAAGTCACTATCTCTGAGGCGCTGGGTTCTGTGGGGTAAGCCAAGCAGGCGATACAGGATACACATAGCCCCCCCCCGCCCCCCAGTTTGTCAATCCTACTTTTACTGGATAAAAACTCCAGCGGTGAGGCAGAATAGGTCTCTGCGAGCCAGAACATGGCCATGGGGTTTGACTGACAGGGCCAAGACACAGCTTCCTCGTCTGTGACCAATGACTTCAGTGTGGCCAAGCCTGAGGCTCTCCAGGCCTCCTCTCATTAACCCCCCCCCCCCCCCCCCAGAGATCTCAGAAAGAAACTGCAAACAGGACAAGCGCTGGGCGCGCCTGGTCTCAAACAACCCCAAGCAGCTTCCAGAATTGACTGGAGCTCCAGGCTTCTCTATACCCAGGGTCTTAGCAGGAGCCAACCTTCCTGTCTTGGCCAGCCACACAGTGGCCCCAGCTGCAGGGGCAGAGGGGTAGAAACATCACTTGCAGGAGATCAAACCTGGTAGGGATGTAAGGAAGGTCTCGAGTACCTAGAAGTTTCTTACTGTCCAGTTTCTGTCTGTTGAGAGGGTTTGTGCCATAGAGGAGTGTGTGGGCTTCCGAGTGCACTGTCTGCAGTTCTTCTAATGTGGCCTTGCGTCCGCGGATGCACTGTGGGGACACAGGGTAAGAACATGTGTGTCAGCTCAATCTCTACTTCAGCAAGGCCACTGCCCCACAGGGAATGTAGTTTGATTATGAGGATGGGTATATGATTATTAGATTACTGAAAAGCAGAAACAACAGTATATAACACAATACTTTAGGTGGCTTGCATTTTAATCATAGCTTTGAAAAACATTTAAAAGATAATTCTAGTTTTAAACATGTTACCCTTCACTGTCACACAACTGATTTCCAACAAATTATTATTTTGCTTTCTGAAACCAGGGTCCGGGCTTAAAAAAGCAGGAAGTGTCAGAGGCAGGGCGAGCCGCCCGAGCTCATTCTCAAGGGGACCCAGGCCACTGCTTCTCCTCAACACCAGCTCTCCATGTCCCTCCCTTGTGCATGGCTGACACACTGGACTCTGTGCTTGCACTGGGAGGTGACTAGGAGTCCTGTGCTCCTCTGCAGTTTATAAGCTCATCAAACCAACTCTTGAGCTACTGCCAGATCTCTAGAAACTAGCAGATGAGTGCCTGCTCTTTAGCTGAGGTAACCACTTAACTAGCTGGCCAGTGGGTTATGAAACAGACAAATATTTTATAGGGAAAGGGTTCCTTGGGGGTTAGGCGAAGAAAAGTCCTCATCACTCAAGAAGCTGCTGACAGGGATCTGATCTCCCCTTCTTGACCATTTATCTGGTCCGGTAGGTACTGGCCTACATGCTAAAGAAGAAGCTAAACCAACATGGTGTGTGGCTCTGGTTCTGTAGGCTGGCAGAGCGGCTGGGGCCTACAGAGAAGAAAGATCTCTCTAGTTCAGACCATTCATGGGGTGAGTCCACCCACCAGCCTCACTGGTACCCAGAGTGAGGTACAGTCCAGGCTCCAGTTTCAGTGTCAGCGGTTGGGAACCTACGGGACATCAGAGCATCACCTACTTGACTTCTGTGTTGGACATCAACTCTAATGACAAGGGCCTAGGACTCAGGCTACAATCAGACAACGGGAACCTGGTGTGGACGTGTGCCTGCTCTCTTGGGCTGAATTAAGGAACAGCTCCTCTGCACCACAAGGGGCTGCCATGATGAGCTTCCCATGCTTGGGAGGAAGGTTCTTACATCTCGGGAGCTGGTCACTGTGTTTACTGTTGTCAATGGTTCTAAGGCCCATCTTGTCCCAGCTTACCTCTCGAGGTTCCTGCCAACTCTGCTCTGACCTCATAGCCTGACATCTAAGAACCCTCTGCCAGCCCTCACCTCCCCCTGCCACTGGCCCAGATGTGGCAAATGTTTCTCACACCTCCATGGAGGCACAACAGAAGGTGAGGTGGGTGGCTGTCCTGCATTCTCAGATGTTTGGACTCTCATCCCTGCCTGGCTCTGCTTGCTTTCTTGGCTGAGAATGCCTCCCAGTCCCTGCCTGAATATACTGTCCTGGGAGGGACAAGACATTAGTAAATGCTGGCAGCTGAAGGGTGCCTCAGGGCAGCATCTGGATGGGCAGGATGGCAGGACACAAGGCCAGCTGGAACAAGAGAGGAAAGAGGACTGTTCTCAGGGCTTGTGTACACAGGCCAATGCTGCCCCCCAGTGGCATAGCATTCTGGATAGATTCCCAAAGCAGGTGTCTGTGGCCTCACCTCACCCCTCACTGTTCACTTCCCACCCAGAGGCCATCAGAAGCAGGTGTGGGCCTGATAAGTGAGGTACAATTTGAACGGTAAGGGATACTGGGGCCATGTGAGCCCTGGATGACCTAAACTCTGAATATTCCAGTGCATAGGGGAGGGCAGGTGGGCTCAGAGAGAGAAAACAGAAACAACTGCTGCTCTACAAGGCACTTGCTAGTGTCTTTGAAATTCCTTGTGCCCTATCCTATGTTGATGTGCAGGATAACTTGAGGGGAAGTCATGGAGGGCTTTTCTAGTTGAAAGAGGTCATAGCAGGCTCCCCTGGCAAGTACTGAAGGTAATCCTCTGGTGATGCCAGCTCTACTGCACAGATGGGGAAAGAAGGCCCACCTGAGACTACCAGCTCCCAGGAACCAGCCTGCCCTACACAAATCCATCCTTCTTCCTCAGAGCTTAGGACTCCTGAGTGCACAGGATCTGGGACCGCACACCTGCTGGATCATGTGTGGGGAACCAGGAAAGGCTCAACATGGTCTTGATTGACCAGAGCCCTATTATGTGACCAGCTCTGTTGTGGCCAAATGTGGGGTGAACCCTGGACCCCACTGGCAGGCAGGCCAGACTCCTGGGAGCAAGCATGGTAGCTGAGCAAGCTGAGGAACAGCACTGACACAGACATCCCTTGTAGAGCCTTCCCACACAGCTCCCCGGGCGGGCAGAGGGCCTGGCAAAAAGGAACCGGAGGCAAAGCTAACCAGACTTGGGGCTGAGGGGGAGAAGGTGCTTTCCATGCTGGCCACTGCCTCATGGAACCCAACATCTGAGGAAGGAAAGGCCCAAGGCTCTCCACACATCCTCAGAGAAGCTTTCTGATGTTACATCAGAACACATCTTAATAAAGCTGCCAGGACTGATGGGACATGTAGGCTGATCTTCCTCTGGGTCTTGGATCCTTCCCTCACTGCATACGTATGGATGCACACACTGGTCAGCCACAGAGCATGCTGGGAAGTAACTAGGAAGAAGGCAGGGACAGCCATGGGGAGGCAGCCTGGCACTGTTCTGCAGAAGAAACAGAATCTTAGGGAAGCAGTTTGGACTCTGCCATGGAAGCTCCCAAAGGCGTGTGGAAAGGAAGCTACATGCCCAATATGGCAGTGCTGGCACTGTGGGTCCTGTGAGAAGCAGGTCTGGCAGAAGGTGACTGGGAAACGGGGACTTCACCCTTGGGAGTTGTTATGGCTCAGGCCTATATGACTCAATTAGTTCTCAAATGAACAGGCTGTCACAGGGAAAGGCCAGCCCACACAGCAGTCTCTTTTCTGTGTCTCTGTCAAGCTGTGGCTTAGTCAGGGGAGTCTCACCAGATGCTGATACCTTGGTTTGGACCCTCCAGCTACCAGAACTGTGAGGTGGTAAAGAGACCTCTTTGCTCTATTAAAGTACAAGCCTCAGGTATTCTATCACAACAACAGAAAAGGTGCCAAGATGGGCTTCTCAGAAGCCCATAGACAGTATGGATGGGGATGAGGAAACACAGGCAATGTTTCCTGGATTCTCTCCATCACTGTAACATGAACACAGATTGGCAGACACTGTGAATAGAGCAGGCCGGAGGCCATGTCCAGGAACAAGCAAGGCAGTAGGTGTTCCTCTATCACCAGAGATAGGTCCCATACCTCACACTTGCCACGGAGGCCAGTCTCCTGCAGGCGGGACCAGATGCTCTGGATCCTCCCAGCATGCTCCGGGTGGCTGTTGGTGTTCCCACAGGTACACTGATGCTTCAACATCAACGTGTCATATACAAGGCCTGCAGTGGAACAGAGCTGAAGTCAGAGCAGTGCCCAGGGCTGAGCCAGTCAATGCCAGAAGGTGGCGCTGGGACAGCAGAAGAATTCCCAGGAGGGAAAAGAGCAGAGTTGGTTCTTGGTTCAAGTCCACCCTATCCCCTTTCCAAGCTGGTACTTGAGGATCTAGATAAAAGCAGAGTGAGAGACCCAGCACTGGCCAACACTCCAGCTCAGAAAGACTGTGGCTGCACCATGGGGCCCAGTTATGGATTAAAAGGTGACAAGGGATCTGAATGGCCTCTGGGCTACACTGAATGCTGGGAATGACAGGTGTGGCCCTTCAAGGCCTGTCTGTCTGGTCTGTTGGGTAGGCACTGTCCAAGGTTACCACATGGTCCAGGCCAGCATGAGCTTTGTGGCTTGCCAATAGGTAACTTCTAGAGCAGCAGCTGGACATAGGGTAAGAGGTGGCATGTGTGGGTTCACTCAAGATGGACCCACGGTGACAGAGGGAGCTGGGCCTCATATGTGAGATACACAAACAAGCCTATCTGAAATGAGCAAGTACATGAACACAGCTTGGAAACTGCTGACCACACAAGTGTGTCAGCTGTGACTGGCTTCACAGAGTGGCACACACAGGAAGATCTCCTCTGAATAGCCACAGAGGGCACTGAGCACTGCTCACATGCAAGCTGCCACCAAGGTTTCTGAGCTGCAGTCCTTTGAGATGCAGTCCTTTGAGATGACATGCTCATTTCGGCCAATGGTCAAGTGCTCATGGACAGAACACTTGCTGGCTTTTATGAGGTGCAGTTTTAATTTTTTTTGAAGTAATGTTAATTTCTAGATATTACTACTGAAACTTTTCCCGAAACAGGAAGTTTCCTTCTAAGAAAAACTTGGCTGTATTGCAGTGTTCTGCAAGACATTTTATAAGACCTGTGAAGGATAAAGCCATTCTGTTTTCACATAGCTTTTCCTCATTAGGAAGAAATGCTAAATCAAAACACTCTGAAGAACCAACCTAGTTGCCCTGCTTGCACCACAGGGAGCTATTGGAAGAGTGGTGTGACCATCTTGTGGGGATAGTTTTCTGTCCCTGCCTCTATGCAGCTGTGGTCCATACTTCTGCTGAGCTCGCTCCAGACCTATGGACCTTTTAGGCACAAGCTGAGGTGCCACTGAGACACGATTTCCAGTCCATAGGGCAGGTGCAATGCCAGAGAGAGGTCCAGAGTTCGTTCCAGGTCTGCTGTGCTCTGCTCCAGCAGAGTTCTCCACTAACCACGGTACAGGGCACTGTGCTGGAGCCTCATGGCAGTCTGCTGTCCTAGGCTTGGTTAGGGGAACACTTGCAGAAGATCAAGGCTGCTATTGCTGACTAAGAATGGGAAGCTGAGATGCACTATGCTGGCACACAGGTAGGACTGCTTTCTGCAGGAAAAAAAAAAAGGCGCTTTTCTGAGCTTGTGGCCAGCTCCAAGAATAACAGCATCATGGTGTGCTCCCATGACTGAGTGTGGTTATCAGACCTGGCATGGTGCTGGCTGCTTGTCTCTGGACAGCGTGGCCTGAGTTCTTCCCAGATTCAGTTATAGGCTGCTCCCCTAGCCTCTCATTAGTGGCTTGCTCTACAGCCTCAGACTACCCCTGGCCCCTTGCCTCCCACTGTCCCCCCGCCCCCCCGCCCCCCCCCCCCGGCCCAGCAAGAGGCTTAAGTTACCTGTGGTGAACCTTGGTTTGGTGGGGGGCTCCTGGACTGACATGGGGAAGGTGGCAGATGCTGGGGAGGACTGTGCCCGAGACAGAGGCCTGTGGCTGCCAAATGACACAGGGATGCCAGCAGCCTCCATAGACGCCTGGTAGTTCCTTAGCTGGTGGATCCTCTGCTGCTCCAGCAGGAGAGCTTGCTGCAGGGCAGGAGAGAGGGCCATTAGTGGCAGAACATTTTCCACCAGTCTGTGACACTTATTATAGTCACCCCTAGCCACCGACAGGCCTCTCCACTGTGGGACTACTATCCATGGATTTATGCCTCCTAAAGGTGGGCCATGATCTGAGTGGGATCACTGACAAGAAGGCATTTGGCACACTGGCCCTGCTTAAGAGGATGAGGGGACTTGCCATCTCAAAGGCCTATAGGGAGGTGTGGTCCAGGTGGGGCTTGGGAAACATTCTCTAAAGAGATAATGAGCAGTGGTGGAGGGGTTGGTATTGGACAGGGTCAGATCCTTGGCTGAGAGAATCACTCTGGCCATAGTGAAAATGGGACTGTGAATACACACTGCCAGCCCTCCATAGGTTCTTCTGGTAGTGAAAGAGTGATTAATCTGTGAGCCAAACTCAGCAAGAGAGCAAAGGCAGACACTGAAGGGCCAGCCTGATACCATCTAACGTGGTTCCACCTTGGCCTCCAACCACTCTAGCAGTTCAAGCTAGTTAGGCCAGAACTGTGAGGGCCATAAAGTGACATGCTACTAAGGGCTCAGGTGCCCAGGGGAGAGGCCTGGGTTGGCAAGGGTACACTGTGGGGGAGGAAGACTCTGGCTGGGTATCTGAAGTATGGGATCACCACTCAGGGGATTAGCTTCCCTGAGGGATGTGGACCCCGATGGTGGAGTGAGGCAAAGATGAGGTTCCCAAGGTTGACCTGCCCAGAGGCTGCTCCTTCTGTAGTGAAGAGAGGAAGCCACTTCCTAGGGCCCCAGATAGATGAAAAAGGAAACCACATCATCCCGTGCCACTGCTGCATGTTAAAAAGGAAGTCCAACTCACCCCGCCCCAAACCTCGCCCCAAGTCCTATTTGATGGACAGATCTTATGGCTTTGGAGAATACACCCTCCTGAGAAGCAGGGTCCAGCCCTGAGCTGTGAGCAGAGGAGAGGACTTTGCCTGAAGCGGTAGTCTTCAGCAGACAGGAGGGCCGCAGGAGGAGGAGGGTCAGAACCACCCACACAGAAGCCCAAGGCCCAGAGCCTCCCCAGCTTGCATCAGACCATTAAGCAGCTGACTCTTCTGAGTTGACGTCTCTGTGCACTTCCACAAACTCCTCTGTGCCCAAGGTCCCCATGAAGGAGCTTCACTGGTTCTCCAGAGAACACAGGAAGCAAGGACTCCCAAGGACTGTCTCATGCTTGGATCATCTGGTGTCTACAAGACACCAGTCCCAAAAGCAGCACTGAAATACTCTGACTTATATCTGTGTGGTTAACAGAGCACTGTATTTCAATGAGGGCAAGCAGGTATTGGCTTCCTTTGAGGGTCTACTCCAGACACGACAAACATGTCCCCATGTCCCTTTGGGTCCATTAACCTGTGGCAGCAGACAGTCCTGGCCACTAATTTTCCTGAGTGCCTGGATCATAAGTCCCATGGCATTCATCACCCTTTTAATTCTACTAGACTTTAAAGAGTGGTGGCATGTGATGGAAGCTAAGTATTCCTGGAATCAAACAGGCCACCTTTGCTCGAGACCCAGGAAAGCCTCACAGAGCTGGGCTCTGGGGACAGACTACGGGACCTATTCCCAGTGTAGATACTCGGGAGAATCTAAGCCACTCTTAGGCTGTGTGTGCTGCCTAACTGTTCCAGGGACCCTAGGAGAACGGAAGTCAGCAGGTGTCTGCTGGAGGAGCCTTGCTGTTCTGGCATACTGAATGCTATGGAGAAGCAGCGGTGGTAGGCACATCTGGAGTATGACAGGACTGAGGAGGGGCTTGGAGAATCCTGGAGTCTAGCAAGCAGCGGTGTATGCCCTAGAATAGTACCCAGGCATCAAGTACGGCTTCTTGGGAATACTAGAGCCCATGACTCTGGATCCCTGGCTTACCTGTCACTTCTGAGGCAAAAGTAGCCTCCCTGAGGGTTTTCTGGCTTCTAATCCAGGGCTTCCCATGCCCTGTCCAAATGTCCCTAGTCTTTCTAGACAAGTGCCCGTTTACCTTTCACTCCAAATCAACAGCCACTCACTGGGCGCCATGTCTCTGGCAGTGTGCTACTGTGTACTGCACCCCAGACCTCACTGTCCTCTCTGGATCTGAACGATGGTCACCCAAACAGCAGTACCAAAGTCCCAGGCTGAGCAGACCCTGACTCTTTTCTTCGTTTGTTTTTGAGACATGGTCTCACCCTGTAGCCCTGGCTGGCCTGGAACTCATTATGTAGACGAGGCTAGCCTTAAACTCAGAGATCTGTCTGACTGCCTCTCCAGTCCTAGTATTACAGGTATATACCACCACACCCAGCTCCTTTTTGATGAACACTTCCAGGCCCCTTGTTCCAGCTTTCGCAGTCAAGCTGACTCTCACAAATGCTTTCTTTGTTACTATCTACAGCCTCCCACACCTGAGTTTTGTGTGGCCCATGTGCTCAAGAAGGCACATGAATACCTATAGAGGGCGGGTGTCCAACCTGCATGTACATGAGAATGTACAACAAACACCCCACTGTCCGTGAAGGCAGGAAGATGGCCAAGGCCAGAACAGTGAGTGTCTGAATCAGAGGGCAAACGGAAAAGCTGAGTCAGCCGTCTGCTCTCCTAATTCCACACCTGTCTGAAGAGCAGCTCTTGCTCAGTGGCTGGGCGCTGGCTGGGTTCCACCTCTCGAGTGGGCTCTACCTCTTCCTCCTCACTCTCAATGGGCTCCTGCTTCACCTGGACACCAGCTAGGGAGGGCTCCTTCTGCCCAGGGAGCCGGTCTAGGTAGGGCTCATCCAGCAAGGCCTGGTGTTCACGGAGCTCCTCCTCCGTCTCCTCAGGGTGGCTCTCAGGCTGCCGGGGTGGCTCGTTGGGTTTGGAGATCATCTGCTATGCAGAGAGACAAAAGAAGTTAGGACAGTCACCGGACTAGAAGAGGCTCCTCCACACTCCACCGGACAGGAATGCTCTACCAAGAACTTGTGTGACCCAGGGCCAGCAAGTACCATTTACCCACACAACGTGGACCCTGGCATCATCTGAGATGCATGGGGAGTGATGCTTGGGGTTAAGGCAGACAGGTACTAGGTGTTTGGTGTCTGTGCAGGGAGTCTGTGCCAGGACATCGAAACGAAGTCAGGCTGCGGGCTGCAGCTCATCGTGCAGGGGAGAGTAAAGGTGAGCAGGAGAGAGGCCAGTGCTAGTCACACAGCCACAGCTGCTGAGAGCTGCCCAGCAGGACATCCACGGCTGCAGGAGAAGGGCAACAGAGGCAGACATCCAGTTCCCTAGGCTGAGAAGCTAGTACAGGACTGGAAGGGCCCGGCAGAAGCTGCCTTGCTGAAATCTTAGGGAAGCCCTACACTGAAAGGACCTGCAGGATGTATCATCAGTCCTTGGGGAAGAGTGTCAGAGATGTGTCATGTTCCCTAGCTAACGTTTACAAAGGTACCATGGAGGCAAGATTTCTCCAATTTCGTTCTGAAAGCCTAGCCTGCTAGAGATCTTATTCTTAAAACCCCAAGGCACAAAGGCAGAGAAGAGAGGTGGAAGGAACAGACAGAGAGCCACTGGCCACAGGGCACTGCTCCTTACAGGATGGACGAGCTCTGTGGGACATTGCATGGTGACAGTGGCACCTGTCCTGTACCTAAAGCAGTCTGAGTATGCACATGCATACAGTGGGGTGGCTGGGTGAAATCCTAGACACTTTAGCTAGCATGGCTGAGATCATGTCATATTGTATACATGCAGATCAGCACACTGAACAGCCTCAATAAGGCTGGGTGAAGCCCATGTCAACTTAGCGAGCTGATGGGAAAGACTTGCAGGCAGACTTCCCAGTCTGTGAGGTGCCGATGCCCCCGTACTCCTATGTACCTCAACTCCTACCTCTGGCACTGGGAGGGGGAAGGCCAGGTGACACCATTCTGTCAAGCCGCATGTCTTTCCTGCACCCTGCTCTCCCCAGCACCAATGCATTCTAACTGGGAACGTGAGCTGACTGGGTGTGTGATGTCAGGTTTGTGAAGACTGCGCCCTTCAGGTCAGGATGGATGGAAGGGACAGAGTATCTTGAGATAACACAGAGGAAAGTCCCTGGAGAAGGTGGCTTCGGCTAGGGAGTCACAACAGACAGACGGACAGGCAGGCCAGAGAGGAAAGAAGCAGGGAAGCTGGGTGGGTGGGGCTGGGAACAACTAGGGCCTCTAGAACAGGCTACCACTGCACAGGATGACGAAGGGTGGTAATGGGGCTGTGAATGCAGAGACAGACCACGGGGACCAGCACATGGGCGAGGGCTCAAAGGACTTCCCTTTGGCCCAGCGAAAGGGGACACAGACAGCCAGCCTTTCCTCCAATACGTTTATGTGAACATCTGATTCCAGTGACACTCCTCCCCCCAACAATGGGTCTCTGTCCTATGTCCCCACAGTTGACCCCTAACAACTTTTGTGCCCCTGTCTGGCTTGAACCTGTCCTGTGTTCTGTTCGGTGTCACGGCTCTTCAGTGTCCCCGTACCATCTAGGGTTTCTCAGAGTTCCAGTTCCAGTGTTCCACTGGACAACATCCAACTTTCCTAGAGGCTGGAGTCCGCTGAGTTAATCCGGGCAACACTCAAAGTGACACGTAAGGGAAAGGATGTCCCTTTAGAACCTTGGACAGGGGCTCCTGTTGGCTGGCTTTTCACCTCGCTAGCTGTGGCTGATGACGGTGCCTCTAGAAAAAGGTGGGTAAGTGTTCACATCAGTCCATGCTTGCGGGGTTCTTCCATGCTATGCCTGATGTGGGAAGGCCTTGGGCTTCTTGCTTTTGGTTTCTTGTCCTCTCCTATGTCAAAAGGCCACACTGCCAGGAGAGGCTTCCCTGCTTCCTCTCCACGTTGGGCACAGGTTGCTCACAAGGTGGGAGCTCCCTAGTGTCACACAGGCAGGTCTGCAGCCTTGGCAGGGGCCAGGCAGGCAGGAACTCTAGAGCAGGGAGCAAGGAGGCTCTCAAGGGGCCACAGCTTGGCTAGGCTTCCCTCCAGAGGGTGCCTAGGAGGGATGTTGCCATGGCAACAGGGGCCACTCAGAGCCCTGTCAATGATGCAGAACAGGCCCATGGCCTGCAGTGGGTGGGCCGCTCTACTCAGCACTGACGCAGATGCTGGTGCAACTAGTCTTCGTTAGCCACAGTCACAAACAGGGACAATCTCTCTCTCTCTCTCTCTTTGAAATTGAGCTCTGCTTCTTTGTGGCCACAGAGGCTGGATCTTAATGCAGAGCTGGCTTTGGGAAGCAAACCTGGCCTCGGGCAATATGACAAGAGAAGCCAGCAGGGAGGCAAGCAGCAGCTCATCAACATGCCAGTTCCTGTTGTCCAGAGGCCTCTTGGACATCAGTGCCCTGTTTATCAAGGGATGAGAGCACACACAGACTAGCATATCCAGAACAGCAGGATTAAAATACCTAACCAGAGCTCAGAGTCAGAACCCCACTGGAAAGCACAAGGCATTTAAAAACTATTGGGTACTCTCATAAATAGGCCACCCACAGGAGTCAAGTTCTCATATTCAAAAGAGAGTAAGACTCAGTGAGGCCAACACTCTGCCTCCACAAAGATCAAGTGATCTTGTAGACCCAGCAGCGCTGTAAGAATTGCTTCCAACAATGGGGAAGAGACACCTCATTACCCCTTTTCCATGGAAAGAGGAAGGCATATTTATGAGCACAACTTCCCACTTTTTGAAATAAGGCTGCAGTGAGGTGGGTCTGGAGGCAGCAGCTTCCCTGCCAGGCTGAGCACTGCACTCATCCCCTAGACAGCCTTCTTCCCCTGGAAGGCTTCTTCCCTTAGCATGCCTTTATGAAGCACATTGATGTGGGCACAGCACTCATGTCAGGAGCAGATACTGTCAGGTACACTGGCTGCCACTCCAATCCCAAGGAGTCAAGAGGGAAGCTAGCTCAGCAGCCCTGTTTTGTCCCTTGGAAAATGGGAATGGGCACAAAAGCCTGCTGAAAACAAAATACTAGAACGAGTAATGCTCCTGTCACATCTTTGGAACATTGGTATTTTATGATGGTGGCTGGATGCACAGTGGGCAGTGAGCCCAGCTGTGGTCTCCACTGTGTCAAGAAGGGAGTAGATGGCCCCAGGGAGCAAGCTTCTCACAGAGCAGGGCAGGAATGCTGGTACCAGACAGTACAGAGAACACCACTGTCTTCCTGGGTGTCCCAGGAAAACATTGTACAAACATTTCAATCAACTGTCATTTGCTATCACAAATCAATCACGTAACAAACCCCAGTGAGATATATGTCACATGTGAATGGGTGTTTCCTGTCTTCAAACCTCCTACCACACCACTCAGGTAGTGACATAATGAAATTAATAAGCCTAGGCTGGCATCAGAGAGATGGATATGAAAGTGCTTTTGACACTTGGGAGTATAGACACTTGGCAGGAGCCTGTCTCATCCCAGCAAATGCCTTTCCTGTGTCAATGATGGGATGTCTGGAGTCCCCAAATTCTAACATACTCAGAGTGCTGGGCATAAGGGCTGTGCGCTAAGGGACTTGGGGCTGGGGAACTGATATTATTGTGCCTGAAAAGCAGGGGGAGCCTGGCTGAGCCTATGCTGGGCATGTGGTCTGCAGCAACTTCCTTGGGAAACCAGCTCAATCCTGGACCTCTCAGCTTGCAGCAGAGATCGACGTGGGATGGGTATAGACAGGAGCCATCCCTCTATCTGGGAATATGTGAAGTCAGGCCTCTGATTCACTGGGGGCTCTCTAGACCCCTCCAGATCGGAGATCCCTCTGCACAGGCACTCATCTTCGGGTACAGTCTCTCATCCCTGATCCTTTCTCACCTTCCATTGGGAACCCACAGAAGGCTTGGACCCAAGGACAGGCAGAGGACCAGTGATAGAGTACCTTCATCTCAGTCCTTTCTCATTTTGTTTCCTGTGGTCAAATCAACATCTAAAAATATTAAATAGAAAATTCTAGAAACAATGTCTAAGTGTTAAGCTGCACACCATTCTGTTTTGTATCATGAAACCTTGCACTAACCTACTCCATCCCACGAGGATTGGCCCCCATCCTAGTGCATACGTGTTGTATGTACCACACTCAGCTGGTTAGTAGCCACCTGGATTCTCAGTTTGGCTGTTATTCACAGGACTCTGTACTGCCCAGTTTCAGGCACCTTCTTAGGATTCTGCAATGTATCCCACCCCAGATAGTGAGAATAAATGTAACTCATAAGCCTAAAATTCATACTTTTAAACTGAACAGCTCAGTAGTTTACAGACCTCTATGACCATCACTAAAACCTAACTTGGGAACATTTTCATTATCCCTAAACATATATACATGCTATACCCACTGACAGCTGTTCCTATTTCCCTACAAGCTAAGTTAATTCATGGCTCTAAGGCAGGAGTTCTCATCCTGTGGGTCAGGACCCCTTTGTGAGTTGAATGACCCTTTCATATCAGCGGTTGCATATCAGATATTTGCATTACGATTCATAACAGTAGCAAAATTACAGTTAGGGAGTAGCAATGAAATAATTTTACAGTTTTGGGGGGTCACCACAACATGGGAAACTGTAACCAAGGGTTACAGCATTAGGAAGGCAGAACTGCTGGTCTAAGGTTTGGCCTATCTGGTCACATAGCAGGGTCCATCCGGGACTGGGTTACTTTCCTGACTGCCATGTTTTCGGGTCTATACATGCTGCAGGACCCCATGACGAGAGGTGTCACCACTGGACAATACCTGGAGATGCTCTGGCCACCATTTGGCTGCTACGAGCAGTACAGATAAGGTGTGTGGGGAGGTGTTTGCAAGACATTTCCATTTCTCTTGGAGGACAGCTGCTGGGCTGTTTGCAACGCACTCCCTCATCTGAGTTGATACTGAAGCTCCCGCCTGACACATTTGATGGGAACATACTAAGCCCCTCCACTTCTCCACGGGCCAGCACCACAGCACTAACTTTTCCCATGGCCTCCGCCTGTAGATGGAGCTGAGAGGCTCTGGACAATCCGTGAGCGCACACACATCTACAGGCTGCCTGCTCCCAAGCTGCCTCTGATGGTGTAACTCCCACACTTAAGCGACTGCAGGTGACAGGTGACTTGAAAAACACGCTTCAGGGACTCGATACCACCGTAAAGTTGTGGGCCTGGGGTCAGGGTTTGCTTAAACATCTGCTTGGCAAATGATTTTAGAAAATCCCTAAAAAGAACTGCCTGTGTGGACTGCCCACACAATGCAGTAGGGGCTCCTTGCAAGGATGTGGCTCACTGTACCTAGACATGCAGACGGGCCGTGAGGAAGGCTGTGACTTCTGCACAGCAGCTCCACACAACAGCACACCTCCCTAGGCTCTGGACCACACAGCACAGCAGGGGCTTCGTGTCCTCCCTTCCCCGTTCTGGCCACTCAGGATGAGCAGAGGAGCAGAGGCTGAGGAAGACAGCACAGCATCCGGCATCCGGCTGGGGGTGGGGGGAGCGGCCCCGAGGGCAGCTGGGCAGACCCACCTTGCTGAGGTGCAGCTGCTGCTGCTGGAACTGCTGCTTGTGCTTCTCCAGAAACTGCTGGTGCTGCTGCTGGATCACCAGGTGCTGCAGGGCCTGTGCGTTCTGCGGCAGGGGCGCTGACTGCGTGCGCCCCAGGGGGCGGTGCTGCCGCAGCTTGTGAATGGATGGGGACACCCTGTCCGCACCAACCAGGGACTGTGTGTGGAGGGGCAACGCCCCCAGGCCTGAAAGATACCAGTCTGAAGATAATATGGAGGAAAAAAAACAGCAGAGGGGAAGAGGAAGAAGAGAGGGGAGAGACGCTGTTGAGTAACCAGTGGAGAAAACGACATGCCTGCCAGCCCCGGTGCCGTCTACGAAACATGACTGTCTCAAATAGGCCCAACTCCGCGGCTAGAGGATGTTCACCTGGGCTTCAAGGGGGCAGAGTGTAATTTGAAAGCAAGGCCACCGGAAGATCCCACTGATGCAGTCTTCAGGATCTCTGCCTAAGGAGCACTCCAGAAGGTGTGGCAAAGCCTAGAACAACAGCCTGCCACCTCTCACAGGTATTCCTGAGGATGGCTGTTCTAGCTCCCCCACATACCCAGTTATCAGAGAGAAGAACGGTTTGCAGCTGACCTGCCAAAACCCAGAGACAACCTGAGAGCGAGACCCTGTCACCATCAGACACCCAGGTACTGTCAAGACCTTGAGCTTCAATGGATTCCACCACAGGACTTCACTTTGTAGCAAATGCAGAGGCACTGGGAGAGGAAGGGAGGGTGGCACGGGGAAGGCCGTGAGAGCGGGACTGCATAGAGAGCAGGCAAGTGCACTGACAAGCACGGCGGCGTGCAGACGGTGCAGAGCAGCTGAAGGACAGGGGACAGACATGCGTCAAAACAGTGAAGGATGTAGAGAAGAATGTTTGCTTCCACACACTTCCTCTGGTTAGTGTGCCTGGGAGGAGGACCATGGTGCAAGGCTGTGCTGAGAGCGGATACCTTTGCCAGTGGGTACTGTGCTTTGACAGTGCTCTGAGATGAGCAGCTATGGCCACCTAAGTAGTGGGATGCTGTACTACGACTTGGGCTCGAATGCTCACAGGTTTCGGAACTACACGCACTGTCATTTATCATTGCTCTAGACAATGGGGAACTTGGGCCTCTAAGGACAGCTATGGCTGAGCAGAAGAAACCTTGTTCAGGAAAACAGAAGAAACCCAATGAGACACAGCATCAGGACCACATGACACAGAGAAAGGGGCACCAGGAAGAATGGGAGTAACAGCTGAGGGAAGAGTGTGGAGGATGAAGGTGAATCACAAACACAGCCTGACATCCTAGCACTTAGAAGACTGAGGCAGGAGAATCGGGTTCAAAGCAAGATTTAGTATCAAAGGACCAAGTAAGTAAACAGACAAACCAAAACCAAAAACACCAATCCAACCCAAAAGGAACAGCTTCAACCAGACCAACACCGACCAGGCTGCTGGGTGTCAGACGCTGCCTATGGGAACTGAGTCTTCCCACTTTGTCACTCTGTGCTAGCATCTCACACACAGACAGGAAGGGGCCTGAGCATAATGAGCCACCTATGGTCACTGGGACACTGCTCTCCAGAGTTGTGGCAAGGGTGTCCATTCTGTCTCAAAGGATACCAGCAGCCAGAAATGCTGTTCCTGGCCAGATCACTGGCTTGGGAGGGCCAAGTCCACACTGGAGATGAGAAAGCACAAGGCAGGAACACAGTACCAAGCGCTACAGACTGACTCATACCAGCAAGTGGAGAGACTCCAAAATACCAGGCAGAGGCTGACCCTGGGGAACACTGGAACACAACAGGCCAGTCCTACGGCTGCTCTGGCTGTGATTCTAAGAGAAGCAATAACTGTGAGGAAGTCACCCACAGACTTAAGGATGGTACAGAGCTGGGCAAGGCCACCAATAGGTAGGGTTCTGTGTCTCACGGGAAACATTCCACATTTGTCATTTCTGAAACAGTCTTTTCATAGCACATTCACTAGGTAAACAGCATGCGTTTCCTATTGTTCTTTAACTTTGTTTTTCTAAATGTAATCCTCCTCAAGCAAAAACAGCATCGGGTCTGCCCAGGTCAATTCTAAACTTCATGCACTTGCTTCCTTGAGCTGCAGGGAAGCCTGTCGGAACGAGAGCAGGAGGCTAAACTGAGGAGCATTGGCACTGACTTCTACTCCTTGGTCAGCTCTCTAAGCAGGACATAGTTCCTTGCCAGAGCTGAGGTAGCTATCATGTAACAGGGACACAGAGTTACTACCTTTGTATGGGCTTGGACGTTCTTTCTAGCCTTCTCTAAAAGCTACATGAGGCCAAGGAGGCTGACCTAACTGCCCAGAGACCTGGCTGTGGTTCTTACCTGTGACAAGGGGCGTCTGGGTGGGTGCCTGCTCCAGCAGGACCATATGCTGTAGGAGGGGGTTGTGAGCTGCTCCACCGTCCCGTTCCAGGGGTGAGGTGCTCAGGTAAGGGGTGAGGTGGGTGCCAGGGAAGAGGGAGATCCGCTGCTGGAGGGCTGGGAGAGCAAGTCTCTCAGCATCCTGCTGGCCTGCTGCCCCCTGAAAGGCACAACCGGAACATTCTTCAGGCTGTGGGGACTAAGGCAGACAACCACCCCATGCCATACCGACCATGGAGGCCAACGTACACTTACAGCGGCAGGGCCGGTGGCAGGAAGCCCCAGGGTGATGTTGGGTAAGGATGGCGATGTGTACAGAGGGAGTGGGGCGACTGAGCCTTCTCGAGTCACAAGTCTATGTGCCAAGCTGGTCTGTAGACAGAAGACATCGTGACTGTCAGAGTCTGCCATAGATGTTTCAACACAAGAAGCGCATCCAGGACTGCTGCGGGGGCGGGGGTGGGGGCATTACAATATAAAGTGCCAACCTGTGGTGACCTGGTGCAAAAACAAGCTGCACAGATGGTGGCCTCCAGGTGAGTGTAAGCATGCCACAGGTACAGAATCAGTGTTTGCATTCCTGAGTATTCCCTCTCCAAATGAGCTCTTGCTACCTGGTTCGTTTTTTATTCAGTTTGCCTACTTACCATAAAACTATGGGTAGGAGATTTAGGACAATGCATTTAAAAATATTTTGTAGTTATAATTTTTCTAAGAATGACATCAAAAGCAGAAACCAAGAAGAAAAGTTATTAGTGAACAGGAAAAAACATGTTCTTATATAAGAGGTAGATAATGTTGACAACAGGATCTGCAATCTACAGAAAAAGCAAAAGACTAAAATAAAAAGAACCTGTCAATCAAAGACCAATTAACATGAGAGCAGAACTCAATAAAGAGGATGACAAAAGAACCCATATTAAGGGAAGTGAAAAAAAAAAAAAAGCTCAACTTTATCAGTAACCAAAAACCATATTTACCAAGTCATCTAACTGGCAGACTTCCTAAAAGCTCAGAAAAGCTGAAACACATGGCCATGGGATTATAAACGGCTGTACTTACTGCAGACTGACTTGGCAATCTGCGTTTGGAAGCCTTAAAAGGTGAATTGTTCTTGATTGTGAGGCTCCACTCTGAGGATGCAGTGGTTAGGATACAGTCCTAAGGAAATGGCTCTCAAGCGCAGGAAGACAGCCACAGGGCCATTTAAGCAGTCACATGATGGCAGCAGTATGTGGCTTCAACCACACTAGTCACAGTTAAGAGACAGGGACTTGTGCATGTCAGCACACAGGTCAGGAACGGGCCTGATAAGTGTGATGGCTGCTCCTTCTGTTTGTTGGTCATTATGACTGTCATCATTGTTAGTGTTAAGAGGTAGAGGGAGGCTTAGGGCGAGATTTATTGTTAGAGGTAGTGTTGGCCTTGGGTTTAGGGACAGAGCTAAGTTTAGGGTTAGGACTGTGGATAGGGTTAGGTTACAACTTGGCATAAAGTTAGTGCAGGAGCTACAATTAGTGTTAGAACTAGGGCTTAGGATAGTTTTAGACCTAGTTGTAGAGTTTGGGCTGGAGGCAGGGTTACAGTTTCATTTAGGGCTAGTGTATGAGCTAGGATTAAGTTGAGGGTAGGGCTTGGGTTAGTATTCATGTTAGGTCTATAGTTATAGCCAGTGTTATTAGGTTTAGGGGTAGGGGTAGGTTTAGTGCTAAAGTTGAATTAGGGCTATGTTTAGAGTTAATACCAGGGTTAGCGCCAGTCAGTATTTGGGTTAGGTGTAGAGCTTTAGTGTAGTGTTGGGTTCAGGTTTAGGCTTTAGGTTTAGCATAGGGTTAAGGTTTTGGGCACGGTTAGGGCTAGGTTACGGTTACTGCTAGGGTTAGGTTCATGGTTAATGCTAGAGTGAACACAGAGTGTTACATCTAGGATTATAGCCAAGGTTAGTTTAATACTATTTCTGCCTGGGGTAGGGGTGGGACAGGTCAGACTGTCTGGAGTACTCCAGTATGTACCCTATCAATCTTTGCAGGTACATGGATAGGCTCTGCTCAGAAGGACTGTGTTTTATCTCCACCATCCCTACATGCCGGACACCTCAATGCACACCCAAATGAGCAAGCAAATGAGACTACAGGATGCTGGTTCCTGGCCTGAGGCAGGTATCAGTAGACATCATGTGGTGTTTACCATGAATAGACAATCTCATTATCTCCTAGTTCTAGTATACTATGTAATTAAGGCTGGGAAACAGTCTTAGTACAGTAAAACTTCATTCCCAGGACAAAAAAAAAAAGTACATAAGCTTAATTGATGAACAATGGTCACTTGTCTGCATCCCTGGCCAGACAACAATTTCTTCCTTCCTGCAAAGGGACAGGTGGCCACTTTCTTAGGGTTCATGTCAGAGACCCTGACTTCCATGATTGACAGGAGGCAGGAAGGATAGCTGCCTTATATGTGCACTTGGCCCAGAGCACCATGAGGTTTGCTAACAAAGTTCATGCATACACAACGTAAGTAATCATCAAAGGGTTGTGTGTATACATGCATACCGTGCATGTGTCAAAGTAAAAGTACTTTTAGATCTCACATCAGGGAAGATGTTTTAGCTGTCATGGAGAGCAGGGCTGCACTGTAATATAATAAGCTGAGAACAAATGAGCAGAGCTAATGTTTACAAAGGTATAGTTGAACTCACAGACATCCGCCTGCCTCTGCCTCCTGAGTGCTGGGATTATGTGTGTGCCACCACTGCCCGGCGGTATAGTTTCTTTTAGCACTCAGGTGGTTGCTTAGCTGATTTACTTGTGGAACTAAAGCAACTTGCTTGGTTATGTTTACTTGCTCACACAGAACACGGGTATTTGTGTGGGGAGCACACTGAGGGCTTGTAGGAAGATCCCCTCAGAGCTCCATCCACTACAGGGTGGGCTTGTTAGTTTCCTGGGAGTTCTGTGGTTCCTTTGTGAATCAGGGCCAGTGGTCATGAACCTGTGCACACCTTGCAGGAGTGTGAACACGTGCAGTTTGTAATGAGAGGTGTGTTAGCTACCAGCACTTCTGCAGAGAGGCCTTTGGAACGCAGCTGAGGTTCCCCAAGGACCCCGCCATGCATAGCTCACACATGAGAAGCCCTCAGCCACAGCTCATTCAATTCTACTATCTGAAATTCAAAAGGGATGTTCACACGTGATCCAGTACTGAAATGCCAGCTCTGCCTATGACAATGACAGTCTGATGAGAAACAGTGGCAACCTTACTGTTCTTGGGGATGCTCCGTATGCTCTACTGATTTGTGGCAGCTCAATTTATATATTTAGGCTTTATAAAGATTAACACACAACTTAGACCAGAGCAGTGGTGCTCCACCGAAATGAGGAGCTGTTACACTACTGTGATGCATCTAACTGCCGACATCACATATGTATGGGGGCCCACGACCAACAAGAGGGAAGCGGAGTTAATATCTGAGGGCAGGAAGCAGTTTTGTGGTTGTGTTCTGAGACTAATTACAGGTAGGTCTCAGCCATGACCTCAGTCCTACAGAAGGACTGTTAAGACTTCTAACAGCCCAAGAAGTACTAAACTGGAAGACTAAAGAATACAAGCGATGAGAGAAATTGAAGTGTAAAGTAAAAGGGACCTAGGCGCAACCGAGTGACCCTCACTTCTTGCAGCGACCCACATTTCTAACTTTGTAGACATAAAGGAGCTAGACATCTGAAATGAAAATGCTAAGCACTGTACCTATACATGTGCCCTGAGGCTATCAGCTCTTTGGAAGGGCAAGACTCGTTCCTAAACGGTGAGAAAGTCAGTAACCACATTACTAATGACAGACTCCTGTAAGCTAGGTGCTCCTAAGAAAC
The DNA here is from genome assembly GCF_049852395.1 of Peromyscus maniculatus bairdii. Taxonomy (NCBI): domain Eukaryota; kingdom Metazoa; phylum Chordata; class Mammalia; order Rodentia; family Cricetidae; genus Peromyscus; species Peromyscus maniculatus. The sequence goes on from NC_134864.1 coordinate 10,087,199, forward strand.
TTCCCCAGCCACTACAGCACACAGCAGCTCAAGAGGCTGTTTCAGGGTGTTCTATTCCACCCTGGCCTGTAGCAGGCCCCTGGGACAGTCTGAGCGCTCCTCTGTTTCCCCCACAGCCTGCTCAGGGCCTGCCTTCCTCACCTATGGGAAACTCAGAGAGCGGCCCCTCCGCTGCTCTACCCTGGGCCAGGCATGAGGGTCAGGATGACTGTGGAGTAATGGGAGTATGGAGTAAGCGCAGGTGCGGGACCTGCTGTTCTAGAAGGGCACCCTGGACCTGCCTTCTCGGTTTTGATCCTTCCCTTCCTCCCACGTTAGTGTCCAGCGGTGATGTCTGCTCCCTAACACTTGGTTTTGCTGGCTGCTGTAATCTGTGTCTTTCTTTTCCACTCCCCATCCATTCTCACATGCGCTGCTTGCCCGTGCCTCTGCACACAGCGTGTGTGATCACAGACCGGGAAGATCGAGGAAAGGGCAGGCTGGAAGCTCTCAATATGGGGGGACCGAGGTCTTCATGGTTCAGGAAGACCACGATGAGGAGAATGGGGCAGTAACGCCTGGAAGGCCCTCCCCAGGGTACTCCCACGCTTTGGTCCTCGCTGGTAAGTCGGGCACACGGCAGGTCCTGGTGGGAGTGCTTGACCCGTGTGAGTCTGCGGCTGACCCACCTCGGCTGGAGCACTGGGCACGGCAGGTGCGATGCCATTTTCGGTGCTGACGTTTCCAGAGCTGCTATTGGGAGAGCTGGGGCCGGAGCCGGGGGCGCTGCTGCACGCGGAGTCTGTAGATGAGAGACGGCAGTTGGGGTCAGCACTGGAGCGACACAGAGGGCCCTACTGCCTCCCTGGGTTTCTGCCTCCTAGACTACTGGCATGCGGAACAGGGCAGGATTTCAAAGCAGGAATGGGAACACGATTCCCTTGGTCTTGGCTTACTGCTGACCTCCCATGAGCCTCCCAAAGCTGAAGCTCTGTGGATGCATGGCCGAGCCCTTCAGAATGTGCACATTACCCACTCCATAGCTCTTCTGAATTTCAAAATGGTTTGAAACATCAGAAAGGTAAGCCCTTAAACACTTATTAATATTCAGACAACAGACCAGTGAACACAAAGGCCCAGTGTTTTTTGTTTTTTAAATAACAGCAAAAGGTCAAATTCATTGTCTCTATAAAAACAATTTCAAACTAAACCAACCTACTGTGACTGCTCGGTTTACATACGATCTTCTTACTTTACTATGAACCACCTAGGGCCAGCACACACAGGCAGAGGCTTCTGCAGCTCACCAATGCCGTTTGAAATCACACAGCAGTCTTAACAGATATTTACATGTCTGGGGCTTGACTCTGACCAGTGGGCCAGGCACAACGCTCTTCACACCCATGGGCTGGCTGCTGCTATCTCCAACCACACAGAGTGGGCGGCTGCTCTCTACGCTCAGGGGCAGATACTGAGCTTTTGATGTCTGGCTTAGGGGTGCTTTGGCAATGGCACCATCTGGTTAACACTTCTCAAAGACACGAACTGCTTTCCAGAAAAGTCCAGGTATCTGTTCATCATCAACAGCACTCTGAGATCAGAGTCTAGTCCCAATTTGGACACAGTGGGCCCCCGAAGGGGTTCAGAAACACCCAGCTAACAGGGCTTCTGCACAGCTGGTTCTGAAATTTGTCTAGAAGTACAGTGCTGCGGGACAGAGGAGAGGCGAGGGCTGGAGCAAACCTGTCCCACCTCCAGAGCGGGCAGGAGCTTGGCCTGAGTTCTAAAGAGGGCACCCTTTCACCCCACTCACAAGAGGAAGCTGTCCATAGTGACTTCACCTGCCCTGGACTTCAGTATGCTAGGGCAAAGATATCCTCACATTCATCATGGCAGACAGGGAAGGCTTGGTCCTCTTGGAGGGGGTCATCCACCAGTAACTTGAGGTCACTTCTCACCCTCTAGCAGCTGCCTACACCCTACCTCCACTCTAGAACTCTGTATGCAGTACTGTGGTAAGAACCATGCCACAGACACTGATCGTGAGCACAGGACTCAGTCTACATAGGACTCAGTCTATCCCTGTTCCTCGTGTCCAAATGCCAACTAGTTCATTTTGGCGTGCTTGTACTTCCTTGAATTGCACCAACTGGGAGCTCCAGAGCCTACCTGGACCGCAGAGGTGCTTCCATTTTACTTCTTAGCACTCAGGCTTTGCTCGGCTCTGGATCTCTACCCTGGGACTATGCTCCCTGCTGCTTCAGCCTGTCTCTGGCTGCAGCAAGTCCCCCCTAGGCACACACTCCTAGGGGTATGCAGATAAACACTCTCACCTACATGCTGCACTGTAGGGCAATAAAGTGTGGGTATGTATCATGAGTTTCACTTTTAGCAAACTGATGTTTTAGTGCTCTATTCATTCTGGTTCTAGGAATCTGTCTACAGAAATGCACATAATGCAAGGCTTTCTGTGTTATTTACATTAGCAAAACGAGGGTGTCAAAAGTCCCTGCAACAGTGATGAAGTGAGGAGGAGATGTGGTTGTACAGTAAGAGGTCCACGCTCACTGTGGGGTGAACACATGCACACACTCAAGAGCATGGGAGGAACCCTGATCGAGGCAGCAGCGGTGCTTCTTCCTGTTCTTCAACCAGCCAGGAGGAGCAGCAGCGTGGGACATGCTGTGTCCCCTGGCCCATCTCAGGGACCTCCATGCAGGGTGCAGGCCTCTCCTGCCCAAGGACCTTTGCTGTTCCCTTGTTCTCCTTGGAGCAACCCTAGCTGGAGTCCCCTTCTGTCCGCTGCCTGAAAACAGCCCTAACTGGGGCACCTTTCCTGTTGCAGCTGCCCAGGTGGCTACAGTGACCTGGGCAGCACAGTCTATTTCCCAGTTTCACTTATCCATCAGGCTGTAGCTCAGACCCCACCTTCCTCTCCACAACCTTACATAGCCACCATGGCTTCACTGACCTTGTTTGCCCTGGGCGTGAGTGCAGACTCCCATCTAACGAGTTCAGCAATGACCATGACAGTTCAATGCCGTCATGCTGGCCCCCCAGGCCATCTCCCTTGGCTCATCTTAGACAGCAAGATCCCAAAGAGCAGGCACCTCTTCTCCCTGTGTCTGTGCCCAGCCCGGTCTCAACTGACTCTCAATGGGCTTTAAGCAGTAGCAGCCATTGAGGTGTGACCCTGCCTCACAAATATCTTATCAGTGAAAGCACAGAGCCTAGGCACATGCAAGGACTGGCTCACACCAGGGGTTGCTACAGGCAGGTCGGCTGCACACCAGTATGAACAATTTCTACTGACATGCCCCTACAACGCCCAACTAAACTTCCCAGTGAAGGACAGGTGAGTGTAGGTTCTAATACTTCTGGTCTCTCGAGACAAGACATTTCTAATTGTATAAGCAGGGGACAGACAGCTGCATGAAGAGCATGATAAAAATGAGGTGTTTCTAAGAGAACAAGCAGGCGACAGACAGCTGCATGGAGAGGAAGACTGTGACAAACAGGAGTTCCCAGGTACACAAGTGACACGATCTTTGCACAGACCTAAGATCTACAAGCCAGTCCTGGAGTGAAGGCTCACACTGGCCTTGTGTCTAGAAGGCCACACACCCCTGTGTCCTGAGGGCAGGTATGTGAGACTTGGGTACTTGCTCTGAAGAAGGCAGCACAGGAGGCCCTTTGTCCCTGGGACATCAGCACATTCACTGAAACCCACTGGAACCCACTGGGCAGCTGCTACTCACAGACCAACAACTGGCACCCTGGCCTTCAAACAGCGTGTTCAAGGTGGGAACACCCCCCAGGTCAGCTCTGACAGCTTCCTTTTTCCTAGATGCTAGAGTTTTAGGTGGTGGGGTGAGCTCCTTAGCCTGAGAGGGACGTGCTGGGAGGAACTTCCTGGGGTGGGGAGGGCTGTGTCCTGGGTTTGTCCACCAACAGTGCCAGCTTGTTCACTGCAGTGTGACTAGCTGAGCTCCTTGCTCTTCCTCTGCTCAGCTGGACACACTGGTGAGGAACAATCTGGAAGGCTCCAAGGCCCCATGATGCCTGTGGACAGCAGAAAGCAGGCAGAAACATGCCATCACCACTGAAGAACAGGGCAGTTTTAAATCCACCTTCAGAGAAGCTCTGGGTTAACCCTGAAATGCCAGGCAAGACAGTTCTCTCATTTGGGCCCAATGGCAGCCCTCTCAGGGAACCAAGCCAGGGAGCAGGACCTGACCAGGCGTTCAAGTCCCCCACCTCTAGGTGGCTGGGCCGCATGTGCAGTGCTACTGAACAGGACTGCATGAGGGAACTGTGCTGAGTTGAGCCACATTTGCTAGAGGGGTCAGAGTGCAGGGTGTGTGTGCTGGGATGGGGCGGGGTGGGTGGGGGCTTACCTGCTCCCTGACATACCTGTGACATCCAGGGGTCGCTTTTTTAGAGCAGTGGCCACAGGGCCATCTTTCCTGCGCAACAGGGGGCTGCTCCGCCTCTCAGCTACTTTCTGCTTAAGCCTTGACCGTAATTTCAGGTTGGGTTCAGAAGCTGTATGAAAGGAGATGTCGTTACAGCCAGGCAGACACCGCTGGGGTCAAGGGCATCACACTGGTGGTTTAAAATATGCACTTAAACTTCCACTTAAGTAGAACATGGAAGCAGGGCTCTTCTGTTGTTAGCTCACTCCTGTTAGCCCCATTCGTGGGTGCAGGAGGCTGGGAGTCAGGGCAGCCTGTGTGTGCTTCCACCCACCCTGATGACATTACACAGCGTCACTGTCTGATTCACTGGGCCCAGCAAGAAACCAGTGAGGTGTAACCATCACTCCATGAGGATGTCTCTCAAATAATGGACTCCTAAACAATTCAACTGTAACTTTAAAGTGGCGCTGCTTTGAAACCCGAGGAGAGCTGACAAAGGCACCTTTTCAGGCTGTCAACCGTGACGTCACCGCAGCTTCCAAATCACCGGCTTTGGTGTTCACCTGAAGACACCTGAGTCTCACCGTCCAGGAGCAAACACTAGCCGGATTCCAGCAGCCTCTGTGAAGGCCAACTGAAGCTCCAGAGCATGAGGTGTAGGATTGGCTAGGCTGCTTCTCCTCACTGAAGTACAGCTTGGACCCTGACTTTCTTTGCTGACACTGGCTAAAGGCACAGCTGAGGTTGGGATCTGGCTTGGTTTTTGTAAACAGCTCTCCTGTGCAGACAGAGTCATGTAAGAACCTGCAACTGGGAGGCCATGATGGAACTCCATTCTCTGCAAGAAAGTGCAGACCCTCCCTGCTCCTGGGGTGGCACAAGCCAGAAGCTTCAGCAGTCTAGTGGGAAACCCTGATTCGAAAAGAGCACGGGACTCTGCAGCCATCAACTTCCAGAGAAGTGCAGCCTGAGTTGCCACGCCAGCCAACCTGCCAGAACCCCTCGTGTCTGTCCTGACAAGCTTGGGCAACATGTTGATATGTGAAATTGTGAGATGTCACCTTAACCTCTCTGAATCCTGGGAGAAGTCCCCTACCTCCATGTGGCAACACACACACACACACACACACACACACACACACACACACACACACACACACACAGAGGAAAAAAAAATCAGGACTCAGAGAGGCCAGGGTTCTGAGGAAACTCTGGCCTGGATCATGTGAGCAATTGAACCTTCTTTTGGAAAAAGGCTGAGGCAAAGCGCAGATTTCAGATTCTTGGAAAGAGGGGACTAAGCAGGTTTCCTAAACAGCTTCCCAGAGAAGTCAAGGCAGGTTGGGTCTGACGGGTTCATGCGAAGAGATGAGAAACTCAAACTGACAAAAGCTTACCCTTACCACAGCCAGTTTCCACACTGCAGGAAGCCCTGCCTGGTGCCGAGTGAATACTGGGTCTGTGTTCTTAAATTTCCTGGTTTCCAGAGCCATGAGCCAAGTAAACTCTTTATTCCCTATGCAGTTTTGTTTGTTTGTTTTGGTCTTGGAGATTTTGTGATTGCGACAGAAAATGGGCCAGAACAAGCACAAACTGTAGGAAGGATCCTGTCAATGAGGGTATGTATCAGTGATCCAATCAAGTCCTTGCTACACCTTAGCTTTTGTGAGTGTGTGGAAAAGCACTGTTAGTGTCTTTAAAAAGGCCTTAAAGATCCAATAAGGATAATTTAACATTTTAATTAATTATATTTTTCTATTTTAATTTATTTTTTATGTGAATGGGTGTTTTTCCTCCATATGTTAAGGACATGCATCACTGTCTTCTGAGGCCAGAAGAGGGCATCAGATTCCCCTGGGACTGGAGTTACGGATGGTTGTGAGTTGACATGTGGGTGCTGGAAATTAAACCTGAAAGATCAGCCAGTGCTCTTAAGCACCTAGCCATCTTTCCAGCTTGGAAGGTAATTCTTTAGGGTGCCCAGAAGCAGTGGGAAGGGACCAGGTTTCACCCTACCTGAGACCACAGGCAGAATTCTGATAGAAGAGGGACCCTGCAGCAGAGACACCACTGTTGTCAATAGTACAGAAAGGAATGAGGCCTCTGATAGGAAGTCAGAGCTGGGCTATGGGACAAAACTGACAATAGAACCTGTATTTGGAAAACTATCTAGCTCCGAGCTCCTGTGAGCAGGTAAAGGTGAGGGCAGCAGGGGCTGGGGTGTCAGGGGCCTTGACAATCATCAGGTACACACAGATGCCATAGGCCTGGGCTACTGAGCGGGGTTATTTACATGTGGCCCTCTGCTAAGTAGAGCTGAGGGGAAGGTTTGGTAGGACAAGTCACGGGTGGAAGGAGTCCAGACCATCTAACAGCTGGAGGATATGGAGCAAAGTCTTTCTCTGGGTCTTCCTTGACTCACTCAACTGCTTTTCAGAGCAGCTGGGGGTTGAGGAGGTAAGAGGGTCTCCTAAGCCAGTCATGTGAGAAGTAGCTGGGGATAGACTCAGACAGTTGAGCTCTGAGCATGAGAAAGCTCAGGCAAGCTGCATGCTCTTTTCTGAGAGAAGGAAGACAACACAGCATGTGTGTGAGCAGCTATCCCAGGGAGCCCAGCAAGGCCTATGCAAATAAGCCCAGAGTTCAGAAGAAAGCAGCACAAGATTGCTAAGGGCTTATTTCACTTTGTATAAAGATTAAACTCCTTTAAGGACTGAGATGGGCAAACTCTATGCAAAGTCAACGTAAGTTAGTGTCAAGCCAGAGGCAGGAAGTATTCAGAGAGCTATTTGAGACTGTCACTGTAACTTGATCACGGTACCTCATGCAGGTAATATCCCACTCACTCTGTCTTTCGTACCCCCACTTCATCAGAAACACAGAGGTGTGCTCAGCATTGGCAACATCAAGGGCTGGAAGAAGCCACATTCAGTGTTCTGCAGGCTGCTTCTCTGAATACTGTAGGAAATTAAATGCTTTCTCTGGAATTCTTATTATTAATATTATTCATGAGCTGGTGGTGCCTCTTCAAATTTGGAATGTAACCAGACCTTAATTAAGGTTTTCTGGAGCCTCTCCAGAGTGTGAAAAGCATTCCTTCCTCTATTCTCAGGGTGTGGGGTCTGTAGGTGGGCTGTATGACAAGGCTAGAAGTCAACACGGCAGTGGCTTGGCTTCTAACAGTCCCCAGAGAAATGCAGCCCAGCACAAGGACCAATGTGGGTAGACTGAGACTCCTGGAGAAGCCTTAGGGCCCCACAGGCAGCCAAGGAGGGCCACATGGCTGTGGTGAGCAGCAGTGGCCAGTGGTGTAAGTGTTCTGTCTTCTGTTCTGACAATCTCTCAGGGACTATGCTACAGGTTACAGAAGGCTCCCGACTAGGAGCACTACCACACCATCCGTAGGAGAGGGCAAGAGCCTGCAGTCTTGCTGCGTTAGTGCTCTGGGCTAGACAGGACAGAGGCATGCACTGTCTCTTCCTGTTGACCTCTGCAGGAAGTGGCCTCGGGTGTTTTCAGGAGGGTCTATCCTTTGGTGAGAGCTGACTACTCTGCATTTAAGCTGTGTCTTCATCCTTCTATAGCAAGACCCTGTCCACCAGAAATGAAACAAACCTGACACGGCCACTTTATTTCACACGCTTCAAATATCAGTCAAGTCCTGTTTAGGCCGAGCTAAAATGTCCCTCCATTCCACGACCAGTCCCTGATTTCTGTCTGCTCAAAGCCATGCTAAATCACACTTCAATGCCCTCTGAAACTTCCTAGCTTAGGAAGGAGTAAAAGGTGAGCCTGTTCATCTCTGTGATGCCTGTGAAGAAGTCACTGCACATGGCTCTACTGCAGCCTTGCTTAGAGCTAGTGGAAACTTGGGATTTCACCAGCTTGTTCAGTAAAAGCAGGTATGCCCCTCAAACTTCATTTCTGAAGGAAGCCCAGAAGGAGCTGCCCTGAACTGCCCTGCAGGCTGAGGCTCCACCTCCACCATAAAGGCTGAGACTACGTAGCTCCACACTCTCGGAGCAACCTTCAGAAAGCCCACCTCTCTCTTGCACCCCAGTGCACTGTCCACAGCCTCTTCTGCCCTTCTCTAAAGTCCCTGTCCTCCACAACCATCACCCAAGAGTGTCCTGCCTTGTCTTGTGATCTACCACATTCCTCTTGTTTTGACAACAGTCTACTCCCTTTACAGCCTTTGTCCATAAGAGAGCTGATGTACAAAGCTGTGGGCTAGCAGGGGGGTCCCTGCAGGAGCCAGCCACACCTTCACTCTGGGTACCTTGATCATCCCTGTCTGGGTGCTACCCAAGGCCATATAGAGGGTTACACACTCACTGACCTTGGCCAGCACATCCACAGAACTGTCTTAGTCCTGGAACTACCCTATTCTAGACTGTAGAGTTGAGCATACTACCAAGAGGGGATTACCCAAGGTGCTCTGGGGATGAGGCCAAGTTCTACACTGCAGGAGTACATGTATGAGACTCATTGCTTTTGGGATCAATCAAATAGGGAAGCTTAGGGTCATTTTAAAAAGAGTGTCTGAATGCAAAAGCCACTACCCTAAATTAGCACAAGATGCCAAAGCACTACCCGTGGTTCCACAGGGGTCCCCAGACTGCCGCCAGGACAGAGGTTCTCAGGCAGCAGACTGCACACTGACCTGTTTTCCTAAGAGGGAAGTCATCTTTGGCGTCATACATTCCCAAGACTGGGTGGTTGTAGGAAGCTGACACCCCACTCTGGGGCGGAGAGCTCTGGTCAAGAGAGCTGTGCTGTGTCTTCCTGGAAAAAGGCAAAGACAGATATCAGCATGCCCAGACATCCCAAGCCTCGGGATACCAAATTTTGTTAGCCCCTCTTTTAAAGGAGTGAGGTGAGAGTAAACCCAAAACACAAGCACCAGTATCCACAGCCCTGTCTGTGTGCCCTATGGCCCATTCTCTGCCCAGACCTGCCCTCTGCGATTCCGAAGTCCTCAGATGGTTTGTCTTCAGGGTGCAAGCAGTGGATGATCAGTGGGCACAGGCATGAGAAATAACAAGAAAGGCTGCGGGCAGTGCGATGGGGTCAGCACAGACACTAGCAGGTGCTGGTAATGCCCACATTTGTCTGTCTCCTCAAGCACAGGGTCCCTTGAGGACTTTCCTTGTGCAGAAGATGCCCACCACTCACGTCCACTACGACAAATCCCCCAGCTGTCTCCTTTTGGGAGAGTTCAGCAGCAGCTCAAATCTCTACCCTGGGAGTTACTACAGGAAGTGAACTTCTAATTGCTATGCACAAAAACAGCCAGATGGGAAAGGTTGTAAGTGGATGAATGCTCAGAACAGGGAGAAAGGGGAGGGGGGGCAGAAACTGGGCTGCAGGGTAAGTCTAGGGCACTGAGGCCATCCTAGATGACCTTTAGCCAAGCCTTCCTTTGAATTCTGAGAACATGAAACATTCTGTAGTCTTGAAGACAGGAGATCTGCTTAAAGGCTTGAAACACATTTGCCTACTTTCTAGTTCAGACTTTGCCAAATGACTTATGTGAATACATAGTACTCGGCACCCACACATCTGGAGTTATGTGAACCTAGAGTGGGAGCTCTCAGACATACACAAGTGTATATTTAGATATTTGAAAGCATATAATGTAAAGAATGGATGAAGCGACTCTCAGACACAAATCTAAGAGGGCATCCCTGAAGACTTCAATGCTAAGTTACAAGGGCACCCCTTTTCTCTTTCCTACAAACAGGTGGTGTGTGTGTGTGTGTGTGTGTGTGTGTGTGTGGTGTGTTCGTGTTCACATGTATGGGTTAAAAAGATAGTAAACTATAGGAAAATAATTTAAATATGGGAATTAGAAATGTAATAAACACAATACCATTGTTATGTTTCATGACAGGACAGTTTCATCCTACAGAAGAACAGCTGGAAACTGGTCACTCCAGATCCAGTAGATCTCCTCTTACTGATCTCATCCCTCGAGATGCTGTCAATATTAAACCCACTTTTCTGCCCAGCCTGTAAGTGAGCTGAAATGTGAGGCTGCTACAGATGACCTGCCTCAGGCCAGGCCCACAGCTCTCAGTACTGTCTTCCTCCTTGTCTCTCGAAACAATTCTCAGAGCTGGAGCTGGCAGCTGTGCTGGACAGCCAGTGGGGCACCTGTGGGAGTCTGGATATCACAGAAGGGGGCTTTCATGTCCCCATTACCAGCTCACTTGTAACGAGCAGCCCCCCCCCATTGTCTTTCGCATTTCTCCTCTGCATGCCAGGAACAAGCAGCCACTTGGGAAGAAATGCTGGTAGATAGTCTTGGTGTGGCCTCTAAATGCCAGGCCAACTCAGCTCACCCTGAAATAAACTCACCGAGGAAGGATCCAGATGTGTGACCAAGATCAAAATCCTCTCCCTGGCTAAGTTTGCACACCCTAACTCCTACACCTCATGGCCTATCACTGACACCTGTTAACATACCCACCGCCCACAGACCCTCGTATTCCAAAGGTTAGGACCACAGAACAGCTTCTAATTCTCCCCGATTTCTAGCCTAGGATGCAGACAAAATCGGCAGGAAGATGCAGGTTCACTGACCAGGCCTTTTTAAAGAGGAAATCTTTGGAGGTAGGGGATGTACCTCAGTGGAAAAGTACTTGCCTAGCATGTGTGAGGTCTGGGGTTCAATTCCTAGCAGCACCACCAGCACCAGGGAAACAATAAATAAATAAAAGAGTAAAAATAAAGGCAGTTCTCATATAACAGATAGAAAAACAAATACTACTGTTTTCTTTCAAAATACCACCTTGAATGTGGACTAAAACAACACAAAATGAAGCATTTAAATTCTATCAACAACTAGCCTTTCCTATTACATCAGATTTATACCAGTGATTTAAAATAAATAAAACTTGTTAATCAAGTGTAACATCACTCTAACAGAAATGTGTGAGCTACACATGTAATTTACATTTTCTAGTAGCTACACAAAAATGAGAAAAAAATGGGTGAAATTAACTTTAGTGTTCTACTTAACCTGAGATATAAAAATACTATTTCAACATATAATTAACATGAAGCTTATTCATGGAAATCCTGTGGTCTGAATTTTCTGCAAGCCTCAATTTCACAGGCCTGGGAGCTAATGCATGGACAACCATATTACACTGTGCAGGCTCAGAAGAGGTTTTAAGGCTCAAATTGTGGACACTCTCTGCCCTCCATGGATTATTACCACCAATCAGGCTTTGAACAGTCCCAATTCCAGACTGTCCCCTTTGTCCCTTTGCTGGTGATTCTCCAGCTTTGTTTTGCTGAGTCCAGTTTTACATGACTAGAGTGGTAAGGGGTGGCTAGTGTCTGCCCTGCCTAAGGACACTGTGTATGAGGTTTCCACACTGCTGCACAATTGCAGTGCATGGTGACCCAACCTATCAGGCCACTTCACCTGCTATGGGCTTCTGGGTCATTTCTGTTTCAGTGGCTAGGACCACAGAGATTAAGCCTGGGTATGTACTTGCATCCCTGGGCAAATACTAGAAAATACACTGCTGGGTATCATTCTAAGACCTGCTAAACCATTTCCAATGGGACTCTACCACTTAACTTCCCCCAGCCATCTGTGCAGGAGTGGCCACCCCCACCCTGCCACCCCTGGTCTGTTAAAGTTTAGCTAGCCCTGTAGGTGAGAAGTGGCATCTCACTGGGATGGCAACGCACACAGCCTATTTGTGGCATACTGTTCCCATCTTTGCCACATGCATGTTAAGCTGCTGCAGCTTCACGAGCACTTTATAGATGCACGCTGAAGGGTTTCCTTCTAACCTATCACTCGCCTTTTTTTCAAAGAGCTGCTTTAAATGTTGATGCTGCCTGACTGCTTCTAGTAATGGGCTCACAGCTCATGACAATGAAGAAGAGACTTCACCAGTTGTTACGCTTCAACTTTTAAGGGTAATTTCACTGCTGGAAAGAAACCCCTCCCCTCATGTTTCCTTCTAGAAGTTTTGTCAGCTTAGCCCTCATGCTCAGACCTTACTGTCTTTCAACTGCTACTGGCAATCACCACGTGATATGTGAAGCTGGGTAGTGGTTTGTCTCTTTCTCTTGAAGACGGTGTTCTGCCAACATGTCTTGCAATGAATCAGCCACTGCACATGAGTAGTCCTTCCATGATGGTTGGTCAGGATCCTTACATGTTTATCAAACTCAACCAAAACAAGCTGGTTTCCTGGATGGTGTGTCCGATATCAAGTTCTGCCCTTTCTAGCCAGCTTGCTCTCAAACTGTTTCAGGGTAGAGGGTCTTGTGCAGGTTAGGACCTCCCTGGAGCATCCTGCTCAGGACAAAGTTCTAGGAAAAGGCCTCCCCCCGCCCCCCAGGAACTATACCTTCAATCTCTCAGTATGTACCCAATTCCCTTCTCCATAACTGCTCACCTGTAGCAGGCTACCTGCTGGCTGAATTCTGCTTCCAGCCACATCTACCTCCACCGCCCCTGCTCCTGTCAGCCTTTCCCCCACCCCTTTCTGCTTCAGCTGTCCCATCCGTCTACACAACTGTGACTGCCCTCTTGGGGCTGTAACTCAACTCACAAATCCCACTTTCTGCAAAGGTGCCTCTTTGAGTCCTGAATTTTCTTGTAACAGCACCCCCACTGAACTTCCTAGTCCCTAAGTTGGGCTGTTCCATCTTCTTCTCCTCTAAAGGGGCTCCCCCTGCTCCCTGGTGTGAGGACAATCTTTTAACAAGTGGTACCAACCTGCCCTAGGCAGCTCTCCCTTCCCAGGTCCCGCTGTCTCTCCTAGACCCTGTCTGGCCCTGCTGCTCTTTGCAGCTTGCATCCTTGTGTCCACCCCCAAATCATCATCCCAACTGCTATCCTTGGCTGCATTTCCCTGACCATCCTTACACCTACATGTAAATGTAGGACAATGGAGCCTCTGCATGGCAGAAGCCCAGGCTGACCTCTCCAGCGGAGGCTGCAGACCACACCACAGGCTAAGGCTTTCTCTGGCTCCTCACATTGCCTTTCTCAAGGGCCCTCTTGCTCATGACCACTCATCACTACTCCTCATGGTCCACCTCCCTCGCCTCTTCTGAGCTACATGAAGACCAGTAGTCTGCTTTAGTACATTTGCAGTGTATGCAGCCACAGAGCATGTAAGGGACGATGAAGAGCCTCACTGTACACATGCTCCTCCTCAGGTTGTGTTGTGGTAACAGAGGTCATCTATACAAATAAATGTGCCACTTCAGTGGGATCAGAGGTTTTTAGTAGAAACAGTTGTCCATTTTGAAACTAGAAAAGCTATTTTTTTTTTCCCTCGAATGAAATTAATGACTACATTTTGATTTAGGAAACTACCCTATTGCTTCTTTCTAGCAATGAAATGACCCTTAAGAGCAACATAACATAATTTCAAATTAGCCATGTGCTTCGTGTGAGAACTGGCCAAGTCTCCTCAGTGGGCTCTATACTACACCACAAATGGCCCATGCTGGCAGGGCCTCCACCCAAGCCTTTTTTACCCTGGACAAGTTAGCTGCTTGTATCTCTCAGCAGAGACAAGGTCTTGCTTTGGTCTGCCCACTATGCATGCTATGGCCTAGGCTGATATTTTTTCCCAATTCTGTCCAAATCTAGATCATAAAGGTGCTGTCAGGTCCAAAGGAAACTCCAATTCCCCAAAAGGCGGTGTATATATTAAAAAATGACAGTATAGACTCAGCTCAAGCTGGACTATGTCAAAGGACCACTAAAAGCCTGCAGTCCGCATGCCTTAGGAAGTTGTGAAAAGGTTTCTGCCCACAAAAGGAGTCATTTCCAGGACGTTGACATATACCTGTTGTCGCATATCAAAGCCCATGCTGGCCTCCAGGCTCCTTCAGTCCTATTCATACTTGTTATGCATTTCAAAGTCCACACCAGCCTCCAGGTCCTCCCATCTCCTCCTTCTCTATATACTACAACACTTCACCCTACCCTCCCCCTCCCCTATATACTACAACGCTTCTTCACCCTCACCCTCCTCTATATATTACAACGCTTCTTCACCCTACCACTTCACTCTTGCTTCTCTTGAAGACAGCCCCGTCCAGTCTGCTTCTTTTTCTCTTTGCTCTGGACAATTAGAGATGCCTCTGACACCCCCCCCCCCCCCGACACACACACACAATAAAACCCATCCCCCTAACCATGGAGCATCCATTTCCATGAATATCAGAGTGGTTTCTTTACTGTGCTGTTAGACTCTGACTAAGCATTAGATTAGAACTCAGTAAGCAACGGTGGATAATCAGGACACAAGTCCTCTGCAAGCGGCTCCTGTGGTGTTTCAGAACAGTGACTGGTCACTGCCACGACACGGCTTGGCATCTGAAGATATCCACCCCTCATCTGGCTGACAGTGACACTATCCCCAGACCTCCTCCCTTCAGATCTGGTTACAGAGCTTTGGGGTTCGGCATCTCTACCAGCCCTATATTAGGTCTTTGAAAAACTGGGTCCACTCAAAGCTGCCCACAGAGCTGAGTATGCCACGCACCCCAAGAGCAGGCCCAAATAAGTCACTTACCCGTACCAGTAGCGGGGATCGCTGGAAATGCAGTGGTTCAGGTTCCGGTGGGCCAGCGCCTTCTTCTTGTTGAGAACAAACTCCTGCAGCTTCATCTTCACCTCGGTGCTGGCCACAGCACCTGGGAGGAGTATCAGAGTGAGGAGGAGGGGAGAGGTGGGAAGCAGGGAGCACAAGGTACAAGGCAGGAAGAGGGATCTCCCTCTGCACGGCTCTCCCAAGGCCAGGAAGCTTTAAGGGGAGGTCTTCTATCCAAACACTGCATGACTGCATTCTACTGACACTCAGATTCAGCAGGAAAAAGGTTTCTGTTAGCTAACACAACTTATTTCTGCAGGGAGGTTTCATATCCTTGCATTCAATTTCAGAGCCAAGTGCTGGAAGCATGGTGGGGCTACTTTCTACCGAACAAGCAGCAAACTCTATTTTAGAGTTCCATGCAAACAGAATTTCCTACAGCTGCCCAGAGGGACAAGGTCTGTTCTACTGGAGAGCTGGTAACCAGTGTCCTACATACACTACAGTGTATGGCTTTCTTAGCATCAAGTACACCTCTGTTCCCCTCTGCCTGGTGCCACACACACTTTTGGCAGGCAGATACTCTCATTTCCCTCAGGTGGAAGTTGTGTATCCCAGGGCTTTCTCGTGGTATGGTAACTGTTGCTGAAAGCTGTGTTGAGGAGAACTGCAAGATCCTAGAGATGGACTGCCCATGGGCGCCCTGACTTGCCATGCATAGTCAGTCTGTGGTCCACAGATCTACTGCTAGACACCTCAGTACTGTGTCCACCCATCCTTCTGAATACTATCGTACAGTGTTCAGGCACTGTTCTGGGTGGTCCCCAACACTTCATGCAGCACACAGGACCAGTAGAGTGATCCTATCACACAAACAGCCTCAAGATACTTTATAACACATTTTCAGGAATGTCTCTACATACTGACACCCTGCCCCATCCATTAGGCATCAGGGGTACACATCCTCTTCCCAGAATTCAGGGTTAGCTCTTTGCATGCAGACATTCCACTGGTACCCTGAGGAGCTGTGGACAGCTGTGGGACCTACACTTACCATACTAGTTTGGCTTTACTTTATCTCCTGGTTCAGTTCTTCCCAGGAGTTGCCATGCCGTGTGTGTGTGTGTGGGGGGGGAGATGGGGTAGCTATGCTGAAGGGTCTGCAGACAGGTCCTAGTCACTTGAGTTGTTAGGCTGCATTTATAATTTATCAAGAGCCTACACATTTAAACTTACAAGAAAACTATAAGCAGGTATTCTCAGGCCCAGAGGTAAGGTGAAGGTCTGGAGAGGTCAAGGGCACACATATGCTAGTCTCATTTCCTGTTAAAATCTGGATAGTCTAATGACCCCACACTACTTTTTTACTCTGGGTTTTCCTTTGTCACCAAATACTACCACATCCTCCCTGCTCCATTAACTTTTCTTTCTGAAGTTGGATAATCATTGGGGCTGGGGGTGCTGAGGCTCCTGACTGGCACTAGCAAACCCCCTGGGTTCAATCCCCAAGACCACCAACCAAAGAGACAATCCTTTGAGCCAGCCTTCTGTTTTGGTCCTGGGTTTGTTAGTATGGTTTTCCTGTCACTCTGCATGCTCTAGAGCCATTTCAGCACATGGACTGGAAGTGGCGACTATCACCAGAGAAAGATGGTCTCCTTCTCACCTTCGACATGTGCTCAAGGCAGAGTTATCGATGGGCACACATCCTCTGGTCCTGCACAGTAGACCAACTGCCCAGGCTGATGCACTGTTCTACAGACATGGAGGGTGAGAGGATCTGCAGACCCTATGACAGGAAAGCACCATCCTTCACCACTAGTCACCTGCCAACTGTCTGTCAATGCACGGACCTGGAAGGATCCCGGGTTTGTGGAAACGTCTGTTCTACATGTGACACTCCTAGACACTCCTGAAAGCAACGGGTCAACACTGAACAGAAACGCAAGCAGTAGAAACCTAGGAAAGGATGATGCCTGCAAACACATCAAGTATCTTTACAACCAGCATTAAAGGAAATGCCCCGTGGTGTGGCTGGAGGCAGAGAGCAAGTCCACAGAAGAGCTACTTGAAAAGAGAAATGAACGCAAGCCCAGATATAAGGCAAACTTAATATCACCATCACAGTGACGAAACGATTAGTTTCGTAATGCTATGGAGGATGCTGCTGACAGACCAGATGATGGTGATGTGGGACAGCAGCCAGGTGGCAAGGCTGAAGTTCAGGGCTTGAGGTTCAGCACCGACTTGGCCTACAGACGACACCATCAAAGCAAGCACAGAGTCACAGTTTCTCAAGTTCAGAGGGAATCACCTTGGTTCTTGGGTTCCACAAGACGAATTTAAAAGGGAAGTTTTGTACAACCCACTGTTCCCCTGCTGCTGGCTCAGGCTCTCTTTCTACATATTTCTCTAATAGAGAAAAAGTTCTAGAATCCAAAACATAATAAATGGACAACAAAATTGTTTTCTTTTTCTTTTAACTATATATTCTTTTAAGTGATTATCACTTATCCACCGCACAGATTTTCAGAGCTCTTGAGAGGTGCCAGCGCTGTCCCAGCCAGTGGTGACATTGCTCACACACTAGCAGGCACCAAGCGAGGTCTGAGCAAGCAGTCAAGCCATGCACAAAGAGAAGAAACAGACCTGGATGGTGATGGGATATTTAGGGAGGCTGATGGGATGGCAGGGGCTGGCACCCAGTAGGCTGGGCACAGTGCTGACCAGTCTGTCATGGAGGCACAACTTAGCTTCTGCTTGATACTTACTCAAGTTTCTCATCTTCCCTGCTCCTGTGGGGAAGGCACGGACTCACAAACAGGACAAAGTCACCCTCAGGACTGGGTGACCGACCTCAACCCCAGCCTCTGCATCTGTGTCTCTCTACTGCATGCTGTAGACAGAGTCCAGGCAAGTGCTCTGTCACCGAGTACCACCCAGTCTGGCACTATATCAAACTGGGTCAAAGTAAGGACGTCTGCCCATCAGGGCTGTGCTTGCAGCCAAAGGCATACCACAGTGCCATGCTATCTGCACTCTGCTCAGAGGAGACTTCCTATTCTTGGAACTAAATGGCTAGCAGGCACCTTAGATTCCCAAATGTCTCCAAATGGGAACATGGTTGGCAAAGGTAATGCTGCTGTTACCTGACAGGGAAAAGGCCATGTACTCTTATGAACCCTGTGGGTCAAATGAAGTTCATTATTTGTTACCAATAAGTAAACTGCAGCGTGATTAAGAATAAGTGTTTAACAATGTAAATGTTTACAAATATATACACAATTCATTAAATATTGAATAAAGTCAGTTAAACAAAACCTTAAGATAGGAGATAACAAATACTTTGCACTGGTTTTCAAATGTTGAGAAACTGAAGATGCCTCCTGTCATTTGCCTCTGACAGCACAAACAAGAATCCCCTTCACGGCTGAGCTGCTGGGCTCGACATAGAGCATCTCCCAGTGTTGGTCTGCTGGCTGCCTTCTCCTCACAGGACCACATTCTTAGGACTTCGAAGCCCATGCAAGCTTGCCAAAGACTCAACTGTGCAGTTTATTATTAATAATAAAACCTGACCACCCAAATCCACAAAGTGAAACCCATGGCTGCTGCCTGTGACGGGACTGGAGTGCAGCTGAGAACATTCCAACACCAGGTCAACAAAGGGCGGAGCTTAGCACACAGCACAGAAATCATTTCTGACTCATAAACAGACCTGAGATGTTTTCTGAAGTAGTATTCTGTGAGCCTTGAGATAATATTTTTATTGGACCATTTTCGTAAACTCTGAGAAAGTAATTTAGACTGAGATGCTTTTCAGCAACTAGAAAAATTGTTATTTGTTGGTTGGTTGTAGCACAGATTGACTGGGTAATGTTTAAAATTTGAAGTAATCTTTTCATAAATAACCACTACTTCCCCTACTCCAACAACAACAACAACAAATCCAGTAAACAGGATACACAGTGAGGTACACATGTGCCACAAACGAAGGAGGGAGTGGCCAGTCCCAGGGCTGGGATGAGTCCAGCCTGGGCACTGTGCCAGTGGCACTGGGATCTGTGCATGCACTCGTCTGTCGGGCAGTACCACGCTGCATGTGCACAGTCAAGTCCCTCACAGACTCCTATGAGGACAGGGTGACGGCTTCTCGGTGGGAGGCAGCCCTCCGCGAAGAGCACTAGGCAAGCCATGAACCGCCTTACTTGGAGCCATAAGGCTTGTCTAGACCTCAGCATTCAGCACTGGCTGCACTTGAGAGCTGCTAAGGAGTCTGAAAATCAGATTCCTGACCTCAGGTTCACTGCAGGTCAATTCACTAGAGTGGCTGGCCTGAACAAGTGTCAGGACAGTCGATTACAGAGGCCAGATCTGCACAAATGCCACATGTATATCCCAACAGGTCTGCACTTCACCTTGGAAAGGCCTTCAGTTGCCTTTAAGGAATTTGCTCCCTAAGGCCACCACTGAGTAAGATGTGACAGTGGCTGGGTACATCATTCAGGCTTAGCATTTCCTTCCAAAGACCGGGAAGGAAACTACCTTGAAATTCTATCAGGTAAAGTGAAAAAGATGAAATATTTTCACATTTCAAGAGTGGAACATCACATTACTGATGATTCTAAGTGTTAATTTTGTGCATGAAACAATTTCTTAGATTTAGAAATCATGAATTAGAGAAATAAACTGACAAGAGAGTAAATTAGCAATAAACTTAAAATATATGTTTTGAAACCATTAATTTAAAAAATATACAAAATTACACTGGCATATTAAATTACTTCCCAACTTAAATTTAGAATTAATTTGGCATAATAACAATCTTTACACTAAAGATGAGCTTGAGAGTGAATTCAAGTAAATTAAATTTACTTGACAGTCATCATTGACAGTCATCATTTAATTCCTTTGAAAACATAAGGACTTTGTTTTAGGAAAGTCCCATTTGTAAATACTTCTAATCTAATGAGGAGTCATTAAAGGCAAGATGTCAATTGTGCATCCTAAAGCTTGCACTAAGGCACACCTCCAAATCTCAATCTGTTCTTTCAATCCCGACAGGATGCAGACCACAAACAGAGCCAAGGGGAGGGAGTCCAGGGAGCGGAGGACAACTGACTGCAAGGATAACTACTTCAGGGATCCGAGCAGGCTTCTACAGCCTCTGCTGGCAGCCCAGGACACTGGGGGACCTGGGACACAGAGTTAAGCTGGACAGAGAGGGTGGGCCACCTCGGCCAACTGTCTCCCTGTAGGTACCCGTGGATGAGAGAACAGGTGGCAAGGGGCCAAGGCAGCTCAATGTAGACTGCAATGAAAAGGAAGGACCCAGGAAGCCCCAGACTCTGAAGCAGGCCCCAGAGAGTACACCTTCTGTGTGTCAGTAGCCTGACACCCTCCTCTGAAATGTTTTAATGCATCTGGACAACTTTGCAAAGCAAAGAGGAAACCCAATTTCTAGGCCAGTGTGTCACTGGTCCTGAACCCCATATCTCAGCTTTACATTCAGACCAGCACTAGGCTGAGACACTCTGACAATGGTGGGGGCGACAGAAGGAAGGGACGGGCAAGCGACAGGGAGGAGAGAGCCAGCCAGAGGGGCTATGCTAAAATAATGGACTATTAATGGCAGAAATCCCATGAAAACTATAACTATCCGAATAAAAATGTGAAACTAGCTATCTAGCAAGTAAAAAATCCATCAGTTGAGTGTAACAGCAGTTTACTGGAAAATTTCAAATGAGTACAACTAGACATCTGAACAGAATAAATCACTAAAAGGAAGCAAATTGAAGAAACATAGGGGTCATAGAAAAATGGCCTTAACGTGTGCAACTAAAAGTCTCAGATATACTGAATGAGGGAAAAAGCAGTATTTCTTTTGAGACAAAAGGTGAGAATAATCAGTTCTAAGATTTCATAAAAATATTAAATCATAATATAAGACTATGAATCCCAAGGAAAACAAAGAAAACTGTAGTTAAAAGTATATCTGAGAAATACTTCAAACGAGAGGGACTCTTTAGTGTTTGGTTTGTGAGACAGGGTTTCTCTGTGTAGCCCTGGCTGTCCTGGAACTCACTCTGTAGACCAGGCTGGCCTCGAACTCACAGAGATCTTCCCGCCTCTGCCTCCTGAGTGCTGGGACTAAAGGTGTGTACCACCACCACCTGGCTGAAGAGACTCTTAAGAGTCGCCAGCTAAAAAAGATTATCTCTGAGCAAGGAACAATACGAATCATAGCATTTTTTAAGGGAATAAGATCTTCAGAGTGCGAAGAGAAAATAAATACAAACCTAGTAAATCTACACAGCAAAATTAACTTTCAAAGACTAGGGAAATAACATTTTAGACAAGAATTCATCACCACTAGATTCCATTAAAGAAACTGTGACAGAAAATCATCACAGGTAAAAGTTCACATGTGGATATGAGTTCAACTTGTAAATAGGAGTGTGGGTCCTAAATGAATCAACACCACTTTTGAATTTAAGTGAGATTAGATTTGATGGAGTCAAACCGGCTGTAGTACCCACAACTGTGATCAATAAAGGAATGGCAGAATAGTAATTTCCAAGTTAGTAGAAAAGGAAAATTATATTATTCAAATCTAGAGCAAGAAAATGGAATGACAAGAGGTAGATAATTGAGGTTTGTAAAGTACACTGACATACCTAAGTACAAACATACCAATAGTTCTATTAATACAAATGGAAAAAAAATCACTTAAAGACAAATATTAGACTATGTGTGAAAATTTACCGAATACAGATACTGTTTTTCTTAGAGGAAAATTTAGAGCTTTACATTCAGATTTCAGAAGAGAAGGCTGGAATCAATCATTAAGATATGTAACTCACAAAACAGGAAAAGTCACAAACCCAAAGAAAACAGAAGACAGAGAAAGAATAAGGTTACTATAAATGAATGAAATAGAAATACATTCAACAGACTGTTTCCATAAAGCCAAAAGCTAGATTCTTAAATAGACTAACATGACTGATAAAAAGCCTCTGGAGAGACTAAAGAAAAAATGAATGAAACCAAACAATCATCAATAAGAGAAGGTGCAGACATCCCATACCAAGGATGTAAAATGGGAAAACACCACAGTCCATATAGACCAAAGAGAACAAGGATGCGTAGCTTAGCCTGGGAGCAGCACTGTCATAATGCCAAGCCTGACAAGGCTTTTCAAGAAGGGAAATGCTGACAGTATCTCTTACAAATATAGTTGCAGATGTACAAAATATGAGCCAACCAAGTATGCAACACATAAAAAAGGATAATGCTTTATGATCAAGGTGAGAGAGGTTATTTAATCTAAAAATGTCAGGTGGAATTTCTATCCAAACAGGTATATTTACCACATTAACTAAATATGTCAGAAAAAATAATCATGTGATCACTTCCAAAAGATACTGAAATATCTGATAAAAATTAGTATCCATGCATATTCAAACTTGTAACAAACTAACAAAGGAAGGTAACTTGGTAAAACAAATAGGCCAAGGAAGAGTCCCTCTGGAAAATGTGACCTGCACCAACAAAAGGGAGCCAGACCACCATCTTTAACCCATCATTCTAGTGGAATCTTAGCTAGGTCAGTCAAGTAAAGATGGAAAAGACACAAGGGCATCGTGATTGGGAGGGAAGAAACAAACCTGCCAGTATTTCTGGATGATGTGCTTCTGTAGGCTGAACACCTGAACCACCCTGCTGATAATTAGAACAGGACTTTAGCATGGTTGCTGGGCAGAGAACCAGCAGGTTGCTGATTATGTTTCAAAACTGCAAAACGAAGCTATGCACAATAGTGTTAAACCAATCAGATGGCTTGAAATATGCCTGCTAAAGTGCATGTAAGTCTCTTGCACATACAACTCTAAAATTTTGTTAAGAAAAAATTAGAAAGGTCCAAAAGAATACTGAGGGATTAGGAATAATCAACGCTGTAAAATATCACATCTCACCAACAGGATGCAGAGTCAGTCCATGTATCAGATAAACCCAGGACATGTGTGGACGGCAATAACCAATTTCAAGATTTTTCAATGAAAACACTAAGTGCCAAGAGTAGGAAAGTATGGTGGAACACCACTGCTCTGGTGCAGACTCCAGCTGCCAGAGAGACCAGTGAGCAGGCTGCACCACCACTGCTGCCACCAACTGGACTCTGTTCCCACATACCCATCCTGCAGCCCAAACCCACCGGCCCATCACCCTCCCCTTTGCCAACCATCCCCAGTAACATCAGCAGCTACTATAGGCACAAGTGCCACCCACACCCGTTGGAAGAACAGGTGAGTGACTGGTCTTCAGGCTGAACTGCCCCAATCTCTAGGCTCTAAACCCCAGGGCACAACCTCTGCCCCTCTCCTTCCCATCTCAGTGCCAGCAAGGCAGCTGGGCCCTGCCCTGAACTCTGGTGGAATTCCACTGCTCTAAAGCAGACCCCAGCAGCAGGCCAGCAGGCTGCACCACCACTGCTGCCACCCAACCACACCTACCCTAGCATCTTCCCCATGGACAGCCCTCTCCGGCAACATCAGCAGATCCTATAGGCGTAAGCACCACCCACACCAACTGGAAGTACATTAGCCCCTATAGGCGCAAGCACCACCCATACCAGCTGGAAGTACATTAGCCCCTATAGGCGCAAGCACCACCCACACCAACTGGAAGTACATTAGCCCCTATAGGCACAAGCACCACCCACACCAACTGGAAGAAGAGATGGATAAACACCAGTGTAAGAATACATTCAACAACATAAACCAGAACCCAGTGGCCCTACAACAGCAAGACCTGAACATTCTAATGCAGATGAAGCAAAAGCAAAAACCACCTTAAAAATAACTTTTTGAAGATGATAGAGGCCCTTAAAGATGAAATGAAAAATTCCCTTAAAGAAATCAAGAAAAAGACAAACAAAAAATTGGAAGAAATCAATAAATCCCTTAAAAAGAAAGCCAAGAAAAAACAAACAGGTGAAGGAAACAGTTCAATACTTGAAAACTGAAATAGAGGCAATAAAAAAAACACAAATGGAGGAAATTCTGGGTAAGCAAACAGGAACTACAGATGCAAGCATCTTCAGCAGAATACAAGAGATGGAAAAGAGAATCTTAGGCGTTAAAGATATGATAGAGAAAATAGATTCATCAGTCAAAGAAAATGTTAAATTAAAAAAATTCTTAAAATATCCAGGAAATCTGGGACACCATGAAAAGACCAAACCTAAGAATAGTAAGGATAGAAGAAGAATTCCAGCTGAAAGGCACAGAAAATATATTCAACAAAATAGAAGAAAACTTTCCCAACCTAAAGAAGGACATGCCTATGAAAATACAAGAAGCTAACAGAACATCAAATAGACTGGATGGAAAAAAAAAAGTTCCCTTGCCACATAATAATCAAAACACTAAACATACAGAACAAAGAAAGGATATTAAGAGCTGCAAAGGAAAAAGGCCAAGGAACATATAAAGGCAGACCCATCAGAATAACATCTGACTTCTCAATGGAGACTCTGAAAGTCAGAAGGTCCTGGACAGACATTTTGCAGCTACTAAGAGACCATGGATGCCAGCCCAGACTACTATACCCAGCAAAACTTTCAATCACCATAGATGGAGAAGATATTCCATGACAAAACCAAATTTAAACAAAACCTATCCACAAATTCAGCCCTATAGAAGTACTAGAAGGAAAACTTAAACCCAGGTGATACTTCAAAAACCTGTACTCCACAAAATTGGAAAATCTAAAAGAAATGAAAATTTTCTTGATAGGTACCACATACCAAAATTAAATCAAGACCAAACAAACAATTTAAATAGGCCTATAACCTCTAAGGAAAAAGAAGCAGTCATTAAAAGCCTCCCAACCAAGAAAAGGCCAGAGCCAGATAGTTTCAGTGCAGAATTCTAGTGCAGAATTTCAAAGGAGAGCTAACACCAATACTCCTCAAATTGTAACACAATATAAACAGAAGGAACATTGACAACTTCTTTTTACCCTCATACCCAAACCACACAAAGATGAAACAGAATTATAGACCAAACTCCCTCATAAATACTGATACAAAAATACTCAATAAAATACTGACAAACTGAATCCAAGAACACATTAAAAAACATTATCCACCATGACCAAGTAGGCATCATCCCAAAGATGCAGGGATGATTCAACATGTGAAAATCTGTCAATATAATCCAACATATAAACAAACTGAAAGAAAAAAAACTACATGATCATCTCATTAGATGCTGAAAAAGCCTTTGACAAAATCCAACACCCCTTCATGGTAAAGGTCTTGGAGTGATCAGAGATACAAGGAACATACCTAAACATAATAAAAGCAATGTACAGCAAGCCAATAGCCAACATCGAATTAAATGGAGAAAAACTCAAAGCGATTCCACTAAAATCAGGAACAAGACAAGGCTGTACACTCTTCCCATATCTATTCAATATAGTACTCAAAGTTCTAGCCAGAACAATAAGACAACCAAAGGATATCAAAAGGATACAAATTGGAAAGGAAGAAGTCAAACTTCCACTATTTGCAGATGACATGATAGTATACATAAGTGACCCAAAAATTCTACCAGGGAACTTCTACAGCTGATAAACACCTTCAATAATGTGACGAGATACAAGATAAACTCAAAAAATCAGTAGCCCTCCTATATACAAATGATAAATGGGCTGAGAAAGAAACCAGAGAAACATCACCCTTTACAATAGCCACAAACAATATAAAATACCTTGGGGGTAATTCTAAACAAACAAGTGAAAGATCTATATGACAAGAACGTTAAGTCTTGAAGAAAAAAAAATAAAACAGATATCAGAAAATGGAAAGATCTCCCATGTTCATGGTTAGGTAAGATTAACATAGTAAAAATGCCAATCTTACCAAAAGCAATCTACAGATTCAATGCAATCCCCATCAAAATCCCAACACAATTCTTCACAGACTTGAAAAGAACAATACTCAACTTCATATGGAAAGACAAAAAACCCAGGATAGTTAAAACAATCCTATACAATAAAGGAACTTCTAGAGGTATCACCATCCCTGACTTCAAGCTCTACTATAGATCTATAGTAATAAAACAGTTTGCTATTGGCATAAAAACAGACGTGTGGATCAATGGAATCGAATCAAAGACCGTGACATAAATCTACGCATGTAATAACACCTGATTTTGACAAAGAAGCCAAAATTATACAATAGAAAGAAGAAAGCATCTTCAACAAATGGTGCTGGTATAAATGGATGACGGCATGTAGAAGAATGCAAATAGATCCATATCTATCGCCATGCACAAAACTCAAGTCCAAGTGGATCAAAGACCTCAGTAAATCCAGCCACACTGAACCTGACAGAAGAGAAAGTGGGAAGTAGCCTTGAATGTATTGGCACAGGAGATCACTTCCTAAATATAACACCAGTAGCACAGACACTGAGATTGACAATTTTTAAATGCAACCTCCTGAAATTGAGAAGCTTTTGTAGGGCAAAGAACACTGTCAATAAGACAAAAACAGCAGCCTACAGAATGGAAAAAGATCTTCATCAATCCCACATCTGACAGAGGGCTGATCCCCAAAAGAACTCAAGACACTAGACATCAAAATACTAAACAGTCCAATTAAAAAATGGGCTAAAGAGCTAAACAGAGAATTCACAAAACAAGAATCACAAATGGCTGAAAGACATTTAAAGAATTGTTCAACATCCTTAGTCATCAGGGAAACGCAAATCAAAATGACTCTGAGATGCCACCTTACACCTGTCAGAATGGCTAAGATCAAAAACACTGATGACAGCTTACGTTGGAAAGGATGTGGAGAAAGGGGAACACTCTTCCACTACTGGTGGGAATGCAAACTTAGAGCCACTTTTGAAATCAATATGGTGGTAACTCAGAAAAATGGGAATCAATCTACTGCAAGACCCAGCTATACTAATCTTGGGCATATACCCAAGGATGCTCAATAATATCACAAGGATACTTGCTCAGCTATGTTCATAGCAGCATTATTTGTAATAGCCAGAACTTAGAAACAACCTAGATGACTCTTAACAGAAGACTGGATCAGGAACATGTGGTACATATACACAATGGAGTATTACTCAGCTGTAAAAAACAATGACCTCATGAAATTTGCAGGCAAATGGATAGAACTAGAAAAAAATCATTCTGAGTGAGGTAACCCAGACCCAGAAAGACAAACACAGTATGTACATAGTCGTAAGTGGACATTTGGAGTAAAGTACAGGATAACCAACCTACAATCCACAGCCCCAGAGAGGCTACATAACAAAGAGGGTCCAAAGAAAGAAAGCATGGATTTCCCTGGGAAGGGGAAATAGAAGAGATTTCCTGAGTAAACTGGGGGCAGAGGTGGGAGGGTGGATGGGAACTTGAAAGAGTGGGTTGGGCCGGCTGGGCACAGGAGGTGGGTTAGGGGCAGGACAAAGGAGGAGAGTAATGAAAGAGACATCTTGATGGGGGCATCATTTCAGGGTTAGGGAGAAACCTGGTGCAAAACTCCCATGAATCCGTAAGTATGACCCCAGCTAAGACTCCTAGCAATAGTGGAGAGGGTGCCTGAACTGGCCATCTACTATAATCAGATGGTGACTACCCTAATTGTCATCAGAGAGCCCTTACCCAGTAACTGGTGAAAGTAGATGCATAGATTCACAGCCAAGCACTGGGCAAGATCCGGGAGTCCTCCTGAAGGGAGGAGGGATTGTAGGAGCCAGGGAGGTCAAGGTCATGATGGGGGAACCCAGAGATAGCTGACATGAGCTCGTGGGACACATGGACTCTGGACCAACAGTTAGGGAACCTACATGGAACCAACCTAGGCCCTCTGCATGTGTATGAAGTTGTGTAGCTTGGTCTGTTTGTAAGGCTCCTAGCAGTGAGATCAGGACCTGTCCCTGGTACTTAGCTGGCTTTTGGTAACCTGTTCCACTTGCTGGATTATCTTGCCCAGCCTATATGCAGGGGGAAGAGCTAGATCCTACCTCAACTTGATGTGCCATGATTTGTCCTAGCCCATGGGAGGATGCCCCTTTCTGAGTGGAGAGAGAGGAGGAGTGGATGCGGAGCAGGGTAGATGGGAGTCAGGGAGGGAACAGGAGGAGAGAAGGGAGGGGAAACTGTGGTTGGTATGTAAAATAAATAAAAAGAAATGTTAATTAAATAAAAAAAAGAGTAGGAAAGTATGAAGTGGAAGATTAGCACTGCTGTGCTCAGGCTCACTTCCAAGCTGTGGTAACTGAAACTACAAGCACTGGTGACAGCAAGGGCCGACGTCACCACAGGAAGCCTGGAAACACAGGGATGCAGACAGAGAGGGGCAGATGCACATCCTAAACCATGCAACACACACACCGGTGCCAGCAGAATGGATGTCCACACAAGTGGGAAACTATTCAAATGCTGCGAAATGGTTTGGGAGAAATGAGTGGTTTCTAAAACACAACCCAAAAGTACAGAAAGAAAACTGAGAGAGTGGACTAAGCTAGAACAGAGCATCCTGTGCTTAACAAACACCATTACGAGCCAAAAGTCACCACTCAAAGGGAGGAAAGAGCTGACAGTGCACACAACTCACCACGAGCTTTGTTCCGTAACACGCAGGGGGTAGCCCCACACCAAGGCAAAGGGAGCTGTCTCACCTGAAGCACAGGTAAAGACCTGACTGAGCATATCCTGGAAGGGGAACTGTGCAGGCCAGTCACAGACTCCCACTTCCCTTCAGGAAAGCAGCACCAGATGTCAGAGGGCCTGGGACAGAGCTGGGACTAAGATGACCGACAGCAGCGGTGTGGAGGAAGGGGAAAGACAGAGGCCCAGTGGTCCAGTTGGTTCTTTGCTGGGTGGATGGTGCCTAGGTGCTAGTATCCCAGCTCCCAGGTTATTCCTTGTTGTCACAGACATATCTGTCTGCATCTTTGTATATCACATGCCAAAATGATTCTCAAACAACGTCAAATAACAGACTTTACAAGAATGTTTTAAGCATATGCATCTTGTTATGTGGTACAGATGGAGATTAAAATTCATACAAAAATTTGTTACAATGATCTGTAAAGATAGCTAGCCATTTTCAGTGTTTGCAGATAAAGGATTTTGGGGGGTCTGTCCATGTGGTGTCTAAATGACAAATGGCCCCCCGCCATAGGCTTGTGTATTTTAATAACTGGTCCTAATTGGTGGTGATGTACATGGACTTTAAGGAACCTTTAGGAGGTGTAGCCTTGCTAGGGGACGTATGTCACTGGGGAGGTGGGCTTGGAGGGTTTCTAGCCTTCCCCCACTTCCTGCTCTCCCTCTCCCTCTTTCCCATGTGTGGTTGAAATGTGCTCAGCCTGCTCCTGCTTCTGTTGTCTTCCCCTATCTTCCCTGCTGTAACAGACTCAGACCCTCTGGAACCGTAAGCCATAATGAATTCAGTGTGTCTTTAGTGCTTTTGGTCAAGGTATTTCCATCCTAGCAACAGGACAGTAACTAATACAGTCTGCACGGTAGATTTTAGCAATAACGTGCTACCTGTGGCCTCTCAGCTACTGTCAACTAGGGCTCTTCTTAGGGAGGTCAACCACATCACCTCTGTATCACCAAGCAAGACTATGAGAGGACTGGCCCCACAAGAACTGCATCCTCAGCTGCATGTCCATCTAGAGGCTGACACCTACTTCAGGGGCACTTAGAAAATGCATCCAAAGACAATTTAGGGAAGACCTCGGAGTTGGAAGGCAGTGCGCTTTACAGCTTTAATATTCTGTGCATCTGCAAAGAGTTCTGTCAAGTGGTCTCAAGATGCCTGAGTCAACATGGGAGCCCCAGAATGCCCCTGCACCAAGGCCGATACTGAGACCTTCCTGACACCTGGATGAAGCCAAAAGCAGGGCCACTGGTTTGCCTCTACGCCCAAGAGAAGTGACCTGAACTCATCACCCTGAACACCGATGACTTGATGTGGGGTGACAAGCCCCTCCAGAACTGCCGCCGCCGGGGCAGCAGCACAGGCAGCAGAGGCAGCGGCCGGGTGGGGCCGCCCTGAGTCCTCACTGTGCCCACCAGCACTCACTCTCTTTGCCCTTCTCCTTGTTCTTGAGCTGCTGCAGCTTCTGCTCCCGGTGCTGCTTCTCCAGCTCCTGCTCCTGCCGGTGCCGCTCCAGTTTCCGCTGGTGCTCCAGCAGCTCCTGCTGGTGCTTCATGGCCAGCATCTCCTGCTGCTGCTGCAGGCAGAGGAGGACAGAGGTCAGAGCCCTGGAGACCCACGGACACCCAGGAACCAGCCCACCACTCCCTGACGAGGGGTCCCGGGGTGCCACCTGCCCACCTGCCCACTCATCTACGGTGGCTACAGAGGAGACAGGTTGCCAAGGCCTGAAATTCCTCTGCCCCTTTAAGGGCAAGATTCACAGAACAGCCTTGGATCTGTGCAGAGTACTCAGGAGGAGCAGGTGACCTTTTAGGGTGTAAATGCTCTTTGAGTATGCCCCACAGAGCTGAAATAGTGAGGCCAGTTCGCACAATGCTGGCATTTTCTTAGCCATGGAAGACTTCTGAAACTCTGCCATAGGGATTCATCCACCAAGAGTCCACATTAAGAGTGTGCTTGCAACACACATGGCAGGCCCAGAGGCCAGCCTAAGCTCCTCAAGGTGAGCAGCCAGACAATGGTATGCACTCACCTGAGGCAATGCTGCCTACTACCTCAGAGCAGAATTAGTTACCAACAGGCAGAAGCACAAGGCTGAGTCAGAAACAAGCAATTCAACAGGGCAGCAGGTGGCACAGACAAGAGCATGAAGAAGTCAATAAGGTTCTATCACTGTCAAGTTCTGGAGCAGGAAAGACCACTGGGACATGACAAAGAGAAGACGCCAGTGAGGGGACAGAAGAGAGACTGCAGGATTTATGATGCATAGATAAACTGCAGGTGAATACTGCCATCAGTTCAGACGACTAACGATCTGCCCATGAGTAAGGATTCTGGAAATGGTCAAAAACAAATGGGAAAATGCTTACCCGACTAGGCAGATCCCTGCCACTGCACTGCAAAGGGCAGACAAGAACCCTGCCTCCACCCAAGCAGGGAGCCTCTCAGGCACTTCAGCAGGGCCACTGGCTCCTCTTGACCTAAGAGCTATTTCCAGCCTTTACTGCATTAATGGGTGGTTACCCTGTGGGCATGGGCACTTTTTGGGTGTTGCTTCCTCATGGAAGGAAGAGTGGCAGGGAGTGGTAATCAAGGAACTGGCAATCCAGGTGGCCTGTGGAAAAAAAAATCTGACACAGCGTGTCCTCACCAGAGTGAGTGATCAGTGATGAAGTATGGAGCAGAATAGAACAGGACATCCAGCCACTCAGGACTGTGCAGAAGGTCACAGCACAGAATGCAGCCGTGACAGGAAACCAACCGGTGGTTGGGACCTTTGGAGTGCGTTTCCCCGAGACCTCAATCTTCACAGCCTGGAAGGAGCCTGCGGTGGCAATTTGCCGAGTTTGCTTGCTAATTTGACTACATCTGGAAGGAACTGAAACCCCAATCTGTTATGCCCTCCTGTGAGGAATTTTCTTTTCTTTCTTTCTTTTTCTTTTTTCTTTTATTTTGAGACCAGGACATAATCCTGACAGTCTAGGCACTCACAATGTAGTCCAGGCTGGCCCAGAACTCAGAGATGCCTCTGCCTCCAGAGTGCTGGGCGCACCAACACACTTGGTTTTGTGTGGAATCTCCTAGTCAGGGTGGCAGCCCACATAACGGAAATGGAAGAAGGAAGCTTTGCCTTTGCCCACTTTCCCTCACTCTCACAGACAGGTTCATCTGTCCTGCTACTGAGACATTCATTTCTTTGACAGTATTAGAGCCTACTTCTTTGGGATTCCAACTTAGACTGAAAATAAGGAATCCTCCAGAACGTCTGTGCCAGACTTGGCTTTGCTGAGACATCCAGCCTTACAGACTGAACAACTGCTGCATTGTAGGCCTTTCATCATGAGGTTACCAGACCACAGCATGGAGGCCAGTCTACTAACCCCCCTTTAATATACATACACATGGTGTATCAGGCCTGTTCCTTTAGAGGTCCCTGACGAAGAGAGAACAGCTCAAGGAAGGACACTGAGGTGAAGGTTTTGGGTTAGGTGGGCTGGCTCCTGAGCAGAGGGTTTCGATGATGCCCACGTGGGCAAACAGCTAGCCCTTCAACCTATGCATGAATGTATGAACTAGCACACAGATGAGGTCCAAGCCTGTGTGCGTCTGAATGTGCACAGGTGTGGTGTCAGTGCACATGAGTGTGAAGATAGCTAGCTGCTCTTCATGGGTGTTGCCTCTCGTGGTCTCCAGCAAGGCTTTCTGGAAGACAGACAGGATGTACCGGAGACATGTCCAAAATGGTGCTGGGTGATCACTCAAAAGAGGAGCCTGGGCCAGCCTTCAGGCACTGCAGACAGTGCTGTATGTACCACGCCAGCTCCAAGGGTCACCTGGACAATCCTCCCCAATCCAGGAGGAAGCCAGGAGGTTAGCCCAGCCACAGTTAACCCTGACACATATCTCTCCAAGTCCATGCTTCCACAAGTCCAAGCCACACAGAGGCCTGGCCTGTACCCCAACCACAGGCCTTGCAGCTCGCTGGTTGGATTTCCCAAGACAGTGTCTGTCACCAGCTTCCACAGTCAACTACAGCACTGGGTAGATTAAAAAGGTGGGACTGTAAACTGCTCTGAGTTTGTCCTGATCAGAATCGTAATACGCCACTTACTCAGCACATGAAGTTCAAGTCACATCATTATCAAGAATGTGATGGAAAAGTGACAGCAAGTGTATGATTTTATAAGGTGAATATTCTTTATCCACTCCAACAATCAAGCCTGTGCATCCCAGGCATGAGATATAGGAATTGAGTCATGGAGATGACTTTCAGTGAAACCTAAGAATTTCATGAGCAAAACAAACAGGACCACCAGCTTACTCATGCCTCATACATAATACAGGAGGTGTTAGACATTGCCTGTGGGTCTAGCCTGGAAGATCCAGGCAAATTCTCAGGCTGCCACACCTACCAGACACTCTGGGGCTGAGGCTAGCCCTTAGGACAGCAACTACAGCTCTGTCCTCACCTGTGCTATGTCCCCACAACCTGCAGAGCGGGCATCCTTGGCCTTGCTTTCTTGTTGCTAAGGAAGCAGCCCGATGCCAGGGCCTCACAGGACTTCTTAGGGCTATCCAGTCACAACTGTGGTCATGTGGCAGACTGAGCAGGTGACACTCGAAACTGCAGAGGCCCCATACTCCCTGTCTGAGAGGATTTACAAGGGCTCTCTTGAGAAAATGAGCTCTGTCTACAAACATGTTCACTAAGAATATGCTGGGGCAGTGGTCATTCCTAACCAGGTGTATGGGGATAGATTAACTGGAGAGAGGACAGGCATTCCCACAATAGCTCAGAAATGGGAATGAGAAAATATGGAAAACTGTGCTCAGGCAGGGGTGGCCTGCCTAGAGTACCTTTCCCACAGAAAGGCCACTTGCAGAAGGCCTCACACTGTGTCCAGAAGTAGCGGGTGCAGGAGGCGCCAGTTGAGGGCCAGCAGGTCAGACTGTTGGCTCTCTGGTTTATATTTCAAACAGGCACTGAAATGGTCTTTTAAGAGACAGCAAGACCAAAGGAAGCAAGTGGCTCTATGCCCTGAGCTGGCATCATGCTTCTGAGGACTGTGAGGTGGCACAGAAGGAAAGGATGGGCAGGCCAGCTGCCTGGCCTAGCTTGATCTGTCCTTTGCCAGCTGCTTTCTCAATGCCCCACAATGAAGACCAAATGACAAGGGGCCATGAAAACACTCTAAAGGTCTGGTGTGAGGTTGGCATTTGTACTTCAACATCTTACCTTTAGTCTGTTTCTGAAAGACATGCCCCAAAGAGAATGGTGTCGAACAGAGGATAGCTAAATGTCATCCTGAGATCAAGATGAGGATGTCAGGGAGACACAACCTAGCTGGATGAATGACCAAGCCCAAGAGATCTACAGTCTCAAAATCACATCTTCACTTAGTCACCCTTGCTGATAGCAGGCAGTATAGATAGGTCTAATACAAGTTGGGATCTAGGCTCCTCCTGGCCAATGGCACCAAGCCACTGAACCAAGCTCCAGGACTTAAGATAATTAATAACTTCAAAACAGTAACACTTTCCTATCCTTTACAGGAAAACCAAATTACAATACTATACACCACAAATAAAGGCATGGAGATGAAGCCATATCCTCTATTAGTTTCATTCCAAGAGGCTGTTCCCCATCATTTTGGGGAAACACCATGGACTGTACGGCTGCCAGAATAACATCTGTTAATAAGGGGGTTCATAGAGTGTTTAAAGGTATGGTGGTGGTGTCCACAGGTAATGGCATGTACAAGGTGTCACTAGGCAACTGGCATCAGGTAATCTACCTGCTTTAATTACCTTCAGAAAGCAAACATGGTGGCATTTAAAAAATAATATTATAATTAGTTTATAATCATCCATTGCAAAAAACAACCCTAATCACCTAGCCCTGTTGAGAGTCACCTAACTCAGGAGCACGGAGTGGGCCACTGCTAAACAGACCCACAGGACTCTCCCCTGGGACCCAGAAGGGAAGTGGGCTTCCTGTTAACAGTCACAAAGACACATGAACTTGAAATTCATGAGGCACAGAAGTCCAGGAAAACTGTACCACAGTCAACATTTTAGATTACAAACAACAATCAGATTCCCAAAGACACCCTACAGCAACAATGCTGGCCCTGTGTGAGTGTCACCACATCACACTATTGTGATGTTCTGCACTTTACAGTCACTCAGTCAGGGCAGAAAGGACTAACCAGATCTCTGCTCCTCAGCCCAGCACAGTCGGGACACTCTAACAGTGACCCTTGGCATCTCAGACCCCCAGATCTTAATTCTCTCCTGTATCTGATCACACACAGTATCTGTCACAAGGAACTCCCTCCTTGAGTCCCCAAGGGCAGGGCCTGCACTGTCCAGGAAGAAGGGTGGCACACATGTAGATATCCACCACTGGAGTGCAAAACTCAGGCTGTGACAGCAGGCCTTCTGGAAGTGTTGCTTTTACAGTGAGTAAACCTAGCCCTCCTCCCTCAGTAACTCACTACCATGCCATGGCAGGGAGAGAACTGTTGGGAAGAGATCTCGGGCAGATTCAAACACCACCACCACATGAAATAGTTTAAAACAAGATGACCATGGTGTGGTGGTCTGAATGAGAATGGCTCATATATTTGAATACTTGGTCTCCAGTTGACAGAACTGTTTGGGAAGGATTAGGAGGTATGCCCCTAGGGGCAGGCTTTGAGGTTTCAAAAACCCACACCATTCTCAGTTAGCTCTTCCTGCCTGTGACTGTACCACAAGATGTGCCTTCTTGGCTACTGCTCCCACGCTATGTCTGCCTGCTGCCACACTCCCCGCCATGATGGTCATGGGCTCACCCTCTAAAACCATGAGCCCCCCAATTCTGTGACGGAGAGCACAAAACAGCCAGGAGGTAA
This sequence comes from Peromyscus maniculatus bairdii, assembly GCF_049852395.1. Taxonomy (NCBI): domain Eukaryota; kingdom Metazoa; phylum Chordata; class Mammalia; order Rodentia; family Cricetidae; genus Peromyscus; species Peromyscus maniculatus. Next base: position 10,122,779 of record NC_134864.1, read on the forward strand.
ACCTTTTGCAGAGGAGGCCACTGTTGTTTGTCTCATATACAAGTGCCTGCAGTGGGAATAGGAAATTCTTTTCTAGAAGCAAAGAAATGTGGAACGCTTTCTTCTTACCAAAGCGATAGAAAAGTAAGACACATGGCCTAATTTTTCTAACAAAATCAGCAACAGCAGCCCCCTATTCTACTCAGAACTTAAACCGGTTCACCTTTAAGCCAAATCTCAGTTTTGAAGCACATACTCATCCCAAACTTAGCTTATTTGACTCCAACTTTTGAATTTACTAGACAATTTAATAGACATCTTTTCAGTGTAAACCCAATCAGACTTTTCAATAGTAAACAAAAATAGGAGCTTTCTATGCTGAAAGGCCTGATGCTCAGATCAGGTGTTCGTCCACTGCTCCAGCAGGACAGGGAATCTTCTGGGTCTCCAGGAAGTTCCCATTATCCCTAGTGATTACTGACCAGCCAACAAGAAGAAGTTACAGCCAAGCTCAATCTGATAGCACACACTACTAACATCATAATGCTGTTCACAACACTGTTCAAATATCAACGTCTCTGGTCCAGCCTCAACAGAAGCTGAGGCCATGGCCATTTAGGAAGTACACCCCAGGAGTACTATATGGCCCTAATATCCCTAGGGCAGGCACGTCAGGTTTGTGAGCCTGTGTGTGTGTGTATCCTACAGCCACACGTGCCCAGGGTGTCCTGATGACCACAGCTGATTGAGGAGGCACACGGACTTTAACATGGGGGAAGGCCCAACAGCAGGTGTCTTCTCCAAGGTACCCTTGTTGTGACGGAACATCTGACGAAAGCAGCTTAAGGAAGTGTATATTTTGGTTCAGAGTTAATGTGCTGGATAGTTTTATGTCAACTTGACACAAGCTGAAGTCATCTGAGAGGTTGGAACCTCAATTAAGAAAATGCCTTCATAAGATCTGGCTGTAGGCAAGTTTGTGAGGCCTTTTCTTACATGGTGATTGATAGGGGAAGGCTAGCCCATTGTGGGTGGTGCCATCCCTGAAAGGCTGGTGGTCTATAAGAAGAAATCAGGCTAAACAAGCCATGAAGAGCAAGCAAATAAGCAGCACCTCTCCATGGCCGCTGCATCAGCTCCTACCTTCAGGTTCCTGTCCTACTTGAGTTCCTGCCCTGACTTCCTTCATGATGAACTGTGATGTGGAAGGAGAAGCTGAATAAACCCTTTCCTCCCCAAGTTGCTTTGGTCATGGTGTTTCACTACAGCAATAGTAAGCCCAATTAGGACAGCTGGAGAACACACAGTCTGTCATGGTGGGGACCAGTCAGGAAGCAGAGAGAAGAATGCTGGTGCTCAGTTTACTTTCTCCTTTTTAATCAGTCCAGGACCCCAGCCTGTGGAACAGTGTTGCCCATATTTAAGGTGTATCTTCCCAATTCTCAATTAATACAATCTAGAATGCCATCACAGACACACCTAGATGTTTGTCTCCTAGGTTATTCTAGGTTCTGTCAAGTTGACAATATTTAAAAAGTTAAGGGTGTTTTTCTGATTAAAACTAATACTAAGGGGCTGGAGAGATGGCTCAGCAACTAAGAGGATGGGTTGCTCTTCCAGAGGACATGAGTTCAATTCTCAGCACCTATATGCCACCCAACTGTCTAAAACTCCAGTTCCAGGGCTTATGACACCCTCGCACAGGCATACATGCAGACAAAACACCAATGAACATAAAATAAAAATAAATTTTGTGTGTGTGTGTGTGTGTGTGTGTGTGTGTGTGTGTGTGTGTATGTGTACTCCAAACATGGAACTAAGCATAAGCAGATCACCTATAGTTGATCGCTTATAGTCCGGGGCATCTAGCTCAGAAATATGGTAAATCTAGACTCAAAACCACCCACAGGCATTGAGCCAACTTCCTCACATTACTGGGCCTCAACAAAAATATTGTATGGTTGGATTTGTATAGCCCTTTAAGCATATCCAGTACTTTCAATAAAAGCTGGTCCCTGACCCATTTTGATGCTTAGAGATGGACTCTTACACCCAACAGCTGGCCTGATGTACAAGAGACTGTTCTACAACTGCTAGGCCTATCACTTGGAATGAGTGAATTTATTACGTATATAGCAAGCAAAGTAACAGAATAACAGCAAGTAGCAGATAGACAAAAACAACAGATAGATAAACAACTGTAAAACACCTTTAAGCTGGGCAAGCACAGCATCAGAGGAGACTTCAGGCTTAAATAACTGGGAAAGCCCCACTGAGACAGTTTGCTGGAGTTGCCAACAGAAAATGTCTATGGTGCAGCAAAGTGTCCCTTCCCTTCGGATGAGGCTTCCAACAAAAGAACAAACAGTGGTAGATAGATATCATCCAGTTCTGCTCACCACATCGAGCAGAAACCAACTGGGGTGGTTGAGCTAGTCCGCTGGAGCTCTGATTGAGCTCTCTCTATGGCTGACCTTCCAGCTTCCTGTTCCCACTGCAGGCACTTGGATACTACAAGTCAAACAACAGTGGCCTCCTCTGTAAAAGGTTTACCTCCTAGGTACTCTCAACACAGGGTTTTATGCTCTCTGTCACAGAGAGCATAAACCTATTCCCAGACAGGGGCACTTTGAGACTAACATGTTTGGGTCTGAAATGGGGAAGGGAACCCCACTTCCAGGGCCAGTTCTTCAGTGAGTTCAAACAATACATGACAATTTATCAGTAAAATGTACACTGCATACCCGTTCCATGTTGGGGGTACAGCTGCCTGCCTGCTTCCCAGAATGAAAGTATGCACTGATCTTGCCTCCATAACACCCTCCTGGCTACAGTACCTTCAATCCTTACCCTCTGGGTGCCAGCAGGGCCAGAAGGTTGTCAGTGAACCCAGGATAGTCACACATCTCATGGCCAGAGTCAGCACAGAGTAGCCAGAGAAGGGCTACTATCACCTCTGATATGGGCCAGATAGATCCAGTCCGGCTAGACTTCATACTTAACATGTTAACACCAAAGACTTGAGGAAGAGATGAGAGTTGTCACCCTGTAGATGGGAGCTACCAGAGACAGGCCAGACAGCAAGGGCAACAGCAGTGTAGCCCCTATGGGCACAAGTCCGCATGCCCCACCCTTGCACACACCATTGTGGGACTCAAGCCAAGCTAAGCAAATGCATAATCTTTCTTCCCTTTCACTACTGCACAGACTTTTGCTCCAGATGGACTCTGTTCAAGATCATGAGTGGCCGTGATGGTATAGCCTACACCAGTTTCCAAAGCAGCTTGTCCTGAAGCACAGCTGGCCTGTTCCCAAGCTTTCTGCACTGTGAAAGACCCATTAGTCTACCCAGATGTAGACTAACAGCCCCCTTGCCATCTACCCTCATATTATTTAAAAAAACAAAAAACAAAAACCGATAACATTGGAGATAAAACTAGGATAAGTCAAACACACTCTGGAAGAAAGCATGAAATCCAAGTCTGGGGCAGAGTGTGAGGAAGGAAAGAGAGGAGACAACCAGAGTGCTGTGTTGAGTCCCATCTGTCTTGACGGACCTGGACATTTGTTTCCTTAAAGCCACCAAGGCCCAATATGCTGTTCTGCAACTATACTCAAAGATGCTCAAAGAGCCTTTAAGGCAGATCTCATGTACTTTCCTGAGATAAGCACAGGGCAGGCACCATTATTCTCTTTAGCTGAAACATATTAACAGAGCAAAGAAATAAAGTCATCCATGGGCGTGAAGCTGTTGACTGGCAGGATGTGTGTTGTTTGTCCAGGGTTTGTAATGGAGCACCTGGGACTAAAATGTCCCAGGGCTCTCAATAAGAAACCATTTCCATCTCCACTCACTGGACCAACTGGCTCAAATCCAAAGGCAACCTCATTACAGCACCCTAGAAACAATCTATCCTTCCAGGTACGCCCAGCAGTGAGCAGCACCCCCCAGTGGGTCTGTCATTCACCATCTCCACCCGAACCCAGACACTTAAGTGTTAAAGACAAGCAGGTGCACCGTCTAGCAGTAAGGTCCAGGAAAGGGAGGTGAGCACCAACAGTGGAGCCCGTGCCAGGGTTGGAATAGGAGGTATTCCAGGGGCTGAACTACAGCATCACCAGGGTATAGGGTGTAAAGAACAGTGGAGGTGTCAGGAGGACAGAGATGGCAGGAGCAGTAGACAAGAAGATACAAGCACAGAGACCCAAAGCAGCACAGCAGCCTGCAGTGTGTGTGTGTGTGTGTGTGTGTGTGTGTGTGTGTGTGTGTGTGTGTGTGTGTGTTTTCTCAGGGAGGCTGTGCATCTCCTAGAGTATAGAGCTCTTTCAAGCCTCTCCCCATCCATCAACAGCCTAACACCAGCTTTTCCTTCAAGCCCTAGCTCAGCACTATACTCTCCTGCCTATGGTAGCTTTAGATCTGACCCTTCAGGTGCCAGCAGGGCCTAGTCCTCATCATCCTAACACACAGAAGGCATCAGAAAACCTGGGATAGCCATACAACTGATGGCCAGAGGCAGCAAAGAATGGCCAGTGTTACTGCTTATGTCCTACCATATCCAAGGTTTTATGAAGATTACCAACTTCCACTCTTACCTGAAAATACAATGAATCTCACTCTTGTCTGCAGACACCACAACCCAGAGGAGAAAGCAGAGTTAAAGGACATTTGGGAAACATGAAGCCTGATGCTCAGGAGCCAGGAGCTCCTGGCACAAATGAGGCATAGTCAGGATGGCACCAGAGTGACCATCACTGCCCTTGGGCAAAAGGTGAAGTTGGGCCTGTCATAGAGAACCCCAAGCATGGGGCTGATCTGCCCCACTCCTGTGGCCTTAAGGCTGACCAGGTAACCAGGGACATGACTTCCTGGGTACCAGGCAGGGGCACAGGTTCCTTTCCAATCATGGGCTACTTGGAACAACAGGTAGTCTGAAGACTAATCTTTATTGTCAACTTGATGAGATTTAAAAACACCAAGAAAACAACCCTGGGTGCATCTATGAGATGTTCCAGAAAGATTTAACAGATGAAAGGTCTTCCTTGAATGTGATAGTATCATTCCCTGGGCTGGAGCCCCAGATTAGAAAAGGAGAAAAGGTGGTAGGCATCAGAATTTGTCTCTGGTCCTGACAGATCCCAAATGACAAGCCAACTTGTACTTCTGCCACAATGCCTCATTGACCATAGACTGGACCCCCTTTTCAACTGTGAGGCAGAATTAACCCCTCAAGCTGCTGTCTGTCAGGCATCTGGTCATAGCCACAAGGAAAGTGACCACACAGGTATAAAGCAAGCCAGAGTCCCTTTCCTCTGGTGCTGACTGCCTGAGTTTGAGTTGTAGTCCCCACCTGCTGGACTATAGAGACTGGGGAACGGGACGGAGCACTTGGATGCTGCTGGGCCGTCAGAGGCAGCAATCTTGGCCAGCAAGAAGACGGTGGTAGGATCTAAGTCAGCACCCACACCTCAAAGCAGGGACTACCCCACAGTGCCAGGGAGAACATCACTGATCTTCACAGAAATATGAAAATTTCAGTTAATTCAGGAGAATAATAAAAGGAAACAATTTTTGTTTGCAGGTAACATCAGTAACCCAGAAGACATGAAAACAAAATCAATCCCAGAAAATTCTGTCCAGTTATTCTAGATGACACAAAAGAGTGAAATGCAGAGCTCATCTATAGACTGGCAGTAAGAGAGCAGGAAAAATAAAAATGCAGAAACAGATTTATCTGCAATAAAAACAAAAATACAAACTATCCCAGATTAAACATTTATATGCATTACATGAAAAATAAAAACAACAATTTACTAGGGTAGAAATTCGAGTCAAATAACTTTTTTTTTGAGTATAAATTCAATCCTAGGAAGCTATTACCTAACAATCTCAAATGGTTCCCAGCATAATTGTGAAGACTTCATGAGAATGGCTGTGAAGTTCATCTGGGAAAGAAACAGGCCAGACAAGAGGGACAAGGTGTGGGGAGGCGGGCAGGCAGTCTAGCGTCTACGTGGGTATCACTGGAGCTGCCTGGTGCCAGCACAAGGATGTAGCAAGCTAGATAGAGGACAGACATATAAATATGCACGAGAGGGAACAGAGGTGGCATTTTAAATCTCTTCAGAAAGAACATTTGATTCATGATACGACAAGTGGGGAACTACTCTGTATCAAGTGAGAATGAACAGTGGAGGCTGAAATAATGTCCCTTATTCATAAAGAGCACTCCTACACCTACATGAAAAGACCAGCAACGCAACTGAAAATAGCAGAGACAATGCTAGAAGAAATGCAGACAGCCACAAGGCAAACAGAGATGGTTGACTACACTGGCAGCCATAGACGTGCACTGTGCGGGCTCATTTTCTACTGACTTTACACAGGTTACAGTCACCTAAGAGGAGGGACCCTCACTTGAAAAATGCCTCCATAAGACTGGGCTTGGGACAGGCCTGCAGTCTATTTTCTTAATGAGTGACTGATGTGGGTGGTGCCATCCCTGGGCTGGTGGTCCTGGGTTCTATAATAAAGCAGGCTGAGCAAGGCAGTAAGCAGCTCCCCTCCATGGCCTCTGCATCAGCTCCTGCATCCAGGTTCCCATCCTGTCTAAGTTCCTGTCCTGATAGACTATAGATGTGGAAGCATAAGCCAATATAAATAAAATAAACCTTTTCCTCCCCGACTTGCTTTTGTTCATAGCGTTTCATCACAGCAATAGTAACACAAACTAAGACATGCAGGAAATGTGAGAGAGGATAGAGAGGCCAGTGAGGTAAGGACAGGTGGTCTAGGAGTGTCCCTGGTCCTGTCCCTCAGGCTCTAAGAGGAGTGGTCACTGCTTCTTGCTGTGGCTAACATGTTGTAGTACCAGCCCCACAGCAAGCCCCTGTGCCCAAGGGTCTTGTACCATGGCAGTGCAGATGCTCTTCTCTGCTCCACAGCAACATGCATGCTGTCTTAATCCTTCAGCTGCCTCCCACCCAGCCTCTCTGGATGCATCTGTGTCTATCCTAGGCTGAATGCTCTGGCAATTTCTGAGGAAGTTCTCTGTCTTGGAAAGCCAGTTTCTGTGCCACTCATTTTAGACTGGCCATCAGCCCCTCAGGTTGGGATACTGGATTTACATAGGAAACTCAATGATCAGAAAGGGAGATACTATGAATGCCAGAAAAACCAACAGCTACACAGGAAAGGTCATCTAACGCCTGTCCTAGGGAATTTAGCTGAACAGTGCACGTATGAAAGTCACAGTAATTAAACATTTAATTCTTTAACCAGAAGGACAGGTGAGGCCACACCAGGCTCAGAAGGTTCATACATGTGCATTCAGGATGTAGTGAGTGCGTGAGCAATCATCCTCCAGAGGACAGAACTTCTGTTCTAAGTCATGATGGAGAACAAGGCTGGCCATGTGTCTCTGGAGTGGCAGAGGGGCAGGGACCACTGCTACCTGCTAACCCCACGCTACTTTTCAAGTAGAAACGCTAGGAACGTGCGTTACTTTGGTAGAGAATACTTCCAAATACTAAAAATAGTACTGCAAACCCACAAGGTGGCTATTCTAAGCCACTGTCTTGATCTTCCATGCCACCTGGGTCTGAAACAGCTACCACCTTTACAGGGGCAATTCCAGAAATTAATGCTAAGGGAAATGAGCAGAAGGGCAGGGCTTACAGCAGGGATAGGGTGATTCTGAGAATTACAACCCCTGGAAAGACCTTGTTTACCCCAAATTAACAACTGAAGTTCTACTTTAAAAACTACTCCTGTTCCAATTATAAATTCTATTCAAATTCACTGATGATTTAATGACACTAATTAGATTGTGTGTTCAAGAAATCTGTCTGACAAACACCACTGCCAAGTGTTGTTAACAATATGATGGCATGAAGAGAGTTTAAGCCATCAAAACAAAGGACTGCTAATGCAGTGACACAATTATATAGTCTAAAGGCTTTTATGATCTCAGTTTTAATGAAAAATTAAAACACACAAAAAATGTATCCTTCAATTTCTATGATTCTGAGGTCCTATCTCAACGGCCAGCTCTACAGCCAGGTTTCTAGGCTTCCAGCGTCTCTCCTAGGGTCTAGAACTGTAGGGTAGAAAGGCATGCTCCTAGGGACTGAGCTGAGCTGACACCAGGCACCCGGTCACCCTGGCTGACGGGACCCTAACTCAAGGTTCTTTATGTTCTTTATGCTTCTTGAAAATGCACACAGGCAGGGAGATTTATTCCTGAGACTCTTACTGCTTGAACCATGGGAACAGATAATCAACTGACAGGAGGAGAGCACAAAACTACTCCTCGCCACACCTGATAGAGCCTCCCACTGCACACCCAGCCCTGTCTTCCTGCCATGCTGCTTGCTGCTGACAAGGCTCCTGTGTATAAACAGCTGTGGGGAGGAGGAATGCTCAATGGCAAGGACACCACAGGTAAACTAAAACTCAGCAGAGCTCTTGAGTCTGTCTTTGGCCGGGGTCAACGCTGAATCTAAAGGAAAGCCAGTGCGTGCACAGGTGTGGCTGGTTCTGAGGTAGCCAGGACAGTTAGGCTGTGTCCAGCTGAGGTCTACATCCCTGAACCTGTGTCTCATGTCACAGGGCTCACTCTATTGCTTACTCTGAGGACAGAGAGGACCTTTGACCTATCCTCATTATCACCACCCAAATGCCTGGAATTCGCCTAGGTATATCCCTGGCAGAGTGCCCGTGTTCAGGGCCATCCTTCAGAGAGGGACTTAGCCCAGAAACCCAACTACAGTACCAGCCTCTGGGACAGGATCTCCAAAGCACAGCAAAAGCTCAAGGTTACAGGACAGACATCCTACAGGCCTGTCCAGAGCTGCAGTGCAGCAGCAAGACCTGGAAGCACAGGGAGGGGACAGACCGTGAACTTGTAAAAACAAACGGTGAGACGGGGTCACGCAGAGACTAAGACAAGCAGCCTGGTGAGGTGGCATTCTGTCAGCTGGCACACCAGGGTCACTGGGTGCCATTACCTGGAATGACCTCTACTGTTTTCCAGCTGGCATATGGCCCCTGCTTGAGGCCAGTCTCAAACACCCAGCTCCTGGTCCTGGAAAACACGGCCCCATGGGAAGTGGGCCTGGCCGTCCAGAGCAGAGCACTGGGCAACTGTCAGCAAGGCTTTCTTCCCTTGGCCTGATGTTGGCCTCTCCTACCAGGCAGGAAAGGACTGGGAGTGTGAAGAGCCTAGTGCTGATGGAGTCCTTAACTAGCCGCTCCCCCCCACCCCCAACCCAAGAGAACAGAGCAGAAGCAGGAGCAGCAGCAACAGCTCTGCATCCCAGGACGACTAACAGAGCAAACATCAAAATACCCAAGACCCTGGCCTCCTTGTAGACAGCTCTCAGAGCCCTGAGTGAGGTTTCCTAGATCCTCTTTTCTTATAAGGCCCAAGCAGGACAATGTTCTGAGCACACACATTCCTGAAAGGGGAACCAGGGCTGCTGCTGGGCCTGCTTACCAGGGCAGGCAGGGCTCCGTAATGTGTTATCTGAACCAGGAACAGCCGTGTGCAGCCTCCTCAGCAAGCCACATCATGACCTACAGACAGAAGTCATTGCCCAGGGCCCTCCATGGTTGGAGACTGCTCTGGTGATGGCAGCACTGCTGAGGTGCTTAGTGCCAATCCAGGCTCAGGGGTCTTAGATGCTGGGCCGCCGTCTTGGTCCTACTGGGTGGGCAAGGTGGTTCTGGGAAAGCACTGCTGGGAAGTGAGTAGCCACCATACATCCTCATTCCGAGCCCAGCTAGGCCTCAGTTGAGACTACCCTGACCAACACAGTGCAATCACACGAGACTCAGGGCAGGAGCCAGTGGCTGTTCCTGAATCCCTGACCTGCAGAAATCACTGTTGCTGAAACCGTGATGTGTTGGGTGATTCTGTTACACAGCTGTTGGCAACTTGTACAACTGGTATGGGAGGCTTTATGCTTTAATGTGACTACTGCAGATATAGTTTCTACTGGACAGTGTGGCTCAACCTGGTTCTTAGTAGAGACATTCCTGGCCTTATAGCCTCACCATATAACATCTACATGCATGTTTCTTTCCACTTATTTAATTTAAATTCTGGGATCAGATTGAGCAACTATAGAGAGTAAGCATTAAAAAAGGTCTTTGTTAACAGTTTTTTTTTTCTTCCTTGTTCTTTTTCTTTTTTGGGGTGAGGGTGTTTAATTATGAAAAGTCAATGGGAAAATCTGATGAAAACCACAACGAACCCTGAGTCCTCTGAGGTGTCCACCACTTTGGGCCTGTTTTCCCACTGGCTATTTTCTTACATGGTTATGCACTTGTAGAAAAAAACTTCTACACCATGAGTTCCTGTGTCCTCTGCAGGAGCCATAAGGCCTAGGACATTTACAGCAATCTTATGGTGAGGGTCACCTGGTTCCTGGATCTTGACACTCTGGGTCCTTCTTGGGGACAGAAGGAATCACATGCCACCCAGAGGCTATCTGGTTCTCAGGTGTAAGCATTCCATGGATGATCCCAATCCTGAGGACAGAAGGAGCAGGTGTCACCCAGAAGTTACCTGCCTGGTCCATGGGTCTAAGCACCAGATGGGTGCTGCCCATCCTGGGCACAGAAAGAGCAGCTGTCACCTGTCCACACCTCAGCACTAGATGAAATCACACCAACCATGGGGAAGAAGCAGGGGTCACCCAGGGGTAGCTAGTCCACATGTCTCAGCACTCCACGGGTAAACAGACCCTGGACAGAAGGACGGGTATGACACAGAACCCAAGGATGCTGCTCACCTTGATGTGTTCATGCAGCTGGGCTTCATGCTGCCGGGACAGCTGCTCGTGCTGACGCTGGAACTCAGCAATGAGGATCTGCCGCTGGATCTGCTGCTTCTGCTTCAGTGCTAGAAGCTCCTGCTGCAGCTGCTGCTCCCGCAGCGCGGGTTCCAAGGGCAGAGAGAACTGGTGGTCCAGGCGTAGGTCCATGGGTACTGCTGCAGGGGCCACTTGCAGAGGCAGCGCCGTAGCCACGTCCACTGTGGAGAGAGCACAACATGGGAGAATGGGTCACTGAGGCAGCAAGGCTAGCCCTGGGGTCTGGGTCCTTCTTCCCTGTAAAGCCTAGATGACAACTATCATGGGATGTTGGCGGCTCAAAGGGCGTCTGGTGTCCCTTGGCCAATGGCCTGACAGGCTCAAAGCACAAAGCTCAGGGAATCCTGGGGCTCTGTCCTCAAGCACAAAGATCTCAGGGCAGTGGCAGATCTGGCCAGGAGACACACTTGCATGGAGTTCTTACTCCCTACCCTTTGCCAAAGTGGAGGGCCCCACTCTCAAGGGACCCTATTGCAAACCCAACGGCCCACCTGACGTCATATTGAAAAGTCAATAAAGGGAAACTACAGTAAAAGGCTCCGCTTAGCCATGCGAGGAGCCAAGTGCCAGTACTTGGATGGGCAAACCGCCTGTACTTTGTTTCTGCCCCTTCTCCTAATGAAGCCACTGCAGAGCTATGTATGAGCCTCAAGAACAGTGTGTGCCATAGAAGTGGTCCAGATAGACACTCAAGCGGAGAGCCTGTTGCCATGGTAAAATAAGCACCCTCTTGAAAAACATGTTTACCCAACCGACTGCAGCCAATAAAGTGTGCTCCTGGCGGGCAGCATGAGCGTTCATCAGTGTGTTCTGCACTCACACTGTGCCCATGTTCTGCCAAGGAGAGGCCACCGCGATTCTGATTTAAAGCAGAAGCTGAGTCAGTCTCAGTGCTTACAAAATTAATTGCAAATTAAAGCAAGAGAAACAATGTGGAGGAAAGGTAAGTTTTCAATTATCAACACAGGGTCAGGGAGATGGATAAGTGTGTGAGCAAAGGTACCTGCCACCATGCCTGACAACTTGAGTTCAGTCCCCAGCACCCATGCAATGGAAGTGCAGATCCAACTCTTGAAAGCTACCCTCTAACTTTTACAAGTGTGCCACAGCATGCATGACCTACCCACCTACCCCCAAATGCACATATGCAGGTACACAAAATTTTTAAACCATAATTAATGATAAAAGAGTAAGTGTCCAACTTGAAGCGGCCCCTCACGTGTCACAGGCAGTTAGTTATGAGCAGTGTGTCATGCATGGGGCTCCTGTGTGACGCTTCCATACAGCAGCTGTCAACAGGCAGCTCTGCAGACAGTCCCTGGGTTAGGGCAAAGGCTCTGTGGACCCCACCTCCAGAAAGCCCCTCCCTCCCCACTGCCCTGGATGCAGGGCTTCATCTGCCCACACACAAGCACTGAGCCCAAGGGAAGGAGGCAAGAACACTGTCCCCTGCAAGGGACTCAAGTTTAGAGGGAAGTTCAAGTGCAACACTGGTGGCAGGTGCCTGACGTCAGCTCCTGGCCCTTATGGATTTCGCCTTAACTAGAGTCTTCTAACAGTGGCTATCCTGTACCCTTGCTTCTTGCTGAATTCTTAGGGCTTTCTACTCACAGATGCAGGATGGTCTTGGACCAAGACCTGCCTGAAGCCCTCTCCCTAGGTTTATAAACCATATTTGACAATCTTGAGCCCACAGACTTGAGTAAGAAAGGTGCTTGTTTCTATTGGTCCCCTGTAGCCACTCCCGCACAGCAACTCCCAAAACTGGCCTTAGTGGCCAAATGATTGGATCCCTGGTCCCAGGACTCTTCCTTGTCCTTCTAGGGTAAGGCTGGGAAGAGATCTAACAGTCACCAGAACCCTAGAGAGAGTACAGGATAGGACCAAGGAGGGAGGGGTATAGCCATAATGTAGACCCTCTTGGGTTCCCCATGAAAATCACCATCTTCACATCCCATGTCCCTGCACCACCCTGGCTTGTGATCTGGCCCTGTGGTCACCACTAAGTCCTCCAGGGCTAGACTGACAGAGGGGTAGGAGCAGATAAAACCCAAGAAATATCTGGGCCTTGAGACAGCAGCCTGCCCAGCCATAAGAAGACCAAGCAAGTGTAAGGCAACTGGAGATCTTCATGTCCAACAAAAACCCCATGGAGGCCCATGAGCTACCTGGTCTTACCAAGCCAATACTTCTGCTCCTCCTCATCAAGGAGGCAAGGCTCTGGCTATTTACAGAGATGTTTGCTTTCTGTACCTTGGCTCAAGCTAGGTACACTCTAAGCTTTTTATTTGCTATATGCTTGCACCATGGGCAGGATTCTCTCTCTCACACAGGAACAAAGACTGGATTACTTATCTTTCCTTTTTGTCCTTTTTTGATCTCTTTTATTATAAAATGAAACAAGATGGAAAAATACAAATGATTCAGGTTTTATAGAACAACATTATTTCCATGTTTACTCAGTTTCTCTTTTAAGGATAAGACATTGTAGAGGATAAGGAATTAAAGGGGACCACTTCCTGAAGGAGACTCAGGGCAAGTTCCTTCCTCAGGGGCCGGCTGTGCTGTCCGACTGAACAGTAGGTAACTGCAGGTGCTTCTTGCTGGGGTTTTACCTGTCCCCCAGTTTGAACTCACAGCCTTTAACCTGTCAATCTCTTGGTTAAATGAGACTGCCGCAAGCTGGTTAGCTTGCCTCTGACTGCCTAGGATAAGTCACATCATCTTTCTTAGTTATACACACATATGGTCCCTGATGGGCTTAGTCTGTGGCCACTTTATTTTAGAATATGAATTGACTAGGGGTGAAAACTAGCCTATAATTAATCAATTATATATTCTTAATGTCTCGCTAAACAGGATAGTTTAGTTTAAATAAAAACACATGAAAAATTAATGAAACCACGACACTGTCTCACAGCTTGTAAACTATCTTTTCCTGTATTACTTCACTTGGCTCTGGGGGAGAGGGCAGGTGTGACTCCTGCTACAATTTTGCTGACATGACCTACGATCTTACATATTAACAAGGTTGTACCAAAAATGCTGGGCACAAGAGCATGCTATCTGCCCATTTCTAATTTTCACAGAGGGGTACCATTAGGCATGCCTAGCATCTCTTTAAAAAAAAAAAAAAAACAAATACACAACCTTTAAAAGGATTGTTTTGGTTAACTTCAAGAACATGATAGGCCAGTCATTTCTACCACTGTATCCATATACTGGTAACAAGGATGGCGGGGCTGGTGGGTGAGATGACTCAGAGGTTAAACACACTTGCTGCTCTTCTAAAGGACCAGAGTTCAGTTTCCAACACCCATGCTAAGTGGCTCACAACTGCCTATAACTCCAGCTCCAAGGGATCGAATCCCTTCCTCTGGCCTCTGTGGGGCACAGCCGGTACAAAACTAAATGCTTAGGGACTGGCAGGGCAGAGTGTGTAGAGGGCAGCTGGGGATGGGATGCTTAGCTCCAGGCAGTGGCCAGACTGAGCTGCTCAGCAGCTCCACCTCAGTCACAGGGCAGAATGACAGCCAGCTGGGACAATTTCCATAGTAGTTCTTCGGCCCTGAGGCTGGCCTTAGAGCCTGTGACAAGGAAAGCACCTTCACACTTGGTCCAAAGGATACTAATGTGAGTGTGCTAACAAATGACCCTCTTTCTTCAATCAGAGGCCAGCTACACAACACTGATACACTTCCCATTGCAACACAGGCAGTATAGCTCCTGAGCTGCGGGTCAAAGCTGGCCAGCACCCCACCAAGTAATGTAAAGGGGTCATGGGGTTCTCTGAATGTGGGCAGGGCATACTCTTTGAAGAAGAGCGGGGAGAGGGGACTCGGAAGGTGCTTACCATGCACTGAACATAGCTTTATCATAACAAACTAAAGCTGAGGACAGGGCAGGACAGATCGCATTGTTTGTTTTGAATTTTGTTGCTTCTTTACTCAATATGCTCAATTTACTGATGTTTTAGTTCCTCGGGCGCTATTTTTAAAGCTGTAATTGAAGTGTAACCCTGAGTATTTAAGGTGCCCTAAATCTGTAAGCCAGACTGAAAGGTGAGTGGAATGGCACCATGCCCACCACACAGGATGAAGACTGCTGGACCTCCTCTTCACTCAAGCGTCATCCATGTTTACTGCCCCACAGGTATCTGACCTTTCTGTACAAGTACCATCTATCCCAAAGGTCAGTTTCTGCCCAGATCTTCTTTTCCAATCCCTACTTCATGAAATGCATGATGGCCAGGCCCCATTCCCTAACTTCCAGCAGCCCAACAGCTAAAAAGGAAGAAGCCAAGGGCAGGGCTAATTCCAAGCTCTCCTGTTGTGAGCTCTGTGTGGACTACAGGTCTCTGAGGGTACCTACACTGAGGGTTGAAGAGAAAGGGAGATCTTCTCTCCCACAGTCCAAGAACCGTGAAGCCAGCAAGACCCATATGAGAGTCCACTGAGACCCTCCTCAAATCCACAGTGGGCCTGCTCTCAACTATTGGACATGAAGAGCAGAGAGGGTGGTGTTGGGAACCAGCACTGTCTTCAGTGGAGTCTGCCAGTGAGCTCCAAAAAGCATTTCCCTGTTACACTGAGTGCTGGGAAGGGACCGAAAGACTGCCTGGACCTGCATCGTGAAGTGCCAATCAGAACTCCATTCTTGGCTACAGAAGCTGAGAGAAAGTAGATCAAAGGCCCCTTGTTACCTGCGACTCACATCCCATAACTTAACTACTGTTGTTGTTTCCTCTCAAGTAAGGCCACCTTGGCAGATACAAAATGAGGCCTGGAACCGACACAGGCAAGGAGACTTGGCCAAGGGCTCCTGAGAACATGGCCTGCCCATCCCCACAGCCATCATCAGGAGGCCAAGAGGCGTGGCTGTAGCTCTGCTCAAGTGCCAGCTGCAGAGATTGAGGCCATGGTCCCCATTCACTCATGAGTGCACGGCACTGGCAGTTGCGTCAAGAATGACTTGTGCTATTTCTGTATCAAAACCACTGGAAATGCCACAAGTTCCTAACAGAGGCTGCTGGTGCTTTTGACCCAGGGCTCCAGGAGAAGAAAACGAAATCCTCTCTTCTTAAAGAACATAGCATCAAAACAAAACCGCCTGTATTCTCAGGAATAGTCTATGGAGGGCTGAAACCCCCTCCATAGGCTGTGCTTTGAAAAGCTTATCAATACAATTGGACCTATGACGTCAGTGAGGACACAAAGACCACATTCAGTGCTCCAAGGAGAAAGGCAGGTCTGCTGGGAGCAAGCCCTCCTACAGGAAAAGCCTCCAGCTCTCCCCCCAGACCCTGCTTTCCATTACGCGGGTCACTCCTCTTTCCCTGACACCATTTCACACCATCACACAGACACGGAATGAAAGCAGCACTGTTCAGGAAATATACCAGAGTCGAGGGTCGCCTCAGTAAAGAATAACTCATTCAGCTCCAGGGAAAAATAATAGATATTTCAACTATGTAACCATGACTTCCTCTCACTGACATTTGCCTGTATGGGGGTGGGGGGAGAGTTAGGGTGGGAGAAGGGAGGGTGAGGACACTGGCGTGTCATCTACATCCAAGGGCACAGTCATCAAGTAAAAGGACAAAAAGGAACACAGTTCACGTGCCACCTCAGCACAGAGTCGCTCTCACCGAGTCCCTGGGAACCCCATGAACCTACCACCCTCTTGCTTCTCTGTGGCACAGGCAATCCTGGAAGTGTAGTCCCTCTCTGGCCAGAATAAAGGCCTGAGTGAGATACAGTGACACAGGACAGGCTAAGGTCGAAGAGTTCTTGGGAGCCCAATTGTCTAGGACAAGTGACTAGAGCCTATCTGGGGCAAGTATATGATGACGCCAAGCAGCAAGGACTGCCCAGCACTGTGTCTGCTGGGGACTCAGGAGGACTTCCCATGATCCAGGAAGCAAGGTGCACAGCATTGCTCTTCTCCCTGTACCACGGCCACTCTAGGACTCAGGTGCAGCTGAGCAGCCTCTGAGGAAGGCCCTCAGAGGAAGCAGCGTCCTCAGGTAACGGAGGTGGTGGGCAAAGAGTAGGTGGAATGATGTGGTTCAAGATAGGTCTACACGGACTCAACTGGGTACCCAGTCCTTAAGAGAGCAGCAGCAGCAGCAGGCCAGCTGCAGAAACGCCTGTCTTTAAAGGTCCACTTGCTCCCATGTGGCCAGGCATCCCGGGCTCCTGCACAACTTCCTACCCAGATTTGCCTTCCCCATCATCTCCTGGCCTAAGTCCTACGGTATTCTCCCATCACTTCTGTTACACTTCTTCCTCTTGGGTTTCTTCTCGTTCTGCAGGAACTCAGACCAAACTGGACTTTGAAGAGGAGGTTTGAGAGGTACTCTCACATGTGTGACAATGTGCTGAGGTCTCTTCCTTTGGCTATGGACAGCACTCCAGATTGAAAACCATCCCTTCAGAAATGTGAAGACAATGATGAGCCATGTCTTCTTATTGTTGAATCTGCCACAGAGAACAGGAAACCATCTTATCTGGACCCTGAGTTGTGACTTTTTTCCCCTGGTGTACTGAAACCACCTACTTGGGCTCCCTGTTCTCAAGCTCTGTATCCTGTGCAGAGACCTCCCTGGTCCTTCAGCGCTCAGTGCTGCTCTCCAGCTGAGGGACATTTCCCATGGGTATTTCAGGGTCACTCTGGGTCAATTCTTTCAAAACCACCTATTTTCTGGATCTTCACAGGCATAATAATGAGTCTCCTGAACCCCATCTTTCTTTCCCCTTACTCCTAGCTCCCTCTTTTTTCTTTATACCTAATGGATTTCTTTAAAGGTTTTCATTATTTCCACTATTTCACCTTCGATAAACCACAGAGCCACATTTAAAGAACAATCGCTCCTGGGCGTTTACGCTGTCTAGTCCCACAGCGTTTGGGGGCATGGAACAGCCCAGGTAAATCATGGGAGTATCCTTATCTCAGCAGTCCCCTGCTTCCCAGTCTGGCCTGGGCCACCTGTCTCAGGTGGAAGAGAACTGAGTGGATTCTCACACTGAGTTTCTCAGAGGGCATCAGCTAGAAGCCTCATCTTGGTGCCATGGCCTCTGCTCCAAGGCTAAAGAGGACCATTCCTATTTCAGCCCTGGAGAACAAAGGCTGAGCCTTGGAAGCCTCTGACCTGGGTCAGAGTGACCTGGGTCCCTGTTCTAGTTATATATCCAAGTCCTCAACTCAACTGTGTCCCTAGGCAGAGGACCTGTGGTCATAGTCTGTAGTCAACAAACCTTCAATGGACACCTCAGAAAGGAAGCCATCCAGCTCAGCAAAGGGTGGTGTTCTGCCTCCACATCACCAGGCTCCTTCATCCCTTTTCCTGGGGGAAAGGCACTCTGTGGCACTATCACTCTGTGCTCTGGAGAGGGATATGGCTTTTGGTCTGCCAGGTACGCTGAGGTTTCCCAAACCGGCTTTCCACATTTCTGGATGTGTCCCTTGTATTCCTCACCCTTGCTGGCTTATGACCCTTCCCTAGAATGTTCATCTTTAAGTGTTTGGGGCAATTTCAAAAGCACACAAAACAAGGCCAGTGAAATGGCTTAGTGGGTGGACATGAAGAGTTGAGTTCCAGCACCAGAACCCACGTGGTGGAAGGAGAGAACAGACATGTAAGAGATCCAAATAAATTAGTAAGAATTCCATTGTTATCCTGTTGCCCCCCCCCAAAAAAAAATGGGTTTATGCTCTGTTTCAATCAGGACCCAGTAAGGTCAAGCGCTACAGAGAACTGTATCTCCCGAAGCTACTGTGATACACACACACCAGCCAGAAACACTGGCTACCTGCCCTATAGCTCTACTGATGACGCTTGCCTGGATCAATGAACTCCTGGCCCTGGCTTTCTGTCAACTGTATGTTCTTAGGACCTGGCAGATTTGGCTGTGATTTTCCAGCAAGAGCAGGAGAGCCTGGTGGCAGGCGACTGGGACAGCCCAGGTGGGTGTTAGCACTAACCATGCCTGCTGCCAACAGCACTCTTCTGGTCTTACAGCTGCTGCTTCATGTGCTCGATGGGTTCTTCACTAAAAAAAAGGCAGGGCAAGTGCTTAACTCCCCTCCCCCCCTTTTTTAGCCAAGTTTTAAAAATGACGAGTGGTCTCGCAGTATGGGTAGTGTGTTTTACAATGTCTTATGTCCTAATGACCTGGGTCTCTCTTAGCTGCAGATCTCAAAGATACTCAAACAGTACTGTCCTCAGCCACAGGGAATCCTGGGGCTGGTCCAAGTTCTAAAACACAAAGGTTTCAGAATAGCTCTGTTCTGATGGGACATGATGGCCTGTTCTGGCTCTTCTTACAACTGTCTTGGCCTTGACATGGGTCACATGTTTAGCAACTAGACTCTGGCTATTAGGGTGATTGCTATTATGGGTTGGGACTTAGGACATGTGATGTTCTTACTATCATTCTTGTACATCTCTAAAGCGAATGAAATTACACACGTGTTTCAACCTCCATCTTGCCTTGGAACTTCAGAGCACAAAACTTATTAAAACTATCACTCACAAGGACTGAAAAGCTCTATCTAGACGCCACTCAAAATTCTGATTTATCTGCAATAACTTCTCTCCCAAAGATGTCTGAAATGGAATTACAATTATTTAATGTGCACGTGAGCATGCAGGTGCAAATATATGAAGGAGGTATGGTGGAAATGTCACAAGCACTTTCCAAGACAAACATCCACGAATGTTTTGTAGGGAGCAGCCACAACACAATGACACTGCCTGAGCCTCACAGGCAGGGAGGTCTTCTGCACCGTCTTTCTGTGCCTCACTGCAATGCTTGTATGCAATGCTAAGAAATCTTGTTAACAATTCACCAAGATAGAAAACATGTTTGAAGAAGAAAACGAGGATACAAACAGAGGATGCTTTGTAGTGCTTTCTTTTCAGCTGAAACTAAAATGTAAAGAAAGGTATTTGTGAGTGTGTATATGGAAAGGTTTTCCATTTGGCACTGGGCAGGAGAGACACATACCATATACAGCTTATGCTAAATGTAATCTCTAAGCTGAATCTTCCATGAACAGTTCTGGAAGTCAGTAAGTGGTGGCATACTTTTCTAGGTACTGATTCACCCCACATTTCTGTATTCTGTAACGAAAAATAAACTATTGTCTCCAATCCTACAAGAAACACTGTTCCACACCGGAAACAGGAAAGCTGTACAGGCAGCCCCCTTTTCTTCCCGGTATCTTGGTCCATACCATGCCCTGCCTGTAGGCTGGCCTGTTGGAAGTCATATGTATGTATATACTGACTTCTTTCATGTGCATAAGGATTCCACAAGAGTCAGTGCAACTGTGTCCTATCAGAGAAATGTAACACACGTTGCTGAGTTAAAAAGTTGCTGGTTGACCCACAGCTAGTCAGCACCAAGTCCAGGAAAGGCCCCAGTATGTACACCTGGCATCAGGAATCCTGCGGAAGATGTACAGCCCAGGGATAGCCAGGACTCATAGCCCAGTCAGGGCGGCAGTTCTCAGGGTGGGCAGGATCAGGAACCAAGCTCAGGCCCAGGCCCCATCCCACGGCTGCCAACTAGCCTCAAGGAGCCCCCCACTGCACTGACACAATCTGGGTACCCTAGAGCTTGAGAGTCTGTGTTCTGGAACCGACAGTCCACCATTACACAGCTCCCTTTTTAAGCAGAAATGCTCAGAGATGTATGGTAAGAACACCAGGGATGAATCCCTCACTAAAGGGTTTGCCTGACCACTGGCTCCTCCTTTTAGCTGAGACTTGGGTTCTGTTCTTAAGCAAAAGCTGATTCTCAACTACTGCTGGGCTAGAGAGCCTGAAGCCTGAGGACCACAAAGTGCATTCTCTTTCCTCAACAGCTCCTGTGTCCAGGAACAGCCACCTACTTACCCAACCCTAGGAAGAACAGGAACAGCAGGAAAGCCCTGCCCAACCCTACTGCAGCCTGGAAGTAGAAAAGAGAATCCTTGAAATGTTATTTTCACTACCAAAAAAAAAAAAAAAGGGCTACAAGGCTACAATTAACACCCGGTGGGTGTGTCTCCCTCTGCTGTCTCATTCTCCCCAAGCCAGGGCTCACCTCATACACTTGCACCATTTTCCTAAAGAACACGTTCTTCCAGGCAGAAAAGGCCCAAGTAAACCACAGACAAGGGACAGTCTCATCACACTGAGCCCAAACAGCTGTTGCCAAACAAGGTGATCCTCGGTGGTTTGTGCCTTCCGTACTCAGTGGGGTGATCCTCCACAGCCTCCTGCCTCCTGCAGACAACCATATAACACAAGGCCAGAGAGTGGCTACATCCACATCTGGGTGCTGGCTCCTCTGACTACTCACAGAGCCTCGAGGGAGGGGACCTACTCTGCAAGATTTCCAGTATAAGACTAAGATACAAGAACACACGCTGGCACAGAGATGGCAAGGCAGTGACAGGTTATAGGCCCTGGAGCCAGGTTTGAGTTCAATCTAGGCTCAAGATTCTGAGGACTACACTCTGTCCTGTGTCAATAATGGACACCTCCTCAGCACCAGGAGTGCTGATCTTCTGTGACAAGTGCTGAGCATGGAGCTGGCACTGGTGTGCGGTCTGGCTCCACCCTGCACCAGGACACACTCTGGGGTAGGCACCATCCATTCTGGAACAACCAGGAGAGGCAGCGCAGGGCCTCCTAGTGAAACGGTACAGGCTAGGCCTGGGTCCTCTCGCTACTTGTTAGCTAGAAAGTGGGTCAAGACAACATTTCTCCACACAGGTGAACAAGAGGACAAGAGAGAGCCTGGCAGCTGGGGTATCTGGGGGAGTCTGGGAAGGGCAGAGGGCTAAACTGAACTGTTTCTGGTTAGATAAATTCATGAAAGGAAAGCCTTCTGACAAGAACAGGGGCAGGGCAGCCCACACAGCCTGCAGGACAGCCAGCTGCCGTCCAGCTAGATCTAGTGGTGCTCATGCAGGTAGGAGGGCTGGAACTGTTCGGCTCACACCATGCCCAGCCGGGGCAGCCAGCTCTCCAGGCAGCGCAGTGAGCTGTCTGAGAGAAGGCCCAAGACAACATCCAGGGCCCAGAAAGCATGCCCCATAGGCAGCCCTCCTGAAACAGAGAACATAGAAACAGACAGATCTGGAAAGAATTCCCCACCTCCTTTTTAATAATCCATCTTAGGCTGACACAGGGTCAGGAATTAATAGGCAAAGGCACACTGGAACCTTCCATTCACATACTATCCAGAAGCCAGGCAGTCTGACTGGTACACACAATGAGTGACCATGCTTTGGGTGTCTTTTCTGTCTTCTAGTTACCAACAGTATGTGTCCTTTGGCCTTAATGCTGCTTTTAACTTGAACAGCCTGAGGTTTGCTAACACAAGGGGCTGAATATCTAAGGACTGCTTTCTTTAATAGGTATGGTGGTGGCTGCCTGAATCCCAGGCATAAATAGAGGAAAGAAAAGAAAAGACAGCAGAGATGTTCTGGACTCCCAGAGGCAGTCCAATCTCAAGAGACCCCAGACAGCTGCAGAATGATGAGTCCCTCAAGATGGAGACCCAAATTCATGTCATGTCACCTCTATGTCTCAGGACCACACACCAAACCCCTGGATGGAACAACCCTATCCTTACCTAGACCACCTCAGACAGTTGGCCTTAAGCCAGGTTTCTTTGCTTGTACATGATATATACTGGGCACACAGGTGAGGGGTAGCCAAGAGCCAGGGGACATAGAAGCAAATTTTTTCATCAGCCTACCTCATGTAAGGAGAACTTGGGCCCTCCAGTTTCATCAGGCATCAGAAACACTACAGAGGTGAAGAAGGGCTTCCTTGCCCTAAGTCTACAATCCCTGGTTAGGTGTCTGAGGTCAGAGAGACTGATACAGTCCAAAACCCCCACCCCTGGTGGGAAATGAAATGCTCTCTGTAGTGTAGGAGAAGGAGGGGAAGAGAAGCAGAATCAAGGCTACCTTCACATTCCTGGCTGAGCCAGAAGCCATGGTCTAATAAAGCAGCTTCTGTGAGGCTGGGACTTGCTGAGGCCACAAAAAACGAAACCAGCTCTGTAGAACAATCCACAGCCTCTAGCCAATATGTTGTGTGCTCGTTGAGTTCAAGCAGAGGGTCCTACACCCCAAACACAGCCCAGTGGGAACTCAGCCTGAAACTCGAGAAAACAGGAAACTGAATGCATCAATTTCCACTGGAAGGTACCAGACTGTGAAAGGCTCTAGAACAGAGTGAAGACTTTGGGCAGATAGCTGGAATAAGACAGTGACCAGAAGGTTCTTGGCACCTGCTGATCAAAGAAATCAGCCAACATTGCTGCCCTTAGAACTCCTGTCTGGGGAAGAACAACGCTGTGATGCTGGATGCATGCTCACAAGGGGGCTGAGGACTACCTAGGCCCACCATGAGGGAGCTGGCTTTTCTCTCAACAGCTAGGAACTGTGACATGCTGAGTATCAGCCCTTGCTTTCTGGGACAGACTCAGCCAAGTCTCCTCTGCAGCCCCCAAGGAAGGCCCTAAGTGCTCTGGGGAAGTCTTGGCAAGCCGTCCTCTAATCTCAGAAGCCCAAAGCTTCTTGGGAGTTCCAGTTTCCCACAGCACACCCAAGACTCCACAGCCTGGGGACATGGAGCGGCTCTCCTTTCTCGTCCACCCACTCACTTCCCTGTACACTCAGTCTCCCTGCCTGGCCATCCCACATGGCAGGAAGAGGCATGCCAACATATGTCTCAGTCCTAGGATTCAGGTTCCAGAGTCAGAGTCTGGATCTGCCAGAACTCTTGAGAAGCAAGATTTTAAAAAAATCAACAGCTAAAACTTTCCAAAGTGGAAGATACACACCTACAGACAGAGAAAACACAACCAAGTGGAAAAGTGTAATACATTAAGACAGTGTCACAAGGAAACCAGAGCCCCAAAAATCAAGGCCAGAGACCCACCCCGCCTGTGTATGAAGTGAGCTCTTCTTACAGAGGGGTCATGGAAACAGGAGCCAGAACACAGCTCCCCTCTGGGGACCAAGGAGACCAGCTGCTACACTAGAGGTGCAGCAGAGGCTAGCACAGAAGCAGCACTGACATGTGTAGCCTGAAGCCAGGAAGCTGTAAGACATGGAGGCCCCAACGATGGAGCTATGGGCTCTCAAGTGTGAACAAGGTAATGTACAGGTGGCTCTAAGAAACAAGCTAACAAACAGGACATGTTCCCTCGGTCAGGAGATATCCGGAGGCATTACGCCTGGCGGCAGCAGGAGGCCTATGAAAAGCGTGAGTCAGGCAGAGGTGAGGAGGGAAATTCTGAAACACCAGCACAGCTGGGGTCCCATGGGACGACTGCTGCTGCACAACTGACTGCTGGAAAGCAAGGAGACAGGGCGTAGAGTGGGGTAGGATGAGAGCCACCAGGGGAGATCTAAGTGGAAAGATGGCCTTCTTCTCCAGACTTCAGAAAGGCACACCTGGCCACCTCTGGGCAGAAGCACACAGTTAAATCTAGTAAGTTTACCGCAGACAGTCTCGATCCTATCAAGTTTCTAGGTGCAACTACCAAAGACAGGCAACAGGAAACAAAGACCCTTCAAATGACAGGGCTGAACACAAGCAAAGTCTGGAACACAAAATTCCACTACAAGACCAGCCACTTCCTGCAGATAAATCTCAAGACCACAGAATAAAATGAGGTAGGGAGGAGAAGCCTATGGACTGACCAGAATTTGTGGTATGTACCAGCCATCTACCTGGACCCTGAGGCAAACAGCAAACTCAAACTCTTACAGATACCCCCAGGGACATTTAAAACAAAACAAAACAAACGGTACCAATGGTGTCACACCTGCATTAGAACCATAAGACCCCTGTGCTGGTGGCCATGGTGGCACATCTAGCACTGTGTGGGCAGAAGTAGGAGAATGACTGAGTTAAGGCTAGCCTTGTCTACAGATCAAGTTCCAGACCAGCTACATCACAAGATTCTGCTAACAAACAAACAAGCAAGCAGGTGTGCATGTGAGAAAAAGATAGAGCTCAGTGGTGAAAGGCACTTGCTGACAACCTGGTGACCTGAGTTTGATTCCTGGAGCCACACAGTGGAAAAAAAGAATGAACTCCACATGGTGTTTTCTGACTTCCACAAGTATGTCATGTGTATGCGCGTGCGCACACACACACACACACTTAAAAAAACAAAAAGACGATATTTCTTGGGGAATAATGAGCAAAGCAGGAACACCATCTCTGACAATAAGAATACAGATTTATAAGTTAGACCTATCATTAAGAAATTAAACAATATCAGAACAAATGCAAAAACAAGTAAGATAAATATATGAATGAAGAGAGAAACATTCATTGCATGCTCACACATCAAATTAGAAAACAAAGAACAATGGATTCTTTGAAATGACTAAGAAGATGACAAACTTCTAATAACAGGGATTCAGAAAATAAAAAAAAGTCACAAATTAAAAACTAAGAGACAAGCCAGGGCATGTGGCAGTGAGTGAGCACATGTCACATGCTGGGGCTCAGGTTCCATCTCAGACACTGCACGAACATCTTTATTTACAGATATACATACATAAAAATATTAAAAGCTAAAAAAAAAAAAAAGACCAGTTACTTCAGATATGGCAGCGATTTAAACCAATTCACTTTAGAGCAGGTGTAAAATAGGCACATTTCTAGAAAACATAACATTCCAAGGTTGATAGACAAGAAAAAGGTGGGGAGCAAAATAATTCTATACTATCACCATAATCTGAGACAGTATTTCAAAATCTTGCCATAAAAATCATTCCCATGGCATTCCCGGAAAAGTTCCAACCAAGTGATCATTCATTTAAATAACACTCTTCAAACAAACACAGTGTGAGGAGCCCTAGTGCACCCTACCAGGGCGTGGAAAACCTCATTACAGAACCATACAAAGGCACTGTGAGAAAGACAGAAAGATTCCGGGCTGGGCCACGAAATTCTCCAATGACATTAGCCAGTTTGCCCCTGGAGTCTGCACTGGAACTGCCTGCATGGACAGGGCTAGGAAGAGCATCGTTCACAAAGTCTCAGCAAACACGGCTTTTGGTTTGAGGAAAGCAGGAGACATACTCCCAGGGACAGACAGGAACCTCTGGAGATGGCTGTGCAAACGGCAACACTTACTGAGCATGCTGTCACAGAGGGCTATTTCTGTGGATAGGAGCACAACTGTCTCGACTCACGCTTTAGATCACAACGAATCCTACATGTACCAAGACTCAAAGTGAAGGAAAAACTGATGACTTTCAGACAATGTTATTGAACATCCTCATATTTCTGGAATGAACTCAAGATGTAGAAGGAGCTTCTTACCATGAAAAATTAAACCAGTATAGTAGATCTGATGAGCAGGCCAGCCTCAGAAGACTCCTGACACATGCCAAGCCAGCTGTCTTAAGTTAGGGTTTCTAATGCTGTGATAAAACACCATGACCAAAAGCAACGTATTTCTTCATCATACAGCTTATAGTCCATCACCCAGAAGTCATGGCAGGAACTGATGTAGAGGCTACGGAGACGTGCTCCTTACTGGCTTGTTCCCTCTGGCTTGCTCAGTCTGCTTTCTTATACAACCCAGGACCACCTCCTGCTCAGGGGTAGCACCACTCACAGTGAACTGGGCACTCCCCCATCAATCACTAAGAAAACACATTACAGATCTGCTTACAGGCCAATCTTATGGAGGCATTTTCTCAACTAAGAGTCCCTCTTTCCAAATAACTCTAACTTGTGTCAAGTTGACAACAAGCTAGCCAGGACACTAGCCCTTCACAAAGGACTGTCCTGAGCATAAGAGCAAATTTTGTAAGGCAGAAGACCCTCAAAGATGAAAGGAGGACCCACAGGCCTAACCACCACTGGCAGTTTGGTGATTCCAGACTTGGGCATCAGCCCATGCCCATCTGGTTTCACAGCTACACCTTCTGACCATACCAAGTGCTGCAGAAGCACTGAGCTGCTATCATGGGATGGAGAGTCTTCCAGAAAGCAGTTGTTCTCTCTTAGAGAACCTAGTTTTGTTTCTAGGACCCAATGCTTTAGCTGAGAAGTGGCCTCAGGGTTTTGCAGAAGCAAAGGGACCATGGGGTAGGGGACTGCTTTAAGAGGTAGGGACAGTGGGATCAGTCTTGCAAGTTAACATCTAGCATTCTCACATGCAATCTTCCAGCTTTATTTAAAAACACTTTCTCATAGAAAATACATTTACATTTGTTTTTGCTCTATACTCTATATCAGGTGGATTACACCAATTTATTCTTTTACAGTCTTACTATATATATATATAACCTGCTTAAAACAAATCTACCTATGTTCGATGTGCAGTTTACTGAGTTTCGGCACATGTATATAATTTCATTTTAAAACCAACCTATTAGAAATTAACTTGAGTAAAAACTTCTGAAAGCTATAAATGAACTTATTTTATCCTATTTGGTATAAACACAGAACTCTGGCTCTCACAGTCAAAATCACCAAACAATACAACTCAGGTCAGAACACTGGAGATAGTCCTCTGTATCTTCAGGAGGGCCCTTCCCCATGCTTCTTAGAGGAAAGTCCTACTACACCGTGTGGTCCAAGATGGCTGTACTGGCTAATTTTATGTCAATGTGACATTGGCTTGTGTCACCTGAGGGAGGGAACCCAATTAAGAGAATGACTCCAAAACACTGGGATGTAGGCAAGCCTGTAAAGCAAGAATTCTTAACCTGGGGGTCAAATGATCCTTTCACAAGGGATCACCTAAGATCATCAGAAAACAAATATTTACATTATGATTCCTAACAGCAGCAAAATTGCAGTTGTGAAGTAGCAATGAAAATAATGTTATGGCGGGGGCCATCACACCATGAGGAACTGTATTAAAGGGGCGCAGCATGAGGAAGGTGGAGAACCACTGCTGTAGAGCATTTTCTTAATTAGTGTTTGACAGGAAAGGCCCATCCAGTTGTGGCTGGTATCATCTCTGGGTTATGGTCCTGGGTTCTATAAGAAAGCAGGCTGAGCAAGCTTGGGGGGCAGGGAGGCAGTAAGCAGCACCCCCTCATAGCCTCTGCACCAGCTCCTGTCTCCAGGTTCTGGCACCGCTTGAGTTCTTACCCTCACTGCTTTTGATGATGGACTTTTTGATGTGAGTGAAATACCCCCCCCCCACACACACACACAACTTGCTTTTGTTCATAGTATTTCAACACAGCAATAGTAACCCTAGGAAAATGGCCCAAGCTGCTACAAGTCTCCTTGCCAGGCTTAGTAAGCAAAGGTACAGGAATGGAATACACACTGATGACTGCATCCTGAAGTGAGAGAAAAGCCAACAAATCAGCACTGGACCATGCCATGCCTTCCTGTCCCTATGTCCCCTCTCACTGTGCTGAACTGCCAGCTGGAGTCCCCCACCAGCTCCAATTGGCTGAGGAGTTCTCTGAAGCAAGACCGCAGTTACTCAGCAACTAATGCTGGAAAGACGGGATTAAACTCCCAGCAGCAGGCCGCAGTGCAGTTTAGTGCTACAGGTTCCCCCACCATCCGGGAGGCCTGAGGTTCCCAGCATCACAAAGAATGTTAAATCATCCGCACTCAATTTTAAAAATAAAACAGAACATCCAGACAGGGATTCACTCTCCCCTCTGCTAACACAGACATGTCAGGCAGGTGTAGTCAAGCCCTGGGATGTAGTCCCCAGACTCCACAGCTTCAGACCTCCTCAAGGACTTCCTATAGAAATTGAAGGGCGCCAGGTGGTAGTGGTGCACACCTTGATTTAATCCCAGGACCTGGGAGGCAGAGGCTGGCAGATCTCTGTGAGACTGAGGCCAGCCTGGGCTACAGAGCGTCTTGAAAACAAACAAACAAACAAACAAACAAATAAGGGGGCAATAAAGCTGAAACAAGCAGAGGCACCAGCAACGCTGTCACTGACAAAGGCGCTGGGGTAGACTGCTGTTTGGCGCTGCCGGCCCTCCTCGGCCTGGTGCCGGGAACTCGGAGCGGCCCTGCAGTGTGCGAACTGCTCAGAGACACTGGAGCAAGCTCTAAGAGCCAGGGAGGGCATGTACGGAAGCAGTCTGGCTACCTGATCCACACAAGCGTCAATCTGCAGCTCCATCCACGTCTTCATAAGGGAATGGCCAGAGCTGATTGAGAACGGGCATCTTTTGAAGTTATGAGATACCAGGAGTTCTAGTAACCTGTAACTTAAACTGGGGTGACAAGTTCAAAGGGTCTTGGCCTCCCAGCCTCCTGGACAGCGGAGGGCCTTAGCTCACCACACATAAGGAACTGCTTTGAGTAAAGGACTGGCTGGTGGCACTGACCCCAGCTGTCCCTAAATGGCACTCTGAGGACAGGAGGACAAGATATCATGTGAGGAGACACAGCCAGCCACAGGATTCTAAGGTAATAAGCGGCTGGCCAGGCAGAGGGCTGGCTGCAAGGGTGCTAGCTAGCCACCATCAGCTCTACCTCCGTCCTCCTGCTCCCTCTAATGGGAAGTAGTTTTCCTTCCTGAGAGCTTCTAGACTTGGTGCTGCAGGGTGCTGACCTGAAACAGCACACTGAAGCCTTCACAAGAGAAGCCAGGGCTCTGCCTGGGTCTGAACCTAGAGAAGGAGTGGCAAGTGACAAGGCTTACAGGTTGAGGATGTGACTGAAATCTCCATGTCACTCTCTGTGGACCCTCAAAAGCCAGACATAGGAGGCTGCCAGAGAGGAAGTAGAGAGAACAAGAAGAAAGGGGTAGAAGACTCGTATCCCCCCAACTAAGTCCAGAACAGTCATTTTCAAGGCTGGGTCCGGATGAAAACCAACAAGCCTCAGGCCCGTCCGTGTGTGTGTGACGTGCACACTTTACAAAGAAGTTGTAACTGGTGCAAATGTACACAGCTTAGAGGAAATATGAGAGGACACAGAATGCAGAAGAGCAGGAATGGACGGCCAGAAATAGTATCAGCAGATGAGAACTTGCCCTTGACTTGGGATAAGCGGGTTCACAAAGGATTGGTGCCATGAATTTAATAGCAGAGCAAATACTGTGGTCACACCCATGCTTCCAGTTCTATGTCAGTTTATTTTTGCCTTCCCATGATGCACTGACAAAAATGAACTTCAGGGGGGAAAAAAACAAAAACAAAAAACAGCCAACTTCCAAACATACAGAGCTTGGTTCAAACTACAGAAACAGGAATCCTCTCATAACAGTTATATTCTGATAGTCTGAATATATGTGAACAGCTATAAAATAATAAACATAACACACATAAAAAAATCTTATAAATTCTGGGTGGTGATGTCACCCAGCACTCAGGGGGCAGAGGCAGGAGGACCAGGCCAGCCTGCTCTACACAGTGAGTTCCAGGACAGCCACAGCTGTTACACAGAAGTCCTGTCTTGAAAACCAAAAACAAGTAAGAAACAATAATCATCATCTTAGAAACTGTCTAAAGTTGAGCACAGAAAACAATTCCCAGTCTTATACACTTGAATAATGGTAGCAGCAGTAGTAATAATAACCACAATTATCTAAACAAGAACAGAACTCAAGGGGACAAAGCGGTAAGAATAAAAGGGAGGTCACAGAGACACCACTAAGTTCTTCCATGCAATTAGGGAGGAAAGGAACTGAGCAGAAGGGTCCCAGGTACCAGGAAAAGAGTTCACAGGAAAGCCCTAGGAACTGTGACAGCTTCCACCAACCAAACTACAGGGATCTGCTTGTTCCAAGAAAGCGCTCAACAGTAACAACAGCAAAAGGCAAGCACATGGGAGGCACTGTGGGGCTCCTTTGGCTGACCAGAGCATGGCGGACGGGGAAGGTTGTTCCCGTCCTTCTGTGTACCCTCTTCCACCTCCAACTACGTCTCCCTGCATGTTGACAACAGGACACAGAAGCCCTTCACGCAGAAGAGCGGTCACTTCCACATCTGTCAGTCCTCTTAAGTGCCCTCGTGCCAGCCAGAATTGCTACAGACAGTGGCATTTTGATAGGGACACCTAGTCTGGTGCATTGTTTTTCAAGACTCTTACCAAACAAGCATAAATTTAGTCCTGATGATGTTGAAGACATCTAAGGAACAAACTGTCTTTACAAATCACTTTCAAGGATCTTTGTCAACAACATAGAAGGCTTTACTCACAAGAGTGTCCCAAATCTGACTGGGGCAGACCACAGTTCTCCTCTCCCGGGAGAGGAGAAGCAGCTGTTTGAGGCGCGCCTAGTGCCACACCTGCCTCGGGTGTGAGGGGCAGCACGATGCTACACGGAAGGCACACCTGCTCAGCTCACTGCACCTCTCTTGCATTCCTGAGGTTGATTTTATTTGGAGACTAGAGCCTCCCACAGCCTAGGCAGTGCTTTGCAGGCATAAAGTCCTCTACACTGGCTGCAAGAGCAAAGGTCCACCTGAAGATGGCTGCTCTGCTAATCAGTGAAGTCAGGGTTAGATTTCTCCTGCTGCCTATTTCAGAACTACCCTCAAAGTTCTCTAGAAAAAATCCTTTTAATATTCCAAATTCATTCTCTACCCACCAAGAAGAAAAACCTATCATACGCATGCAGAAGACTTGCAAGCACATATAACAAGAACTAAAGCTCAAGCCTGGTGCAGTGGGTGCTGGGACTGGAGAAGCACACGAAGGCATGCACTTCCTGAAAACTGTACAGCAGGCTTACCCACCAGAACAGTGAATGTGCCCCACACTGCATGTGTGAGTGCTGCTACCAAAGACAAGCAGAATCTCCAGACATAACAAACGGGCAGAACCATGCCCTGGAGACTTTGCTGTAATGATGTTATAAACCAAGTGTTATCAGGAAGGAATTCTAAGAATTGCACAGAAACATCCAAACTAGCATTTTACTGTTGAATACATCCCTGGCCAGAGCCATGCTCTTACAGGTGGACAATCGGCAGCCAACTTAGCCCTCGCCCGTAAGTGTTAAAGTTGGTCTAGCCAGGGCCCTGTATGAAGTTCCTCCCCAAAAAGTGCTGGACCAGCGCGTAGAAGCGTACACCTCAAGCCACCTTTGAAAGCAATCTCATTACCCTAGACTCAATGGGTGCAAGTGTATTACTGGAAAATTAAAAATAGTCCTAGTGGTCTGGGAAGGGTACCAAATCTGCATTGTCTTTGCCATTCTAGTTACATAAGGTCACTATTACATAAGAACACAGAATTTCAGAATTTCCTTCTTAGCAACCTCCAAACACTTGGTTATATATTTCATCTAACAGCTGGGCCACAGTAGGAACCACTCTTACCCAACACAAACAGCAGAAATATATAAAAATAGATGTTTCTTGAACTTGGTGGAAGGCGGGAACAGGGCGAACTGGAAGGAAGCTGCACTGCTGGGGTAGTGGGACTCCTCCAGCTCCCTCCCTCCCTCCCTCCCTCCAAGGCAGCAGGGGCATTCAACCTGAGCTTTCTAAAATCAATCTGACCTCACCTGACTTTAGATGGCCGAAGAGGAACGTAGCATTCTTCAAGGGCTTCCTGGATTCCTAGGGATAGAAACAGTCCAAAAAGCAGCTGGAAATCTGGTGTGTGTTGGTGGTTCAGATGTTGGCATCCAGCAGAATCTCATGGGCGCTTGCTGTGAGTCAGCCAGCAGATAAATGCGTAACCTTGGGGAAGTTACTTGGCGTGCCGGTCTATTTCCTAACCTGTACCTACTGAGTACTTCCTGCAAGACTGAAACTGCAGAGAGCACATGGCACTCAGACGAAGGACACGTTGTGACAAGGGAACAGCTGTCAGCAGTGTCATCACTTCTACTGAGCTACCAGAGCAGGGCCCTGAACAAGTCCTCCGGAAACCTACGGCACCCAGTTCCTCACATGTGGACACCCACTCTCTGGGATCAAGCCAGTCCTGCGGCACAGTCTCTGGCAAATCGGCAACACGATGTGCTGCCACCTCTTCGGGACGGCTTCTGCAGACTCCACTGGGACAGAGGCTCTGCGGTAGCCTTGAGTGACACCCTATTGGCCCCCAAGGCTCACTTCTGTGCTGTCTGAACGCTCTCTCTCACACTTGCTACCTGTCCAGGAAACCTCGCAAGCTTGCACTCAAAGTCACTGTGCTTCTCCATCTAATTACTAATTATATTACTGCCCACAACTTGCGGGAGTCTCTCTCCTCGACCTAAAAGCTAACTGCCCAGGATATTGGCAACTGACTAGTAATGGTGCCGTAACATGGCCAGCACTTCCCTGCCCTGCCTCTTCTGCCTGCTAGCTGGAACTAGGGTATCTGCCAAAGCTGGCACCTCCCAGCCACCAATATCCCTCAGGTGTATCCCTCGATGCCGGACCAGTTTCCAGTGTTGCTGAAATCATGTCAGCTTCTCAAGAAAACTCCACCCTGCCCTCAGTAAGGTCCTGTCCCCTTCTCCTGCCCCATGATCACTCTGATTTGACTGTCCCTTCCTCTAGGCACAGCCCAGTGCCACAGAAACAGGGATCTCTGTTGGAGTCGCCCATGCACATGCCCCAAAAGCTAAGGACAGCTGGCTACAAGCAACTCCAACCTGCAGGAGTGAGTGAGGGAGTGGATAAGCTAGTCTATGGCTTCCTGGACAGCCCTCCAGAGTCCGTCTTCCTCACTGTCTTGTTACTTCCCATGGCACTCAGTACCTCTGACCTCTGCTTCAATTCTACACAAGTGACACACTGGAGTCTCCCCAAATCCAAAGGGTCAATAACTTCTAACATGCAACAGCAAGCTAGGATCCTGGCAAAGGTCTACTGGAAAACTCCTACTTTCAGATTTTAAAAATACCTAAGTATCATTTTTTTTAAAGAACCATAGAAGAAATCTGAAAGTAACTCTCTTGAAAAACATGTTTTACAGAGTGTTGATGTAACACATTTTACAAATTAAACACCACAAATTAGAACTTATCAAAAGCCATCTCATTTCTACCCAGAGAGAAGGGTATGACCTAAACTCTCTTATCAAAAAGGAAAAACCAAAATAAATGAGTGGAATGTTTAATCCAAGACGAACGAAGACATCCAAATCAACAAAAGGAAGTGGCGTGGGGAGAGTGCACACAGGCACAGAGCAGGGAATCTACAGGAAAGGAATGGGTTCTCGGAGGGCAAACTGGAGGTACCAGGGCCATGATGACCCACAGGGCTCTCCTCTCAGTCAACAGACACAGTCATCTGGAAACATGAAGGAAGGGGCGTGGCTAGAGATGCCGGAGAAAGGGAGTAAGACACAGCTCAGGCTGCTCACAATGCTCAGGAGGCCTTAATGAGATGGAGATGGCATCCCCTACCTCAAGCTCTTTACCAACCTGACTGGGCCACCTGCTTCTGCCCTCTGTTCCAGCCAAACACTCACATCCAACCAGTCACTCCCCCACTGGGTGAGCACAAGGTTGTAGTGAAGGGTTGGCAGGCAGAAGAGATACTGCCAAGTACCCCACTCCATACTGGGTCACCCAGCACCCCGGACCCCTGCTGGGCGCCTCCCCTTTACCCTTGCCCTTGTTGATTCCATCTACCAAGAGCCCTCAAGACTTTCCATCCTAGCCTTTCCACTGGACTTCCCAGGGTCGCCGGTTTGCTTCGTTTGCAACACTTCCTGCTAGCGACACCCCCCAAAGCCTCTGGGATAGGATAGAAGGCAGTAAAACCCAGAGACGAGGGGCAGGCCAGACCGACGAACAAAGAAACCACACTGCAACATGGCCACGAGATGGTGGTGTCTTGGGTAGGCTCAGGACGGGTCCTTTTCTACTTCCTTCAATACTGAGCCCAGAGCAGAATGAAAGAGGGAAAGAAATGGGACCTGAACACATGGAGCCCCTGGGAGACTGCCCCAGTAGTGGAAAGCAAAAGCAAAGAGCAGAGCAGGATTATTTGAGCTGGGAGAACAGGGAGGCCTGGGTAGGCTGTCTTTGGGAGTTCTTTGAGAGAGTAAGTCTTAAACTCCCAAGAAAAACTCCAATTTGCATACTCCTCAGCACTGCACCAAGGGAGCAGGTAGAGCCAAAGAAAATGTTAGGGCAGCTTCTAGTACTAATAATTCTTGCTACCAAGTAGCAAGGCTGGTTTGTCATCACCAGAATTATCTTATGCTCATGAATGCAGGGCAAGGAATGGTCCAGAAGTGAGATGTGATTGGCAATGAGAAGGATTGCCTGGGCGCCTGGGCACTCTTCCGACTCCAGTGAAAGGCAGTTTGCTTACATGGGACACACTCTCATGGCATGTCAGAAAATAGGCAAGGTTACTCAACTGTCAGGAATACAGCATAAGCTGATGACACAAAACACACTTACTGTTTCTGTTCCGTAGTATAAAAATGCAACATGAAAGATACTTCACACCAATTTTCAAAGTCTTTGTAGCCCAAGCTTATTATTTCTGTGAGGCATCTGATACTTGTTTGCAGTGACCAAAATGGAGTTGAAAGCATGTCCTCTATGCTACATGTAGGCTCCATGAGATGTTCCACACACCCTGTGGATACATGCCTTTCTCTGCCTACTCACAGCACTTCTTCTATACAGGCCTAAACTCATGCTGCGAACACTCTGACCTTCAGTACTGCAAAAATGTGCCACACGTGCTAGGAAACAAAGGAGCCTGGCGACAGAGGTAAGAGGAGTGTGAGTGTCATGCGGGTAATCCTTGCTGACACACCATCCCTGGAGCAGAGAAAGAAAATGAGGATAACGGGCACAGGAAACACTTGGTTCTTGAGCTGGCACATCAGAGCTACATCCCACGCCATCTTCAGTACCAGTCAGTGTGCCATTAAGAGACGGCATTTATTGAAGAACTACTAAAAAGCTAACAGATATCTGAGCTTAGTGAGAACTCCATAGGGAAGCATTATCATTCATGTCTGAGGAGTGAGTAACAAAACCCAGGTATTCAGCAGCGGGACTCACAGCCGCAGACAGCAGCAGACTGAAGGCAGGTCACAAGGCAGCACTGTGAGCCACAGCCTGCCCCACACCGAGCGACGGGCTCTCCAAGAGCATGGCAGAAAAGCTAACACAAAGCTTTCTGGTTTTCTCAGAAACTGTTTATTTACCATTTTTTTCCATAGCCCATCAGGGCATGTGAGACATTCTTATCTCACTCCACACTGGGAAGTACTAGGAAACTATCTCAAAAAGCCTAAACTATGACAGTGTTAGACAAAATGACTCGAGCAAACTGAACTTGAGAGAAAGTGAAAGTCAAAACCTCTCCAAAAGTTCAACTTTAAAAGCTGGCCATCTCCATGAACTACTTCGGGTGAAGCCAATGGTGTGGTAGGTGGGAATGGAAAGACAGAGCACAGGCCCCCAGCGGAAATGTCATCTGGGCAGGCACCAAGCCCGGCGCACTGGCTCTATCACACTTACTTCCACTTCTAAAGTGCCCTGCGCCTCTCACCGTGTCCCTCCTTCAAAGCCCAGGCAAGTGGGTTGACTTACCCGCGCTGGACATGTGGTTCACCCGGGCAGGATTCAGCAGCTCCACCGGCTGGTCTCGGCCAGAAAGTCCATCTGAGGAGAGGAGACACTGGCTTGAGAAATGGTGAGTTGAGCAGCAAGTTTTCGGCAACAAATGGTACTGGAAAGCATGTGCACCCCCACCCCACCCCACCCCAGCCCAGCCCACCCCACCCACCTTCTTTTAGAGGACAGTTTCAATTCCAGCACTGATTATTTTTACTTGCCAGAGAAAATGAAAGACTCTTTGTAGAATAATCAAAACAGCCCCCAGTTGAGATATGGTGAACTGGGATTCCCGCCTGAGGGCATCTGGTTGAGCTAGCATGGCTCACTTATATTTAGCCCAGACTGGGCTTATCAGAAGTGGGCTTTTCTGCAGAGACCATAAGCATTAAGATAAAGAGCTCCCCCTCTTCTGGACTTGGACACAAACAAAGCAGCTGGGACACGTGAGGTGGACAGAAGGGAAACAGGGTGCTGGGGTACTCCAAGCAGCCCTGGGGAACGAATGCCTTGCCAGCACCAGTGGCCTTACAGAGATTACACAATCATTTCTTTGAAATCTATTTTTAGATCACATTCAGGAACCAATCTGGCTATTCTGACTTGAGGCAAGAAGAAGACTGGAACCTACCCACCATCAAAGCCTGGCACAAGATGGATGTAGACCTCCTGGTATCTCTGTGTTCCCCAAACATGAAGGGAAGAAGACCCACACAACTCCACAGAACCAGACTTTCCCTTTAAAATCAGCTTGTGACAAGTGGTATTAGATGTTCCGCAGTGACATGCATACCATTGCAGACCGGCATCAGCAGTCACCCATGACAGGGCAGTCATGCGGCTCCCACAGACAGGGTTTCAAAGCAGAACACAAACAGATAACAGATTAGGTTGAGCAGAGGAGCCAATCTGTGTGTCCTCAGAGGAATTCCAACTCTGAAGACAGAAGCCTCGGCCCAGGAGATCCAAAGTATGCCCTTCCACAGAAGAGATGGCACATGCAGGAGGTCATCTGAATCACACGAGAGACAGAGTGGGACTGCTCCTCAGCACCACTCAGAATCGAGGTCCAGCAACTTTAGCATTTCATAATAGAAGAAGCCCACTGAGCCTATCTGGGATACCGTAGTCCACGCTCCAGGGATGAGAAGGAAGACTGAGAAGTCACTGTCACACCTTATAGGCAGCCAACCACTAGTCCCAAACAATCACCTGCCACTTACAGACTGAAGGCTTTCTCAAGAGCACGGCCATCTGAGACGCCCTGA
The DNA here is from genome assembly GCF_049852395.1 of Peromyscus maniculatus bairdii. Taxonomy (NCBI): domain Eukaryota; kingdom Metazoa; phylum Chordata; class Mammalia; order Rodentia; family Cricetidae; genus Peromyscus; species Peromyscus maniculatus. The sequence continues at coordinate 10,160,415 of NC_134864.1, forward strand.
CCACAGGATTGTAAAGCCAACAACAGTCTCCTTGAACCTTAATGACTACTCAACAAGAAACCTCAAGGGGCAGAAAATACTTCCTACGCCTTTCTTTCCTGCAAAGAAATAAGAGTCCATTGTAGAAAGCAATAAAATGCTTCAAAAGGGATAGGTAGGTAGGTAGGTGTGTGTGTGTGTGTGTGTGTGTGTGTGTGTGTGTGTGTGTGTGTGTGTGTGTGTGTGTGTGTTTAAACATTTTAAATTCACCATGAATACTTCCCAGAAATCCAAAAGGCACCTAGGCTGGCTGCAGGCTTCCAATAGCTAAGTGCAGAGGAACTACAGCCTGCCTTGCTCTGGGGATCCCTCAGTGTTCTTTCTGTCCCTGCTGCCAGTGCATCAACAGAAGGCTTCCACCAGTCTCCACCATTCCCACCTGTTGTTGTTGTTGTTGTTGTTTGTTGTTGTTGTTTTGCTCTTTTGGGAGGTCGCCACCCAGCTCCCAAATACACAGAGGCTTATTCTTACTTATGAATGCCCGGCCTTAGCTTGCCTTAGTTTCTAGCCAGCTTTTCTTAAATTATCCCGTCTACCTTTTGCCTCTGGGCTTTTCCCGTTCTCTTACTTCTGTAAATCCTACTCTTTCTCCATGGCTCACTGTGTAGCTGGGTGGCTGGACCCTGGAGTCCTCCTCCTTCTCTGGCTACTTCTTCCTCTTCTCCTCCCAGATTTCTACTTCTATATATTCTCTCTGGCTGCCAGCCCTGCCTATCCTTTCTCCTGCCTTGCTATCGGCCAGTTCATTAAACCATCAGGTGTTTTACACAGGCACAGTAACACAGCTTCACAGAGTTAAACAAATGCAAAATGAACAAAAGTAACACACCTTAAAATAATATTCCACAACATCCACCTTACACGTCCATCTGGGAAAATGCCAGGTTTAGTAGTTAGCTAGTTCAGAGCACTCCAACCCTGGCACAGTATGCCATCAGGTGTGGAGCCCGTTTCTGGAGTATGGGCTTGAGATGGTGTCTGCCCTGGGCTCTGAAGGCCCAATGACTCTAGAAGGCACATAATAGTACCTACTATACTCCCACAAGAAACTTTACATTTTGAAGTAGCTGGTGCACAGTGTAAGTTACACAAAGTCTCTCTGTGTGCCTTTGTATTTTCATCAATGTGTAGTGTGACTGAATCTTGGTCCATATACAGGATCTCTTGGTTTTTAACTGGTATCTGTCTCTTAGCCTTCAGGATAATGTTTACCATGTATACAAATTACCTGTCTCACCTTGGGCAACAATACAATGATAAGCAAACATGGATTCTCCATATAAGTCAGACCTTAAGCTTGACATGTTCCAGCCTTTCCTAGAATAGCATATGTTGTACCCTGACACCCACTGATTCTGCCACCCGTTGAGTGACACTTTCTGATTCAACTCTGACACTACCTATTGTTCACATTGATCCAACTCCAGAGAGTGGGGCGACTTCAGGTCTAAAATATAATAATAATAATAATAATAATAATAATAATAATAATAATAATAGAATAGCTTGTTCTAAAACAAACAAACAAACAATTTATGTCTTAAATTGCATGTCATTCTGAATACCAGATGAAAATTTGAGTTCTTTGGACCCATCTTGCCCAAGATGTGAGCCAAACTTTGCCCAGCATATCCATACTGGGGATGTGCCACCTACCTTTTACTCAACTACTTAGCAGCCACTTCTCTTATCTACCAAGCCAACTGTCATGGTACTACAAAACTAGCATTCATGTAGCTCTTGTTTTATTTACCAGCAGCCATAAAACACAAGAGCAGTCATGTGAGCAATTCAGGTACACCAAGGAGAAGCTGCAAAGGCCACTCAGTCCATCTCACCATTATCATAAGAAGGCAAGTAGTACACAGGACAGTTTTGAAAGAAATCACACACAGAGAACTTACATGAACACTCTGTTATGTGTGTTCTATTAGATATATTATTAGCTGTTTCTCTCTCTCTCTCTCTCTCTCTGGGGGGGGGACTTTTCAAGACAGGGTTTCTCTGTATAGTTTTGATACCTGTCCTGGATCTCGCTCTGTGGACCAGGCTGGCCTTGAACTTACAGAGATCCACCTGGCTCTGCCTCCTGAGTGGCTATTACTCTCTTGATGTGCCCGATTTATGAATTCAACATTACTTGGTACACATGCACAGAAGAAACAGCACTTGCAGGAGTCAGTACCCTCTGTGGTTCTGGCATTCACTCAGCATCTTGAAACATAACCTCATGAATAAGGGACAACTGTCTTTGTACCCAGGTTTACTACTAAGGATAAAATGAATGCACAATGAAAATGCACATGATCCCCAAAGTCCCCTTAGAGTCGGGGTGGTTGTGAGATTAGTTTTAACTGTCAGCTTGATGATCTATACTCACATAGATAGAAGGTCTTTATGAAGAATGATCTAGATCAGGTGGGCCTGTGGGGATGTCCATCAGGAACTGTTTTGATTGTTAACTGATGAAGGAAGACCCACCCTGAATGTAGGCAGCACCATTTCACGGCTGGGCCCTGAACTGTGCAGGAGTGAAGAAAGCCACCAAGATGCACTTATTCCTCTCTGCTCTGGACTGCCGTTGTGCTCTGATTAACTGTTTAAATTCCTGCCTTGACTTCCCCTCACTGATGCAAGTGTAAGCCAAATAAATCCTCCCAAGAATTGCTTTCAGTCCGCTTGTTTGTCACAGCAACAGAAATGAAATTAGAACAGTGAGCATTCATCCTCTTCCTGGCTCACTGACCTGGCAACAGGTCAACTTCACCAGTCAAAAGATTTTATGAGCCGATCTCTAGTCCTCCTACCTCCATCTTTATAAATCAGATCAGTGGGTAGGGCTGGCAGCTCCAACCCTGGAATCTTTGTCTTTCTAGTGACCAGACTCCAAGCCATCTCATTAGACTAAACTGATATGAATGAAGACCCAAAGACATTCTGTTGCTCACGAAACCCCAAGGACTTCAAGGGTCGAGTGGCAGGATCGGGCACCAAAGTACTATCCTGTTCTTCTTTTACTGGGGAGACTGCTGACTCTAAAAATGGTATCCAGATCCCTATCCATGCATCTTCACATCTTTGAAAACCAATCTCAGACCGCTGAAAACCCATCATGGACAGATATTCAGCACTACTGTATATGACATGCTGGCCTCCAAGGTAAGGAGTAATTCTGAAAAGAGGGTCATCTGCAAACACACATCAACTCTAGGGAGCTGAGCCTCCTGAAGCCACTTGCAGAGCTCGGCTCAAGGGTGGTAGAGGCTCTCCTCCTTTGGGTTCCTTCATGAACTTTCATTCAACTGTTCACAGTAAGCCATACTGCGTCCTGTGCAGGGTGCATTACACATGGCATGAAGTACAATGCTTTGCTTCTGGTTGGTTGGTTGGTTGGCTGGTTGGCTGGTTTTCTCATGAGAACAGCCAAGAGGTCCGATCTTTTACCATCAGTCAGTAGACTGCTGTGTTGCAGCTGGCATCTCAATACTCAGCCAGCTTGCTGGTCCTGTGCCCAGTATCACATCTTTCTGGCCACAGTAGTTCTGTACAGTTCTTCACACTCAGCAAAGCAGGGCCCAACATTCTTCTCCAGAAGCAGCCAGAGTAATGGTGGCCCCTGCACCATCACACTCACAGGAATCTGTTTCTGAATAATCCCCCACCTCTCCCACACACAGAGGAGAACCACAGCCTGGTTGCGCCTGTGACCCTATTAAGTCTCTCAGCGATGCTTTAAAGTATTCAGTGTTAAACTCGCGAACTACTTGGACTTCTGATATTTTCATTACAATATTAAAAATGTTACTAAAACATAAAGGTTTTAAATAAATGGTTAAAGCATTTTAAGTTTCTATTTTAGTTTGCTGATACATACGGGCAATGGGCATCTTTGGATCTTGTTCAACTCTGACCCTTCCGCTCATCTGTCCACAGCCTCTCTCAAGCTCTCCACGCTGAAAGTGGCAGTCCTGCTTTTTCTTACAGCACTGGGCTGGGGCTAACAGCACAAGGACAGTGGCCAAGGGCTCCTGCCCTGTCTAGTCTTCCCGGCAATGTTGTTTTGGCAAGAAGCATGGCACCTGCTGTAGGTTTCTGACTGGTAATTTTTTACCATACTGAGGAAGCTGCCTGGCATTTCTGGTTTGCCAAGACAGATCTCTAATCAGGTATGTTTGCTTAATGCATTTAACTTTTCTGCATCAATCCAGACCACTGAGAAACTCCTCCTTCCACCTGGAAATATGATCTTCTTTTTCTCAAATGCCACCAAGTTGTTTCCCTTGGGAAAAAGACGTGGTCAAGTTGGTCGAGGTCAGAGACAGTAAGAAGTTAAGAGTGGGGTCTGAAATCCACTCTGGAGTCAAGTCTCCCAATTCTTCTCAGGCTTAGTGTCACACTTCAACCCACTGTCACAATCATAAGAGGAAATCAATGTATCAATTGATTACTTGGTAGGAGACTGTTTGATACAGGAAAAGCTGAGGTGTTTATAATGATGAATGGTACGTTCTCTTTCTACTGAAGATGTTTTTTCAGATATACCGTTAATAGGGAACCTATGGATAAGTGGCAGCTATGATAATTCAAATCTGCATGGATAGTATCCAGTCTTCCAGTCCACTTTTAACAACTTTTTAAAAGCAATCTTCCTGGAGTTGTGGGCTCCAGGAAGTTAGAGGCAGCCAGATTCTCAGTGTATCCTGCCCCACCTCCTCGCTAGCACCTAGTTTAAGATGGTTTATGCCAACAGCTGCTCCTGAAACTCAGGTTAGATCTCCTCAGGTTCCTTGGTTCTGATACCCCTGGCAGTGTTAAGCAGGACTGGTCAGGTCATGCCCCTCCCCCATCCTCATGAGCACACTTGAGAGGAAGACAATGAATGACCGGCTATTCCTGTCACATCACAATCAAGGGCACTTCTACAGCACAAATATGGTGTGTCCACCAAAATACAAGTTGAAACCTCATTTCCAAGGTAGCAGTGCTGTGTGGTGGAAGGCACTGAAGAGGTGACTGGCTCAATGGGAAGAATCAGTGCTACTCTGGAGGAACGGCTTCTTTCTTACAGAGCCAGATTAATCAGTGCACACATGACTGCTCTAAAGACAGCCTGGCTCACCTGTCATGCTTACACATCTAACTTCCACCATGTTATTTGGAGCGCCATACCTTTAGCAGAGAATGGCCAGATGCCAGTGTCTGGGCTTTGCCACAGCCTTTTATATAAATTACTCAAGTCTGGAGTATTCTGTTACAGCAACAGAAAATCAGGCTAAATAGACATAGAGCACCAACTGCCTGTGTGAGCGCTGACCACCCACATGATTGACGCACATTTCCCCACTGTTAAGATACAGCTTTGATCCCTTATCCATTCTGTCCTCTAGGAAACGTCACGAAGTCCAGGTCATCCATGAAAAGTTCCATGTACTTTCTTCCCTGCCTGCATCTCAAGATGATGTGAGATGACAGACAGGGAGCACCGACTGCACGTCAGGCACTAAGAAGTTAGGCACACGGGTACAAGTGCAGGGCCAGGTTGGATGTTGCCTCCATGGTAGCAAGGGCTTGGACAGTTATGAAGGACCTTGAAAGGTACCCACACACGGTTCCAGGCCTGGCTCTGCCATGTACACACAATCTTGGGCTCCAGAGGCTCCATTCCACGCTCCTATTCATCTCCAAAGCAGGGTACTGATAGCTCTGTCTCAGAGATCTGGTTGAAGACATTTCCTGTCTTCCTCGTTGTGCTAGCCCAACCCCTAGAGAGCTCAGCTCTTGCCATACACAGAGAGGAGATGATCCCACTCCTCTCAGGCCCACTTCTATCATCTATTCCAGCCACCGAGTTCTTCGTGAGAGGTGAGAGGGCACTGCACAAGGGACAGAAAGAAGGGAGCACCCAACGTCACTTTACAATCGGAACCATGTGGCTCTGAGAGAAACTGCAGCATACTCTGGGACGGGAGGCTGCAGGATACAGAAATGCTGATGCTGAAGTAAAATCTGACTTAATGAGAAACGAGGAATTCCTGAGTTAAGGATATTGGTGTATGTGTGTCTTATTAAACTAGGTAACGGGGGAAACGTTTTTTTAAATAGGTTAGGGCCAGCATGATGGTTCAGGCAAAAGGGCCTGACCCGAAGCCTGATTTAAGCTCAATCTTTGGAACCCAGATGGTGGGAAAAGAGTTGATTCCCAAAAACTGTCCTCTGATCTGTATACACATGTTGTGGCACACACAAACACAAAACACACACAAATGCATGCACACTCAAAGTAAATATATAACAATGTAATAAAAATAAATTTTAAAAAAAGTTTAGCTCTTACAGGCTAGGACAAAAAAATTAACAATCATGAAAAATGATGTATTGAACAGAGAATGAACATAAACGGCTTACTGTTTGTCTGAGTAGAAGTGAAAGAAGTCCCCACCCCCTTCTAGGAGTCCTGGCCCTGAGAACAGCAGCCTGTGGCCTCTGCAGTATGGGCACTGCTCACTGCTTCCTCACCCAGCAGCTCAGTGTGCAGTCACAGACCACTCTACTCCCTGTGTGTATTCAGTGTGGCTTTACTGGATTTGTTTGGATACAGTGTCCAGCGCACCCATCCCCTTGGTTCATGGTAAGGCCACTGTCCCCTGGCCCTGACCCATGTGACCATTGGTGGGATCCTACTGCAGTTACCTTATACAAGCCTGCCATGAATGGCTCAGAGACAGAAGTGGTCAGCTACCGGATTACCCAGCACTCCCATACCCCACCACTCTCCTCCGCTGAGCACTCCCAGCCCCCATGTCCCTTTACTCCACAACCCCTTCCAGGCAAGGGAGTATTGCACACCCAGCTTACACCAGGCTCAGCTTTCAATAAACCCGGCTCCTCCCTGTGTGAATTTCACTAATAGCCTTGAGTGCCCCAATCCATTAAGTTCTGCTTTTTCTTGCCACACAGGTTATTGAGAAATACCAAAGTTCTATAATAAAGCTCGCATCTGCCCATTAATAGGAATTAAACTTTAATGAGTAAGTGTCGTGAATTCCTCAGGCATGCCCAACATAGTTTATGTGTATTTATTAGAGAAAATGAAAATGGAAGAAAGAATCTCTTTCTCTAAGCACTATTTTTCCTTTGGGGTAATCAGGCAGACATTTAAAATGTCAAGGATAACCTATGAGGTGTTCTTGCTGTTTTCCCCCTAAGAATCACAACTAGCTCCAGCCACAGTGGGAAAGGGGGGGGGAGGGGGAGGAGACCAGTCAGGGATTTTTTTTTTTTTCATCCTGTTTTGAACAAGTAACCAAAGAAGCGGGGGTGGGGGTGGGGGGTGGGGGAGACAGCTATTAAAACAGAACACCAGTGACGATGGAGTTTGGCTGTTGGAAACACCTGCTCGATGATGGACACTCCTGGCTTATGGGCAGCTCTCACCTACGGAACACCTTAACCTCAGTGCATGACAGAGGCAGCTGCCCACTGTGATCTTGGAGCTGAGTGGGAGTTGGCTCACTGCCATGGCCCCAAACTGAGAGAGAACCAGACTGCAGGGCCACAGTGGAACACTGGTCCTCAATATCTGAAGTGTAGTGTCTATGAGTCTGAACCGCTTTCACACTGAAGATTCGAAAACTGTTAAGTGCACATGGGAGTGTGATGGCATCTGGAATTTGCCAGAAATGCCTGGGACATAAGTAAGGCAGGGTGTATGAAGTGGGCATGGCAGAGAATCCCAGGGCCTTAAACAGAGGGAAGCAGGGATCACACCCCTTTCATTTACTTCTGTTTGAAATTTTTCTTGAGCAGCCAAGAATAAAGATAGGCCTTCCCTTCTTCAAACCACTGAAGTTTGTCTAGCCTGTCTTCTCACTAATGTTCCCATGTTCTTTGGTGTGTCGCCAGCCCCATGCTGGCCACTGAATTCGCACTTCTGGCTCCTGGTCAAGCTACAAGCAGGTGCTGAACATCTAGGGTGGGAAAAGAACACAAGTCAGAAGCCCAGAACCACCAACACATATCGTGCGCAGCTACATCAATCCTGCAGAACTAGCCCTCAGCTGGACTTCCTCCTCTGTTGAGCACAGACTGGCTGACGTGCAGTGGTAGCAGAAACACTGGTCCTTAGACTGGCTATTCATGGTTCTCCAAAGTTCTATCTTAGCACAGGCAGCACACTTGTCTTGTGTCAAATCACCAGGAAGGCTCACTGTCTAGGACCATGCTCTCTCTAGGACATGCTCAGTCAATCAACTAGGCCAAAACACGAAAACAAAACCTCTGCCCAGACACTCAGATACCACACAGAAGTCTAAACCTGCATGCAAAGGGAAGCATGGTCAGGCCTGAGCCACAAAGCCGGCTACCACTCAGAAAACCTCTTCTAGGAAGATATAAATGTAGAAAAATGACAGTATCCACAGAGTCAAGAAGCTCTAGAAACAAGAAACACACAGCATGCCCAAAGACGAACATATGTAGAACATAGCACATCCACAGGCAGACATTGTCCAGGAGAGAACAGGCCTGACCCTGGGGAAATGGGGGAGGGGGTCCTGGCAGAGCACACGGCCAGGTGTGTCAGAGGCTCAACAAGCACCGACTGAACCAGCAGGTGAGTAACAACAAGGATACAAAGGAATATGCAAAAGAAACATCTTTGTCTAGATGGTCACCATAGACTGGGCCTATCCTCCCCTGGCCAGGGGCAGATGTCTTGTGGAAAGAGCTACACAGTGGCTCTCTCTGGCTTCTTTCCAGGGACAGGTCTTCCCCAGAGAACAGAATGGTCCATCAGACATTTATAAATGAGCTCAGAGATCAGGAGACAATGTCTTGGCCAGCTCTGCAAACAGCACTCCTCTCCATGCTCAAGAACATGTCCATCTACCCTGTCGGGGGGACCAACTGGGTGCACTGTTTCAGATAGTGGAGGAGAGGAGATGTGCATGTTTCCCAGAACCTGTATGACAGGTGATGGATGGGTAACAACTACAAAGGATAGCACAGCAGAACCCACAGACTCTTGAACTATGTGCAGCAGCTCTCAATATGGGCACTTTCAGTTAGACAGGGACAAGGGACAGGGACACCATTGTCTCAAGCAAAGATGCTGCCCTAGCGCTGATGCCACTGGTGAAGAACTTAAATCCTCCAGACACCAGTTGTCCGTCTATAGGACCAGAAGCTGTGATAGCTGCAACCTCTCTTTTCCTGCCAACTCCTGTTTTCTGAAATAGCACCTTTAAAGAGAGCCTGGGGAGAGGGAGAAGGCTGTGACCTGGGGCCTTGTGGCCTGTGGGGCCTGGTGGCCTGAGGTCAGACATGCCCAGCTAAGTCAGTCTTGCAGAACCAGCCTCCAGCTGGACTTCCTTGTCTGTTGAGCTGACCAAGATCGGCTGATATGAGGAGTTAAGTTGACTTACAAAGAGGGAGGCCCATGATCTGAGTTCAGCCAGAGTCTAGGCTAGCTCCTCCCTAAGGTGCTCCACCCTTCGAATGCCAAAGCATCTGATGGGAGTGCAAGACTCCCTGCAAAGTATGAGTCAGCAACCAAAACTCCTTTACGGGGAACCTACCTCCAAAACACTTTCTACATCACTGAACATCACGAATTAGCTAAAGGTGTCTGTGGTCAAGTGACAGGAAGCTAGAAAATAGGTAGATGTTAACAAGCAGCTCAGAGGGATGAGTCACTAATCCACAACAATACACTCTAACCAGCCATTAGAGGAAGTCAGAGGCAGCTCAGCCTGTGGCCAGACAGTGCCGAGCATTTTACCCATCTTCCCTGCGTTGTGCCTGCCCTGCGGTGTTCTTAGCTTTCTTACTGAACATGCCTTTCAGAAAGACTGGTCTGCCTTAGATGCCAGAAGGAAAGAGGAGGGCTAGCACAGAGGGGGTGGCAGCAAGTGCCCGAGGGGTGGGCTGGCCACACGGGTCCCAATGGGTCAAGGAGCACTTTCCCCTCCACTAAGGCCACTCCGGTTCAAAGACTTCCTCCCCTGGAATTCTGTGAAACAGTATTTGCTTCAATTCACTGAACTGCATTTTCTTTTTCTAGACTGATCTTACAGGATCTTCCCAGTGCTGAGCCTCCGTCCTGAATGGGGAGCCTGACAGAGGCTCCTGCTTTCACTGGTCAGGCACTGTCTAAGAGCTTCCTGCACCTGAGCTTAGTCCTCACCAGGAACAAGGACAGTTACTGCCCTTGTCCCAGATTAACTGAGGAGAAAAAGCCTGCACTGAGCAGGCTGCAGACCAGCCTCCCATGCAGCGTTCAGCCCACTGGTCTGCACATAGGACACTAGCGCAGGGACATGGCATCACTTGTCCATGAATGCACTCACAGTGTGTTTCCCTGGCTGGCTGCTGAGCAGCTGGCAGGATTTGAAGAATACCCTTTGGGGAATACCAAGTCCTGGCTCCCCAAACTCCCAACAGCCAAAAGGTCTAGTAAACAGTGTGGTATCAGTGCTGGAGACTGAGCCATTGGCGTTTTAGACAAGAGCATGTGAGGGACCCATGTGAGCTTGTATGGCCTCTAAGCAGGTATTTGAAGGACATGCGAGAAAGAGTCATGTAAAGGGCACCAGAAAGTGCCCTACAGGAGGAGGAAGCCACAGATAGAAGATAGAACACTACACTGTATGTGTAGAAGAGCACAGTGGGACAAGAGCCATGAGGAGGATCACGGGGCTCACTTCAGATGCCTTGAAGGAGATAAACTAGAGCCACAGGACTAAAGAGTAAAGTGGGCATGGGAAAGAGGGTGTGGGGGCTCTTCCAGAGCCCCAGGGCTGGGAGCAGCACAGTCACCAAGGAGCTGGAGGGGCACTCTCTGGGGCCCTACTTTGAAAGGCAAACCCTTAGGACTATCTGGTAGCCTTTATGCAGCTTGGTCAGGTCATGCCACTTTTAGAGGTACAGGAGGCAGAGGCCTGGCGAGGGCATCAAGCCTGCAGGGTGAAGAACATGAATGGCAGCATCTGCTGACTCTTGGAGACCTGTCCAGCACTTTGAAGAACCAATACCTCTAATCTGCTTGGGTCATTAGATTTTCTCAGAAAAACAAAACCACAATGTGTAGGATTCGTTCAAGGGTTCCAGTCTCACGATCCCTAAAACCGCATGGTGGGTTTTGGCTTTCCTCGCTCTGCTGAGCATGTGTCAGTTCTAGGTCCACTGGCCTGTGTGCTGCAACAGCACACAGCTGCTCTAAACAAGTGCAAGCACCTCCCCATCCTGGGCTAAGCTCTGGCTTCTGAAATAGTGCATCCGAGTTGCAAAAGGAAGAGGCAGTGGCATACTGCAATCTACAGTCTACACATCCCACCCAGGCTTGTGTAAGAATGAACGTGCAGTGAAACCCACAATGGAGTTGGCTGCTTTATTTTAGTTTTCTTGTTTGCCTCACCGTGGTTTGTGCTGACTGAGACAGGACTTAATTAAGTACAGGGCCACTGTCTTGGTGTGTTGCTCTTGTCTGGAAGGTGAGACCTTGGCCTGCACTATCTCTTAGACCAGTGTCTCCATAATGGCTCTGGCAGCAAGTCAGGCTGTTCTCTGTTCCCATGAAAGTTGAGAGGCATCCTCATACTAAATGAAATGCCTGCTTTAATTTCACAGCTCTGACCATCACTATCAGGAGCAGACCAAGGTAGAGCCTGCCCTCCAGGACTGGGGCCTTGGAGAAACCATCCAAGCACCATCCAAGCCATTCCATCATTCTGTCCCCAAACTCAGGTCTCCAGGAGAGGATGCTACCCAAGACCTCAGGCCACCATGCTGAAAACATCAGGGAGCAACAATGAATGGCAGACTGGAGGTTGCAGAGAGTCCGAGGATACTGCCTTCCCCTGCTGGCTCAGGTGGCTGCAGTCCCCATTACTGTTCTGCTGCTTACAGGCCATCACTGGCTGAGCTTCCACCAGCTCACTTTGGTACAGAAATAGGGTGTGCTGACCCATACCACTGTTTCCATTACAGGCCATCCATCTAAGAGTGTCTTATAAACTCTACGTGTGCTATCAACAGTGCTGCTGACACTTGACGCTCCTCCCATGGGAAACAACTAGAAAAGAGCTTTCTTCCTGGAAGCCAGCAGGGTCTGCCCAGTTTCTCTGCTCTGACCGGAAAGATGATTTCTAGTAAGCTAAGACTGGCTTTACACTACAGCAAACCCTGTGGATGAAGACCCAAAGTAGGGACTGGAAACCCAATCTAGTAAATTATTCTAGGAGAGATGTTCAAATCAAATGGAGGTCCTGGAAACAGGACTCTTACCTAGGTCTGTTTGGACCCTACTGTGAAGCTCAGGATTCATCTGGACTTTATCAGCTTAGGTAGCCAATAGGACCGGATGGACTCCAGGGCAAGCACCTGGCCCTCAGCACTGCCAGCCCCTCTAGACCTCCTGTATCTGAAGAGTTTTCCTGAGGGGGAGGGGGAGTAATACAGAGTGGAAAGAGGAGGTTGTAATACACAGTCAACTTTTAAAATGTCATAAAACTTGCCTCAATTTTTGTGCTAACAGTGCAGAGCACAGTGATTTAATTCTATCTTTTAAAATTTTTCAAAACTAATTATATTTAAAAGGAAGGACACACAATCATAGCATGCAAATGTCACCATGATTACCAACATGTTAGGCAAAGTGTGTATAGTTTCCATCCTACCAGACACTGCTAAAGGCCATGACCACACAGGGACTTCCGTCTTGCCTCCATCTCCACACACTTCTATTTGCTTTCTGGACTCTTAACCAATGCTCTCCCACTGTACCGGGTGCATTCAAGATAATTACATCCTGGCTGTTTAAATCAAGAATCCCATAGCACATGACTCACCCCAACAAAGGCAGTCTGCCCGAGTCTGTAAGCTGTAGCAACTGACACATTTCCACTATGCACAGTATGGATGGACTCACGTAACTTCTCCATGCTGGGCCTAACTAAGGTATAACATTATTCCTTTTTAGACAACCAAAATTCAGCTTCTAAAAATACAGTGATTTCATTGTATTGTGTTCTATTTTAATCTTCTAAAGATAGAGCTAGCACCAGGAGAAGCAATTTGCTGCTGGCTATGAACTACACTAATGTCACAGACAGAATGTGATTTCGCCTGCAGGTTCCACATGACAACTGCAGAGGATGGTATCAAGGTTTTGGCAGTGCAGTATAGGAGGACCCTGGCCACTGGTTTCCAAACCATGACTCAATGGCTACAGTGTAGTTCAAGGATAAAAATGCTTACCTAGAAGGCTACATGTTCCACCTAGTGGGCCATGCAAGTGACTCTGGAAAGCTGGAAAAGAGATTTTAGGCAAGGACAGAACTCTCATGGACTGCCCTAAAGAACTCTCTCAACCAGGCCAGGGAAACAGAAGGGGATACTAAGAGAGGAAGGGGGGGGAAAAAAAAAAAAAACTCTGCAGAAGGTTGGGACCCCCAAGCAAGTGTTCATGTTAGGGGTGGCCTCCTAGATCGTTATTTGTGTAGTTCTGGAACCCCAGGTACAGGAGTTAAAGTAAAACTTGTCCAGAACCTGGGAAACCTAAGAGTCCCATGAAAACAGAGAACAATGGCTCATCAGAGAGCAATGTCCTACTATAGATGAGTTCTTCCAATGAAAATTTAAAATTATAAATGATGGTGACAGCCCACAACCTAAAAATTAATGAAGGCAACAAAACAGAAAAATAAACTGTAATATAGCTATAAATACTGTAAGGAAACATAAGAGACTATAAAACATGAATTTTAATTAAGTATTTATATTTTAGAGAAGTTACTAAATAAAATAATATTTACACTTCTTTATAAATTGTATTTATCTACCTGCAACATATGCTAGGGCAATGGTGGCATAAGCCTTGTGGGAGTAACAACCAATGAATGAACTGACTTAAGGCCACTCCATGAGATGGAACCCAACACTGCTTTGAGTGACCAAGAACCAGAGAACAGAGAGCCCAGGGACCATGGATAAAACTAAATACCACTGGCCTTTAAAAACAAAATGTAGTGATAAAATGAATCCTAATGATATTCTGCTATAGTCATAGATCAGGCAGTGCCTTGTTCAGCCATAGTGAAAGAAGCTTCCTCCTGTAGATGATGGGAACAAATACAGAGATCCAATAGCCAGATATACACGGAAAGAAAGACAGACAGAGAGAGAAACTGACAGAGTGAAAGAGACAGAGAGGAAAGAGAGAGGGAGAGAAAGAAACAGATAGGCAGGCAGGCAGGCAGAGACCCAGACACAGAGAGAGACATAGACACAGAGAGATAAAGACAGACAGAGACAACTTGGAATACTCAGTACTAAAAGGAAGTCTCCATCACACCCCTCTTCTCAGGGCTCAGGGAACCCCACTGAAGAGGAAGTAGAAAAAAAAAATCTAAGAGCCAGAGTTGATGGAGTACGGCAAGAAAACAAGTGGTTCTCAGCCTTCCTAACGCTGCAGCCCTTTAATACAGTTCCTCATGGTGTGGGGACCCCAGCCATAGAATTATTTCTGTTGCTACTTCATAACTGTAATTTTGCTACTGTTATCAATTGTAATGTAAAGATCTAATATACAAGATATCTGATATGCAACCCCTGTGAAAGGATCATTGGACCCCAAAGGGGTCATGACCCACAGGTTGAGAATTATTGCTCTAAATTAGTATGCTCAAAGTTCACATGAACTCAGAGACTGAAGCAGCATGCATAGGGCCTGCATAGTTCTGTATCAGGTCCTCTGTATAAATATTATGACTTCCAGTTTAGTGTTTTTTATGGGATTCCTGAGTGTCCACACAAGTGGGTCTCTGATTCTTGTGCCTTCTCTTCAGTTCTCTTCCTTCTGTTTTTCTTGACAAATTTCAAGGTGATAGTTTTTGTTTTATCTTATTATATTTTATTTTGTTATCTTTTATTATTATCCTTTAGAAGCCTGTTCTTTTCTAATGAGATACAGAAAGGGAGTGGATCCACATAGGATTCACACAGGAGGGAGATGGGGAGGAACCAGAAGGAGTATAAGGAGGGAAAAATCATAATCAGGATATATTATGTGAGAAAAGAATCTATTTTCAATAAATGTATATTCATATCATATACTTAATAAAAGTTAAAGGGGCTGGAGAGATGGCAATTAAGTACACTTTTTGCTCTTACAGAGGACCCAGGTTTGGTTTTTCAGTACCCACATGTTGGTTCACAACCATCTTTAACTCCATTCCCAGGAGATCTGATGCCGTTTTCTGATCTCATGGGTACCAAGCACACACTTGGTGCACACACATACATGAAGGCAAAACACATAAAATAAAGTATGTAAATCTAATAATAGTTTTAAATAATAAGAGTTAAAGAATAATAATTATAGGGGGGCTAGAGAAATGGCTCAGCAGTTAAGAGCACTGGCTGATCTTCTAGAAGATCCAGGCTCAATTCCCAACACCTACATAGCAGCTCACAACTGTCAGTAACTCCAGTTCCAGAGGATCTGGCAACCTCACACAGACACACACACAGGCAAAATACCAATGCACGATAGATAGATAGATAGATAGATAGATAGATAGATAGATAGATAGATAGATAGATAGATAGATAGATAATTTAAAAAAAAAGAATAATAGTTATAATGAAAAAAAAGGAACCCAGAAAAAAAAAGAGAAATTAGGTTTGGTTTGGTTTTGGAGGCAGGTTTTCTCTGTTTAACTGCCCTGGCTGTGCTGGAACTCACTCTGTAGACTATGCTGGCCTCCAGTTCACAGACATCTGCCTGTCTCTGCCTCCCTAGTGCTGGGATTAAAAGCTTATGCCACCACCGCCCAGCTAGGTTTTTTTCTTTTAAGGAGCTTTTAAAGCAAATTTTTAAACAAAATACAAGAGAAATTTTCTAGAATTGATAGATTAGATATAGTCAAAGAGAAAAATAGAGAACAAGACTATAGACATAGACAACTGGAATGTAGCACAAAAATAAATGAACAAGGAAAAGGAATGAATGAGTAATGAATAAAAGAGTGAGACAGTCAATACAGAACTAGTGTGAATTACTAAAGTAAAAACACAAACATAATATTCAATAATGTAAAAATCTAGAATTCAGAAACTTTAGATTTGTAAGTAGTATAAACAAGTACAAACCAGCATCTAGAAGTTTTGCAGCAAAAGATCTAAACATCAGCATGGGAAGATGTCCATATGGCACCAAGGTAGTACGGCAGGCTACCCATGAAGAAAGGAAAACAGGGCTCATGCTCGGTCTTTTGGCTAAGACCAAGTGATAGTATCTAATATTTCCTCTATCTGAGAACAACGTATTAACTGACTGTTTGGAGGTAGGCGATAAAAAGGATAACTGGACTGAAAACTACTTTCTAATTGCAGTAGAAGAAGAAGGAAAAAGGAATAAAAGATAAAGAAGCACCCTCAAATTGCTAAAAGGTGTAGCTAACTACATTTCTGTACCCAGCTAAACTTTCATGCAAAAACCAGGGAGTCGGGGAAAAGACACTTTCAGACAAACAAAAATTGTTTGCTGGGGGCTGAGAAGATGGCTCAGGAGTCAGAAACACTTGCTGCAATTGCAAAGGACCCAGGTTCAGTTCCCAGCATTCACATAGTGGCTCAAAACCACCTGTACCTCCAGTTCCAGGGCATCTGATGCCATCTTCTGGCCTCCACAGGAATCGGGTATATACACAACACACATATATACAGAGAGGCAGAACAATTATATACATAACATAAATGAAACTAAAAATATTTGTTTGCCATTCAGAAATCATGTGTCAAAATAACAACTAAAGGATTATTTCACAATGAAGAAAAGTCATATCCATGGTGGAGTGAGATGATCAATGCAATGCTAAGATAAAATATTAGTAAACATGTAAGTACACACAGTTGTGTACTAAATAACACACAGTTCACATAATCACCAAGACCACTTTTACCACAAGTAACTGTTTCCTCAGACTTATTTCCCAGTATAGCGTGCATGTGCACTAAAATAATTGTTTGAAACACCTTGCTAGCTTCTTATATAAATACAAATTCCCCAATACTAGAAAACCCAAATCAGTGCATTTTCGAAGGTTGAAGCTGGCTGTGCTTCACTTCTAAGAGCCCATCGTTCTTCCTCGGAGCCAGTGTTTTTATTCTTGAATGAATCACACAAAGTGCAGCTGTCCCTGAAAACAGAGGGGAGAGACACCGACTGCCCACTGTGGCTGCTGCTTTCGATGAAGAGTAGGCAAGTGACTGCAAAACTCTGCAGAGACAGTCTAGTGCTACTCTAAGTAAGACACCGCTCATTAACCCTGCTTGGAAACAGAAGCTACCCAGAGCTGGAGTGACAGCAATCACGGATGCACATGGGCTCTTCTCAACACAAGCCACTTGACACCACATTTGCATGTCCGAGAACCTTTCTTTGAAATCAGCCACACTTATGCAAAAGCAACCCTTTGTGAAAAATAATCAGCAAAAGATTGCTTAGTTAAAAGTAACTAGCTTTGGGGTAAGGATAAACCACTCTATGCAAATAATTTTGTATTAATGCAAATATTATGTTTGTCTTTTATTTGAATGCAAACAGCATCTGTTTTGCACTGCCACTGCCACTGCTTTGTAGTTTGTGCTGAGACTCAACTGAGTTCCAGCTGCTCGTTAAGAGTGGAGAGCAGATTTTCAGAGAGCTGAACACACCAAGCAGCCCTTCAAAAGAGCAGAAAGCAAATGAATCCCATGGCTTTTCTCTTACTGAGGAAAAGAAATAAACCCAAGAACAGATCCCAGAATCTCTTTTGTGGAGGTTTAGGTGGGTGTGTGTATTGGGGGGTGGGGTGGTCCTTTGTTAAAAGTTTGGAAGGAAATTAAGATTACTTTTCATAAATTCATTTGCAGGAAAATCCATTCAGAAGAACACATTTTAAAAAGGAAAGCTGAATGTGACCAGTGGGTCTCTAGCTCAGCACCATGCTGTCTAACACTGCCCAGCTATCCAGCCAAATTCTCTAACTCTGGCAAGGAGGGACTATCTGTCAACACCAACCTCCCAAAGTTACTCCACTAGTAAATACTTTTCTACCTCTGTCTACAGATGGGGAGAGAGCTCTCTACGTGTATGTGTGTGTGTGTGTGGGGGGGGGTGACCTTTGTACCCATGAGGCTGGGGTAATGACTTTCAGAAGCACAGAGTGGACAGGTAAGTGAGTAGGTGGGTAGGTGGACAAATCAGGATACTATATAAGGGGAAACAAATTATATAGGAAAAGAAAACCAATTAAGTTTCTTCTGACTTTAAATACATTCAAATTCCAAGTCTCTGCTCCACCAAGAACACCTGGCAACAGCTGGACCTCAAAACACAAAGACATGATATACACTCCACTCCTACAAAGCACAGAAAAGCACAGTCACAGTCACTAGTCCAAGTGTCCCCACGGATGAGGCCAAGGAGAACCACCTGTGTGCTGTCAGATGGTCCTCAAAGGAAGTACGTACTCTCACATACACCTGCTACTAAAACTCAAAAACACCCATTCACAGGACTGTAAAGATGGCTCAGAGCTCTGTAATGCTCTGCACAGAACCAGGGTTCAATTCCCAGCATGCAGCAGACTGCTCACAACTGCCTACAGTAGCAATTCCAGGGGATCCAATGACTTCTTCTAGTATCCATGGACGCCTGCATTCACGTGCACATACCCAGATATAGCACAAACATACACATAACTTAAATATCTTCAAGTAAATCCACCCAAGCAATTTTTCATGTGAATAACAGACCAACCATTCTAATAACCTCAACAATTAGTCTGACTTTACTTTCATTCCCAGTAACTGTCTTATGCGCTCCTGAACATCTCATGCTATTCTCTGTTGTCTCTAATAAATGCAAAGGAATTTCTGGTCTTGACAAAAATACCACAATTTGATGACTAAACTTAAAAACGTAAGAATGGGGTAAAGTGACTTATCACAGAAAACATTCGGAAGCTAGACAAACCTATCTGTAAAGGTACTGGTAAATTAGCTAAGTAGGGATTACAGCAGCAGGTGGAGGCCTGGGGTGAGCCTGGCATGTGGGGCATATTTCCACTGAGATCCCACACAGAGCTCCCAGAGAACTCTCCAGAACTTTCAGCACTCTGACCCTCTCTTACACACATTTCATGAGTAGAAATCTAGGGACTAGAATGAGTGAGGAAGGAACAGGACTCTTTCAGCCTGAAAAAAAATCCGTAGACATCTATATCCCTGTACCCCCAACCCCCAGGCCAAGGCAGCTCCATTTGTAATGACTGAAACCCCTGAGCTGAAGAAAGTCAGTAAATAATAGTTTGGTGTACTTCTAAAAAAACCACCAATCAGTATAAATTACCACATTAACAAGTAAGAAATTTTACATCATCTCAGCAAAGAACCAGAAAAAGCATTTATTGGTAAGATTCAACATGGACAGGCAAAGGTCTCATAGAAATTTTGGAACAGAATCCCACAACCCTGATTAATAAGGGTACTCCCCAAAATCAAACAAAGGGGACTGGGAAGGTGGCTTGGGTTTAGAGTTCTTGCTGTACAATCACAAGGACCTGGGATCAAATTTCCACCCCCAAGGTTTGGTGAGGGAGGCAAACATATGTGGCTGCATGTGCCTGTAAACTCAATGCTGTGGGGGTGGAGGCAGGAGCATCTCTGGGCTTACTGGCTACCAATCCAGGTTTAATGAGAGACCACATCTCAAGGTAAAAAGAGCAGAGTGGTAATGTAAGACACCTACCAACTTCCACTGGCATTCAAATGCACACGGCTCTCTCTCTCTCCTCTCTCTCTCCTCTCTCTCTCCCTCTCTCTCTCTCTCTCTCTCTCTCTCTCTCTCTCTCTCTCTCTCTCTCTCTCTGTCTCTCTCTCTCTCTCTCTGTCTCTCTCTGTCTCTCTCCCTCACTCCCACCACACCCCAGAGTAAACAAAGATCTGTAGCAGGCATCTTAGTCAGCAAAAACACAATGGAAGAAGTACCTCTCATTCCTCATCCCACCTCAACCAGAGCAAAATGAGAATGTCCTCTAGGCTACTCTTGGAACTACACCTAGCCAATGCTAAATTCAAGAAAAAGAATGAAAAACAAAATGATCATCACCTGACTTGGCATGTAGAGAATCAAGAAGAATCATCAGGACCAGAATTAATTAGTAAATATAGAAGGTCAACAATATACAAAAATCTACTGTGTTCCTACATACAGCAACGAACAATAAAAGAATTGTAAGATACCAAAGATGGCTCTGGAGAGATGGCTCAGCAGTTAAGAGTACACACTTTTTTTCCAAAGAACCCACAATCCCATGTAAATCCAGCTCCAGGGGACATCTGTACATGCACACCACGCACACACAAAAGTAATAAAAGTAGATCTTTTTTAAAACTTCAAATATAACAGCATTCATTTTGAAAACCTGTGAGATCTAACAAAAGACACAGAGCCTTTCTATGCAGAAAGCCAGGAGCCAATGAGATAGAAGTGGAAGCCCATGGAAGTCTATGTTCCCTTGGCACCCCATCCCCACCCACATATACATAGTGGTATTCAGTGAGTAGTTACTGTGGACTACGAGAACTGGGGCAGGTGTAATGTGTCCCAAATCGTCATAAGAATGAGAAGAATGACACTGAGACCTGAAACAGGCATCAGGTGTCCTGAGCCCTCTTCACAAAATAGGAGACCAACACTTTGGACCAAGTCATCTTAGAAAAAGCAAAGATGTCAGAACACAAGCTATACTGGGAAACAAGTCTGAGGAAACAGTTACTTGTGGTAAAGTGGTCTTGATGATTATGTGAACTATGTGTTATTTAGTATACAGCTGTGTGTACTTACATATTTACTAATATTTTATCTTAGTATTGCATTGATCATCTCATTCCACCATGGATATGACTTTTCTTCATTGTGAAATAATCCTTTAATTGTTATTTTGACACATGTCCACAGTGGTTTCCACCTAGGGTATGAGCCTTTCTCCCCTTTCCCAGGGAGGGCAGAGGCCATGTCCACTGCACTGGGAGAGTGGCTTGGTCCTTTCTGGGATGGAGATTCTCACCTGAACCCAAGAAACATGCAGAGAAGCCCTATCCTGTCAGCAGCCATTCTGTGAGCTGTAACCCAGGCAGACAAGAGAAGCACCACCCAGGGAACACTGGACCCAAAGTCTCCATCTCACAGAAGCAGACAGAGTTTTAGGTCAGCACCAAGGCTCAGAGGACACATCTCAGTCTGTGTGTGTGGGGTTGATATATTGTGCACCCCAATAAACTTATCTGGATGTTAGAGAACAGAACAGCCACTATATTAAACAGAAAGGTTAAGCAGTGGTAGCACACACCTTTAACCCTAGCATTCCGGAGGCAGAGATCCATCTTGATCTTTGTAAATTCAAGGCCAAGCTGGAAACAGCAAGGCATGGTGGCACACGCCTTTAATCCCAGGAAGTGATGGCAGGAAGCAGAAAGATATATAAGGCATGAGGACAAGGAACTAGAGGCTTTTTAAGCTTTCAGGTTTTAGCAGCAGCTCATCTGAGATCCATTCAGATGAGGACTCAGAGGCTTTCAGTCTGAGGAAACAAGATCAGCTGAGAAGTTGGCAAGGTGAGGTTAGATGTGGCTTGTTCTGTTTCTCTGATCTTTCAACATTCACCCCAAAACCTGGCTCAGGGATTGTTTTTATTAATAAGACCTTTTAAGATTCGTGCTACAGTTGAGGACTGAGCATGGTGTGGGAAGGGATAAGATTAATAGCACTTATCAGATCCTACAAAGATAAACAGAAAACAAGTAGGGAAAGGCTGAGCTGAGCTTCAGCCCAGCTCCCAGGTCTCTGCAGAGATTAACTCTCCACTGGAGCACTTGGCAGCTCCCGCGGATGAGAGGAAGAAGGAAGGGTGTCAGCCCCAAATCACTGTAAGTGGAGCCAGTGTGTGCCCACACCTTCATACCCACCTGGGGTCCAGTGCCTCGGGAGGCTGCTGTTTATGCTTCTGTGCACATCCTGAGAGGACATGATGAAATACTGTTCAACTATTACCCCAAACAGACACCAGCTAGTGTACTGAATGACACTACAAGTCCAATGAGGCACCTAGGATGCCACAGGCTCACAAAAGGAATCTTCTGGTTCCCCCAACAACCTAGGAAGGAAAAGGAAGCTTTGAAGGTATCTCCTTCCTGAACAAAAGGTGGTATACTGAAAAGGGATAGCAAGACAGAGGAGAAGGCCTGGGGGAAAAGCAGCTGAACACCCACAGAAGGCTAAATATCCAACAGACTATCTCTCTCCATTACCCCAACAGGACAGAGTAGCTACCATCACCTTGTGTTAGCTGGTAACTGCCAGGAGTCTAAGCCAGGGCTACCAAGGATTCTGACAAAGTATGTATCCAAAGGGGTTTGGGGTCAACTAAACACAATGATAGTGCCCCAGGAGGAATCCCACTCCAGGGGATGCAGCTTTGCCTAAAAGCCTTGGGCACAGGGACCGTTGGTACATGTCCATAAACTTGGAGTGTGGACAATATCCCACTGAAATCCCCTGACCTCATAACTCATGAAAAAATGGCTATCCACACCACACATGTGCATAGCTCCCTGTGGCTATTCAAAGCAGCATTATTTCCAGATGAAATGGGTTTTAACAGATTACAACAACTTTGGCTCAGTGTCAGAGGCCACAATAAGTCACTTTAGGAATGGGAGGTTAGACCTCCCCCCAGATAAAAGAAACAGGATAGCTTTTTAAACTCTGTGGAGTTATAAATGGAGGAAGAGGTTTTCCCTAAGACTATAAAAATAATTAGGGAGGAACAGGAGAAAGAAGCTTCTGTGTGGGTACAGGTGAAAACCTAATTAGAAGCGGATTAGAATTTTCTGAAATCACCCTTTTCCTTGCTTGACCAAGTCAGGGATGAGGTAACAACGACGATATTACCTGGCAGGACTAATCTCCACCATGTAGCCCCAAGAGCTACAGGATGGTGCCCACCCCTGCACTCTCAGCCAACCGTCAGCTACCACCTCAACCTCACCCTGTGCCTAAGCCTAGGTAGGGGCAGAGCAGGACACCTGTGTGTACCCCACAAGGGCAGGGAGAGAGCTACAATCGGGTTGGTGGCTGACCCTCAGCCCAAGAGTACAGATGTGTTCTGGGGGCTGCAGAGATCATAAGGCACTCAGGTAAGAGCATGAGGTTCCTAGTGGGTGGTCTCCTCTAGGAATCTAGGTTCCAGCACCTATGAGTTCACCTGATACCCGTGTGCTCTGGGAGAAACCCCAACATGGAGCCCAAGAGAAGCTAAGACGTAGGTGAGGTTCTTCCTGCAAGAGGGAGATGCTTAAACCTCAAAACAATGAGAAAGGGCCCTCATACTACCCTAGTCCAGGGATAAAACTTGCAGAGACACTGCATTTACTGCAGTGTGGCCTGTGGAGAGGGGATTCTACCCACAGCACTTGTATGGTAAGATGATCAGAAGCCCCTCTAGACACACATTTTATCTAAGTTCTCAGTTACCCTGGCTGAGCTCATGGCGTATTTACCAGCCAGGCAAAATGATGGCAGCTTCCCTGTTCTGTTTGACAAACACTGCACTTCTTGACTGTCTGATGAGTACAGGACACAGTTGCCCCAATGGCCACCCCAGAGACTATGTAGCAGTCTCCCTTCCCCTTTTTACTCAACCCTCCAGCATGTAATGCCTCCAAGTCTACAGAGTGACTGGTACTCATAGACTAAGCACAGCACTTACCACCTCTGAATCCCCACAGGCCTACAGCTGGGCTAACAAATGGCTGCTGTTGGAGGAAGACAGGCCTAGAAGTAACCTTGTAAAGAACATGTTCTAGAAAGACAGATGGTCAGGGGAGGCCCTGAAGTCGGGGGTGCCAACAACATCTGAAGGAACTCCAGGAGACAAGACACCATGAAGAGTGATGGCAGCCCTGACACTGTCCCTGGAAGAGAAAGGAAGCTGCCTGGCTAACCCAGATCATCCAGTATGCTGCCCGGGCTGCCTAGTGCCCACACTCTGTGCAGAGTGAGAGCTTGGTGAGGACAGACTCCTGTATCCACCACTCCCCCAGGTTCTGAGAAGTGAGGGGGTGCGGGGGCACAGTACACTTCATAGTCAGTTAGGACTTTAAGCAGCAGAAGCTTGCCCAAGGAGAGACTCAATGACAGAAGGACAAAACAGGGCAGGACATTGCCCTAAGAAAGCAGAGACGCTCACAGTCCCATTCAAATAGGGAGGCTACTTAGCTGCTCAGGAGATGGCTCACAAAGGCCTCCTCAAACACTAGGGATCCCCACCTGCTGGGTGGGTTGACCCTAGTATGAATCAATTAATCTCACTTCAGTCCAACTCACAGACGTATCTGCTGAAGGTTAAATTCTGTTTCGGTTTGCAGAGTTAAACACAGGTATTTACACACACACACACACACACACTCATAAATGTAGTGGATGTGGGGTGGGGAAATGGCTTTTGTATGGTTGGTTTTTAAATGTCTGTCCTAATGTAGGATGTCTCATGAAGGTCACTGGGCAGATGTGACAGTTTATCTTGGTAAAGAAAATGTGGCTGTCTGAGACTCTGGGGGGATGAAGCCACCAGCTTCCACAGGTCAAAGAGTTCCGTGGTCAGGGAGTCCAAAGACACCCGAGGAGGAACAAGGGCACTGTGGCAGATGCTGGGTACACTGCTTCTCCAGTTGGGACTCACAGCCTGGTGGGTGGATCACACGACCCACATTTTCATGAGCGATCTTTCACTGTGGTGGCCTGCCCTGTGGCAGGTACCTAGGCATGGCATGAAGGACGTGGGTCAGGGCCACTGTTTCCTCCCCATGCCGTTACTATTCCAGCCACCCCACACTGTCTACAACACAGCATTTGCCTATCTTTTCCTACAAGCTGGAAGTTAGCTCTCAGAACTTTGAAGATTTGAAAAGTTTTCAGATGTCTCTCCTCTCCTTACCCACAGTTAGCCAAAGGGACAGGCAGGGGTCAAGGCTGCTGAAACACCTGCCAGTTATCAGCCAAAGAAAATCATGCTACCCCAGGTCACCCTGACCCCTAGCTGACAAGTGAGGTTCCCCACAGGGATGTGCTAGCCCTATGACAAACACTGAAAAAAAAAACAAACACTGTTTCGAACAACTTTTAGAAACTGCATGTCAAACTCTTCCTTCCGAAACTTCTGACTTCTAGCAGACACAGCGATCGACTATCCTGTAGGAAATCAGTCTGGAGACACCAAGGTCACTCTAGGAAGCATGCTTGTGGAAGACAGGCTCATTGTCTGCTGCATCCAGCCCTGGGGATAGGGGGTGGAATGGGGAGTGCACTGCAGAAAAGCCCATTGGGAATCCACCTGGATGGGGAGCATTTTGGATCCCATTAAGGCCCTGTCTGGTTGTGGAGGGAGGGGAGAGGCACCCCATATAGGATGTGTGTGTCATTCCCAACAGCCTACAAAACTAAGAGGTCAGGAAAATATTCCCAGACAAGGGCCCATGAGCAACTTCCAGAAGAGTCACTGTGAGGGTGTACACCTAAGGACAGTGACCCTAAGACCACAGAGTCCCTACCATCTAACACAGAGTACCTGGACAGCAGCTGCAGAAGTAACACCCATGTGGCACTCTGGGGTCCTAAGTAGTAAAGGAAGCAGCCTGGGAGCTAGCAGGTTAGCCTGGACGGGATATCAGTCCTCTGACCTGTATACCCTCCTGTGCAGGTAGGAGGCATGTGGTAGCACTCAGGACACAAGCCACCGCCTTCTTGTTCCTGAAGGCAAAGGGATTCCTTGATGAGAGAGAGAACCATTTCACAGGATGGTGAGTCCTGGAGGGAGAATCCACAGTCCTGGTATGGCCCCGCAAAAAAGGATCCAAGTCACTGGAATCTACACACATCTGAGGAGCACCAAAGAACCAGTCTGAAATTCCCAAGACCCAGGGACAGAGAAAGCACAAGTAATAGGGCTGGGAAGCCCCTATCATGAGCTCCAAAGTCTTATCCTAGCACCAAGAGAAGCCCTGGGCTCGAGCTGGTCAAGCTGCAGAGGTAAAAAACAAGGGTTCTCTTGGCTCCTCCAGTAAGGCCTCAGCCCCCATATATACTCTCAAAGGACCTTCCTTTGGTGGGCTCCGATGCATTCCATCTCTAGATTCCAGTGAGATGGATTTCCTGCTCAGCCAGAGCTTGAAACACACAAGAGGCAGTAGGAACAAGAGAGGGATAGCCCAGGCTCTGGGATACATGTTCATATGACCATGAACATCTGTCTACTCAGTACACTAAGCTGCTCTGGGGAGGTTCTGGGACCACTGGAGTGACATGAGTGCCCACATCACTCTAGTGTTCCATGGAGGGTAAATGAAAGTGAATGAGGCAGGTTATGGATGGACTAGCACTCACAACAGTGTCAACCATCTGGGCCAGGCAGGCTGCTACAGTGAGATTAGAAAAACACTATCTACCATCCCCTAAAACGATGTCCCCACAACAAGAGCACAGCCATCCCACCTGACACTTCTGTTCCTGTTTCCAAGTTGTACCCAGCTGATCACGAACTCCACCTATCACAGCAGTGGTACCACAGGCCACAGGTAGGGCACAGGACACTGTCCTAAGCTTCTGAGCATAGCAGGTACACAGTAGTGCTCACAGACAGGAGAAGCAGCAGAAGCAGGAGGCCTGGGGCAACTTCTAGGGACACCTGCCATCCCTGTGACCTTGGGTATTTTGTTTCACCTTTGGGGATTCACCTCTACAACCTGAGAAAGACAGTGGCTCCCTGCTCCTATCTACCCCATCCATGTGCCTAGAATCATGCTCCATAAGCACCAATCCGTGACCATGAAGACCTCACCTGAACTGCACATCACATCCTATACAGGCTCACAAGTAAGTCTGAAAAGTTCCGACCAAGGCATAAACCCATCCAATGAAGACTCTAGAACACTACAGGACACAGTGAAAACAAATCTGTAACTGTTCCCGGAAGAGCCCTGCACAGCTACAGAGTTGAACACACAAGAAACTAGCCACAGACAGGAAATGCTAAACCACAGCTTGTAACCCTTCCTTGTGAGGAATGCTGGCAGGGTATGGGGTGAGGGCTCCGGAAGCCACGTCAGGCTCCGACTCCTCTGGAAGGGCCTATGGACCAGTATCCTGCCTTTTTACCATCGTTTCTCTGCATCGGTGGTGAACACCAGGGAAGGGCCCAGGGCAGTGCTGTGCCGGGGCTCCTCCACTGCCAGGCCAAGGAGCAGAGCTGTCTATGGCCACCGCCAGGCCAAGCAGGATCTACTGTGACCACTGTGACCACCTCCGGATTTTCATACAGTCATTCGTCATATTCCTGACACGTGGCCTTCAAATGTCATAGCTAAGAATGGAAGCATTTTCCTGAAAAGACAAATGTCATCAAGCATTTTTTAAAAACACTTTACGCCAAACTGCAAGCTACAGTTGAATTCCACGCATAAATCAACTTTCTTTAACTCTTATCTAAATTCAGTTGATGTAAGCTTACTAAAAGAGTCGGGAACAATTGTGAAGGGGATTTATGTTCAATTGTGATGTTTTATTAACTCTTCCTTGAATTCTGTATTCAGTGTTCCTGCTGACAAAGTGGATGCAAAGACAGGTAACGCCTGAGGTGGTAGGAGTGGACAAACGCCATGATGCATAAAGCAGTGTCCACACTGTGCTTCCAATGGAGCCAGCCAACCAAGGGTCGGGGTGATTGGGGAGGACAGAATTTCTCAGGGTAACGTGAGACTTAAAAGGGTAATGAGTAAACAGCCGAATGTCAAGGGTAAGGGTAGTCATCAAGAGAGTAAACTGCCCCTCTACCCTCCAGATCTGAACTATCTCATGAGGAGATCAGAGCTCCCTTTATGGTCACTGTCACCAGCCATCCCACAACCACCCCAGCTTTGTGTCTACAAGCCCATGGCCCCAGAGGGATCAGGAGGTGGGCAGAGGAGGGTGACTAGGGTGGGCATGGAACCAGCTTACCTTTCCTCTGGCAGGAGAGGGAACAAGACTCCTCAGGTGTAAGAATGAACTTTTTCAGCCTTTTCATCCATGCTTAACCAAGAGCAAGTAAGACTTGGGCTCTTGGGCCTGGCTGGGTAGGAAAAAAGGCATTAAGAGAGCCCCAGCAAGCCCATGCCTCAGAGACCTAAAGATCTCTGGAAACAGCTAGGCAGAACAGAATTGTGTCAGACTTTCTTTTCGTTCCTGTTTATTTATTTATTTATTTATTTATTTATTTATTTATTTATTTATTTATTTATTTATTTTGTGTGCGCGTGTGTGCGCGTGTGCGCGCACGTGCGCGTGCGCACTTAAGCCACAGCACACATGTGAAAGTCAGAAAACAATTTGGGGAAATAGGGGAATAGGTTTTCCATTTCCACCACATGAGTTCTGGAATCAAACCCAGGTCACTGGGCTTGCTGGCCTGTGAACATCTCCTACCAGCTAAGCCATCTCACAGCCAGAAATACAGGGCCAATTATTTTCACAACTGAGCTTACAACGGGCTTATTCCTCGTGAACACTTGCTCACACTAGGAAATATTCTCCATGGACCCATCACAGCACTGAAAGCTTAAGTCTCACTGACCTGCATGCAGTGTCTGTCTGTGTGCAGGGTATTCAGGGGTTCTGAACAAAAGTACCATCTGCAGACACAGGAAGGGCCAGGTTCCACTTCCTGGCACTCACAAGGTCCCATTTTGACACCTTCCAGCTCAACACTGATTTCCACACCAGTTCATGGGAATATTCTGTGAACTCTGACCTCCAGTATCTCAGTTTCCCCCAAACGAATGAGAGGAAGATACCCTTCAGCCTTTGAGATGCTGTTCTCATATGAGCAGGCTACTACCATAGGTCCCTGGGGGGTCTCACATGCAAGATGACACCAGCCATTCTAACTCCCACACCACCTCTCCTAAGTCAGTCAATAATGGAAGTATAAGCTGTCCACATGTGAAATGTGATGACCAGCCCAGCGAGGATGGTAGTCAGGTCCAGTTCCGGTTCTTAGTCTGGGGCTTCATTAATCATTCATAGTCATACACCAAAGCTTCATAGACACCAGGCACTGTCTCCTCCAACAGATGTGGTAGCTGTACCTGCCAAACCCCAAACCTCACTCTCAGTGATGTCTAGACATAAAATACAGCTGGGCAACTCTGGGGAAAAGATCTGGTTCTGTATAGATGTTCTCTCTCTTTTGTTTTAAATCATCTTATTTTATTTAATGTGTGGGGGTGTTTTGCCTGTTTAGGTATCTGTGCACCACATACCTACAGTGCCCTCAGAGGCCAGAAGAGGGCACTGGATCCCCTGGAACTGGATTTACAGACAGCTGTGAAATGTCATGTAGGTGCTAGGACTGGAACCCAAGTCCTCTGTTAGAAACTCCAATGTTCTTAATCACTAAGCTACTTCTCCAAGCACCATGAAAAGACATTCTTGAGGTCAACGAACACACCCACTAGCCAAGTTTATGAAGCGTGGACTTCCCAGGGTAGTGAAGGAGACTGTAGTCTGGTGGCTATTGCCATCAACACTGTGGTGGAGCTGCCCCAAGCAACTGAGCCAGCTCTCTGAAGCCTGTCCCTCCCCAGGATGCATGTCAACTAACAGAAATCAAAAGCAGAAAAGGCCTTTCAACACTGGGTGATACAATCTCCAGCAAGCTGAGGGAACACATCTGTCATTTCCATAGGACAATCATGTGCTCAACTGGAAGAAGAAATGCAAGCTAACAAAGAGCAGAGAGAATCAAGAAGCACCATGGTGAAATAAAATAAGAAAAGGATGCCCAGGGAATGAGAACTCAGAGTGTGCTTTAAACAGCACAGAGATTAAAATAACGAGAAATAGATGGATAGATGGATGGATGGATGGATGGATGGATGGATGGATGGATGGATGGATGGATGGATGGATGGATGTCCAAGACTCCCATGAACTGGCCCTTCCCTGTCCCAAACTTCTGTTCAGTGTTTTTATAAGTTACTAAGTTCACAAACGGGGAAGTGGCTGAATCTTCAGCTACCAACCAAGTGAGATGCAGCATCACCCAGGAGCGGCAGAGGCAGAGGGAAGTGGCTTCCAGTTCAGATCAGTGCATACACCAAGGTCTTAGGAAACCAAACCCAGTAAATGCTAGGCTCCAGTCTAAGAATACAGTGACCTATTTTCAGTCAGAAAGATGGCAAATGTCTAGTTCAAGGTTAAACAACAGCCTGATTAGTCACTCCCTAACACACCTGCAGCTCAAACACCTGAAGTATGTGATGAACACACAAACCCTCCTGTTTTCTCTCGTCAATCTGGAACTAAAAGCAATGCAGGATGCAGAGCTAAAAGTCAGGCACAGTGCTCTAAATTTGAATGACTGGACTGATCTTCGTGGGGTTTGTGCTAATCTTAAAAGTCCTCCCATGTGGAATCACCAGGGTTCTGAGAACACCTCTGCATCCTCAGGGACTGACTATAATGACGCATCTGCCACCACTGCACATGGTCTCCTCAGGGCTTCTCAACTGTTGTCGGGCATTCTCTGGATTCTCAGGGGAACAGACATGAATTGTGGGAAGTGGTGCTGGCAAGCAGGGAATGAGGGTGTGTGGGGGACCCTTATCACAGGTGCCAGAGCCCTGCCCCAATCCTGCTGTAACTGCTTGCACATCTACTTTTTGAGTTCCTGATGGCTCTGTGCCCCATAATTAACCTATCAATAGGGGAAACAGCCATCTGAGAATTACAGAGCATTGAGAACGGTTTGGGAACTTTTGTTCAGAGCAGGAAAAGACTCGTTAATGCTGTAATGCTCAACGAGACCAGCAATCCCAGCCCCAGTGAACAACAGTCACTACATGACGCAGATTCCAACAAACTGCACAATAACGATGAAAAAGCACAGCTTCAAAAACCAACAAAGAAACTCGGCTCTCTCTGAGAAACCTTCAATTTACTTGGCCACTTTCTCATGGACATTCAATTAAAAACAACTGTGGGAAAACAAATCCAGCCGCTGGAAACAGCAGAAGCCAGTAGGCCATAGAACAGGCATTCTCCAAGGAGCCCTACAAGCTTTTCAGCATTGACATTTGACACAAGCCAGAAGCCTAGGCCAAGAAGAGGGCCACACTTCACCCCACCCAAAGTGAGTTCAATAAATATCTGATATGACAGCAAAGCACAAACAACAGAAGAAAAAAAAAAGATGTTATCAAAATTTCAAGCTTCTGCCTTTGTGGATTGGGGATAGCCTACTAAGTACACTGAGCCTTGTGAGCCAGAACCCACATGAAAATGCTGGCTGTGGTGAGGCACACTTGTAATCCAGCATTGGAGAGGTTGAGAGCAGAAGATCCCAGGACCCCACTGGCCGGCCAGCCTGGCTTAACTGGGGAGCTGCAGGCCAATGAGAGGCCTTACCCCAAAGTAGGATAACATCTCAGGAGTTTTCCTCTGGCCTCCACAAGCATGCATACACATGCACACCCAAACATATACATGTACTCATTCACACTCATGCACACAGTAACTAATTAACCTGCTTCAAAGGATATCATCCACAAAGGAAAGGGTGCTATGGAATAATACTTTTATGCACTGGTTTAATAAAATGCTGACTGGCCAATAGCCAGGCAGGAAATATAGGTGGGATAAGCAGACAAGGAGAATTCTGGGAAAAGGAAGAGCAGAGTCAGGAAATGCCAGCCCACCATCCAGGGAGCAGCATGTAATGGCACACAGGTAAAGCCATGGAACATGTGGTAACATACAGATTAACAGAAATGGGATGAGTTTAAGTGTAACAGCTAGTCAGTCATAAGCCTGAGCTAATGGCTGAGCAGTCTTAATTAATATAAGCCTCTGTGTGTTTACTTGGGTCCAAGCAGCTGCAGGACTGGCAGGTGAGAGAGATTTGTCCTGACCGAGGGCCAGGCTGGGACATAGAAAAACTCCAAATACAAAAGGAGCTTTCACATAAAGGAGCTGTATTCCGAAAACACAGCCAGCAGCTAAAATTCAAGCATAAAAAGGTGAATAAGGCAAGTGAGAAGAGGTAGGAGACTTAACAGACATCTCTGCAAGGAGAACCAACAGCCAAAGAGCGCATGGGAAGATGCTCAACAGCAGGCTTCAGCAAATGCAATGGCATCAGG
Organism: Peromyscus maniculatus bairdii; assembly: GCF_049852395.1. Taxonomy (NCBI): domain Eukaryota; kingdom Metazoa; phylum Chordata; class Mammalia; order Rodentia; family Cricetidae; genus Peromyscus; species Peromyscus maniculatus. The sequence goes on from NC_134864.1 coordinate 10,192,731, forward strand.
TGAGGCACTACTTCACACTCGCTCATGGGAATCAGGACAAGACCACCATCAGTGTCACAGCATCTCACAGCCACCGATGGGTGCACCTGTCCAGCTTTGCAGGAACCACAGCCCAGTGCTACCTGACCTTGGTGGAGCAGGTGGAGCAGGGTAGTAACTGTAGGGTGAGAAAATGAGGCTCAACTCTAGCCCTTCAATTCTGAGACAAGCACAACACTGGCTCTTGCTCTTTTACATCCTTGCCCTAAGCTGCAGGGCCCCTTCTCAAAGGCCTTCTTCCTTCCTCAGGAAAGGAAGGTGGCTGACAAGAAAGACACCTTCAAGACCTCCATATGAATTCTCAAATCAGGCTCAACATGACCCCCAGAGGTGGTATCCCTACCCTCATTCCTACAGCCCGTAAATATAAATAAGTCTATTTCCATGGTAGAAGTGACTTTGATGATGTGATCAGGGATCCTGAGCTGAGAACCAGGTAAAGGGTTAATTCCAGTGTGGGGACGGGAACTATGCTGCATAGCAAGATGTCTTGTCATAACAAGGCAAGGAAGCCATCACAGACTACAAAGTCACATCCAAGGGACTTAAGGGCCCCTACAGACCAGAGACGGGGCCCTATACAACAAGAGACTATTAGTGCACTGAAACACATGTTCACAGTTACCCACAAAAAAGTGATAAAACACTAGCTTTGAAGATACAAAGCAACTAACTCATGTCAAAAACTGGTAAACGAAGAAAGTTTTCTGCCTGAACCATCATGGTGGTGAGGAGACTGTCTCAACAGAAGGCTTCTACCCAGCACACGGGAAAAGAAGGGGCCGCAGACTACCATTCTGCAGTCCCAACTCAGCAAAGGCAAGCCAGACAAGGCTGACAGTAATGGCTGACCACCCAAGACCACTGGTGCAGCTTCTAGCATGGACAAGTCATCACCTATAGGGGAGCACCTTGGGGAAGAGACAGTGGACACTGGACAGAACGACCAGCTCCTACTCTGCAACTGTAGTGCACATCCTCAGACCAAAGTGAGAAAGCAAAGGTGCAAGCCGAGGGCAGGAGGCTGTAAACAAATGACAGACAGTGTCCATTATGGCTAACAGACCTGACTCATACCACACCAAACCTCCCTAAACCACGCTAGCTAACCCGTTTGAAGCAATGCCTTCTGGAAGTATTTAGAAACTCAAGTGTGGCAATGGTGTTGTGGTGGTATCTTTCGGACACCGGTGTTGACAGTCAGAGTCCTTATGAGAAAGTGCAATGAGGGGGGCAGAGCAGTCAAGGCTGAAGAGGGAGAAGTGCAACTGGCCAGTCCTTGTTCTTCCGTCTCACTTCTTTCAGAAACGGGAGACAGGACAGCGGCTGAAGGTACTGTTCTGGACTTGGGGACCACTCTGCACTGGTCTGGACTTGGGTACCGCTCTGCACTGGTCTGGACTTGGGTACCGCTCTGCACTGGTCTGGACTCGGGGACCGCTCTGCACTGGTCTGGACTTGGGGACCGCTCTGCACTGGTCTGGACTCGGGTACCGCTCTGCACTGGTCTGGACTTGGGGACCGCTCTGCACTGGTCTGGACTCGGGTACCTCTCTGCACTGGTCTGGACTCGGGTACCGCTCTGCACTGGTCTGGACTTGGGGACTGCTCTGCACTGGTCTGGACTTGGGGACCGCTCTGCACTGGTCTGGACTTGGGTGCTGCTCTGCACTGTTCTGCGCCCCACTGAAGCAAGGTGCCCCAGTGGTCTGCAACCAAAGAGAAGCACACTCCCAGGCTACGTAGAAGAGGAACACCCAGAATCTCCTAGGCTGCCACATGAAAGTCATTCTAGTTATTACCAACAGAGGACAGAAAGTAGGATCAACCCACTGTGACCTGACTTCCTGGCTCATGGGCAGAGTGAATGCTCCAGGCTCACTGAGAGACACGCTGGGAGGCTGGGGGTTGGCAGTGATGGTCTGAGTCTAGCCATGGCTGTGACTAACCAGGAGATCAGGACCCCAGCCACCCTCTAACAGCTGATTCAACAGCAGTGAGAGTAACCTCAACAGTAAAAACAAGAACACCACCAGCCTACTTGAAACAAAACAAAACAAGCCAACTCCTGAACTAGGGTCCCCTGGGAGTCAGCTCCTGATCTGGTGCTCCACAGAGAGGCTTCCTCAACCAGACATAGATCAGAACTGTCACTGTGACTTGACTGAAGGCCACTCCTGCCCAAAAGCTGATCCAAAAGGAAGAGGCTCTTTCTCAGCTGGACTGGAAGCAAACATCAGGCCGCCAGCCTTACCTAGATTCCCAACCCCCTTCCCATTTCCCAGATAGGGGGTAATATTCCTGTGTAGTTAAGTCTTTCTGAAAAGGAATTCTTCCTCAGTTTATTGTATGCACCAAGGAAGGAAGGACCGGTGGCTGTGCTTTTGGCTGTAGACATTCCCGTAGGTGCCAATGCAGCCACCGCCAAAAGGGTGACACCCAGGGTACTCATCACCAGCCAAGGCACTGCACCACCGCACCATCTCCTACAACTCATGGTGCTTCCCGAGGGAAGACAGGGGCAAGAGGCAGGGCCAGAAGCCTCTGGGGTCTAAGCCATAAGCCACTTAGGCCCACCGCCCAGACCACCAGGACAAGCACAGAGACCAGCCTTCTGAGGCTGTGCCTGGCCAATGTCCCCTGCTGGATGCCAAGCTGCCAGCAGAGCCTTGCTCACGGCTGCTTCCTTCACATGTGGTTTGATTGACGCAAATCAGGAGGCAAGCAAATGATTCATAATTGTCCAAGCTGAAGGCTCACACAGAAATGACACTAGCTCAAACTTGCTGACTCACCAAGAAGCTACAATGTCCCAGGGAACATTGCTGGCTGGAAGTTTCACACACATGTAGGTACATGACTCCATGGCAGCAGACACATGGTACTTCAAGAACATCCACCCATATCTCATGCTGCACACGCATGGTGCAGATTCAGAAAGAGAGGTGGGGCAATCATGTGGAAGGGGCAGCAACCTCCAGCCAAGCACACCTCAAGCGTGGGGGAGGGGTGAACTCTGTGTGTATGTGTGTGTGTGTGTGTGTGTGTGAGAGAGAGAGAGAGAGAGAGAGAGAGAGAGAGAGAGAGAGAGAGAGAGAGAGAAGAGAACATCAGTGTGTAGTGGTAAACATGCATGGTTATGATGCTGATGCTCTTCTGCTCCAGCTTCAATTTTAGTCCCAGGCATAAACCCACCTTTAAGGTACCAGACACATCTAACTGGTAAAGAAGGTTCATGGAGAGAGACAGCTGAAGATGCTAGATGAGGCCCAAAGGCCCTTCTATCAAGACCGGAAACAACTCACAACAATCACTGAGTATATGGTGTGGGGAAAATGCAGTCCCCAACTTGTCTGTCTTGGTTGAGAATGCTTCTAAGAGGGAAGATCTTAATGGACCAGCAGGCAAGCACCAGTAATGGTGGGCAAGCTCCTTCCAGCCACGTGGAAGAGCGCATCAAGCACAACAAGCTGGTTAAGGTGGGTGAGCTACATGAGGTTTAAGGAGTAGGAGCCCATGCAGTCACAAGGTCTCCTTTGTGGCAAAGAAAGCCACACAAGGATTTGGCACTATGATGGGCTCTGGCAATCACAGAGAAGCCCATGAATAACAGAAAAGTTATGATCAGTGAGGCCTGTTCCACTGAGGAAGCCCACACCGGAGATGCCATGAAAAATGCTGATTTTCAAGACCATTTCCATTGTGCTGATAACTGATAACATAGGGCCTGTCTGTGTGCCTAGCTCTGCACCACTGCCACCCTCCCTCCCTGTCAGCAAGGCTGCCAGTTGTTGGAAGTGATATAGGGGCCAAGTCTTGCACATGAGTTCTATTCAGCCTCTGCATCCCTGTTGACTCCTCCCCAAATAGGTGAGTAATTGCACCTAGGACCCTCAGCATCATCCCCAGTGATGGAGAAAGACTCTCTCCAGCTGGAGGCCAGAATCAGACAGTCCAGTTTGGGCCACTCATAAGAATGTACCCTCTGCAGACAAAGGACAGCAGTAGAGTAGGGGAACAGCAGGAAGGTGGGAACATGACCTCAACCTGCAGCCATCTTCACTTTTTCAACAATGGCAAAATATAAGCCCTAATCCTTACAGGGTGCCATGCAAAGCAGTAATGAAGCCCTCACTGGTAACAGCGACTCTCTCCTGAGCTGCTTCTCTGTGTGGATGACATCTAGAACTTTGTATTGTCCTAGGTGTTTGTAGCTAACTTTCCTAAACATCTAGGAATCCCTGAGAACAAGACTGGATCAGGCTAATCTTGGTGTCCAGTGCTGTGCCCACCTAGCACAGCAGGTACTTACTCCCTGTTTGCTGAAGGACAAGTAGAAGCAACATCAGCCTGGACCCTTCTGCGTACTTGAAGAACAAGTGCCAAGCACCCAGGTACGAATCCCACAAAGCACTGTCATGTCTGTCACTGGCATATATACAAGATCAACACCGAGCACAGGAGCAAGAAGGTGCATCTGGGCCCGAGCACTAGGATGCAAGATAGGTACAGTGCAGAAAAGACCCCCACAGGGCCGATCTGAGGACCATAAACCCCATGTCACTGGATCTTGGTCCCTGTGGCATTTCTGAGCCAACAAACAAAGGACTGCTGTGCCAGCTGAGTGGACCAAAGGGTATCACCCAGCCTGGCACTGCTAAGAGCTAGATTTATAATATCAGCAGGAGAGAGGCCTTTTCAAGACTCCCACCACCACTTAGCAATATGCACAGAAAACTTACCATTTCTTCACAGCAAGTCCAAGCACTCTGCATCTGCAGGATCCAAGAAGAGTCTCTCCTCATTTGGGCCCCATCTGCATATAACCACCCACCCAACCTGGGCGCCTGGGAATTTGGGGGTTCTGGCCTGAGACATGGGAAAGAGGAACAGTGAGGAGGTGCAGAAACCCCAGAGGCTGCAAGGCTTACATAGAAGTAACTACCAAACAGAACTTTCTATATGGATGTCTGAGGAGGCTAGTGAGTACAGCATGATTCTATGCCTAACTACCAATATCCTGGGTAGAAACAGAGCATGCTGTGACCTATGCAAAGGGTACAGGCCACACTCTCTTCCTTGGTGTCCATGAGTTCTGGAGGCCCTCCACAGACATTGAAATGAGGCCCTATGCTGTAGTAGCACTGTGAAGCAATCTCCCCAATGTGAAGTGGTATCCATGGTCCATGGATGATGTGCACCCCCAGTTCCAGTCCCTTCAGCTGATGTGATGGGGGATTCCTGGCCCCTTACAGTTCTAGAAACACTGTTCCAGGAAGCTAGCTAGCTAGGTGGGTTAGCAAAGGATCTGGGCCATGCTCACCTAAGACACATGGGGGTTCTTTTTGTCAACGCTGGAAGGCAATACCCATGAAAAATGGCCATCTGGAGAGCAGCAATGAAGCTTCTGAACACTACTACAAGGCCAGACAGTAAAGGCAGCAAGGAATGTTCCTTAAAGCACTTTCTGTCCCAAACCTCCTTCATGTGGAACTCCACACAGAAGCAGATGAATACAAGCTGTTTCTGGGAAGTCGACTCACGCTGCATCCAGTGTTCTTGGTACAATGACTAATCCATGCCCACTGCCCCCTCCAACAGGCAAAGCAGGGCAGAGTCTCCACAGGGAAACTGGGTAGCTGTTCACCCTCTACTGAGCCCAAACACTGAAGCCTCGTGAGAAGGACATTGGACATTCCTGCCATAATGATCAATTCTACACCACATGAGGAAAACATCAGATGTGATCAGAATGTTACACAGAATGCCAATATCCCACTTGGCCATCATCTGCCCCATGCATAAGCATGCGGACCAATTTCAACCAAACAAGCCATCTCTATCTAGATCTGCTCACCCACAGTTGAACTCACATGGCAGGCTCTATACTAGTGACTCGCTGGAGGCCCAGACAAAGCCCTGTTCCTACAAGGTATGACTGAACTTAAAGAGCTGTCTCCAGAAGGAAGGCAACAGGAGGGCTGCAAACTTTTAGCAAGGAGAGGCTGGCTGACTACTTCTGGTGACACCGATGTGCTGGGACTCTTGAACAGAACAAAGGGGGTTTCAGGTTGGAAGGTGAGGAAGGGTCAAAGACTTCCGATATGGACACCGGATGTAGCTGGGAACCCCAATTAGAGAGGAAGTAAGGTAAGACTAGGACAAGTCAGATCAGCCACTGGACAGAACCTGGGATACCACTAGGGGGATCTCCCAAGGGACCTGACCAACCCGAGATGTCTGCAGCACAAGAACCCAGCCCTGGGCACAGTCAAGAGGCCTGAGTAAATAACCTAGCAATAAGAGCTATAGGTACTCTTCTCCTTTGCTTCTCATGGATGAAACTAAGCAGATGTAATTCACATAATTCAGACCGTGGTGTCTGTGACTGGCAACCATCAAGGAGCACAGTGGACTAGGACAGACTAGGATTAGGCAGCTCCAGCAGAATTTGGAGTAAAGACTTGCCCAAAACAGATCAGCGAATGGGGGATCAGATGTCAAGAACTAGGAAATTCCAGTTTGACACTGACTGGGCAGAGACACCATATAGTAACCTGGAGGGGAGAGGGCTTTGAGAGTAAAGAAGTGGGACACTGCCTTCTGCCCACTCTTGTTATAGGAGGACCACTTTAGGGCACAAGAGAGACTGAGTGGCCAGAGCTGAGGTTCTCTACCAATCACCATGCTATCTGCTGCAAATGAGAGTACTTAGGTCATATGAAGCAGAACCTTGGTGCCCAGTGGCTTCCTTCTGAAAACTCTATCATTACCTACGAGGCTACTGGATCAGGAAGGAACCTGGAATGGACCTTATAAGGCTGATGTCTAACAAGAAACTAGGATGCACTAGATATTCAAGACTATGGCTCTTTGAGATCCAGGGAGCAGTCTGACCAGAAGAGCTGGTGTGATGAGACAGGAGTGGAGAACCAGGAAACAGAGGCAGAAGCCAGGTGCTGCCATCAGGGTCAGTACTGACTACTGGCTGCTCCACTGAGAAGCCTCAGATGAATATCTCAGTTCTGCCTTCCTTTGCTGACTCCCATCCTGCAGTAGTCAGGAGAACCCCAGGGGCAGCTGCCATTGTGTCAGGTGACATGCATGAAAGCTGACCAAGTGGGTACCCCTGTACATCCCATGATAAGAGAGACCAAGCTTGTATCTGCATGAAGCTGCCACCAGCCACAGAGAATCATAGCAGGAGCAATCTTGGTGGGAGCTGTGTCAAGAGTCAGCACTGAACAAGCACCTTTCCAGTGCATCAGAACCTCTCCTAGTCCAATAGCTGGAAGATGGCATGGCCACACTGAACACAAGGATCAAGCCATGGGGAGGAAGGTGCCATAGGCAGTGGGTCTAACCAGGGCTGGAGCATGACTGCATGCAGAGACAGAGCTAGAAGCAGAGGCACGGAGGTTTCTGCCAGCAAGTACTAGTGCTGCTAGACCTGGGACCTCAATAGGGGATGGGGAGAAATTTTGATGGGCAGGAGGGACTCGAAAAGTCAGCTAATGCAATGCTGGGAACTCCCTCCCCTGGGAGTGTGAAGGTAAATCTGTCTCACAGGCACTTCCTCAGTGGAAACTGAGATTCTGCATTAAATACGGTTTCTGTCACATTGCTCAGCTTACCAGCATGAAGAAATCCTCCATGAGCCAGAAGCAAATAAGGGGAAAAAGAAAAGAACTTAAGTTGAGCTGGCAGCACAGCTGAAAGCAACGAGCCCCACTAACATCCTCTTCCAGACTGAGTCCTGGGGCTCAGGACTCAGGCAGAAATCCTGCCATAGCCTCAATGGGCTCTGCATTCTCTGCAGGGTACTGACAACAGGTTCGCAGGAGCAGCACGTGGAATTCCATCTCAAGAAGCATCCTTGACAAAGAGCCACACTCTAGCTGCACAGTACAAACAAGAGCCCACTTAGAAAGGAGCTTGCAAAGGTTGAAGGCATGAAGTCAAGCTAACTGCTGACACTCAGAGCATTAGAAGCAGATGGATATTCCCCGAACCTTGAAGAAACAACTTCATTAATATTTCACAGACAATCCTCTGCACGTATGTTTTGATTAAGTAAAAAGTTCGCTAAAATACTTAAAAAGTTTAAGCAATGAAAAGAGATGCCAGATTGTCCACACTAATCACTGCAAGAACCAAATAAGCTTTCAAAATTAAAAACTATAACTGATGAATTGAGGGGAAAAAAACCAGATGTTTTAAGCCACAGATACCATACTATCAACAAGAAAATTAAGTGAAGTGGAAAACAACTGATTTAAAAAAAAAAACTGATTAACAAGAAAAGGCAAAAAACAAGGGAGAATCGATGAGAAATGAGGACTCTCAAAAAGCAAATGGAGGTAAAGAATGAAGGCAATGGAGCCCATCTGAAGAACCATGGGCTGGGTGTGCTCAGAAGTGACCAAAGGACGAACTCACAGAGAAAGAACAGGTAAGAAAAAATGTGCTAGAAGAACAAAGAGAAACCCACACCTAAACAACCAACCAACTGAACTCCAAGGAGCAAACAGTCACACATGCCCAGTTAGGAAAGGTTGCCTACTTCCTCCCTGCCGCCCCCCAACAACGCCCGAGGCAGGTGGGAGCACTGGGAGTGAGGGAGACACATCGCCAAACCCCACCAGCTGCAACACTCAGGAGAGCAGCACAACAGAGGCAACCCTGGGAGCACAGGTGTGGGTGAGCAGGGGAGAGCTGTGCCCATTACCCATCCGTCTGGTGACAGCATGGGCAGGGGAGAGCTGCCCTCTTCCCCCTCCTTGCCCAGCAACACTTGGGGCAGGTAGAAGCGCTAGCCCTGTGGTCCTAAGAATAGGAGAGCTCTCCCTGACCCCCATCAGCTGTAACACTTGGGAGAACAGGCCCTGCACCTCACCAGAGCAATACAATAGAGCCAACTCTGTTAGTGCAGGCATGGGTGAGCCAGCCCTGAAGTTGTAAGCATGGGAGAGTTGTCCCCATTTCCCATCTGGCAGACCAACCCTGCAGCTTCCCAGGCCCAGACCCATGGATATGACTTGGCCCACCCCACCATCCACCCCATTCATGATATGCTAGAGCACATCAAGGGACCTGACCTGCAGGCCCAAAGCTGCAGGATCTCCACAAAACAGGGCAACAACAGGATATGCAGAAGGAACCCTAGCAAGGGCCCAGCATCAATAGTGTAGAGGTCTGGAATCAGACCAACGGACTCTTTGCAATGAACACTTGCAAGTAAAGATAAATGGACAAAGGGGTTCACGGCATGACTCACTGTGTGACACTGCAGTTTCCATGATGAGATTTTTAAGTTTTTCACTTTTTTCTTTTCTTTTTCCTTTTTTCTCTTAATTGTTTTTATTTGGGGGGGTGTGCAGGGGCAGAGGGCAGATGCAAAGGGATGGGGAAATGAATGGAATCAAAATACATGATGTTAAAGACACATAAAATAAATTAAAAAGAAAGGAAGAAAGAAAAAGAGAAAAGAAGAAAAAAAAAGGTTGACCAGGGAAGGAAGGGACTCTGTGTTGACCTGAGGCCACTCAAGTGCAAGGAGCTTGGAAGCCCAGAGAAGAGGATGAATCTGCTAGGGGTATGAAAGGAGAGGAGGAGAACCATCTTAAAACTTTGTAATGCAACTGTTCAAGAGGGAAGGCAAGCATTCCATGTGTAAGAAACAAAAACAAGACCCAACTGTGCAGCTAACATCTACTAATGCTCCTACAGGCTCTTGCCCCAAAAAGAAGGAAGATATTCAAGAGAGAACTTTAAGACACAGCAGGTGACAGTAACTAAGCTGGGAAACAGGTGACCAAGAACTGTCTAGAGCCTGAGACCTAGGGACCCCTCAGGGCACAAAGCATAGGAGTTTCACTTTGCTGAACTGGTAGAAAGCTTACCTGTCACAGGCAGCAAACTAATGCAGATGCATCAGCTTCAGTTGGAGCCATCCTTGCCTGGAAGCTCCCTGAGGCTTCCCTGCTGTCTTTTCCAGGGCTAGCACCCAATCCAGAACCCCATACAACTCATTTGACCATCATAAATCCTCTGGGTGAAACAGTTTGATCAGCCAGCTCCTAGTTTCTGATGACCCTGATAATTTTGAGGTCTCCCACTGGGTATAGTGTAGAATGTACTAGATGTAGGATTTGTCTGATGTCCCATGATGAGCACAGGAGTGTACACTTAAAAGTAAACCCAAAGAGGGCGTGTTCAATCCTTCCATCACAACAAAGGTTGTTTACCATCAACACAACTGCTCAGAATGAAATGTCACTTGTAATACTTGACACAGCACCCCAGGGGCAAGGACAGCTTACAAAAGAAGCAAGGCCAAAGAGTCATAAAAGGATCACAGACAGACAGCCAAAAGGGGGTGGGGGGCAGCTGGCTAAGAGAACCCACCAGGCAGAACAGTGATGGCACATTTAATCCCAGCACACAGAGGCAGGTAGGTAGATCTCTTGAGTTTGAGGCCGGCCTGGTCTACAGATGAGTTCTAGGACAACCAGGGCTACACAGAGAACTCTGTCTCAAAAAAAAAAAAAAAAAAAAAAAAAAAAAAAAACAGAGAGAGAATCAATAGTATCTCGGGTTATCTTTTAAAAAACTTCCATATTAAAAAGACTGCTTCAAAAGGAGAAATAAGTGATGTTAAAAATAAAATAGTACATAACTATAGATCCAGAGATTTTTTTTAATATATGGATATATCATGCACAATTAATAACAATTAAATAAAATGGAAAAACGCTTTTTAAAAAATGGCCCTCTAAGAATCAAAGTCAGTTGGACATGGTTACATATTCCTATTACCCAACACAGGGGAGGTAAGGCACATTTAAGGCCACTCCCTGCCTGAGACAGAGACAGAGACAGAGACAGAGACAGCCAGAGAGAGAGAGAGAGAGAGAGAGAGACAGAGAGAGAGAGAGAGAGAGAGAGAGAGAGAGAGGAGAGAGAGAGAGAGAGAGAGAGAGAGAGAGAGAGAGAGAGAGAGAGAGAGAGAATATCATAGTCAGACTACTGGTAACCATTAAAGATGCTGAGAGACTAAAAGCAACCACTCGACAACACAGGACCACAAAAGGTATAAATTCTCAAAACATTTGATAAATAATCCTAATATTAAACTCTTTTGGAATGTATTTTAAAAGCTGACATCCAAAAAAGAGATTAGAAGCCACTACAATTCAGCAACAGAATGAAGATCCCCAAGAAACTCAGCAGAGACTTTGGGTCATCATAAACTGATTAGTCTGTAGCACAAAGTCATCTGCGAGTCACCAAAGCAACAGATGCAAAAAGATATCGACCAAATGAAATACGATCACCATGAACTTATCCTGTGTGGAGCATGCCACATTCTTGTGTTTTTCAGACAGGGTTTCATGTAGGCAGGAAGGCCTCAAATGTGCTATGTAGCTTATGTTGGCCTTGAACTCCTGATTCTACTGCCTCCACCTCTGGTGTGCTAGATACACATGAGTTCCACCCTCCCTGAGCTGGAACTAGCTCCAGCCCTGGGAAAAACAGACCTCCTCTCATACAGGCAGGAGTCCAGAGAAAATCTAGCATCTGCCTCTGCAGAACTCACTAGAACTCCCGGTCACTCCACAAGACTGAGAAATGCATCTAAAACTAGAAAGGGAGGAGAAAAACTGCCCCTCTACAGCTAATGACCTTTGTCTAAGAAACACTGAAGAAGTCACAGAAAGTCACTAACAAACTGTTAAGAGTTTAGAATAGTTAAGTGATTATATATGATATTATATACATACACATATACCCATTGGAGCCTGTCTTGGAACTTTCCCTATAGACCAGGTTGGCTTCGAACTCACAGAGATCCACCTACCTCTGCCTCCCAAGTGCTGAGATTAAAGGTGTGTGCCACCATCACCTGGCTTTACAATTACTAATTTTTTATTTATTTATTTATTTATTTATTTATTTATTTATTTATTTATTTATTTTGGTTTTTCGAGACAGGGTTTCTCTGTGTAGCTTTGCGCCTTTCCTGGAACTTGCTTTGTAGACCAGGCTGGCCTCGAACTCACAGAGATCCTCCTGCCTCTGCCTCCCAAGTGCTGGGATTAAAGGCGTGCGCCACCACTGCCCAGCTACAATTACTAATCTTAAAAGGCTTAATTTAAAAGAAAAACACACAGGCTGGGAAATGGCTTAGTAAGAGCCTGTTGTGCAGGCATGAGGACCTTCAGAACCAGTGGTGCACATCTGTAATCCAGCACTGGCAAGGCGTGGGAGGAGAACAGCAGGCTCTATGGAGCTCAGTGGCCAGTCAGCCCAGCTAATTGGTGAGCTCCAGGTTCAGTGAGAGACTTTATCCCAAAAAAACATCAGAAAGGAATTGAAGAAGACACTAAATATCAACCTTTGACCTCCAAACTCATTCAAACACACCTGCACACACATCCACACACACCCACAAGAACACATACCACATTCACACACTAAAGTAATTAATTTTTTAAAAAAAATATAATCTTTAATGAAAAATAAGCTACAATGTAAAAAAAAAAGAAGTCCACTATAAGATCTTTATAGAAAATAATTATAAAACTCAACAAGGTCCTAGGTCCAACCAGCAGCACCAGGAGAAGGGTGGTAATACAAAAGACCTGACCACAGGCCAGTGAGACGGCTCAGGAGGTAAAGAGATTTGCCTCCAAACCTGCCAACCTGAGTTGGTGTGACCTGACTCACTCTGTGCTTTGTGTGCATGCCAAAGTGTGGTGTTTTATGTGAGAATTAGCAACTACTGCCAGGTGATTAGGGGGCAGGTTGGTGATGAGGGGGGCCTGGCTTCCTCTGTAGACATTGGTATTTGTTTGCATCGCCTGTGAAAAGAGCCTGGATGGGGGTGGAGCTCTGAGAAGACAAGAGCAGTCAGGAGTGAGATTTTGAGAAGGTTAAATAAAGCGGTATGCAGTAGTGTATGCCTATAATCCCAGCTACTGGCTCAAAGTTCAAGATCAGCCTGCAAAACAGCATGCAATCTGTCTTTAAAAAGAAAACTGGTCAGCTCGTCACCTAGAGAAAGACTATGGAGCTGGGGTGACTCTAGAAACAGGCACACACACCCCACCCGGAACTTTGACTGTGAGGGTGCCAGTGTGCAGTGCCCCATGGGAGAGCCCACAGCCAGCCTTCTGCTGGGACTTAGAGTAGAAAAACATCTTTAGAAGACAGCATACAATTAACACAGGAACAATCATCCTCCTAATTTAGGTTAATCTCACTTCGTAGGCCTTGTTGGCAGTGGGAGTACTAAAGCTATCTGTGTGGGTGCTTTTCATCTGGTTATTCTACGTCTCCACAGTTTGAAGATACCAAGGAAGACCTTAAATGTCCACTAGTACCTTCTAGAGAAAGGGTGAAGACTCAAAAGAGCTCACAGGCCTGCCCTCCCAGGAGAGGGAGTCTGTTCTGAAAAGCCCTTTGTCTGCAGCCTGCAGCAGAGCCGGCCGGCCGGGTAGGACACTACTGTTGGGGCAAAGGCCTGCCTGGGGTGGGAAGGACTGGCACTGCGTGCTCTCTGAAGGAAGGGGGCAGAGCCAGGCCTGGCCCCAGAGGTGGACGGGGCCTGGGTGCAGTCTAAGAGCGAGCTCCTCCGGCAGTGCGGGTGGCAGGCACTGCACATCGCCTCTCCAGCAGCACCGAGTGCTGCTCCTCTGCCCTGCTCCACAGGCAGTGAGGGCCAGGTTCACCCAGTTCTGGCCCCAAACGAAACAGAGTCCTCTGGCTCAGTGTTCCGGGGTGAGAACACAACCCCCTGGCCAGCATTTGTTGTTTGCTGGATGTGTGACGCAAAGGCTTCTGAGAGCTTCTGAGAGAGAATAGCAATCCCATAAACACAGCCGTCCCTGAGGCAGGAGCCAAGAGAATCCGATGAGCAGGGGGCAGTGACCCAGCTGCACTGAAAGAGCCTTGCTTCAGGGTGGACAGGCACAGAGCCTGGAAACAGAGACCTACCAAAACATTTATTTCAAACACCTATCTTTATTCCAGAAAAGCAAATCAAAGACTATCTGGGGATTCAAGCAAAAGTAATGGGTGAGGTCAGGTAGTAGGTGTGATTCAGAGGTACCCCAAAGGCCAGTGGACCAGAAAGAGAGAAAAATTTATTTCTCTGTTTTGTCCTTTCAGAGGAGGGGGGCAGAATGGAAGAGAACCAACAAGGCCAAATTTCAAAGACTTTTAACTGTCTCTGTTTGAGGGGGTACGGGGACTACAAAAGCCACGTGGGAAAAGGTACCCAATAACACCTACAGACAAGTCCCATTCCAGCTCTTCGGCAGGAATAAGGAGGCCTGTAACTTTAAATTATAGACAATCAACAGTAACCCTATTAGATGCAGTTTTACTTCTAAGAACATGCAACTAAACATCCCTATAGAAATACGCTGGGAATGGCCACTAGCCTGGAGGCTGAAGGCATCCAGAGCCATCTACTCCATCTGCAACTGAGGTCTGTGGGATTTGGACTTCTTGAAATAACAGAAGCCAGCTGACTTCTGGACTGTGGGGCTCCCAGAACATTGATTAGGGTAGCTTTCTTTAGAAGGCTGGAGAGATGTCCTTCCCTAAAGGGTGGCTAAGACCTGATCCTTTCCCAATGTTAGTGAAGAATTTCAAGCATCTTGCAAAAACAACAGCAGCAACAACAAACCTTTAGAAATGAAGTATCTAGTCAGTGGGTAGAGAAGCCTACCAGGGCAGGGTGGGGCCAAGGAGTGAAGACACAACTCAGGACTCCAGATACTCCTCACTAAGGCCACATCCTGGCTACCCTAGGCGGGGAGGGGGAGAACTAACTTATAGCTGTTTCCCTGGCTCTTCCATTTTTATTCTCTTTGGGTCACCCATACTCCACACTGAGACATTTGCCTGTGCTCCATGGACACAGCATGGGCATTGTGGAAAACCTTAGGGGCAGCAACCCTGCCCTCTTTCTTCCTTCCTAGTGAAGCCTTTTTTGGTGAAAGACCATGGCAACAGACATTTGCTGAGCACCTGATGGGTGCTTAGCACTAAGGGAAGACTTCAAATGCAGTATAAAAAAATATAGCAAATCAATCACAGAAATGTCTACAGAGGAAGCCAGGCCCCCCTCATCACCAACCTGCCCCCTAATCACCTGGCAGTAGTTGCTAATTCTCACATAAAACACCACACTTTGGCATGCACACAAAGCACAGAGTGAGTCAGGTCACACCAAGTTCAAATAGAAGTTCACTTCACACTATTACCCAAGAGGGCATGGAAGGCCAACTTCACCACAGGGACCTCTCCCTTCAGGAGAGAGTGACACCTCAAGCCAGAAGACCTGGAGGGAGGAGTGACATGAGGCTCATCTCATCATCAAAGGGGTACAAATGATGTCAGCTCTTGGAAGAACTCTAGTGGATGCACAAGCAATCCTATCTACCTTGTGGTCAGAGTTGTCTGGAAACAGGGGACAGGATGACAGCAATCTGGAAACTACTCAGCTGCCAGGGCAGAGAGGTGATAGCCATAGGGACAGAAGAAGAAAAAAGGGAAAAAAAAAAAAAGACAATATGAATGAATTGCGAGGGTAGAGAAAAGGAAGCAGTCAGTGACAGGCATGTTTCTTGGGCTGTCCATTCCTAGGAGGGGAGAATGGAGTGTGGAACAGGAGGAACTCCAGAGTTCACCTGGGTATGCCAGGAGAGAAGAGAGCTGGAGGCATCGGGAGCTGCTGTCAGGGGAGACAGTCTCTCCCTCACAGCTCTGAGGCACACAGCTTCACCTCACCTGTGAAACATCCATGCTGCCCTCCCCTGGGATCATAAGAAGCCATGTTAGTTAATGCTGGGGAGCTGCTGAATAGGCCAGAACACCATGGGTTAGGCCAGTTATCGCTCCGGGAATCTGTCAGAGGTCAGAGAAAACCTACAGGTCTAACCCAGCCACTGCTGAAGGACATCCAAAATGGATGGAATGTGGACTAGTGATCACAGCTAGTGGTACAAATAAGAGACAATCAGCCAGTCCAACAAGGCTGGCCACACCCAGGCTGCAGAGAAAGCTAAGGCAGGGCCTTAGTGAGGGGAGCAGAGGTATTTCTCTCCCCATCTCCATGGCTCCGAAGCAGCTCACCATCACTTCATTGTTACCCATGCTCCTGCCTCTCCAAAGGTTTCCATCCTGTTTATATAGAGTCTGCACTTCACTTTCCTTCTGAAACAAAATGTCCCCACAAAGACCAATAACCACAGAATCACTACAAGATTCACTGTACCAACAGGCCAGGCAAGCCCTCCAGGCCACCATCTACTCAAACTGTCCATTTCCCTAGAACCCTTGATTCTCTCAAGACTTCCTGGTCCCATCCACCAGCATTCTACCTGCAGGAGCTTCTGGCAAGCTACTGTGGCTCCCACCCACCAAGGTCGGAGCTGAAAGCTGTAGCCAGCAAGCAGGAAAGCCATGATGGACCAGTAAGTACCAGAAAAGCATGAGAGACAGGAGAATTGCACCATCCCATTCTATAGATGAGAAATACTGAGCCTCAAAGATCCAAGGTCTCCTATCAAGAGACAGGCTGAATCCCAAACAAAGACAATGCAAACAGACACCAGCAGGAGGGCCTATATTATCAAAAAGTGACATTTCCCCAAATGCCAAAACATGTGCAAGCATGCACACATGCACAACACTCACACTTTAATATCAAGTCAGTGTGTGCTGGTAACAGCCCTGGAGTGCAGTGCCCTCGGCCACTGCTTCTCTGCTTTGCCTGTCTTCATGAGTTTCAGTCTCACTTTTCTTAAATGCAGACAGCTAGCTTCATGCCAATGCTTGATTTTAAAGGTCACCCCTTAACATTTCCTGTTTCAGGGCCACCTTAGATCAGGGTCACAATGCTGGCTGGCATTTAAAAGAATCTGCACTCTTTTGTTTTCCCCCCTCTTTTTTAAGGACTACACATTCATCTTATCATTTCTGCTCTTTTTCCTTGAAGATAAGTCATGAAGTAATGATCTGAGGCCCAAAGTTAGGGGTGGACAAGGTGCTGGTTGGACTCCATCCTAGGTCTGGGGCTGAGTGTCTGTGTAGCTGATGGGGGCCTAAGACATGGCTTTAGCCTCAGCCCAGGAAACCTGGGTAGCAGGTTAGTTTGGGCAGCACTGGGTTAGCGATCACACTTACTCACCAGGCCTGTCTGAGGCACACAATCCTAGAACTAGACAAGTGCAGTAATCACCCTCTGGCCCCACTATCTATGAAGCCAATGGAATCAGAAACCAAAAGACAATGATGGGAGGGGGGAACTCAAGCCCCAACATCTCCCATGAGCACCAGGCACAGAACTGGGCTTGTCTACAGCCTGCTTAGATGATACCTCAAGTGTTATGTGGAATAGGAGCCCCCAAAGTAGATTTCACTTTGAAAGGAGCCTACCTGAGAACATAACCTAGATCTTTGTACCGTCACTGTGTCCAGACCCCAAAGTCACTGAGACAGAGGGAGAGTTCAGAGTTCAAGTTCACTTACCACGAGTCCTCAGACCCGAAACCTTGCTGGGCTGAGATGTCCTTAAGCAAGAAGACTGGCCTTGCTGGGCAAACACAAGGAGATTGCTCCACCATATGACAGGTGGGTCTCCTTAGTTCTGCTCGCTGCTACCAAAGTCGTGCTGCGTGCCAGTCACACTAGTAGCACCCCGGGAGTCACCCAGCAACCCATCACTAGTTACTGTCCTAGCTTAAGAAGGATCCCAAGAGCCTCCAGGAACCCACACCATCAATCTCCCTTGCACAGGCCTACCAGGCACAGGGTGGAGATACATAAAAGATCACAAGCACGAAAAGAAAATCTTAGAAAAACTTGTAGAAAACAGGAACCCAGAAAGCAAAAGCAAAGCTTCTAGATACAAAGGCAAGTGGAGTTCCTCAAATTGATCAAAGCAAGTCCACGCTATAAATCCTCAAAGTTCTATCATATTACACTGCTGCTGTGGCCACACTCCAAAACTACCTCAGGCATGCAAGGCCATGCTGTGGGAGATGGACACTAACTTCAAGGCAGCACTCTACCTGCAATCAGTCACCGGGGTGTACTTTTGCTTGTTGCTATCACGATGGGAAAATGTATTTCACACAACAGATATGCAAGGAATGAGAAAGAAATACTCAACCCCTTCCAAGCAAGCCTATTTATGATTCAGGAACAAGACAGGAGCAACTGAGCATCCCCACAGCCAACAGACCGAGACTGAATCTAGGCTTCACATCCGGCTGGGCCAGACCCTGGACAAGCTGTAGCTTATCAGAGGCTGTCCAATCCCTGAGCATCACAGACTAAAACACCTGCAGAGCCCAAGCCAGCTACATACTGGAGCCCCCGCAGGATAAGGAAGACCTGGGAACAAGCTGCACCTATCCTGTGACCCTAGCTGTCACAAGTACCACCATCACTTGACAAAAGCTAGGTGTACTATGGGAGATTCCTTACGAAGTCCTTGCAACTCCTCAAAGGCCATTACCTCAGTAACCTCATTTCAGGCTCCAGCCAGACATTAGCCACAGGTGTGAAGCTCATATACATCCCCTGTAGGTTAGGTTAGGATGGCACTGACATTGATAAAATGTTTAACTACAGACATCACTCAGACTCGGCTGAGCTTTATAATGTGCAACTTTTTCCTTTAAAATGGACACCCAGAGGCAGCCCCTTCCTTCTACCATGCCTCATTTCAGATACTCAGACCATGGAATGGGATAACACCTGCCACCATGAGGTTTCTTCTAGGTCAACACAGACTGTTAACACTTAAGTGAAGGGCTTCCTTATACCACAGGACATCCATTTATCAGGCTTTTCCTTGTAAAAGGCAGCAGAAGACAAGTGCCAGGCAAAGGCACTCCAGTACAGGGACACTTTGGGGTGCTTATGAACAGTCAGTCATGTTCACCTCACACTCAACAGAATACTCAAATGGTCCAACACCTCTCATGACCATACACTCAACATGCAAACGTGAAATGTCACAAGGAGGAAACAGGTACTGCTGGTGCACAGGGGATACATAGTAGTTTAATGTTTAATATGTAACTGACCAACATCTATTTAAGGCCAAGTAAGTCTCAATAGCATGACTTGGTAGAAAAGGCCAGGGTGACACTTGGGTGGGTTCCGTCTTGTGCCAACCCTGTTGACTTCCAGACATCACACCAAGCCTGGTCAAGCTACTCACCGCAGGACCAGCTTCCTGCCCTGGTCTGCCATGAGAAATAAGAGGATGCACCAGACTAGTCCAAGCAGCAGTGAGCCATAGAAAGACAGCCAAAAGAGACCCATCTGGGGGTCCAGCAGATGAGGAGGGAGCAGAGACGAGGGGCAGAGTGAGAGGCAGGAGACGAGGGAGGGGTGTCTATCATGCAGCCTCTCCTTGGGCCCATCCTATTTGCTCTTCTGTGTCCAATGATCTTTCAGAACAGTGGGTACATGCTGTGCTTGCTGTTGTCACTCATGCAGCCCTAAGAAGGGTCTCAGAACCAGTGATAACCCCAACTGACCCAGCGTCACTGTTCTCCCCACATCGGGAATTTCAAAAGGATGAAGGCCCTTACACTCAAGTACACGAAGAACCTGCCAACTCTAGCCCTGGCTGCCCCACAGCAGCTCTGTGGGCAGCCACTAGCCACAGATGGCTAAATGAACTGAACTCAGTTCCACAGTCACTTTAGCCTCCCTTGAAAAGCTCAGCAGCCCCCTGTCTGGAGGATTCCTAATGGATAGTACAGCTACAATCACATTCATATTCCAGAAAGCCCCAGACTGGAGGACCAACAGGCCTCTGCTTTTATAAAGTTATCTTTGTATCCCAGAGTCTGTTCTTCTTCCTTCAACTAAGCAGGAAAAGTATTTCCAACTGTCCTTGACTCTGTTTCCCAAACGGGGTGAGGATGGGTGGCGTCCTCCATCTGCCATGAACCAGGAGTGGAAACAGCCACCACAGAAACAATGTACCTTCATCTCCCATTTCCCCAAGAGCATAAGAACAAGAGACCCAATTTCCCCAGCAGCCCTTCACACATTCTCCAGCTAGCTCTTTTCTTCCTTTCCCTTCTCTCTATAAGGCCTATTTTTTAATTGTGTAATGTGCATGCATGCATGCATGCGCACACGCACATAGGTGTGTATAACTATGTGCCGCAGCACACATGTAGAAAACAGAGGACAACTTTCTGGAGTTGGTTCTCTCCTTCCACTATATATAGGAGCCCAGCAGAATAAACTCAAACATGTGAGGCTTGGTGCCAGATACCTTTACTCCTGAGAGCCACCTCACTAGCCTAGAAGTACATTTTCTCACCATGTCCACTTGTACCCATGCTGCTCCAAGGAGGAGCCCTACGAGGGATCCACATACCCCTCCTTGGGAAGGAGAGCTCAATGTCCTCTCTGACCCACCCTATCAAAAGATACACCCGTATACCCAGTCCTCAAGGCCTGTCTGCTAGGTTTGTTGATGCGAACTAAGGGCTTTCTATAGTGCCTTGTGGGCAGGCAGCAGTCACTCCATGGAGGCCATCCTCCCTGTTCCATGCACCTGCCATGTCACCCAAGCCTTGCTGTGTCAAATGTTTCCCACAGCAGCCACCACCATCCGGGGATGATAATATTCTTACCACAGGGACTGTTCCTCCTTCAAGTCGGGGCTGGAGTTGGGGTGAGACAACTAAACCAAACCATCGTCGACCTGCCACAGGGAGCTATGAGCCTGAGACAAGAACACAGGCCAAGTTACGTCAGGCTTTCACAAAGCTGCCCTATTCCTGATGCTACTTTGTTTTTATCTAAGCTGGCCTTGAACTCATGGTGATCCTCCTGCTTCAATCTCCCAAGTGCTGACTTGTTTCTTCGTGAAGCAAAACAAGAAAGTATCTTCAACTGCTGCCATGCTCCTGGGTGGGGTTACTGGACATCCATCAGAAGCCCTACAAGACTACTGACATCAAGGAAGGCATGTCTAAGCCTGAGGCCACCAACTTTTCCTAGGCCTCCAAGTCTTTCACTGAGGAGTCAAGAGTGATGCCCTAGCCAATAATAACTACCACTAATGCCAAATCAGCCAGAAAACACTCCCAACTCCAGCCCTCCGTCATACCTCTTACAAGCTGAGGCTGGAATCAAGAACTCCATTCTGGATGGACAACAGTTTGCCCAAACAGTGTGCGATGGACACCAGTGGTCAAAACCTAGACCAATGTCAGCTGGAAGAAGCAGCAAAGGTTTCCAGAGATGTTTGAACAAGTTCACTTCAGAATCAAGGGCAAAGCAAAATTAGCAGCAACCTCATCTGGGCTTCTCAAATCCAAGTGGCTACAGTCTTGCTAGGCTAACCCTAAGGTATGCCAAGCTAGACAAGAGCAGCAGGGAGGATTGCAAATCCTAGCCTTCCTTACCCACCACGAGGCGAATGTGGTTAGGAGCAGCTTCCCGACAAAGGAGGAGAATCCATAAGTAGTGTTCCCAGTGCTCCAAATTTCTCAGCAGCTCTCTCCCTCTTTCCAGTTACAAACTAGAAGGAATCAAGTAACTTGGTAACATTGTGCAGAGATTGCCCAGTCCTAAGCCCTTGCTGCAAGCCCCCTGGTAAAGAGCACAGCACTGTTCTCTCTTCCTTCAGCCTCAGCCTGTTTTATGTAGGCAAAGTTAAGAGTGTCCCTTGGGAAAACTGGCAGTCAAGCCATCATCTTGTCTACTTACCTCTCCCCACCCTGCCAAGACTAGCTTCCAGGTCCCCATATCAAATCCATTTGAGCCTCTGCCTCTAAAGCCACACTCAAGAGGCCAGTGGGTGCTCTAAAATGGCACTATGGCTGAATTTCCAGCTTCCCACCTACAGCAGTGGACTCCCAACTAGTTGTTTAGCCTTGTGTATAAAATAAGGATGGAAAAACTCACGCAAGACAAGCCTTCAGCTAGGACATTGACGTGTGTGTATGTGTGGTGTGTGATGTGTGGGGTGTGTGTGTGTGTGTGTGTGTGTGTGTGTGTGTGTGTGTGTGTGTGTGTCAGAAACAGGACCTGTTGCTGATACTTTCATTTCCTGCTTCAAGGATTACATTAGATAAGCCCTGACTACACAGAGCACGTCACAAGTATGAA
Organism: Peromyscus maniculatus bairdii; assembly: GCF_049852395.1. NCBI lineage: Eukaryota > Metazoa > Chordata > Mammalia > Rodentia > Cricetidae > Peromyscus > Peromyscus maniculatus. The sequence goes on from NC_134864.1 coordinate 10,214,937, forward strand.
ACGAGAGCAGGTGGTGGCAGAGTGACACTTGCATTATTAATCCGAAGCAGCAGATGAACAGTGTGGGCCCTGCTTAACCCTGAGCACCCATGAGGACGGCAGGTAGAATTCTGCATACCCAAGACCATCCTGCAAACTCAGCAGGCAAAACACACTGTTTAGGCATTGTTATTCTTCAAAAGACATGCTGTTTTCCAGGGACCTGGGCCCAAACAGCAAACTCCACAGATGGCAGGGCCACTCTGCCAGAGTCCTGGGGTTAAAAACCTTCAATCAAGCTGTCACCTGGTGTCATTAAAGGAGATGCTGGGGGAAAATGGTTTATGTGACAGAGATTAGCAACCGCACAATACAGACACTTGCTGTTCAAGAGAAATAGGACTGTATATGGTGATATTCTAGAGTTAACAAAATCATATACATATGAACATGTAAAATGCTTTGGAGCCCAATGCCTCCTTGGTGACACATGCAGCTCAGTCAAGTACATACGCTTGAGGCCTCCATAGTCCAACTACAAGCCCCAATGCTGTGAAATACTTTCTATACACTGTGAAGATATGTCACTCTTAGTGGTTTGAAAAAATCTGAACAGCCAATAGCTAGGCTGGATTTCCAGGCATAGAGGATGCTAGGAAGAAGAAAGGCAGAATTTTGAGGAGACACAAAGGAAGCATGACATGTAGGGAGATGAGGTAACTAGCCATGAGCCATATGGGAGCACATAAATTAATAGAAATGGGTCAATTTAAGCTATAAGAGCTAGTAGAAACAAGCCTAAGCTATCAGCCAAGTTTTCATAATTGATAATAAGTCTCCGTGTTGTGATTCTCTGGCTGGTGGAGAGAAAGACTTGCTACAAATGGTGTCCAATGTAGGGCCATGTATTTCCACATAATACCTGGGAAAGCTTTAAAAAAAAAAAAAAAAAAAAAAAAAAGGTTCCAAACAAACAAAAATGGAACCAAATACGGCTTTCTACTCCTGTAGTCTATCAAGTGGGACACAGTACAGAGACCATTTCCTGGCCACTGCCTGTGGGCTTGAGCCGCCAGCATCCCATGAGCTAAGCTGAGCAGTGGTTAAAGGTTTTGCTCATGTAGGCAGAAAGGTTACAGATATGCAGTAAAGCAGGTTCACATGGAAGAAAAAAGAAATTCTAAAAAAACACCAATAGCCAGGTGGCAGTGGCACATGCCTTTAATCCCAGTACTCAGGAGGCCAGGTGGATCTCTGTGAGTTCGAGGCCAGCCTGGGCTACAGAGTGAGTTCTAGGAAAGGAGCAAAGCTACAATAGAAAAACCCTGTCTCGAAGAAAAAAAAAATAGTTTTAAAGTAATAAAGTCTTTAAAGAGAGAAGTAATTAAAAAAAAATAAGCCACGTAGAGATGGGAATACATAGGGAGTCTGGCTCTTGTGTGGTGTTATATTGGCTTTAAATCTTTTGATTGCTGATGAGCAAACAATAGCTACTGAGAGACATTAGACTATAAAAGCTACTAAATTAAATCAGCCTGTATATTTTAAAAATGTCTTAACCTCAATACAGAAGTAAAAAATTACGTTACATTAGGGAAGAGCTTATGCTTTTGTTTCCGCAGGAAACAAAGGCTGTGGATTCCTTCCAAGTTAATAGAGATCAGATTTGACTGGGGGAGACCTCCTAAAAATCCTGGCTACAGACATAAAGAAATAAACCTAGAAATACTACAAGACAGGTGATGTATATTTTACCTGCTCAAACATAAAACAACAACAACAACAAAAAAAGGTATTTGGCTGGCTTATGTACAACGCACAATCCATACTTGTGTTAATGCAGATATGTATGTTACCTTTAAAAGTGTGTGTGTTTTCAGAGCAAGGTAACTAGACACCAATGCAGATGGGTGGCACAGGTGATCCAGCCTCTCAGATGCCTCTGTTACAGTTTCCTCAGAGTTCTATATCCAGAACAGCTTCAAGGCTGCCAGCTGAGATGCTCCAACCTCACAGACTATTCTAGCCAGGACTTGACCATTATCCTAATTTTCTCAGAGTCCCCCAAAGATTCCAGCGCCCCCTGACAACAGGAAGCAGTCTAGAGAACACAAGGCCTGCATTCCCAAGAGGTGTGTTGGATGGTTTTTGGTCATTCAGTGGGCTATGGATGTTTGTCATTGTTTAGGGGGTTGATTACAAATTGTTATTGGTCATGGTCAGAAAAAAAAAATGAACACAGGAGATTAGATTCAGGGATCTTTTTTCTGAAAAGAAACAGAGGGGATATAGTATAAAAATAGTGAGATGAAAGGGTGGATTGTTGAGTCTACTTTTGAACAACCACTAGTCTCAAACATGTTACATTGATATGGATTTTTGTATACTGATACAAAAATTTAAGGTTGTTTTTGTTAGAACATACTGTACATACCTTTTTACTCTTAAGGTACTATACCTGTGCAGCTCATTTAACAATGTAATGTAAACTTCTAAATCTTGAAAGTTACTATTACAATCTATTTAGAATAATAAAGAAATACAGTTAGTAGTCACCTATAACAATCAAACTTATAGTCATGTTAGGTAGGTTTTCAAGGTCAGAGGTATATTTTAGATGGACAGGTGGTCTTCGAACAGTTCAAAGACTTACAGAATGGCATTTAAAATGTCTTGTTAACATAGGGTTTTTCATGACAATAAGACACGTTTGCTCCTGGCAGCATCAATTTACTTCAGAGAAGATGATAGGCATCAAAGAAACTCCATACAGAGTTTGCTTTCAATGTGGCAAAACTAGTCACTTGGGCAAGAAACTGTTCTTGTCTTGACTGCTGACAGTATGCTGTACAAACTGGACCAGCAGGACACAAAGGAAAAAAGACTGTTGAAGTTTGCCAAAGTAAGGCAGGACAGTCCTTCAAAATTCCTGCTTCAAAGAAAGTCTGCCAGACATTCCACAGGACACACAGGAAAGTGACTGCTGAACTTTGCCAAAACAAGGTGGGACAGTCCTTCAAAATTCTTGTTTCACAGAAAAGTCTGTCATATATTTTAGGCCCATAGGCCGAAGATGGATGTTCCAACATTGCAGAGGAACCTTGCGGTAACTGTACAGATAGCCAGATACCTCTGTCATTTCATAGTTTTGAAAGCTGCTTGCTCTGCACTTCCTGTTTACTCAGATAATATTATATCCTTCTGGGATATTTGACGGAATTGAAGACTAGATAACTATAATTATAGTTTTCCTTAGTTGTGATAGAAGATAAATTAGGTACAAAACTTTGGACTAAGATAGGATAGATAATACAATACTTTCTCTAAATTTGCCAAATTCAAATGGACTAGATATTGTGAATGTAATTCTTACCTGATAATTGTTCTTATTGTGTATAGTTTTACTGTATTAAAGTTAAAATCTTTCCTTTTTATTTAGACAAAAAGGGAGAAATGTTGTAGAAATAATCTCTTTGTACACTGTGAAGATGTATCACTCTGACTGGTTTAATAAAAAATTGAATGGCCAATAGCTAGGCAGGATTTCCAGGCAGAGAGGATGCAGGAAGAAGAAGGGTGGAGTAATGAGGAGACACGAAGGAAGCATGACACATAGAAGATGAGGTAACAAGCCAAAAATGGGTTAATTTAAGTTATAAGAGCTAGTTAGAAACAAGCCTAAGCTACTGGCCAAGCTTTCATAAGTGATAATAAATCTCCATGTTGTGATTTGGGAGCTGGTTGGTGGGACAGAGAAAGACTTGCTACACCCAGGGCAAGCAGGTGGGCTGAGTACTTTCCTATAGACTGCCACCACCATCTCAGCAGTTCTTACTCCTGTTGGTAGTATGTAGATCTTGTGAGCTGGGGTGGCAGACATAGCAGCAGCAACTTAGATGCTTGCTTAGCAGTCCTCATTTCTTCTCATTCAGGACAAGAGAATAGAGCTCTCCTTACCCCTTTGGCCCTGACAGCTTTACTAGGCCGGTTTGGGCACTATGTGACTTGGGACCTCCTTTACTGGAGAATCTGTGTCCTCTGGGTGTACAAAGTACATGCTGGTGGCAACATGGTTCCTACTTTTACCCTTTTATTTATGAATGCCACCTTGCTAAGCATAGAAATGGATCCTCTAATTTTCTTTTCCTAAATTTTTGTACATTATAAAATATTCTGAGGCAAGGTAGTAGTGGCGCATGCCTTTAATCCCAGCACTTGGGAAGGAGAGGCTGGCAGATCTCTATGAGTTTGAGGCCAGCCTGGTCTACAGAGCAAGTTCCAGGACAGCCAAGGCTATACAGAGAAACCTTTTCATGAATGAATGAATGAATGAATGAATGAATGAATGAATGAATGAATGAAATATTCTGAACTATCATCAAAAGAATGTTAGAACAAGTGCTAGAAGTTTCTAGGTTTAGGGAAAGACTAAGAGCTGAGTTTGGTTTTTTCATCATATTTAAATTATGGATGCACAGCTTAGTTTCAATTCAAACAAGAACTTACTTCTAGCCAGCTGTGAGCAGCAGGCAATGAATTTTGTACTTTAAATAGTACACTACAAACATTACACTACACACACACACACACACACACACACACACACACACCCCTACACCTGCACCAAATACTCTTCCCTACTCCCATCCTAACATAAGTGGGAACAAGGCTTCCCTCGCCCTCACTGGTCATAAATGGAAACAGGGAAACAGCCTTTCCAGCAAATGATTGAATGTCACAGTGATGCCCCACAGTAGAAATCACCACAATGTCCTATATAGCTCAGCTTAGCACATGAGAAGTGTTTTTGTAAGCTAGCATTTGATGACTAGCTAGTTCCACAGGCAGTCTTTCTACTACACACTGATGGCAGGTCTGTGTTAGGGCAGAGGAGAAGGGAGGGGCAGCTCTTCCCTGGGGAACCACTTTCCTTAACAGATGTGATCCCTATTACTTCCCAAGCTTTGTTAACTTAGGAAGATAAAGAAGTTCAACTTTTCAGTGATCCTGGGGCTTCAACAGCCCAGGAGGTGGCACATGAGGCTAAGCCAGGCCTGGCAGGTCAGGGACCACAACTGGGGACACAACCTTCCCGATGAGACATAAAGTCCTCAAGACATGTGGCCAGGCCTCACTTGTTGAGATGTCATCATCTGGTGCCAGATGACAGACACACATGACAGATACTTCGTCCCAAACCAAGCCAACCTATTCCCGAATTCAGACCAACCAACTCCATTCTCATAACTGTGACATAAGCCAAAAACTGGAAAAGATGCTATGTCACCAGGCCATAGGACATCTGTTCCACGTCGGGCCCCCATGTGGCCAACGGGTCCTGACAAGCCCTCTGGCACAGAGGGCCCTGGCTTCAAGCCCACTGGGCTTACTGGTGACAGAGGACAAAGCTCACTCTTCTAGCCCATCTTACTTCCATCTCATTTCCCACTTACACCAAGCCACGTTAATTCACCAAAAGAACTTTCTAGCAGGGACTGAAGAGCTACAAGGGGACATGTGTCTATTGAGCCTACGGCAGCAGGAGAAGAAGGAGGTGCAGGCTGCTGGCCAGGGTAAACAGCTCTGTCCTCTTTAACCCATTCATTCTCCAATCTTAAGTATTCAGGGAATCCAGGAGAAGCCATAGCAGCCAAGATGGTCTTCTCAAGTCCCACTTACCCACTGACTCGACATGTTCTATTTTGTGGGCTGAGGAAGGATCCAGAAACCCTGACATAGAGACAGCTCAATGCCCTTAAGCAGCACAGAGGCCCAGCCAATATAGACTCCTTGAGACCATGAAGTACTAAAATCTGCCTGCCAATAACAATGGACATCCTCTGACAAGTGAGAACTGTGTAGCTGCCCCCTGGAGCCATAGGCTACTTTTGAAACAAGAACAGGGCAGAGGGAGACCAAATACTGCAGGGCGGCTGCCTCCCGTGTTTACCTGCCCAGACCTAACAACTCACATCATCGTAACTGACTTTCTGAGAGTCAGAGAGCAGCTGACACAGCCAGGAAAGGGATTCTGGAAGAAGCCCTACTTGTTCAGAAGACTCTCTGCTCAAGCCACTGAAAGATACCCCAAGACCAAGTTCTCAGCACAAAGGAGATTTATTTGCCCCAGAGGGACAGAGGGCAGGGAATAAGAGACAAAGACAGGAGACAGAGGGTGAGGCAGAAGGAGAAAGTACAAGGGAGAGGCGGGGAGGGATATTTGCCCCAGAGGGACAAAGGACTGCCTCTGGATAGAGAGGAGACAGGTGTGGCCAGAGGCAAATGGCAGTTTATAAAGGGGAAGGGGGAACCCCACATCAGGATAAGTTGGTTAATTTTAATTGGAAATGTTAATTAGGATAGCCAAAGGGAGCTTCTGATTGCTGGACTTCCAATACTTTGATAGCTGGATCTTGGTAGTCAGCCTCAGGAGGCAGAAGTGGCCAAATAAGGGAATGGACCTTAGTGGCTAGCTTTCAGAACAGAATCTAATGGTTTTTAGCAAAGCAGGGGAAATGTAGGAAAAGCAGAGCCATGCTTCTCATGCTCCAGCCTATGTTTGCCATGCTCGCCCTGGACCTACTAGAACCCTTTGGACACTACACCACACTCAATCTGCAATGTCGGGACATACTTTGTCCAAGTTCATATGAGCAAAACAGAGCACTAATATTCAAGGGTTCTGCATCTTCCTTCCATAAGTGGTACTGGCTAGAAGCAGCCAGCATGGATCTGAGAACAGTTGCACTGACTCTACAGGACACCCAGATAAGCATCACACCCCGTCAAGTGTCAAAGGTCTGTTCTGGCTCTTTTCTTCTGAGGCTCACCAGCAAAGTGAACACAACACCCAGCAGCCAACACCCCATGACCTATCCTCGTCTACCCTGGGAGAAGCCTAAGACTGCCCAGCCTATGGCTCTGCCAAATGTGAGGCCATGAGCAAGCCATTTCTGTCTGAGCCTCACTTTCCTCATCTGTGAGACAGGGTTCATACAGGTACCATCTGATAGGTGTGTCTGAGGAGTACAGAGAAACTGCATTAGCACATATAGCAAGGCCTGGCATCCCTCAGAAGATGGCTGCAACCTTCAGAGCCAGCAGAGCCAGGGTCCCTTTCCACCTCCCTGAGCAGCACACCGGGCTGACTAGTATAGCCTCTGGTGACAGATTTTCCTAATAGGAATTCAACATGGCCTCAGGAAACAATTTAGTAAAAATACAGCCTCGTCCAGGGCCAGCCATCTTCATGGCAAGAGAAGAGCTACTGTTCCGACCCAGGTAAGTGAGCACCTGGTATTTCAAAAGGGTAAAGATGTGGACTCAAGTCCAGTTCCAGCAGAGCAAGGTCAGTGGAAGCTGGACAGTCCCATCTTCCCACTGAGTACGGGGCCTGGCCACCAGACTAAGACCCCACAGCCCTGCGAGCAGCCCGACAGTTCGCTTACCTTCACAGGGCTGCATGTGCACAGCAGACACCCAGTACGAATGCTCTCCACTCCCTGACACACAACCAAGCCCACCAACAAACGGCATGCCCACTTCCTTCCTAAACCCAACTCCTTCGGAAGCATGCTATCTATGGGCTGGTCAGAGGCAGCAGGGCACACAGTGGTCCCCAGAACGAGTTTAAATGCTCCAAGGCACTGGTCACTGGGAACACCACTGAACAATTATATAACAAAACTCAGAAAATCCCTTCCAAATCTATAGCAGTTCAAAGATACTTTACCGACAGATAAGGCTCCTGTTCAATCCCAGAAGCCCCTCCAAAGCTGTTTGTCCAAGGGCAGTTAACACCGGGAGGAGAAACGCCAGTACTGCTGCCCCGGGCTCACCGGTTAGAATCCCACTGCTCAGCCCTGACATCTGGTTTCTATTTCATATCCATGTTGTCACATTACATAACAAGCAGATGACATGAGGAGTGCCACAAAAGTTTCCGCTCAAGACTCACAGAGAATGCCCGAGACATTGTTTACCTCAGGCCACAAGCATTCTCACCCAAACTGGACCCTGGGCTGTCTCCAGGGCAAGCAAAGCAAGCCTCCTCAAGAGAGCCCTTAAATGAACCAATGCCCTTCCTTCCTCTCCCCTCACCTTCACGTGGAATGACCTCTGGCCTACATTTAGTTTTTCCGCACCTGGAAAATGACTTCTGCCTCCGAGGCGTACAGGAAGGTGTCGGCAGTGACGCGGGGTCACAGTGGAATCAGAGACAGAAAATTCCTGAAACAGCTACCTGCTCCACCTGTGTGGGACTCAGGAGAAGATTCTACCAAGTGAGTCTCCACCGAAAGGCACAGTCCTGCTGGCAAGCGTCCAAGGTTCTCCACACCTTGTCTGCCCTGTACCAACGGGCCCAGGCCTCCTCAGCTGATCTGCGGAGGCTTTGGAGTTCCTGATAGAACATCCCAAGTGCACACGTGAGACAAGGACGGACGCTGTCATGCCACCATAGCAGGCAAGGGTCCCTCGGAGCTGCTCTCTTTAACCTCTCATGGAGCAGAGAGGGGAAGTAGCTGAAGAAGGTTTTCAGGCCCAGCAACAAGCATGAGATCACAAGTTTTTCTACGGTCATTCGGCGCAGGTGAGTTCCCAAGAGCCACCGCTCTAACCCAAGGTGAACAGCTTTGGCCAGAGGAGGGGACAGAAGAAAAATGCGGTGGGTGTGCGTGCTCATCCGTGCCTGTGTCAAGGCCAACAGTCTGCTTTGGGCGTCACTCCTCAAGAGCCATTCTCCTTGCTTATTTGAATAGGGTCTCCCACTGGCCTCAGGCTCACCAATTCAGCTAGGCTGGCTGGTTAGTGAGCCCCTGGTCAACCAAGCAGGCCTGAAACACACCTACACATGCACACATGCACAGCACGAGCAGGAGGCTCAGGAGGATTTGGGTTACATTCTTGCTTCCCAACTGGGGTCCTTGTGGACAGCTAGCTATGCCTCACCATATGCCAGTTCCTACAGTACACAACAGGGAACCACTAGTGAGTAGGCAAGGCAGGAAGGAGCCTAACTTAACTTCTAGAACACATGGCCGACGATGCCCAGCCCATGATTCCTGAATTACTACTGTCTGCATTTCAAACTAGCCACACCCCACACCATGGCCAGGAGACATTCAGACAACAAACCATGAGTTAACTTACACAAGCTACACCATTAATGAAGGCAGTAGCTTCCTTCCGACAAACGTATGCTGAGAAATGCCTTCTATGTGTTAAGCTGACACCTGAGCCATCCAGAGTCTAATGCAGGCAGCAGGTCTCTCAACCATCTGCACTTCACCCCAACTTTCCACCATGTGGGCTACTGGTGCTGGCCTTGCTCCCATGTAGTCACCAGCCTGGAGGCAGGCTCAACAGGGGAAAGCCCTCAAAGATGAGAAGTGAACCCTGCCCACTGAGGGAGGTCAGCTGTGGAAGGTCTCCTGCCCACTGAGGGCAGGTCGTCAGCTGTGGATGTTCCCCTGCCCACTGAGGGCAAGTCGTCAGCTGTGGAAGGTCTCCTGCCCACTGAGGGCAGGTCGTCAGCTGTGGAAGGTCTACCATCCCCTGCACCCAGGAACCTGCCTGAACATTATGATCAGCCTCAAGAGGATGCCTCAACAATGGAGTGGGAAGGTCAGTCCCACAAGTGACAGACAGCAGCCCGTCTGTCTCTTGCCTCTCATTTCTTCTTCCTTGCATCCCAAATTAGACGCCCAGACCCCTAGTTTAGCCCCCAAATAACAGAGGGGCTGTTCCCAGAGCTGGAGTTCTGGGGTCAGCTCAGGCATTAGACTCCTGTGGAGAAGCTAAGGAAATGGAAGAAAATCACAATTCTTAACCCGAGTCCACAGCCAATGAGCCTCAGTGTCATGTGACAGCCCCACCATTGAAATTGGCCACATAGCCCATGCCCACCTAAGGGGGCAGAACAACAGCACCACTGAGCAAGTACTGGATGCCAGGGCCAGTAGCATGACAGAGCAAAGACAGCACTCTTCTTAGAGAGGCCCTCAGCATCACTGCCAGGGTTTCAATGCCAGGACTCGAGCTCATGAGGGCCAGGAAGAAGGAAGCCACCTCCACAGCAGGAAACACTGATGTCCCCACACACAACCATGAAGTGACAGTGCAACCCAGTGCAATTCCCAGAGCAGGTTTACCGTGAGTCCCCACCATGGTGTCCAGGGGGTCTGCTCACAAGCACCTTCACATGTGTTCTTTCCTCCCTCCACCCAAGCACAAGGCTTGCTTGCTGTTCACGGGGTGTGTAGTGAAGGGTAAGGGTTCCACTCTGGCACTTTCCTACACATGCTAGTGGACTGCTCATGTCCGCCATCTGTTCTATGATGTAGGAGAAATAAACCACTCTTCTTTGTATGTCCAACTTATGAAAACTTTCATACCAGCCTTTATGAAAATGATGCTGAATTAGAAATAGGAGCTGTGCCCCAAGGGGGAAGTTGGTATTTGTTGTGTCCAAACTGTACAGCACTCACCACAGCAGGAAGAGAAAAAGGAGGGTGACCAGCACTCTGTACCCATGGATAAACACAATCTGTAAACCAGAGATTTCTACAGAGTCCAGGACAGTGGTCCCAGGCTCAGGACCAGCAGAAGCGTGGTGACCCAGGCACATCCCCTTTCTTCTTGGCTTCTTCAACTAGAGAAGCTGGCACACTCACAAGCTCCAGATCCACTTGCAAGTCCCACTTTTAGCCTATATGCAGGCCACCATTGTGCTTGCCGGGGGCAGGGAAATGCACAGGAAAAAGAAGCTGGAGGCAGTGGCCTGGTGCAGCTTGTATACAAGACTATCTTCTGATCTCTGCCTAAGTGCCTTCCAGCAACCTGGAGAGGAGTGATGACCAGATAAAGAAGCTCTCCTCTGTCCTTGTCTCTATACCAAGCTGGCTTCTACTTGGACTCTTTCCATATTTTAAGTGTGCTCTACATGGAAAATAACAAAGGTTCTTGACCAAAGAACTACATGGGATATCCCTGAGATAACCAGGAACTGATCTTACTATCTCAGAACTGAGAGGCTGGGCTAAGGACCCTAGAAGTGCTTATAACCAAAGAACAGCTCTTCTCCAAGGAGCAAAGACTTGAAGGAAAACCAAACCCAGATTTGATGCTCTAAGTTGTAGAGACTGTCCCTACAGACCTTCAATGGGACACTTCCAACAGGGCAATGACATCTGGGAATCACTTAGTTTTCCACACTATTAGCAAGCATGGCCTTAGCCCCTCTGAACCCCCAAATGAGTCCAGCTCTCAGCTCAGTCACATCTATAGCTTTCTAAAAAAAGCTAGTGCTCCACAAGATCGTCAACTGAGGACAATGACCAAAACAAGCCTGAAAGGGAACCCTGTTCCTGGCAGCATGGCAGGGGCCGCTTCTGACCACCTTGCATGCAAAGTTACTCAGCCAGCAAAGACTGCCTCAAAGAGTTCAAAGCAAGGCAAATCTGAGGAGAAGGCCAGAGCACGAGCCTGCCACTGGCTAGAAGGGAGCAGATCCAGAAAGAAGGTGCCCTGAGGAATGAGGGCCACAGGTCACCTGCTGTGCTTGGGGAAGAGTCTCAACAGCTGGTGAGGGCTGACAGACACCCCTGGCTCAGGCACCCTGAGGTGTGTGCTAAGCAGGGCTCAGCCACTGAGTAGAGACCTGCCAGATTCTCTCTGGAGGAATGTGTCATCAACACACACATTGCCCACAGAAATTTATAAGGACACAAGTCACAAGAGCAAGTCATGGGGAGACACTGGGCCAGGAAAGTAGCAGCAGGGTCACTGGACAGTCCTGTTACTTAACAGCTGTGCAGCCTCTGGAGAGCTCTTAAACACCCTATGCCTCAGTTTCCCATCTGCCAAATGGGAATATGACAGCCTATCTTTCCTGGAGGGACATTAAGAAGTAAATGAGATTATATGTACTAATCATTATATAACCATTACTAATATCAGTATTTGTTAGGCAGAGCTAAAAATGAGCCGTGTAAAACAGAAATAAATTATAATCCTTGAAACTTTAAACTAAATGAATGAGTTATATAATGAAGTAGATAGAGCTAAAGAGAATTGCTGACCACTGAAAAGCCCTACAGAAGTAATTCAGAATACACTACAGAAAGACTCGAGGACACAGGACTTGAAGGCCGGGGGAGAGGCTGGAAAGATAACGCAGAAAACTGGAACTTGGTCCCCAGCACCCATATCAGGGGGCTTGCAACTAACTACCCATTCCTCCAGCTTTAGGGGGTCCAATGGCTCTTCTGAACTCCATGGTCTCCTGCACTCAGCTATGTACAGGCTCACACACAGAAACACATGCACCTAATTAAAAACAAATCTTCCAACAGGTATGGCAGGAGTTGGGGGTAGAGGAGAGGGCAGAGAAAGAGCCACACCATCACCAGTGTTCCAGAAAGCAGAATGATTCAGGACAGCAATGTACACTTCAAGTACCTGAGTGCTGAGAGAGCCGAGAAGCATGGAGACGAGAACTACACCCAAGGCAGCATGGTGCTGGCACAATGACCAGATAGAGGCAGGTGAAAGGACAGAGTCCAGTACAGGGTAAAGGTGGCATTGCAGTCATTGGTATAAACAGGGACTTCTAAATAAACAGCACTGGGACAACTGAAGGGTGATCTGGGTGAAGATAAAATTAGACCCAAACACCACCACACCCAAGGGTAAACCTTCAAACAGCCAGGGTATGACGCACACACAAACCCCACAGCAGAAGGGACAAGAAGGAGTCCCTGCTGGCTTCGCAGAGGTTGGCTTCCCACTGGAGATCCCAGTACAGGTGCAAGAAAGGAACAGGGAGTGTGACTCTGGGGGAGGCTTCCGTGGCAAAGGAACATAATAAAGTGTCAAAAGCAACAGTAAAGAGTGGTCATGTGGGGTAAATATGTAGCTAGCGGTCACAGTCCTCATATGAAGAACTCTGGCAAAGTGTGGGAACTGAGTCCAACATCCCAAGAGGAGAACAGCCTTTGGAAAGGAAAAGACGTTCTTGATCTATGCAGACGGCAAATGAGAAGAGAAGCTCTGTGGGCACAGCATGCAGAAGCGGCTACCACACTAGACCCAGACAGGGGGACTATGAAACAGTCCGCTCTATGCAGGAAACTATACCAAAATTAGGGGTCTATTCATCTTCCTACAGAAATCACTTCCCTACAGTAACTCAGAACGCACAACTCTTGTAACATCACATGGACGGCTGCTCCCTGAGTAAAGTTCCAGTGGGGCACACTGCCACATCCCATTCACAGGGGTGCCTGGTCATAGATTCAACTGCTAAGAGCTTCAAACAAGGAGGCGTCCAGGTTCCAGCAGAAGTCAGGAGTTAGTGAAGATGCCTATGGACACTCCTGCACAATGTAGAGGCGAGGGGCGGTGTGTACTCCTGCCTTGTCCTACAAGCAACAGCAAGGTAAGGGTGAGCAAGCCAGCTTCTCCAAATCTAACTGCCACACAGAACGTTCACCTCCACACTCACAAAGAATGATCAACAAATCACAACAGCTAAGATGGAAAAAGCTGAAATGAAATATACCCAAATGGACCATACCATGTTTTCTACAGAAGATGAAACTCTCTGAAGCACCTCAGACACAGCGTTTGGTCCTGTGCTGTCCATGCATGCCCAGTTCTGGTCACTGGGGTTTGTTTTTGTTTTGTTTTGTTTTTTTCTTTTAACAGAGATATGGGTATTTTTTGTTGTTGTTGTTGTTGTTGTTTAGTATTCTAAAGTTGAACAAATGAATCAATATATCGTGAATTTTTGGGTGCTAAGCACTTTGTTGAGATGTCTTTATAACAACAGCAGGGTCAGGCAGGAGTCTTGGGAGAGTTCAGAAGCCTCAGATCGGAGGCTAGGGAGTGCCAGGGCGCCTGCAGTCCCCCAGTATCTCCAGGTGTGTACTAACAGCAGCATGGGAAACAGCAGCTTCTCAGTGCAGCTTCTCAACTGGCACCACCACCTCCGTCTCATGTCCAGGTTGAAGCCAGGGAACTTGGGGCACTAGGACACACCTCTGCAGTCTACTAGCCCAAAAGGCATACCTGAAGCAAATCACGAGGAACTGAACCAAGTCAAGTGCAAGGATTTTTTTTTAAATGGCAATCCTGTCTGTTTCCATACTGCTATTGTCACAAAGCATCAGAAAAGACGACTAAGACTATTCCAGCTCAGAAAAGACTGTGGGGCATAATGCATAAATGTTAGGCAGGACCTGAGGGTTTTCTTTTGACATAAAAGCCATTCTTACCAGACAATCACAAAATGTGAACACATGTGCACTACAGAGAACAGTCCTGGATCACAGTAAACTTTCCACTTTACTCATGATGTAGGGTAATGGGAGGCTGTTCTTGTTTTAGAGAGTACATACATGATAGGAAAAGTGCTAAAATGTTCCCCAAATTCCTAAATGCATTACTCTTCAGATTGAGTTTTAAAAAAAATAAATAAAATGCTGAGTGACAATGCACAAGACTAAGAGATCAGGGAGCACTGGATCCACATATGCCAAGGGACATCCGTCCTATCAAGACCAGGGAGCACTGGATCCACATATGCCCCAAGGGACATCCGTCCTATCCAAGACCAGGGAGCACTGGATCCACATATGCCAAGGGACATCCGTCCTATCCAAGACCAGGGAGCACTGGATCCACATATGCCAAGGGACATCCGTCCTATCAAGACCAGGGAGCACTGGATCCACATATGCCCCAAGGGACATCCGTCCTATCCAAGACCAGGGAGCACTGGATCCACATATGCCAAGGGACATCCGTCCTATCAAGATCAGGGAGCACTGGATCCACATATGCCAAGGGACATCCGTCCTATCAAGCAGCGACACCACACAGAGAGGAACTTCACTCAATACAGAAGGTCAAAGACACCATTCTCAGACACACAGCAGACAGAGACACTCCTGAAAAGAAAATAAGACTGAAGAAAATATGGTCCAATGAGAATGGAATGTGGACAAAATAAACATATAAGAAGTAGAACAAAGACTCCAGAATGCAGAAAGAGTTATCAATAACATTAATAAACATAGAAACATTAAAACAAGAATACTCCCTGAGAGATCATGGAGAGAGCAGGAGATACTCCTGAAGAAAGCAACCAGTGGACTAGCTCAGCAATGAAGGGAAAGACACACACAGGCCATCCATCTTACAGACCTGCAGCCAAATATCTATGAAAACATGGGTCCTTCAGACAAGAGGATACAAGCCACCGATAGAGGACGCTGGTGCCTAGCCCAGAGAGCATGCTTTCATCAGCCTGATGGCTACAGTTGGCAGGACCAGTCCAACATGGCACGTCAGGGGTGGAGGGTTGGCAGGTGGAAGCAGAGCTGCTTGGAGCAGCCAGCGCACCTTAGGGTCCAGCAATGCTTACTTTCCACCACACACCACCCACATCTGTACCAGGAAACATAGAGAAGGCTCACAACAGCACATATGCTGGCAGACAGGTCTGCAAAGACACAGCACACCACTGGAGGACAAGGAATGTGTTGGGATACTTAGACAGTCACCAAAAGACAAGGGACTCTGACTACAGATCCTGCATGTAAGACTGAGCCTCATCGAGTTTCATCCAAAAGTCCCGCAAGCTACAAAGCATACACTATAATTCCACCTACATTAAGTTTAGAAATGTGTAACTGAAACACCATGAAAAAGGTTCACCCCCGCCTGCAGATGGCCCAAACCTATCACTCATAAGAACTACAAGTTAAACATGTTTATCATGTTTTATTGTTCTCCTGGGCAGGTTCTAAAATCAGGGTATTTGAGCCTCATAAAGCTAGACAACACGTGTGTCTGCTAAGAGGTGATGTTAAGTAAAGTCCAAACAGAAAACGTGGAAGAACACAGACCATGCACAGGCAGCAAGGAACTCTTTCAGAAAAGTCCATGGCTGCATCCCTCCCAGTGCTGTGAAGCCAAAGATATGCATCCTGACAGTGACCAGCATGGTTCCTCAGCTGTGTTGGGAGGGAAGTCCCACTGCTGGTTTTGACTTACAGGCTCTGGATGAACATATGAGTGTGCAGACCTCTGGCTCGGGCAGTGAGTTTTCAACTTTCAAACAGGAAATGTTTTACTGGCCGTCCCCTCAGCATCTCTTCCCAGGGCCTTTCGTTTTCTCCCTCCAGAAACCAGCTGGTGTACACTGACACAAGTCAGCAGGCTGAGCCTGGTGCCACATCCCTCTGACCCCATGTCCCCACCCTGACCCACAGGCACCACTGCAGGAAGCCTGGACTCCTTCTCTAAGAACAGCGCAGTGTTCTGCGGGCACTCACTGTGATCTCTCTCTACTAAAAGCCACTCCACAGTGCTCCTGACACAGTGCTCCCCGCCTTCCCGTCTGCTCTACTGTTGAGCACTCTGCACAGCACTGCTGTTGGTCCTCTGTGAGCACCTGCTCTGACTGCTTGGGCTGGGAAGCAGCAGTCTGTCACTCCTGCTAGTCCACTGTCATCCCGGAAGTTGACCTTTGGCAATTTGACAAAACTATTACATGAAAACAAAAGCATAACAAATTCATTCTTTTGCAATTAGAATTGATTTACATAAGCCATAACAATTTATAATAAATAACGTAAGCCCTGGCACGGTGGTGGAACATATCTGCAATCCCAGCACTCAGAGGCTAAGTGAGGCAGGCAGACCCCAAGTTCAAGATCAGTATGAGCTGCAGAGCCAGATCCTGTCTCAAAGATCAATGGATCAAACTCAGGACACTGCATATATAAACGATCAGCCACTTCTATAACTGCAGCTCGTGTCCGACAGAGCCCTTAGGCTGGGTGTCAGGGCCACCCTGCTGGGGCTCCATCCCCCAGGCACCTGCTACTCATCACCCCAGGAAAGGAACAATCTACACAGCCCTGCCTTGCTTCTGCAGATGCAAGCCCACCCTTCAAGGTCTGGTGGTTCATCCCACCCAATGGACACATGAGCACATCAGCCACATGCTGTCTACACCAAGTTTCTCTTTCCTTCATGCTACCTGACCTGAGGTCTACTGGGTTCCATTATTCCTCACAGTCTCCCCTCAGTCAGCTCCACATAGTCCATGCCCTGCTTGAACTCCACTGACCAGCAATGGTACTGCTTGCAGTCCCACTGTGTTCCTCAGAGTGAACTCATACACAGTTACCGAGAGATCTGAAAACTTAAAGTCAGGAGGCCCTTGGCCAAAGCTCTTGAGGCTTCCCAGCAGAAGACAGTATCACAGTTCCTGCCCTTCTCATCCATGAACCTTCAGATGGAAGCCTGCAGCCTGGTACCTAACTGCCTCAAACTGCTCACATCCCTTTCTTGATACCTGTTTTTTCATCCACAAAGTGGGCAAACCCAGGGTCCACAGCACTTGCCCCTAAACTGTCAGAGAAGTCCAATCTGTCCACTTGTAGGAGGGCACCCAGCATGTCAGGCATGCCAGCCACATTACCATTACTCCTTCTTCTGATCTCTGACCTCCTCATAGCACGTAAGTGAAGCCAGACTAATCACTGCCCCCAGTTCTTGGGGTACCCTGATGTGTGGGAAACACTCAGTGAAGGATTTATGTTGTTGGGAAAGGTGGTGGTATGGAATGGGAACCAGACAAGATACTGATGCCCCGAGACTCTAAACACCAGCACCTTGAGACTCACACTGCAGTGGACTGATGAGCTCCCCACATCTGGTTGAAGCAGCTGGGCATTCCTGTGAGCGTGGCCCCTGTGTGATTCAATAAAGGAGCAAGGAACAAATGAAGACATCGCACACAGCCAGAGGGAACACATGCCACAGACATCTTAGGGAGCAATATTATTAAAATCCACATCCCCTGTCTCAGCGATCCTATTTTTCTGAACTTGTATCCAAAAACACTAATACGAACAATTAGCCACAAGTAAAAAGCTATGTGTCTAAGAATGTTCACTGAGGTGCTGTATGCTATAGAAAAGTTAAACTCCCATTTAGAGGGGATTTGTAAAGACCACTGTTCCATCATGTTTGTTAGATGCAAATGTGAGGAGGGCACAGAGACAGGGCAGGTGGGGATGAGGGCAGGAGGCCAGGGGACCCACACCAAGTATAATCTGCCATTTTCTCAGAACTGGGTCACAGTCAGCGGGGCCAAGTGAGCAGCAGCAGTTTCTTTCCACTGCATACCTTTAAGCATTGACAGATTTTAAGTTGATACTACACTTGATACATTTCATTTTTGGGGAGAGAACCATTTTTCTATTTGTTTAAAAAAACAAAAACCAAAAAACTTTCATGCGAAATCAAAAGGCGATGCTGGCAGCTCCTGAGAGTAGTTCTGTCTGTGGTAAAGCACCACCCAAGCATGGCTGCCCAGGCCAACAGCACAAGCACTGTGCCTGAGAAGCCTGCCCCTTCCACAGGGGAACCATGGGAGAGGATAGCAGATTCCAGGTCACCCCACCCCACCCAGATTTCAAGGAAAAGAAGGTCCAGCCAGAATCAGAAACTACCTAAAAGCAGTACCCTGTGGATTCACCCAGCATGTGCCACGGGAGAAGGAACAGGATGGTAGCCACACAAAGCTAGGTCCATACATACTATTTGGGCATAAAGAGGTGTCACAAAATTCAAAGACAACATATACGCTTTTAAAAACCTGTAATTTTAATTCAACTGTGAAAATTCAAAACAAAACATATCTTTATAGCTTCACTTGAAATCCAGACCACAGAAAGTACACCTGCATAGGGCCACAACACTGAGACACTCAGGAAGTCTCAATGTGGCTGGCAGGACTCTTCAAACTTAAGAAGGACATAACCGTGAGCAGCACTGGCTCACAACTGACAAGTATGTTGCCCAGGAACAGAAATTTTGAGCATTTGAGAAGTTTTTCAAAGAAAATGCTCAAGTAATCCTGAACTTGAAACTCAAACTGGGTAGGCAGAGGCCCAGTCTAGGCACAGTTAGGCGAAGAAAACACAAACGCTTGGGGCATCGGGTGAGAACGCTCACTCTGTCCAAATGAACACCTCCATGATTTTCAAGTAGAAAAACACACCCACAAGGTACAGCATTCCGAACAGGAAGGTTTGAAAAGAAACTTAAACACGAGAGAAAAGTGGCAGTCTGGTTCTTCAAACATTTTTGGTTGAAGGTAAGAACAGCGGTATTTAAGCTCATCTAGGTAAAACAAGTAACCCTGCTCCCTGCAGAGAATATGCTTGCTACCACTAGTCGGCTGAGCAGGACCGGAGCAAGGCCAAGGCCCCGGTGTGCACTGCCTCCTCCCCACCAGCAGCCGACCTGCCACAGCAGTGCACTCAGGGTCCACGGGCAGATCCCGGGGGGCCTCGGCAGCAGGCTGAGAGAGCAGCACGGAAGCACCACTTATGGGGTTCACCAGCTCACAGTCTGCACGCTGTGTAACGCCTGCCCGCCTCCTACAGCTGCCTCGTCAGCCCCTCTCAAACACCCCATTCTTCAGGGCGGGAGACACAACACAAGAAGATCTGACAACAACATGCTGATAAAGGACCAGGGCGGCGGGGATGGGGTCAGGAAAGGAAAAGTTGTAAGTGAGGCCACAACACCCTGGCCTAGAGAGAGTAACAGCTATGCCGATCTGGAAAGGGAACGTACTGGAACAGCTACTGCTTCCAAAGAAAACTTTCTCTAAGACCAGGCACTTCCCGATCACATAACCGCTTAGAAGCAAGCAACACCACCCAAAACAGAGCACTGAAGGCAGATCTCCACCTCACATAGTAGCCAAAAATTAACCTAAATTTAAAGGTCTAAACACAGAAACTAAAACCATAAAACTCATCAGTGAAAACAGGAGATCTTTGTACCCTGGACCTGGCAGCAACTTCTCAGACATGACCCCAAAGTCAGTCGACAAAAGGAAACAAGAACTGAACTGCCTCAAAAGCAGACACTAGAGAACACAAAGACAGCACTGAGTGGGAGGAGCCTGGGCAAGCCATAGAGCAAACACACCAAGGACTTCTGCAATTCCACAATCAGCTAACAGCCAAACCTAGACAGACATCTACCCAAAGACACATGAACAGCCAGTAAGCATATGGGGAGGTGCTCAGTAGTCCTGCTTATTAGCAAATGCAAATGAAAACCACAGTGAAATGCCAACTGTAACAGTAGCAAGACATCAAAAGTTAGGGGATGTCCAAAAAAGTGTACCCACTGGGCATTGCTGATTTGATAGATAGTATAGGATAGATGATAGATAGATAGATAGATAGATAGATAGATAGATAGATAGATAGATAGATAGATAGATGATAGATAGATAGGCAGGCAGACAGACAGACAGATAGATTATATGTCTGTGTGTGTGTGTGCGTGTGCGTGTGCGTGTGCGTGTGTGTGTGTGTATATGTATATGTGTATACCATACAGCACTGTGAAAATTCTGGTTCCTCAACAATTACACATGGCATGATCATGATCTTCCAGGTCTGCCCCAAAGGGGACTCAAACTAATACAAGTCCACCAATGTTCACAGCAGCCAAAACCTGGAAACCGATCAAGCTACATCAGCAGAATGGATAGACAAGGTGTGAATCATACAGAAGGAAACATTATTCAGCTTGGGAAAGGAATGAGATTCTGTCAGGTGTTGTACAGATGGTTCCTGAAACACTATGCTACACGACATAAGCCTGGCAGAGAACAGACGCTACATAATCCCACTTACCTGAGGTACCTAGGAGTTGATCCCAACAGAAAGTAGCATGGTGGCCACTGAGAAGGAAATGTACAACTGGTACTGCAAGGAACAGTTTCTACTTGGAAAGGTCAGTGTCTGAAAACTGGTGCATAACCAACCATGCACAAGTACTTATGTCATCACTGAAACACACTTAAAGGTGGTCAGTGGGAATGTTGATACTGCCTCTATTGAGACAATAAATAACAGACAAAGGATGAACCAAGAAACCCACATGCAAGTTGGAAAAGATCAGAATTAACACCAATGTAAAGAATAAGTGCTTCACAACATAGCCCAGCCTAGGCCGGAACTCCTGCCTTTGCCCCTGAAAGGAGAGATTACAGGCATGTGCTGCCACACCCAGGCAAAGGTTGTAGCTGATAGATAAGTTTTCAAGACACACTAAATACAAGACCCCAGGCAATGGGGACCCACCATAGATAGGTGCCTTGTGTTGTTAAGAACAGTGAAGCTAAGTAGGGAGAAGTTCAGGGCCTTTACTGAAGGCATCCCAACAAGCAAATAGCTACTGCTTCTGTGGCTCAAGAGGTCCACTTGCATGCCATCTTAAGACCCCAGACAGCACACAGAGGCATTGGAGCAGTTCCCATGAATACTCTGTCCACAGAGGACATTCTGCTCTCATTCCTAACAGAAGCACACAGACCCAAGACTTTCCCGGGTCCTGTAAGATAGAGGAGAGAAAGAGAACCAGTGAGACCGCATCACCTGCAATGGTACCCACATACATATTTCCAGGAAAAGCTTAGCCTATGATGACTGAGGTTAACGGCCTTTACTGAACATATGTTTCAAAACCAGAGACTGCAGAACCCCACCCTACCCCCCAGCCCCGGAAGCCACAGGGACCTAGGGCTTGGCTCTGTCCTCTCAACTGCATCTGATAACTTGGCCTAGCCATGGAGTCTCAACACAGTCTGCAGCAGAAGCAGTATCTTCCCACAGAGAGGCATAAGGCTTAGGTAGCAAGTGACATTAACAAATAAGCTGAGCCTTGTAAGCACCCTCCCTTACCCAGGGACCAGGGGGAGAAGTGGCCACGCCCACCTGCATATAGCTTAGGTGGTATGGGAAACACTGAGCTCTAGCTCCATTCTGGCAGAGCCCTGGAGTCCACCAAGGGGCACTTTGTTCTTTTGGTATCATGTATGTTAGTACTACCGACACCCTAGATTTCATTCATAAATCTTCCTTAAATTGTGGCAGGGAAGTAGAGATAGAAGAAAGTGAGTAGAAAACAAAGACCCTGAAATTATGCTCTGTCCAGGGGACCTGGGCATCAAGGCCTCAGCACTGCACTGGAACTATGCCTCTCGGCTTCTGAGGGCATCTGCCTCAAACACAGGATGGCCTGACTCAGCCATCAAGTATGTCCGGAGTATGCCCCTTAGCATCTGGAGCACCTGGATTACAGAGGCTAGAGCCACACGTGTTCCCCAAAGATACCTAGAAGCCCTGATGTCTGAGTCTCGCACTGCCAGCAGGCCATCGGTTACAAGTCGTTTTCCAGGAATCAGAAGGAGCTGTGGCAGGACATTTGATCATGCTTTGACCGAGTGTGCATTCGAGGATGAAAGAGAAATGTCTACAAAAGGTGTCTTAGACAGAGGGGAGAGATGAGACAAGAAGAGAGAGGGTCTCACCTGCTGGTGAGAAGGTCCTACAGTGAGTTCACTGAATTCTTGACTTCAGCAGCAAGGTCTGTCCACACAGCAGGGAACAAAGTTACTCTCTAGGCTCCCTTAATGCTAAAACCACTGAGTGAATCTCACACAGGGAGGGACCTTTCCAAACCCAAACAGAATGCCAATGGAAGGCAGTAACTGTTCCCAAAGAGTAAACACCCAATGGATGTGTCTGGGATGTCAGGGGAGAGACAGCACACGGTTCCATAAATAAGCTACAACTGAGCGCAGTAGCCTGACCCACGAGCACAGCATGTGGTGCTGAGCTAGGCAGCCTCTGCACTGGGGCTCTGAGCAGCAACCGTTCCTGCCGTCTCTGTAGCTGCCCATCCTGAGGCTTTGAGGGCAGGCAGGCCTGGCAGGGTGTCAGCAGTGGTAGAGCTGGGCCTGGTGTTTATGTCTGATCCAGACGACTGAGGGCTCATGACGATTTACTGACGCAAGAGCTCCCAAGCACCGCATGCCAGAAATTAATCAGGGGAGGAAGAATTCTTTTTAAGAAACCACTTGGCCAGGGCTGCCCGGCCTGAGGCTGAAAGTGTAAGCGGAGCCACTCCTCCTCTGGGAGCAGCACACCCAAGGCTTCCAAGCAGCTCGGGGCTGGTAAATCAGGCACAGGCACAGGCTGGGGAGGTCCTGCCACAATGCCTGGCCCTGCTGCGGGTGGCCACAGTATCCAGTGGCCTGCCCCAGGGCCAATCTTCTCCCAGGGGCCCCCCTCGGATGGCGTCTGCAGAGCCCCACCAGTGTGCACACTCCATGGTTGGGGGTGTCTATGGAAATGACTGGAAGCCTCTGATCTTGTAATCTATTGCTATAATCCCTTTCTCAAGAACTGGGTTTTAAAGTTTACAAAACAGGAGACAACCTTAAAAGGAAAAAGTTGGAATGTGAGGGATGTAGTCTCTGCAGGAGCAGCAGCCTCCTCCCAGGGTAGGATGTATGGGCAAGCCATGCTTTTCCTGCAACCCTCTTTGCACACACCCAGATGCTGTGTGTCATCAAATGCATGGTCAACTACATACAACCACGTCACATCAAACACATGGCTAACCATGCACAGCCATGTCACATCAAATGTATGCTTAACTACATACAGCCACATCACATCAAATGCATGGCTAACTATGCATAGCTGTGTCATATCAAAGGCATAGTTCACTACACACAGCCACGTCACATCAAACACATGGCTAACTATGTACAACATGTCACATCAAATGCATGGTTAATGACAGCACGTTACACCAAATGCATGACTATGTACCATCACATCACCTCAACTGCATGGTTAATGACACACAACATGTTACACCAAATGCATGACTAACTACATCTAGCATTCCTGTATCTAAAACAAAACAAGCCATTTTGTACTCTATTCCAAGGGTGGTAGCCCCAAAACCATCCATCTGCCAGCCAATCAGTGTATGAGAATAGGGGAAATTCTAAGATAAAGAACTAAGGTCTTTATCACACAGCCCCTGGCTCCATAAGACAAAGGATCTGAGTCCCTCTCCCACTGTCCAGCAACTACTCTGTCCCTGGCCCTCTACACTCTCTGATGCCCACATATCTCCTCCTTCCCAAACTATTTCTCAAGCTAATGCTAACTCCTGAATGGACTCTTCACTCATGCTAAGGGGTTGGATGCACAGATGGGAAGGAAGGAAGGAAGGCAGGCGGGGAGGCTTCACACCACTTACAAGATGCAACCCAAATCACCCCATAAAAGATATGAATAAAAGAGTCACTGGAGTGACTCAAGGCTACTGATAGAATTCAGCTCACTTCATTTCACTGCAACATAAAAACCAGCTAAGCTGTAAACACAATGGAACAGAGAGAACAGAGCTGTCTGGACAGTGCAGGACAGGGGCCCCTGCAGAGTGGCCAACAACATACCTCTGTCATTAGACAGAAAACAGGCTAACTGACCCTGGCAGGTAAGACCTGACTTCCACTCTGGACTTACAGCACTGAGTTATACCCTGCCATCCTCCAGTCAAGGACAAGGGTGGTAAGGAGAAAATGTAAACTGTTACAGATGTGTCTGCAGGCTTTTCAAAGGAGGGACTGACAAGAGCTGTGGGGTGCCAATGTGAGAGGGTAGCAAGAAGAGCAGGAAAGAGGAAGAGCACTTTGAACCATCAGCCTCTTGGGCAGCTGCTAGCTTCCAAGCCACACATAAAGGATGAGGATCCAACCAGCATGGCCTGGCTCTCCCAGAACCAGGACTTTACACCCTAGGAAGCAACTCAGGAGAAAAAGAGACATCCCATATTTAAGCAAAGATGGTTATTCTAACACCAATTTACATGGGCTTAAAACAGCCTCAACACAAACAAGAACAAAACCTGACAGGACTAAAAGGAGATTGCCTCCCATCTACAATCACAACAGAGCTGTCTGACTCTACCAAAAATCTTTGCCAATAATAGAAATAAGAAAGAGCACAACTCCACCACACTGTAAGGGGCCAGTGTTAGCTTAATATCAAAATTGAAAAGAAGAAATAAAGTTGGGTGTTTGTGGTGACACATGCCTTTTAGTCCTAGCACTTGGGAGGCAGAGGCTGGTGGATCTGAGTCAAGGCCAGCTTGGTCTACAGAATGAGTTCTAGGACAGCCAGAGCTACACAGAGAAACCCTGTCAAAAATGAATGAATGAATGAATGAATGAATGACAGAGATAGACAGACAGAGACACAGAGAGACGGAGATGGAGAGAAGAGAAGAAGAAAAAGAGGATGAGGAGGAGAGAAAAGAAAAGAAATTGGGGGACTATGTGTATATTATAACTATAGTTATAGAATTGTAAAGCTAGATTAACATTTTAAAAAGCACATACCTTTAATCCCAGCAGGGAGGCAGAGGCAGGTGGATCTCTGTGAGTTTGAGGCCAGCCTGGTCTACAAAGCTAGTTACAGGACAACCAGGGCTAGAGAGAAACCCTGTCTCAAAAAAAAACAAAAACAAAAACAAAAGAAAGAAAGAAAGTCAATTGAGAAAATTTGTCATATTAGTCAAATAAAAGGAAAGAAATCTATTATTAATTGATGCATAAAAGTCTAATATATTAAGCCAAACCAAATGAAAGTTTTAACTTTACAGACTGAGAGAGTGAGTATCTGTGGTTCATGTGGTTCACACCCAAGGTCTTGACACACTCTGATGTTTCTAATTCTCAGCACACTAATGACAGGTGAGAACACCCTTATCTTGGTAGAGCACTTACACAAAAGCTGCAGCAATGCCACCCTGGTGATGACATTCTGGGAGTTTTCCTTCTCTGCCTGGAAGTCAGACAGCAGAGGAAGAAGACAGGCTAAGACTCAGCCCACAGGACAGTCATCATCCAGACAGTGTGGACTTTGCTGAGATAATCTCTAGAGAAACTAGTGTAGAAAGCAAGTTATGTGATGGGCCAGGTGACAAGGTAACTATACAAACACAAACTGTATTTCTAAACATGAGCAAAAAAGGTGAACTAGGAAACAAAACAGCAAAAAACATAGAGAAATCTAACAAAAAGAAATAAAACCTCAACTATGAGATTACAAAATGGGTATTAAAGACCTAAATAGACAGAAACATATACCACACTCATGGGTTGAAAAATTGGCAATAAAAGATATTCCATATGCAAATCAACAAAATTCTAATACAGAGATTGCAGTAGGTAACTGAAAAGGACTTTAGACAGCTAAAGAAAATTTACAACCTTGGATGACTAGTTAAAAAACCATAACTGACTAAGATGGCTCTGTTGGCACAGGCAAGTAGAGCAATGGGTTAGAACAGTCTAGAACCAAACCCATTCACTTAGAGACTTGACTGGCATCGCACAGTGAAGGAGAAAGCATTAACCCTTCAGTAAGTCACTGCATTAATCAAATACTAAAATTTAAAGTGGCTAATCCCCACTTCATGCCAAACTTTAAAAATCCAAACCAAATTATGACTGGTAAAGTGGTGACATTTCTACTAAAAATTAAACGGAGCATCTTCAGGTTCTTTAGACAGGCACAAATAAATCAAGTGAAATAATGTGTTATATTAAAATTAAAAGCATCTGTTAAATAAAAACACTAAAAGAAAAAAAGGCAACCCATAGGATTGACAGAAAACAGCAGTAGGAATAACCAACAAAAAGACACATATCCACCCAATCTAAACAAAAAAGCTGCTACAAATCAGTAAGAAAAACAAAGACAAATTGCTTTCCTGAATTTCCATCCAGGAACTGTAGAGGCAACTTCCCCACCACCCACATACGGCTGGTTATCCAAGCCGAATGAAAGTGATCAGCAATCTTTAGTTAATTCAGCCATAACAGTAAAGATGAGAAGACTGTACAGAATACTGAAGGCTGCATGTGAGACAGACAACATGCTCATGCAGCACAGGTCAGAGCACGCTGTCACAGGCAATCTTACACAGATCATCGGCTACACACAAGCTATGGTGGCATCACACAGAAGAACTCCAAGTGAAAACCATGCAAACATGAGCACCAAATGAAAGAGCACCTTGGGTTAGTCCGTTCAGTGAAACATTATACACCCGTGGAAATGGACCAGCTCCCATATCTACCTTGCAAACACACTACTGAAAGGACCCAGACAGAAAAGAGTAAATGCCGTATGACTCCATTTTAATAAACTTAAAAACTCATCTGAGATAGGAAAAGTAAAGGGTGGTGCCCAAGCAGGGGGTGGGCCCAATGGAGCAGGGACACTGTGGTCACTTCTCTGTCTGCAGAGCAGGCCCAGGTGTTCGCCTTTCCTGAGCTCCCACTGAAGCCTCACGCCTGTCTGGAAGCTAGAATCGGTCAAGAGAAAGCTCCCACACGGGAACACTTAGGTCTCGTGTTTACCAAAAACTCAGCTCCCACCAAGGAAGACCTGTTAGACAGGCAACCCGACATCCACATGCAACCATAAAGGGACAAAGCAAGCACTAAATGCTGAGATGCCTGCGGTGGGTGAACAAGCACTCATGGAAGAATATCTGCTAATGCACTTCATCTCTGGAGCCCAGATTCTTAGTAGACCACAGCGTGGTTCAGACTGATCCCTGCCCAGGACTCACTGATATAAGCCAACATACTAGATTCACATTTATTCACAGTAGCTATTTTAAGTCTAAAAGTGGCACTTGACCAAATGTTCTATGTTTACTACATAAAATAGAACAAATTTAAGTTCTGATATTTTTCTAAGGTGTGTCCCTAAGTCTACTGCAGTGACCTTGGGACTCCCACCTTTCCCTAAATGCTTCTTGGTTTTTTTAATCCCCTCAGCAGATGGGAGAGGCTGGCAGGTATGTCTGGATACACCTCTTCCAGGATCTGATACTTCCGTGTGGTTCCACTGGTTAGGGCTGCTGGGATGATCATGGCTTGAAGGGCTATCTCATCACACAAACAAGTCAGGCCTAGAACATTGGCTTTCCAGAACAGCTGGATGTCAGGACAGCAGCAGCCAGGGTGTGTGGCAGGAACAGCAATCTCTGGGGATGTGTCTATCACCATCAGGCTACACCTGAGATTCTGCCGTTTCCCCTTCAGTCTGGGAAGGCTACACGGGAAGCTCACACCAGCACTAAGCCCTCACAGACACGGGGACTCCTATGCCACTGGCTCACCCAGGGAAGCTCCAATCACAGAAAAGACAATTTTTAGCAATACTAACAGGAAGGGATCAGGACTCCAGAGAGTCAATAAAATATGGTCCAAACCTGGCAAGCAAGGAAATCAAATGTTTCCTCTTCATTCCATATTGTGGTGATTAGTAGCCACGTCAGACGGCCGCTGCTGCGTTTGACATTTTGTGGCTCTTCCTTTCTTCTGAGCCACCAACTTCCTTCCAAAACTGAGGACAAATTAACAGCACATCCACATATCTGACCAGAGCCAATAGCTCCCAAACAAACGGCAACAGCGGAGGCCGGATGCACCCAGAGTGGCCCTGGCTGTGTGTGGCAAGGCTTTCCAGGAACAGAGGAGCAGACAAGACAACGGGCTTCCGCTGAGGTCTGCAGGCCAGGCCCCTGTGGAATACATGCAGTGCTGACTGGACCCAGGCCAGACTGGGACAAGCTACAAATGAGGCGAGCAGCACTAGCCTGTTTCTGCACATTGCTTCACCTTCAGCAGGGACAAAGAAAAGGAACAGGGGGGAGACTCCCAAGGAAGGCCAGGCCACATACACTGCCAGGAGGCCCTGTCTGGCAATGGTACAATGCAGGCCACCTCCTGGCCTGGCACTGAGACTGCTCATAAAAGAAGAGACAAGGGTCTGAGAAGGGCAGGGTGAAAACTGCTCTGGGCTGGCATGAGCCATGCCTCATCTAAGGCTTAGAAACACACTGCTTCGGACGCCTCCCAGTGCTCCTCTCAGGCAGCCCAAACATGCCATACTCCCATAGGCCAACGAACTTCCTCTTCATGGCCTCCATGGCTTCCTCTACACAGCCTGGTAGCATCCCTTTATTCACCTCTGCAACAGTGCAGTAACCTCTGTGGTTCAGACTGACCACTGCCCAGGACTCATGGATATAAAACAACACAATAAATTCACATTTATTCACAGTAGCTATTTTAAGTCTAAAAGTTAATGACAAATGTTCTATGTTGACTACATAAAACAGGACAAATTTAAGTTCTGATATTTTTCTAAGGTGCATCCCTAAGTCTACTGCAGTGACCTTGGGACTCCTGGGGACCGAGACACTGTTTAGAACCAACAGAGGCCATAGTATTCAATAAGCTCTGACCTCTGCTGATCCTGAAGTCTCTGTGAGCACCAACATTTCAAACGCAGCCATCACCAACATTTCAAAGCCCTCACTCAGGCAGGAGGAAAACTGTGCAGCACCATCAACAGGGACCTAGCATGGGCCTGAAGCTCCTGCCCAGTGCTGAGATCTATCAGGAGCTCAGGTTAGTTTCCCAGTGGCAGAATTTTTTTTTCTGCCAGACATGTATCAAACTCATTTTGAAGGTATTCACACAAGCTATGAGAAGGTACCTGAAATTTAACAGTGACTGGTGAAAATTATAAAAGGTCTAAAACTAGAAAATGTAGAACTTGACTGTACAGAAAGCAATGGTGAAGATATTATCATCATAAATAAGTTTAAGTAGTGTCTCAAGCTGAACGGACTTCCCAGTGCATGCCTGTAACCCTAGGACTCTGTGACTGAGCAGCACTCAGTGACTGAGGCAAGAGGATCTTGAATACAAGACTAGTCTGGGCTATATGGTAAGTTTCAGGCCAGCCTGCAACAAACAAACAATAACATTAACAAAAATAAACCAAAATGAATATGCTAATTCAAATACTTCGAACTGCCTGTCCACGCCTACCCAAGCAAAGCCCTCCTACTGTAAGGATGTCTGGGTGTTAACTACCCAACTCCTTACTGCCTGGTAAACACCTTTGCAGGGAGACAGCACAGATCACCCACCTGCCAGGCTCCCAGCTTCTATCAATTACACAAGCTTGAAGGAAAATCAAACTATTCCCTCTCCGCAGGACAGCCCCAGCAAGCCCTCAGACCACCAGGTTCAAGGCCTGTGGTCCCCCAGCTCAAGGCAGTAGTCACTGGTTGCATTCTCATGCCAATACATGATAACCAGTCCATGAACCTCAGTTGAACTGAGTCAGCTACTGCCTGCAATTGGACATGACCTACCTGACCTTCCCTTCCACCATGAGATATTTACAAGATGCTACACATGACTGAGTAGACAGAAGAGAGCCAATCCCAGGAAGACAGGAGGGTGGATGAAAAACTGGACTACTTCCAGAGGCTAGAAAGGAGCCACAAGGGGGACACTGCAAAAGAAAGCCCAGCCTGCCACCTAAAGCCCAGCAGGTGCATTTCCCATAGGCTATATTTCATGTAGCATCATGGGGCATTGAAGCCATGGTGGGTATGAAGCATGCCAAGCCCCAACAGCCCCAGCTCCAGCCCCAGCAATGGTGCTGGGGGGGCGGGAAGGGGTGCACGGCTACCATACTGACTGTGGTAACTGCCTGAAGGGGGACACAAATACATTCCCTCAACTGTCTACAGAGGACAGTGTCACCGACACTCATTTAGAAAAGAACCACTTTCCTAGATGAGAACGTCTTTTGCAGACACAGGATTCCCAGAGGAAGGCCCACAGATGAGGACATCTGTGCCTTGTGGTCCATGATCCTTGGCTGAGTGCCTCCGCTCTGAGGCAGCCCCCCTGCTACCTGCCCTGATGCTGCAAGAGGGAGACAAAAGTCACTGAAGTTCTGGTTCCCTTCTCAGCTTCCATATTCAGACCCTGGCTCACTGTCGATGCCCATGCAGGCTTTCCAGGGGACCTTAACCTCCTACTTTCTATCATCACACTACTAAGATGACTGCCTGGGGCTCAAGTGTCCCCCCACACAGCACCAGACACAGTCTGAAGAGAACTCTGCATCATGGCTCCAGGTTACACCAAAGCTGCCTGAGGGAAATGCTGGCATTCCTTGCATCCAGTTTCCCCAGGCACTACCTCAAACTTTCTAAACACTCTCAATGCCCAGTTTATAAGAAAGACGGATTCTGTCTCCCTAGCCCTTTCAATAGAACCAGAGCAGAGCACTGGGCCTGGACAGATGACTCAGTGGTTAAGAGTCCTTGCTTATTCTTTCAGAGGTTCTGAGTTCCAATCCTAGTACACATATGGTGGCTGTGTAACTCCAGTTCCAGGGAATCCAACACCCTCTTCTGGCCTCTGTGGGCACTGCATGAATATGATACATAGACATACACACAGACAAAACATCCATACATATGAAATGATCAATAAATCTATTTTTGTCTTAATTTTTAAAAAAAAAAACCAAAAACAAAAAAAAAAAAAAAACACCATCACTGACCAGACCAGAAAGAGGGATACAGGATAAGGTGGCCACTTCCCTTGCCCAGTCATAGGGAGCCCGCAGCTGCAAGCAGTAAGGCACAGTGTACGGACAGGTCTGCACACTGCATCAGTCTGGGAGAAAGGCCTGGGCCTGAAGAATCAGTCAGTCCTTATTATGGACTGGCTCCATGTGAAGACAAAAATAAGGAGCATCAAAAATTCTGCATAAGGCTGCTGGCTAGATGTGGGAGGGAGGGGCTTCCACTAAAAGCAGCCTAGCCTGCTCTTAAGACTGCATGCATTAGAATCTGTAACCTCAGTTTTCTCGGAACACCAATCCGGGCGATAGTGGGGTCTTTTGAGTCAACAAGCCACTGAGAAACAGGGCTCTAATTAAAGTCCACTTTCTCCCAGAGATCTCCTAGGAGAATGCAAGAAGAGCACGCCAGCTGTGAGTGCAAACTAATCAAATGGAGCCTGCAGCTCTTCCAGTGGGAGCTTTAACACCTTCTGCAAAGGCCTAAATGTTGGTGTTCCCCACCCAGTGTAGCAGCATTAAGAAGTGAGGCCACGGGGAGGAGATGAAGTGTGAGGACAACACCCAGAGTGTACTGAGGGCCCTTCAATAGGGAGGGGCTCTTGGCACAAAAGAATGCAGTAGGGTGGGACCATGCAGAGGCCAGGGAAGCCCTCACCAGACAGTCACTGGCATCCTGATCTTAGCCTTTCAGCCTCCAGAAACACACCATCAATTTCTGTAGACTTTAAGGCATATGACCAAAGGGGTTTTTATCACAGCAGCAGAAAGGAACAGAGACACAGAAACTAAACAACCGGAATACAAGGAGCAGTCTTCTAAAAACTGTTCCGAAAGTCTGGAATTTAGTGGGGGTGGGGGGTTGGGGGTGGAGAAGAGCTCAGTCAGTCAAGTCTTTGCTACTTCAATCTCCATACCCATGTAAAAAGCTGGGCACAGTGGCGTATCTGCAATCCTGGCGCTGGGAAAGTGAAGACAGGGGGCTCCCTGGGGCTCCCTGGGGCTCCCTGGGGCTCCCTGGCCAGCCAGCTTACCCTTTACCAGCAAGTCCCAGGCCTCAGTGAGAGACTGTCTCAAAAAACAAGGTGAGCAGCTCCTGAGAATGACACCTGAGGCCTGAGGTTGACCTCTGGCCTCCATATGCACACAAAAGCATGTACACACACACACACACACACACACACACACACACACACACATACATGAACACATACCTGCCCATCCCAATCTCAGTCATCAAGGGCCAGCATGCCTGGATAACAACCAACCCCACTATCTAAAGGGAATACAGTCGAGAGCTGATTCAGGTCTTGTGAGAATGTCACTGAATGCAGAGAACCAATTCATCCTGTAATGACCACTAAATAAGAACACCAAGATACTTAACCAGCTTCTTAGCTCTTCACAATTAGCCATAGATCTGACTTTTAAAACACACAAATGTTACCTATAGATAAGCTTCATGACTTCTTTTCTAAGTACACAGTAACAGCAAGAGTTAGGAATAGATGAAATGCTGAGCAGTGCTTCGGGGGAGATCCTGAGCTGCTCAGAGTACTTGATGACAGAAAAGGGTGAGCCTGCCACCTCACTTCATTTGTTTTCATCATTACAGTGTCCCTCAGCTGTCCATTTTTATGTTCTCAGGAAGGAAGCAGAGAGGTGCTGAGGAGAAGCACTAAGTTTCACCCAAATTTCCAAATTAACATGGTTCACTCGGTTCTTTCAACTCAGCTTTCCACGACCAGCAAAGGGAGT
Source organism: Peromyscus maniculatus bairdii (assembly GCF_049852395.1). NCBI lineage: Eukaryota > Metazoa > Chordata > Mammalia > Rodentia > Cricetidae > Peromyscus > Peromyscus maniculatus. The sequence goes on from NC_134864.1 coordinate 10,248,065, forward strand.
TCAGAGAAGGTTTGAAACATACCTCACATGCAGTGCACACGGTGCAAAAACCAGAGGGCCCAGGAAGGCTGAACTAGGATAGCCAAGACCCATGGTAACACTGTGTGTAGCAGGAGAGGGCAACAAAGGGCAGGGTCAGAGCCTCTGCAGCTAGACATGATGAGATCATGGCCACAAAGACTACAACAGCAAGGCCAACTCTCTCCCTCCATCCTGAGCCTTGTCTCTACAGGCCAGGTACCTTAGGCAGCAAGCATCATGCCCTGCTCTTCAGACTCAGCCAGTGCAGCTCTTCTGGGGGAACATCTTCAAATGTATAGAGCACTTCTGGAAGCATCTATGATCTGCCTATCCCCTCTCATGGCAAGAATCATTCCATCCCAGAAGTGCTTGCTACCCCTCCTGCCTGGCCTGGAAGTCCCACACATGTAGAGAAGATGACTAGACTTATATGGGCCCAAAGCACCCAGAATTATGCTGCCCACAGAGAAGCATGTGTTGGTCACAGATTCCAGTTCCTAGCTGGCCTCCAAAGCACTGTCCAACCTCAACCTAGGCAGTTATTTGATGGCGGGCAATACTGGTTTCCTCACCCACACAATGGAATGATGGCGTTCCAGCTCACTTCACAAGGTTATCACGCCACATAAATGTAATAACTGGAAAGCACAATTCAGAACGAACTTGCTATTCATTCTGGTCCTTTAAAAGCACAGCGGTGTTTGACTTGGAGTAAGCAAGTAATCAATGCTGATTTATGATCACTATAAGTTTTAAACACCTACAGTTAAACAGAGCCAGTTCTTCAGTTGGAGCAGCTCTCGGCCTTGCATAGACCAGCTCTGGAGGCGGCATGCATCTGCACACCTGTCCACGTACGACCTGCCCCCACTGCCGGGCGCTGCAATTATGGCCTTTCTGTTCCAGCACCAAGCTGTGCTCAATGGTTCCTAATGATTCAAGTATTGAGTTTTCTGTGTCAAATACATACCAGGAGTTCATTCTTAAATTTCAATATCATTAATCATCTAACATTCAGCATCTCAGAACTCAGAAATTTGCATTTCTACAATGGGGGCTTTGAAAGAAGGACACAAATGCAAATGTTCCCCAAACTGTGTAAGAATTTTCAGAAAATTGCCAAAACAAACCATCAGCACACCATTGACAGCGAATATTCTGAGCTCTTCCTAGTGACAGAGTATTCGTGATTTTTAAAAGACAAAACACAATTTGAGTTGAAAAAATGTTGAAAAAAAATAGGTTGAAAAATAAGTCCTTATGTCTCCATGATTTCCAGAACAAATCTTGACTGATTAAGATCCCAGATAATCACAGCATGGAGAAGCCAGGGTGGCGACAACTTGAGAGCTGCACACTGCCGGGTGGCGGCTGGGAAGATGCCAGCGAGATGCATGTGCTAGGAGCCGGGCAGGAGGCAGCAAGATGTACACGAAGCATTCTGGAAGCCTTTCCTTCAGAAAGCACGCTGAAGCACTCTCAGGATTAACACACCCCCACCCAACTCAGGTCCACTGCCTGAGGCATCTCACATCCTTCTCCAGAGACCCGGATGCATGCACAGAAGAAATGGTCACTTCTCCATGACCCTAGCCAGCTCAGTCCTGTTCCCCACTGTCCAAACCCTCAGAGTGGCCACCTCCTGGTGCCCCTCCTGTTCCCTCCCAGATCTGTATGAAGCTGCTCCTCTCTGGCTGACTATGCTACCTGAGGCTATCCCCTCGCTTACACTCCTAGACCTCCTGCTGGCTGGCTCCCCTAACTGCCTATATACCTGTCCTGCAGACCTACTGACATCAGCCATGGTCTATGGTTGTGGGAAGAAGAAGGCTGAGGAGGAGACACCAGCCCACCGTCCAGGGAGCAGCATGTAACAGGCACACAGATAAAGCCTCAGAATACATGGCAACATCTAAATTAACAGAAATGGGCTGAGTTTAAGTGTAAGAGCTAGTTAGTGGTAGGCCTGAGCTAATGGCCAAGCAGTTTTAATTAATATTAGCCTGTATGTGTTTATTTGGGTCTGAGCGGCTGCAGAAATGCAAAGATGTAGGAGCCAGGTAGACACAGGAAAACTTCAACTACACATGGTGGTCTCTTACACCAGGCCTCACTCAGAGTCTGCAACTTACCTGCTACTAGCTGCCCAGAATCACATCTGTATGCACCACAGTCCACAAAATTTATTCTCTACCCTACTGTGCAGTATCCCTGAAACATATACACTGCAGAGCACCATGTAAAAGCTACAAAAAAAAAAAAAAATGTTCCTTTATGATACAAACATATTACCATTTAATTTCTTAATTACTATATAATAACCTAGGCGGACAAACTGGTTGAAATAAATAAGACTCAAGATCATACAAATGAAGGCTAGGACCAAGCATGCACCTTTAATCCCAGCACTCAGAGGCAATAAACAAGAGAATCCCTGTGAGTTCAAGGACAGCCTGGTCTACATAGTGAATTCCAGGCCAACCAGGGCTATACAGTGAGACCCTGTCTTTAGAACAACAAACAAACAAACAAACAAAAAACAAAGGTGAGGACTAGAGCACAGAGATGGAAGGAACCTCAGGATCTCAGCTCAGTCCAGGCCAAGGGCAGAGAGCCTCTTTTTGGAGACTGTCATTATGTTGTGTTGACACAGTCTTCAGCTCCTCCCATGTATTGTTTCAGACCAACAGAACATTATTAAACTACAAAATGGACCAAATTAAAGCAGTGATCTTGGATTACACATGCTTCCCTCAAAATGGTTTAACTTTATGTGTAACCCGACACTGGCCAGGCCTTTCACTAAGACCTAAGGAGAGATAGGAAAACAGAAAGAAGGCTTCCTATCTGAGGCCATCAGCTAGGTCACCATGGATGGCTCCTAGCGGATACCTACTTTCTCTAAGCAGAGACCTTCAAACAAGGAAGTTCAAATACACTATAGACACAGGGTAGTATCAAAACTGAATGAGTGGATGATCAGATGACAATGCCTGGGTTTCCTGGTAACCAGCCAGTTACCAATATCTAGGTGCACTTTAACATGCAGAAAGAGACGAGCAATTATGGAAGGGAAATGGACAGGAAATAAAGAATGGCTGCTTGTTCTTCCAGGGGACCTCAGGCACATCAGTCCTCACACCGCTATTTACAGGAGACCTGCCTCACAGTCAGAGGTCTAAGAGCTGAGTTCACCACAGCCTGCCTGGGCATATCCCAACAGTGAGGGCTTCAGTGCAGGATGAGACCAGCAGCACCATTCAGAACCTCCTTCCACGAAGTCTTCACAAACTGAACCAACCCAAGCCCTTTCCTCAGGCTGCTCACAGCACTGGAAACAGTTATTTAGAGCAATAAATCCCAACAGCTAGGCGGCTTTTACGTCAGAGAACCAGGGCCTGGCTCTAGCAAAGTCCAGAAAGAACAGCAATAAAATCATAACGCAGGCCTCACCCAGCACCACAGGGAGTTTAAAGGAAAACAGGAGAGAGGAGTTATACACAGCAAATAAAAAAGGCCACTTCATCACCAGGCCAAAGCCAAGCTGCCCTGCCAATGTGAGAGAGGACCCAAAGGCCACAGGACTCCACCAGGGCCTAATGTGCCACCAGCATGCGCCAGGCCACACAGGAGCAGCCAGGAGTGAGCCAGGCAGGCCAGGGCATGGGACCAGAGAGAAGACACTGGGGTCACAGAAAAAGGGAGATAGACAACTATGAGACAGTGACAAGGACCAGCATGACTATCCTGGTTCCCTAGCTTTGTCCCAGCACAGTCAGAAGTTTCCTGTTCCAGACAGCAAACTAAAGGCTGGGGAGCTCTGTGTAAGAGGCTGTAATTAACCTATGCAGGGCTTCAGCCTCAATTCCCAATATTAAAACTCCCCAATATTAAAAAATCAATGGATTAGGTAATTGACTATTGATTCTCTTTCTTCCCGAAATCCACTAAATTCAAAATACAAATAAACTGTGAAAGGATTCAAAGGCAATGCCTCACAATGACAAAGGCCCAGAAGACTCACACCTGAAACTACAGGGCCAAGAGGCCAGTATGTGTCACCAGTAAGGACCTCTGGCCCAGGCACAGAGCCAGCTCCCTTCTTGGCCATTCAGGGCTGTGATGAGCCATGTGAAGGGCACCTGTTAGATGGCTGCAGAAAATAATCTGCAGAAGACCAGAGGGCTAGAGAGGCAGGAGTCTCAGCAAGCTCCAAGCCCTGAACAAACAGCCCAGCCCCAGACATGCAAGCATTCTGAGGAAAAGAATGGTCTCAGCACGAGGCAGCTCTATCTGACCCACTGCAAGACACAGAGGCACACACAACTTGACGCAAGGGGAAGAGCCACCTAGAAACCCAAGGCTAGAGGAACAAGCAGAGGGGTAGCTCAGTGGTTGAGCACTTGCCTGACTTGCAAGAGGCCCCAAATTTGATCCCCAACGGAGGGAGGGGGGAAGGGAGGGAGGGAGGGAGGGAGGGAGGGAGGGAGGGGGGAGGGAGGGGAGGGAGGAACATTGATGGGTAAAATTCCCCACACAAAGGGCAAAGACTCTCTGAAGGAGAAAGCCAGAGTCCAGCTGACCCCATTTCTGAGGTTAAGGCTTGAAGAAGGTGGCTGGGAAAAGTCGGAGGTAAATAGATGGGGCAAGATCCATTAGCCAAAAACAGGAGAGTATTTTACAGAACAAAATAAACACTGTACTCTGGTAAGAGAGCTCATTAATCAAAAGAATAGTCATTAATTTTTAATTAAGCGCTGGGGGAAAACACTGAAATATATAGAGAAAAATGATTAATAATGTTAAAAGACTATTCCAAAAATGTAACTGCAATAGAACATTTTACTTTTCTCAGAAATCAAGAAACAAAGAGTAGAGGCCATCCTGGCTTAAAACTCAATTGAGTTAATAGATATAGGTAACATTTAGGGAGAATGTACAAATATTCTTGTACACAACTAGGTCATGCATATGTATGAGAAAATTTTAAACACAGTACTATGATATACTTGCAAACTTCTTTAGATCAACAACAGGGTAACAAGAGCACACTTTTCCTCAAATGCCTGGGTAGTGTGTCCAAGATCTGATTGTATATCAGGTCACATAGTATGTACCCCATTTAAACAGCAAAGAAAATGTAGTTATTTTCTTCAGCATGCTAGCAGAAATCAAACAGACTGAATCTGCCCAGTGCCAGAGGGGTTACGGTAGGAAACTACACCTCCTTACACACCGCGATTAGGAAGTTCAGCTAGACAACATTCTAGAGCAATTTCAGTCATCCTTAAGACATTTTAAACCTGTATGTCTGCCGACCCAGCTTCAGCTTTTCAGAAGTTATCCAGTGGAGATACTTACGATACTGTACATAATATATTCACAGTAATTGTGTGATGTCAACTTGGGGCTACCATGAATACTGCCATAACCACATAAAGACCCATCACAAACTGTCAGAAGAATGTTAGGTTTATGTGCACACTGACATCAAGGATTTCACAATACACTAACATGTAAAAACATCTAACATACTACCTCGCATACAACTGTGGACACATTTCACTACATGCTCATACACAGGGAAGATATAAACCTCCATCTCACTGCAGAGCAGGAGGCATACCTAAATACCAATATCTGCTGTACACATTTCAGTATACACAGCTTAACTTTTTCCTACAATCACCATAAACAATTTCTTCAGAACAATCAATACATGAACAACTGAATCAATAAAACCCTCCTACTTAAATAAAGCCTGGAACCCTGCCCTCTGAAGTTCTCAGACAAAGCGATGATGCCCCAAAGAAGTATGTGTAACCATTCTGCTCTCGGCAGTCCTGGAGGAAAGGGTCTAGACCCTAAGCCTCTGCCTCTACCCAAGAGCAGGCTCAGAGGCAGGCTGACAGGGCCTCAGGCAGCCTCCTGTGTGTACCCAAGACAGACACTGACATCTAAAGCTCCAGAGACTACACGGTGAACTAGAAGTAGCCAAGGGCAGGTGAAAGTTCCGCAGGAGGTCAGGCAGGGCTCTCTACATTTATCATGGTTCACGATTTGCTACTTTCTAAGTCCAAGTCCCATACTTATTTGTTAAGACCCAAGCATGCAGTTTCTGATTCTGTTCTGCCCTTCCAGCTCCTTGACCTTAGACTAGTCCTTGTCCCAGCATTCCCAAATGCATCTAGGGCTAGTGAGAATCAGAAAGGCTCCTGAAATGTTTAATATGGCACCAAAGAAAGCAAACTAAGACACTGGATTGGTTGTGTGGAACCAAGGCTCACCTCACCTAGGGTCATCACAGCAGCACTGCCCCTCACTTGCCCTGACAAGAATCTCACTATGCAAGCTACCTGCTGGTATTTATCCATCACCTACTCAAACACAATTCTTTATTCTGGCATCAAGGACACTGTCTTCCATTAAAGTAGGCATGCAAAGCCAGGGCATCCTCTGACTCTCCAGGAGGTCTACATCAGCCTCTTGAGCCCAAAGACAAGAACCCCCAGTTACTGAGCCTTGATGAGGCTGCAAACCAACAGCACTGCCCCTGGAAAGCACACTCTGAAACGGAACAAGCAGGCTGCAGCGGCAGCAGCAACACATCTGTAAAGAGGAGCACTAGGAACCAAAGATGCAGGCCTTACCTGGGTGGCTTTGGGAGCTCATTGCTAGCAGTGTCAGCGCCTTAAGTTCAAAATGGCTCAAAATGTCCACGTAAACAGTAGCTCCAACCAGCTCCAAACTTCCACCAGCACATGCAAGTAAAAACTGAGGCGGCTCGGGTCCCAGCTGCGTAAACTCGAAGTCTCACTGGCAGGGTCTTGTAAACCAAGTAATCCACAAGAAGAGCAGAAGTTGTCACCTGGCCTTGCAGAGATGAACCTGCATGGTCAGAGAAGAAAGGAGCCCTCAGTTGGGATGTGAACACTGAATCTGGACACCACCACCTAACTCAGGAAATAGGTTTCACTCTTTTCTTTTTTATAAACCCAGGAAGTGGAAAAAGCAATTCACACTATACCATTTCTATCAGCATGAACTGAGGTTTGTCAAAAATCACATGTGAGCAAAACACATTGGTGAGCCATGTTCTTCATCACCGCTGACATCATAGAATAGCTACACAGTTGGCTGGGCTGGGGAGCTGTTACACTCATGACAGAAACCCAGCAGTATTCCTGACCTCCGCCCACCAGATGCCAGTAGCATCAGCCAATTATGACAACCAAAAATGTCTCAGGGAGGCCAAAATCAACCTCAGCTGAAAGTCTTATCTAGAGATATCAACCACCCTTCCAGAAACTTCCCCACCATCAGGCTATTGGGAGGAAGTAGTATAGAACCTTACACTGATACACATATATTTCAAGCTGCACAGGGAAAATGCCCACCTTGCCTTTCCATTGACAAGTACCCATCCAGACTTCTCTGCACACGCTGCTACCATAAAATTTAGTTCAAATTCCTTAAGTTATCTCCCTTGTGCTCGTCTTTATAACTACATTTTCCCAGGTTTATAAGGAATGCATGGCCAGGCAGAAGAGTATCTTCAGGGTACCTGGGGTAGCCTCTCCCCAGAGGCAGGTGCTAAGTAACATACACACTCAGACCCTTCCTGCTGGACTTATCTTTCTCAGCCTTTTGCCCATAGGAACCACTGCCCAGATAGCATCCTAGTCCCCAGTTGCCACTTTCCCAGGTCACTCTACACCACTTGGTAAATGCTTGGGAGGGTTTGAAAAAAATAGGTTTTAGGGCACTGTCAAAAGTCCTGAATTTAGTAGATTCTCCCCCTGACCAGACTCTTCTACAACCCAGTCACACTTCAGAGACAAGCCAATGAATGTCAACCCAAGACTACCTGACTGATTCTGGCTCCAGTACCTACTGAGCCATCTGTCTATAACTATTTCTTTAAGAATGTGATGGCCGGGCGGTGGTGGCGCACACCTTTAATCCCAGCACTTGGGAGGCAGAGCCAGGTGGATCTCTGTGAGTTTGAGGCCAGCCTGGGCTACAGAGTGAGTTCCAGGAAGGCGCAAAGCTACACAGAGAAACCCTGTCTCGAAAAACCAAAAAAAAAGTGATTAATCCTTTTTTTTTTTTTGGAGAGTGTCTCATTATATAGACCAGGCTGGCCCTGAACTCAAGGAAATTGGCCTTCCTCTGCCTCTCAAGTGCTAGAATTAAAAGCATTCAATACCATGCCTGGCTTATGAATCCTTTTATTAAGCAAGTCAAGTATTTTCCCCAGCTGCTTGAAGCTAATCAGCTCATCATGTCAAGGACTATCTCTAAATGCAGGCTATTCAAGGTGGTTTCCAGCTTTACACTATTGCCTACAGCTATGTGTCCCTTATCTTTATGACACCTGACCTGTACCCAACAGCACCATGACTTTTACCCATGGGTTTAGAACTTTTACTCCTCTCAGTCAGGATACCACTTCTTTAAAGGGAAGCAGGCACCACAATTCTGCAAACCCTGTGACTCTAGGCAATTTTGCATCCATCCTGCACAAAGACACGTCTTGACTAGGGTATAAAAGTCTCAGATCACAACCATCCATCCATCCAGTAACACTGTTTCCTTGGTACCATGGAATATCCTAAGCCCAGCTACCCCCGAGTTCCTATCTCTATATAACTTTTAGGGCTGGGTATTGCTGATGTCATTTTCTTCTGCCTACATGCTACCATGTCTTTTCTTTAGTCTGGAAATTTAAAAATACTGTCAGACGGTGTACCGCTAAGTGTCTCTTGATTCGTTTTGCTCACAGCAAGACCCTTTGAATACATTTCCATCTTCCTGCTCTGGAAAATGCTCAGTCACCCTTGATTATTTTTATTCAACTCATTCTGGCTTCTTGAGAGATTCTATACTGCTGCTGGACTCTCTCCACAGATCCCACCCCTCTTGCCTCAGACACATCTGTTGTTTATTCTGCATTCCCAGGCGGCCTCTCTGGTACATTCTGCACATGACTGCTGAGATCTTCCACAGTATCAGCTTTCTTCATTGTGGTCATGATGCCATTTAAGTAAGCTTTAAACATTGTTCTCCACTACTTCCCTTGAGTACTTTTATTTGGCCTGATCCTCTTCCTAGTCACCCCACCCCCACCCCACACGCCCTCATTTCTTGAGCCATGTCTAACCAAACTTCAAAAAAGCTTTCTCTGACTAAGACAGGAATCATGTTCTGAGCTGTGTTCTTAGGTAATCTGGAACACCTTGTTGCCGGGCCCCACATGAGGACTGTGGTTTATCCTCAAAGAACAGCCCCTCCAGACCAGAGCACCACCCAAGCCCACCTTGCCCTTCCTGTAGGATTGGTCAGCTTCCCAGGATCATAGCTCCCACCCAAGGCTTCTAGCAAGCTCTCTAAGCACCACTGATGGGGAGGGGCCCCTTCTAATAAAACCCCAGAGTTTCTATTGGGACACAATACATAAGTTCTGGGAGGACTCATACTTGGCAAAAACTGAACACTAGAAATACTAGGGCTTAGAAGAAGAATGAGGTTCATAACCAATACACTACAAAAATGTATAATGAAAACATTATCACAGTTTAAAAAAAAAGACACTTAAATAGTCCTAACAAAAAGTCTAATAAATGCAGAATTTTAAGATTTAAAAACAGATTTAAAAACAGTAACAACAATTTAAAGAGAAGGATAAAGAGAAGATGTTTCTGAGGCTGAGAATCAAGGACAACTGAGCCCACTCACACCTGTGTCTGCAACCTCGTCAAACTGTCCAGACACTCCACTAAGGGGTGGAGCTTGTCAACTTTAAAGAGAGTAATTCTTTGTACCAGATAGGAAGAACCACCATGAGGTAGGACTGGGAATGGTCAAGAGACAGGTCATTCAATTTTTGTAACATCAGTGTTCCCCAAGCAACAGAGACTCAGCAATGTGCTACCTACAAGAACACATTTTCAGTCTAGGTACATAATAATATTCAAGTCAGTAACAGACTGCATACTGCAAATACAGCGGTGGTCACATTAAAAAGGATCACCATGTGACACTGTGGTCACCTTAGCCTGTGTAATAGTCACACGATGGCAATGATGACAACACTACATAGTAAGTTCCTTCACAGAGCTGAACTTGACTGTGATGTCACAGGATGGGAAAAGTGCTATCACACAACCGTGCAGGTTAAGCACCACTGTCCAACTGACTCCACTTAGAATCCCCCAAGAGATGATGAGGAATCCCTCTGTGTCTATGAGGGCCCTTCTAGAAGGAGGAACTGAGCACTAAGTGCCATCTTGAGTAAAGGAAGCACCATCCCGTAGATGGAGAGATCCAGAGAATGACAGAGGAAACTGGAAAAGCCTGCCCAACACCAGCACCTTCCTCTGCTTCCTAGCCCACATGACCTGACCTGCTGTGCTCTATCACGCCCTCCCCACTGACCAACTGAACCCTCTGAAATCATAAGCCAACGTCCATCTCCTTTCCCTTGGATCTCTCAAAAACATCTGGTCACAACAATGGCAAAAGTAACTAATACCCAAACACTAACCAAGAGCAAGCTGGTAAGGAGACATCAGCATCAGACAAAACAAACATTAGGTCAAGTTATCAACAGGATGCAGAGGCCCAGTTCCTAATGGCAGAGGGACCAGTACGTTGAACAGTAAATGAAAACCACACTTTACACTAGATGCAAAACTAAGAAAAGCATGAAGGAAACTGGCACATCTACCATTACAGCTGAGGCTCTCAATGCTTGTTCTCGGGGACTGTTACAACAGCAGATAGAAAACTAGCAGGACGCTAGAATACATACAACACACCTCAAGGTGGCTCAGTGACGTTTACACAATACTACACAAAAGCAGTGGGGTGCACTTTCTTCACTGGCCTTTAACACACAGAGCAGGAACAGAGGCAGAACACCTTTAGACCCATAAAACAAGTACCATTCGGTTTAAAAGGACTCAAGTCACATAAACTTATTTTACTAATGGAATCAATTTAAAAATCAGTAAAAACAGAAAGATATCTTAAAATCCCAAAAATGTTTGCACACTACATGATGCATTTCAGTTCCCCCACACACCTGTGATCTCAGCATTTGGAAAGTGGAGGCAGGAGACTCGGTAGTTCAAGGTCATCCTCAACTACATAGAGTCTGGGAGCGGGCTGGGCTACATGGAACCCAGTCTCAAAGTATACAACAAATCATTTCATGAATGAAGAATTTGGAAGGCACTTTGCAATGAATGAAAATGGAAGCATAAGACATCAAACTATGAACTGCCCAGGGGGAAATTCTCCACACTGAATCCCTGTGTTAGAAAAGAGTCTTGAGTCAGTGACGGCAGGCTTCACTTAGAATTAGACAGGAACAACACAAACTCCAAATAAACAAGAAGACAAAGAGTAGAAATCCAGTCAATGAAAAAAAAGGAAGAATAAGGCCAAGCACAGTGGGGCACACCTGTGACCCGGACATTGGGGGGGATGAGGAAGGAAGGGCAGCGAACTCAAGCCTGTACTACACAGTGAGCCCCATCAGGAACACAGAAGGGAAGACAGGGGAAACGAATGTGACTGGCAAAGCTTTAGGCAGACTGACGATAAAAACTGAAAATTCACACTATCAAGAAGAGGGGATGAACACAGACCATACAAACAGTAAAAAAAACAAACGAGATAGCATCATAGACAACTTTATGGCAAGGACTTACATAAAATTAACAAGAGCTTTGAAAGACCTAAATATCAATTATCAAGAGGGCAGACACATAGCAAGTCACATCTTCGGGGTCCCAGACTCATCAAGGGGCCCATCTGCAGCTGTTGCCATGGCGGGGGTCCACCTGACGGTGGCACTTGGCTTCCCCCTCTTCTACAGGTTAGCTCACATTCAGTGCAGGATAAGGAGCCCTTATCTTTGCTTTTGGTCACTAGCATTAGTGGAGACAGCTGAATATTTCTTTCTTCCTTGCAGTATGCAAACAATCCAGGGTAACCAACTTCCTCAGCTCTGTCCACTGGAGCTCCATTACGTCAGCTGCTCATGCTTCCCGAACTTGTTGCCCATCTTTTTTGTTAAGCATGTGTTTACATCAAGTTAGTACTGACCCTGAGGTCCCAAGCTAACCACTGCAATGTTTCTGAAGTTGCCCTTTCCTCTTTTTTAACGCCTTTCTCCAACAGTGAGAAACCTGGCTCCTACAGTATACAGTTTCTTGGTTTGTTCTCCTATACTCATAAGGAGTTTCAAAAGCCCTCCACACAATGAACAGGCTCATGAGGAGACGGTACTGTGTACTCAACACTGTGCTTCTGTCCTCAGCCTTCTGGTGTCCACGCAGCCCCCCTTCCAGAGCTGTCCATGCATCACTTCAGGACAGTGGGCTGTGCCTCCAGGAGGGCAAGCTCTAATGCCAGGGTGTTATGTTCCATTTGGGGTTTCCAGTCTGACGGGTCTAAGAGTAAGGAAATAAAAACATGTGGCTGATCCTAGTGGTGCTCACCTTCAATCTCAGCACTTAGGAGGCAGAGGGAGACAGATCTCTGAGTTCAAAGCCAGTCTAGTCTGCATGGCCAGTTCCAGGTCAGCCTGAGCTACATAGTGAGACCCTGTCTCAAAAAATAAATAAAAATAAAATACAAATTCAGTAGAAAAGTATCTATAAATGTAATTTTAAATTGAAGATTCTCATAGTTTCCACATAGGCTTTTCTTGCTGAAGGCAAGTTTTTATGTTGTGGAATCTGGTGCCAACACAAAGCAAAGCAAATAGAACAATGAAGCCAAGGCACCAACTTCAACAATCATGAACACTCTGCCATTCTCACTTCATCCACATCTCCTTTTCCATACACTGAGATGCCCAAAATGGAACTGTAAATAGTTGCAAGTGGGTTCAGCTATCACCTACTGTGGGTTTGTTGCCGTGGGTTTTGTTGATGATGTTTGTTAATGCACTGCCAAAGGCATGATGAAAACTAGCTTCAGTGCCATCCTCTCAGAGCTCTGTTACCAGCAAGAAGGTTTCAGAAGATTTCACCTTCCATGAGAGAGGCAGAGCCTATGGAGTCTTGATCAGGGCAGAACCTGCTGGGGTCTGGAACAGGCTGCTATGACAGGCTGCTATTACAAGATGGCTGAAGACGGTCTCTAGAGCTGGAAACTCTGCCTCCCATTAAGTCACACATCAACCTCTGGAGTTCTTTCTTGGCCAAAAGACAGTCACTCCCCAGTGCCACTGCAGACTGTTTCAGAGCCAGGCTGGGCCAGGACCCATAAGCCAAAGAAAAAGACAAAAAAATCTGGATGCAGAGGCAGAGGACTAAGGATGCCTAGAAATGAGGAGACTGATGAGCCAGGTCCAGAAACGATGTGCAAGCCATTTGACACAGATATGGGGAAGCAGACCAAGGGAAGTCAGAAGACAGTGTGTAGGCCCGCTGGCCCAGAGTGCTCCAGGCACCACACAGATGACAAGACCATGTCTGTAAGAGCCAGAGAAAAGGTGAGTAATTCCGATTTACAAGTGCCTTCAGGACAACAGTGACAGGCGTAGCCATCCCACTAAGTGCCATCTGAGACTGGGCACAAACTTTTACAAAGACATCTCTTTCTGTATTTCTACTCCATACAGAATAAGTAGCACTGTAGCTTTGTGTGCTAAGTTACCTAGGTTCCTCCCTCCTGCAACTTGGAAATTCTGAAATCCTAGTTGGCTTGACTTCACATGAAGCAAAAAACCTTCCAATAAGCAAAAGTCTCAGAAGCTGTAAATCTTTAAGAGGATTTCTTTTAAAAATCTTTATGAAGCTACCAAAAAGAGGTGTGAGCAAAGAGGGCATGTTCTGTCCCTTACCACACCCAGTGGCTGGTGCAGGAGCAGCAGAGAGTTAATGACACCATCGAGCACGAAGTGACAAGAGAGAGTATGGAGTAACGAACGCAGGTCATTACAGAACACAGGAGGGAGGGAGAGCAGGAGGCCGCTCTCACCGCTGCCAAGCGATGCAATCTTGAGATGCTCACCAGAACAATAAGCCATGAAAAAGAACTGGAAGGGGGTGTCTCCATCCACACACAGTACACCTGATGCCCAGAAAACCCAGAACAATCAATCAGTCAAGAGCTATTAAAATGTCTACATTAACTTAAGATTGCAAAGTAAGATGGTCAATAGACCTAAGTGTTTCCACACAGGAGGGACAAAAAGAAAGTAACTCTGAGAAAACATTTATGATACCATCAGATTATCAGCAAATAGCAAGGGCTAATTTTATCAAAAGATGTAAAGCTTATAAGCTTTATTGGAAAGTATAAATATACATATAAGCAAAATTAAAAGATTTAAATAAATAAAACATTGTTCTATGCATATGGATTTAAAGACCTAACAATGGTTCAGACATTGACATTCCCCAATTAACTGGTAGTCTATGCAATCATAATAAAAATTAATAAATTTTTAATTTTAAATAAAAATTAGGCCAGGCAGTGGTAGTACATTCCTTTAATCACAGCACTTGGAAGGCAGAGACAGGCAGATCTCTGAGTTCGAGGCCAACCTGGTCTACAATGCAAGTTCCAGGACAGCCAGGGCTCTTACACAGAGAAACCCTATCTCAAAATAAACCCCAAAATTTTAAAATTAGATTTTTTTGTAAATTGACAAATTAATATTAAACTTTACAAAGAAACACAAAGGACCTGGAAGACTTACACTCTCAATTATATTATATTGATTTATTATAAACAAGCCAAGGAACATAATATTCTAGAATGAACACAATATAAGCAAGGTCATCTGATAATAGCCAAGAGCTCACCCTAAATCCCAAGGTTTCATTCAGTCTTTCTGAAACATAATGCTTGGGTCATGACCCATCTAGCAACCCATCATAAACACAGGAGATGGGTTACAGACCTAGTCCAAAAGACCACAAAAAAACAGTGTTTTCATAGTTAGAGAAATCTCCTCAGACCATAAAAAGAAAATTTTCAACTTATCCAGACTCAGCAGAAGAAAGAGAAGAGAGCCACACAGCAGGCGAAGCAGCCTACCACAGAACATTCAACAAGAGACTGACACCCAAAACTCACAAGTGATCCTCATGAATCTGAAGAGCTGACAACCCCCAATTTAAGGGTGAGGGGCTTGGGGAAGAATGGGCAAGCGGTAAGAACAAGCTCCTCACCAAGGTCTATAAGCAGACAATCAACACATACACAGTGTCTGCATCTGTGCCAACAGGAAAATGAAAACTAGAGCTACAGCAGGGCAGGACTAACTCATCAAAACGTCTACATTTCCTAAGCAAAGAAGCACCAAGTACTGGTGAGGACATAGTAATAACCAGAGCTCTCACACTCAACCCTGAGAGCATGAAGGGCCCAAACACCCAGGAAACAAATCCCTGGGTGACAGGAAGTAACACAGTATGCACAAATCCTATGCCCCACTAAAGCCCCTCCAGACAACCTGTTCTCTAGTCCTGCCCATGAAGACAGAGAAGTGAAATGGGGATGTGGCTCGGTTGACAGACTGCTAGCCTAGCACGAACAAAGCCACAGACTTGGTCTCCAACACTCTATAAACCCAGTGTGCTGGTGCACACCTGTAATCCCAGCACTGTGGAGGCAGAAGCAAGAAGATCAGAAGTTCCAAGTCATCCCTCACACATAATGACTAAGGCTACATGAGACTGGCTAAAAAGTTAAAATAAAAAAACAAGGACATACCAGCATTATCCGTGATAGGCCAAAACTAGAAACCTTCCAGACGCTGGTCATATTATAGAATGCTCTACAGCAAGAATAAAACTATCTTCACACAGTCACAGACAGATCACACTTTACAATGCCAAGCAGAAGAGGGCAGACATACATGGTTTGCACTGGATAATGGCACAAATATAAAATGTGTAAACGGAGAGTGCTGTTCTCAAGTCCTAGGACACCCTGGAGAGCAGTGTGGGACCACAACAAGGGAGAGTGAGTGAAGAGCTGCTGTCTCATCTATGAGAAGGCTGGCAAGGGCAATGACTGGAAAGTTCAACCCAAATACTTTCTGGCTGCTGTCACGTTCTCACATAGGTTGAACCCCATGAAAGGTTGGAAGATGGGGCTCAGCTCCTCAAAGACCATCTTTTGTCACAGAAGTCCAAACAATACCCACATGCCTATGGGTGTGCACCTCTTTACCTGGCTCTCTAGCTAGCAAATACACACTGACAGCAGTTCTTGTCACTACCTTCCTACAACCCATGTGCACAAGAAGCCGGCCATCCCTCCTCCTTGAAACACACCTTACGGGAAGGAGGTCAAGGTGCACATTACACACAGACAGCAAGGGAAGGCCTGAGTCGGGATGATCAAAAAGAACAATACGTAGGAAATAGGTAGTTTAAATGTTTTGATTAAATGCTTACTTTAATCTGAATTTTATTAATTAAAATTTAAGTAAATTTTAAGCAAAAATGAAATGCTGACTGTATGATTCCTCTTACTTATACAGTAAGCATTTTAGTAAGCCCTCTTGTCCTCAGCAAATGAAATATGGGCTATGAGGTTTGGTGATTATGTTTTATAAGTGTGTCATTCTATAATAGATGGCTCACACAGTGAAAGGCTACAGATTTTTCCCCATAATTTGTTGGGACACATTGATATTTACTTTCACAATAGACGCCATTCTTGAAAGTAATAAAATCCCATTTCACTGTGTTCTGACAGAAATAAAATATGAAGTACTTCACTAATCCACAAGCTGAGTCTGAACAAACTGAAAGGATGCACAGCCAGGTGGTGGTGCACACGCCTTTAATCTCAGCACTCAGAAGGCAGAGGCAGATAGATCTCTGAGTTTGAGGTCAGCCTGGTCTACAGAGCGAGCTCCAGGACAATCAGAGCAACACAGAGAAACCTTGTCTTGAAAGAGAGAAAGGGATAGAGAGAAAGAGGGAGAGAGGGAGGGAGGGAGGGAGGGAGGGAGGGAGGGAGGGAGGGAGGGAGGGAGGGAGGGAGGGAGGGAGGGAGGGAAAGAAGAGAGAAGGGTGTGCTGCACAGAGGGCCATGGTTCTTTCCAATGCATGAGAGCTAAGATGCTGGAAGTTATGATGAAGACAGGAACAGGGGCAGCACCCTGCCAGCATCCTTGGGGCCTAACATACTTTCTTCACAAAAGCCCCACGGATCCTTCTGCTGATGGCCATGTCTAGTTACTGCTACTCTATACTGAGGTTACAAATGACGAACACCCGCATTCTGGCCTGATCTGGAACATGTACAAACTTCTTGGTAAAATAAACTCTTTAGATGAAAGGCCCAACTGGATCAAAATTCAGATAAAATGATACTTGTTTCCTTCACCTGCAAAATGAAATGATTTTGGAGAAAGATTTTAGAGGAGGTCTGGTTAGCACAGGGTCCTATGGATTATTCAATACCAAACTGCAACAAAAGGCCAGGATGTCCCAGGCAGATAGCTGTAACACCCAAGGAAAACCCAAGACTTACCAATGACCCACACAGGATCCCAGAGCAGGAGGCAAATGGCTTCAAAGCCTCACTTTGGATTTGAATGAGAACTGTCCCCCATAGTCTCGGGCATCTGAACACTGGGTCTCCAGTTGCTGGTGGCATTGTTTGGGGAGGTTTGTGTGATACAGCCTTGATGAAGAAGTATGCACTTGGAGCAGCCTTTGAGATTAAAAGAACTGTGCAGCTTCCAGGTTGCTCTCTCTGCATGCAATTAGGTGTCACTTCCTCCTCCTGCTGCCATGCCTGCAGCTTGTTGCTATGCCTCCCCAACATGATGGACACTTAGCCTCTGGAACCCTTAAGCCGAAATAAACTCTTTCTTCCATAAGGTACCTTGGCCACGTGTTTAATTGCATCAACAGAAAACTAACTAATACACTCACTTAAATGAACTAGTGAACACGGTGCCATCCTGATAGAGAAGCAGGTACTCAGAACCACTAACTTAGGGCAGTACCAGCCACCTGCACAGAAGGCTCACTTAGAGTGTCACAGATGGAAAACAGTGACAATGAGTTCCCGTCTCCAACCACACAGACACTACTTGAGTAGCAGTTCTCGCGCCTCGGAGGACCCCAAAGTCTTTTCAGAGGGTGGAAAATCAATTCTTTTTCTTCGCGCTTCTGTGCTTTGCTCTCTCCAGAGTACTGTGGCACTTTCTAGATGCTCTGTGAGGACAGTCAAGCTCACAACAAGTATGAGCGCATCTGGTTCTCTGTTTTCTCACCACAGCTCAAAAGATAGCCTTTATCCTACGAATACGAGCGGTGTGCCCCTCTACTTTGAAATGCACATGCCCATACCAGTCGTTACTGTGCCTTAAAACACGGGCTTGTCACAGACTTATCCATAACCCATTCATTCAGCCACACCTGCAGAACACACCATTCTATCACCACCAACCGGTATACAGACAGACTTCCCTCCAAATGTCTTACCATCTTGGCAGCGTCTGGAGACTGGGAGAGTGGAGAAGCTCACACCTTGGTTCTGCACCAGTGAGGCAGAGTGGGGTATGGGGTTGAGTGAGTCACACCCAACAGGGGCAGCCACAGCCCCTCCTGAAATGAACACTGGTTCTCTCTCTGCTATCAACCTGTGCATAAAGCATCCTCTCTAACTGCCTGGATGACTCCTGAGCACAAGATACTGGAGTGCTCTGCATGCTGGTAGCCTGCTCCTTCCTGAACTGCCCTTGAAGTTCACTCACTCTGGAATCGACCTCTCTCGTTTGTGAGACTCTGCATTAAGCATGACTCCTATTTGCCAAACATTTTCTAAAACTCACATCTACTCACTGAGTAGGTTGAGGATATTTTTGCCGGCTCTCAGTGAAATTCTTACCATACCAACAGAGGTGTTTAGGGCAGCTTACAGGACCTGAATGGATGAGGATGAAGCCCAAAGGTCTCTGAAGACCACTACCACCACCACTACCCCAGTGAGTTACCTACATGTGAACCTGAATCCATCTTAGATTTATATGAACAGACAATTCACCAGGAAAATGACCAAGCAAAAACAGAAACACTAAGACTAAATGCCACTGAGGTAACACAGCACTCGGAGGGGCATGCCAGAGAAGCAGGATGCTGAAGACAAAGAATGATTGACAAGCTCCTACACTACATGAAGACCAGAACCAAATCTCACAGAGAAATCCAGAACTAAGTTGGGTAAGTGTCAAAACCTTCTGCCCCAAGGAACCAACCGAACTCCCAACAAAGAAGAGCAAGGGAGACAGCTGTTAAAGGGGTGCCTAGGATGATGACAGCAATAACAACAGTAGGAGGAGGTAGAAAATGCACCCTTCAAGTTCAGGGGAAAATTCAAACAAGACAGCAAGAAGCAAGCACACAAGGTGTGCCATTGGTTTCTCATCAGTGACTCATGGCCAGTGTGCCTGCTGTATGAGCTGAAGCTTCTATGAGCTGAAGGAGAATAATCTGGTTGGACAACAATGACACCATGGTCCCAATGTCACCTGCTAACTAAAATGGCATTTCACCACATCATGTAGAATGATGCCCCCAAGTGTGCAGTCAACCAACACCTGCTCACAAAACCCCTGCGTCTGCAGCCTAAACAAGACCCAACATCCTCCCAGTGCCTACTGGAACTCTCATGAGGTTTGTGGTGGGAGGCCATCTTCTGCCAAAAGCTGCATACCTCCTCAGTGCATCCCCCTCCCTGAGTAAGGAAGAGCAACTTAGCTCCTTCTCTGTCTCCAACTGAAGACCCCACAAACCACACAGGGTCACACCTTAATCCGCCCAATGTTCTTCATTCTGTCACTGCCACCTGATAAGGGGCAGAACTGGCAGCGGGTCCTGCTAGGGCAGGACCACATACAGAAGGAAAGATCTGATTCATCAGGAGCATCACAGACTTGCCCAGAAGCATGCGCAAGAACAGAGGCCCACCCAGTAGACCACAGGCATGATGCTACCTGACCCCCTCTTGTATTGAAGCTACAGCAAGGATGATGATTCCAAACACTATACAAAGGCCACCTCACCTGCTTAGTCATCACAAGACCTTTCATTTTAAATGAACATTCTATGAAAAGCAAAATGTCTTATCTCCCACTCACCAAAAAGAATGAAGAGAGGGCACAGTATCAAGTAGCAGGAGTCAATCTGGGGGAAGTATAGCAGAATTGTCCCTGTGTCTCTTCCCTCAGCCTACATATGTGGGCCAGTGCCCTCTTGACCTGCATGCAGCTAAGGAATAGACCTGGACCAGGCTGGGCCTATGTGGTTGTACTTCTCCTGAGCTGGAAACAGAAAAGCACTGCCACTCTGTGTGCGACAGACAGCTCCAGGCCCTGTGCTGCTGGAAGACCAACCCCAGCAGGTACCACAGCCAGGGACAGTGAAGAAGCCAGGGACAGTAAAGGACCAAAGGAGCATCAAGAGAAGGCAAGGGTATAGGGATGGGATGAGGGAATGACCTCCAACAATGGGGAGATGGAGTGGGGTGCCCTGGGGCCTGGGAGGCAAAGAAGCTAAGAACCAGTCGAAGAATGGTGTGTACAGTGTGTACACAGCTGCCAGTCTCCACACTATACACACGTATCTGGAGTGTCAAGACTACTACACTGAGAGGCACAGCTAGAGGGCCATGGCCTCACCTCCCTGCACAAAGGACTTCCCAATGTCATCTGCAGGCCCTTGAGCTCTCAGCAACTACCCTGAGGCTGCACCTAGGGACCCACCATACTTTGTCTTTTGAGTCCTCTTTCACTCCAGTGAGGATGTGTGTATTTACTCTCCTCTCTGAGAAGATTCTGTCTCTGATAAAATGGCCTTTCAGAAAAAAAGTTTGCAGACCTCCAGCTCCACCCAACTCCCAACTCTCCATTTTCACAGAAAAATGACCTGCACCAACCCACTGATCACATGAGGGGATCTTTGGAACACCATGCTTCCATAGGGCAAGTCATGGAGATGTGAAGTGCCAAAAGCAATGAACTCCAGGGGAGAAGAAGGCAAGGAGTAGGAAGGAGGCCGTCTTGGAGACTTGCCCTTCCCACAGACAAATCAGAGGTGCTAAAGAGGCAGGAAACTTCAGGGATGAAGAGAGGAAAACTGAGACTTACCATCCAAAGGGCACAAGAGTACATGAGAAGAGTTTGGGGCAAGTCTGGAAAAAGTGGGACTCAATTGTGGGGTCCCACTACAGGTAGAGGTATGTGAGCCCTGGTCATGAGCTGACCGCCTGCCTGAAAATAAGAGAATCCTCATGATGCCACTGTAAGTGCTAGTAATGATTAATAAATGGGAGCTCAAACACCTGAGCAGACAATACCCAATCAGCTCCCACCTGCCCACAGGGCTACCAGCTGCCCATGTCTTCCAGGCTTCTCTGCAAGTCCTAGAGCAGTCCTCCAGATGTGATTCCTGCTGTCCAAGAAAGCTTAATCCCTGGAGGGGGTGCTAGTGCCCCAGCCTTCAAACCACCTGCTCCAGGACGGTGTGGTCAATGGTCTTCTTGGGTTAGCTGCCCTCCCAGATCATGGACTGGTCACCCTCATCCTGTCTTCACACCACTGGGGTTCCATCCCCAAAAAGCCCC
Source organism: Peromyscus maniculatus bairdii (assembly GCF_049852395.1). Lineage (NCBI taxonomy): Eukaryota > Metazoa > Chordata > Mammalia > Rodentia > Cricetidae > Peromyscus > Peromyscus maniculatus. The sequence goes on from NC_134864.1 coordinate 10,269,704, forward strand.
ACAGAGCACCAGTCCAAGCTGAGCTTGGCTGGGCTGGGCCCTGATGCAGGCTCTGCATCTGCAGAACGATGTGATGGTTCTCTGCACTGGAAACTCGAAGAACTCAAGAAACAGCTAGCGGTACCTGCCTCATCACAGATCATTGAGAAAGAACAGTAAGTCTGTGAATGAGGTCTGGCCCTCTCACAGGCACTGAGGCTGCCAGACAACTACAGGCAATTCCCCAGGTCTAGGCCACATGGTAACTGCAGTGAGGAAACAATGTAGACCGCCATGGCCTTCAGGCAGAAGTATGGTGAGGAATCACTGGCCTGTCCCTACTAGCAGTACCAATTCCCACTGGTCCAGGACTAGGCATGAAAAAGGAGGACATGACCCAGGACAGAGACAATGCAAAGTCTCAAATCCTGACCCCTGAGTTTGATTCCTGTAGAGAACAAAGGCAGACAGCCTGATCAGGTTTGGAGTTTGGACCTTGTCAGCAAGGAGTAACGGTGAAGAACTACAAGTCCTGCAGTGACTCATGGGTCTTGTTCCCCAAAGCCTCTAGTCAATTACCCAGGTACAGACTCACACACACACGTCCACAATGACTGTACTTTGAAATTATACAGTATGTTATGCATTATTAACCGCTAAATATAAACTACTGCTACATAGCACATATTTCTGCTACAGGAGTACCTCTCAGAGTATATGGCTTAACGCTTGTATAACACACACACACACACCACTTACAAACACAGGTCTCATCCCATCTTGTGTGTGTGTGTGTGTGTGTGTGTGTGTGTGTGTGTGTGTGTGTGTGTGTGTGTGTGTTGGAGAGAACAAGTGTTTTTGCTTACCATGGGACCAACAAGAGCCTGCATTTTACAAAAGCCACCCACCTTTCAACACTACTACAGCATGCATAGTTTGAGCTCTGAGAATATTCTGCAGTTGGTTGTGACTGAATTGATGCTACTGAACAGTACACCTTCAGATGGTTAGAGCCAAGTTTCACACTTTTTAATCTAAAAGGCCCCACACACATATAACAGAATGTCAAATGACATGGTTATATGGTTCCTTCCCTCTATGTCCCCTCCCTTCAGAGCCATGCTGCCTGTCCTCTTCTACTTAGCCTTTCTAGCCCACTTCAGAGAACAAGGAAAGGCACTCATGCAAACCTCCAGTGCACAGTGACCAGCACCTTCCTTAGAACCTGCAGGCTGCCGAGAACAACAGCCATGTTCACATCCCAGCTGCTGGTAAGACAACTGGGGACAAACAGTAGTAAACACAACATCAGAACATACATGTATTTACAGAAACAACTGTCACCCAGACATGGGAGAAGCATATCATGTCACAGTGAAGGAAACAATCTTGGACCCAGTGTGACATGCCACCGACTGTCTCTCTTCCCCTCTGCAATGGAAATTGCAGCCAGGGAGCTCCAGGGCAAGACCAAGGACTCTCACTCAGTGCATTGTTTTGCATATTCTAAAAATGTACTACAGTTGAGCAGTCTCCTTTCATTCTGTATAGTTACTACCACACAAATACACCTCTTTAACTGTATCTGACTGCTCTGCTAAGAAACTAAAGTTCTGGGGAATCTAGACCCATCTTCCAAAGCTTAGAGACAGAAATGAAAAGATCGGAAAAGGAAAGAATAAAGGTACACTTCATTCAAATGCAAAATATGTAAATGAGAGCTGACTTCATTTCCTCGCCCCCAAACTAGAAATGATGTGTGTAACTTGCCCCCAAGTGGCTTAGTCTCTGACTGTGCAGCAGATCCACCCTCCTCTACTGCAGGGTCCTTTGCTTCTCATGTTTGAGAAGCGTTCATGTCAGGGCTTCTAGGCCAGTACTGGCAGCATTTGTGGATAGTGGGGGGAGGGCTAGGGGTGGTATCCTGTAGGTACTGCAGGATGCTCAGGAGCCTGGCCTCAACCTAGTACCACAAGCACAGCTTTTTATGACAACCCAGACCATCTCCTTCACTGTTAAATGGCTCCTGAGGAAGGATAGGTCAAAAACGCCTAGGGATGAGACCCCTCCAACAGACTCAACCCTGAGTGATTCAAGTCACCACAGTCTCCAGCAAGACTGGCTTACATGCTCCATAGCAATGGAAATCACACAACCAAGGGATCACTGTGGCTTCAATACCAGGGCCCCAGCTTCCCGCGCTCTTTCAGCTGAGCACAGAATCCCACCACTGGCAGCTGGCTGCCCAAGCTAGGCAGGGTGTGCACCCACGGAACAGATTAAAATTAGGCACCCTAATTATTAAACTGTCACTGTAAAAGCTGGGAATACCATTTTTTAAATGAATAGGAGAATTAATGGATTTCTTCATTTGCTTGCATTTGTGCTACTCAGCCTGTCTTTTATTATCAAGGCAGTCATAAAAAATGCTTCTGCCACATATGCAAATTAAATCATTAGTATTTTCCCAATTACAGTAACTGCTTATTTGTATTGCTGATCTATTCTTTCAATTTAGTTCCCTTAATATTAATGATATTAGAAATGCTTTAATAAAAATACTCAGGCAATCAAGAAACAAAATTCTCATTATATACCTTTCTGATCATGTAAACGAGGACTACCCAGTAGTAACCTGAATGGGCTACCTCACAGAAACTGAGGGTAAACCCCAAGAGTTGTAGGGCCCTCCCCTTATATAGGTTTGCCCACTCCTCCAGAGGCCCCCACAACAGGGACAGGTGGGCCAGAGCTTCCCAGGACACAGCCCAACCCAAGTAACAGCTTCTACTTTATCGTAAGGCCAGATGAGAGGTACCTCTGAGGTTAACATACCCATGCTAAAGGCACCTATCTAACAGCACACTCACCTTGCTCTGGTCTCTCCAGTACCCAGAAGACACCTGGTTCCTGTGCCACCCCGATCCCAGATGCTCAGGGGAATCTCCACATCATTGTAGGTCCAGCACTGCCCTTCACCAATGGGGCCTGGCCCTGCTCTTCCCATACTGTGTGCAGTCTTGAGCAGACCTTTGTCAGTCACAAACTTCAATCTAGAGTATGAATGACTTGTCAACAAACTGAGTCTGTAATCTGTGCAGAGATTGAGTCAGACCTAGAAAACAGATCTGACAGTGCTCAGGTATGTGAAGTCCTCTCTTAATCAAGTGGAACCATCTGGGAAGAACAGGTACCTTATACCTGAACATTCCAAGAATCTCTGAGAAATTCACAGCAAGGGCAAGGGCAAGGGTAGAGCAACACCAAGACAAGTTCATCTCCAAACCCCATACACTGCAGGACTGGGCAGTCAAACTGAGTCTTCCCTGTTCTGAATGAAAGACAGCCCCAGTCCGGTCAACTCACAGCACTCCTCTCAGACGGCTAGGCTAAAAGGCTGACCCCTACACTGAGAGAGGAAAAGAAATAGATACGGAATGGAAATAAGAAAGCAAAGAGGATGCTGGTAAGTCCATACAATTCTGTAGGGTATGCAGAAAAGCCTAATCCCTGGATAAGCAGCACCAATTGTAGCCAACAAGGACAGGAACAGGAACCAAGGAAAAGAAACTGAGGGACACAAGTGTCTGAGCAATGTTCAGGGAGCCAACAGACAGGGGCATCTGAGCTGGCCAGCTCACCTCTGCAGAGACTGAGTGAGTAACAGGGAACAGTGTACTATCTCCTCCAACAACACACTGGACAGGGAGACAGAAATGACTCCAGGACATCTCTGACCACGGCTAAGAGCTGGTTGCATGCCAAGCCAGCACTGAGACATGCAGGCTCTAAGTACTGATCGCTTGATAGATCAGGTGTTCTTAATCTGAGATGCCTAGGATACCTGGTGAACTCCAAAGATCCACAACCCTTTCAGCTATAAGCAAAATGGCATTTGCAAGGTTTATATCCCCGCTCTGTGGGTAAACCATCAATAAAAAAGAACTGCCCTTCCTCCAAAGGAGCAAGTGCGGACTGCAAAGATGGGTCTGGCTGCTTCACCACATACTGGCTGTGGCTAGGCACACTCCCAGGGCCCCTCTGCTTTTAGCCCTAAAATGTTCACTGTATTACATATGGACAAGGGTAATACTTTTTTTGTTGTTGAGGTTTTTTTTTTTTTTTCTTTTGGTTTTTCAAGACAGGGTTTCTTTGTGTAATAGCCCTGGCTGTCCTGGAACTCGCTTTGTAGACCAGGCTGGCCTCGAACTCACAGAGATCTGCCTGCCTCTGCCTCCAGAATGCTGGGATTAAAGGCATGCACCATGATGCCTGTCCAAGTGTGATGTTTTCACAGTTTCAGATAAACTTCCATATTCAGGAATCCATGGGACAAGAACACAGTGATGGGCTTTAAGGAGAAGTGTCTCCTTGTATGTCCCCCAAGTTCCTACACTGCTGTGGGAAGGAGCCAGTGCAGGGGCACTAGTAAGCCCAGATGTGGGAGAAAACAAATACTACATGGCACGTGCATACATACACATACACATACACACACACACACACACACACACACACACACACACACACACACAAAGCCAGGATTCTGACTTCCACGGGGTATGCCCTGTCCTCATGGGTCTGTCAGGAGTCAGGACTCACATGACTGGGGCTCAAACACCCCCACCCCACAGTGGGAGAAAGCCCTCTCTCCAGTACTAACTAGCACTGCCTCTCAGTTGAACTTTGCTGCCTCCTAGCCTCCCTCATACCAGGAGGCAAAGAACATGTTCTTACTCTGTATACTCAGACATGCAGGATAGCTACTATCAAAAGGAGAAAGCACCTTGTCCTGGAGCCCTTCAAGGTCCAAAGGAAAGGAGGATTCTGGCCACCCTCTGCCAGCTTAATGGCAGGAGAGCTCTGCCCTAGTTCAGCTCAATATGGAGAAGGTAAACAGGGCAATGGTGTAGTGGAGCACACCTTTAATCCCAGCACTCAGGAGGCAGAGCCAGGTGGATCTCTGTGAGTTCGAGGCCAGTCTGGTCTACAGAGCGAGATTCACGACAGGCACCAAAACTACACGGAGAAACCCTGTCTCAAAAAAAAAAAAAAAAGAAGGAAAGAAAGAGAGAGAGAGAGAGAGAGAGAGAGAGAGAGAGAGAGAAAGGAAAGGAAGGAAGGAAGGAAGGAAGGAAGGAAGGAAGGAAGGAAGGAAGGAAGGAAGGAAGGAAGGAAGGAAGGAAGGGAAAAGAAAAAACAAAACAAAACAAAAAGAAGGTACCCGGAAGCAACCTATTCCTAGCCTCAAGTCTGTGAACAGCTGCAACTCCAGGCATGAGGCTTAGCTGTGTCCGAGCAGCACACACCTACTTTGGTTCCAGGATAGCACACAGACCAAGTTCATGTCACACCAGGAGAGCATCAACAGAAACAGGAAATTAAGAGGGATCATCAGTACCGACATGGAAAGAGATGGCACCAAAGGCAGAAATAACACCAAGACCACCAGGACTGGGTCACAGTGGTCCTGGCCACAGGATGACCCATGTAACACAGCTTTGAGGCTAATTTCCAAGGAAGAATATGAAGTTAAGGTAAATTTCCCTGGACACCAGAACTGGCAAGCCAAGAATGGACAAAGCCTGGGGCCCTGGATGATTCCATGAACAAAATGGACAATATGGAGCCACAAAAAGATGGAGGGTGGAGTCCTCCAGGCAGAAGCATCCTCCTACCTCCAGAGTTAGCCAGGCAAAGATTGAGGCCACAGTTATACCTGAAAAACTAAGAGGAACGCCCTAAGGAAAAGAGGTCAGCACTAAATTTAAGTATAACTCTTGGCCAATTTCTGAAGTCTAAAAACCAAGGCCCAGAACCCTCAGAAGGCCTTATCCTCTCAATGCCTGGCCCACTCAAGGCCATTTGATGAGATGACACTCAGGACTTCTGCCCTGGAGAGGACTACTCAGTATTCTTGACTTTAAAGATTAAGGCCCAGCATCTCCATGCAGAGGAAGAACTGGGGAAGGACCATACTCCCTAAGCAAGAATCTCATTACCCTAACCACCCTAACCACCCTAACCACCCTAACCACCCTAACCACCCTAACCACCATCACAAACACAGAGCCCCAAAACTCCACAGCTCCTCAGTGAGTAACGGTGAAGAGAATGAGCACCCACTGACCCTCCTCCCACCAGGAATCTATGAGAGAAATTTAAATTCACGCTGGATGTGGGCTCCAGTGTGCAGGCATGTATGTCTATGAGTGCACACACGCACACGTGTGTGCGTGCATGTGTGCATGTGTTTGCACACATGCAAATGAGAGCTGTGTGTGCCTATCTAGGTACATGCACAGGGGCAAGGGTAGCATTCCCAGAGCTGAAGCGGGGTTGAAGAAAGGGAAAGGGGAGGGTGGCTAACAAACGGCATAAACAAGGTCACCTGCCAAAGCAATTGCCAAGCCCACAATAGCAACCAGTGGCCAAAACATTCCCCAGCCTGTCCCACGAGGCCACTTCCTGCTTGAGTCTTGCCACCCATGGTACAGGTCCTCAGTGTGCTTTGCCCAGGAACATAAGTCACCAACACAACCACTAGGAGAATCTTCCACCTTGCCTCCTAAGTCAGGACCCCTGTGAAGGGTGTGCAGGCACCTCTCTGGTCAGAATACTCTCCACACTAGGCATAGCATACCAAGGCTAAAACAGCTGCTGCCTCCCTCCACACAAGTATCTAGCTAGCCTGTGCCTGCTGCCAGGGATGTAATACTTGATCCTCACACAACTCAGCCATGGCAAGGTCCCGCCACTCTGGTTGAACAGAGGAGAAAACAGGAAAAGCCAGGCAGATGCCAAGAGAATAGCTCACACACAACCACAGCAGATGCGCACCTGTCCTGTTTCTCAAAGTCTAAGTCCCTCCTCACACACTCTAACCACCCAAAGTCAGACTCCGGACGAGCCCGGCCCTTCCAGTTGATGCGTTACTCCACTGTGCACCCAATCAATATGAAGGCAAAAAGGCACAGGCTCAGAGCAGCTGCTAACTGGAACCCACAGCCCTCACCATGGAACCTGCTGCGCTAGGAACATCCGCTTTTTCAGTGGGAGGCTAGAAGCAAGAGCATCCAAGCTATGGGGCAGAAGGGCCCATACATAATGGCAGCACTGGGACTGGTCCATGCTAGACACCAAAGCAGCACAGCAAGACACCGCTGACCCCACGCATGTGGGCCTCAGAAGGTAGTGAGGCTAATTCCTCTCATGCTGGGGCAAGGTTGGGGGTTGGGCTGCCAACATCTGCACTCTGCCTGATAACAACAATTTTCAGAGACAGAAATTCTCTTATCCAAGCCGTAAATGAACAGACTGAGGCCAGGAGGCTGAACAGTTGACTCTGTGGCCTGCCACAGGCTGGAGGACCACAAAGCCCAGGCTCTGAAGCCCCTCGGTCAGATTCCAAAGTATATTCCTTCCAAAATCTCACTGGCACACAGGAAGAGGTATGGTGTGGATCACTGACTGGGCCTGAGCTGTATTTGTACTACATCTTCTCAGGAGACACTTGGCATCTGCTCACTCCTACCTATGGCAGAAGCATCATCAGGCAACTAACTAACAGTCATAAGGAGCAAGGCCAGCCACACAGGGAAGCTGGCTAGTGGGCCTGGAAGCCCTACCCTCTGGGTTTCTGTGCAGCCCAGTTACTGGGGCCCTGGTCTGCCCTCCACCCTCTGTTTACTTAGGACCCCAGCCATGACCATCTACCTCACTGGACTACAACCACACTCCACAACATCATCTCTTTCCACCCAGTGGCACCACTAGAGCCACGCTGGGGCTGAGCCCCTCTCTGAGGTCATCTGTATTCTCCAGTTAGCCAGTGGAGATAGAATAAAGCAGGACCCTGTCTCTGCAAGACACTATGGCAGTCATGTACACACACCACTGGAGAATGCCACCCAGGCCCTGCAGCTGACCTTGCCGAGCACACTTCACCTCCTAAGCAAATCATTCTTCCCATAGAGAGGATCACATGGGATTCAGGTCTGCAAAGTGTTCAGCACGGCCTGTGCTGTAAGCCTGAGCTCACTCAAGGACTGCTCCAGAACTGCTGCAGAGCCCAAGAAAGATCCAGGTGCTTCATAATGATGGCAGCAACCTAGCAACTGCCGCCCTCCTCAGCATCCCTTCCCCTTCCCTCCCTCTAGACAGCAGCCATTTCCATAGGAGGAGGCTGATGTCCTAGCCAATTTCCGGAAGAGGCGAGGCGAGCCCAGCACCAGCATGTAGGCTGAGCCGCGCGCTGTGCAGGCTGTGCTTCTCATGGCAGTGCCTGACTCAGAGATGTTGTAAGACCAACGCCAGACCAAGCAGTACGTACTTAAGACTCTGCAGGGGCAAAGATGGTCCTTCCTTAAGGGCATGCAGTCAAGGAGTTCTGGGACACTTAGCAGGGCCCTGTCACCCATGAAGCTGACTCTTCTAAGACCAGGTGCAAGGGGGATGGGGGGGGGAGAATCCTTAATACATTGTAAAGGAGCCAGCTCCCTCCCTGCTGGAACACTTCCTCCATCTGTACTTTGGAAAGTGGGCCAATCAATTTCCCAGAGTAAGTGATTGCGTGGAGAGACCCTACCTGATAAAGCTAACACCAGAAAGATCCGCTTGACACTCCAAACCACTACATGTCTCCTTTTTAGTCATCTCAGAAGGACATAACCTGACTCTATGCCTCCTCCTCTATGTGCCTCCATTCTTCAGGGGCTTCCTTCCAGAGTGTATGCTGTGCCCACAGCAATCCCATGGAGAGTGCACATGGCCTGCACCTTTCCCTCAGTTCTCCTTGCCCTCCACAGGGTGCCTGCCCCTTGCTGTGCCACCACACACTGTCACATGCCTACAGCACCCATATCCTGAGCATCCTGTCACGAATCGTCTCCCTCCAGTCACTGTTAGCTTGCCTAGGAGGACAGTGATTCCTGCTCATACCAAGGGGGAACAGTGAAGCGGAGGATGGAAATCACCCAGATGCAGGGAACGGGAAACCCTTAGCAACTGCATTTGTGGCCCAGGACAACAAAACAGCTCTTTTCCTAGTTGTCACCTAGTTGTCACCTTGCTGACAATAAAGACCTATCACAAAAAGGTCATCAGGCCACTTCACAGCCCCTCCGGGAAACAGGGCAGCACCACTGGCCCAGGTACACATCACATCAAAGAGCCTGCAGACTCACTGACAAGGCAGCTACAATCATAGGCCAGGTCCTGTCTGCAGGAAGGGACCGTAACATACACAGTGCCCTGAGGGGCTCATAGCATTCCAAAAGCAATTATCTTGAGCCCTCCAGTCCTTGGTATCCCCAAGCTACATAACAGCCTCCACAAAAACAAAAGACAGATAAATTCTTGCTCCCAAATGATACTAAGGTCCCTGCAGGGAGGCCTCCCAACCACAATTCTGACAGATGCAGAGATACCCTAAGCTGGGGTAGGCTTCAGAAAGTCCTGCAGCTGCATCAAAGGCCTGGTCACCAATAGCCCTGCAGATGACACATTCTGCCCTTCCCACTATTCCTACCAGAGGCCTGCAAGCAAAGCAAATAATGAGCAGCATAAGGTGGGGAAAGAGAAGACAGACAGGGAGATGAGGACCAGGAACCTCCAGTGGGTCTCCTCTCCCTCCATCCTACAGATGGCAAGAGATGCAATGCCAGCCAGACAAGGAAGTCAAAAAGGTCAAGCTGTGGGGTTCAACTCAGGCTTCACTCAACACGCATGCTCTGTCTCCAACACCCCAGAGCCGTGGAAAGTCAGCTTCAGAACCATTATCCTACACCAGAGGCCAACAGCACCAAGATGAGCAGAGCCACGCATACATCCCCCCACCTGCAATCAGCCCCCTAAGGAGCCAGAAGACAAGGCACCTCAGACAAGTAAAGCCCCATTGTTGGCCTCTTTATTCTTCGAGCTATATTCCCACTTAGATTCTGAAAAATCTGTCACCAAAGTGCACCCAAATGACGATCACAATCTAACCTAATGGAGGAAATGTTCTTCTTTAGGAAGGACTATTGACTAACTCTAAATCCCAACATGCTCTTCCAAAGGCCCAGCGCTGTGGCCTGCCCCATGCCAGCTGCCGGAGAGAAGAGTCAGCCTGCTGCCTGAGGACTTCAATGGGTACCAACGCACAGATCTTTCAGGTCAGCTGCCACTTCAGCTGACAAGTGCAGGAGACCCTGGGGCTGCTGCAGAATGTACAGGGCAGTAAAAATGAAAGGCAGCAACCTGTTATGGGAAAGGAACTTACCAGAAAAGTGGAGAACTCACTCCGCAGTCCTGGATCTGTCCCTCCAGCTCCGACAGTCAAGGGAAGGAAAACACAGGAGCTGCAGAGAAGTGTCCCACAGAAAGGGGACGGATCACCAATGCCAGTTCTACCTAGTGCAGACTTCACAGAAATACCAGACCAAAAGGGGCCTTACCCACTGTGGCATTTACCAACTACTCCCTAAGCTCTTTAAAGTCCAAGGGCACCTTAGACCAACTGACCAACCTGTACCCCCTGTCAGGGAGGCTACAGCACAAACCTCAACTCGTGGATCGCAGGGCTCTAGCGTGAGTTCAGAGGTGAGCAAGCTTTAAAGGGCAGAGCAGAGCAGGGACTGTGGGTCGGGCCACACTACTGCAATGACATGTGCCCACATGCAACAGCTCTGGTCCTGGGCTTTGCTGCAGATACTGGTGTCAAGGTGAGAGCTTTTCCTCCACTGGTTCCCAGCAAGCATCTGAATAAGCTTCTTCTCTAAGAGGTCCGGGGTGGGCCACAAAGGAAGTTCTCAGCAGCAGCATTTGAAAGAGAGACTGAACCCTGTCCCCTCAGCCTGCAGCGCCAGCCTCAGAGTAGAATGACTCAAGCTTGACACAAGGGGTCCTTCATGATGGGGCTCAAACCAGAGCCCTAGCACACACTACCTGGGAGCCTTGACGATGTGCCTCAAGACAGCCAGAGGTTAGGTCCATCAGTAGCAGAGCCAGGCATGGGCATAAGAAACAGAACCGAGGGAAGGCAGCCACATTAGACACCAGATGACGGCACGGCAAGGCACAGCAGTCCTTCACAAGGACAAGCCCCCTGCAGCCAGCACAAGAATACCCAGGTCTTCTCTGCTCACACACTCCAGCTATGCAGTCCTTGGAGCTGGGCCATCATCCCGCCATGAGGGCCTTCCTACCCTGATGCAATTCCACCACTCCAACTCTGACTCAAAAAGACCACACCTGCTTACTCTCTGACAAACACCCCTCCCCCAACGTGCTCAGCCTCTTGCCACCCCAGCCACAAGGAGCCCTCTCAGCCTCCCCTCTTCATGCTTCACACAAGCCTGGTTCTTGGGGTGGTAACCTTAAGCACCTGTTGTATGTCTGTTGCTCTTCCTAGGTCCCTATCTGCATCTGTGTTTCTTTCCGGGGGCCAGTGGTAGGAAGGAGGTTTGGGATCCTCCAGACCTCTGTGCCAGCCACAAAGCAGGTGTTCAACGGAGTCCCATCTCCCAAGCCTCGTCTGAAACTATAACCTGGGCACAATTGTGAGCAGGATGAATACTTAGAAAGCAAATAAAAGGTCCATTAGAAATATTCAGGACCTTCTTCTTCAGCACCAGAGACCAGGGGTAAGAGAAGCATAAAAACTGCCGCTTCAAAAAGAACTACTCTAGCAAAAAGCAGCCCGTAAAACAAATGAGGGAGTCACCATTCCTCACCATTGGGACAGCACTCCCACTTGGAATACTGCTTCAGGCTTTCAAGCCATAGATGATTTATTGTCTCAAGCTTAAACATCAATCCAACAAAAGCTCTTGACTCACACAGACGGAATACTTTATAGACAACAGTAAACTAACAAAGCTCAACATGCAGCTTTAAACAGAGCAGACTCTAAAATGTTTATGTATGCAACCTTATTAAGGGATCATGTTAAAATTATGAGGTTAAATAAGAAATGACTAAGTAATGTTATTAATTCAAAATTAAAACAAACAGGGAAAATGCCTTTAACAGGAGCAGCAGCTTGTCACCTTGAATACCACAGCCAGCCTCCTCCACCCACCCGGGGGACAAGCTGGGCATTTGCCCCGGCCGGGCACAACGGCCCGTTTGCCCCTTGGCAGCTGGGTTTAAGTCCTTTCTGCCTCTCACTCCTTGCTACATCACAGAACCCACTTCACTTGTATTTATGGATCTACTTAACAGCGTGTAATCTCCAAAATCAGGAGCAAGAAGTTCCCAGATGCTTGGGGGGGGGGGGGGGGCGCTAGGGAACAGGCAATTCCAGAACACAAGCAGACAGCACGGGAGCAATGGACTGGGTGTGCGTCCTCACACAGCTCTGCCTCCAAGGCCCGCACTGCATTGCCCACCCATTCATCAGGTACCTGAGCTGCCGTGTACCAGGCACAAAGCAGACATGAGGCATTCTTGGCCTTTTGACTCCTTGAAGTCTTGGGCCAGCAAGCGATGACATTAAACAACTCATGTCACGACAACTTATTGAAACAGCACAAGTGGAGAACGTGAGGCAGGAGGAGGAAGGCCTCTAAACTAAGTTGAAGAGAAGACTGAAGCGAAGGACTGGGGAAGACAGAGGCAACAGGAGCGTATGTGCGAAGGCCCTGACCGAAGAGGCCCGGGAGGAGAGGAAGCAAAGCAGGCAGAGAAAGCTCGGCAATGAGGCAAACACCATGAGTGAAGGCCAGGAAGCCAGAGGCTAGGACCCGCAGGCTCTCGGGGTCTTCAGAGAAGCCCTGACAGGATTTCCTGCACGGAGAGCTGGGCAGAGGTCTGCTTTCGCAGAGGTCCATTAGAAAGAGCCTGCAACACGGACTGCACCAGAGCAGAGCAGACCAGGAGACCAGCCCCACCTTGGAGAGCTTAGGAGGGACTCAGAGCAACAATCTCAGACTCTTCTAATACTAAGTGTGTCTATCAGCTTCCCAAGGACCTGGTTATTCTCCTTTAAAAAAACAAAAACTGAGCAGTACCAACTGTTTTAATACAACTATAGTATCATTTTCATTTTTTTATACTGCAAAAACATATAACCAACACCAACACATATAAACAATGAAAGTCTCTTAAGCCCCATTTTCCTGATATCCCAATGGCTATCAGTATCACCTTGGAGACTCCTTTAAAACCAGAAGGCCAGTCTATATAGACTGCTCAGAGCCAAATGCCTGCCTGCCATGCACAGGGAGGTCCCCACCCCCCAACAACAAGAGTACTCACGGAGCTGCACTTCACTAAATGGCAGAGTCCCATGCCCTGCATGTACCTGGGTGTCAATGTGCGTATTACAGTCTCCCATTAGAATAAATTCTAAGATAACAGAACTGCTACTTGAATGAATGGCCATTCTGATACTTTCCTGGAGAACAATTAAATATTTTGCCTAAGAGTATATACTGTTCTCTTTAAGAACAAATATGTTTAATACCTGATGGGCCTAGGCCCCAGTCTAAGCAATGGTTACATAGAACTTGTTATACTCTAGGAAGCCAAACAGGACAGGAATCCTTATCACAGCCCTGGGTGCTGTTATCAAACTAATACAAAGGGCACAGATGGAATCTCCTCTACGCTGGGTTATTAGCTAGGCTGTCTTTTCTTCTTAGCTATGATCTGCCTACTTGCATTCCTTCCTAATCTTGTAACAGGGAAGCTCGTCCTTTTATTGTTAGTTTGCAAAAGCTCTTTATATACTGACCATTAATCTCATACAGGCCAAATGGGTTGCACATTCTTTCTCTTGCCTCTGAATCTTAATTATGGAGTCTTTCTCCAGAGACTTTTTTCTTACTGTTACATCTGTCAATAATTTTTCTTAAGGCTCTGTTTTTAAGGATAAGAACACTTAGATGCAGTAGTTTTTCAGTTTGTGGTCCTCAAATACATGCTTCCAATAAAAAGTTCCAGTGAACACTAAGCAGCTCTGGTTAAAAAACGGACACAGAGCACAGGCCGTTTTCTGCTGCCACCACCTGCTCCCTCCCAGACAGCCTTGATCTTCTCAAGAGACCCAAAGCAAGGAACAGGATGTAGCAACCATTGGCTAACCTGATTGGACTGTTCTGTTCCCAATTTCTGTGATGCTACGGATGGAACCCTGAGCCTTTTAATGGCCCCAAACCATACACAGAAGACACAAAGTAAGACAGCATGAGGGCATCACAGTTACTTCCCTGACCCGGATGAAACCCAGAGAGCCCTGACAGCTCCAAGGACAGACAGCCCAACACTACACTGGAAAGGTATTCCAAATTATCTTCTCAAGGTAGCTGTGCTTGTTGTCCAAACAACAGCACTGACCTTCCACACCAGGCTCACTCTGGCCTAGAAGCAGAGGCAAGGAGGAACTCAGTCTCTGGGACTCAAGGCTGTCATTCCTTTCAGACATCCCTTCATCAAAGCGTGTGCAACATCACCCATCTCCTGTGGCTACGGGAGCAATAAAGGAAACCTAGATGGGAAGTGCTCACAGAATGACCCATGGTCCTGACTGCGTGCTCATTAAACACTAGCTACTGACTTGTGTGATCTCCCTGATCCAGAGAGGACAGTCTGATCTGCTCAGGAGCTTACAGGATTCTAACGTAGCCGAGTTACATGGAGGGTCCCAGTGGAGGCCATCTGTATGGAGCCTGGTCTGGCCTTCCAGGAAGTAAGGAGGCACGTCAGGGAGGCAAGGGCAGCAGCACAGCCAAGAGCAGCTGCAGATGCCAGCCTGCATTCCACCCTAAACAAAGCCCATCCTGCTCACTCACGTGAGCCTAAGAGCAAACAACCGACCTCCTGACAGAAACGCAGGCCATCTCAGCTCAGTGAGTTCTGTAGGAATGGACTAGGGTCTGTTCAAATACAGCAGCAGCACTTCTGACTCTGCCCCTCGGTCATCTGCCTTGAGCCTCAAAGGTCAGGGTCACACTTAATGCCCAGAGTTGGCTCAACAGCAGGACGCATGCTGGTCACTGGAGACCAGAACAAAGTCACTCCAAAAATCCCTTTGGGGCCCCTACCCCAGAGTAGAATGGGTAACAACCAATGGGACATGGACTCAACTCTGGCTTCACCCCAGAGCCTCAGAGCCATCCAAAACTCTGGTCGTGGGACTGAGCCCCAATTCCACCCCAACCTGCCAACAGTGGCAGGTGTCTCTCATTTCTGCACCTCCCTGGCTCCCCACATCAGGTATTAATGTATTACTTATGGCAGCTTCGGAGTTCTGAAAAACCAGCCGTTTTCAATAGAAAATGGCATGGACGAGCTCGACAGGAGTGATGAAATTTTTCTCTGCTCTGGCAATTAGGACGGCACAAAGTCGCCTTTCCTTTGGTGCCACCCCCAACATCAAAGGATTGGAATTCAAAGCCATTCATGCTGCATTGAAACCTCACAATGAGGCTGGAAAATGGAAGTCGATTACTGGGCAAAAATATGCAGTAGTTAAAAGGAAAGACTTCTAACGAAATTAAGCTGCAGCAGCCCCACGACGGATGGAAACTTCCAGTACTACAGCTCCTCTGGTAAACATCAAGAGGGGCATCCTCCTAACACAGGTTTGAAACCCAAGTCAAGCTGAGTGCCAGGAGGCCCATGGAGACAGAGGGTCATGCTGTCTTGCCCACTTCATGCAGCAGCAGCCCCTAGGCTTCTGAGAAGATGCCATTTGGGGGCGTTTTATGTTGCACAGCTCTCTGATGTTGCTAACCACAGAACATTCCGGCTAAGGCTGCTTTGGTCGCATCTGTCCTTGGTCCCTAGGCCTTCCAGGCTTGTTTGCAGTCCACAGTCATCTTCCTCCCCCGCAGGGCTCCCGTCTCCCCTCTAAGCAGGCAGCAGACCCCTAAAGGGGGCAGTGTTACCTCTGCCTTCTAGCAAACCCAGCCTCTTCTGGGTGATGACTGCTCTTTAGGAAGGCATTTGATCTTTAAAAGAAAAGCCAGAACACAGAAAACCATAGAAGTCTTACAGTGTGTCGGGTGTGTGTTTTTTAAAGGCATGAAAATACTTCCCTCCTACACAAACGGGGAGTTCTTCTGGGGAAAGATGCCACAGATCCCGAGGAGTGGCAGATCTGGGAAAAGCGGATGGGTCTTAAAAATAGACAACTGAACCTAGACTAGAGCTGCAGAAGCTACCTGGGAAAAAAAAAGAATTTTTAACTAAATCTCACATATTTTTGATATTCAAAACTCCATTCTGATGAAACTTCTAACTGGGTGGCATTTTGCATTTCCAATTATAATGGAGTAATTGTGTTGCCATAGAGACTGCAAAATTCTGCAATAACTTTTGCTGCCTTGTAACTGCTATAGTGTATATTTGTGTACAAGCAGCTGAGTTTTCTTAATTCAACCTCCCTGCCTCTCCCCAAGCACTACCCCCCTCCCACCACCACCCCCACCACCTTTCTGGCTGGATTCTGAAACACCACACTAGCTTTCATCAGGCCGGTCCTGAAATAATGCACGGAATTATCAGAAGCAATTAAAACTCCCAGCAACCACGATCATATCACGGAGGAAAAAGCGAAACCAGGTCAAGGTGCAAGCCGCCAGCATCCCCCTATCCCCAAAGTGAGGCAGAGCCAGAGCTGTTTACACGTTAATACTCCCAGGCCTTAAATGCTTAGGTGGTTTGTGGGAACAGGCAGAAAAGCCTGAGCAGAGAAAAGCAGGGAGGCAAAGTGACTACACAGGCCTTTCCTCCCTCCCCGAGCAGGCAGAGCGGCTCTCAGAAAGCAATTAGGTAGGTCTCTACAGTAATGCAATTAGGATTTAGTTAAGAAAGTCATTAGTTCTAAAATAACTTAAGTTTAATTTCTGCGACGCTTTATTTGAAAATCGTGTCACAGCAGGTCAATTTACAGCATGCAATAACCAAAACACTGCTATCAGCGGCTGCAAGTTATTAACAATTTTCGGTGTGCATTAAAGGAGAACACGGGTTCCACACCCGGCCTTTCCGACCGACTCCCGCGGTGTGGGCTACAGCCGTGCCTTCGGAACCCTGGCTCAGGGTGGACACCGGGTCGCCTCCCGGGCTCGCGCAGCTCCTCGCCAGCCCAGCGGCGGTCCGGGCCCAGCCGCGGCCCCCGCCCCGCCGCCTGCCGCCGCCGAGGGGCGTTTTCTGCAAACTCACAGGCTGACAAAGTTACATAAACGCCCCGGCCCCCGCCCCCGCGCGCCCACCTGCCCGCCCGCCGGCGCAGGCCGCTCTCCCGCCCGCCAGCCCGCGGCGCAGGGCCCCGAGGCCTCGGCGGGGCCGGGCGTCCACCTGCCGCCAGCGACCGGGCGGCGCGGACAATGACGGCCGGTGGCTTACCGCGGCGGCGGCGGGCCGCGTCTAGCCCTGCTCGGGCGCTCCGAGCCGCATCTCCTCAGCCTGCGCCGCCGCCGGCGGGCGGGCGGGCTCGGGCGGCGACGGCGACAGCAGCCGCGTTGAGGGGGCCGGGCGTGAGGCGGCGCGGCGACGGCGGCGGCGCGAGCAGGCGCGCGGGCTCGGGCTCGGGCGGCGGCGGCGGGGATGGTGCTCCGCGGCGGCGGCCCCACAACCTCCCCTCCTCATTCACAAAAAATTGACCCACGTTGAACCATGATGCTGCTCCCCCTCGAGCGCAGAGCCGCGCGGGGATAGGCCGCGCCCTACGCCCGTCAGGCGCCCCGGCCCCGCCCCTCCCGCCGGCGGCCCGTCAACCATTGGCTTCAACGGCCTTGCGTCACCTCCCCCCCGGGGGCCCCGCCCCCTGCCTGGTTTCTAATGAAGAAAGCGTCAATTACGGCTCGACCCCGCCTCCGAGAGCTCAGCTGCCCTTCCATTGGTCCGTGGGCCCTAAGCCCGCCCCACAGTAGCCCAACAGCCGGCCCCACTCCGCAGGCACTACAAAGAGGCTCCGCCTCTGCCCGCCCCCTTGCAAAAGTTCCAAACCCCATTGGCTCCCGAAATTGTCAATCCCGGTGAGCGGGGCGTACAGAGGATTCTCCAGGCGCCAGTGATGGGAGCTTCGCTGTGGAGAAAGAGCAGGGAGCTGGGGCGGGCACTGACTGGAAGCTTTGGCCAGACCTGCTCGGCAGCCCGTGGCGCTGCCTGGGTCAATATGGTGTGCATGAGCTCCTGTCTCATGGTCAAAGGGGTCGCAGAGGGGCGCGGACTGAAGCGGGGGCCCGGCCAGGCCTGGTTGCTACCTCCATCTTGGGCAAGGCACAGGTCACGTGGGCTGCGTGCCGGGACGCCGAACCCAGAGGGAGTGCGCAGGCGCAGCGGGCCCCGCCCTGCCCCGCGGCGGGCGCGCCGTTTGGGGGTGCGGCTCCACTTATAGGGCCTTGAGCGCGGCCGTGGGAACTCGGGGCGTAGTGTCCGCTGCTGTTGCGGAGGTGTAGGCCCTGGGTTGCCGCCACCACGCCCCGGTTTGCTAAGATGCGGTTCACAGCCGCAAGGCTGTGGCCGGGACTTCGCCGGGCACCTAGTAGGCCTGTGCCAGGCACCTATGATTGGCGTTCTCGGGTGTGAGGGGCATGAAAGGCCACGTTTCTGGCGCCCCTGGGTCCAGTTCCTTTTATCAGGAGAGGAATATAACTTCTCATCCTGTGTGCATGGTATTGCCAGAGTCCCAGGTCCAGCATGAAGGAGATGAGCGAGCACCTTGCCCACCCTGCATGGCATCTGACTAGTGACCTAGGATGCTGGCCTGTTTACTAGGCCTTGCCATGTAGGATTACATGAGCAGAGATTAATAGCATTTTTGGTCCATGACTTGGAGAAAGCTTTAGGTATGTGGATTAAAACAATTCTCAAATTCTTTTCATTATCTCGGGGTAATAGTCATTAGATAGCTTCATACACTAGGACAGCTCAGCTGTGCAGCCAAGGGATGAATTGTGGAATGTGAAAGAGCAGAAGAAAATGACCGCACTTAGGAGTGCTAGGGCAGCCGCTTATAGAAAAGTACACTACCAAATTTACGTACCAAATAATGCATGATCCGTGCCAACTAACATTTAGATGAAGCATGAAGTTCAGAAGTACTTGAAAGGATTAAGATGTAGCGTAAGTAATCAGACATTTGACGAGTGCTGAATGGAAGACAATCCTGAACCAAAGTTACATGAGGAAGTTCTGGAGGATAATCTTAGATGTAATGACTTTCAAAAGGTAGAGTTCGGTGGGCAGTGGGGAGTATTGCTGTGTGCTGATCTAAGAGTTGTGCTCGCCCGCCCGGCGTCGGTTGCAGACGCCTTTGATCCCAGCACTGGGGAGGCAGAGGCAGGCGGATCTCAGTGGGTTTAAGGCCAGCATGGCTACAAACTGAGTTCCAGGACAGCCAAGACTGTTACACAGAGAAACCCTGTCTCGGAAAAAAAGAGTTGTGCTCTGTATATAAAAGGACTGTAGCAGTAAACAGTGTAGGGAGGCGCTGTGCCAGCCCAAACCAGGGTTCTATGGGGCTCTATAGAGTCCTGGTCTCAGACTGAGGCCAGGTGTTAGAAACCTGTCCACAGACCCCTAATACCAAAACACCCAAGAATTAGTAGAAGCCCAGCAATTAAAAGTTGTGCGTGTGTGTGTGTGTGTGTGTGTGTGTGTGTGTGTGTGTGTGTGTGTATATATATTCAGACTGGAGATAGCGCACACCTGACTGGTACAAACAAGGCTCTGGGTTTCCTCCCCAACATTGGAAGTGCAGGGTGGGCCAGATAATCTATAATTAGTTGCTCATACCAAAATCCCAGCATCTCAGAGTTTAGAAGTAGAGCCAGTCTAAGCTGTGTGGCAAGAGACATGCTTAAGACCCTGGATTTGGTCACCAGCACCGAGGTAGGAAAAAACTTAGACATACTAATTGCAACAATGAATGTGCACTGAGTAGGCATTGAACCAAGCACATCAGATACTTCAGAACACATGGCAGAAAATTCCCAATCATTCCAAGCAGAGAACACAGTAAATACCTAGGTGTAACTTCCAAAGCAACTGAGAATCGGCATGATCAGAAAGATGAACACTCAGGACACTTAACAGTCAAGAAGAAAAATGAAGGTAAAATTGCTCCCAGATGATTAACCGGCTTCAGGGTGGAAATTGATAGGACCTGTCTGTCTAAGCTGTCACTAATGAGCAGCTTTCTAAGCCAAGGCCTATGGCTGGCCAATTGTTAGTTATTTGTAATATTACTCCTGTGGGAAGTAATGAAGGCAGCTTTTCAAATCAATGAGAAAAGAGGATGGAATGCAAACTGCTAATAATTTGAAGAAAGTAATGGATTTCTACCACATCAAGAAGAGGGAGACCTAAGCATTTTAAAAAGTACTTTAAAAAGAACCTGTTAGTGGGCATATCTGTCAGACAGACCATCAACAATCATGAAAGAAAGTACTGATCACCAACTTAATTAAAATTATTAACATAATAAGTAGAGAGATGGACAAACCCCGGTTGTGAAATACCCAAGAATATTACTCAGCAGTATAAAAGTAAACCACAGGCAAATGAATGTGAGTAGCTTGGTGATGAAACCAGACAGCAACAGAACACCCAGGAGCCAGCCCACAACCATGGGACCAGAAACTAGATGAGTACTTTTTCTGTTGGACAGTGGCAAAGGATTATGTGAGAAGAGCGAGGTGGATCTTTACATACACGTGGAATGTGGAATTCAGCTTGCACGAGGGCAGTCCCCTTTCAAAACTCACTGGATTTAAGAGCTACGCCTTTCTCAGACAGGCTTTACCTGAAAACAGTATTGCAGGAAGTAGCTGCCTCACTTTTGAAGCATCTGGACACAAAGGAAGTTTAAAACAGGGAAAGGCTTGCATCATCTTCATAAAGGCTGGTCTTCACAGGAAGGAGGCTTTCAAAGCTGAGACGAGGACAGGATTCCAAGGCAAACAAGCAGAGGCAAAGACAAGAAAACAAAAGAAGGAACGCCCAATGAACATGACAGAATGTTCTATTCCTTAATAACAGGAGAAAGGCAACACTGTATCTGTTGATAAAAGCAAACACGAAGAAATCAACACCATTACACAGTCACTGAGTGTCACCTGATGGAAACTTTTAGACAATTTCTCAACTACGGGCACAGATGAAACCTTACATTTTGTATATTTTTTTTCAACAAGTGATTTCAGTTCTGGAACTCTGTTCTAGTCAGTGTGGCTGTCAGTCAATATTCAGCTAAAGATTCACAGAAGGAAAAAAAAAAAAAGGAATGGTTGGCTTCCACAAGATAGCTCCCTAGGTAAAGATGAATGCCATCAAGCCTGAGGACCCGAGTTCAATCCCAGAGATCACAAGGTGAAGAAGAGACCCCACTCTTGCAAATTTTCCACTGACCACCACACATGTGCCATGGCATGCACAAGTGCATATTTACGATAAATGTAATAAAAATTGAATGGTTTATATAATAATGGGTTGTTTTTTTTTTTATTGTGGTTTATATTGGTGAGTTGTGATGTGTTGTTTGAGCTTCACTGAAAAGCTGACTTGGAAAACAGGGTTGCCCTCCACTCCAGACCTAACCATGTTTATGTTGAGTGTCCTCTAAAACCCCCTGTCCCGGGTCAAGCTGGTCTGTGGCTCTGGAACAGAGAGAGGGGAAACAGTAAGGAACTAAGGGGTTGAAGACATCGTGTCCTTGAGCACGCTAGAAGGTAGACTAGTACAACAAAGATTAGTAGCGTTTATCCCATAGCAGGAAACGCCTACAGTGGGAACGAGAAAGCAGAAACTCCTCCTCCGTGCAGAGGACCCTTACCCAGGATCCTCAACCAAGAATGCTGGTTGACTGCCTCAACCTACACAGTTTCTGCTGGATAATTTTGAGTGCCCAGTCTGATAATGTTATCTGTCTGCTGCTATTTGTCCTTTTACTTGGAAGCCTTACCTGAGGGGACACGGTGCTCTGCCCAGGACTCTCACTTGGGACTCCAACTGGTTTCCTTAACTGGCGTTGTTAATTTCCTTAACTTCCACTGTTGTTTTGTACTGGACCTTGTCAGCCTGGGATGTGAGCACCAACACTGGATGTGAGTATCATTATTGGATGTGAGCACCAGCACTGGATGTGAACACCAGCACTGGATGTGAGCACCAGCACTGGATGTGAGCACCATCATTGAATGTGAGCACCAGCACTTGATGTGAGTGAGCACCAGCACTGGATGTGAGCAGCAGCACTGGATTGGAACACCAGCACTGGATGTGAGCACCATCATTGGATGTGAGCACCAGCACTGGATGTGAGCAGCAGCACTGGATTAGAACACCAGCACTGGATGTGAGCACCAGCACTGGATATGAACTGGATATGAACACCAGCACTGGATGTGAGCAGCAGCACTGGATTGGAACACCAGCACTGGATGTGAGCACCATCATTGAATGTGAGCACCAGCACTGGATGTGAGCAGCAGCACTGGATTAGAACACCAGCACTGGATGTGAGCACCAGCACTGGATATGAACGCCAGCACTGGATGTGAGCACCAGCACTGGATTGAGCACCATCATTGGATGTGAGCACCAGCACTGGATGTGAACACCAGCACTGGATGTGAGCACCCGCACTGGATGTGAGCACCATCATTGGATGTGAGCATCAGCACTGGATGTGAGCACCAGCACTAGATGTGATGATACTTTGCTATCTGCCGTTTCTCTTTGTCTGCTACTCACTGTTTGTTTGTTTGTTTGTTTGTTTGTTTTAAACTTCTGCCTGCTCACTCATTCCAAACTGAAAGCATAGCTATTACAGACCATCTACTGACTGCACATAATACAGATGGAAAGAAGTTCCAAGTTTTAAGGGGAAAAAAAATTACAAAACATTGTTACAATATTGCATAATTTTTACAAATGCAAACAGTTGCAGATCCCAGAATATGAGAAAATATATACACCAGGGTGATCTAGGTATTCCCTGAGCTATCTTCCAACCATTGGAAGAAGAGAAGACACACTCTTGTCTTTGCTAAGGAAAATGCTGGTTAAGCAGCTAGAGACTCAGTCAAGCTGGCTCCTGAATTACAGAGATGCTGACAAGTGAGAGGAGGTGCCAAGCAGGCATGAGAGTCACCAGAATTCATGCCAACCCAGCCCTCAAGCCCTGGTCTTTGTCTCACTCACTGCCCTTTGCCCACCAAGCCCCTCCCCAAACCTGCTCCAAACAAGAATGGTTCAACCACGCTATTAATACAAACAGCCGTAGCCACACAAACCAGTGGAACCATCTGAGGCCCTCTCCTGGCTCAGGTCATACAATTTTCAGCAATGAACTACTGATTCTGTGAACCTAACCTTCACTGTCTGTCTGTCTGTCTGTCTGTCTGTCTGTCTGTCTGTCTGTCTGTCTGTTGTGAGAGCGCATGTGGTGTCCCCAGCATAGGGTGTGGGGGAGGATAATGGAAGCCAGGCCTACAGGAGATGAAAAATAGCAGTAGGGAGGGAGCCCAGGAAGAGGAGAGGTAGGGGCAGGCGAGAGTCCTGGGCCCTGGAGCGAGTCCTCAGCCATTTGGGAGAGGAAGAGAAAATTTGAGACATTGCTTTTTGAGGAACTCAAGACAAAATGTCTTGAACCTAGTCCCCCAAAGCAGATACAGGGGTTGTATGAGGTATGAATGACAGGTTAGGAATGGAGACAGGGAACAAGGAAGAAAGGAAGGCAGGCAAGCCAGTGCTGTGTGTTATAGTCAGCTAGCCTGTGTGTGCTTGCAAAAGACGGGGGATGTATGTGTTCATCTACCAACTCATAGTCCAGCGACAAAACTAAGCCTGCCAGGGCGATGCCTTGCCCTTCCAGGTGGCATAATTATAAGTTCCCAGTGGTCCCTGTGTCCCCAAATCCCACCTTAAGCATCTGAGCAGACAAGCACAGAGGAGAAGAGGAACAGAGGACCAGATGGGCATGCTTCAGGGAATCTATGAAAGTGGCCCCTTTCGGTGGGAAATGCTCATCTTGAAGAACTTAGAGGGTCACAGACCACCGACTGAAATGGAAGGAGGGCCAGACCTGGGAAGACCCTGATGAAGACTAGTGTTTCTGTGGCCCAGAGGAGTGTGTGGAGAAAGAGAAGTCCCTGGAGCCAAGGAGAGCCTGGCAATTCTTCCACATCATCTTCTGAGTCCCTAATGGCCGAGTGGCCCAGAAAGTGGTTCAGTAGAATAAAGACGCCCCTCTTCTGTGGACTCCGCCCCTGCATCTGTGGAATCCTCGATTCTCAGTCTCCTTGAGAATCACTCCAGAGTGGGACCTCCAGCCTCTGTCTCACCCCCTTCTTCTCCTTGTCATTGGCCCCACTTCTCACCTCAAGGACTTTCATTCCCATATCCGGTCCACTCCCCCAGACACTGCTCACAACCACATGGCTTGCCTTCAAGCCTGATGATAGGCATCTTGGAGCAATGGTCAGCCCTGAGGAGTCGTCCTCAAAATAGCACCAGACCACCTAGAGGTGGAACCCTGGGACCCAGGATGAGGAGCATATTCTGGAAGGGGAGCCGCAGCCCTAGAGGTACACCACCCAGACTTTTT
Organism: Peromyscus maniculatus bairdii; assembly: GCF_049852395.1. NCBI lineage: Eukaryota > Metazoa > Chordata > Mammalia > Rodentia > Cricetidae > Peromyscus > Peromyscus maniculatus. The sequence continues at coordinate 10,294,224 of NC_134864.1, forward strand.
ATGCCAGCACTGACTGTGGGAGCATGAGAGGCAGGTCTCAGGTTCTGAAAAAGCCCGACAGAACCATTCTGAAGCAGGGACAGGACAGGCCTCTGCCAGAAGGAAGAAGCAGGCTGGCTTGGCCAGGACCCTGGGCCAGCTGAGTCTCCACTCAGTGAAGAAGGAAGAACAGAATACACTCAGGCAAATTCTGGGAGAACTGCAGGGGTAGAGTAGGAGACTGGGGACCACAACCTTGTTTTATAGTAGATACGCTTGTCAGCCCAGCCTAGAGAAGGCTAAGGAGATAAAGGAGACAGGGATAACACTGAGCCTGCTTGAGAGCAGCCAGGCCAGTAGGAAAGGGACTGAAAAATAACAGGGACAAGCGAAGGATGGCTGTGGGGCCAAGACCAGCCAGACCAAAGCTCGGGGTCACCGTTGCTTGTAGCATTCAAAACTCTGTTGTAGAGCATTTGTTTGTTGGGTGAATGGGCAATTGGTAAAGAAACAGAGAGCAATACGGTGGTGTGGGCAGGGGAGAGATGGTGCCTTCGCCTGCCGCCACCGCCGCCACCGCCACCGCCGCCACCGCCGCCACCGCCGCCACCGCCACCCCTTACCGACTTTGGTGGGTGAGAGAGCTGGCCCTGCCCCTCACCAGCTGCAGTACTCAAGAAAGTGGCCCCTGCACCTCACCTGGACAACACAGTAGAGCTGGCCCTGATGGTATGGGTGTAGGATTGACAACCCTGAAGGCATGAAGACAGGAGAACTGGCCCTGACCCTTGTTCTTTGCTTCAAGGGTCAAATTAGCCAGGGCAATGCCGGAGAGCTCACCCTGGTGGTAAGGACGGGGGAGAGCTGGCAGGCTGACCAACCCTGCAACTACCCAGGCTCAGAACCAGGGTTATGAGTTGGCTCACCTCAACATCCATCCCATTCATGATCTACAGAAGCATGTGAAAGAGCTGGTCCTGCAGACCCAAAATGTCACAGAGCAACAACAGGATATCCAAGAGGAGTCCCAGTGAGGGACCAGCACTGATACGGCAGCAGAAACCAGAGGCCTCGAATCAGACCAATGACATTTTGCAATAAACACTTAGAAGTAAAGATATATGAACAAAAGCATTTACTGTGTAACTCACTGTGTCACGCTCTAGATTTCATGATGAGACTTTTCCTTTTCTTTTTTTTCCTCTTGAATTTAATTTATTGGGGGAGGTTGCAAGGGCGGAGGGTAGATATGAAGGGACAAGGAAATGAATAGGATCAAGATAGATGACATGAAAGACAGAAGGAATAAACAAAAAGAAAGTTTAAAAAAATAAAAAAAGAAAAAAGCAGAGAGCAAACGCTGAGTATCTTAATGGTGCTATGAGTGGAGGGCAGAGGCCACGGTTCACACGGGGATCCAGGCTCCATGTGGGAAGGGGTGGTAGATGGGAAAAGGTAAGAATCGGAGACCCGGAGGTGTCCAGGAGATGGGCAGCAGACAACTCTCTTGGCTGGACTGAGACATAAAGACATAGGAGTCGAAGGATGTTGTCATTTTCGATTTCAACATGGGGAGAGGGCAAAGTCCAGGGTTCTACAGAGGAGTAGACTAGCTTTCGAAAGATCTAAGAATGTGGCCTAAGAGACAGCCCTTGAGAACAGACATAGCTAGGTGAACAAGAAATCAAGAGGACACCCAGAAAAAAAGCAAAAACCTAAAGATCAGAAATCTAACATACATGAGACCCCGGGTTTTGGCTCGCAGCAGTGGGAAGGGAGAGAAAGAAGAAACCTACACAGATGTGTCCTTTAGGCAAACAACGGTCTTGGTCTTTCTAAACCAGGCACTGGGGGCCGCGTGCATAAGGGAGGAGATGGAGTTCACATCTTCAAAGAGAGCACGGAGGAGGGAAAGCATGACCTCTGTACAGGAAGACAAGCTAAGCTACCCCTGAGCGGTACAGCAGGCTGCTCTCGCACTCTGGTCTGGTCTACACCACAGACGGCACGGGAAACTCTGGCCCAGGCCAGCCAGGCACTGACACAGAAATGAGTCCCCATGCAAGAGTCTTGGGGCTTCTGATAGTAGCTCACCTCCTCCCCCAGCTTCTCAAGGACACCCAGCAATAGTTTCTCACTCACGGTGAGCTCATGACCAAAAATTATCCAACCTAAACGTCTTATAGAGAGTGTGAAATTTCACCTAAATTCATACAGCCCATAGGAAATGATTCACTGTGAGCAAGCGCCAGCAGAGGACTCAAAAACAGGGCTTGCCCCTGTCGAGACGTGGGGGTACTGTAAGTGTTAAAATAAGAGTACTAGAAAAGACTAAGGAAGTTAAGGAAACCCACACTAGATATGTAACCCAATGGAAAGGTGCTAAGAAAAAGAAGAGCTGACTTCCTTAACCAACAGCACTTCTAGACATGCAGAATATAGTCGTTAAAATTAGAAATCCAAAAGGGAAGAGAAAAATAACAATCAATGATGTTATTGGTGACTTGTAAATGGATCCGAACAAATCATGCACGTGCAAACCAGAGAACCTAAGAGGGGTCTGTGGTCTTCGCTCAGAGCAGGGGCCATGTGGCTACATCACGGCTGCACCCTACCCCCATCCCCCCACCTGGAAGTGTCAACTACTTCGGGCTGTGCCCTCTGGGGAACTGTCAAAGGGAGTCACCTCATCTGGCAGAGCTCTTTCCTCCTGAAGCTGGTGCCTGGTTGATGGCCATCAGAAAGGCCATCCCTCCACAATGCCTGAGCTTTGCGTGGGATCCAGGAAGCAAATCAGGATGAGTCTGTCTCTCAGCCTTGCTCAGCACCTTCCCTGGCTCTGCCTTTGGAAAAGTGTCTCTCACGTATAAGTCACGGGTACAAGATCTTAGAGCTCAAGCTGGACCCCTAGGGTCTGATCTCAGACAAGGCAGCGAAGGAGGAAGAGAAGGGAAACAATGGTGTGTGGATATCTTAAAGTGCCTAGAGCAGTGGTCCTTAGCCTCCCTAGCGCTGCGAACTTTAATACAGTTCCTCGTGTTGTGGTGACCCCCAACCATAGAATTATTCCATCGCTACTTCATAACTGTACTTTTGCTACTGTTATGGATCGTAATGCAAATATATGATAAGCAGGATATCTATGACCCCTAAGGGGGTCATGACCCACAGGTTGAGAACCATTGGCCTAGAGGCAAGCGCTCCTCAGATCCAGGAATCTCTATGAGTTCTGAAGATAGCATCCACCAGATAACCCAGGAGAGACGCCGCACCAATGAGGCAGAAGCCTCATAAGAGTTACCAGGGAGAAGTGACCACTTGCCTTCTAAGGCACGATGGGACTCATCATGGGAACTGCAGAATCCCCGAGTCACAGATTTTGAAGCTGAGCAAAGAGTCTGGTCACCCTGCAGGCTAGGCCAGCTAAATCCACTCAGTAACGAGGAAGACTAGAGACACGTTCAGGCCAATGCTGAGCGAACTTACTACTAAAAGCCTCCTGTGAAAACAACTGAGAAAGGGTAGTCCTCAACTCAAGTCAGTAGTCCTGGCTCCAGGACCCAGCATGCTCACTAATCAGCTTCCATCCTTCACCAGTGTCCCTCCAGCCCCTCAGAGAGCAGCTGTGCCCTGTCAGGGAGCACCAAGACCTGGGGGACTGCTGTCCATAGGACTGGGTTGACGCAGACACGGGGGCCCTCCTCACAGCCAGTGTAGATAAGGGCACACAGGATGGGGATAGATGGCATCCTGCCTCTGCCTCCTTAGTGTCTTTGCTACAGTGGCTACGTTACACGATTTCCTTAAACGTTGCAGCCAAGCACTGAATATTTCTAAGCTCTCAACTTCTGTGGGTCAGAAGTCTCCTCGGGCCGCCATCCTGATGTCAGCCAAGACTACACACTCAGCGGAGGGTCCTCTTCTAAGTGCCCCGGCTGATGGCAGAGCTCAGTTCTTTGTAGTGGGGGCCCTGGAGTCCCTGCTCTCCAGAAGCCATCAGCTGAGACTTTTCTGAACTCTTTGAGGCCATTCTCCATGTTCTGTTTGTCTCTCTAAAGAGCAGCCTGTGCCTCCGAAGCCAGCAGGAGATTCTCTCCAGCTTGGCCTCTCTTGACTTCTAAAAGTGTTTCTGATTAGATCAGGCCCATCAACGTCTCCTCTTAGATCAACTCAATGTCCACTGACTCAGACAGAGCCTGTAAGACATCTGCAAAATCCCTGACATGCAAAGGAGGGAAAACCTACAGGCTGGGTGTCCCCAGAGCTGCCACTTTGCTGGACGGGCCTTCTGATCTCTGTTTTTCTTCCTGGAAGCAGGATATCGCATCTCCCAGGTGAGTAGTACGCTCTCTGGGCAGGAAGGGAGGGAGGGAGGGAAGGAGGGAGGGAAGGAAAGGAGAGAGGGAGAGAGGGAGGGAGGGAGGGAGGGAGAAAGGAAGGAAGGAAGGAAGGAAGGAAGATAGATTCTTTAGTTAGAAGTCACAGTCCAGCCGGGCTGTGGTGGCGCACGCCTTTAATCCCAGCACTCGGGAGGCAGAGGCAGGCGGATCTCTGTGAGTTCGAGGCCAGCCTGGGCTACCAAGTGAGTTCCAGGAAAGGCGCAAAGCTACACAGAGAAACCCTGTCTCGAAAAACCAAAAAAAAAAAAAAAAAAAAAAAAAAAAAAAAAGAAGTCACAGTCCAGAGACTTCTGTACAAATAGCCCTATTAAAATAATACCCATTTCCTTTAGCCTCCCAACATAACTTAGTTACTTTCTATAACTGCTTCTTTCTGTCTAGGCCAGTACAAAAGCACTTAGGTTTTGCTAGTTGGGGGCCTTCCTTTTCTATGAGTCACGTAAATCCTAAATAAGTAAACCTGTGCCTTCCACTTGTTCATCTGTCTTAAGCCCAAAGACTCTTTGATCCTCGATGGAACTTGGGGAGGGGAGGCAAGACTTTGTCTCCCAGCCCCTCCTGTGCACAAATCCTGCCCACACTCCCCAGTGGGGCTCTGGGAGCACCTTATGCTGCCCTGCATGCTGGTCTGAGGCTCAGCCAGACTCAGGGCTCTGCAGCCCTACCTTTCCTCCTTCTGTAGCCCCGTACATGTCTGCTGCTAAGCCAGCTGTACGTGTTCACATCTGTCTTGTGGCCTCATACATTCTCTCCATCTGTTCTCTTCTGCCACAGAGCACCTGAGACTGGAGATTCATTTAGAGGAGACAGTTATTAAGCTTACAAAGGCTAAAAATTCCAAGATCTATTAGCCTCATCTGCTTGGCTTCTGATGAGGTCCTCAGCTGCTCCATGCATGGCAGGAAAAGAAAAGTGAGGGCTGGAATGTGTTCAAAGAACGAGTGGGGGCAGGGTGGTGTGCAAAGTGAACCTATGTGCAAAGTGAAGTAAGGGAAGGTGATAACTCACCCAGTCTCATGATTGTTCACTTTTGAGTGGAGTACCCATGACTTAATGACTTTTTAAAAGTACCACTGCCACCTCTCAGCACAGTGCACTGGGGACCAGGTCTCCAACACAAGAATTGGGGGATGTAAACCATATTCAAACAGTATTATATGACCGTGGCCAGTGTTTAAAAGTGGCCCATATGTTTCTGAAATGAATGAGCCCCTAATCTCAGAATGTAGAGTTCTCTTGATCCATGGGCATCTGTTTGGCTTGAGATGCAGGTACTTATCTATCAGATGGCAGAGCTCTGGGAGATGGAGAACAGTTATCCTGAGAAGAAAAGCCTAGGGCATGCCCCTGAAGTGACCTCCCTGCTCCCTGGTCCCCTTCCTTTGGCCAAGGACAGGAATCAGCTGCAAAGCAATGCAAAGCTAAGAAGACTCTGAACAAGCACAGTGACATAAGCATAGAAATTTTCTGGTGTAAAAAACAAAGGGGATCTGAGAAGGTGTGAGGCGCCGTGAGAATGTAAGCACTGTGTGTTGCTAGTGTTGCTGGGAGCTTTGGCTTTGTATTTTGTTAACATTTTCCAAGAAAACACTACCCTTGAGATAGAATAAACAAGTTCCAAAACATCAACGAGGCCAGGAAAAGAAGGGAGAGAAAATTCTTCAATCCAGTAGACTCTGGCTAGGAAGAAACGGCAGAGGAAGGCCGGTCAGCAGCCAGGGAGAACGTTAGTAGAACGCCCCCAACACATTCTCCAGAAAGGGTTGAAGCCTAGAGCAAAGGGGGTATGTGGAAAGATGACTCAGCAGTTCAAAGACCTTGCTGCTCTTATGGAGGAGCCCGGTTCATTCTTTGTCCCCACGCGGTGACTGACAACCATTCTCTAGTTCCAGGGGATCCCGTGCATTTTTAACATGCCCATCACCTGGGCATCCAGAATATTCATCTCTGCATTCCTTTCCCTCCCGTTGCTTTGACAAAATGCCATGACCAAAAGTAACTTCAAGTTTCTTTTGACTGACAGTTCCAGAGGGCTACAGTCCCTCCTCCGGGCAGGGCAGGTATAGCAGGAAGCTGACTGTTTACATTCTCATTCACACACAAAAGCAGAGAGGAAACAGGAAGTAGGATGAGGCTAGGCGCCCTCAAAACCCAGCCCTAGGGATTTCCATCCTTAGCAAGGCCACACCTCCTAAATTTTCTATACTCTCTCTAAAACAGGAACCAAGTATCCAGATATCTGAGCCCACGGGGACACTTCACATCAAATGACATAAGACTACATTATTATAGTTCATTTTCAATATGAGGTGCGCCTCGAGTTGGTCAGTTACAGGTAGCGGGAGGCTCTCTGCCCCTCTCTTCCCTAGCTGGCAGCCAGTGCCTGCTTGTCTTAGAACCCTGAAAGTTGGGAAGTTACAGGCGTTTGCTATGTGACTGAGCCCACAATCAGGAAAGGGAGCAGTCTCAAGCCCCAAATTCCTCTTTAGATACAAGTGCTCTGAACCCATGAGATGGGAGATTAACGAAAGGGGTGATTCTCAACCTGTGGGAGAAGAGGACAGCAATTGCTTATGATTGGGACATTTAAAAAGATTTATTTATTATTATTTTATATGTATGAGTGTTTTTGCCTGCGTCTATGTGTGGGCATATCGTGTATGCCTAGGGCCTCAAGGATCTGAAGAACACATGGGATCCCCTGGAACTAGAAAATGGTTGTCAGTTACCACGTGGGGACTAAGAATGAACCAGGCTCCTCTGTAAGAGCATCAAGTTCTTTGAACTGCTGAGCCATCTCTCCACATACCCCTTTGCTCTATGCTTAGACCCTTTCTGTCAAAGGTACATTAAAAAGTACTTCGTTTCCAAGAGTTCCTTGGATTTGTTATTTAATCTCCCATATACCACCACAATAACAATAAATCACAATGAAACCCCATTGACTAAATTTGCCAGGTAAAGACAGCTTGTCAAGTTGGATTTAAAAATCAAAGCCAACTACTGCTTATAAGCGATATCCAAACAGGATAACACATAAACACCAGTGATCTGAGGAACAAAACAGAATGTTTAAGCCAAAACTTTTGAAAGCATTTCTGTTATTAGAAGATTGCTGGAATTTTCTAGGAAAGAAAGGATTGTTGGAGACAAAGATGGCCACTGTGTGGTGGTAGGAAGGAAGATTGGCCAGGAAGGCAACTGCGGCTACATCTTTCCGCTAGGCATTCAACCTCATGATGACATAAACCAAAGCTTCATGGTTCAAAGGAAGAACACGTAAGCCCACAGCATGGTGAATATTACTCTCTTTATAGCTGATAACACACAATGTGAGTAATAAAGCAACATCCTTATATCAATGTCCAAAGATCAGAAGTGTCCTACACTCCTGGAACCCTTGTGAGAAAGCACGTGCTCTCCACAGAGATGCAGCCATGTGCAAGTGCTGGCCTTGCAGGCACCCAAGGCCACCGCAGATCTTAGCATGCTGGGAGAGTCGGCATCTTGCAGGCCATCACATGTGCTAAGCTGAGAGGTCAGCTGCTCTGCCTCTGTGGGCAACCGCCACAACGGAGGAAAGGTTGGGATGACTGTGTTCCTAGGGACCCATTAGGAATGTCCAGAATTTAAAAGAAGATAAAAACTATTTGGTGATGCACACCTGTGAGCCCAGTGAGGGAAGCAGAAGCAGGAGAATCTCTGCAAGTTCAAGGTCTTCCAGGACTACGTAACAAATTCCAGGCCAGCTAGCAATATTCAATAAGAACTTGTCAAAAAGAAAACCTAACCAATTAATTAATTAGTTAGTTATTATTAAGTTAATAATAAGTAAAGACAACATTTACAATGCAAGAGCCTTATAGTACCTAGCTAGATATAACAGAAGTTGTGTGCAGATGGAGAGTTATGAAACCATTGAAATAACTGGAGACAGTTACTAAATTTCATCAACTCTAAAACATGTTTAAAAAAAATATTTTTAACATCTCAGAAATCAAAGAGAACTTCAAATTGACCCTGCCTTAGCTTCTTGTTATAAATTAGCTGGCAAGACTTGCTCCTTTCCTCAAAACAGAGTTCATAATGGTATAGGTTTTAATTGGCAGCATCTTGGATGCAGTTAAAGAAATCCCATGTCCATAGATGAAAAGACTAGAAACTATGAGCAGCCTTCTCTCTGCTGCATCATGAAACCATATTATTGTTGGCTAGCTGATTCTGGAAGTAGGTCAGGCAATTTTGGTAAATAACCAAGGAAATATATCTTGATCAGATGTCACCATCCATCCTAAGCTTTAGGGATGTGGCTAGAAAGGGTTGCCCTGAGATGGACATATGGAAAAGTATAGGACAGAGAAGTCCAAACAATAGCACGTGTACATGCAGAAATGTGACTGTGGTGGTATGAATAAAAATGGCCCCCATAGGCCCCTAGGGAGAGGCACTATTAGGAGGTGTGGCCTTGTTGGAGGAAGTGTGTCACTGGGAGCAGGCTTTGAGGTTTCAGATGCTCAAGCCAGGCCCAGTGTCACTCTCTCTTCCTGCTGCCTGCCTAACCAGATGTAGAATTCTCGGCTACCTTTCCAGAATCATGTCTGCTTGCATGCCACCATGCTTCCCACCATTTAATGGACTAAGTCTCTGAACTGTAAGCTAGCCCCAGTTAAATGTTCTCCTTTATAAGAATTGCCACCGTTGTGGTGTCTCTTGACAGCAATAGAAACCTTAACTAAGACAGTGACCTGTGACAGAGATTGTATCCAGGAGCATGTAAATATTTCTAGTCTTTGGCTAAGTAAATTGAGTGATACTTCTAAAAAGTGAAGTATTACACAACAAGGATAGGAATTCGTGATCACGTTTGTGAGCACATGTTTGTACGCAATGGAGGCCACTAAATCACTGGGCTTGTGCAAGTGGCTATCCCTACCGAAAGGATGAGTAAAAGCACTATTTCATCCCAAACAGGCAAACTTGGAAGAAAAATAACCTGTATGAGAAAAGTAAAACTTTAGAGTTTTAGAAGGCAGTGTGAGAGGAATAGGTTATGATCTGTGGGTAGATTTTAAATACAGAGTGGGGGAAAAAAAACCAGAAACCGTAAAGTAAAGTATCATTGTTCAACTCCATTACCCATTAGGGGAAGGCAAACTAAAGCCACAGTCAGTTGCTACAAAACTACAGAAAAAGAGAAAACAAAAACCATTGAAGATGCACTGTGCTGTTGTGACAAAATGATACCTTTCTTGGGCACGTGTGCACACTGCTCTGAAATACAGAGCTTTTGTTTTTGTTTATTGCAGGCTTCTTCCGGTGTAAACACACCTAACATAGAACCTGGTGATCCAGCTGCTTGGCATTCTCCCCTGGTGAATGCAAACTCTTGCTCACACAACAGCTGGATGCAATGTTTATCGGGCCTCTAGTCACAGCAGCCATGGAAAGGACTTGTTCCTAGTCTGTGGCTGAGTGAATGAATTGAGTGATACCTCTAACGGGGAAAGGAATGCATGGCTATGGTTCTGTGATCAACATTTGTGAGCCTATGCCATGATATAAACCTCTCAGCAGGAGCACTGAAGCAAGTCCATTGGACCTTCCCTCATTTCATCCTCACAGTGATCCAGCAGACAGGTGTGCACCCGAGTCCCTTGCCTTTCTGGAATGAGAGCAAAGCTCAGAGCCGTGAGAAGGGATCCACCTGAGCGAGTGCAGAGGCGTCTTAGACCTCTCCCACCTCGGCTGTGGTAGCTGTTGCAGGGAGCGTGGTGTCTGTTACACATCAGGTCTTGGAGTGGATCTGCTTGGCAAGTCCCTCAGGGAACGGAGGGTGGAGCCCAAGCTGACCCGGGGCTAGCTGAGCTGAAAGGGTGTGTCTTAAATCTCTTCTATAACTGTTATCCCTTTCTCCAGTCCCAGCTCACTGGGCATTTTCCTCCTACACCAGTTTAATAAAACGATTAATATCTCTCCTCTGTTAAAATGAAAACCACTGTGTGCCCCACAACACCAAGGTAGGAGTCACTTAAAAACCGTTAGTAGGACCTTTTCCTGGCAAGCAGAAGCTCTGGGTTGGATCCCCAACACTGCATAAAACCAGGCACAGCCCATGTGTATAATTGAAGCACTCTGCTGGTGGAGGCAGGAGGATCACAAGTTCAAGACCATCCTTGGTTACATAGTAAGTTTAGTGCCAGGCCTGGAGCACAAGAACCTGTCTCAAAAGCAAAGTCAATAACAAAACCCAATAGAAAACAAACAAACAAACAAACAAGCAAGCAAACAACAAAAATCTGTTCCTCTTCTTAGACAAAAACATTTTTTATCTTAAAACTTAGGGGTCACCTCCCTAAGCCATCTTGTGGAATCCACTGGCTCCCCAGGAGGACTTCACTGTGAACACAATGGGGCATCTGTTTGTTAATTTTAATTTTATTTCCCCCACTAAACATTCAAGTGAGAAACATTTGGAGATTTATATTCAGGGCACAGGACCAAATGGTATCCGAAGCATTTCTTTGTTAAATATAATTAATTTTCTTGGCTTTTTTCCTCCATCATGACAAGGCTGGATCATTCCCATTCATCCTATTTATAGGTGGACCCCTCTCCCAGAGTCAGTGACGCCCACGGAGATGCTGGAGGGAGACAGCGGTTCTGTTTCCTTTCTTGTTTTGCTATCAGAAAACGGGAGCCAGGTATTTTGTGGTACCAACTTTTAATTTAAAGAAACAAAAACAAAACAACAACAACAACAACAAAGCAGCAAACGAGAGACGAGCTTTTACTGACTGAGTTTGTCTGAAGCAGGCAGCCAGCTCACTTGGCTGCACTGCCGGTAAAGTGTGCCGAGAAGTCGCAGCACCCAGGAGCTAGGGAAGGTGTGGGAGGGAGATTCCTGTGTAGCTGGAGAAGCAAAACTATTGCTGCTTCTTTTTCCTTGTTTCCCTGCTAGATAAAAAGGAAGACTTCTTTGTCACATGCGCGCGCACGCGCGCACACACACACACACACACACACACACACACACACACACACACACGTGCGAGCGCGCACAAACATCACAGTTAGAATCTAAAGAACTCTAGAAGGAACTGCATAGACAATGTTATTTTTCCAATAAAAGATACATGTGATCTGGCCTGGTGTTGTTTTTAACTGGAGATATTGACTTCCATCTGACTGATGAGTGGAGCATCTTTCTCCTGAAATATTGATGGTAGATTACACGAAACCACAAACTATCTCCGCAAAGCCCATCATCTGTAATCCTAATGGTCTTTTCTCTCCTCAGGATGACTGCTACATTCATGATATGATGGCTTTATTCTGTCTTGGGGAAAAACTTTTTACCATACTGCTAAATTAACTTGTCAAAAGGCTTCAAACTTCGGAAGCTTTTACAGCTCAATTCAGTGCTATTATTCAAGATTGAAAGGGAAGGCCATGGACTGTAAAAGCTTGCAAAAAATAAATTTCACGGGCTTTCATAGACTGAGTGAAATACTTACCTTTTGTTCAGGTTGTATGTCTTTATTGAAGAGTCTGCGAATAGCTGTGCTTGCCTATAAATCCTTGCGCTTCCCTGAAAGACTGTGTGTTCTTGTCTGCTGCCCTTGAGGCCACTTTCAATGTGTCCTCTGGAGGACTATTCACATCCAGGGAACACACTTGAGCTGGGCACACTCCAAGATGTGGGGACAAATGGAAGTCAAAGATCCCCAGCTTCCAGAACAAATCGTTATCTTTCCAATTCTCTTATTCTTTAAAAAAAAAAATTGTAAGGGACTGGATGGCCAATTACTGCTTATAATTGCAAGCTAACTCTCAGGGCACATTCCAGGGGATACTTCTATAGTCTAGGGATGAAGATGAGGAGACCCGGCTGCATTTCTTGTAAGCATCCTCACTGTGACAGGGCATCTGGGACACTGAATGGCTGGCACTCAGTGCCAGCACACCAGGTGGTGGGTCAGCTCTACCATCCACCCCACAGGAAGGAGAGCCCATGGGTTAGAGGTCAGCTGGCAGCCTGGTGGAGATGTGACCCAAGACTGACATAAGCCACCCTTGCCCCCCGAATCCAGGACTATTCTGGCAGGGGCTGGGGAGCGTCTGTTATCATGAAATCGGCACCTTTATGCTTTAGCCACTGGAAGACGCTCATAATGGTGGGTGGGCTTTGCTGGTGTTCTGTGGACTGAGAGTCTCGTGGTTGCCCTTCAGTCAGTAGGAACTATTTCAATAGTGACTCAGAACACTTGAGATATTGTAAAACATAGATTTTCTGGTCATGTGCCAAGAAGTTTATAAGACTGAAAAACCAAATTTGTGTATTTGATATTTTTGTTTGCTTGTTCATTTATTTGGTGGCCCTGGCTGGCTGGAAACACCACGATACTTGACTGTCTTCAAACTTTGAGGCATATTCCTGTCACTGCCTCCTGAGTGTTAGTTAGGCATGTGCTCTCTCACTTCCAGTTCAAGAGACGTGATTTATAAAGATATATTTCTCCTCTTGATCATGCATGAAGGCAAGCTGATGTTCTCTCTTCTGTGAAACCTGCCTGCCCACCATGGAGTGGAGTCTGCCTTAAAACCAGGGAGCCTGCCCTGTCTACCATGAAGTCTGCAATGCCTACCACTGCACCTGCCCTGCCAATCATAGAGCCTGCCCTGCCCACCACGGAGTCTTTCCTATCCACCACCTAGCCTGTCCTGTGGACCATGGAACCTGCCCTGTCCTCAGCAAACCTGCCCTGCCCACTATGAAGCCTGTCCCGTCTACCAACCAGCTGTTTGCCCTGAGCTTCTGTAGGGTGAAGGCTTACTTTCCTAGACACTTGACCTCTCCTGTATTGCATAAGGATTCTTTGAATCATACATCATGTCTCTGGTTGACTTTGAGCTGAGTGACAACCTCCTCATTCTAGCCACAGTCCCTGACACAGGCATAGTCCCTGTCCCCTCTACACAGAGGTGCAGGGCAGAAATGAATAGGTTTGAAAGCCCAACAGGCTGACTAATTGGCACCTTAGATTGCAGACAGGTGCAGGGGGCCCAACAAGTTAGGAAATCTCTTGGGGTTCTGGTGAAGTGCCAAGCAAGACTCACAGGAGAATTAGAAGAGGATCTGGCTTTGGTGGCTAGGTGTGGCAGGAACAGTAACCAATGGTCCATTCTGGGCTTGTGCAAGGGTGTAAGGTGTAAGGTGGGTTCAAAGGTCAGAAGCTGAGTCGTGTGTCCTGCTCAGACAGAATCCACTTTCCAGTTTCACAGCCAAGATTCTACACTGTGTAGCACGCCTCAGGAGACTCTGTTACGGGGTGCAGCCTCTTCCCAAGTCTCCCAGTGCTTCATCTGGAGTGTCAAGCTGGCCTGATGCAGTCTCATCTGCTCTGAGGGACAGCAGCGCAACCCTGGTGACTTCTGGGAAGGGGAGGGGGTCGTCCTGAGGCTAGGAGTTCAGGAATCCCTCTACTGGATAGTCAGTCCCTTTGCACCCATAGAGTCTCCTCTTCTCGCTCTGAGTGGTTTTAGGAAGAGTCACATGAATTACGGTCCCATGAGCATGCCAGGCTTGCATATGACATTTTATATATGGGTCATCATGACTCTTTGCTACAGTCTTAAATAATATCCCCCATTATTATTCTTGTTCTCTAAGAAGAAAGATGAGCACACAGAGACTCCAAGTGGCTTCCTAATTCACAGAGCTAATAAGGAAGTCTCAGGGACAGGGCAGACATCTACCTCCTAACTCTCTTGGGCTTTTCACAAGCCATGCTTTCTTCTGGTTTACCCATAGATGGAAGATGTGGCCCTTGGACTGTGATGCCAGATCTAACCAGTTAGAAGGTGTCCTGGCCCAAAGAGCAATGACATGTGCCTCCTACTATCAAAGCTTGATTTTTCTATGTTCATAACAAGAGACTTTCCAGCTCATAGAGGTTCCTCCCTGCATTGACAGGTTTTTCTTCTTCTTGTAGAGGTTTCCTGACTAATTCAGACTAGAAACAGAGACATAGAAATGGGATTTGCCCAACCATCTCCAAGAGGATTTTAGTTTGGGGCTTGTGTTACTGGGCAGCACATGAAACAACAGCCCTGAGTGTTACACCTAAAGATTCTAACAGCAAGAACAGAAGCAACTACAGTAATTCACAGAAAACTTTGCTGATATTTTGAGAAGAATCTCTTTTGAGACCGGCAGAAATAGAATATAAATCAAGGAAGTGGAGAGAGACTCATCAAGGCCCCCAAAGCCAGTGCAGGGCTGGTGAAATGGTCCGGTGTAGAGGGGCCTTGCTACCAAGCCTGATGACCTAAGTTTGGTCCTCAGGATCCACATGGTAAGAAAAGAACTGACTCCTGCAAGTTGTCCTCTGACCTCAAGATGTACGTGCACACGGAGTGTTCACACACAAAACGCACACACACAAATAGATAGATAGATACGACTTTTAAAAGGTCAGTGCAAACATGTGGGGATGCATCTCACATGTGGACATACATGTGCACGAACAAACGTGTCCTCCAAGTGCATGTTGAAACTGTTCCCCCATGTTGGAGATGGGACCTCTGGAAAAGGGAAGAGATCATGTGAGAAACCACAGAAACAGAAATCTTTGAAAACACTAGGCTGTTGATGAACACAGGACTTAGCATAGGCAGCAAGACCGAGGAAGACACCTGGACAGTAAGCAGGCTGCAGGCTTGCTTGGGGTAGCTGTTTAAATGGGGTTAAGTGACAGAAACAGAGAGACACAGAGAGAGGCACAGAGAGGGGATAAATACGTAGAGACAGACACAGAGACACACAGGGAGAAAGGCAGAGAGGGGGTGGAAGCTCAGGCCCCTGTCCTTCCTGGAACTGGTTCAATCTGGTTTCCTGTCGCTGCTTTTGAGAGCGGCTCAGGATCAGTCCACCTTGTGAGAGGCTCTGATACTGGGTCAGCTTCTTCACGAGCACCCAGGCAAACTCATCCTTCCTGGGAGGCCGGATGAGCTGCAGGATCAGCTAAGTTGAGGCTGCCTCCCTTTTGCGCCCCACCCCCACCCCTGGGGACAGGGTCACCTCACCTTTCTCCAACATGACCCCCTTTTCTACCTCAAGCCCTCTCTCCTCAAAATGACCGGTCTCAGCTCAGAGCTCTGCTTAGTGGTGTGGTCCCCCTCTCCATGAGGTTCATGACTCCAAACCAGTCACAAATGTTGTGTGAGAGACAGGACCCTCTGAGCAGAGGATGGTAGCACTTCCTGCGCTGACAGAAAAGGAAGGCAAAGATTGTGTCTCCACCCTGTGCAACCAAACACTGTCTTGCCCAGATCTGATAGTCTCTCACCTCAGTCAGATGTTTAAGTTGCGATTCTTCTAACCCAGCTGTTCTTAACTTCCTAACGGTGCGACCGCTTAATATAGTTCCTTATGTTGTGGTGACCCCCAACCATAATATTATTTTTGTTGCTACTTCATAACTGTAATTTTGCTACTGTTATGAATTATAATGTAAATACCTGATATACAGATGGTCTTAGTGACCCCTGTGAAAAGTGTTTGTGACCCACAGGTTGAGAACCTCTGTTCTAGCCTGTCACTGGGAATCTTGTCTCTCCTGGCCAGCAACTGGTGTGTTAGCAGCGGGATTCCTGATGCCAACTTAAAATGTAAATGGCAGCTAGGTGGGTCTCCAGAGATCATTTTATTTTCTACATAACAAGAACAGGCCACGGGAAGTACACCATGTTTTTCAAGCTCTTTGCTCTTCTTTGGTTTTTAGAACCCTGGAGCATAGATGTGATGCTGGAGGTACAGGTGTCTGCTGTGACCAGGAGGCCACAAGCATGAAGAGAGCCAGGAACTTGCTACAGACACTGGAACAGAAAATCAGGAGGTAGGTACCCAACAAGGAGCCATGGCACCTGGGGCTGTGCCTTTCCTCATTTGTGTGTGTGTGAGAGAAAAATAAACCTTAATCCATTTAAGTTGCGGGGGTTCAGTCATATATGACTTGTAGCCTAAAGCATCCCTTGTTGATAGGAACCATATTTTGAAAAAAAAAATTAAAATGAACTCAGCAGAACCAGGACCTTAGCAGTCATTGTTTACTGTCTACAAACCTGGGCGAGTTCTGCTCAGTTTGGTCACCCTTCCTGGGGTAAGAAACAATGAGCATAAATATTAGTTCACAGAAAGTTTGTGTCTCAAACGGAAACCAATACAGTTCCAAACTTGAGGACCAGCAGCAGGTGCTCCCCAGAAAGGACGCTTTATGACCTGCAGAACAGGCTTCTAGAGACAGTGATGTTAGTGCAAGGTGTAAATTGTTCCACCCGGACCCCACACACCACTGATGTTGCCAGAAGACAGAGGTGTTGAGCAACCAGTGTGGCAGCGAGACCCCGGGCTGCCCTTGGATGCAGCTTGCACTCCCCAAGCTGATCCTCGGACCCTGTCAGATCCGCCCTCTTCCAGGCGAACCTGAGCAGTTCTGGGAGCAAATGTTTGTGGGAAGTCCCTCCGCAGTCTTTCTGTGTGGATCTGGCCCTTCGGGTTCGTTTCTCTCTTCCTGTGCTTCCTGCTGTGGGAAACTATAAGTGAGCACAAATCACTTCTTCTCTGGGTCATTACCTCCAAGAACAGCCATGCTGGCTGAGCTCTCCGAGACCATCCGAACCAATTTTAATCCAGTGCGCCTTTGAAAGCAGTTCCCCTTCCCAGAGTGCCTTCAACTACATCCAAAAGGACAGCACTGTTCGAAACTGTAATTCCATTATCTCAGACTGCGACACAAATGCCAGCCCTCTGCGTGAGCCATTTCAACATTTTCCCTTGAAATAAGAGTTTGGCCTGATAACCTCGCCTTTAATTTCTAAAACCGTTTCCACCCAGGAAGTGAGGCACTGCACATTCATGCTCGAGGCACACATGTGTTTGTGCATTTGTGCATGCTGACACACACGGGTGAGGAAAATCAAAGTCTCTTAGGGCTTTTTGTGCTTTTAGTTCCCTCTACAGAAGTTTTCATTTTGTTGTTTTGTTTTTCAGAAATGACTGTGGATTTATTTAAAAAAAAAAAAAAAAAAAAAAGGAAGGTTTGTGCTGGAGAGAGAGAGTTCAGCACTGAAGAGCGCTTGCTGCTCTCACAGAGGACCCAGGGTCAGTTCCCAGCATGCATGTCAGGTGGCTCACATTTGCCTGAAAGTCCAGCTCCATGAATCTGTGCCATCTTCTGGCCTCCATAGACACCTGCACTCATGTGTATATCCTGCCCCCCAAATAATTAAAATAACAAAAATTCAAATAAAAAATATACAAGGCTTATTAACCCCAAGTCGAGTAAAATTTATTTATACATGTGGCGTCAGTAAGTTTTAATGATTGTAATAAATTAATTGTTGAAATGCATTAACCGTTACACGAGAATACATTAGTTATTTATTTTCTTGCCAATGGTGGGTCTCCGATGGGAAATCATATTAGTTACTTATAAAATACCCTGACAAAGGCAACATAAGGGAGAAAGGTTTATTCTGACTCACACTTCTAGGGTGTATCGTGGTGGATAAGTCAAAGTGACTGGTCCTTGATACAACTGCCCAGAACGTGCTGGGGACTTAAGGGGGGGCATCCCTGCCCATCAGTTCAGAACTGCACAGGGAGTTCTGTGGACTTGGAATAGCCCTGCCCATCAGTTCATTCCACAAGTACAGCACTGACTCCATGGCACCCACAGTCAGGAAGCCGAGAGTGATGACCGCGTGCTGCTGCTGCTCAGCCCCCTCTCTCCAGTTGCACAGGACAGGATCGCAGCCAAGGGAATGGCGCTGCCCATTTATATGATCACGATGACCCCCAGCAAGCATGCTCAGAGGCTCTGGTGATTCTAGATCCTTGCAAGTCGACAGCACTAATCAGCTCCGAGAGGAATGCGAATGCCATTTTCAGTTCTGTGTGCTTATCACTGAGTCAAACAAAGGACAGACAGCAAGCTCTCTGTAAATAGTGGCCTATACAAACGGTTACTGCCGAAGACTACTGCACAGAGGCACCATGCTTTCTGCAGGGCTTCTCTGCAATGCCACTTCTAATTCCGTATTTGGTGTTTTTAAAAAGTTATGACTCTTGCATGAATGGCAACAGTACGAACAGTTTCTAATTCCTGGGTGCTGATAGGGTTTCCTCTGGGAAGATGCCTGCTCTTTAGGCACCACTGTCACATAGTGAATGCATGGATTATTTGCTTTGCCTTTGACGCAGGCGACTGTGACCTGTGGCCTCCCTGGCTGGATCCACTCGCTAGCTCACTTACCCACACCAGCTACAGCTGCCTGTGTGTTTATTTTGGTCGTGCATTTCAAAGGCCCATTTCTACCCTAAACAGACATAATGGAGCAGCTGCGGCTGATAAAAACTCCAGCATAATCCTCACCCTCTTGTACATATCCTGTGGTTTCAGATTTAATTTTAAAATTTCGCTTAACTCTTGATTCGCAATTGATATAGTGGGTTCTGTGGAAAATGACAGACAAGCCGCTCTCTCCCCGGAACAGGCACAAGCAGAGACTAACAGAGCCTCTTCCTGCCTCCCCAGCAGCCAAGATGGCTGACCCAGGGTGGCCCTTCCGCCTCAACAGGGTGCTGGATAACTGACATGTGGATGGGCTACCGGAGTCCACAGGTAGCAAGCCCTTGTGAGACGGGAAGGAATGTATGGCTAGAAGGATTAGGCCCAGGCCCTTCATGACACCCCCCATTCCACCCCATGCCTAGAGCAACTCTGAAGCCACCCGGAGAGGAATATTAGGTATTGATTGGACGAAGCCTAGTGACTGCCTAGAGTGTGCTGAACACTTAAGATGGCGCACCCTTGCCCATCAGTTCATGACTGCATAGAGAATGCTGTGGACTTGGGGTGGCGCACCCCTGCCTGTCAGTTCGTTCCGTAAGTACCCTGGCTCTGTGAAGTGCACAGGGTGAGAAGCCGGGCAAACACGGTATCGGGTTTACTTATATCTGAAAACCAAAACAGAATGTTCCTCTCTCAAACCATTCATAATGGTTTCTGGGCTCTGGGGTCCTCCTTAAACCCCAAGCCTTCAAGCCACAGAGCCTGAGCCCTGTGAATGGAGCTGGCACACTGTGGTGCAATGGCCATGCTTTCAAAAGCCCAGCCAGTCCTTCTAGCACCCTCAAAATCCACATTCCATGGTGTCACAAGTGACCCAAGAACCTCGCTTCTGTCTTCAGGGACCCACAGTACCAGTTTCCACAGTTACAAGAAACTACCAGAGACAACCAGCTTATACTTAGTTCACAGTCCTGGAGAAGTCAGTTCAAGACCCACAGGTAGATCATGGTAGGGATGCATGGAAGTCAAGAAGAGAGGAAGAAGTCGGGAAATGCCCCAGTGGCCTGAGGCCCTTTTACTACGTTCCTCCTCTGTGTGCTCCACATCCCAGTAGTGACGCTTTGAGAGCCAAGCCGTCAGGCTTCTGGAGGGACTATGATGTCGCAACCACACATAGGCGTTCCCTGCACATGGAAGCCTGGTGGTGTGAGCTGGCAGAATTGTCTAATTCTTTTAGTTTTTTTGTGTAGCTCCTTGTACATCTGTGAAGAATGACCTTTCCCTCCTCTGTTTGAATTCCATCCTTTGTATTCCTTTCTCTCGAAATTACATTAGTGGAAACTTCCAACAGAATCAAGCATGACTGTAAAGATAATACAGACACTTGACTTTGAGGGGGTTGAAGAAATGGTTTTGTCAGTAAAGTATTTGCTATTCTGATCCCCGACACTCACATGAAGATCTGAGCAAGGAGGCATATTCGTGTAACTCCAGTGTTGGAGATCTGTAGACAGGAGGGTCTCTGGGGATTGTGGATGAAGTGGATGAAGTCCAGGTTCAGTGAGAAAGAATAAGGCAGGGAACAATTGAGGAAGACACCCAACATTGACATGTACACACTTGCATGAACACACACACACATACACACAAAAATAATACTTGTCTTTTATCTGACTTTAATGGAAATACTTTTGCTGTTTCATCACTAAGTCTAGACACTACACCTTTTTTAATTTTTATTTGGGAGTGTGTGTGTGTATGTGTGTGTGTGTGTGTGTGTGTGTGTGTGTGTGTGCATGTGATTGCCCAGAAGAGAACATCAGAGCCCCTAGAGTTACAGATGGTTGCAATCCACCTGATGTGGGTGCTGAGAACCAAACTCCAGACTCAGAAGCATTCTTAACTGACCCATCTCCCAGCCCTCACTGTAGATTTCTTTCTGTCAAGTAAA
Organism: Peromyscus maniculatus bairdii; assembly: GCF_049852395.1. Taxonomy (NCBI): domain Eukaryota; kingdom Metazoa; phylum Chordata; class Mammalia; order Rodentia; family Cricetidae; genus Peromyscus; species Peromyscus maniculatus. The sequence continues at coordinate 10,314,908 of NC_134864.1, forward strand.
TGCTCTTCATCGAGTAAATAGTATTTTATTTTTAGTTTCCAAGACTTTTGTTTTTTAATTGTATGTTTTGAATTTTATCAAAAACCTTTTTTTTTTTAATTTGACAAATGTTGAGGGGTTTTTTTTCCTCTCCATTGGACAGAATGACACTGATTTAATTTTCAACTGTTGAGTCACCTCTGTATAATTTGGATGAAGAGTACTTAGGCGTGAAGGACTGTTTAAATTTTTTCCTATGGAAACTGATTTCAAAAGGAAAATATATAAAACTTGGGGGTGTGGCTTAATAAGTTACCACGCACTGAGTGCTGGACAGGAAAGCAACCTCCCCCACACCTTCCCAGTCCCCCTCCCCCACACCTTCCCAGTCCCCCTCCCCCACACCTTCCCAGTCCCCCTCCCCCACACCTTCCCAGTCCCCCTCCCACACCTTCCCAGTCCCCCTCCCACACCTTCCCAGTCCCCCTCCCACACCTTCCCAGTCCCCCTCCCCCACACCTTCCCAGTCCCCCTCCCACACCTTCCCAGTCCCCCTCCCACACCTTCCCAATCCCCCTCCCACACCTTCCCAGTCCCCCTCCCACACCTTCCCAGTCCCCCTCCCACACACCTTCCCAGTCCCCCTCCCCCACACCTTCCCAGTCCCCCTCCCACACCTTCCCAGTCCCCCTCCCACACCTTCCCAGTCCCCCTCCCACACCTTCCCAATCCCCCTCCCACACACCTTCCCAGTGCCCCCCCCCCAGTCTGTCACAGCCCACCTCTTGCTGCAGTCACGCTACCCAACTATGAGTCTCCCAAACTCACAGTTTTCCTTTGCCACCTTGACCTTTTAGATAGATGGCGTCAGTTTCTTCCCTTGTCCTTCTGTCCTGGGTTCTTTTGTCTGTTGCTTCTTCTGGTTCTCACTCATGTGCTTTTTTCTGCTCGTTTGCTTTATTATCTTTATTTGCAGAATGAAAAAACCCACACATTTTTATGGAATGTAAGCAGTGCGATATGCTGTTCTGGAGGAACTGTTTGTGAGGTCCCTCCGAGATTGCCAAGCTACTGACAGTCTGGGATCACGTTATTCCCCTGTGGGGCTGGAGGATTCCTACATACCTTGATAATTCAGAGCTGAGCTATATGTTCACCCTAACACCTAGAAAACATGTTGCTGGAGACACGAGAGTCAGCAATGCACATCTCTTCCTGACTCTGTTCACAGAAATTGGCCACAGTAGGAGACTGATACCATGCAAATTAGCAAACATCACAAGCAAGAGCTTTGCATCTCAGAAAGCCAGTTGTTAAGAATGTAGCAGGACATGGCCACTGCAAGGCTCAAGTCCTCGGAGCGGATCCCTAAAGTGTGTGGGGCTTTTTGTTTTTCATTGTCGTTTTTTTTTTTTTTGTTTTTGATTAGGCTCCCTGCTCTGGACTAGGCCCAGACTCCAGTTTCTGTCTCCTAGGCTGGCACAGCTATCAAATGTCCCTCATGAATCTCCCACATCAGCAAAGCTCATTTGGGCAGAAGCTGGCTTCAAAGTTGCTTCCACGTTGGCAATCATAAACAGAACTGCTATAAGCAGTAATGGAGCATAGTATGAGTGTGTGTGTGTGTGTGTGTGTGTGTGTGTGTGTGTGTGTGTGTGTTTGTGTGTGTGTGTGTGTGTATGTGTGTGTGTATGTGCAGGCGTCCTTGGAGGCCAGAAGAGGGCACCCCAGATCTGGAGTTGCAGATGTTTGTAAACTGTCTGATAAGGGTGCTGGGAACCAAGTTCCAGTCCTCTGCAAGAGCAGCAGACACCCTTAACCACTGAGCCATTTCTCTGGTTCCATCAATATGTCTCTTAGTAAAGGACATCTTTAAACCGGTAAGATAATATAGATACTATCTGTCCCAGCAGATTTCTGCTCATCTGACAGACACCATCCAAGAATCAACTTTGGCCTTGCAAACTGCTCCAAAAATGGCCAGCATCTCACTGTTCCAGGTGCACAGGCAAAACCTTCAAGCCCTGGACTTGCTGAAAGCTGATATGAAAGAGAACTGACTTCCAAACTATGGCCTCCAGGGCCAGCTCCAAGGCTATTCTGTGGTCTCTCTTGGGTCCCTAGCTCCTACCTGCTCCTGGCATTTGACCCACGTTCCAACCTTCCTGGACCACCACATGACCCACCCCAGCTGAGAGGCAGCAACAGAAGCAACCATGTTGTCCCTTATCATCAACAAAAAGTTGGGATGTTAGGTGCTAGACTGTTCAAATACCCAGAAATGAGCTCGACCTGGACTACAGGGGGATTCCTGGTGTTTGGATAAAAGCCAGCACTCCTGAGGAACTTGCGAAACCAGTCCACATCTACCAAAGGAGTCATTTCCTTACCTCTGGCAGAAGCGACATATGGCTCCATTGACTTATACCTGTAGCTGCATATCAAAGCCCATGCTGGCCTCCAGGCTCCCTGAGTACCACAAATACCTGTTATACATAGGTTTCAAAGCCTCCACTCTAGCATGCTTCTTCTCACCTCCCCACCTCCCAGATACCCATATGTTCTCTTTATAACTACAAGGTATTTTCCTCCGCCCCTCCTACTCTCACTGTATCTATCTATCTATCTATCTATCTATCTATCTATCTATCTATCTATCAATCATCCATCCATCGGTCTGTCTATCTGTCTGTCTGTCTTTCTATCTACTATCTATCAATCTGTCTATCTTTCTATCTACTCTCTCTCTCTCTTACTCCACATATTCTCTCTTATTTTCTCTCTCTTATTCTCTCTCTCTTATTCCCCACCCCCTCTCTCTTGCTATCTTTTCACTTTCCTATGCTCTATTCTCTATCACTTGTTATCTCCATATCTCCATTACTCTCTCCCACTCCCCAGCTTACCTAGCCCTGGCCCTGTCTAGTGTGCTGATGGGAACCAATTTCCCAAGTTCCTGCAGAAGGCTGGCTTTTATCTAACCACCAAAAATCCTCACACACATACACACACACACACACACACACACACACACACACACACACACGACACGTATGTACACATAAGCACATTAATCCACATAGTTCAGAGACAAATGACACCTGTGGGAGAACACAGACCAACATCTGTCTTTTAGCATCCATCACATGCCTCCGTTGGTCCCTTTGGCTCTGTGGCCCTGGGGAGAGTCAGGTGTGCCCTCTGGGTCCTGCTGTGCGGTCAGTATAGCTGCACCCTTGGAGTTCCTGGCTTTCCTTAGCCTTAACACCATGCATGGGGACATCATCTGTCACCCTGTGCAACTGTAAAGTGGTCTAGAGAGAAGAGTCACCTTTTGGGGGATGCCAAGGCGTTTATTCCCACAGCCTGGCCAAGAATAGCCCATATTTCGCCTGGCCAAGGATAGCCCATATGTCCAGCGGAATGTGTGGGTCGGCTGAGCTCAGTGTTTGTGAAGCAGGGGGCAGTGGGGGCACAGCATGGCCCTGCTTGTGTCTCGCCATTCTGGGACCATTGCCTGTTTTCCTTATGGAGCAAACTAAGAACCAACGTTTCATCCTTGCCTTGGACTCTGTTTTCTGAAGAACCCTGGGTAAGGCAAAGCATTATTTTTTTTTTCTTACTTAAATCTGGAGGAAAACTGACAGGGACAGAGAAGCTACCCACATGCGCCCTTTGAGACCCACCTCTCAGCCTCCAGGCCCCAGCATCCTCCACACAAGCCCTTTGCCCTCACAGTTACAGTAGAGCTGCGTGGCTTTTCATCAGCATGGCAGGAAGGAAGAAAGGGGATCGGGACTGCCCCCTGACAAGCTGTATCTCTCTATCCGGGACAGCAAGATGTCACAAGATACTTTTTCAGGGTGACACAGTCCAGAAATAATACGGTCCAGGGGTCTTGATTGGGTTCCTTTTCTCTGTCAGTTAAAGAATGAAAAGGCAGGAAAAATCGGAAGCGTGACAGGTAGCAGCAGACAGACCTCAAGCACCACAGGCGGAGTCAGCAGTCGAGGGGAGGCATTTATGGGGGGCGAGGGGTCAAGCACATGGCAGGTACACAGTGAAACCCCTTCCCTGAAAAGCAGAAGGAAGAGAGGAAGCTGAAAAGCCAGTCTATCCCGGAGGCCTGGGGGTCTTAAGGCCTCTGAAGAGTTTCCCTCCCCTCTGTCAGGGTTGGCCAGCTTGAAGACAGATGATTGGTCTGCAACTGCTGTGGCTGAGCAGGCTTTGAACTTACTGAGCCAGTCCATCAGCAGGGGGTCTGCTGGTGGGAGACAAAAGCTGCCAGACTTTTCTCTCAAGTCAGGAGGTTGAGAGAGAAGCTGGTCATCTTGGAGATTCGCCACCTTTATTACCTAGCCATGGCCCCTCTCCCTATCTGTCTGCCAGCCAGGGAATCTGTCTGTCTCCTCTCTCAAGGGGAACTAGGAAATACAGACTCCAGGAGGGGTTTGGTCTGGGTGTGGCCTGGAGGCCTGAGGCAGGGGTCCTGGCCCACAATGCACTTTTCATGGATTCTGCTCTCCTGTCTTGCTCTCTACCTGGGAGCAAGCAGTTTTCTCTTTTTTGTCTCACACAGAATACATTTTCTATCTTCCTTCAAAACTGCAAATTGAGCCACATGTGATTGCTCACACCTACTAAGCCAGCACTTTGGGAGGCTAGGGCAGGAGGATTGCTGTGGGTTCAAGGCGGGAAGCCTGGTCTACATGATACTATTCTAGTCTGAGTTACGGAATAACCCTGCCTTTAAAACAAAATGAAACCAACCAGACTAATCAGCACCCCCCTTGAAAACTCGATTCTATAATAGAAAACTTAAAAAACTACTAAAAAAATATTTCCACCACCATCCCCCTCCCTGGCTGTCGGTGGCACATGCCTTTAATCCCAGCACTCAGGAGGCAGAGCCAGGCAGATCTCTGTGTGTTCAAGGCCAGCCTGGTCTAAAGAGTGAGATCTGGGACAGGCACCAAAACTACACAGAAAAATCCTGTCTCGAAAAACAAAACAAAGCAAACAAACAAAAAGTCTACCCCCCTCCCCCCCAAAAAAAAGATTTAAAAAAATGTTAAAGAAAACATTTTAAAAGCAAGAGATTTTATGCTAACACTTGGATGCCTGGACTCTCTTGGGAAAAGACGGAGAACTGGAAGTCCCCTCCCTTTGATTAGAGTTGAGGGGTGACCCTCCACTCTATAGGATGCAGGCCTCTCTGGCTTCCTCTGGTCAGATCTGCTGTCTCTCCACCATCCGAGGAGGCTATGAGTTCCCAGCAGCCCTGGTGGGGCAGACACTGTGCCCAACCAGCTCAGACTTCAGCTGTGGTGAAAACCAGGCTTCCTGTACCTCATTCCACACACTACACCCACCCTCTCTCCCCTGGAAGTGACTTTGAGGAAGCAGACAAAATCAGCCCCCTTACTCTAGAAGCAGGCACATCTTTATTTTCATTTTTATTACTTATTATTTTTTTTTTTTTTTTTTTTTTTTTTTTTTTTTTGGTTTTTCGAGACAGGGTTTCTCTGCGTAGCTTTGCGCCTTTCCCGGAGCTCACTTGGTAGCCCAGGCTGGCCTCGAACTCACAGAGATCCGCCTGGCTCTGCCTCCCGAGTGCTGGGATTAAAGGCGTGCGCCACCACCGCCCGGCTATTTTTATTACAAATAAGCTGGTGTTAGAGTTATGTGTTTGGTGTTGTACACACATGTGTGTGGGTGTGTACACTTACATGCACGTAGAGGCTAGAGGAGGGTGTTGCATGTCCTGATCTGTCACTCTCCACCTATACACCCTTGAGACAGGGCCTTTCAACTCAACTTGGAGCTAGGCTGGTGGGTGGCTTGCAAGCCCCAGAGATCCTCCTCTCTCCGGCCCCCACAGCCAGCCTTCTACATGGGTGCTAGGGATTTGAACTCGGGTCCTCTTGCTTGCATGCAAGCACTCACACCCACTGAGACATCTCCCCAGCTCCCAGGTCATGTTTTTCAGGGGGTGCCCTTTGACCTGTTTGGTCTTGCAGCCAGTGCCTTCCTCTGCAGGCAGTGAGGACTGGTATGCATGCTGATACAGTGGATCACCCACCCTGACTTGGTGCAGTTTGGTTAGGATTGCCATTTCTCCTTTCCACTCTGCCTGATTCAATGGCACATATCTAACCGAGAAAGCTATCTATCAGATGGACTGTGATACCCGTGAACAACAAAGCCCATCCGGTGGCTTTGACGGTCAAGCATCATGATGCACAAAGGAATTGTTGTCTTGAGTCTGTCTTTTTTTTCTCCCCTTGTCTTTATTTGTTTTCATTATTTATGTATTTTAAAAAGTTTAACTTCATTTTATGTGTGTTAGTGCTGTATCTGCATATATGTATTTGCACCAAGTGCACCCCTGGTGTCCATGGAGGTCAGAAGAGAGCATCAGATCCCCTGGAACTGGAGTAATAGATGGTTGTGAGCCATCATATGCTGGGAATTGAACCTAGAACCTCTGCAAAAACAAGTGTTCTTAACCACTGAGCCATCTCTCCAGCCCTGTGTTTATTTTCAGAAGGATTTATCTTATTTTAATTATGTGTGCCTCTGTGTGAAGATGTCCACAGAGACCAGAGGGGTTAGAGCTCTCTGGAGCTGGAGTTAGAGGTGTGAGCCATTCACTGGGAGCTGAACCCGGGTCCTCTGGAAGAGCAGTACGTGTTCTTAACCACTGAGCCATCTCTCCAGCCCCATGTTCATTTTCAAAGATGTGCAATCAAATCTGAAACTGAATGACTTCAGCTTTTCTGTGTTTGCTTGCTGGGCTCTCCTTAGAACACGGTCGAGATTTCTCTTACCATATTGTAAGAGCTACCCCTTTCCCATTGCTGTCTCCTTCCTTCTCTTCCTAGCCATCATGAGGTGAGCAGCTTCCTCTGCCACATATTCCCACCACGATGTTCTTGACACATGCTAAAAAGCCAACTGGCATGGACTGAAACGTTAAAACTATGAGTCACAATAAACTTTTCTTCTTTGTTGTTGTTGTTGGTTTTGTTTTGTTTTGTTTTGTTTTGTTTTGAGATAGCTTCTCACTGTGTAGCTCTGACTGTCCCTATTGTAGACCTGGCTGGCTTTGAACTCCGAGACCCACCTGCCTCTGCCTCCTAGGTGCTGGGCTAAAGGTGTGTGCCGTCACACCCAGTTACCTTTCTCTTTTCTAAACTGACTGCCTGGGTCAGTTTGTCACAGTGATGGAAAGATGACTGACAACCATTTGTTACACTGCAGGGACATGTGTGTCAGAGTTCAAGTACGCCCTACAACAGATTCACAGAGGGTGTGACCTTCACCCCCTGAGCTTAGCATTGGGTGTCAATGCTGAAGGTGCTGGTAGTCTCAGTGTTTTTCATTCATAAATGTTTCCTACGTGATAACAGCTTCGGGTGGGTTGAGAGCAGGGAGACCATATCAGCCACAAATTTCATTCTGAATACTTCCCCCAGATAACCTCCAGTGTTTCTGTAAATGTAGAACTAACAGGCTTAATTCAGAATCTTCTGGGGAACTGGGGATTGACAGTCAGGACAGCTCTGATATCTCAACACTAAGTTCTCTGCTTCATCTCCTTAGGGATCGTCTTCAATGACTGTGTTTTTAAAAAGTGAGAAAAAGCTGAGTGACGGAGAACAGGAAAGAAAGCAACAATCCTCTCTCGGAAATCACAGCAGTCTCGGAGACATTTCAGTCGACACACAGTTCTGAAGCTTTTAATTTGCAGCTGTGAGAAGCGGACTGCTGAGCCCCAGCAATCCAAAGCCTTCGGAAGATGGGATGCCGCACGTGTGCAAAACTGCTTCCGAGGCATCCCTTGTTAGGAGGCTTGATGGATGGATACGTCCAGGGTCAGTGCGGGAGTGGGCCTCCTGATGTAGGATGTGGTGTGGGCTGGGTCATGTGCCCTCGGGCTGAGGCCTGGGCTGGCGCATACTCCGGTCTGGGCCACACTCCTGCAGAGGCTCACCAGAACAGATAGGGTAGGGTACCATCTTACCCTGTATTCAGCAGCAAACCTCCAGAAGGAGATAGAACATGCCAGGATGATGGACAAGAGGCAGGGTGACATGGAGGAGAGTGGAAGGTCTTCCAGGACAAGGCTGGCCTCTGTGTAGGAGATGGGTGGGGCAGGTGGCCAGGAGCCCCCGCATGCCCCAAGAACTCCTCATTGACCTGGGGGGGGGCTTACTCAGGTGGAACCCTCATTTCTCATTCAGTCAAGGGGATGGGTGGATGCCCAGGTCGCAGATCTTGGCTCTGCCCCTTTGTGCCTGTGTGCCACTGTTTCACAGTATAAGGGCGGGACACTGTGGTATGGAGAGCTCTTATCCATAAAACTACATCATCTCATCTCTAACCATGCCGGGGACTGCCTGGTGTGTGTGTGTGTGTGTGTGTGTGTGTGTGTGTGTGTGTGTGTGTGTGTGTGTGTGTGTGTCCCATATGGGCCTGTCTGCCTCTCAGGGATGGTCCCCAAAGCCTTCTACTCTCTGCAGGTGCTTGTCCTTTGGCTCCCAACTCCCAGGGATGATGGAGGGTGGGGCCTTATGTGCACAGCGCTGCCTTTCTCTTCCCCCATCTTGATTTCTTTCCATTCCATCCAGGCCCTTCTGCAGGAGCTACCAGGCAGAGCCCTTTGGGGGTTGCAGAGACTGGCAGGACATCTTTTCTGAGATGTCACCCAAATCCTGGTGCAGCTGTTCTGAAAAATCACATGTTGCTTTAAAAAAGCATCTGGAACCCCCCCAGTGTATCATCTTTCACAAAGGGGCCAAGAGGAGAAGGTCAAGAGGGGGTCACTTCACAGGATCGAAGCTGCCTGCTTCCTCTGCTTTGGCAGCAGCCTGACTCCAGAGCTGAGCCAACCTCCAGCGAGCCACACAGCTGTCTCTCTGCAAACACACAGCAGCAGTACCCTCTCCCACAGCGTCGTCGTCTGGGCAGTTAGTGCTGTTCAGGGCCGGAGCATGAGGACCGTGGAGATCACAGGAGGGCCTTGGCTTTGGCCCGGGGCACACAGGTTTCCTGTGCTTCCTGTGTGCATGTATGTGTTGGAGGTCCATGATGGTGATGAAGGCTCTCCCGGAAAACAAAGCAAAGCTCCCGTCGGCTCTGCCCAGCTGTGCTCACTGCAAAGCTCGGGCTTGGCAGTGCTGAGGCTTCTGCTGGTGAAATGAGGATGGCAAGGCCCCCTGGGGCTGAGCCTGTGAATGCCACACAGGCAGGGGGCCTTATCCTCCCCCTGGCACGGGCTGCTGGCGACTTGCCAGACTGAGCTGAGCCGCCCCCAACAGACAGCATAATGCAGGTCCCAAGTCAGACCCCAGAGGCCCAGGCAGTGACTTAGGCTCTGTGTGCTTGGCACAAACAAATGGAAGATGTCTATAAACTTCTGCAGTTGGACCCAGAAACGGGTTTTGCTTAGATTACTTCTCCCAGGGGGGGATGACAACCTATTTTTAAAGGCTCAAGTGGAAAAGCCTTCTTGCAGCTGTGAAAATACTTTCAGGGGTCAGCCTTCCCATCCTCGCATGCTGTCCCCGCTGACAGGAAAGATGGATGTGCTGTTGCTGGCCTCAGAGCTGGGGTGGGAGGTCAACGCTTGCACCTCTTCCTTGAGGGACACTGGGGAGGTTTTCATCTCATGGATCACAGGAGGACTCCAGGCCTCACCGTGCGGCACTTCCCTATACGGATTTCTGAACATGGAGCAATGGCACCCTCGGGGAGCAGCTGAGGGCCTGGGATCTGCCTCCCCTGAAAAGGGCACCCCTCCCCCCACCCCTGGAGAAGGGTATAACCCTTCTCAGACGGTTCATCTGTTGGCCCTGGGAAGAGCAAGGTTTCTGCTAGAGAGCTGGACAACTGTCATCCGGGCCTTTGCACAATGCCCGTGACAATCCGAGGCTCCAGAGGAACATGCCAATCGCCGTGGCTTGGTTGGCAACATCTGGAAGGGTCTGTCTGTAGCCTAAATGGCCTAAAGTAAAAACTCACCACAAGGTGCCTTACCACAGTTCCAGTTAATTCCTTTGAATAACTTCCGGGGTGGGGGTATGGGGGGGCAGGGGAAGCACATTTCTGGGGATGGAACTGGCAGCCCCTCACACTTGTGCCTCTTCTACAGTCTCTCTGAGATGCTGGGACCAGAGGCCAGAATCAGTGCACTGTGCTTATGAAGACCCAGAGACCATGTATCTTTTATGTCCAATTGAGATCTCAAGAGACATACATATCTTGGGCTCAGAGGCATCCCGAAGGAGCTTCACTTGGTCCCATGCGTAAGGTTCAAATGGGGTTATGCCACCTTGTTGGGCCTGTGGTTATTTTAACTGCACGAGCTGTGTGACAATTACCTTTTTTCCCGCCCCCCACTGTCTATCTTCAAATTCATGATGCTTCTCTCTCTGTTTGCTTCCAGGTGCTTGTGGATAGGAGCAGAAATTACCTGGCACCAAAGGAGTCAGCCCAGGCAGGAATTAGGCCCTGGAGACTCCAGCTCAGTCATCCCAACTCTTCTCAGGGATGCCATTCCCCAGGAAGGTTCCCCAGGTCAGCTCAGGTATGCCCCCTCCCATTCAGGGTCCCCTACTCAGGCATGGCTCCTTCCTCAGGCAGGCTTCCCAACTCAGACATGTTCCTCCTTAGGCAAGCATCCTCCCCAGGCGTACCCCCCCCCCTCTTGCCCAGGGGGAGTACAACCCTGTGTAATGGCCAGATAAGCTGACAGTCAGAATGAAAATTAGCCCACGTGTCCTCCCGAGTCTCCCACAAGCCAGCCGCTCCCTGACCACCGCTTTGGATTCTTGGGCCTTTCTCCTTTTTGGTTAGTGGTTGAGCATCTGTCCCTGGGGCTCAGGGTCCCCTCTGTGGCCTGTGCTAGGTCAGTGCCTTAGTCATGTTCTATTGCTGTGAAGAGACACCACGACCATGGCAACGCCTATAAAGGAAAGCATTAATTGGGGCTGGCTTACAAGTTCAGAGGTTTATTAATCCATTATCATCATGGCAGGGAATATGGTGGCATGCAGGCAGACATGGTGCTGGAGAAGTAGCCGGGAGTTCTGCATCTGGATCCTCAGGCAGCAGGAAGAGAGAGTCTGGGTTTGCAGTGGGCTGTTGGAAACCTCAAAGCCCACCCCCTAGTGACACACTTCCTCCAACAAGGCCACACCTCCTAATCCTTTCAAATAGTGCCACACTCCCTATGAGCCTATGGGGGCGGGGATTCTCATTCAAAACACCACAGCCTGTGTGCCTGCAGGGCCTGCCTCGGTTCCTGGCACACAGTGGCTACCTAGGAATGTCCCTTCCCTTCTGTGAGTAAGGTTTTCCAGCAGTGGGACTGCCTAAGACTGCAGCTGGTGGCTGGTGGCGGCTAGGGTTGATCTGAGGCAGGCCCAGCTGCCTGCCTGAGGTCTAACAGGGCTTTGGGATGAGTGTGGTCCTGGGAAAGGCACCAGGCAGTGAGTGTGGCAGAGAGAGAGAGAGAGAGAGAGAGAGAGAGAGAGAGAGAGAGAGAGAGAGGCTGCAAAGCTCCAGGGATCTGGGCGTTACGACCCGGGTCACACAAGGTGCTGGTAAATGTTTAGCAACAAGCTGGACCGGGGCACCTGCCCCTTCTCTGCTGTAAACACGTGCACCATGCACCACGGCTGCTGCTTGGAAGAAGTGGGAAGACGGTGTCAGCTCTGGGGAGCCCGGGCTGACTCGGGGACACCCCTGGAGAAGCAGCTGACCCCAAGGACAAGGCTCTGGGGTCAAGTCCACCGAGTCCTCAGGTCCGCTGCTTCATGGCTGTCACCCGTGGGTCCCCAGGTTTCCGGTGCTGGATGGGAATGGAAGGAAGCAGTCCCTTTCTAGTGCCTGGTACAGCAGGCAGAGCCAGAGTCTTAGCGCAGAAGGATGTAGAATCCCTTTCGCCTAACTTGTAGCCAAAGCAGGCACCTCCTTCCAAAGAGGCGCTTTCAGGAGACGCCTCTGTCCCACCCTGGGTTGGGGACCCGGCTCTGTGCCGAGCTGACATTGGCATCTCCTTGCTGTCCTTTTCACTGTTACCACGGTGGCTCCCCAACTCTCCTCCATGTCTTGTGTAGGACAAGGCCCCCGGCATCTGCTCTCCAGCCTTGGGGGCTGACGCATAGCGTGGTCAGATTTCTTCTGCCCAGCATAGGCTGGGAGCTCTCTGAGCTGAATCGACCCTGCACTGCTCTCACCCTGCTTGCTTCCTCTTGACTCCTGCTGGGTCACTCATCCCTGCCTCTCAGGGGCAGAAAGAGCGGCCAGTGTCCTGCCCACACCACTCACCCTACTCAGGAAGGTCAAGGCCTTAAACTTCGGAGCTGTAAGGCCTGGTCCCCTTCTGGCTACTCCATCTCTGAGCTTTCTCTTCAGATTTTGCGACTGTGGAAGTAGCACATGGAGAGCAATGGTCCATCTCAAGTTACCTGGAAGGACCACCTGGTCAGGAAGGGAGTACCGCCAAGCCCCAGGTGGTGACCTAGGTAGACAGAATGCAAGGGATGGGGAGAAAGGCAAGGCCTCCTGGCAGGCCGGAAACAGCCTAGTTCTGCTCAGGCTGGGTCAGAGGGCTTTCTGGACTACCTACCGGCAGGAGTCCAAACGGACAGCTTCCCGCTTCATTCTAGAGTGAACACAGAGTAAATCCCTAAAAGCCAGAGAAATCCATGATGTCCATGTAAGAAGCCTGGGTCCCTCTACAGGGGCTCCCTTCCGCTGGAATAGCAAAGAGACACACTTTAGATCCCATTTACTGGACCAGGAGCCTCATTTTCCTCTCCAGAGACCCCTTGTTTCCTGGAAGGATACTTGTGTTTAGTGACAGGCAGGCCTCTGGCCTTGTGAAACTCAGTCCTAATCCCTTGGTTAATAAAGTGACTCATGTCTGGGCTTGCCAGCTCTTTGTTCCAGAAGATAATAACTTGTGCCGAGTGGCCCTTGGTGCATAAAAGGTCACTTCTGATCAGCCATGACTTTATCTTCCATGACTGCTCATACTTTCCCAGCCCTCTGAGGGGGAAAGTCCAGGGGCCGCTGTGGACCGACCTTGAAGGTGCCTGCTTGGGCTCCGTACATTTCTAGTGTGCCTTGTGGCTTGTGAAATGCACTCGCTTCCCAGAGAAGTACCTACACTGTTGTCTGTGGCCAACATCTTCTGCCCTTGTGAGCTGGGCTGCTGTGGGATCCCACCCAGCTGAGAGCACTCGGCACGGAGGAGCCTGGCGCAGGCACAGCAATTAGTTTGTATTCCCACAAACATTTTCACCGATTCAAGTTCTTCACAGAGAGAGTGAACCAGAGGGTAAACTGAACCACAGATTAAAGGGCTGGTGTTGGGCAATTCTTTGAACTATTTTCTTGGGTTTGAGCCATCATTATTTGTAACATTCTATGAAAAGCCAGCAAATAATTGTTTTCCCCCCTGACTGATTTTGTTCTTTTCCTCTTAGCAAATATTGATTCTCTCCCCCTTCCCCCTTCAAACTTGGTGCTGAATGAAGCTGAAATTAACAGGGCTGCTTTTGTTTAATACAATGAACAAAAACTTGTATTGGAGGGGTCTTGTCCTACCAGAACATCTGTGCATGGCCCAGATGGCAACTGGGCTCTGGAAATAGGGCTTGTGAGCCTAACTCCTGCCGAGTCAGCTCGGGAACGGGTGTGCTGCATTTTAATAGGTCCTACAAAAATAGTAACTTTCGAAAGAAAACTTCTTGGCAACAGAAGTCTTTTTTTTTTTTTCATTTTTTGAAGAATGTGCAAAGATTATGGGACTTCCCTATTAGAACTAAATAGAGGAAAGCATGGTTTCAGTCTGAAAGATCTGCTCCCAAGAGCTACAAGGATGTGTTTGTAGCCCAGACTGGTGAGAGCCACGGGACAGTGGGAGATGATGGCAGTATTGGTGACATGGCTGTCCCAATGTCTGGCTTGTTTCTCTCTCTTTGGAAAGTTTTAAAAGGGGATGGTCTCTGTCAGGGATGTTCACTGGGAAGTTTTGTTTTTGTTTTGAGGCACAGTCTCATGTAGCCCAGGCTAGCCTCAAACTCATTACATAGCCGGGGATGGCCTCAAACTTTAGATCTTCCTGCCTACACCTCCTGAGTGCTGGAATCACAGGCCTGCATCACCACACACAGTTTGTGGGTGCTTAGGGTCACATGCAGGGCCTCATGTGTGCTGGGCAAGCAGTGTTCCAAACGAGCCGCAGCCTAGTCCCAAATGGGAGGGGTTTGCACAGGTGTGCTGCAAAGTCCCAGCTCAAGTCTTTCTTCACAAACGCTAGCAAGACAGACCTTCTTCATCCGCGTTTGAGTCCCAACTGCTGAAGCTTTAGCTTCTTGGGCAGAGTGGTGCCTGGAGCAATGCTGGGAAGTAGCAGGAGGCCTCAAGGGCTTTCCCGGCACACATAATCATTACCCAATGCCTGGAGTTTCCCAGGATTGTGTCAGGCCAGGACTGAGGGTGTAGAAGGAGAACTGAGAGAAGACCATGCGCACACTGTCGTAGGAAGCAGTTCAGGGTCACGGCTGTTTCAGGCCCCGGAACTGGTTTCAGATGTTAGCTTTGAAGGTGCTGCAATCTTTTGGTTCCACCTGTGGGAGATGGTCCCCAGCCTTGCAGAGGCCCACATTTCAGTGTGGCAGGTGAGTGACCTGAACATCAGCTCAGGGAAATTTTATAGTAGATGTCTTTTTGTACTCAGTTGCTTTTGTCCAAAACTATTGCTGTGTAGTAGCTGGTATATATATATATATATATACATACATATATATATATATATATATATATATATATATATATATATATATTCCATTGAAGTTTACTATTGTCCCTCCCCCTTCCCTCCCTCCCCTCTTCTTTTTAGATTTCTCTTATTTTGTTTGCAGTATGTGTGCATGCTTTTGTACGGGTGCCCTCAGAAACCAAAGGATCACTGCATCTCAGGCCTCTGTGAGCTGCCTGACATGGGTGCTAGGTTCCCAAATCTAGGTCCTCCAATAACCCAGGAAACACTTTTAGCTTCTGAGTCATCTCTGCACCCTGCTCCCCTCTCCTTATTGAGACAAGATCTCACTATGTACCCAGGAGAGTCTGGAACTCACTATGTAACCCAGCTTAGCTTTGAACTTGTAGCAATTCTCCTGCCTCAGCTTCTTCAGTGCATATGCTCCCCAGTGCTGAGTTACAGGCATATGCTCCCCACTGCCACTTAGCTTCATTTCTGTTTCCACTGGGGCGAGGGTTCTTGATTTTCCTCATTTTTTATTAGATTTTTGCGTCTTTTTAATGAAGTACTTATTGCAATCTTCTGCCCATATTTTCCCAGTTGGTGACTGTCTCAGATCCAAGCCTGTAGTGATCCCTTCACAATCTGAAGCACATGCTGTATAGACCCTCCAGGGTGTGGCTCCCACTGCAAATACACTTTTTGTGACTACGAATCACTAATTTTCATTGATTTCACACACATGTTTGTAAATGCCAGTATTTCCCTTTATGGAGACTGTTTTTTTGCCTCAGGTTTAAGATTTTTTTTTTCTGTTCAGTGCTTGGCAGGACAGAGTTGCATTTTATATCAAACCCTCTGTAGACTTGCCTTTCCCAGGAGATCTGTTTAGGGGTGGGGGCAGCGAGAAGACTCAGTGGGAAAAGGCACTTACCACCAAACCCGACAGAACCCACATGGTATAAGGAGAGAACTGACTCCTTCAGGTCGTTCTCTGACCTTTACACACACATACAATAAATACATACATGTAAATTAAAAAACCGTAGAGGCCCAGAACCCCTTCAGTCCCAAGCAAGCTGGGCAGACCTACCTATCATTGAACTGCAATTGATTTTCTTTTGGATGGGCATAGTTTCACGGTTTCTTGAATGGGTAACACATAACCATAGCACTATTTACTATGCCCCAGCTGTCTGTGACTCAGCTGTCTTACACAGGACTCTGTTTGGTCTTATGCATTTTTTTGTCTACCCATTTCTCTAGCAGTGGTGTTGACAGGTAGGAAGGCTGGACTTCCCCTTGTTTTTCCTTAAGATTGTCTTGATTCTTCTTGGACTCTTATTATTTTTATTTTATTTTATTTTTGAAACAGGGTCTCTCTATTATGTAGTTCTGGCTGTCCTGGAACTCACTATATAGATCATGCTGGCCTTGAACTCACAGAAATACACCTGGCTCTGCCTCCCAAGTGCTGGGATTAAAAGCGTGCGCTACTGTGCCTGGCCCTGGACCTTTAAGATTTTTAAGGAAAGTAAAAGACAAAAAATAAAAACTAACCAACCAAACACACACACACACACACACACACACACACACACACACACACACACACAAGACTGCCAGTTTGCAGAAGAGATCTTGCAATTCTGATTAGTATTGCATTTGAATCTGTAAATATTTTAGGAAGAATTGATATATTCACAATATTGACCCTTCTAATCCATGAACATGGTACCTCCTTACTGATCTGGGATTCCTTCATACATTTTGTTAATTTTTTTTCCACAAAGATATTGTACCTTTTGTAGATTTATTATTGGGATGCTTTTGCAAATCATATTTTAAGTATATTACTTTTTAAATATTGGTGTTTTGCACATATGCATATATGTATAATTGATTTCTGTACCTTAGCTTAGTACCTTCTGCACTAAATTCATTAACTATTACTTGTGATATTGATACATTTGTTTTATGCATCCTAATTCTTACACCATTTGTTTCCTTCTCTGGCCTCACTGTGCTGGTGAGAACTTCTAATCTAAATTAAATGTGTGAAGTGATCTTTGTCTCGATTTTGACCTAGAATACAAATATGTCATTATTTTACCAATAAAAATGCAGGACTTTCTTCTCCATTGTTTGTATACAAGCCCCTTCATTGTATTTTTATTTTTCTATTTTCCTAGGTACAGTCTGTATACTTTCTTTCAAGTCTTCTTCCAATTCACTAATTCTTTCTTCAACGGTATCTAATAAACTCCCTGTAGTTTAATGTTTTTGTTTTCTGAGAAAGGTAAGGGGGAACATCTATCTATCTGTGTATGTATGTATGTATGTATGTATGTATGCATGTATGTATCTACCTAGTGTGTGTGTATGCTTATGCCATGTGTGTGGGTGCCTGAGGAGTCTGTAAGAGGGCATTGGGTCCACTGGAGCTGGAACTGCTAGAGGTTGTGAGCCACACAGTATGGGTGCTGAGAACTGAACCTGGATCCCCGGGAAGAGCAATATGTACTCTTTACTGCCGAGTCATTTCTCCAGCCCAATCACTTCTTTATTAATTAGAATTTTATAAGTTTTAAATATCTGTGTTTTAACTTCTATTGACACACAATAATTATATGTATATATTGAAGTTTTACTGTTCTGATTATTATATTTTTAAATCCATAAGCTCAGTCTGCATCTCTAAATCTTGCTAAACTATAAGTTATAGCTTATTGTGCACTACAAATATTTTGACGCTTGTGTATTATTTTTCTAAACACAGTACATAGGATTGTTTTTAAATCTGTAACTGAAATGACAGTTGGAGGCTTAAGAGTCCATTTGTTATTTCTTGTTTATGCCTACTTCAATCACGACAAGTTGCATTGTTATGCACTTGACTATTTTTTTATGGGTGTACCTCCAAAGTATCAAAATAGGTATAGATATAGGAAAAGCATGGGTTTCACTGGGTTGGTTCAACCAATCCCACTTATGTTTAGCCACCCAGAAGCCAGCAATAGCAGGGACATCATTGGAAGTAGAGGAAGAAGAGCTGCTGAGGCATCTCATCCATCGGTCACTGGAAGAAGCTGGCCAGTGAGTGCTCAGTCACCATGACAACAGAGAACCATCTGGAATGAGAAAATGTGGCATGTTAGTCACCCCCATGTACACTAGTCCTGAATACCATCCTCTTTGACAAATCATGTTGGCTTAACTGTGTCGCCTCCAAAATCGAACATTGAAATTCCAACCCCCGTACTTCAGAGGGTTACTGTGTTTGGAGATGGGCCTTTAAAGAAGTAACTGAGCTGAACGGAGCTCATTAAGCTGAGCCTACACCAACACAAAGGGGAAACTGGGTATATTCCTCAGACATGTGCAGAGGGAAGACCATGAGAACGTAGCTGCCTCTAAGCCAAGCTGCAGGCTTTTGGAGGAATCCTGCTCACACTCTTCTCTCAGACTTCCAGCTCCCAGACTCTGAGGAGCTGAAGTCCTGTATTTCAGACTGAAATGTGATATATATATCCTGTGGCAGCCTCAGCAAATGAGCACAGTAGCTCCCACAAAGTCAGTGGCACCGCCAGAGGATTGGAGTGTTCTCCTGGTGAAGATATTTAGCAGAAGGCATGAAGGATGAAGAGCAATAGCATAGACCCCATGGTGCTTCCAGAAGGGACCACATCACTCAGAAAGCTGTTCTCCTCACCCAGCTCATGGCCTGAAAGCAGTGAATGTGTGTGTGTACTGGGTGTCACAACCATGGCAACCTATCCAGTGCTGTCCTGTGACCCACTTTGTCAGTGATGGGACTTTTCAGTCTTGTTGCCACACAGGGTCATAAGGTTGTTGCTTAAAAACAGTCCTATTATGTCATATATTTCATATGACAAGTTTACATGTGATCTTCTCTGGGAATTTTATTATCTTTGGCTTCTCAAAGAGATCTGCTATGGTCAAGGTTTTTCTGATCAAATGCCATCAATATCGACACAATGATTAGACATCTTTATAATTTGGGAAATTATGTCTCATCTTCAGACTTAACACTAGGCCATTTTAAAAAGGCTATGTCTTGCCACTGTTCTTGGTGGCCTTGTGTGTCATTCCATCCCAGTAGCTGCAGATAATAACCAAAGGATTGTCACCCTTAAAGCTTAGGAAGGTGCTGGGACACTGAATGGATTATACTGTCAGAATTCATTAGCTGTTTTTGCCTTCCACAAAGGGGGCAATAACAAAGTGGGGCATCCATGCGTCCAGGTTAATAGGAAGCCCATATACTGTGGTTGGTTTTAATGTCAACTTGCCACCAATTAGAATCACTTGAGTAGGGAGCCCCACCTAAGAATTGTCCTGACTGTGTTGAATGGTGTGGGAAGGCCCAACCTGATTGTGGGTGGCACTTTTAAGTAGCAGCCCGGATTTAAAAAGGGTTCTTCAGGAGGAAGATCATCTCACCTTGTGTGTGCTTAGCTGTCCCTCTTGCCACAGAGTTTATTTACTCCATTCTTGCTACCACTGCCAATTCCTTTGCAGATGGCAGAATCGGTATTTGCAAGTTCTCATTGTGGTCTAGGGACCAGTTCTCCAGGAACTTTCTTGGCTTCCATCATTTGCCTTGCTCTCAAGAACATTACCTTCTAGGCTCCCACAATTCATTAAGCTCTGAGCACTTGATGGCTTTTCTAGACCAGAAAGTCCTTCCACAGTCCTCCAAAAACACGTGGTCAGGTCTGCCACAGCAATCCCCCACTCCTGGTACCAAATTCTCTCTTAGTTAGAGTTTCTACTGCTGTGATAGAACATGATGACCCAAAGCAACTTCTGGAGGAAGGGGTTCATTTCATAGCCCATTATCCAGGGAAGCCAGGCAGGAACCTGAAGGCAGTAACAAAAGCAGAGGCCATGGAGGGGGGCTGCTTACTGGCTTGCTCTTCATGGCTTCCTTAGTCTGATTTCTTTGTTCCTCCTCCTCCTCCTCCTCCTCCTCCTCCTCCTTCTTCTTTTTTTTTTTTTTTTTTTTTTTTTTGAGACATAGTTTTGGAGTTTTGGTGCCTATCCTGGCTCTCACTCTGTAGACCAGGCTGGCCTTGAACTCACAGAGATCCACCTGGCTCTGCCTCCTGAGTGCTGGGATTAAAGGTATGTGCCACCACCACCCGGCGTCAGTCTGATTTCTTATAACACCCATGACTACCAGCCCAAGGATGGCACTGCCCACAGTTAGCATTTCCTCTCAGGACTGCCCATCACTTGCATACATATCATGGTTCAGTTACTTATATCAAGGGGTATGCGTATCACAGCAGGTCCATCCTCCCACTTCAGGCAACGTGGCTCCAAACAATAGCTACCTCTGGTTACCCTCCTCAAGACTGCTTCCTAACAGTCAGGCTTACTGCAGAAGGATGGCCAAAATTCCACTTTGGACTTCTCACAGCCCGCAGATGCTGTCTGCTTCCCCCGGGAGGAATCCCTCAGATGGCCCATACTGAGGTTTCTTAGAAGAGGCCAGTTTGGTGGGGCTCATCAGTCAGCAGTTCCTTGAAGGCAGATTGACACCTCACCTGCCATCTGGAGTGTCTCAAGAGAACTGCCTCCTACCCCTTGTTTTTGTAGCTGTCTATACTTTCTCACCTGCTGTCATTCACAGGAGACCCGAGAAGCTTCCTCAGTGTTCTGACTGGGATAAAGGAACAGATGCAGAGGTACCAGCTGATGTTATCTTTCCTGCCCAGAGTCTTCGGTGGGTCTTAAGGTTGTGTCCCAGCACCAATCCCTGACTTCTGGAATGGTCCACTACAGCAAGCCCTTCCCACTGGCTTGTAATCCCCCTCTGGGTAGGACTGGAAGAAAGGAAGGGGGATTCAACAGCAAGGGGAGCCACAGCCTGCGCCCATTGTCTTTAGTTAGAGGAGGCTTAGGAGTTCTGGGGGCACAGTTTGGAAAGTCCCCAAGAAGGATGGAAGCCATCCTGGCTTCCAAGGCCTGGGAAGGGCCTCAGGGCAAATGCCTTGTCTCCAGGGACCTGTGGATAGACCCAGCGCACAGGAGCATCTCCATGGAGTATGTCAAGGTCACTCAGCAGACCCATCTCTTTGGTTTCAGCCTAACTCCAGAACCCATCTCCATGTCCACTGTGCAGTAAGGGAACCTTCATCTCAGCCCGTGGGCTTTCTTTTTCTCACTAGAGCCCTATGTTTTTCTCATACCTCTCCATCTTTCAAGGACACCATCTTCTCTGCCTCTTCCTGTTCTACCTCCCAGACACATAGTCCATTGGGGAAACTGGTGCCCAAGAGTGGTGGGCTAGTTGGGCTTCCTCATACCCTTCCCATGGAAGATCACTGTCCAAGCCTGGCCAATGCTAGTCTTTGCTTTCTTCCATGTGCTTTTGGTCTACTCACAGTGAGTGAGGCCGCTTTACCACACTCACTGGATCCGAGAAGAAACTGAGGCATGGTGAGGTAGAATGCCTTTCTTCACGTCATACAGCAAAGACCAAGTGTCCTGGTCATCTGACACCTGAAGCACTGTGTCTATGCTCAGTGGCACTCACACGAGGAGCAGGATGGAATGTGCTGGAAAGGTCCAGACTACCATCAGCTGGAATACAAGCTGCTCTGACTGTGGACTGTCATGGCCATGACTGGTCAAGTCACAATTGCTGGCGGCTCCGGACACTGGGCAGTCACAGGCAGGGAGGACAGCCAAGGCTGTGTGTGTGTCCCTCTGCAGGCTTCCTCCGGATCCTCAGAGAAGCAGTCTTGAGGACGTCCCCAGTGTTCCTTCCATGTCTGAGTCGGAGGCTCGCTGTGGGGTGTAATTAACACTCCTGACAGCCAACTTAACACATGAGCTGTCTTCATTCAGCTACAGCCCACGGGGCTTGGTGACACAGAGATGCTGCCACTGTGGGGGTTGCAGTTCTTGACGCTCCCCATTCAGTCACTCCAGGGGCTTGTCCCCCACAGCCCCTCTCTCTGTTCTTTCTCAGACTCCCTTTGTCCTGTCTAGGGGGTGGTGGTGGGGGTCCGTGCATCCCACCAACTGCTGCCTACAGTGCCCCTTGAACAACTGTGCCAGGTTGCCATGGGCACGGCCCCCCAGGCGCAGAGAACAAGAGCGCAGCATGGAGAGCTCCTCCCGGGCCTCAGGCTCCAAGCTGCTCATTATGCTGCGTGTTTTGTTTTAAATTACCTTCCGCCGTGAGGGTGTGTTTTATCCCCACTCTAAGTACTGTTGACAGATGTGTTAATTCATGTATTTAAACAGATATTTAGCAACTGGCAGAAGATTCGACTAAAAATAGGTCATCTTTCTAAAGGGCTCTTTAGCGTCGGGCTGGTCCTCATAGCTGCTGCTCGCGGCTGCTGACATGGGACTTGGGGCGGCCATTTTCAGCACGAGGACATCTCATCAGTGGGGATAGGAGGTCCAAGGGACAGAGAGCAAATGTACAAGCCCTCTGTGTGGGTGCACACCTGACCGACTGTTGGGCATAGCGCAGAGCCCAGCCTCCAGGGATTTGCATCTGGAGTGGTGGACCTGGTCCAGACTGAGTACCTCTCTTGGTACTCAGAGTGGTCCCTTTGTAAGCCTCGGTGTGTACGTGTGTTTAGAGATGAGTAGTGCCTGCTACCTGTGAAGGATGAGACTGCCAGGAGGGCCTCAAACTCCCAGGGGTAGCAGACTTGGGGACAGGGCTCCAGCAGAACCTGTGTCTTGTCCAAGCAGCTGGGACCCCCAGGATCCTGCTTGGCCGAGGCTTCCTTGGTCAGTCTGAACAGTCAGAGCCACATGTGAGTTGAAGATCATGCATTGTCTGAGTGGGGACACCAAATGGCTCGTCTTCAGGGTCCCTGTTTCTTGTGTCCCCCAGGAGAGGCAGAAAGGACCACATTTAAGGAAAGGTGTAATGGAGGGCTCCTTCATATCTCACGAGGAGGGCTCAAACCCGGACATGATGATGACCTTGCAGCAGGTTCCTAGTGGCAGAGGCAAGTTCAACTCAGGCCTTGGTGATAAAGCTGTCTCCCTCCCAGGGGCCATCGGAGCCACACAGACTGCAGTCCTGTCTCTGGCATGTGGAGGGTGAGCCAGAGCCAGGAGGGAAGCCAGGAGGGAGGCCAGGAGGAGCGAGAGGCACGTTTGGGCTGGGCCCACATCCTGGGTAGGCAGGACGAGAGCTGGCCTTGCAGCTGGGGAGCCAAGAGTAGAGAAGGGATCATAAAGGAGCCACCCTGACCTGGAGCTCGGGAGGGGGGCATACAGGGGACATCTCTCGGTATGAAGGAAGCCAGAGAAGCAGCACATTTGTGGGAGTGGAAACTTCAACTCAGGGCTGTCTGGTGACCTCAGAGGACAGAGGGAGGTGGGGTGGATTTGCTCCGGGGTCCTAGCTCGGGTTTGAGTGCAGCTGGTCAGTAGAGTGCCACCTCCTATGGACAGGAGAGTCCTCGGGTTGGCACTGCCTGGGGGGTAGGGGGAGATGAGAGGGAGCTTGTTTTGGGAGGTGTCTGGGTAGGGCACCCAGGCATGGAGACGGGGCGGAGCTGGTGCCCCCGACAGTGCAGTGTTCCACCATCTCCCACACACATTTCACCCCAGTCCTGAGGGGTACCTTGGTCCCCTCTGGCCTCTCTTGGGACACTAGATCACTTGTTTACCATAGACCTTGCTGTCCTCGCCGTCAGGGTCAGGAGCAGGTGGGGGGTGGTGGGTACTTGGCGGGATGGCATGGGTGGTGAGCTGCTGGATGGCATGGGTGGTGAGCTGCTGGATGGCATGGGTGGCGAGCTGTTGGCATCCCTTCTCTGCCCTACAAAGGGTCACCTTCCGCCTCCAGACCATCAGAGTCTTTTCGAGGAAGGCAGTCACCCACTCTATACAGTCCTGTATACAGCAGGACTGAGGGCCTACCAGGTTTTCCTTAACCAGTGTGAACAGTGGCCTGTGAGGTAGCCTAAGTCCTGAGTTCCTATCCGCAGTCCTCCCTGTGGTAAATACAGACTCCCAGGACCTGATGCACAGGAGGCCCGGGGAGTGGGCACAGTTACCCCAGCAGGACACAGCCAGAGCATGCCCAAGGCTCATGGTTGGCCCATCTGCAGACCCCGTGGCTACTCACTGCCACTCCAGTCCAGCCAGGGATTTTGTGAGGCCTCACAGCTCCTGAGCACGGAGCAGGGAGGCAGCAACTTCTGGTTCTCCTTGCTAATTAGGAGCAAGGCTCTAATTTCTTGTGCCTGTCTGCAAACTTCAGTAAAACCCACGCAGGGTGACAAGTTGGAGGGCCCTGCGCCCTTGTAATTAATTGATATGGCCAATTTCCATTTGGTTTCATTATGCTGAAGTCCTTTCTGCCCACCTGGTGGCTCATTGGTCTCATGCAGTCCCAGCCTACCTAATCTAGGAGCCAGAACTAATTAAGGTGGAAATTGGTGCTGGGCAAACGGTGGGAAGTGTACAGCGGGGCCTGACTTTCATTCCCACACACTGGCTGGCTAGTGTGGCCCATGTACTTCCTGACTCTATCGTCCCTCGACCGCTCAGTGCTCCTCTCGCTCTAGAGACCCCTCAGCTGCTACCAATTCACAATGCTACCCTCTCAGTTTGCATCCAAGTGCTGGTGGGTAGGAGCAGGAATCACGGGGTATCCTCAGGTGGGTGTGCTCCTTCCGCAGGAAGTCCCTCTCCTCAGACAGGCCCTTACCTAGGCAGGCCTCCCCCTCAGACACACACTCATTCCAGGTAGGCCCCTTCCCCAGGCATGTCCCCAACCCCGGAAATGCCCCCTCCCCAAGCAGGTCCCCCCCTTCCTAGGCTGTAGTGCCGCAGCCCTGATCTTTCTCAGCTGTTTCACAGGTAAGTGACTGGTTAACCTAGGCAATCCCAGGTGTGGTATAACTTGGTGCTAGTAGCTGGGGGAGCAGGACGTGTCTCCAAAGTCTTGTGTGATGGGGAAGGAACTGGGTGCATTTGTGGGAACACCGGTTGAGAAAGGGAGCCAGAACATGGGATGTGGCACTTCTGAGAGATGAGGAGAACTGTGAGCACTCGGAAGTTTCCTCTAGGTGTGATGGGGACCGTGGGGGGGTGGGGCATGATCTGATTTATGTGCTGAGACGTCCCCTCAGATTGCCATGGGAAAACTAGGGTGTGTGTGTGTGTGTGTGTGTGTGTGTGTGTGTGTGTGTGTGTGGTCTGTATAATGTGCACATATGTCTGTAATGTGAGTGTGTGGCATCTGCAGTACATGTGGTGTCAATATGTATATAGAATGTGTGCGCCTGTGTGTTTATATGCTTGTGCTTGTGCATGTGATGTGTGTGTGTGTGGCATGGTATATGGTATATATATATTTGTGTGCATGTAGCATGTACATGTGCAGTATGTGTGATGTGTGTTGCATATGGTATGCAAACATGTGTATGTATATATGTGATGCTTGGGTGTTAAGAGTTGGGCTCAGCAGGCTGCTGCAGGCCTCCTAGTCAGAGATCACATATTATCCACCTTCCTAGCAGGATTTTGGGTCACAAGAAAAAAATGTTCCCTGGCCATTCTGAAGAGCAGGACTCCTCAGAATGGATTAGAAATTCCGAGTCATAGAACCACCTTCACTCTGGGAAAGACAAGGCTTCCTTGTGGTCCTTGTGGAGTGGGACCACCAGATCATCACAGTGAAGTCCCCAGGCACTTGGTGGGTGTTCAACAATCTGTAAGGTGCTTCTGTGTGCGGTGCCCAGCTCTCCTTGTGGGGAGACCCCAGCTCCATTCCTCCTACATCCCTGACGTTGAGACTGGAGATGGTGCCTTCCTCCTTCCTGAGGGGCCTCACATTTCCAACCTCGTGTTCTCTGCACATGCCAACTGACTGTTTTCCATTCAACACTGAAATTAAAGTGACTTTGTGGGGCTGTTTAAGCTACAGATGCGTCTAGTGTAAGCCATGTTTACGTGGTGACTGGTGACCACTTAATCACATGCTGATTATAGCATAGCGGCCAGGCGACTGTGCAGTAAGTGCTGTGTCATTGGTCCTGATTATGCCATGCCCCAGTCTCATGGAGGCCGTGTGGCAGCCGCCGTTGGCCCTTCCAAAGGCACCCAGACACCCACAGAGTAGCCTGTGATTATCCAGGCATATGTGAGTTGTAAGGACAGACAGCATTCAGGAGTGTGTGTGTGTCGGTGGGACATGTGTCTGGTATGTATGTGTATATGTGTATATATATATATATGTGTGTGTGTGTGTGTGTGTGTTATGTGTGGTGTGTCTGGTGTGTGTGTTTTTTTGGGTAGGTTTGTGTATATGTGTGTGTGTGTGTGTGTGTGTATGTGTGTGTGTGTGTGACCTGTATGTGAGGAGTGTGTGTGTATGTGTGTGAGATCTAGCACAGGGTGAGTTGTATTAGAGCTTGTAGGAAGTTGTTATGGGGTATTCATTCACTGGAGGGCAGCCAACTCCTTAGCTCCAAAGCTACAAGGTTCCACAACATCTTTAGGTTCAAGGGAGACTTAAAGATCCAAGGCTCGAAGCTCGAGTCTGATGATATGTGGTTTGATGTGTTCTGTGCTCCAGGATGGGCTGCTTTTAGCTGAGGAGAAGACAGCCTGTCTTGAGGAAGTGCTCTGTGCTGAAAGAAGTGGAATGGAATTAGAGGCGGAAAACAATGTGGTAGGTACCACAAACCAGTCATAAACACTGAAATTCCTGAACTGGGCAAAGAACACTGGGGGCTCACTGAAGCTTCCTGGGTGTGGACAGGTATTAGAGTCTCCAGGGATGAAGAGGAAGGGAGGGTGGGAGGACATGCCACATGGTGTCCTGGTAACCCTGGGCCTGGAGGTCTGTTTCCAGATCCATGAAGTCCCGGGATCTCTCTTAATCAGGGAGGGGTAGAATTCTTTGTCTAGGGGAAGCTGCTTTGAGCAGGGATCCTGTTCCATGCATTTAAATTGCCCTTGTGAAAACATTTTGAGTTCAGGGGACAGAAGAGGGAGCCAGGCCTCAGAGCGTTCAAGTCAGGGGGAGAAATGAGAGCAGGTGAAGGGTGTAGATGGTACCAGACAGAGCAGGTCCAGTGACAATGTGATCCAATCATCAGGAGGTGTTGAGAAGCAGCTAGGCTAGCCTCTGGTCCCCATGCCACATTCCTGACTCCTCTTCCCACCACTCTGTAGACCCCAGGCTGCCCCTTGACGGTGGCTAGAAAGATGGACCACCATTGAGGCTAGGAGCTGCCTTATGGGCACCGAGCCCCACCCTGGGCACACTAGGCATCACATGAACTGAGGGTGGAGAACCCTGCTCCATGCTAGGGGAACTGGCCAGGAAAGCAACAGAAACTGATCCTGCCTATAATGAGGGCATAGGAAACAATTTGGAGGTGGGCAGGGGCATTATTTTGGCTGCAGGAAGACAACAATGCATAAAGGACCAGTCAGCATCCCTGCAGCATGGCACGGGTTGGCAGAGCCAGGTGGCAGCGCCCTCTTTTCTGCCCTGAGTCTGTTCCTTCTGTTCCTTCTGTCTTCACTCGCTTGTGTCTGGTTCTACTAGAGACACTGGGGTCTAGTCAGGCACAGTCCGAGTCTCTCCATGATGGGAAGCTTCTCCACCATGGGCCAGCTGTGTGCTGCTGTTCCTCCGACTTCCCTTCCACCCAGATCTCCTCTCTGGGCTTCAGCCCTCTCCCTTCTTGTCTGTCACATGGCATGTTCCAAGGGTTCCCAAGCCTCCACGACCTGACCAGACAATGTCCTATCCAAATTCCAGCCCAGTTCCCACCACAGCCCCCCTCTCCTGGACACACTGGCCACTCGGGCTGCCTTTCATTCCACAGAACATACCATTCTTCCTGTGGTCACAAGCCCCCCTCCCTGGAATGCTCCATTTTTAAATTTCTTCTCTTTATTGCTTTCTTTTTTCACATTTCAGCATAGGCATATTTCTTGGGGGTTCCTGATGCAGATCGCTGGTCCAGGTTGGATCCCTCTTACAGCAGCTCTTCTTTCTGATGGTGCTCATGCACAAGTTGAATCATTTTGGTCACTGATCGCTGCATGCTCTGGGCCATAAACTCCTGAAGTCATACTGTTTCACTAATCACAGGATCCATGGCTTCTGGCACCTGCCACATAGTAGGCACTCAAAGATATTTACCAGCTGTGTGAATGAGTTGACTGGGCTTGTGAGGGGTTGATTGGTCGGGGGTAGGGAGAACAGGGGTGCTTGTCTTCTCTCCATCATTCATCAGCAGCCACTGGTTCCTGCTCTATCTGTTTCCAGGAAGCTCTCCTGCCCCTTTATTTTTTCTTCCTGGCTTCTGGATGTGACCTGATGTCCCTGGACCACCTGATAGCACTTTTGGCCCTCAGGGCACCTGTGACACATGGTCGTTGGTGGCCCTCTGTGGGCACAGGCAGAGCCTGCCATGATTTTGCCACCTGCTACTTCTCTTGATGAGGGGGCCCATGGGACCAGGTGACGAGTGGAGTCCTATGATCTCTGGATTCATGTTTTTACCTGTTCTCTTAGGTGTCATGTCTTTGACTAATCTCTGTGACAAGAATCAAGGGCAGAGTATGCATGCCTGAGACCATGTGTCCGTCAGCATGCCCATGACCTCATGCCCCTTCATGCATCTGGGACCAGATATCTTCTTATGTATCTGTGGCCACATGTTCCTCTACATGCCTGCAGCTATGTATCTGCTCATAGATCGAGGCTGCATGTTCCTCCATGTGCCTGAGGCCATGCGTCTGCTCATGTGTCCAGGGCTGCATGTCCCTCTATGTACCCAGGGCTGTGAGTCCTTTTGTGTGTTCAAAGCTACCT
The DNA here is from genome assembly GCF_049852395.1 of Peromyscus maniculatus bairdii. NCBI lineage: Eukaryota > Metazoa > Chordata > Mammalia > Rodentia > Cricetidae > Peromyscus > Peromyscus maniculatus. Next base: position 10,343,518 of record NC_134864.1, read on the forward strand.
GTACCATGTGTCTGTATGTGTCTGAGCCTGCACCTGGGACAACATGTCCATTTGTGTCTGGGAAGTTTGTACCTGGAGCTTCCTGTTGTACTTCCTGCCAAGCTGAGGGGCAGATTCCAAACTTTTCTGTCTACGCTTCTATGCCTACACTGAAATGTGAAAAAAGAAAGCAAAGTTAAAGAGAAGAAATTAAAAAATGAAGCATTCCGGGGAGAGGGGCTTGTGACCAAAGGAAGAATGATGTGGTTCCAGCTTCTAACCTGAGCATGGTTCCAGGAAGCCGGGCGACAGGGAAAGGCTGAGGACGTTGGGACCTCTTTTATGCCCTGTGTGTATATAACCGTGACAGCACCCTGCTGGGCTTCACCTTTCCTAGGGCAAACTGAGGTCCCAGATGACAGCGGCAGCCTGCCTGTCTACTCAAGGTCAACGGGGATCTGCCCAAGTGAGATCAATGATGTGGAACAAGACCAGACAGACAGTGAGCTACCAGTGCACAGTCAGCAATGAGGGACGTGCCTTCTTGTAGAGTGACCCCTCCACTAGGTGCCATTGACGTCAGCGTCTGCAGGTTGTGCTGTGGATGGACTGAAATGAGGTAAGACAGCTGACCGAGTAGATCCCTGGAGGCTGTAGAAGGAACCATGAGTGCTGGGCATACCTGGGGTGGAGGCAATCTGGTTGAAAGGCTGCAAGCAGAGTTGGGACATGGAAACTTCATGTTCAGAAAGGCTTTAGTTTGGAGGACAACAGGGACCCAGTGAAGGTTTCAGCGCAGGGCAGTGGCGTGCCTGAACCAGCTCTGCATGCCACATTCTCTGCTCTTGGTCCCATGTATGCCGAAGCCTGTTTCACAGGGCCGTGGATCATCCACTTTAAAGAGGTCTATTGAACTAGGTCACTAGAGAGCCAGCCCAAAGTGCCACAAGTTAAAAATGGAGTGACTCTCTGGAGAATAATAAACCATGTGTTAGTATTCCCTGTGTTTGTAGACAGAAAGGTACTGAGATTACCTTTTGCCTAAGAGCTACAAGAGTGGCTGGGTTGTGTTGGGGGTCTTGTGAACTAGGAACTACTAGCTATACACTCTGCCTTCCCAGATGCTCCAACCTCTAGCCCTGCCATCTGCTATGCCTTGGTGATGTTTCCTGAGCCTTCCTCCATTGCTAGGGTCAGGCTAGGGGTGGGCAGTGGTCCAAAGGGGTGGCGGCATGCTGTGCTATGTAGCTGATGCCCATCACTGCCTGTCGAGGCAGCATCACGACAGCTTCTCCTGAGATTTCTGGGTTCAGTTGTAATTGACCAGGTCTCTGGTCACAGCTGCAGACACAGAGCAACAGAACTCAGACTCTTTTTATTAAATTTATTTATTTATTTAATTTTATGTGCATTAGTATTTTGTCATGGGTTTTGGGTCCCCTGGAAAGGGAGTTACAGACAGTTGTGAGCTGCCATGTGGGTTCTGGGAATTGAACCCAGGTCCTCTGGCAGAGCAGTCAGTGCCCTTAACCACTAAGCTATCTTTCTAACCTAGAACTCAGATTCTTGCCCATGAATGTCCATCAGCAGCAGGTGCATGAACAAACACACTGTTGTCCGTGCACATGATACAATGTCTTATGTGGTCCTTGTTCTTCAGTCCCAAGAATTGGCTGGGGTCCTCTCCCAGCTCCTGTCCTTCTCACATTCAGATCCCCAGGGCCTGAGCTCAAGGCTCCTCTCTCTCTCTTCCTACCCTAGGTCCCCACCACCCCGCACAGGAAGAACCACTGTCACCTCTGCCTTACTCCTCTTCTGTTATTACTTGACCCTCTTGGTCCCCATCCTACCCTCCCACATGCCAGGGATACTATCAGGCTTGTCCATCATCTTTCACTGCTGCTGAGTGACTCAAATCAAACATGCAAGGTGGTGTTTGAATTCCCCTTACATCCGTACCTTTCGTGATCTGAGCTTGACACCACTGTGGGTGGATTTTGTCCTTTGACATGATCTCCCAACTATAAATAGACGCTCATGTGACTAAGCCTGAGAGCAACACTAATCTACAGGCATAAACATTTAGAAAGCAGTTTGGTGGACACAGCATGCCCATTTATCAAAACAACAGTATTATGTTCTCCTTCCTGTACGGCCTATGCCCTCCCCAGCATAGGCTTGACTAAGTTTACAGTACCAGACATGAATCTCCTCCCTCACAGTAGGCCTGAAATCCAATCAGAAAGTGGTTGGTTACCTCGTAACAATCATGCCATTATTATACTGGGTACATCTTGCCTAGCAGGTGTGTTGTGCGGACATGGCTGTTAGAACTCATGAACTCACAGTGGCTTTGATCTTCTGAACAAGGTTGATCCAGTCCACATTCCTCTTTCTGGGGGCGGGGAGTGAGAGTATGGCTCACGGTTACACCCTAAAAAGTTAAAAGTTACTTCTTTAAGCAACTTCTGCAACTGGAACACTGGCTTAGGGTTCCTCAGGGCCCTCCTGAAGTCTGCATGAGATGACCGGGCTTTTCTTCAAAGGACTTTTACTCAAAATGCCGGCTCTTGGATGGAGGTTGTGCCAGGGGTGGGACTTCCTGCGGCATGTATGATTCAGCACTGTTAGCAGCTCTGCAGCATGCCCATCTTCCTTGGGAACTTGGTCCTTTGACATCTCAGTTCTATGGCACCTGCTTCTGAGCATGGAGCCAAGGCCTAGAGCGGCAGATGGGGTCTGGGTACCTTCTGCCTATGAGCATGAACCGGGCCTGTGTGGCACATGGGTTCTGTGGTCCCTTCTGATTCTGAGCACAGAGCAGGCTCTGTGATGATAGGCTCCTTTGGTCAAAAAGTATCAACAAGCTTTGGATCCACTAGACCCTGGACTCTGGGAGAATGACTTTTCCCACTGGTCTTATCAATCACGCATTGTTAAAAGATTTGTCTGAGTAAAAGGCAAACTTGGAGTAATTTTTAAAGAAAACTTTATCCTATTGATACAAAATGGTATTTTTGCCAAGTTGTAACCATGGTGAGCAAATGTAACTAACACTTGAAAGGAACTTGTTTCCCTGACAGTCTCCACGTCAGTGGACCTATTGTTCACACCTTGTTAAAAAATATCTTAGGGGTGCTGTTTAGACCCTCCTCCCCAGGCATGAGTCATTTCTTAGCAACCACCGAGGCACCATGTGATCAGCTGCCAGTGCTGGGGTAGCGGTTGGATGCCACTTCAGCCACAGTGTCCCAGGTATTCACGTCAGATCACCACCACCCGTTATCTTCAATCAACACTGATGGGACCTGCAAGAAAACAACCAGCACAAGAAGCAGTCTGGGATGAGGCACATAGGCAGCAAAGCCCTTTCCTCCCCAACAACCCCTCAGGCCCATCACCTGTCCACGGGCAGACACCCTTCCTGAGAAATCTCAGGCTTAAGACATGCCTCATGCGTGTCCCTCAGACACATGGACACCTGCTGCCTAAGGCATGCAAGCAGCCCTCCCTGCAGCAGGTGACATCCCTCTGCTCTAGCTGAGGCTGCGAGAGCGCTGGTCAGAGTCACCCTTGATAAGATCTGCCACTGGGACATTAGGGATAGAGAGGTGGCTGAAGAGCAAAGGCAGGAGGCTGGCTTCTTCCAGCCATGGTCCTTTCCGGTGCTGGAGCTCTGTTGCCCAGGAGGATCGTAGCTGCTCTCCTGTAACCTCATGGGTGGTAAAATGAATACCAGGGTTAAGAATTCAGTCTCCAATCATGCTGGATTCCAGGGCAGATATATGGCAACTTCTACAGCCACCTCAGCTTTGAGGGATTCGACATGGGCTGCAAGCTTGCCTATAAATACAAATGGAATCACAAGAAGAATGAAAAAGAAGCCCCCAGGAAGTAATGGGGCAGATGGTTGGGAAAGTTTTCATAAACTACAAGACAACGGTAGAAAATGGGAACCTGCAACTAGCAATCCAAATGTTTCTCAGCAAGGTAGCTTTCAAGAAAGCGCAAAATGGAGCTCCGGGAGTCAGGTTGAAGAGAGGGAGGAGGGATTACATGAGCAGGCGGGGGGGGGGGGGGCAGGGAGTGTCAAGATCATGATGGGGAAACCCACAGAGACAGCTGACCCGAGCTCGTGGGAGCTCATGGACTCTATAGCCCGAAAGCTAGGGAGCATGTGGGTGACAGTTGTGTAGCTAAGGTCTGTTTGTGGGGCCCCTATCAATGGGACCAGGATCTGTCCTTGGCACATGAACTGGCTTTTTGGAACTTGTTCCCTATGGTAGGATGCCTCTCTCATTTGCAGGGGGAAGGAGCTTGGTCCTGTCTCAACTTGGTATGCCATGCTTTGTTGACTCCCATGGGAGGCCTTACCCTTTCTGGAAAGTGGACGGGGGTGGGGTGGGATGGGGGGGAGTAGAAAAGAGGTGGGGGAGGGAACAAGATGAAGAGGAGGGAGGGGAAACTGTGGTTGATATATAAAGTAAATTTAAAAAAAAAAATTAAAAAAAGGGCAAAATGTACTGTATGGTCAGAGATTCCTGTATGTGTCTTGAAGTGCTTCCCAGCAGAGGGCCCACACCAGAGGGGCCTCACATGTGCTCCATCACCCCAAACAACCCCAGAAAGCACTAGACCCAGAAATGGTCACTTCTCTAGGAGCAAGCCAATGCTGTGACAGGCAAGAATGCAGGGCGAACAATGACTGGGGGGGTGCATCTGAGAGTCCTGAGCAAAGCTAAAGAGTAGCCTGCCAGCATGCCAGGCAGGCTGTGCAGAAACTGCTGGGCCTTCCACACAGGCTACTCAGGAACTGGAAGGGTCACCACAATTGGGGGAGAGAGGTGAGTCTAACATAGTGTCTCATATGACAAGATGTGTCCCTAAGAAATGTTTGGCCCCAAAGATCTGCATGAGTTGGTATAGTGAACAAGTCCCAGTGTGTCCTCAGCTCTTCCACATAGTCCCTGGAATGAGAGGCTAAGCGTGTAGAAGGCCTGGAGGGATCAGATCCAAGAGAAGAGGAGCCGGTAGATGGTGTCCAGGAGGACAATGTCTGTGACCTGAGAATGTCACACGATGCAAAAGAAGAGCCATAGGCAACATGCCTCATGCTTCTGCCTTGAAGCACACCACACCCATCCTTGAATGGAATAGATGGTAGAGATGGAGACATTGGCTGAAGGAAAGCACCCCCCAACCCCTACCCCCACCCCCATCCTGGACTTCTAGAAGTGCTCTGAGGAGTCAGCTCATTAGCGCATCAGGGAGCAGGAGAGGGAAACTCCTCTGCTAGCTGGACTTGCTTTATGCAAAAAGCAAGTCAAGGATTTTTCAATGAGAAAGAGACACCTAAGGAAAGAAAAGAAAGAATGTTTGCTGAACGTCTTGGTGGTCCCAAGTTACAAATAGTTTCTTTTCTAAACTCATGCAAAACCAAAACAAACCACAAACACTAAGAATTTAAGACCTTGGAACACTAAGTAAAAGGCATAAACAGGACCAGGCCTGGCAGATGGGGAGGGTCTGAATGCCAGGGGAGGAGGGGAGAGGAGGGGGCAGGGAGGGAAGGAAGGGAGACGGGGAGCAGAGTGGATGATGGGGAGCGCAGGAGTCTCCTTTTGCTCACGTGTGTGAGCAATGGCATTTCTTTCTCACTCCTGGCTTGGAAAGGTCCCTATCATGACTATAGGGGGTTGGGTCATGGTTGCTGGAGCTAGGATCCAGTCTGGCACGTTTATTGTGCCTGCTGTTCCATTTGCATATGCTTAAACTGTCCACAGTATAAAACAAGGTGGGCCTGGTGCCTCAGGCTTGTCACCCCAGTGGCTTGAAGGTTGAGGTTGGAGGATCACAGGCTCAAGCCCCGCCTAGGCTTCAGAATGAGTTCACAGCCAGCGTGGTTAATTCAGTGAGGCCCCTGTGACAAAACCATGAAGTAAAGGAAGGATTAGGAGTACAGCTCAGTGGCAGAGAATTTGCCTAGCTTGTGTAAAGCTTTTGGCTCAACAACCAGTACTGCAACAATAACACGTATGTACATACATGCATACACGTGTGTGTATCATTCACTGACCACAGAGAGTCTCTGGAGAGTCCCTGTCACCTATCATGAGAAAAGCCCAGAGACAGGGACAAGCTACCCCAACTGCAGCCCAGGACTACACCCTGCAGCTGGGTCTGGGACAGAGGCAGGACCTGTTCCTTTGGGGTGAGGGGCTGTGGATGGATTGTGCCCGTGGCTCACAGAAAGCTACATGGCCACAACGCATCTCTTGAGATGATGAGGCCAGGGCCTTTCTGCTTGCTCTCTTTCTTTCCTGAAGAAAAGGGCTTGCTGCCAGCATTCCCAAATGAAAGGATGTGGAGGCTCTGGTGTCTGCAGCAAGGTGTGGCAGACAAGGAAAACGTTATTTCAGGAGCTTGCACGAAGGGGTTATTTATGAAACATCAGCTACCATATGCTTTCCCATGCTGGTTCACGGGGTAATGATTCTTATAATTACCTGTGTTTAGAAATACCTTCATGCAAAGAAATAAATATGCCTCCCACTGAGAATAGCAGCAGCCCTTCCTCTCTACTAATAAACAAGTTCTTTTTTTTTTTCCCTCCAGTGCCTGGAATCCTTTTTGGCTTCTCACGGCAACATGGGGTGGAGAAGTCACGGTGCTCAAGCCTTGTGCTTGTCCCTACCCAACAAAGATCGTGCTCCTGTGTCTTGGGTGAACTCATTTGTGGTCATCTGAAGGAGCACTTTCAGCTCCTGTTCCTCGGAAGGAACATCCCTGAAGTGCATCCCCGAAGCCAGCAGCACCAGAATGTTGGAATGATACGACTTGGATAGTTAGTTGACACTAATCCTTGGTCCTTCACTCAGGGATGAGGCTTTGCTTCCCTCTTCCAGTTAGAATGTTCTCTATGAATTAGAGTTCTCAAGAGGTCTCTCCTCGCCCTAAAGCCTGGTGGCTGTATTCTGAGATGAGCGGAGTGTGTGCTTGGGGGCTCACGGGCACTCGGGGGACACACTCATGGATGTGGATGACAGGGAGTGGGGTGGATCCTGAGTCGATCCATGATGGTTTGGCTTTGGAGGGGCTGAATGCTCTGCCTAAAAGGTAGACTCTAAGGTGTACAAGGTCATGGCCAGCAGAGGAGTCCAAAGCATACACACATGATCACACGGAAAGGTTACGCACCGTGGCACAACAGTGTGAATATGTGCACACCCACAGGAGCATCAACGTCTTGTTCTTAGCTGACAGTGTTTGCCGAGAGCAGCTGCGTGTAACCTGTGCTGGGTGCACCTGGTGGGACATTCCTCAGGCTGTCCTCTGGCTGCCGTGCCCAGTGTTGTGCAGTTATAAAGAGAAACGACTTTCTCTGCTCTTGTGAGTTTTCCATGGAGGCACGACCTGGCTTCTCTAATGGGTCAGCTTCTCTGACTGGTGGGTTTAAAATCTTCCATGAATGCCATCACGGCCAGCAGCACAGTACCGCTGCATGCGTGACAGTGCAATGCGCAGTCTACGGAGGTGGGGTGGTGAAGAAATGAAGTGTTGCACTTTTGCCATGTGTAGCATGAATTGCTCAGTAGGGAATGCTTGGCCCTTTTGCACCCAGGGGTCCTCTAAACGCCTCTGAGAACCAGGGAGGATTTTAACCCTGTCTCAGAGAAGGAGGCCAGCATACGGCCAACTAGAGACGAGGGGCTCATTTCACTGTAGGTGGGCCTGGCCCTGGCTGGTCAGCAGGTGTTGGGTAGATTCATAAGGACACAGCACTTCTCACTCCAGCAGTTACAGCAAAGCCTGTGTCCCTGCTCTGTCCCCAGAGACTTCAAAGGCCTGGCTCCAACTCACAGAATGAGGTTCTGGGGGGCTGGTTTCTACTCCAGACCAGCAAGCTGAAACACACACACACACACACACACACACACACACACACACACACACACACACCACCACCACCACCACCACCACCACCACCACAAAAATGGTCCATGCCTTTTAGACAAATTTACATAAAATCCACACTATATGAGAGGAGGCTCTTGCAGCCAGCATGCTGTCACAGCACAATAATCATGACATCAAGCACAGCTTGACCAATGGCTGGAGGGTTCATGCCCCTATCTAGCCACTTATGTGTCCTCACATTCATTTGTTACCTGACCAAACCCCCATGGACCAAGCAGTTGCCCATTGAACCCTTTCTGAGACCCATCATGTGTGACATCTGCTTGGTTGTGAAGATCTGAGATGTCCGCATTTGGTGAGGGACTCACTGTTTCCTGAAGGAATTGGACAAGCACGCAAATAACCCCAGTATAATGAGATAAGAACGCAGATGGCTCCAAGTTAGGTTTAGGGTTAGGCATAATTAGGGGAGCAGATGGGAAATGCGAGTTAAAATTCAGTAAAATTTTAATTAAAAGATTATGTGTTTCCACCCCGAGATCTTACAAAGATGAGCTCAAGTCTCACGTGCCCGCCACCCCCACCATCCCCACAAGCACAGACCTGAACACAATCTGTTTTGAGCGGAGGGGCATCACCCACCCTGGAATCGGTGGTCTGGCTCCACCACGCCCCACTCACAGCCTGGGGAGACTGACCCAGTCGCCACTCTTTATCTGTGAGTCCTAGGAAGGCAGCAAATGTGAAGGCAGGGACTGAAGGGAGAGGAGGTTGGAGAGATGAGCATTACCCAGTGTCACCCTGGGCCATGGCCCACTGAGGTTGTTCTCCTGTGGCTCCTAGGTGGCCCCAGATCTGTCCCCATGCATTAGGACTGAGTCCCTCCTGAATGGGCCGGGATGACCTTCTCTGTCTTTGCTCCTCTGATCTGCCCTTATCTATGGCCAGGAAATGCTCTTTTTCTTGGAGGGGGCTACCTAAGGGCTGAATTCCAGAATTCTGTGGGTCCCTGGCTTTGGGTACATTTCTATGGTTCTTGGGGATTGGGTGGAGGGACCGGGAACCCTGTGCTGCAGGGCTTGGTGTGGGGTTGCTAGTCCCAGATTCCTGGGGGTGGTAAGAAATTGCCCTTCCATTTGCAGTTCCTGTCACGGTGTCGCTCATATGTCAGAGCATATGTGTTGGAACCAGATTTCAGAAGATCCATCCCTTTCTCTCTGTTCTTGTCTTTCTGTTTGGACAAAACTCTGTGCCATAAACCTGCCTTTTCCTAAGCACCTCTGCCACCCCAGTAGGCTGACGCTAGCAGCCTGGCCCTACAATTCCATTGGTCTGCTTGTTTTCAGAAAGTCCTGAGGGGAACCTGAACAAAACTTGCCAAAAGGCTCATTGTAGCCTGGCTTGATGCTGCAAGCCTATAATTCTAGTTATTATGCAAGCTGAGGCAGGAGGATTATAAATTCAATGCTTGTATAGTCAATAGAGTGAGTTAAGGACTAGCCTGAGAAACTTTGAGATACTGCCTTAAAATAAAAAATAAATGAAGGGGCTGGGGATACAACTAAGTGGCAGAGAGTGCTTTCTTAGAATGAGGAGTGTAGACCCGGGTTCAGCCCCCAGCACTGGGAAAAGTGAATTGAATTTTCTTTCAGTCCATCCATCCATCCATCCATCCATCCATCCATCCACCCATCCATCATCCATTCATCCATCCATCCATCATGCATCCATCCATCCATCATGCATCCATTCACCTACCCATTCACCCTCCACCCACCTATCCATTATCTATTCATTCAATCACTCATCCATCCATCTATCCATTCATGCACCTCACATCCATCACACACTCTTTCAATTATTCATCTATCAAACCCCACCCACCCATGCATCCATCTACCCACAGTTACTCATCCATCCATCCATCCATTCACCCACCTACCCATTTATCCATTGAATCACTTGCCCACCCATTTATTCATCCATCTGCCTATATTTCAACAAACACTGGACTTATTCCCTCAAGATATCATTGAGACCATAAAATCTGTTTACTTTTAAAAACATGGCTCACTTTTAAAGATCAAAGTCAATCATGTGAAATATTAGCACTCTCTCTCTGGTGTGTATGATATGTGTATGATATATATATATATATATATATATATATATATATATATATATATATATATATATATAATGTGTGTGTGTGTGTGAAGTATGTATAGATGTGAAATGTGTGTATATATATATGATAAGTGTTGGGTATGTGGATATGATGCATGTGTGTGTATGGTGTATGTATTGTGATGTGTGGTTTGTGTATATGTGATATGTGTTTTATGATGTGTGTGTGTGTGTGTGTGTGTGTGTGTGTGTGTGTATGTGTGTGTGTATGGGTGCATTTGTACACAGCATCAACATGGGTCAACATTCTTCTCTGCTTTCTTGCCTTCTGGGAGTGCAAGTGACCAATGTCAGCCAGTGTGAAAGGCATTGTTTGCCTTTATTTCTGAGATTTCCCTTGGTGTCAGTGACTACCTGTCAAACATTTTGGAATGTTTTTTGATTTATAGAAAAGTTAGGTAGAAAGTCCTGAATTCCCGTCTTCCTTCCCCAATTCCACTGTTTGTGGTCACACATCAGTGTGGAGCATATCTTAAAATTGATGAAACATCATGTGTTATCCTTGACTGAAGTCTGACATTTCTTCATGTGTTTACTGTGGCTTTGTGTGTGTACATATTTACAAGTGTGCAGTTGAGTGCTTACATGTGTATCTGTGAGTGTGGATGCCAGAGGTCAATCTTGGGTGTCATTCCTTAGTCATTATCTCAGATTTTTTGAGTCAGGATCTCTCTAGGACCTGGCATTTACTGATTTGGCTAGGCCCACCTGCTGGTGAGCCGAGTGATCCGCCAATTGCCATCCCTCCAATGCTGGAAACAAGTACACACCACTGCTCTTGACTTTATTTCTTTTTGTTTGTTTGTTTGTTTTTGTTGTTGCTTTTTGTTTGCTTTTCAAGACAGGGTTTCTCTGTGTAGCCCTGACTATCCTGGAACTTGCCCTATAGACCAGGCTAACCTCAAACTCATGTGTATCACCACTGCCTGATTCAACTCTTAGCTTTTCTATTTGGGTGCTGGAGATGGAATCCAGGTCATCATGTCTGTGTAACAAGCACTTTGCTGGGTGAGCTATCTCCCCAGGACCTTACATCCTGACTTGGGACACCTGCGGTGTCACATGCAGGTCAGATGGAACCGTTGAGAAGTTCCCCTCTCCCAGTCTTCCGCCTTCTCTCCCCTTCCCCACGCCCTTGGAAACCATTCATCTTTTCACACTCTGTATTTTGTTTTATTTTTCCAAGATGAAAGAAAATGAAATGTAAGCACACAGTGGGGATAAGTAGAGAGGAGACTGTGGAGGCGAGCAGAAAAAGGAGGTATGGATGGAACAGGTGTTTGTCCTAGAGATGCCAGGCTCAGCCTGCATAGGGCTGATAGACGCATGTCAAGTAGGAGCTGGAGGATTTCTTGACCAGCACTTTGATTATTTAGCGATGCCTTCTGGATGGCTCAGACAGGTACAGGGAAGGGACATTGTCTCTGAGGAAGAGGAGAAAGCAAGGAGATGGATGGTGACCCTATATCCCCCAGTGTGGCAGCCTTCTGAGGCTGGAGGCCCCAGTTTACAAAGGACTGGACCTGCTGCACACCAGGGCGGTGACAGGTGACCAGGAGGTAGAGATGATGGGTGGGAGGTAAGTTTTTGTGCAGGGCTACCAGAGTGTGGCTTTTACTTCTGAAATCCCTGATGCCACGGTCACATTGCCAATCCTGACCACATCTGAGCAACATATACAGCCAGGTGGCATTGCCACTTTGCAGAAAACATGTGTGGCCTGACTTTTTCCCCACTAGGAGCTGAACCCAGGGCATAAAGAAGCAGAACCCATATGCTACTCTCCACCCAGGACTCTTGTTCAGAATAAGCCTGTCTTTGAAAGTATCTTTGCGCAGAGTTCCTGTAATTCTCCTTTTTTTGTGGGGGTGGGGTGGGATGGGGAGTGGCTAGCATTTTGTGTTTTCATCAAAGCCATATTCCACCCATGTTATATTCTGTAGCACCCGTTCAGAGCCAGGTCTATTTTTTAAAAAGCATTTGGCACTCTGAAGTGTTACATGTGGCTCAGTGAAAACAGCAATATGTGGAGACTCAGAAGATGTCGCTCCATGGTAGGCACAAGACGTGATCAGCCTTAATTTTTCTCCAACACAAACACGACTCTGGTGCCTGGGGCAGGCCAGCGGGTGAGACTTCTGCTCCCTCTGTGTGTATCTGCCTATGTGCTGGGACCACGGCAGCTTGAGGGCTTCACAGCAGCTTGGGGACCAAGTCCTCTGGGTCTTACGTGATCTTTGTGACAGTTCCAGAGAGAGAGTTAGGGTTGTCCAATGGCTCTGAGTGAGCAGTAGAGTTCCTGGAGGCCAAGGGCAGGAGCCAGAGCTGACCCCAGTTCTCCTCTCTTCCATGGCCGAGCATGCCAGCTGCACCGAGCCATGCTGGGGGCAATGCTCCTTCATCATGGCCTGTACCTGAAAGGAGGAAGATTGTGGGTTCTAGGTGCTATGTAACCAGTTGATAAGCTTCTAGCTGGAAACCTGGGGGAGAACAGGTCTCCATCTTTCTGGGAAAATACTGATGACTAATTGACCGTACTGAAAATTAACTACCAGGCCCCAGCCCAGGGGAAGGTAGACTTCTACCGGCATAAACGCCACGGAGTCTGTGACAGCCCACCCTCTGGAAGCTGGCCAATTGTGATAGGCCAGTTCTTTTCTGGGTTAAAGGCCCCAGCTCTCCTTAGCCTTACAGACCACTCAGGAGCTTGTTTCTGACAGAGTATGACCTCTCCCCAGGCAGCTCTGCCCCGTGCTGAGGACTCTTCCCACACTTGTCACTGACTTGTGACAAGAAGCAAGGGGGACCTCCCTGGTGCAGGTGGTCAGCGCTATAATGAGAGTGGTTCCTGGGGTGTCCTTGGCCAGGGAGAAGAGGGTAGAGCCTGACTCCTAACCTCTCGGGGCCCTTGCCTGGACATGGGATGAGCCCATGCTGCCTGACCCTGACTGTTTCTGGCATTGGCAGAGGCAGGGGCTGTGCCTTCAGCAGATGGTGGCTCCAGGGCAGCAGGGACAGAATCCCAGAGAGTGAGGGGGAGGGGGAGGAGAGAAAGGGGGGGGGATGTGTTTGAACATAAATTTCTAGAGCTGCTTAAGCAGATCACTTTATTTTATCAAGTGTGGACGAGCATCAGAGAGGACACGAATCTTCCCTCACAGCCTGAGCAAACTTGAGCCCTGTTCTCATCACACGTAGGCACTGACCTGTCTTCTTACCCTGGTTTTGATTGGACTCTAAAAGGCAGAGGTGAGCCAGTGGCTCCTGAGTTTACAGCAGGCTGACAGCCCCACAGAAAGCTTAGGCAAGAGGAGGTCCTCCTAGCTCTGTCAGGGTCATACAGCCCTGGAAGTCAATTGCTAGGGGTAAGGTCCGGAAGCCTTGGCATTACCTAGCTTTCCTGAAGTTCCCCCAGGTGTTACACTCCAAACACCACCCCCGAGGCCATGGGTGGATCTCCACAACAAAGCCTGGCAGTCTTCCGCATCCTGCATCCTGGCCTGAGCCCCGCCCCTCTTTCTCTACCTAGCTCATCTGAACATCATTCCACGAGGAGAGCACTGTTCCCTGCATCCCAAATCCATGTGACAGTCTAGCCAAGTGGTGACAGTTGGCCACATGAACGTCTGGTATTGTGGTTGTGTTGTCTTTTGAGGGTGGTGTAGCACCTACTTGTGTTCTGTTTACAGAGGAAGAAGGCATGGCCAAAGCTTCTGCGATGCTGCTGGAGCCTGGACAGACCCTGAGTTTCCTAATTGGCTGCACCTCTCTTTCTTGGGTAGCTGATCCTCATGTCATGCAAAGATAAACTGGGATGGGACATCCAGGAGGTAAGTGGAGGTGGCCTCTCTGGCTCAGCACTGGTCCACTGTAGGGTGGCTGGTGGAGCACTTGCTACTGATGGTTGATACATAAAGATAGATGATAATTACAGGGGCAGCTGAGATTGAAATGGTTATAATTGCATCAAGGTGGAGTTCAAGTGTGTATACATTTGTGGAATACCTGACACATGAGGTCCCACACTGGGTTGTAAGAACAATTTAGCAGGATTTCAAAAGTGGGCGAGGAAGACTGGGAGACACGGAGCCTTCTTCATACTCACGTTTCCGTTTGAGAAGGACCACTCAGAGAGTGTGGAGGGCTTTCTAAGGGTCTGGCAGCTGAGCCACAGGGAGATCTGGTGAGGGACACAGTGATAGCTGAAGATGGATGGTCTGCTGGGCCTCCAGCATCAGGGAGGGGGTCCCTCCTCCCCCTCCCTGCTGCAGCTGCCTGTCTGGGAGTATAGGAGACATGTGGAGTAAGACAGGGTACAGCCAAGAAGTCCACCAGTGGGCAGCTCTTGTCTCCTCTTGTCTCAAGCTGTGGCTGAGCTGTTGACACTGGCAGCGAGTGTCTCCAAACCATGGGCACACTTTCCTGCCTCCACATTGGCTGTGCCTAAAGAATGACCACTCTGTTCCTGGATTCCAATGGAAGGGTCTTGAATCTTGGGCTGTTCAGGGGACTTGGAGCTTTAGGAGAATGAGGCCTGCCCTGGGGCCCCAATTTCACTCCTGTAGCAAATTGAGTTCTCTAGCGACATTTATTTAGCTTACTTTGTGTAGGTGTGGATGTGTGGATACCTGTGTGCTATGGCGCATATATGGAGATCAGGAGAGTCAGATCTGTCTTTCTACCATGTGGGGTCCTGGGGAGCAAATTCAAGTTGTAAGGCTTTACTGCAAGCCCCTTAACTGGCTGAGACCCCTTTGCTGACTTGTGATTGAGTTTTTTAGAAGTTGATGAAAATTGGGACTCCAATGAGAAGGAGGAGCTATGGTTTGAAGTGGAACTGTCTAGCTTTGCCCTGGCAGCTGATGGAGCTGGTTCAAGGTCAAAGTGTCAGGGAGGAAGCCTGGAGTGCACAGTTCTGTGCTTCTGATGGAGTTCTCTGCTCTCAGTTCTCTGTTTGTGACATGGGACCTTTGGGGTGGGGCCAGACAAGTTCTGCCCCCGTGTTCAGAAACCTTTTACTTTTGAACAACAGCATTGCTGGGTTGGAGCCAGAATTCCGATGAAGGAGATACTGGAGCAGCCTCAACATGCTCTGTGGAAAGCCAGGGGAGGCCAGGATTCCTGGGGAGGGCTTGGGTGTGGGTGACAGTGAGTGGGGTGGTAGCAGAGCAGGTCCTGTGCTGTTCACTCCCACTGATGGCCGTCCTGTGGGCAGGACTGTCCTGTTTCTCCTTCTGGCTTTCAGCCTGACTTGGTGAGTTTTGGCCTTTTCATCAGCGGGCTGAGCTGCTGGACACAGTGAGCTGCTGCTGGATACAGTGAGCTGCTGCTGGATACAGTGAGCTGCTGCTGGATACAGTGAGCTGCTGGACACAGTGAGCTGCTGGACACAGTGAGCTGCTGGATACAGTGAGCTGCTGCTGGATACAGTGAGCTGCTGGACACAGTGAGCTGCTGGACACAGTGAGCTGCTGGATACAGTGAGCTGCTGCTGGATACAGTGAGCTGCTGCTGGATACAGTGAGCTGCTGCTGGATACAGTGAGCTGCTGCTGGATACAGTGAGCTGCTGGACACAGTGAGCTGCTGGATACAGTGAGCTGCTGGACACAGTGAGCTGCTGGATACAGTGAGCTGCTGCTGGATACAGTGAGCTGCTGGATACAGTGAGCTGCTGGACACAGTGAGCTGCTGGACACAGTGAGGTGCTGGATACAGTGGGCTGCTGCTGGATACAGTGAGCTGCTGCTGGATACAGTGAGCTGCTGGATACAGCCTCATGAAGAAGGGGAGGATGACAGAGGCTGAACAGGAGCCAGCAAATGCCCTTCTCAGCTTTATCTGCATCTGCCAGAAAGCTCTCCTTCACGCGTCAAGTGTTTCCCTGGACACCCTATGAGTATTGCAGCCACTGTGACTTAGGCAGAAGCCCCTGGCAGAATGTGGCTTCCCTGTCTGATTCTGAGGTTCTGCCTGCCCCGATGCGGTGATGAGTCACATTGACAGCCAAGATCTAGACCAAAGGGAATTGAACACCTACTCTTTACCTACCCAATGTCTAGATGGATGAAGCCCTTTCTTCCGTCTGTGTTGGTCTGGGAAATGTGGACAGCAGGCTCTGGCTGGCTGAAACCAGTGTGTCCAAGATGCAAGGTTCTATAAAAGATGTTGTAGGGAATGCCATGCCTTTAGGAACTCTGTTGGAGAAAGTCTCCTTGGGCCTGTGGGTGACCTTGATGCTGAAGGGTAGGGTTGCCATGTGGTAAGGCAGCTGGGTGATAAGCAGGAGGAGGTCTGCCTGAGTTTAAGGTGATCACTGGGGATACCCATGGATGTCCCTGCTGTCTCTACATCTGGTCACAAGGTAGCTTCTAGTAATACCCAAGGGCCTATGTTTTAGGGACTATCTGCAATGACAAGACATAGACCCCTGAGGACAGCTCTGCGAGGTCTCTGATGTATTCCTCCTCTGTTTCTGGGGCGTCTTGGGCTGAGTCCTGTGCTCAGAGACTTGCCAGACAGTTGTAGACATGAGATTCATCCCTCAAGGAAGCTGGAACCCACTGTCTCACCTGTGATAGTGAATAATGTCACTCTCCCACACCCAAGGTAGCTTGGGAGTCACTTGGCCCATGTGCGTGGCAGATGAGGGTCAGATGTTTGCTGCGGCTGCTAAACAGTCTGAGATCCATGACGATTTCCATGAAATCACTTCTAACACCTTAGTAACTGAAATGAGATGCACCAGTGTAAAAACCGACTCTCTCACGTAGTTTCAAAAGCACGAAGTAACATCTGTGTGCAAACCGCCACCTCAGGCTCTTTCAAAAAGGTTTCATCAGCCCCTCCGAGAATCCACAACCATTTGACAGGAAGCCACATTTAACTTCCTCTCCACCCTTCAGAGCCACAGAATGAAGAAGGATCCCTGAAGGTGGGCAGGGAGCAAACACAAGCTCCCCACAGAGGCTCCTGATCCCAACTCTGTTCCAGCTCAAAGAGGAACCCAGGGCGGCTGCTCGAAATACCTGACCACCCTTGTGGCCAGCCATCACCTTCCACCAGAGAGATACATGACAGGGCTTCCGGTGTCACCGAGTAACCGGTACTCAGCTTCTTTAGGCGGTAGCTCCCACTAACTTGCAAACCTTGGCAGGGCCTACACAGGTGCTCTTGAGGCGGATGGGGGCAGCGCTTTAGATGTTGTGAATCCCCTCCCTTCAGTCGCTCTGACTGGCTTACTGTGGCACAATGGCATTCCACATTAGACTCCTTGTCTGTCCGCAGCCCCTTCCGTGAGCTTAGCCGGACACGCTCTTCTGGACACAGTACTGTTGCTTCTAGACTGTTCATCTGGATTGGGAGGTGAGGGGTGCTGAATTTAACAGAAAAGGCTCTCTCCCTCCCCTAAGGGCTGACCCTGAGCAGCCGTTCCAGCCTTCTGTGCACCGGGAACTGGCTTGGCTCGCTTACATCATGCAGGGTCGGCTGAGTGCATCTCCCATCTGGAGAAGCCTTTGAGGCCACGACGCCTGAGCTGAAGAGCCACCTCAGCTTAGCTCTTGACGCCTGCTGCTGTTTGGACACTCCAACCTTTTAGGAAGGTCGTTCGATTCACTCAGCTTCAGTTACCACCATCCTTGGAGCGAGCAAGTGAATGGGCCGCTGCATGCAGTCTCACGACTTGAACTCAGGTAGCATAAGGAGGGGATGACCCAGAAGATAAACGCAAGTTTGGTGAGGGCCTGACCTGTATTGTCCAAGTGGCTTGATGTAGGCATTGGGTGGGATGGACTCCCACACCTCGAAGCCTGTGGGACAGGAGCATAGCTGATGTCCTCTGCTGGCTCCTGCTACATGCTTCATAAAATAGACTTATCCATACTTTTAGGAATCCCTTCCCAGTGTGCAAGCCTAGAGAACTCCCCTGGTACACACCTCTCCTTGTCCTCATGCATTTGGGAGTGGCTCCTCGCCACCTGGGATCCTTGAAGTTAGCAGCTGGTTCTTCTCCACTCTTTCTGGCACTTCCCCGGCCATGTGCTCAGCCCACAGGGAGCCCAAGAAATCCTTATTCACTGGCTGAGATGCGGAGATATCTGGCTGCCAGGAGAGTCTACGAGAGGCAGTAGAGCCGCCATCTTGCCTTTTCCTGATGAGGACGCAGCCGTTCTTTGTCCCTCCGCAAAGGCCAAGATAGGCTTTCATTACTGTGCTCATGCTACCCAGAGAGACACCCGAGGAGACCATCCTCTCCAGAAGACACCTGGAGTTGGTGTTCTGGCCACTTCCTCCAGCCTCTGACTCCCATGAAGGTCAGCCCAAAGGCGTGCACGGAGATGGGTTGATTTTTAGACTCAGGGTGGGGGAGGGGACAGGAACAGCATTACAAAGAGCAGGGCAAGCTGCCCCTGTGATGGCCCTTCTCCCATACGAGAAGGACTCTCTCTATCATGCTCCCCAAACTCTGGCTCTTGAAGGAAGAGATTGTCTGCTTGGCTCACAGCTACACCCCCAATACTAGAACAGGGGTATGGGCTGATGAATCACCAGAGGTTAGCCTCAAGGAAAACGTGTCCAGGCTTATCCGCAGAGGGTTGGTGGTGTAGAGAGCATGGAGTGGCCCAGGCTCAACATTCATGCAGTTGACTGCTACATCAGTAGAAAGCATCAGAAGGGAAGGGTCAGGTGTCTACCAGGATGGCAGGAGCAGGGTAGGAAGCCTAACAGCCAGCCGTACAGCCCCGTGCTGGGTCTCAGGCTCAGAACTGAGTCACATTGTTGCCTAGGTAGGATGACCTGGTCCTGGAGCTGGGTGAAGAATAGAGGCAGTTGGTTGGCGGGCTATGGCTGTGGAGCACTGGGACCCCTGCTGCAGGTCCCTGGCTGTATCTGGCTTAGCCAGGAAGGCAGAAATGGCAGATCCATCATTCTCCTGCTACAGCAGTTTGCAAGCATCCGCAGTCCACACTGCGGAGAACCAGTGGCTACTCAAGACCACACAGGCAGTGGCAGATGCTGGTCTTGCAGGAACTGTCTATACTTGCTGTGACCCACTGCCCACATGGTCCTGTATCATGGATTTCTTGGGATGTAGCTCAGTATCAGAACACGTGTTCTGGGTTCCATCTCTAGAACCTCGGAAAAAAAATCTGTGAGATATAAGAGTAAGAACCTACAGACTTGAGGTGTTTGGCATTTTGAAAGTGCACATTCTTGCTGGGCCAGGTTCTCATACCCTTAGAAAACCAAATGAATCTGGTCTCACTCCAGAACCAAGATATAGCCAGGTGTCAGCCGGAGGCATATCCTAGCATTTCACCCTCTCTCTTCCTCAGGAAATGCCAATGGGGAGTTTCCCCGTAGCTTTGCAAGGGCCTTCTGAGGAGCTACTGTCCCAAACTTCGTCCAAAGCCAAGACCTTCGCACTCTCGTGAGGCAGTCTGGAGGCGATATGACTTACGTGCTTCTCCACAGGCCGTGGGTACCTGTCACAGATGCAGCTGCTCTGGCGGAGGCACTGCCCTCTGTGCCTCGCCCTTCCTGACTGTGCAGGTGACAGGAGACCGCGCGGACAGTTGGCACACTGGGGCACCCCTTGAAAACACGCCTTCTCTCACGAACGGTCTAAAACACCCTTTAAAAGCTGCCATGTGTGAAAAGCCCGTATCCTGCATGAAGACCACAGCAATGTTTGCTGGAGGGATGCAGTGCAGACAGAGCCACAAAGGAAGCCACAGGGGTCTTCAAAGAGGCCACGAAACTCAAGCCACTTTGTGTCAGAAAAGCCATCGCCCTTAAGTGAGATTCCCCAACTCTCAGGATAATTTAAGTTTTCTAGTATATTAGGTTTGGTTTCCTTTCCTCATTTTGTTTTTTTTTCTTCTTCACCGACACCCTTCCAGTTCATCTTGCCTTTGACATGGAATAGCGGGAACAGCAGGAGAGTATGTATGTTGATGATGCCTGCATGGAAGACCTGAAGTAGCATGGTGGGCTTGGGGAGGTCCAGGTCAGTGTGTATGAGAGACCAACAACCAGACTTGAGTTTTACCTCATCATACCTTCTGGCAATGTCTGGCATCAAGCTGTCTGTGTTGGGCTCTCCAGAGACTCAGGCCAGGAGAATACCCCGTCTCCATCTTCGTATCACCGACACCCATGGACCGTTATCTCCCCATGCTCATGCATGTCTGTAAGCGTCCGTGCCCACGTCTACGTCCGTGTCTCCGCTCTCCCCACTTCCTTCCGTTTGTAGGCGGGAATCCATTTGGGAAGTGACTTGCACAGTTAGGATGCTAAGCAGCCCCACGGCAGTGGCCTGGAGCTGGGGACCATGAGGAGAGGTGGCACAGGTCAGCCACATCAGACCCAGGGACAGAAATCGAATGGTATCACACGCAGACTAAGGCTGAAGGGCCAAGAGCCTTGGGAGGCCACTGCTGCATGTCCTGGAGTCTGAAAACCAAGTATCCATAGTTCTGGTTTCTAAGGAGAGGGGCAGGGAGGAAGTGGGGGAGGGAGAGAGGGGTGAGGGAGAAGAGATAGAAGGGAGAGAAGAGAGACAGAGGAGGAGAGAGAGGGGAGAAAGAGAGGAGGGGAGAATGGAAGAGTGGAGCTAGAGGGAGGGAGGGAGGGGAGAGGGAGGGAGAGAGAGGGGAGGGAGGGGAGGGAGGGGAGAGAGGGGAGGGAGGGGAGAGGGAGGGAGAGAGAGGGGAGAGAGGGGATGTTAGAAAGGAAACAAGGGGAGAAGAAAGGGTAGGAGAGAGATGTAGAGAGATAAGAGGGGGAGAAAAGGAAATAGTGAGGAAGGGGAGAAACAGGAAGAGAGGGAGAGGGAGAGAGAATTCTACATTTTTCTCCTGTGCAGCCAAGAAGGTGTTACCACAGGCCCGGTCTTCCCCACCCGGCCGCGGTCTCCTCCAACACTCGTCCCTCCCAGACACACATGCTCAGAAGCAATGCCTCCTCAGCCACGGAGGCACCCACCACCCAGCCACACAGCCCTTGTTCCCCCCACAGAGCCCCCAGCTGTGCTTCCAAGCTATGGGAGGAATGCGAGCGCGTCCCAAGGTGTGTGGGGCCGGGAGGGGGCGTCGTCCTCACAGTCTAGTGCTGATGGCTGGTGTGCAGTCCTGGAAGTTGAGGGCCCCCATTTCCCTGGATGCCCTCCATCCTCTGGGTGGACCAGCGTGGGCAGGACTTTGGTGTCACACTGCCCTGTCATTTCCCACAAGGAGAGTGCCTGAGGGTTCCCATCAGACCCCTCAGCAGGGAGTGGCAAGCGACACCTACACTCTGTTAGTTGGTCCTGAGGAGATTCCAGACCCCTCCCTATAATCTGTCACCCTATGTCTCCCACCCCAATCCCAGACAGACCAACCCTTCTTCCAGGTCCTGTCCAACTCTGGGAAACCACTCTGGTCCAGTGTGATGTACATCCCATCACAGGAGGATGAATGGCCACAACCACCATCAGGATCTCCTGGCCTTGGTGAGCCCTGGAGGACAGACACACAGTGTCCTTCCAGGGACCTGAGGCAGGAGATGGCAGGTTGTTGGCCTACATGCTCCATGTTTTCATTTGAGAGATCGGCTGTGTCTGGAGCTCTTCCCTCTTCCAGTCCCTCTCCTTTCCCCTGGCACTTCTGCTCCGGGATTAGGTGTGATGAATACATTTCACCCTGTCCAGTTGTTAGAGGATTGTCACAGAGGGGTTGGCGCTGTCTGGCCAGGAGAGGCAGGGGATCAGGGTGCACATGGTTGTCTCCCTGTGTGTGCAGGGTACTGAGTTTGTTCCTAGAGTCAAGAATTAGAGGGAGGGGAGGAATGGAGGATGATGAGCTTGGCTGACTCTTGGAGGGGCTGTACACACTGCAGCAAGTTCCCTACCATTGATTTCTTATGCAAGGGATGAGCTGACAGGTACATGCCACCCATGCGACTGGGCTTCCTTCCTGAGATCCTAAGTCTCTAAGGAGAAGAACAGGAGACAATAGGGGGACTGTGGGTCAGAGGGGGCTTCTGTGACCGCAGGGGGATGTAAGGGAGCATTTAAAGGTTGGAGGGCCTCTCAGACCCTGAGATGTGAGTTCCCAGCCATGGTTGGAGACATTCCTGTGCCAGACATGAGCACTCGTACTGTGGAATGCACCCATACTACAGAGTACACCCATGAGAACATACCCACACTGCAGAGTGCAGTCACGAGAATGCACCCACACTGCAGAGGGCAGTCAGGAGAACGCACCCACACTGTAGCATGCACCCACGCTGAAGAATGTAATATGACTCCTTGTGCTCACTCTATCGGGCCTCTGAGAATTGTTAATAGTATTAATTGTTAATTTCTACCAAGCTTAGAAAAACACTACCTCATTAAATAGTTAAAGTATGCAAGTTGATCACGCTGTGGTCTGATGTAAAGACTGTACCAACAAGAACAATTCTCACTGCCAGCCTGCCAAATGGAGACTTTTGTTTCCATTCTACAGACAAGAACACTGAGGCCCAGAGAGGACCTCTTGTTCCTTAGTGCCCGGCTTCTCCCTCAGCTCTCTACATTCTACAGGATCCAGCTGCCACATGAGAGGGGAGGGAGCCCCTCAACCCATGACTGTCCCATGCTGTGAGCTGGGTCCCACAATCTGGACACTCCTGCTGGGAAGACAGGGGCCTCTACAGCACCCCAGCCTTGCCCTGAGTGTGTCCCCCACCTCCATGCCCCAGCCTCAGGCCAGGCACAGCCAGGCAGATCACACTTAGTTCTCTAGGACCTGACTAGTTTTCTGTCTTCAGCCTTCAGTCTTCAGAGGGCTTAAAGAAAACGCCGAGTGGACAGAGCCGTCCTGTACACACCGCAGCCAGCCTCACATTGGCATCGTGAGAGCACCACTGTGTGACTCTTGGATTCTACCCCCTGCTCCGCCTGGGTAACTCCCCCTTGCCACAGGATGACACGATAACACTGGTAATCGGGTCATTCTCCCCAAACCTCAGCCTCTGTGTCTTTCTTAGCAGGTGCTAAATTGACGCTCCAGCTGCGGAACACTAACAATTAGCTCCATTAACGTCACCACAGCTGTAATTTTTGAGGAAATGAAAAACATTAATAACTACTACCACGAGCTGAAAACCAAGGCGAACACAAAACATAGCAGCCCCCAGAGGTGAGATGGGTTCCGCTGGGCTGCTGCCCCTGGAGGGGCGGGAGGAGCCTCGCTCCCCCTGAAACTGGGTTTTCCTGGGGGAAAGGTAAGGGTCTTCAGGGCTCAGTGTCCCACTAAGGGCTCAGTCAGGTAGGTGTGCTCAGTGGTGGGGCCCAATGGAATAATATACACCTAGTAATTGACTTGACATGCAGGGGGACAAGCTGGGCTGAGGGCGGTAGCATGAATCTTAAAAGTTCTTATTAATAAAAACAAACCCGGAGCAAGGTATTGGGGTGAATGCTGGAAGATCAGAGAAGCAGAACAAGCCACAGCTACCTCACCTCACCAGTTCCTCAGCTGATCCTGTTTCCTCAGACTGGAAGCCTCTGAGTCCTCATCCAAATGGGTCTCAGCTGAACTTCTGCTAACAACCTAAAAGCTTAACCAGGCTCTAGTTCCTGGTCCTCACACCTTATATGCCTTTTTGTTCCCTGCCATCACTTCCTGGGATTAAAGGCGTGTGTCACTATGCCTGGCTGTTTTCAGTGTGGCTTTAAACTCACAGAGATCCAGATGGATTTCTGTCTCTGGAATGCTGGGATTAAAGGTGTGTGTGCCACCATTTTCTGGACTCTTTGTCTGTCTAGTGGCTGTTTTGTTCTCTGACCCCAGATAAGTTTATTAGAGTGCACAATATTTTGGGGAACACAATACCACCACAAAGGGCAAGCGTCTGATCTAGATAGTTCACCACCCTTTTTAGTCTGCACTTGCATTCCCCCAAGCACACATGTGCCTACCACAGCATCTCCACATACATATGATATCACGCACAAAATCACTTTTGTGTGTACATACCCTGTACATGCACCCAGGCAGACTCACACGTCACCCTCACTATGTATATACACCAGGTACACACACTATGCACGTACACAGCCCCTCATGCTGCTCAGGCACACTCATATCCCACCCACACTTTGTATTTACACCAGGTACATTTACACACATGCACAGCCCACAGCGTATCTAGTCACACCCATGTAGCACGTGTGTACTCACGTGAATACCTTGTCATGTGTGTATGTATCACAAACCACCAGACCTTGCACTCAGGCACCTGCCCTGGGCTGGGCACTGTTTCCAGGACACTGTGTGTCACTCGCCACTTCCTTACCCCCTTACATACAAGCACTGAGATATACTTTGGGATCTAGGATATGATGGCCCAAATGTTTCGATGAAAAGATAAGATGACCAGCCATCTGGTGCTGAAGCGATTCGAAAACAAAACAAAACAAAGCAAAAACAAACAAAAAAAACAAACAAAAAACCCCCACAGTATCATTTCCAGCAGTGATTTAATTTTCAGAAACTTTAAATGAAAAGGTACCTTGAAGTGACTTTTCTTCAAAAGTTTAGTATTTACTGTGGGTTTTATTTTGTCCCTACGCTGGCTAGTTATATGTTAACTTGACACAAGCCAGTCACCTGAGAGGAAGAAACCTCAACTGAGAAAGTGCTTCTAGGAGATCAGGTTGTAGACTAGTCTATAGGGCATTTTCTTAATTAGTTACCGATGGGGAAGGACCTAGCAAATTATGGGTGGTGCCATCCCTGGGCTGGTGGTCCTGGGTTCTATAAGCAAGCAGCTGAGCAAGCCATGAGGAGCAAGCCAGTAAGCAGCACCCTCCATGGTCTCTGCATCAGCTCCTGCCTCCAGGTTCCTGCTCTGCTTGAGTTCCTGCCCTGACTTTCTTTAGAGATGGACTAAAATGTGGAAGTGTAAGCCAAATAAACCCTTCCCTCCCTAACTTGCTTTTGGTCATGGTGTTTTACCACAGCAATAGTAACCCTAACTAAGTCATCTGCTAATGTTAATAAATATTTTGTTTTATATGAGCTACACATTGGAAAGGGATGCATGGGTTGGTGCTTACTTCTATATTATGTATATAAGAAAAACGTTTGATTAAAACCACTGTGTGGGGACTGAGGAGATGGCTTAATGTGTGAGAACCCTTGGTTTGCCAGCACAAGGACTTGAGTTCAAATCCTCAGCTCCCACATGAGAAGTTGGGTGTGGCTGTATGTGCATGTAACCCCAGCTTTAGTAGAAACAGAAAGATCCCCCAAGAGCTTGCTGGCTGGGCAGGCTACCTAAAACAGTCAGCTTCCAGATCAGTGAGAGACCCTGTCTCAAGGCAGCAAGGCTAGAGTGGTAGAGGAAGACACATGAAGTCCTGCCTGGCCTCTGCACGCATGCACATTCATGTTCACACCCACACACTTGTGTATGCACCACATAAACATACAATACTTGCACATTACTGTGTGTCTATGTGTATATGATCAGAGGCATGGTGCATACACATACACATTCCAACTCAAGTGTGCACACATGTGTACCCATAAACCCACACAAGTACACATCAACTCACATGTGGATATATGAGAACCAATGATTTACATGTGCACAAATGTGCACCCATCAACTCATATCTGTGTACTGTGCTTTCCCTAGCTTACATGTGCACATGAATATGCTCATAGACTCACCTGTGTACACATATGAATTCAGTGACTCAAACATGGACACATGTACCTGCTAACTCCAATGTGCACTCACAAATTCACATAAGTACCCATTGACTCACACATCTTTATCCTGTGCCCACCGGCTCACATCTGTGCACATCTGCACCCACTGACATCTGCACCCATCTGTACCAGTCTGCACCCACCAGCTCACATCTGTATCTGTGTGTGGGTACCCACCAGCTCTCATCTCTACCAGTGCGCACCCACCAGCTCACATCTGTACCCATGTCCACCCACCAGCTCACATCTCTACCAGTGTGCACCCACCAGCTCACATCTGTACCCACATATACCCTCCAGCTCACATCTGTGCCTGTGTCCACCCACCAGCTCACATCTCTACCAGTGTGCACCCACCAGCTCACATCTGTACCCATGTACACCCTCCAGCTCACATCTGCATAGGTCTGCACCCACTAACTCACACCAGCTGCAGGAGCTCAGAGTCCTAGTTGCTCCTGAGCTGGAGAATTGCAGGCAGCACTTACAGCGGCATGAGCTTCGGCAGGGCCAGGCCTCGAAAGGCAGAGACCAGGACTGAGCCTCCCAGAGCTGGGAGTGGAGCAGAAGACACAGGAGAGCAGCGTTAGTGGTATTAGGGTGCAGGGTGGTTGGGTACAGGAAGTGCTCCACCCTCCTGCTAAAATCCCTTCAAGGAAGAGAGGTGTGGGCCTCACCCTCCTGTTTTCTGTTCTCTGGCTGTCTATTCCTTTCACTCTCCCTGCACTGCATCAGGACCCAGAGGTGGAGACACTGGACCCTCACCTCCCTCTGCTACTGTGGTTGCTGCCTCCTGCTTCCTGCCTGTCTGCCTCCAGGTTTATTTCTTTGGATTCACTTCTGGTGTCTGGACTTGGTGTGAAGGACCTGCTGTCACGTGCGTTGACTTCATTCTGGGCCTAGCAACCATCTTTCAGGAATAACACTCATGCTTTGGGCTTCATCAGTCAGGATCTCTGGAGTGTGCTCTGTTCAGAACAGTGGTACAGGCAAACTGTCAGAGTTAGGGCCCAACACCTCCGTGCCATCTCCAGCAGCTTTTCAGGGACTTCATCATCTGTTGACGTGCATGTTTCAATGAGCTGTTTATCTTGCTACATCCAAGCAGGATTTAATTAGTAATTTATTACTCTTTCTAATTTGGGTGTTTCTCTAGAAATGTGGTCTGAAATGATGTATTTTGTCTGTCCCAGGATACTGCATGGCACTTCTCTCTTCATTTGGACACACATGTCTATGAAATTGTGCCTGATTTACATGGAATGGCAGGGCCCCGTTTACCCTGTCTACCTCTCAGAACCTCGGGAATGGCCATGGGTTTTTGCCCACATACTGGGCTCTGCTTTGCCAACCCGGCTTCTTTTTCCTCTGCTTGCTCAGTGGCAAGTCCTGACCCCCGCAAGAGGCTTGCCACCTGGCCAGCTTTGCAGCATCTGTACCTTCCTGCTCATGTGGTGGGCAGGGCCCCTGGCTTCAGACCTCAGAGGCTGTACCACGGCAGGTGTCCAAGCTTACATGGATTTGTTTCCTGGGGCAACAAACACCCCTCTTTGGTCCTTCTTCTTCTTGGATCACGTGAGTTCCTAAGCTGCAGGGCGCGTGTCTCACCAGGAGAGCGTCTTCCCAGGAGCCAGCATGGTTGGTGCTGAATGCACAGAGAAATCTCTGGAAGCATCATGCAGGAGCAGGCCTCTGTCCTGACCAGAGACATCTGCGCTCCCTGCATAGATGAGCTCATTGTGAGTGAGTGTGTAAAACTGTGAGTGCACATGGGAGTGTGCATGTACACATGCAGGAACGTATATGTGTGTATAGAAGGATCCCTCTGTTCTGAGAACAGCCAGTGAGAGGCAGGCCTTCTGTCCAGCCTGGCTGCAGGGCAGCTGGCTGAGACACCTAGGCCTTGCCCTCCTATTTCAGACTTGCCATTATGCTAATCTGGCACTGGAAGGGGGATGGGTCATGAGGAGGGGACTCAGAAAACAGAACCTGATTCTACTGAACAGTTCTTGGGCTGGGGTGGCATGACACTATTCCTGGGGAGCTGTGAACAGGTGTCTACTCACCCCAGATAAGGAACCAATGACAGACCAAAGTACGGATAGCACCAAAGTCCAACTTGGTGAACCAGTGTGTTTTATTGGGGTTCCTTACTTACAGGAGCAGAAATGACTCAAAGCCATCTTTGAGTCATCTGCATGGCCAAGGCACACATCAACACAGGTGACAGCTGACAAATGCTGGAAAACGGAGCACACTGCACAGCCTGCAGCACCACACAGTCTGCAGCAGCGCACAGCCTGCAGTCAGCTCAGCCTGCAGCAGCACATAGCCTGCAGCACCTCACAGCCTGCAGCCAGCTCAGCCTGCAGCACTGCACAGCCTGAAGTCAGCTCAGCCTGCAGCACCTCACAGCCTGCAGCCACCTCAGCCTGCAGCACCTCACAGCCTGCAGTCAGCTCAGCTTGCAGCACTGCACAGCCTGCAGCACCACACAGCCTGCAGCAGCGCACAGCCTGCAGCACTGCACAGCCTGCAGCAGCGCACAGCCTGCAGTCAGCTCAGCCTGCAGCAGCGCACAGCCTGCAGCACCACACAGCCTGCAGCACCGCACAGCCTGCAGTCAGCTCAGCCTGCAGTCAGCTCAGCCTGCAGCACCGCACAGCCTGCAGTCAGCTCAGCCTGCAGTCAGCTCAGCCTGCAGCACCACACAGCCTGCAGCAGCGCACGGCCTGCAGTCTGCTCAGCAGGTTGGAGGGAGTCCTTCCAGGCAGCTCAGCTGGTCTTTGTTCCTTTTAGGCAGTTCTGGGCTCTCCGCTTCTTCCAGGTTGTTTGGCTTGTCCCATAGTGACCCTCAGCAGTCTTGACTGTTTATACGCTCTTGGGGAAGGAGGGGCCTAGTGAATCTGGCCATTTTCAGGAACTTCCTGATATTACTGAGTTGTTTGCTTCCTGTCTTAACTCCTAACCCCCTTACCCTCTTCTTAGACATCCCAATTATTTCACCTCCCTGTACATATCCTGTCTTAAAAAATTTCACTGCAAGATGGAAGGTTTTAGTCTGGGGGGAAACAACTTTGCAGCAGGGATCCACCCAAGAGCATGGACACCAGGCTAAGTCAGCCCTACTTCCAGTCTGCTGGAGAACACTGGCCTTGAACCGGCGCCTCTGTCTTCAGAAGCCCACACAGGCAGCCACGTGCTGAGACTCGTCTCTGAGAGGGGACCACAGCTCTACACTGCATTTGTGTACTCTGACTTCAGACCTCTGAGTGCTGGCTGAAGTGTGGACTTGTGGGTACTGGGTACCTTTTATAGGCTGGTAAGCTGGCCTGGTTCTCCTAATCAGGAGCAGATGGAGCTTTCTGGGGCTGAGGAGCCCAGTTCTTCCCATCTGCCTGTCATTCTGATGTCCCAGGTGCCTCCTGACTCTTCAAAAGCCTGTGCCCTTCGTGTCCTCTCTCCTGGCACCTCTTGCTTTCTTCAGCATGGCTCTGTCTGATTGACCAATTTGTATATTCTTGGTGATGCTATTTGACCTCTCACGGCCATGTGAGCTCTGGTAGGAAGTGGGGCTGTGGCAGCTAGGACTGTGCCAGGACGCTGTGGCACAGTACTTCTCAGTACTGGAAGCAAACCTCTGACCCTCTGTGTGACCTGGAGCCACGGGAGCCACAGGGCAATCTGGTCATCCCGATGGATGCTGTGGGCACAGGGAGGGGCAGCAGGACTAGCACCCCAATCAAACCCTCCAGAACTAGTACAAACGGCCATTCACATTGGGCAGTGGTGGTGCCTTGAACCTCAGCATGGCTACCTCAGTTTCTGAAGCCACGAGTTCACACCCTTCCCTGTGTGAAGCTGTGAATCCACAGACAGATCACCCCACCCTACTCTGGGTGTAAATGCCCAGGCTGGGCTGGCAAGCTTAGACTTGAAGCCTATCTGCCATGTTTAGACCAGCCTGGGAGGCGACTAAGCCCATGTCACACATGTCACAGGCACAGCTTCAGCCCAGAGGGAGCCACTACTCCTGCTCCTGAACCATATGACTGGCCTGCTTCTCAAACACTTGGGACTTGAAGGATGCTAGCAATGTACAGTGAGGGTGCTGAGCGAAACTCGGGACAAACTTTGAAAGCTGACAGTGTGCTTGACACAGGAGCCCTGTAACTGTGCCCAGTGTCTACACTGCCTTTCACTTTCCTGTGCTGCCCACGTGAGCTGTCACTATTTATCCCTGCTTGACTACCTAGGTTGGTGTAATGTATGGGAAAGGGACACTTGGCTTCTGTTAATCCCCATAGAGCATAGAAGAACCTCCAGCATAGAGGGGGAATTACCTGCAGGCGGACCAGCCAGGGAACAGCTCTTCTTCCCAGCAAGAGAGGCAGAGGCAGGGGAATGTCCACTGGCTGCAGGGGCCAGAGTCTGCCAAGAATGCATCTGGAGGTTGATCCTCCTCCAGGCAAGGAATCTGGCCTTTCCTGGTGACTCTTCTCTGGTGACCACAGGGAGAGCCTAAGAGCTGGTGTGACAAGCTGAGACAGTTCCTCAAGTTGAAGGAGTCCCCAGCATGCTGTCTCTGATACAGCAGGCCACATATGTATGTATCTAGGAGGTCGATGTGTACCCCAGGATCCATTACATTGACCCACGGCTTGTGTATGTGCATTGGTGCTCAGTGGACCTGGTGGACAGCTGGCTGATGCGGTGGCACTCTGAATTCTACTTTGCAAAGACTTTTAGCCACACCCTGTACTTCACCACATGGGGAGAGACAGGCAGGTTCTGGGAAGCGTCCAGACTCAGCATGGGTCACGGGTAGACAGCCTGCTTTTCCTGTATCACATAGTTACCAGGAGCCCTGCCACAGACGGTGTGACCAAGCAGATGCCAGCGCCAGCACAGGACCTCACTCCATGAGGTGCTTGCTAACACTGGCTGCTTTTCTTCTGCTTGCTATTTGCAATAGTCATGAGGGATCCTTTGGAAACAATGTCAAGAGCCTGTGTGATGCTGCTCAGCAGCTGACATCTTGTGAGGGAAAACAAAAAAAAAAAAAAAAAAGAAAAAGAAAAAAGAAAAAAACAGAACACATCTAGGCAGGTGGAGGGATCGATCTCAGCCCGCGCCACCTGTCTTCTTGTCAGGACGAGAGATATACGATGGTTTTATTTAAGATGCTGCTTCCGAGCTGGCCCCTGGAGAGGCACATCTCATCTGGGTTATGCTAAATCTTTAATAGCTTTTGACTGTAATATATGCCGCGAGGAAGCACACCCGGCAGAGCCATCCGGCAGCGTGGCAGGTACTCTGGCTGTTCTTGGAGAAGGTGAGTCGTGAACCTGGCAGCTTTGCTGGTGTCTGCAATGCTGGCCTTGCAGTGTGGGAGACAGGATGGGGGCAGTGGGCAAGCTTGGAAGGGATACAGTCTCCGAACACTGACTCTCACACCTCCCAGGGCACACAGCCTTGAGATTCTGGACATGGAGCAAGGTCTCGGCTCTATACTGAGTTCCTTCTCAGTGAGTTGGGCCAGCCACATGAAAAGGGCTCTGTGACCATCTGAAGTGAGAAAAGAGCCTGGTGGACATGGGTTGATGGAACATCCAATGCCCCATCTTGTCAATGCAATCTTGTACCTTGACTCAATGCTTTCTGGCAACTTCCATTCCTGATTAGGAGGGCCAGCTCTGAAACTTGGCTCAGTGGACACTCAGAGCTCAGGTAGTGGGGTCACCATGGTCATGGGACAGAGGGATTTTGGGTCATCTAGTCTTCAACCCATGACTTCTGGGGAGGGAACCAAGGCCAGTAGCCATCTTGGCTGTTAGAGGGAGCACTTTTCCTGGGGCCCCATTCTATGGGAGCACTATGCTGGGAATTGCCAGCTGTGGATGAGACTCACATGATGTCCTGTGAGAGCTGCTAGGCCAGTTCTGTCATCCAGGTCCTTGCTCAGCAGGTTCCACCTGGGCCTCTCCTCTGCTCTACATCAGCATCTCACTCAGCTACCATTCACAGTGTGCCAACCCTCCCTTACCACCACGGTGCTCTCTGAGGTGAAGAGCCAGGCTCAGTGAGTGCTCAGGACTCAGGATGTGAGTAGAATGGAGTCGTAAGCTGAGAGCTCGGATCTGCAGGGATTTTACTTATGTGGGAGACTATGGAAGTAGCCTGACCGGGACAGCTGTCTCTAACTTCCTGCCTTCTCTCTGAGTGGTAGAGAAGGACAAAGGGATGCTGCCCAGCAGTGGTGGTGGGGAGAACCTCAAGGTACCCCAAAACCACACAGAGTTGCTTTGTTTCCCCACTGGTCATGGCTGAAGGAGTCAGTTCTACTCCGGGAGGGAGTCATGAAGGTTGACACACGTCTGGGTGACTGGCACCCTCTGACCCTCGCCCTCCGGCACCTTCCCATTGTCTTTTCCCACCTCAGCCTTGCTCCCTTAGCCCAGGCTTCCGTTCCTTTCAGTACAATCTCGTCAAGGTCAGCCCCGCCCCCTTCCAGCCACTGCTCCGCACTGTCTGAGAGAGTTGATGGGGACCAGTCACCGCCCATTGCATTTTTCCAAGGGGCTGAGTTACAATGCAATTTGAGAAGCTTTGCCATGTGCATTCGATAAAACCATCACGTGAAATACTGAAGACACACCTACCACATTTCCTCCAGCTTCCTGGTGGTCCTTCCTACTTCCTGCTTCCCAGATTCGCGTCTGGTTTGCTTTGGCAGCCGTGAGGAACAGAACCAGATGCCCACCCAAGTACCACTACTCTCTGTCACTATCTCCTCACATAGGGCTTCCTCAAACTGCACGATCCCAATTCACCCAAATCTGATTTATTTTCAAAGAAAATCCTTATGACTGTCGCTGTGAAAGCCATGGATGCATCCGTCCTGGTCCTGTGTGATAATGGGTGTGAGCTCTCTGTGGTGGATTAGATGAGAATGGCCCCCATAGGTTTAAATGTTTGAATACCTAGTCCCCAGTGAGTGGAGCTGTTTAAGAAGGATTAGGAGGTGTGGCTTTATTGGAGGAGGTGTGTCAATTGGGGATGGGCTTTGAGGTTCCAAGTTAGCTCTCTCTGCCTCATTCTCATAGATCAGGATGTGAGCTCTCAGCTACTGCTTCGGTGCTGTGCCTGCCTGCTGACCTGCTCACTGCCACGATGGTCACAGACTCTGGAACTGGGAGCCCCGGATTAAATGCTTTCTTTGATAAGAAATGCACGCCTTGGCCATGGTATCACAGCACAGCAATAAAAAAGCAAGTAAGATCCCCTCTCTCAGTCCTGTTTCTGCAGCTCTTACAGAACACCACAGACTGGGTAACCGAGAAAGAATGGAGGGGCTGTTCTCACAGTTCAAGATGCTAGGAATTCAAGGTTCAGGTCAGGTGCTTTGGCTTTCCTTCTGCACCTCTCCCCTTGCCTGCCCCCCAATGTGGAAGGCTGACTGTAACAGAGCTAGTCCCTGGAGAGATGTAAATGCCACCTGTTCACACTGCTACATTGGGGATTATGCTTCTGCTTTTCCTTCTTGGGGAATGTTCAATTTGAGTCCCCCTTGTGTACAATCCCCCAGTGTTGGGGAATGTTATTTTAAGATGTGTTACTTTTCTTTCAGTTACATTTATTTAACTCTGTGAAGCTGTGTTACTGTGCCTGTCATAATTATGGTCTAATAAAGAGATGAACAGCCAATAGCAAGGCAGGAGAAAGGATAGGCAGGGCGGGTAGGCAGAGAGAATAAATAGAAGGAGAAATCTGGGAGGAGAGATCTAGGAGTGAGAGAAGGAGGAGGGCACAAGGGGCCAGCCACCCAGCTACACAACCAGCAATGGAGTAAGGAAGAAAGATGTACAGGGACACAGAAAGGTAAAAGCCCAGAGGCAAAAGAGAGACAGATTAATTCAAATTTAAGGAAAGCTGGCAAGAAACAAGCCAAGCTAAGGCTGGGCATTCATAATTAGGAATAAGCCTCTGTGTGTGATTTACTTGGAAGCTGCATGGCGGGCCCCCCAAAAGAACAAAAACAAATGACACCCCAGCAACTCAGAGATCACAGATCTGCCTGCTGCTCTGTTACAGCCACCAAGAAATGGTTTTGCTGATGCTCCTCTCTGTTCAGGGCACATGTATGAGGGTATAACACCACCTCTGAAGAGAAGAAACAGTTTCCTGGGAGCCACAGACTGTGAGGGGAGGTGATAGCTGAAGACTCTCCTACCTTGGAAGGGCCATCTCAGGAGACCTCACATGCCAGAACACTGGTTGAAGAGACGATGGGTGAGCATCCTCCCCAGGGTAGGTATTTCTGAGATGCCCAGGCCTGCTGCCCTAACCACTCTTCCCTCCTTGTCTTGATTAGGTTAACTGAGGTAGGAAGATCTGCCCACTATGGGTGGCATCATTCCCTAGGCTGTGTTCCTGAACTGAGTGAATAAAGGAAGAAAGTGAGTTGAGCCCAAGCATTCATCAATCTCTGCCTCTTGGCTGTGGATGCAGTGTGACCTGTGGCCTAGCTTTTCTGTTGTGACTTCTCCCATTGTGATTGACTGTACCCTCAAACTGTGAGCCAGAACAAATCCTTCCTGTCGTAAACTGCTTTCATCAGGGTATTTCATTATAGTAACCCTCTTCTCTGGCCCTGGACGTTCAGCACTGAGTTGTTTCTCCTCAACTCACCTCACTTTAGGGATGTGGCTTTTTGTCCTGTGGGGAGCCACAGGCTAGATATACAGCCACAGTCAGAACTGTCTTGTGGTTCCTGTCCTGGGGCAGGGTTGGCAGGATGTGTCCAGAGTGCAGGGCCCATCAGCATGGCCTCTTGCCTTCTGTGTCAGGCCGACTTAGCTGGATGTCTGCCTCTGCCTCTTGGAACCTACATGCCCTTATCAAAGGCACTGGGATCCCTGCCCAGGATGAGTGCCACCCTCCACACGGCCTTCCCCTCCCTGCCTTTGCCCCTTTGCTCCCACTGACCAGTGGTGTGGAGTTGCCCCTTGACACATTCCTGAGGGCAGGGTTAATGTCACAGGCTGCCTAAGTCACATGTGGCCCCAGCCCTTCCCACCCCCAGGGCCCGCTAGATCCACCATGAAGGTGGCTGTTTGGGTCTAAGTAGGTATGGGACTTCAGGGCCTCATTGGATGCAGGGCTGTCTGCTTGCCTGGCAGATGAGCAATAGAGAGTGGTCCCCACTGTCCCTAGTCACTAGCGATCCAGGATCTTGGAAGCTGTGGACACCGGAATGCCCACGGATACCAACACAGCTCTTACCTCAAAGGGGTGAGTGATAGTTTATTCTAGAGCCAAAGCTGAGTGACTGTGACCAGGGAGCAGGGTTAGGGTTGTTCCAGTGTGGTAGCAGTGTGATCCAGTGTTGGTACTTTTTAAATTCGCTGCTGGAACCATCAGAGCGAAGGCAGCAACTCCCTGCCATAGTGTCAGACACTCTTGGATGACACTCTTAGCTTTGGGTTTGTGTAAACTAGGGGGTCTGCTAATACGTTCCCAAAGAACTTACCCAGTCATCACAGAGGTGGCCAATGAGAGGCTATTGAGGGGACTAAAGATAACTCGAGGTGATGAGGCTACCTACCTGTAACACTCCATCTCTCCCCAGTCATTGACATTTTAGTCAGTCACAACTGTGTGGCCCTTTTTGGGATCTTCAGTTCATACCCCTAATATTCCCTGAGGTGGACACTATCATGGGCTCCTTTGTAGGGCTAGTCTGCCCACTGGATCCTCCTCCTCCTCCTCCTCCTCCTCCTCCTCCTCCTCCTTCTTTGAGACAGGTTTTCTCCATGTAGTTTTGGTGCCTATCCTGGATCTCGCTCTGTAGACCAGGCTGACCTTGAACTCACAGAGATCCACCTGGCTCTGTCTCCCGAGTGCTGGGATTAAAGGCACGCGCCACCGCTGCCCGGCCTCCTGCTCCTTCTTTGTACTCCACCTTCATCTGTCTCAGGTGCTAATAACCAACATGACCACCCCAAATGCACAGGGGCTGGTTGTGTATAAACACAGGCTACTGGATTACCGCTAGCCAGGACGCATCCTGCCAGTGAAGGGCTCCCCACCATGCCTCTGATGTGTGAAGTACCCATGTCCCCACCCACCATGGAACACGAATGTTCAGAAGACTCCACACGCATTGTAGAGAGCAGTGCATAAGGAAGAGTATGCAAATTCTTTACTGCAGGACATATCAGTGCCTGTGAGAGGGTAATATGCACTGAAGACTCTTCCCGAAAAGACTGGGGTTTGCAGTTCTCATGAAGCAATTTTGCCATGGAAATGTTTGTCAAGAAACTGTCTGGTACCTTGGACTCCAAGAATTCCAGGCTGGGACAGACATGGTGACAAACAACTGCTGCAGAGTTCAGACTTTAGTCAGACTAAAGGTTACTGGGGACGCAGTTCTCTGGTGGGACCTCCATCCTCACCTGGCTGCACGGTCATAGTGTCTAGCTTCTCTTGTGCGGTCTGCATCTTATTTAGTGCAGCAGACTCCCCAGCTTGTCTTTCCAGCTATGGGCGTGTGTGTGTGTGTGTGTGTGTGTGTGTGTGTGTGTGTGTGTGTGTGTGTGTGTGTGTGAGAGAGAGAGAGAGAGAGAGAGAGACCCTCTGACCCTGTCACCTAAAGTCATTGCTTCAGTCTCTGTCACTGATAGACACCCGAGGCTGCTTCTGATGGATGTGGTCCTCACGGTGTCTGGTGTCTTGCATGCTCTTGTAACCTGTCACTGAATCTGTTTACCTCACCAGTCTGTTGGCTCCCCGAGGGCTGCAGCCATGTTCCTGCTACTCATGCTGTGTCCCTGTACTGGCTCACTGCCCGGAACATGGGAGACATCCCACAAGTCCTTGAGGGAAACACACAGTGAACGCTCCATTGTCTTTGGACAAATGCGCTCCCTCAGCTGATGCCGGGCATGGTGACCCAAAGGGAGGCGCGTCTTATAGACCCACAGTGATGCTGAGCCATGGTTGGCCCACCAGGCCATGGGGAGCCTCCCAGGAAGCTGCAGAGATATGTCCAGGTTCCCCATGTCAGGACAGAGGCTCAACCTGGCCACTCCTATGACG
Organism: Peromyscus maniculatus bairdii; assembly: GCF_049852395.1. Taxonomy (NCBI): domain Eukaryota; kingdom Metazoa; phylum Chordata; class Mammalia; order Rodentia; family Cricetidae; genus Peromyscus; species Peromyscus maniculatus. The sequence goes on from NC_134864.1 coordinate 10,380,452, forward strand.
CTGTCTATAAGGGAGGTCATCCTAGCACTGGGCTGCTTGCTAATGTGGCAACTCCCAGCTGTCCTTTATGGCACCACCCAGGCCATGACTAATTTTGTCATGATGTGGATTATTGGAAATATAGGGATGATGGGCAGCTGAAAGGAACCTGTGGCTTGACACCAATGGCCGGGGGTAGCTGAGTTTTTGGGGTATACAGCATGGCAAAGTGGGGCCTCTACAGTCATCAAGGTGGACACAAGAGGCATTTGGGGAGCATGAGTATTTGTTTCTCAGGGCACCCTGGCTGGTCCACACTCAGCTTTATCTTAGTCCTGCCCCACATGCTGTCTGTCACTTTGCCCATATCTCCGAAGCAAGACACAGGGCCCAGGCTCCCTCCTGCCTCTGCTGCTGGGGCCACCATTGTGGATGGGGATGTGTAGTCAGGTATGAGGACAGTGACCAGATGTCTACTCGGTTTCCATATGTGTACAGAGGCAGGCTCAGCATTTCCAGCAGGTGTCCATGTGGGATGCTGGCCAGAACCCTCAGCCTCACACCACCGGCTGCCCTTACAAACGAGGAAAGGCACTTTCTTGCTCCAGGGTTGATGAGGCAGAAGTGGCCCCACCCACCGCTCTGCCCATCTGCAGATGCTGGCTACTTGCTGTCAGATAGCCAGTACCTGATGCGTGTCACGGGTTCTTTCGGGTCAAGTACAGTGTTCCGTGGGAGTGGCAGCTTCTAAAGATGCTGTCCAGCATCCTCTCAATGCTCTAGGTTGCCATGGGTCTGAGACTTGGGTGCTTCAGAAAACTTCCCTGCTGGGACCTCTAATATTCTTCCTTCTAGGTGTCCTGTGATACCTCAGCTCTGGCAGAGCCCTGAGGGTGGCATAATCCCCAAACACAGACAGCACAGGATCAGACACAGGCTAAAGGCTGGCACAGCTGACTATAACGCTGGCTATGTTGACGCAGCAGAGGGGGAGACTTCCTGGTTTGTTGGTGTTCTGGTCTTCTGACAGAGTCGTCCCCCAAACTCTGCATATGAACCCCAGGGCTCTTAGCTCGTCCCTCCAAACTCTCTGAATTAATTCTTCCTTCAGCCAAGCTCCCACAGTTTCTGAAGCACACAGTCAGGTGGCCACGGTCACAAGCCGACTTCTCTGGCAGCAACTTCTTCATGTCTTAGTTTTTCATCTCTGTGACAAATCCCCGAGGGAAACAGCTTAGAAGAGGGAGTTCATTTTGCTCAGGATTTCAGAGGGCTCAGCCCTTGTCTGGCTCTATTGCTTCGGGCCTGAGGTGTGGAGCAGAGCTGCTCACAGCATGCAGCCAGGAAGTAGATAGTGACAGGAAGGTGCATGGGATGACGTGGGGACAAAGTCAAGAGCCTCGCTTATTCATTCCTTCGAAGGTTTCCCAGATAAGTTGACATTAGCAGGTCTTGTGACTTACTATGGATGCATTTTGGGGGTCAGTCTTCACCTTCTGTTATGGGTTGGTTATGAAGAGGAAATGGGTCCTGAGGCCATGACTTTGGAAAGTAGATCTTGTCCCCAACTCTGTCTCTGCCTCTCCTCTTCCAAGATATTTCTATTTTACCACATGTCTAAAAAATAGTGGCTCTAGCTGACTGTGGCTAGGAACTTCTAGAACAGAGCCCAAAGGAACCCCTCTTCCTTTGAGCTCTTTATGTCATTTCGTTACAGAAACACAAAACAAGTAACTAGACACTGGTATGGAGACGTGGGGCCGGAGACAGCATCCACCGTGGCATCCAGAGCGTAAGTGTGTGAGCTCCTTCAGAAGTCCTTGCTTTGAGAAGCAAGCACATGGCACTTTGTTTGCCCAGGGTCACCTAGGAAGTTGTTTCCCAGGATTCATTTCTTCATGCTCAGCAACCCAGGCATTCAGAGACTTGATGGTTAAGAGATTATCTTGAGTCTCAAGGAAGACATTGAGCTTGGACTTTTGAGAAATGCTGTAACTCATGAGACCTCTGGGACTCTGGAGTGGGTTAAATGCAGTTCACTTTGTGAAGTGGACCTGACTCTTTGGAGCCCAGGAGGTGTTGTGGCTTGGATAAGGAGTGCCCCTCCAAGTGGTTTTTGTGTTGAAGGCTTAGCCCTCAACTGGTGGCACAGGGCTGACTTCACCAATGTGTTAATCTCTTGACAAATTCATGACCGAGTGGGCTCTCATGAGAATCCAGTGGGAGAAACTGGGGAGGGTGCGTGCCTTTCAGGACACATCTTGTTCCTTAACCCTTCCTTTCTATCTTTTTGCTTCTTGGCTACCATGAGGTGAACAGTCCTTCCCTGTCCTCTACACACACACACACACACACACACACACACACACACACACACACACACACACACCATACCCTTCTGCCATGATAACCTGAAGGCCCAAAGCAATGACACCAGCTGACCATGGACTGGAACCACCAGCCCAAACCAACTTTCCCCCTTTAAATTGTTTATGTTAGGCATTTTGTCACAGCAAGACACAGTGACAGCTTTTTTTGTTTTTTTTTGGTTTTTCGAGACAGAGTTTCTCTGTGTAGCTTTGTGCCTTTCCTGGAACTTGCTTTGGAGACCAGGCTGGCCTTGAACTCACAGAGATCCACCTGCCTCTGCCTCCCAAGTGCTTGGATTAAAGGTGTGCGCCACCACTGCCCGGCGTGACAGCTTCTTACAGAAGACTAAAGATAAGCAGGAACTGGAGGGATTGTGGACAACAGTGTGGTGGGCCACCTGCTCAGGGAAAGGGAAGGCGGGGGTGGGAGGGCAGGAATCCCTGACCCATGCCCCAGCAAGGAGAAAGTCTGGACAGGCAAAAGATTGTTGTGGGATGGTCTGTATGTCAAATGCTCTGATTGGTCAATAAATAAAACACTGATTGGCCAGTGGCCAGGCAGGAAGTATAGGCGGGACTAGCAGAGAGGAGAATGGAGGGAACAGGAAGACAGAGGGAGACACTGCCAGCTGCCGCCATGACAAGAAGCATGTGAAGATGCCGGTAAGTCACGAGCCACATGGCAAGGTATAGATTTATAGAAATGGATTAATTTAAGCTATAAGAACAGTTAGCAAGAAGCCTGTCACGGCCATACAGTTTGTAAACAATATAAGTCTCTATGTTTACTTGGTTGGGTCTGAGTGACTGTGGGACTGGCAGGGGATAGAGATTTGTCCTGACTGTGGGCAAGGCAGGAAAACTCTAGCTATAAGAGATATACTCAGAAACCAGAGCATTGTTAGGAGTGCCTTGGATGGGTGTGGCTGGGGTCTGTCCCCAGCATGCCCACCACTGGCTGGGAAACCCAGGGGTATGTGGGCTCAACACAGACATGCTCAGCTGTGGTGCATCCTGAAGACCCAACGTCTGTCATGGCACTGATTTCATACTTAAGCCTTGGAATGCTAGAGTTTGAATGTGTTCCCCAGTTTTCAGGGTTAGAAACTTAGTCCTCAGATTCATATTGGAGGTGGAGCTTTGGGGATTAGGTGCAGTTAACTGAGGCCATGAGAGTGGAGTCCCATGATGCCATGTGGCCTTTTGAGAAGACACCCACTGGCTCTTCCTGTGGTGACTCCGTTCTACATGATTGGTGTACAAGCTTCTCCAGAAAGCATGTTCATGCCATCATTATCTCCTTGGGCTCCCCAGCCTTCAGAACAGTGAGCCAAATAAACTTCTGTTCTTCACACACTGCCTGCTCATAGGTATTTTGTTGCAATAAATGCTTAAGAAGTCACCTTTCTGTCCATCTGCACCAAAGGGAGAACATTCCTTGTGGTTACCTCATCCAAGATCCACAAGGTATATGTGGAACAGACATGGAGGGGGGGATCCAGACCTGATCCAGGTCCAGCAAACTGGTCACAATGGACAGAGCTATGCCCAGAGCCTGCAGGCTGGAGAGCCTGAATACACGACTTTTGGTTTAAAGCAACTGAGGGATGGGGCATTTTGTTTTGCAGCATGTTGAAGAGTAGCTAGTTGATACACTTTGGATGAGAGGGTGAGGTATGAGTGTCCTCAATGCACAAAGGCTCTGTGACTCCCCATTAGCTTTCCTCTTCACAATGGACAGCTCTGAGCACAGAGGGTGGGCAGCTCCTTACAGGGCCACTTACAATAACCATAAAGAAATCTGTGGCTTTGTCTCGATGCCAGGACAGCAGGGCCTCCGCATCCGATGTAGAGCTCACCCACTCAGCCTTCCTTTTGCAGACTGCGGTGTTTAGAATGGTCTCCACGGTGGCACATTCACCACTGTGTGAAAGAAAGTAGCGTTTCAAGGCTGGCCGCCAGCTCAGATGTTGACTCGCTGCCACATCCTGGGAAAATTTCTCACCATTCTGATCTTCAGCCTCATCATCGAGGAAGTGGAGTGCAACGTTTAACCACCTCTTGGCACCACGGCCAGTGCTGAGAAGTGGCAACCCACGCACAAAGTGCCTTTTACGGTGACCATAGGTGGCACACAGTGGGCAGTAGACATTATTAGCAGGCAGGGAAGAAGAGGGATGAATCAGACCAGTTTTCTTTATGCATCTCTTGACATTTAAGTTGCTATAAAGAATTCTGGGTTGAAATAGGGACTTGGTGCATTGAATAGTGGTACATTAAAAAGAAGGCATTAACACAAGCGAGTAGAGTCTGAGAGAGAAAGAGAGAGAGAGAGAGAGAGAGAGAGAGAGAGAGAGAGAGAGAGAGAGAGAGAGAAAGAGAGAGAGAGGCGATGTTTTAAAAGCGGCATAGCAGATGGAAGGGAAGCAAGGGCCAGCAGAGTGGAGATACAGGAGCCAACTGGGGAACTTCAGGAGGTTTACACTGCACCTCCAAATCCACACTGAACAGGGGAAGTTGGGGTGCAAGCAGCCCAGGGTCACTGCAAGCTCCATAAGTGGAAGACAGTAGGGACGGGCAGTTGGCCTGGCTGGGAACCAGCATGGCTCCCAGTGGAGTGACACTCCATAGCCCTGGGCCTCTGGAGGTACTGAGGTGGGAGGTACTGCCCTAGGAGGCACCGGGTGGGATCCTTTTAAATCTTCTTTCTCTTCACTTGCAGCTTGGTGGCTGGGTGTCCAGGGAAGGCAGTCAGGTAGGTGAGGGAGCGGGTCAGCAGAGAGTGGAACTGTCTACCTGCTGAGGACACCTTGTCTATGAGGATGGAGGTGTCTGCTGACCTCCTGGCCACGCCTCTGCCCTCTAAGGACAGGAAGAGGACATTGAATGTTCTTGGCCTCTGGGTCCCCAGTGTCTCATGTCCTTATAGGAAGAGAAGGGGACAATGATACAGGGATGAGATGGAGAGAAGGTGGAGGCAGAGGTGGAAGCCACGCAGCCACAGGCTGTGAAGTGCTTGCAGCTACCAGGACCTGGGAAGTGGAGAAAAGACTCACCCTGCAGCCTTATGGTGGAGCATTGATTTTCCATGACTTGTTTCCAGAACCAGAAAAGACAAAATCTGCTGTTTAGTTCATGGTAAATTGCTACCCAGAAGCCTCAGGTCAGGAACGCAGCTAGGGTCCTGCTGGGGGACAAGGGGTGGGCAGAGAGGAGCCTGGGGTGGGTCAGAGAGGTACTGCGCCTTGGAATATGGCTCTATCCAGCAGATCACATGCACTGATGCCAGGCAGAGAGGCTGCTGCACAGGGCTGAAAAGCCATAGGTAGAACCTGATGGGGATAGATGTTGAAATTGGAGATGAACTCACAAAAGAAGGATGGAAACATTGTGGTACTAGAGAAGAGAATGGAGTGTGGAGAACCCACCAACGAGACACACTCCAGGAAGGAATCAGCATTAAAACAGGAAAAGACTGCACAAGCTATGGGTGCAGAGAGTGAATGTGAGGCCATTTCATGGACTTCTAAGTTCTATCGTCAATGCTGGGTGGCCATAAACAAGTTATTTAGCACCTCTGGACCTTACCTATGCCATTTGCAGAAGGTATAATGATTTTTTTGTTGCTAGGAGTAAATAAAACCACAGCAAGAGTGGTTTAAGAGGCTAAGAGCAGTCCCCAGCAGGTCGAAAACAGCAATGCATGCCAAATGTTAACATGGAGAGAACAGAAACGAAGGCCAAAGATATAATAGAAGAAAATTTCCAGGCTGCAGAAAGCTTGGCATACAGATTTGATAAGCAATCACCAGTGGAAAATAACAACATCCATTGTGAATTGAATTGCAAAGAATAGAAATGAATTCAGATATGTCTGTACTACAAAACGCCACATGACTATTGAAAATAAAAACATATGCATGTGCTGGTTTGGCGTGACCTCAACCTGTGCTGTTAATGGAACAGAACTGGTTGAGGACAAGATGCAGAGGGTGATCCTATTTATAAAAGCCTTGGTTCTGGTGTCTCCTGCTGGATGGGGCTTGGGTAGCTTCCTCAAGGTGGCCCCTGGTCAGAGGAGTAGACCTGTGACTAACTCCCCCTTGTCCTACAGCTCTCCGTAGCTCAGAGGGTCTCATTTGATATTCAACAGCTGTCTGGCAAGTGGGGAGAAACGGATGCTAAAGCTCTGCTTATTTGCAGGGAGGGCTGAATGTCTAGCTCCCCAGGCTCCACATAGGCTGGAAGCAAGGGTAAGCATCCCGGCCCGTCTCTGTTTCTGTTCACTACACCTGCCTCATGCCTAATTCTCCTCCAACTCAAGGATCAGTACTCTCTGGGGTGCAGCTTCAGGGTGCCCAGGGCCCAGAGCTGTCCTCGTAACCAGGCAACACTGATAACTTTTAAGCTGGTTTGATTACCCGGAAAAAAGCAAACGTCCACCTTATTCTGTTTCTTGCATCATTGGCAGAAAGCATCGCTGTTGCCAGGCAACAGCTGGGTGCACATCCCCGCCCCCCGGCAGGAGGCTGTGGTGGGCTCATTGCTGATGTGTCCTTGCTCATCCCCCCACTTCACAGTCACTGACCTGTGTGACTGAGTGTGCCATGTCCCTGGCCCAGAGCCAAGTGTGAGAGGCTGCAGGCTGGGTTAATGCCTCTTCCCGCATCATGAACTCCTGCCTCGCTGTTGGCATCCAAGCCTCCATCAGAGGTCCCTGGGGCAGGCAAGTTCCCTGAATTATGCATTTCTATTGACCTTGCTCAACCTCTTTGGCCTTTCCTTCATCACATGGAGTGCTGGGGCCTGCTGACTGGAAGATGGCCTTAGAGGACCAGAGAGGGGACGCTTGGACGATGGGATACAGGGAGTACCAGCAATGTTTTCTGACTTAGCGCTAGAACCTCTCTCTCTCTCTCTCTTTCTCTGTATGTGTGTGTGTACAATGCACTCACACCCATATTAGCATATATACATGTGTATGTGCCCATGGATGTGGACATGTACATTCATGCAGACATACGTGATGTGTGTGCAGCATGCGCACGTGTCCAGGTGTGCCTAATTGTCCACATGCCTACAGCTTCCTCAATCTCTCTCTGGTTCTGTCCCCAGCCCTGAGGTCCTGCTGTGACCTTTCTATGCTAGTCTGCTATTCCTTTTCTCTCTCTCCGTGCAGGACACTTCCTTTCCCTCCACCATGATCATCAGAGTCCCCTAACCTTTTGGCTCCTACTGAGTTGTAGCTCTTTTTCATGAAAGTGGCCCTGTTTCTGGGACACCCCCCCCCACCCCCCGCCACTGGGCTGGTCCCACCATCCTGTGCGCCTTGGGTGTGCATCTGTACTGTGCTCTGCATGTGAGGGTGGGGAAGGTACTCCCTTTGGATCAGCTGTGACTCTGGGGCTTCCATCCTCAGCCACTCACTTGTCCAGGGCTACACCACCATCCGGGCAGCTCCTCTTAAGCACTGTGCCCACGGTGGATGAAGTGCTTGGCCAGAGAGCTTGGTTTCGGGTCATCGGTGAGCGCCACACTCCAAGACTCTCTCTAGAGCAGTGGTTCTCAGTCTTCCTAATGCTGTGACCCTTTAATACAGTTCCTCGTGTTGTGGTGACCCGCAACCATAACATTATTGCTGCTGCTTCATAACTCTAATTTTGCTGCTGTTATGACTCATATCTCATATGCAGGCTATCTGATATGTGACCCCCCCCAAAGGGGTCATGACCCACAGGTTGAGAACCACTGGTCTAGAGCTTAGCCCTTTTCTTCTTCCAGATTCTTTCCCTCAGGCCCAAGGGCACTCTGGAAAAGCTCTTCTCATTCTTTTTCCTCAGGGCTAATGTGAGGGCAGGAGCCTGGCTCTGGGGGGATCCTGAAGTCTGGCTGACCCTGTGACATGCTGCCTGTGGCAGTGGAAGTCCCTGAGAGATGAGCTTCCAGAGACTATCCTGACCTATGGGTGCATCTTAGGAGACCTTTGCTGTGGGTTCTCCTGAGGGCCAGCCTGTTGCTGCAGAAGGTGAGATGGGACCCACATTGTGGACATTTCCTCTGGAGTCTTGCTTCTGGGCATGGATTATGGTATCCTGCGGGCCTGGCTGGGACACAGCTTTTTATTTGGAGTCCTGCAGAGACTGGCACAGCAAACCAAGTACAGTCACCTGCTTTTTTAGCCCCTGTTTGGGTTCAAATTCTGCCATTAAGAAATCAGACAGGGTAAGAGACAAGCAAAGGTTGGAAACTGGAAATGACCCCCATAAGCATGTTCTGTTCAAGGCTCCAGCAATGATGTCCTTATCGCCCCCCGCCCATCCCACTTCAGTGGGCACCATGCATTCTTCTGAGTACTTGTGGGGTTTACTTCCTCTCAAGTAGTCTAAAAGGAGGGTTTGCTGTATCTCTACAGGACATATGTGGAAATTGACTAAGATAGGCAGGGTGACTTGTCCATGGGTGCGTGGATCTGCAGGGTGACTTGTCCATGGGTGCGTGGATCTGCAGGGTGACTTGTCCAGGGTGTGCGGATCTGCAGGGTGCGTTAGACTTGCAAGGCTGGCAGAGTGATGTCTGTTGTTGCTTTCCAGAGAACAGTGGATTTGGTGAGCCTGTGAAGAGACAGCATGAAGACCACAAAGCAAGATAATCTTGCTGAGCATCCTCACCATGCCTCCCATCATCCAAGCAGTGTGGCTGTGTCTGGCTGGCACAGGGGTGTCCCGTGTTCCATGTGACCATTGACACAGGAAAGCCTTAGGTCCCCATCTGTCTCCCCAGTGCTCAGTGTTATCTTTGCTGGTGGAAAACAGCGGTGTTGGCCGTCACCGATGGTAATGATCTTCTCACAATAATTAAAACTGCCAACTTTCCTGAATGGTCAACATTTCCTCCATGGGGTTTGCTTTCTTGTTGAGCTAGCCATTCCACAGCTTCATCGAGTCTTGGGACCCCCAGAAGGACCTGGGGGATGCTGTGATGGCTGGGGATCTGCCAGTCTTTACTTCTTAGCATCTCAGGGTGACTTTCACCTGCCTGCTCCTGTGAATTTGACAGCGAGACCCCAAAGTCTATGAGGAGGGCCTGTAAAGAAGGCAGGCTCCCTCTAACAGAGGCAAGCCCTGCCCCCGCCCACTGCCTTCCCAGCCTCCCAACAACTGACTGAGCATCCATGTGAGCCAGGGGACTGGGACTCTCCTATGGCCACAGAGGTTCCTCTGTATACTAGAGACTTGAGTAACATGTGCACCGTCCTGCCTGGAGCTTGAGAGAAAGGTTAAAGGCAGCCCCATTCCTACAGTTGGTTGAATGGTGCCTCACCTCCACAATCTCTTAGTACCCTAGTCCAGGGACCAGTGGCTTTCATCTCACTGAGAGAAAGGGTCTTCATAGCTGTGAAGTTGAGGGTCTTGGGGTGAAAGTAGCCTGAAATATCTAGGTGAGCCCTAAACTCAAAGTAAGTGTCCTTACAAGAGAAGGACAGAGGGAGAACAGAGCATTGAGAGAAGAAGGGAAATGGGGAGGAAGGGAGGAGGGGGAGGTAGGAGAGAAAAGGAGAAAAAAGAGAAAGACTAAGAGAGGGAGGGGGTGGGTAGGAAGATGGGGGAAGGGCAGGGAGAAGATGAAGGGAGGGAGGAAGAGGACCGTAAGGAGGGAGGGAGATAGGAAAGGGGAGGAAGAGGAGGGACAGAGAAGAGGAGAAAGGGAGGGGGAGCATAGGACAGAGATGGGGGAAGGAGGAATATGGGAGGGAAAAGGGGAGAGGGGGAGGAAGAGTAGGAGAGATGAGGAAGGAAGGTGTGGTGGTCAGCTTTAACTGTCAACTTGACACAACCTAGGGACAGTCTTAGCTGAGGCATCTATGTGTCTGGATTGTTAGTTGGTGTGGGAAGACCCAGCCCACGTGTGGGTGGCATCATTCCCTAGGCAGGAGATCCTGGGCTGAGCACAAGCAAGCAAGTAAGCACGTATGTGCTCATTTCTCTCCGCTCTGACTGTGGGTGTGAGGTGACTAAGATGTTAAATTCCCGCCTTGACTTCCCCCGGTGATCACTGTATCCTGGAACTGTAGCCGAATAAGCCCCTTCTTCCCTAAGCAGCATTTTAGGGGGTATGTTATCACAGCATCAGAATGGCACTAGGAAGAGAGAAAAAGGAGGAGAGAGAGGGGAAAAAGGAGGGAGATGAGGGTAAAGAGGATGAGGAGAGGGAGGGAGGGAGGAAGAGGGGAGGAGAGAGGTAAACTGCCATGGTATGTGTATGATTCTTTCCCGATTCATCGGCTTCGGCCTCTGGAATGGAGAGATGATGACTTCCTAGTTGTTGTTAAAGCACTATGTGTTTAGTGGGTGGAGGACATGCCATGGCACACATGTGGAGGTCCGAGGATAACTTGTGGGGGTCTGTTTTTTCTTTCCATCATGTGAGATCTGGGGTATTCGGGCGTCAGCTTTGGTGGCGAGCACCCTTACTCACTGAGCCGTCTCCCCAGCCCAGCTTCCTCTGCCTGAAGCTACGCAGCAAGCAGCTCAGGAGGCAGGAGCTCCAGGCAGAGAACTGGACTCCTGGAAAACACTGCTTTATGAGTGCAGACTGACTGGGACATGCCCTGCCCTGGAAGCTGCTGCACATCATTTCCTTCACAAGAAGAACATTTTTTACGATAATTATAGATTTCCACGAAGCCTCAGAAGTGATGTGAGATCTCATCCCATCTCACTCAGATGCCCCCAAGGCAAGCTTGTAGCCATAAAACAATATCACAACTTGATGACGTGTGCCTGCCATCTCCCGTCTGTCTGCCTTCTCACTGCTGGCTCCTGGTTGGGTCTTCTCCACGGACAAGGAACAGCTCATCCATAGGTCTCCTCTCACATTCTTCCGGACACAGCCCCGCCCACTCTCTCCCGAACTCCTGGTTAGCATTACTCGCTTGCATGCCCATCACTGCTGTGTCAAGAATGGTGCACACTGTGTAACCTCCCAGCTCACCCTTCCCTCTCCATAGCAGCCAAGTTTTCCTCCTGCCTTCCACACCTTTTCTATTGCTGCGAAGGGACACAGTGACCAAGGCAACATAAAAGAGGGCATTTCATTTTGGACTTGCTTACAGTTTCAGAAGGTTAATTCATGACCATCGTGATGGGGAGCATGATGGCAGGCAGGCAGGCATGGCACTGGAGCAGCAGCTGAGAAGCATACACAGTGGGGCAGGGAGGAGAAGGGAGGGAGGGAGGGAGGGAGAGAGAGAGAGAGAGAGGGAGGGAGGGAGGGAGAGAGAGAGAGGGAGAGAGAGAGAGAGAGAGAGAGAGAGAGAGAGAGAGAGAGAGAGAGAGAGAGAGAGAAGGAGGGAGGGAGGGAAGGAGAGAGAGAGAGAGAGAGAGAGAGAGAGAGAGAGAGAGAAGGAGGGAGGGAGGGAAGGAGAGAGAGAGAGAGAGAGAGAGAGAGAGAGAGAGAGAGAGAGAGAGAGAGAGAGAGAGAGAGAGAGAGACTAGCATGGGCTTTTGAAACCTCAAAGACACCACCTCCCAGTGACACACCTCCTCAAACAAGGCCACACATCTTAGTTCTTTCTAAAAAGTTCACCAACTAGGGACCAAACATTCAAATAATAGGAGTCCATGGGGGTCATTCTCATTCAAACCTCCATGCTTCCAATAGTTGATTTTGTTGTGAACAATTAACACAGTGGACGGTTCAAATTTAACCCCTCATCCGAGGAAGGACATTTAGGATATGCACATTAGTGTGCCTGTTCAGTTTGGATCCATGTCCTCATTTCATTGACCAGGATGGATGCTAGGTCAGGTGGTGAGGACCTGTTCAGTTGGGAACTCAAATTTTACCACTGACGTCTTTTATTTCTCATAATATCTTATCCCTCAAAGATATGAAAAAAATAAAACTGAGAACTAAATACTAATGAGTATAAACATCCATGTATGATATTTGTGCCACAGCTTTTACACTGTTTTGTTTATATAAATTTTCAATATTTTATAACAGCGTATAGCTGATTTCAAATGCATTCTGGAAGTTTTAAATTATTAAATCTTATCTCTTTACAGTTTTTTTGTGATTGCTGATACATTTTAACTTTTAAAAAATCAGTTTGTTTTGTGGTTTATTTTTGTTCTGAAATTTCCATTTCTTTTTGTGCTTCATCTTGAATCAATTGTATATTTAACACAGGTGTTTTCTTCTCTACATTTTGAGTTATACAAATCCACGATCCATTTTATACCTCTGGAAGGATTCCTTTCATGAGTGGGGGGGGGAGGGAGAGGAGCCAGGCGGAATCTGAGGATGAATCAAGTTGGCTGCCAAAACCTTTGAGAAGAGATTACACCTTTTTCACTGTACAGTTGCACATAGGATTAAACGGGAGACAGGGGGCATGTGAGCTGGGTGTGGCTTGAGATCAGAGGATGAGGAATCTAGCCTTGACCTTGACAGTCATATGTTAATGGAAGGGCCACAAGTTCCTTTGCTAGAGATAAGAAGAATGACTGCTGTATCAAGCAGGAACTTTCCTCAAGCTCCCAAGGGAATGGAGACCCTTATCCAAATGCCTGGCCTTGGGAAAAGGACTTCCAGGGAGCAGACACTACTACAGTTTCTTAGTCTTACTATAGGGGCCTGTTCCCCTCATAACACTCCTGAAAGGGAAGGTCCTGATGTCTTACTCTTTTCCCATGATACTGTACCATTCTGATTTCTCTGTATTTATTAACTGAATTCTTGCCTTTAATGGCCTCGGGCTCTGGATCTGGATTGTAGGCATTTCATCCTTGGGATCAGGTGTGTCTAGTAAATCTCTAACTTTCCCATTCTTGGTGTAATTAGGAGGGCACAATGGAATTCCTGGTTCAGGGGCAAGGCAGGGAAGGGGGGGGGCGCTGTTCCAAAGAGTTATTTTGTTTAGAGAGGATCCCATTGTACACATTTTTATCCTTTACCAAAGTCCACACAAAATTTCCCAAAGGGAGAGTCATTAATATTGAGAATCATTAAAAATGAAAGTAAAAAGTGCTGGAGAAGTGAGGTCTGCAATGTTGAAATGCTGGAACTTCATCAAGCAGCAGTGGTCACCACAGGTTCCACGCCACTTCACTCTGTTGGGATTTAGTAGGATGTTTTCTAAGCTGCTATCTAGGTTCATGGGTATCTTCATTCCTTTGCCTCTGTGTTTTCTGGCTCCTCAGAACCTTTCTTTGTGATTGTCTGCCTGTCTGCCTGTGTATGTGTTCAGATTTGTTTGTGTGTGAGTTGTTATGCCTGCATCATGAGCCCCCCAGAGAGCACTAGGAGTCCAAGTTCATATGTAAAAGGAGAGAGCCTTTATTGCAAGCTCGAGCTTGGGCTCTCTGTCCATTCTGACGCAACGGTTGGATCAGGGAGCGCCCTGAGCTCAGTTATGGCAGGGTGTTTAAGGAGTAAAGGATGGGGGGAGGAGTGGAATTTGGATTCAGGTGGGGGTTAAACTCCTGACTGGGCAGGAGTGGGGCACAGGAGGTAGGTACTGCCATTGCTTCAAGGAAATTGGCAACTTATATACAAATGATGTAAGCTATTCTTAATGTTCTGGAGCATCTAGTACTTGTTTGTCTCAATTCTGATTGGTCTCCCACAGGGTACAGTTTGTGGCTTTTCCTGGTTATTGTAAGGACAAGGCCTAGTTCTAGAATTATTAGTTTGCAGCCTGTCATGGATGTACTAATGTTAAGTTAGGCCTCTTCATGGGTCATATATGTGCAGCTACACATGTACAGCCTGGGTGTTGTTTTTTGGGTACTGCCCACCATGGTTTTGGGTCCAAGTTTCCTTTTGACCAGAACTCATCCATGAGACCCAGCTGCATGTCCAGTGGGTACCATGGATCTTAGCTCTACTTCCCCAGTGTTGGGATTACAAGCACACACTCATTACATAATGAAGACATCGGAGAGGATGGATTCAAAGCTTCCGTGGTATATTTGATGGTATGGTGTTCTCAGCATGGCGTCCTTGTCATGTACAAGTCATCACACTGCACCCAGCTTTTTAAAATGTGAGTCCTGAGGGTCTAGACTCAGGGTCCGATACTTACAAGTCAAGCACCACTGACTGAGTTGTCTCTCTAGTCTGGAGTTTTCTTCCCTTTGAAAGGAATGGCTTCCTTTATGAGTCCTTACAGTGGATCTTTAGCGGAAGCTCTCATGGTTTGCACAAAGACTCTAGAGCTTAGCACCTGTGGTTAGCTTAATGAGCCCTGGAAAAATGGAGGAGGCTGGGGGATGGCACTCTGAAAGGCCATCACTGTAGGGACACCACACTATCAAACATACCATGGAAGCTTTGAAGAGGGACAGAATCTTCCCTCTCTGATGTCTTTATTATACACCAGAGGACAGCACAGAGACCACTAGGAGCAAGTGCCACCCTGCCAGGGAGGTGCAGAATTTGACTTGGCTTGTCTGCACCGTGGGGTCCCCATGTCACTGCCCTGGTGCCTGGCTAGATATATTTCTCCTTAGCAAGCTCTCTCTGCATCCTTCAGGGTTCAACCTGGTCCTTGAGTTCAAACACCCCAGATTCTGCCAGATAAGTCTTAGTGCTTCACATGTGACAAGTCCAGGGGCCTCAGGGAGGTCCTTTAATGTTGTGCTGACCAAAGGTGTCCTGATGATGTATCGCTACTGTCAAGAGGAAGGCTCTGGAATGTTCTGGGTTCTCCCTCTTACTCAAGAATTCATGGAGCCTGTGAACGCCTATGGGTGTTTGTGTGGAGCCAGTGTGGAGCCTGAGGATGCTCGTGTAGAACCCATGGACACTGTGAAGACAATGTAGAGATTGTGTAGGAGCTGAGAAGTTCTGTGTGTAGCCTGTGTGGAGTCTATGGAGTCCTGTGTGGAACCTCTGGGGATTTCTGGTGGAGCCTGTGTGGTGCATGTTTGGAGACTGTGTGGATGCCTGCATGCAGCCCGTGTGGAGCCTGTGGATGATTGTGTGGAGACACTGTGAAGCCTGTGGATATCTGTGTGGAGACACTGTGGAACCTGTGGATGCCTGTGTGGAGCCTGTGGAGCCTGTGTGGAGCTGGTAGACTCTGCAAAGAGACCACATAGAGCCTGTCTAAAGCCTGTCGAGAGCATGCAGATGCTTATGTGTAGCCTCTGTGGATGCCTGTGTGTGTGTGAAGACTGTGTTGATATCTGTATCAGATATCTCCATAGATGTCTCCATAGATGTCTTTGTGGAGCCTGTGTGGAGCCTATGGATGTGTGTGTGGAGCCTTTGTGGAGCCTATGGATGTGTGTGGAGCCTGTGTGGAGACCATGAGCACTTATGTAGAGTCTGTGTGGGGCCTATTTAGAGTCTACATGGAGACTTTGTGGAGCCTGTGGCACATCTTTGTTCTGTTGGGTGCAGTAGCAGCCTCAACTCCTTTCCAGGGGACAAGCATGGGGAGTCCGGGCCGGTCCATACGTTTTGATTCCCCCTCCTCCTGCCACAGCAGGCCTGCTCTTTATGTATCCAGCGGGAATATTTTTCATTATCTTCCCTCTCAATTTAATTAATCCACATCCCGTAATGAACCTTGAAATTTCAATTAAACACACCATTACCAATCAGTGCAGAGCTGGTCGTTGGTGGCTTCTTGCAGTGTGCTGGTGTTTTGTGTGGCTATACTGATTCATTTGCTCGGGCCTGGCATCACCCCGTCCTGGGACAGGAGAGTTCAGGAGGGCCCCAGCATGGCATCTTTCCCTGGGAAAGTCAGCCATGGTCTGCTGGAGTGTTCTGGTGGGATTGTGGTTCCTGGTGTCTCAGAGAGTCCCTTCGGCAAGGCTAGTGAGATACGCCTTGCCGCTCCTCCTTTGCTGGGCTCCTGGGGGACTAGCCATAGGTGGTAAGACAGGCCAGAGGATGGTTCACCACCATAGTAGCATGGTGCATGGTGATGGAAGGTGGAAAGGCCCATACCCAGCAGTGGAGGGTCTCCTTGATACCTTCTGCAGGACTCAGTTTCTCTTGGTGACAAGGCTTACTTTTCAGCTTTCTCTCTTCCAAAGGCACCTGTTGACACTGATGTCAGTTTTGACGGACAAGAGTTCTTGGAGCCTGGAATCTTGTGTTACAGGCACAGGTGCTTCTTGTACTGACTTTGAGTAGTCCAGCTGTCCCCTCTAGTCCCCTGGAGGTTCTTGTATCATTCCCTGTCTCCTGTCTGGGCCACCATCGTTCTCTCTCTGCGTTGGGTGTCTTGCAAACAGCCACTTCCTTGCAGGGCACCCCTCCTCTGCTCCTGCTTCTTGAGGGGACCTTCCCACCCTAGAGAAACCATCTCCTCTCAGACCTCATAGAGGCCTAGGTGTCCCCGTCACATGTTCCTGGTTTCTGACGTGTTACTTTCCTCTTGGCAGAAGCTCTCACTTTCTCGGGGACCCGCCAGCCTTGACTGATCCTCGTTCCTCTCATCACATGGAAAGATAGCCTAGCTCTTTCTCAATATGGCTTCTGTTCTAATCTTCCATGGAAATGGATCTGCTCAGACAGGAGACAAGGCCTTGGAAGAAACCTCCTCTTGCCTTTGGTGACATCTCATGTGCTTAGTACCTTGCTCCCTGACCCACAATGGTGTCTCCTTGTGGTGAGTTGAATAAGAATGGTCCCCATTAGCTCATGTATTTGATTACTGAGTTATAAGAGAGTGGCACTACTTAGAAGGATTAGGAGGTGCGGCCTTGTTAGAGGAAGTGTGTTACTGGAGGTGGGCTTTGAAATTTCAGAAGCTCAAATCAGACCCAGTGTCTCTTCCTGCTGCATGTGGATCCAGATGTAGAACTCTCAGCTACTTCTCCAGCACCATGTCTGCCTGCATGCTACCATGCTCCTCGCCATGATGATAATGGACTAAACCTCTGAACCTATAAGCCAGCTCCAATTAAATGCTTTCCCTTGTAAGAGTTGCCATGGTCATGGTCTCTGTTGTTGGTTGTTTTTTTTTCTCTTTTGGGGGGCCCACCACCCAGCTCTCAAATAAATCACACATGGAGGCTAATTTTTAATTATAAATGTCTAGTCTTAGCTTATCTTGTTTCTAGCCAGCTTTTCTTAACTTTAAATTATTCCTGTTTATCTTTTGCCTCTGGGATTTTTCTTCTTCTTACTTCTGTATATCTTACTTTCACTCTTACTCCATGGCTGGCTGTGTGGCTGGGTGGCTGGCCCCTAGCATCCTCCTCTCCTTGTTCTCTTGCTCTTCCTTCTTTTCCTCCCAAATTTCTCCTATTTATTCTCTCTGCTCACCAGCCCTGCCTATCCTTTCTCCTGCCTCACTATTGGCCATTCAACCCTTTATTAGACCATCAGAAGTTCTAGACAGGCAAAGTAACACAGTTTCACAGAGTTAAACAAATGCAACACAAAGGAATGCAACACATCTTTTCATCATTAAACAAATATTCCATAGCATAAACAAATGTAACGCATCTTAAAATAATATTCTACAGCAGGTTTCTCTTCACATCAATGGAATACTGACTAAGACACTTCTCCTGGAGAGTACACAGGCGCTCAGGCAGAGTCTGATCCCTTTCTCCCAGCACCTGCCTTGTCTGGAAGCCATCCTCCCTACTCTGGGAAGGACAGTCATTTTCCTTCATGAGAGGGACACACTCGAACTCCTCCTTGTCAACACTTGGCTCTGAGTGGGATTGTTGAGTGGGAGAGTGGTGCTGTGGGACGGTCTGTATGTCAAATCTGTTGCTCTGATTGGTCAATAAATAAAACACTGATTGGCCAGTGGCCAGGCAGGAAGTAGGTGGGACAAGGAGAGAGGAGAATTCTGGGAAGCAGAAGGCTGAAGCAGAGACACTGCCAGCTGCCGCCATGACCAGCAGCATGTGAAGACGCTGGTAAGCCACGTGGCAAGGTATAGATTTATGGAAATGGTTAATTTAAGATAAAAGAACAGTTAGCAAGAAGCCTGCCACGGCCATACAGTTTGTAAGCAATATAAGTCTCTGTGTTTACTTGGTTGGGTCTGAGCGGCTGTGGGACTGGCGGGTGACAAAGATTTGTCCTGACTGTGGGCAAAGCAGGAAAACTATAGCTACAGAGTGGGAATAAGGTAGGGAGGGATGTGGTGAGCCTGTCCATCCCACTCCAGGTTAGGAGCTTGAAGACAGGCTTTGTCTCCTGAACTAGTTGAGATTTTGATAAAAAGTCATGAAAGATATTGCCTCTATGAACAACTAGTTTGTGGCTTCCTGATGCTAAGATGCCTGTTGACTGCCTGCCAGGTTGTCTGGATCGCGTGTCAGCAGTTTGCCTATTCACTGCCATGCTGCTGCTGCAACGTATCTGAGATGGCTCGTAGGTTTACATGAGGGCCATGTTGGATGCTGGGCCCCATACCTCCCACCTCCCTCTCCTGGCATGCTGATGCCTACTACTGATCATTGCTGTATTTTACAGCCCAGTTTCCCTATCCCTGGGCTGGACACACTTTGGAGCTTTCCTGGAACAGGGCAGGTTCAGGGTGGCTGTGTCTAAATGCACCCTCTTGACTCCTTCCCACCCATGTCCTTCTGGACTCTTCTGAAGTTTTCTTTTTGTGGTCTGTCACATAGGGACCTCATTTCAGATTCTGATGCTAGGGACCCCCATCTGAGATGAACAGCAGTGAAGACTGGAAAATGAGGTGACCCTTGGACCTGGACAGAAGCTGTCCCACAAGGACTAAGCATCTTCATGTGGGATGTTGCATCCACATGGCAGTCAATGGTATCTGACAGAGGTTTTCTGCTATAGCACTGAGCAGTAGAGTTGGTGATCAATACAAGAATGGGCATATCTATGTGCCAATAAAACTTTATTAAAAAACATGCCACCTGATCACAGATAATCAGTGAGTTGACAGTGAAGCCCTAATCTGGCACACCTGAATGTTGTTCTGTGGTCCCCTGATCCCATTGACCAGGACTGTGCTCATCCATTGTCTTGGTAGTATTCACTTGAAGTGAATAGTTCCTGTATTTTATAGGTTATTTTTTCTGTTGAATTACAGACATATAGTTATAGTAAGGATAAAATATATCAGGAGCCGGGCGGTGGTGGCGCACGCCTTTAATCCCAGCACTCGGGAGGCAGAGGCAGGCGGATCTCTGTGAGTTCGAGGCCAGCCTGGGCTACCAAGTGAGTCCCAGGAAAGGCGCAAAGCTACACAGAGAAACCCTGTCTCGAAAAACCAAAAAAAAATAAAAAATAAAAAAAAATATATCAGGAATTAACATGTTTGGGGAAGCTGTTATTGGGAACACATACTGAGAACTTTAAAATGATTAAACAGAAAACTGAGCACGCATTTAAAGACTGGCTTCTCTGAGTGTGTTGGAGGTAGAATCATGGACTTGCAAATGGCCCTTTAGCAATAAGAACCAAGGCAGTGTAGTGGACACTGGCATTATTCCAATTCTAGTCCCTACAGTTTCAGGAGGTAGGCAGAGGGGTGACATCTTACACCCTTACACAAGATAAACTTTAGGGACTGCGCTATAGGACGAATGCGCTAGCTTTTAAGCAGAGCTCACCTTGGCATCGTGCGCATTCTAAGAGGCTGAATTGAAAATGAAATGTCAAGTTTTCCATCTCATTCTATGAGGAGCGATTCCCAAACCATCTCTGTCCCCACCTAGGAGAAAAGGTCCTCCATGCAGACACTACAAAAATCCTAGTGAATCTGAAGAAAGACAAAACGGGGGGCTGGAGAGATGGCTTAGAGGTTAAGAGCACTGACTGCTCTCCCAGAGGTCCTGAGTTCAATTCCCAGCACCCACATGGTGGCTCACAACCATCTGTAATGAGATCTGGCGCCCTCTTCTGTATACATAATAAATAAATAAATCTTTAAAAAAAAAAAAGAAAGAAAGACAAAACGTGTTGGAGAAGGGTGAGGCTGCGGAGAGCTAAACCCTGCCCATCTCCGTGGCGTGGATGGTCCATGACACCACATCCCATGGAGTCACACCCTGGATTGTCATAGCTCATGGCATCCTTTTGGATCACAGGTACAGTGTAGTAGCCCAAGTTATTCAGCTTGGTGTGACATCATGGTCTATTTGGTTTGTCTAAGGACTGAAGCATCCAAATAGTGCCAGGGCTGTAACAGACTCCCAATAAATATCTGCTGTGAGTGGAGTGAAAATTTCCCCCACAATGCTGAAGTCTTGAGTAGGGTTATGAACACTGACTGTTTACTAGGGCACCTTCCGAGAGACTGTCTGCTTTCACCGGCACCCGTTATTTGTGGACTTTGCCTGTAGAAGTCTTGCCGTTTCTTCTACCCAGGATTCTACAGCCAGGATTGATGGAGGCCTTCAGTCTGAGCTTGTCAGATGTTGTAGCAAGCCACTTTGTCACTCTCTCCCCCCCACTCCCTTCCCTGCCATCCTCTTTTCCCCTTCCCCAGTGGCCCCCCTTGAGTTACCCTCTGGACCCCAGCCTCTGTGCTGGGGCTTCGAAGGCACACAGGAGCTCTGGGAGACCTGGTCTACAAGAACCTCTGGATGGGGAGACATCAAAACCTCCAAACATCGGTGGCTGCCAGGAGAGTGTTCCTGGATACCCAGGGTGGCATTGAGGGTTTGATTTTTGTGTTAGTTTTCTCATGGATGTGACGAGAACAACCTAAGGAGGGAAGAAGGGATTTAATTTGGCTCAGTCCTGAGGTGCAGTACATCATAACAGGAAAGTCGTGGCAATGGGAGGCAGCTGGTCCAGTTGTATCTGCAGTCAAGACGTGGAGAGAAGTGGGGTCAGTCCATCAAACCTAGTCACCCACTCCTAGTGACGGACTTCCTTCAGCAAGGCTCCACGTCCTAAATGTTCTTCAGCCTTCCAGAACAGCGCCATCACAAGCATTCGAAGACATGAGGAGCTTGTGGAGTACAACATTCAGACCACATGCTTCATGCATGGAGAGATCTGAAGGAAGTCCACGGGGCTAGAGACAGGATGAGCTAGAAGGGACAAGAAGGGGGAAGACTGCAGAACTAATCTGTGGTGACTAGTGTCTCTACCTCAGCCCAGAAAGAGGGAGCACTGGACCATTCTGCTGTTTCTCCATTTCCTTCTGTGTCGTGCCTCAGTTTCCTGAGTCTTTGGTTCAGTCTCAGGTAGTTTGAACACATGGCTTCGAAGGCCACTAATCATTTCCACCCCTCCCCTAGGGTGAAGGCTGTGAGACCTTCAGAATTTCAGCTCTCAAACCACACTCATCAGGAAAACAGGTTGATCCTGGCTCATTGTCTCAGAGTTTTCAGTCATCAATCAGCCAGCTCCAGAGTCATCAAGGTGGCGAGGGACAGTGGAGGAAAGGCACTCACATATCGTGGTAGCCAGGAAGCAGAGAGGAGGTGCCTGGGGCATGAGGTACTCACCAAAGATATCTTTCTGGTGATTTCTACTTCCTCCATCCGGCCTCACCTCCTGATAGTCCACTCAACTGTGACCTCACCAACAGGCTAAACCATTGATCAGACTAGAGTCCTCATGATCCGGCCACCTCTCGACAGTGCCACCAGCTGGGGATCAAACCCTCCATCCACAGGTATTTGGGGAGACACTTTAAATCCAGCCCATAGCAGTGAGTCAAATGCTTGCCCAGGACAGTGCTGGTTAGTGGACTGTGGGTATCTTCCAGCACCTGCGTTTGTCTGCTGGTGGCCTCCTCCCTTCTTACTCTGTAGTGTTAGGACATTCCTGCCTGGCCTGGGACTCCAAAAACACAGGGCTTATCAGACTTTCCCAGAAACAAGCTATGGCCCAGAGGAAAACCCCAAGGAAGAAAGAAGACCCTGCATAGTCATGGCCCCACCATGCCGAATCCTGAGGCCTGTGGAGTGGATACTGGTGTCAGTCTCGGCCCCGTTCTTCCCACTGCAGCCTCGGCGGCCTCGTGTGGGCTTCTCTGAGTCTTCTGCCTCGTCTCCAAGAGCCCAGGGAAGGGGTGGGACACTGCCTCCTCAAGATGACCTCATCCATTGCCAGAAGAGGAAGACGGAGAGTCACCTCCAGGGAAAGCCACCAACCTCCGGGACCCTCAGAGGCTCCCGTGTGCCTGTCTCTCAGGCTGGCAAAGTCCATACAATCTTCCTCAGTTAATCTGGGCCCCCACACACTGCCAATGAAGGAGGCAGAACCAATGACTAGGAATGGGAAGTCATGCACACAGAACAAGGAGGAACACCCAGGCCTCAGACCACATCCCAAGGAAGGGCATCAGGCTGAGTATGCAGCTACCTCACACTAGGAGATTTTTCCTATGTCTTATTCCTGTTGCTATGGACTCAGTGTTTGGTTTTCCTCAGAATGTGTATGTTGAAATGTCACCCAACCCTCTTCCCTACCCCCTACATGAGGAGACCAGAAAGTGGGCCCTCAGGAAGCGATTAGGGGATTTAGTCCTTACAAAGGAGAGCCAAGTGCTGCCCCTGGACCCCCACCCCGCTCCT
Organism: Peromyscus maniculatus bairdii; assembly: GCF_049852395.1. Classification (NCBI taxonomy): domain Eukaryota; kingdom Metazoa; phylum Chordata; class Mammalia; order Rodentia; family Cricetidae; genus Peromyscus; species Peromyscus maniculatus. The sequence continues at coordinate 10,403,298 of NC_134864.1, forward strand.
GTCCCTTCTACCACGATGCCACCGATTCACCAGGAAGTTACATGAAATCTTCCAGCCACTTAGTCCTGGGCTTTTAGCCTCTAAACTGTGAGCAGCAAACACCTGAGGCCACTAAGGTCTGCAGGTCTGTGATGGTGGAGGGAAAGGTAGAAACATTCCTGCCGTGGAGACCAACTGGAGGGGCAGAGCTTCGGGGATGGCCTCCAGGGTGTTCAGTCGGTGATTAGTTAGCATCAACATTGCCCTTTCAGTGAGCTCGGAACACCATCCCAGGAGAGTAGCCTGGTTCGAAATGTATGGGCTGCTGCTCCTTACAGGGTGCAGTCCTGGGACAGGAAAAGAGGTGAAGGGTGGAGGTGGGGGCAGAGGCTTGAAAGCAGGGCTTCCATGAGGCCATCGTAGGGCTATTCTCACAGGTGGCGGACAAACTTTCCCATGGCTGTCCTTGCATGGGCCCAGGCTCCACCCCTAGGAGCATCCTCGGCATGTCCAGGTTCCACAGCCTGTGCACAAGGCAGGTGGCATGGAAGTGACCAGCCGCTGTCCAGTTGTAATCATGCCACTCGCCGTCTGAGAATTGGTGCAGGACAGGACAGAGGTGGCTGAGGACCAGACAGGCGGGTAACAGGGACCTGGTGCCACCAACTGCTTGAGATAAGCTGCCCACCTGTTTTTACCAATGTGCTTCGTCTACAAGTTGCGAGGTCAGTCTTTCACGGTACACAACTAAGTCACGAGTGTGACAGAGTGGCCTCAGGAAGCAGGCTGTGATATGCCAGGGGACTTACTGAGTGTGTGTGTGTGTGTGGCATCTCCTAACCATATAGACAAGATTTGGAATGGATTCGGACTAGAGCTTCATCTAGATCAGTGGTTCTCAACCTGTGGGTTCTGAACCCTTTGGGGGTCGAACAACTCTTTCTCAGGGGTCACCTAAGACTATCCACATGTCAGAGATTTACATTGTGATTCATAACAGCAGTAACATTATAGTTATGAAGTAGCAATGAAAATAACTTTATGGTTGGGGGTCACCACAACATGAGGAACTGTGTGACAGGGTCGCAGTATAGGAAGGTTGAGAACCACTGCTCTAGATCATTTAAATCCCCAGGCACAGAGATGCTGGGTCCTCTCTCCACTCCTGCACCCTGCCCCCACTGCAAGACATGGGGCTGGAACTCCCAATATTCTTTGGCTTTCCTGCCTCCCCATGGACAGGTCTCCATCCCTTCCTGTCTTTGGTGATAGCTGTCACAGAATAGACCACAGAAACTCTAAGCTCTGGCTTACAGTTATGGCTTATCTCCATGCCCTTGGCTGAATCTGGTAGGTTCCAGGAACACACTAGAAGACAGACACCATCTGTCTTCTTCCCTCTTGTGACAAGGACAAGGAGTAAAGATGTGTGACACTGACATTCTAACTTGGGGAAACAGAGGGGAGATGTAACATAGTCATCCACCCTGACGCGGCAGCAAGCTTGGAGCTGTCTGCCCTGGAGGTGACTAGTTCCCCCAGGGACTTCTTACAGTTGCTTCACAGGCGTGTTACAGGGAGTCCAGTCCTGCCTGGATTCTGAGGTGCAGTATGTTTTCCATCTTCTTGCTGCTCCCCTCATTAGGTGTGGATGCTCAGAAGAGACAGATGAGAGCAATGTGGGAACAACCTAGTGTCAGGTGGGCAGTGGCTTGCATAGCACCCAAGATGGATGACCAGGCTGGGGAGCTCAACGGGAAAGGGGGGGGCATTCATCTGTGATTGCACAGGTATCCTCAGTCCCCTCTCCTGGACTCTCCTCTCTGCTAGAAGTACACCTCTGCCTTCCTTCTCTGGAAGCTGACGCCCAGAAGAAGGCATGGGGAGCAGGCAGGAGTAGAAACGACTGCAGGGAGGCCACACTTTAGGAACCTTCCAGGAGTCATGCTTGAGTCAGTGAGAGGGGTCACCGCATGACAGTGAATGCAGTGGCTCGGGAGCATGCACCGTCCCCTGAGGCTGCATGCTGCATGGATGCATGGATTCTGGATGACTTGGGAGAGGGAGAGAGAGGGGGAGGAGGGGAGAAAGAGGGGAAGAGAGAGGGAAGGAGGGAGGGAGGGAGGGAGGAAGGGAGGGAGGAAGAGAGAGAGAAAGAGAGAGAGAGAGAGAGAGAGAGAGAGAGAGAGAGAGAGAGAGAGAGAGAGAGAATGAATCATCATCATCTTGGGAGCCGGTGCAGTAGGTAGACTTGGAGGAAGTCAGCAGTGGGCACCGCCTGCTTAGGAAGCAGGTGTGAGCACCCCCCTGCTGGTGTGGGGCTAGGGTCCCCAGACACGCAAATGCATTCCTCAGAGCAGATGTCCAAGATGCTCCTGTTTGCTCTGACTCAGTAAGGACTACACCAATAGCAAAGTTAAAATGGCAGGGGTGGATGCCCTTCAGGCGGCTGCATACTTACTGCACAGTGAGCACTCTTATTAAAAGGGTAAGCAGTGTGGGGGACCTACCCTGTCGGAGAGCAGGGCCGCAAACTTCAGAATTAAAATACTGTGGACCAAGACCAGCACTAGGCTGACGGGGAAATTAATAGATAGCGTTGTCCAGAAGAAATCCACTACCCTTAATAATTCAGTCTGTTATTAAGGTGATATTTCAAATCAGCAGCCCAAGGATGGATTATTCAATAAGCGTCTCTGTGACGTCTACCTCAGGCTTTGGGGAGAAAAATGAAGTTAGAGTCGTGGTTTACATTTCACACCTGATGGGTTAATGCTCCAGCTATAAATATTTAATATTCACATAATCACGAGAGCACAGAGAAATTTGTGAGGATTTAACAGATGTGACAGCCTTGAAAAGAAAGGTCTGTAGAGTTGACGATGTAAAGGTCTTTATTTACAGACAGCATTGCCCGGAGTAGGGAGGGTACTGGAGAAGTAGTCTCTGGCAGGATTATGGGCCAGGCAGCATGGGTGGAGAGCAGCTGGGGTCCAGCTGGAGGGAGGGGAGCAGGCCTGGGAACTCAGCAAAGCCCCCTTAGAGGTGCCCCTAGATTCCAGCAGGGTCCGGGTTTCAAATCCCTCCACCACACTGGCCATGAGATGAACTAGGAAGCATTCGGGACCTCGCTGAAGTTATTATCGTGGTTCTTGCCAAGAGCTGAAGGCAAGTGGCTTCCTGCCAGGGTCCTTCCTCTCAGATGGGCCTCCTGGGAGCACCCGCCACCAACAGTGAAATCAGCGTGAGCGGACCGCAGAAAGGATGGGGCGACTTTCCTAAGATGCACTAGGTAAAGAAATAACCCTTTGATCGATGGCGTTATTAAAAACACATATAACGAATCCTGTGAGAAATGGAACATCCATTCTAGAAAATATGAGCAACAGGTGTGAGCAGGCTCTGATGGAGGGCAAAGCTGGGTGGAATGTAACAAAGAGATGGAAACAGTATCTGACCTCCCCAGCCAGGAAATCGTCATTTGGCGATTTAGCATCATTTGGCGATTTAGCAAGACTCTTCTCAAACAACACCCAGAGATGGCTAGGGACTCAGTAGACACACAGTTGGCTTTTTTCTGCACATTGACTTTATCTCAGTAAGTTTACCAATCTCACCTGTTGTAATAGTTATCTTGAAATTATTTTAGGTTTATTAGTGTGTAAGTTTTTAATTTTCCAGAGACCACATGGGTTCATATTTTTCTTAATGGTTTCTGGCTTTTATAATGGGCTTAAAAAGCCCTTTCTTACACCACGATTATTTAAAAAGAAGTCTCTCTTTTTCTAATGGAGCCTTTTATGGCTTTATAATGTAATATGTAGTTCATAAAATCTGCCCTCTTTCTCAAATGGTTTCTTGCCATTTTAATGTGTTCACTTTTCTGCCTAAATAAATGACTTATTTTGACAGTGTAAAAAAATCCTCCCGGAATCTTTATTAGCACTGCAGTAAATTTTATTTAAGCGTCACTGTCGGTTTTATACTGTTCGCATTTACTGCCCGTGCGGGTTTGCCTTGACTGAGGTCTCCAGCTCATTTATCTTAACATGTGGTTTTAAGAGAGGAGGAGCCGTTAGACGGAGCAAGAACAGAATGCCGGTCTGTATCGACTCTGGTGAAGGGCTCCTGGGACCCATCATTCTGTCTTCTCACCCGGCTTTGCCTTTGAAAATCTCCCCCGTGAAACTTAAAAGTCTTGGTCTACAGCTGCCCTGTCTTTCTCCGCGGACTCTAAGTCGCCGCCAAAGGCCTGTCTCCGCTCGCTGCCACCGTGAAGAGGACTGTTCTCAACGTGTGCTTGATATGGTTGCCCTGTCTTTAGGAGCCATAAAGCAGCAAAGGTTGACTCTAGGCCTCTGCTCATTGATTTGTGTAAATGGAACACAAGAATTCCTGAGTGCTCTTCAATAATTCATGCCTTTATAAACATGGAAATCCACTCCAGAGCGTCTCCAAGAAACGCTGCACTGTGGGGAGCGACATCTCTGGGGAATCCGAGGAGCAGCTCTGCCTTCCTTGGGCTGAGCATGGAGCGGAGACATGAACACTCTCGTGTTACACAGCCAGCCAGCCTCCTAGTCTGCCTCATGACAGGGGGCAGCACTGTGTCTCCTCGGGATGAAAAAGAATTGTCTTGAGCCACACACAGGCCCTCACTTGGACCCTGGGAGTGTGCTTTTCCAGAGCCCCTGCACTGGACTCAGGGAGGCCAAGGACACGCCAGTAATGTCCCGATCCTGGGGACGTCAGCAGGGTCTGTGCTGCCTCTGAATGCCTTTAAACGATGTTTTATTGTCCCCATATGTCTCTAAGGCCAGAACCCTGGATGGCATCCCTAGAGGAGTGTACTGGGTGCCCTGTGAAATCTTTTCAAGTCATTCACCTGCTATGTAGTCTTAGGTGAGAGATTTTTAAATTTCAGGCCCATAGTTTTGCTATATTGAGGATTTCCGTAGTAAACCCCCACCTCACAGAACATTCATGAGATCGCATAGAAAAGACTTTTGTGGAATTTGTGTGTGTGTGTGTGTGTGTGTGTGTGCATGTGAGGACTGCGTGTACATTGTTGTATTGTGGGGAGTGCACTCATGTTTGTATGCACTGTGGGTAGTGTGTATATGTGCACTGTGGGGATTTTATGTGTGCACTCTGGGGTTGTGTGTATGTGTGCATATTATAGGGAGTGTGTGAGCACTGTGTGTGCACTGGGGGTAGTGTGTGTGCACTGTGGGGAGAGAGAGAGAGAGAGAGAGAGAGAGAGAGAGAGAGAGAGAGAGAGAGAGAGAGAGATGGAGAGAGAGAGAACTGCAGGGATTTTGTGTGTGTGAACTGTGGACAGTGTGTGTATATGCACTGTGGGAATCGTGTGCTTGCACTGTGGGGAGTGTGTATGTTTACATTGCAGGCAGACTGTGTATGTGTGCTGTGGGGATTGTATGTGTATGTGCCATGTGATTGTGTGTGTGCACTATGGAGGTCTTGTGTATATGCACTCTGGGGATTGTATGTGTACTCACTGTGCGACTGTGTGTGTGCACTGTGGGGATTGTGTATGTGTGCACTGTGAGCAGTGTGTGTATGTGTGTGCACTATGGAAATTTGCTTTTGTGCTGTGGCTTATCCCTGGGGAGGCATTGTTTGTCCTATAACTGTCAAGAGAAAGGTCCTGAGGTCAGGCACATGGTCTGCAGCTGTAAGGTTTCAACATATGAGACAAACGTCCCCAGACCCAAAGAAGGGTTTTGGTAAACACATCTTTTGACCACCTACTGCTCCTGTGTCCCAAATCATCTAGAATGGTGGCCCTCACTTCTATGGCTGTATGACTTCTCAGTGTGACATCTCCCTGTTTTCTTGTTTCCCTAGTTTCTCCAAAATGTCACCACAACACAAAGGCCACTTCATAAGGTAGCACCAAGTCCTCTGAGTCCGGACTATGTGATCCTAAGTGCCCCTCCAGGTGGTTGGTGTGGGGAAGGCGTGAGGCAGGAGGCTAAAGATGGTGGCACCCTGGCCAGATCTGGTTCAGCTAAGGGGAAGCATGTTGGCTAACTCCCATGCTGAATGTGGCTGCCAGGTGTGCTGGCTGGAGCCATCCCCGAGTCCAGGAAGAAACACAGGACAGACACGAAGCTTCTTATTTTGACAACATTTTGGAGAATCCAGGGGAACGAGCGGGGAGAGAGAGGCCATACAGAGGAGTCCTGCGGCACTGGGAAGGAGATGGAGCATTTTAGAGGCTTGTGGCACACAGGAGCAGGAGGAGGACGAATGACGTGTCTACTAGAGACCCTCTCTTTGGATCTGGGCATGTCTGTCTCATAATATGAAGTCAGTTTTACCTTCAGACTCCACAAACTTCCACACCAGGGCAAGCATCGGCTGGAGTCGGACAGTTGCAATGTCTCATATGGTTATCTCTTCCTGCACTTAAAAGTGTCTAATAAAAACTGATGCATAATACTTTTATGACTTTTTGTATTTATGCTTGCAGTAGAAATTTGAAATCAAGTTCTTGAGTTAGGAACCCTCTTGGACACCAACTGAATGTCAGTGACATGCTGTTGTAATTAGGACACATGCTTTTCTTAATCTGTCTTCATCTCTTAATTGTATCAATTCTTTTGAAGTTTAGAAGGTTCTCAGGTCAATCAGCCAATATTCTCTTTTATGAGTTTTGAATTTTGCCTGCTGATTAGGAGACCTTTCCTACTCTAGTAGCATAAAAACTGACTTGTTATGCTTTCTTCTGCTGTTCTTATCATTTAAAAGTTGGATATTTTATTTATGGGCGATTTGTTTTTGAGTTTGCTGCGGATGCAAATCTAAGCTTTTCAAGTTTCCCGGCAGGTTCTCAAGTGCCCTCCACGCCGGCTTGAAGCCCCCACTTGTAACTAGATGTTTTCTGCTGCACACGATCAACTGTGTTGATCCTGGTGTTGCACCACGTTCTCAGCCAGTGTCTAATTGTTTTTGTTACTATCACTGTACAGTCTGATTTATGCACAGTAGAGGGTCTCCATGATTTCCTCCATTTTCTTGGCAACTTCACTATATTTATGATTCTGCTAGTGCTGGAATCAGCTTTCCCAGTGGAACCTCCTTGGACTCTTTGATCTGGGCTGCATTTAGTGTACAGTTTGGGAGGGATTCCGTGTCTTTACCTATCCAGTCCCCACACCCAGAAACAAGATGTGTCTCTGTTTAAACTGACCCCTCTCATGTATCCCCTGGAAGATTCTTATGATTTTCTACATTTAGATGCCTGCCACCTCTGATTACACATGCTTCCAGAGAGTTCCTGAATCATCCCCCCACCCCCACCGAGGATAAGCCCGACCTTTCTTTGTGACATCATGCACTGCACTGTTCGTGGAGAGCATCTCCTCCGTCCGTGCTGGATCCCTGGGTCAGGGGACCCTGGCCTGCACTGTGCCTCGTGTCTGAGCAGGAATGTGGGGTCTTCTTTGTAAAAAGCCACCAGTTGTGTTGGGTTAAAGCCCCCCCCCCCACAATGACCTTGTGTAACGTTCTCCACTTCTCCAAAAGCTCTGTCTGCAAATCCAGACACATTCCGAGGCCCTGACACTTGGAGCTTCCACACAGGAAGTTCAGTGGGCACAGCTCAGCCTAGGACGGACTGCAGTGTGCTCAGTGGCTCTGCACTAACAATGTGTGAGTGTTTAATACACTGCCTACCCCAGGTCCACATGAAATGAGGCCAGGTGGTCATGGGCTGAGACTTCTGAAATCGTGAGTCAGTCAGTAAAAGTATTTACTCCTTTTAAGTGGATTTTCTCTGGTGTTTTGTCCCAGTGGCAGAAAACTCACCAACACCTCAGCTAAGAAAATGTATTTTGAAAAAATGTTATAAATTTTTATATCCATGCTTCCAGGCGGAAGAGTGGCTGCAGCAGAGCATGATGGGATAGGCTCCCAAGAACTAGCTGGCACTTCTGAGCCATCACAGTGTCACTGAACGGCACATGAACGGAGTAGGGGTTCAAATGGTGCCTAGCAGAGAGGATCCAGACCCTAGGACATCGTCAGCCAATGCCACATCCTGCCCAACAGTCTCAGCTCTGCATTCTCTTCCCATAGGTTGTAGCCGCCAGCTCTTCAAGGCGCTTCACACCAGCATCGCTGTCTGTTGGTTTTTGCAGTGATAACATGAATGCATCTTCAGCACGTGCCCATGCTGGTTGGTGGGAGAGTCTTTCCTTAAACCAGCTTCCAGCAGATTCTGTGTGCACACTGTGTTTAAGGCTGACCTGTAGTGCGCCAATTCACCTTTGAAGTTACAGCTCCATCTGCCTCTAAAACAACTTTCTTTAAGCATCATACCCATCCATGAAGGCATGATGATTCCTGCATCCTCTACATTCTGGGTACCATGGGCTGGTAAGAGCTAGAGTGCCCTGGCAAGTGAATATGTCTTTGCTCATATACAGCATCAGTGACTCCTGGTGAGCTGAGCTGTGCAGACTCTACAGCGTGGTGGAGTTCACCAAGTTGTTCCCGATGTGTTCTCTTTCTTAATTATTTGATTTCAGCAAATGCTCTTTGACCTGCTCCTGTGAGTGAAAGATGTGCAAGCGCTGGTGTTAGAGCCAATAAGGGGAAAGGAGGACAGTGAGCATCCAACAGAGAGAAAGGCGGGGAAGAGAGGAGGAGGAGCAGGTAAGGCATTAGCAGCAGGAGCATGCTATCATCATCCCCACACCTCTCCATCTCCAGGCAGTACCTCAGGTTGGATGAGGACAGAACTGCTCCGTGCACAAGGGGCCAATGGGCTGTGAAGACCCTGGGGACTGGCTCTTTAAGAGCCTGTGTCCTGTAACACAGCCTTCCTGTCCTTCCTGGTCCCAGTGGGGTCTGTTGCTCTCTCTCTTCCCGTGTTGGTGGTGATGTAAAGACGGGCATGGGTAGCGGTGCAGGCAAAGGCACCTCTGATCCCCGTCTCTGTGTGGTACTTTTGCATTTGGAGTACAGGAACTGACCAGCCTAAGAGGGTGTGGATGACAGCACCCCTCCTCACTTTGCTCCTCTGGCCTCATCAGTGGAAAAAGCCAAGCCTGGCCTGCTTGCAGCCCAAAAGATGGGCTTCCCCGGGACACTTACTTAGTCTCTAGGGGACTACGTTTCTTGTCTCAGTGATTAAAATAGCCAGACAAAAGAATTGTAGGGGGCTAGGGAGATGGCTCAGTGGTTAAAGAGTACTTGCTGCTCTTCTGGAGGACTCAAGTTCAATTCCCAGCGCCCATATTAGGAAGCTCACAACCACCTATACCTCTAGCTCTAGGACATCTGATGCTGTCTTCTGGGCTTTGCAGGCAAAGACACACACACACACACACACACACACACACACACACACACACACACACACTCATGCACACACAATTAAATAAATAAAAATAAATATTTTTATAGCACCTTAAATCCAAATTTAGCGGCAAATTAATCCCAGCAGGAAGCTGAGGCAGGTGGAGGCCAGCCTGGTCTACATAGCAAATTCCAGGCCGTCCAAGGCTACATATGGAGGAGACCCTTGTCACAAACAATCAAAAAATGAAAATAAATATATAAGTAAACAAAAAGCAACTTAAGAGGTTTGTTTGGCTCACAGGTTGAAGGTTTGGTCTGCAGTGGCAGGGGAGGCATGGTGCAGGAATTTAGGACACCCGTGCATCGCGGGAGCAGTGGAGAGGGAAAGAATGGCGCAAGCTTGCATTCAGCCTCCGCTTTCCCCGTCACCCAGTTCAGAACCCCGGCTCACATGACGCTGCTGCTGCTTATAGGTAAGGTCGGTCTTGTCACGTCACCGAACCAAGCCTATTAATAAATAACCCCCCTACAGGCACAACCAGGGGCTGCCTTACTCTCTGTGGCACCTCTCAGATGTCCCCCGAAGTCCCATGCATGGTTCCTAAGTTCCCACGGGGTTCCCTGAGGTCTCAGCTATGGTTTTGTGAGGATCCCACCCGGGGTTCTTAGGGCTCACATCTGTGGTCTCTAAGATCCCACCTGTGGTCCCTGGGGTTCCGCCTTTCCTGAGGTCTTATCTACGATTCATTCCAGGGATTCCACTTTGGATCCAGAGCCCCATTCTGTAGTTCCCTGAGGTTGCACCTGTAGTTCCCTAGAGCTCCCCTGAAGTTCTCTGGCTTAGGAGGTGGGTGGCAGGAAGGCAGAGCCCTTCCATGGTCCCCTCTACCCTCAATGTCATCGAGTGTCCGCTCTGAACGTGGCCATTTTAAGCAGAGGCACTCACTGACTGTCCCTAGGTGAAGCAAGCCATAGAGCTGGACTGTGACGATTCTTGTGAGCATATTTGCGCCGCAGCAGATGCACCAAATTTCTAGAGCTGTCTGTTTGGAACAGTTGGTCCTTCCAATGACCCGTAGCCAATGGACCAAGAATTCCTTGGCTATCCCAGAACTGCTAATCGGGATAAAGGCAAACACAAAAAGCTGAACACTCTGCCAGACAGCCCCCATGCCCTTGACGCTGTCTAGCACCATATCAAGGTCACGGATTCATTTAAAGACTCCCAAAGGGCACTTGACCTCAATTTTTATAATTTTCTTACTGACATGCAGGAGAAACTTTCTTGCTGTTCTCTTATTCCCCCTTTGTTACTCAGAAAAGTTAAAGTTTAAATGGCAATTCTCTCTGGAATTTAATATCTGTTCTCGACTATCCTGTTTAATTGCTAACCAATTCTTTAGAAAATTGAATCACTATATTCCATTGTGTTTATGCACTGACTGATGGCCTGGGAAGGGTTGGCAGGGACCTCCGCCAAAGTTGACAGCAGCTGTGTTTCAAGCTGTGAGCATTTTATTAGAAAAAGTTCAAGCTGAAATTTTCCTTCGTTTCAATTTCCTTTGCTTTTAAAAATTTTCAAGTTCAAGCCCCATGTTGTTGGGTGTGAGGGTGTCAAGGCTGGGACTCCAGTGTGTGACACTCTCTCCACCTGCTTTATAGTTGCTGAAACTTGTTTCAAATGCCTACAAAAACAAGGCCTGAGAACATCTTTGGAGAGGGCTTGGGATGAAAGAGCATTGTGGAGGTGCCTGCCACCAGCCCAGCCCTTTCCACTCACGTGGGGTCTAGGAGAGGCCACTGGCCACCTCCACCTCTGGAACCCAGGCCTGTCTGCAAGAAAAGTCTTCATGTCTGAGGATCTTTGATATTCATGGTCTAGGATTCTTCCTGAAGCTTGCTCCTCTCAGGAGAGTGTAGCAAGGCAGGAGGAGATGGCACAGGCTAGACCCTGGCTTGCCGCCAGGCCCACAGCTCACACCCGTCAATTGGCTTTTCCTGCTCCACTCAAATTCATCTGATGGTGTGCTGGTTGGCTTTTATCAACTTAAGGCAAACCATAGTCATTTACAGAGAAGGAACCTGAATGGAGAAGATATGTCCACCAGACGGGCCAGTCTGGTGGGGACATTTTCTTAATTAATGATTGATGTAGAACGGTCCAGGTCACTGTGGGCAGTGCCACCATGGACAGGTGGTCCTGGGTTCTATAAAGCAGGATAATCAAGTCAGGGAACAAGCCAGGGAGCAGCATTCCTCTACGGCCTCTGCTTCAGCTCCTGCCTCCAGGTTCTTGACTTGCCTTCACAATGAATTATAAACTCTGAATTATAAGTAAACCCCTTCTTTCCCAAGTTGGTTTTGATCGTGATGTCTAGTCACAGCACTAGAGAGCGGACTGCACCAGCGTTCTGCCTGTGCATCCTTTCCTGGACACCACAAGGTCCCTGTTATGCCACTGACACTGCAGCTTCCCAGACTATCTTGAAAGCTTATTTACATCTATTCCAGAGAGCCACCATGGGCGCTTTAATACTGCCCAATAAATTGCCATAAGGGATCATTCTTTATATGTGTTTCTGATTTTAATGAGGACCAAGGCTGTTATGCCTAATGCTCAAAGCGACTGCTTAAAAGGCCTTTCTTGAGAAAATTGTCTTGAAATGTAGCATTCGGAAAACTTTTTACTGAAGTAGTTTAATGCAGAAAAAAGTGCATGCATCTTAAGTGTGTGGTTGGCTGGACTTTTGTAGACTGAACATGCCCAGAAGAGCAACTATCCTGTAAGAGTGAAATGTGATCAGCTGAGGGATCTGAGACAGCTTCAACCACAACTGGCCTTATGTTGCTCCCTCGGCATTGGGAATACATGTTGATCAAGTCTGGGGTACCACTCTAGACCTCCAGGGCCAGGGCTGGATTGTGGCTAAGGGCAGAGATTACTATCTGTTGATCCCAGTACCCTTACCTGCCGCCTGGTCTCCATGTCCTTAAGTATGCACTGTGACAATGGGCAGCCGTCAGGATGACTGAGTTGAGGTAAGATGCCAGGCTCCTGGGGACATCTCCCGAGGCATTAATAAAACCGCACTGCACACCAGCCTGGTTCTGATGCAGCAAAGGCCATGGTCTGGTTGATCCGGGCTGGCCTTAGGGACTCAGGGTAGAACTGCAGACTCACTGTCCCCGGTGCCTTCTGTAGGTGCAGCCCGGCTGGGCCCAGTCCCAGACCTCTCTCTGTGTCTGAGATTTTGCCCTTCCCTTCACCCTTACCATAGCTGCCGCCGCCAACCTGTTCTGCTGTGTCCTGACCTCAGCTACACTCCTCATGCCCTGGATCCTTAAGAAGTCTGTTCTGGGGCTGGGGGATGGCTCAGCTGACACAGTGCTTGCTTAGCTTATGCGAAGCCCCAGGTTCTGTCCCCAGCACGGTACAAACTGGCCGTGACAGGGCAGGCACAACACCTTCCCCTGCACACTGACAAGCTTTCCTTTTTAACATTCCTTAAAACGGATACTTGAGTTCCTGCTCTGGCTGCTTCACTTATTTAACGTGCCTCCGCATGAAGGGATTGCCACAGTATTTTCGGCTCTCGTCGTCTGCTGTGATTCCTGCTGTTCACATCTCTGGGAGTGCGATTTGGTTTGCATGGTGGCTTCCTTTCTGAGGTTGGCCAACACAGTGACACTCCAGGACGAGAACCCTTACTGCTGAGTTGTCTCCTAGAATGAGAATCTGAGACTCTATTCCACAGGGCCCCTTCCAACCTCTTGGACACTGAGCGTTTAGCATTTTCAGTAGCAATTTTGGTTAGTGACTTCACAGTTGGGTTTTTGCTGCTCTGGATCTTTCCAATTGAATCAGCCTAACTATGGCAGTGCCCTAGGACACCCCTGTAGACCCATCCCAACATGTCAGCCACTGGTGCCTTTACCTTGGCAGTCTATGTCCCTTCCTAGAACAGAGTGAGCTTTTCTAGACTCATGAGACAACGTGCCTCATGTTTCAGCCATTGCTTGTTTCCTGGGAGTTTTGCAGAGTCCATCGGGAAATGACAGTAAGACCAGGGGAACGGAGAGCTGTAACAAGGGAGATGTGATATGCAGAGAGTGTGTGAGGATGGTGGATCGCTGCCTGTAAGTGGCAGAATTGGACCGAGCCTTTTGGAATCTCTCTGAGTAGCTCAGAGCAGAGAGGACGGAGACTCCCGGGCAGCAGGGAGAAGCACAGGCAGAGAGTGACAGACCCGACACGACAGTCCGAGTGTCTAGACATCAGTACTGAGGAAACACAGGAGGGCAGGACGCAGACATACGAGAGCGGAAAAACTGCTAAAGTCTTCAGTGACACCACACGAACGTGGAAACCACACGAACGTGGAAACCACACGAACGTGGAAACCACACGAACGTGGAAACCACACGAACGTGGCAACCACACGAACGTGGCAGCAAGGCCGATCCCCAGTGCAGCTGTTGGGCATGCTGCTCATGCAGACCATGACTGTCATACGCCTGTGTGAGTGTGTGTGAGCTTGTCTGAGGAGGGGGTGTGTGACGGAATGTGAGGATGTCTGAGGTATGTGTGTGAGTGTATGTGTTTGAGGGGCTCTTAGTGTGAGAGGGTGTGAGATGGGGAGCTATGAGTGTGACGACCTAGGAGGGGTGTGTGAGGGCCTGGAGGCACATTTGGTTCAGATGTAGCCTTGCTGTGGAAGTGAAGGATAGGCTGAGCCAAGGCCACATTACTCCAGTTATACATCCCCACCCCACCCCACCCCCAAATCCAGGTCCTTTTGATTTGTGCCACCTCACACATGGGCTTCTCAGAACTCACAGTGGAAGGAGATGAGAATCCCAAATCCAGGCTACAGAAAGAGGGGAGAATCCGCAATATCCAAGTGGCCCAGGAAGAAGATGACTTGGACAATGAAGTTATTCATCCAGGAATCTGTCTTCCCCAAATCACCTTGTAGACAAATGTAACATAAAACACAAGCCTGATAGAGAAGTCATCTGTTGCTGTATTAATTTGAACTGAAGAAATCAAACTATTACTATTATCAACCAGTTAAGATACCCTCACACAGGTAAGCTTGCACTTATATAAAGTAAATACATTTGGTTTTCTCTTTTAGGGGTTCACATGCCAGTAGAACAAATCAAAACCCCAAGACCATCAAAGTTCTTTTGACAATAGGCATGAAACAATGGCCTCAGGACCTCTCAAACTCTGAGTGTAACTTCCTTGAAATGAGCTTACTGTGCTGAGGCAGTGGCCTACTGTTGTAGATTATTTTCAGATGTTTTACATTTGTTTAGGGATGCAGAGATGTATTGCATTCTTTTATGTTGCATTTGTTTAACTCTGTGAATCTGTGCTACTTTGCCTGTCTAAAGCACCTGATTGGTCTCATAAAGAGCCAAATGGCCAATAGTGAGGCAGGAGAAATGATAGGCAGGGCTGGCAGGCAGAGAGAATAAATAGAAGGAGAGATCTGGGAGAAGAAGAGCAAGAGGGATCAAGGAGGAGGACATCAGGGACCAGACACACAGCCACACAGCCACACAGCCACACAGCCACACAGCCAGCCACAGAGTAAGAGCAGAAAGTAAGATAATACAGAAGTAAGAAAAGAAAAAAGCCCCAAGGTAGATGGGATAATTTAAAGTTGAGAAAAGCTGGCTAGAAACAAGCCAAGCTAAGGCAGGCATTCATAAGTAAGAAAAAGCCTCTGTGTATTTATTTCGGAGCTAGGTGGTAGGCCCCCCAAAAGAGCAAAAACAACCAACAACAGTCCACTCCCCTTGGGACAGACGTGCCCATTGGTGGTCTCCCCTTCACCTGGATGGATGGATCTGCTCCTAGGAAGAAGTTTTGTTCTCTTAGTGGCCTGTGGTGTCAATGGTTGCACTTGAACTCCAGAACAACATTTGGAGTTTTTTCAGTATTGTCCCAGTAACTAGAGTTTCCCTCTTCCCATGATGGAAAGGATTGGATTCTTGTTTTGTGTCTTGAGTCAATGGCAGTATGGACCTGCCAAAGGGGCAGCTAATGTTCTTCTACAACATCTTGGTGCCAGTATGGCTGGACTGGACCTCTGTTCTGCCATATGTTTTGATGGAATATAAGAATCCCCAGCTCTGAAAGCTCCAGCTACCTTCACCCACCCATCCCCCAATCCTGTCAACAAAGGAGTGCATCTCAGGGCCCTTGTCTACCTTTATGCAGGCATCAAACATACTTGAGAAATAACACTGTCCATGAGCTTCAGAAGTGTCTTAGTTTCTGTGTCATCCCAGTGGGAGATAACAGGGAATAACCACCATGTGTATGGAAAGGAGGGAAAGATAGGCAGGTATTTGAGAGGGGACCCATGAGAAAAGGGGGCTTTGGTTCATTTTATTGGCTGCTGCTCACCAACATGACTATCTGTATGTGTCCAGTGATGAGGATGAGCCTCTCTGGCCTTGATGTTCCTGGTAGGACAGAGTCTGTCAGGGGTTGGGCTACAGATGGGTGTGGCAGTGCCCAAGCAAGATAGCCGGAGTGAGGGGTGTCTGGAGGAGAGTGTGCAGCAGAGCATCCTTGAGCAGCTGTAGACCAGGTATGGGAGGTCACCAATGCTCTTGGGAGATGTGTTAGACATTGGTGCACATTTATTTGTGTTGTTTAAACTCTGAGAGGGGATGGATGCCTTAGCCCAGGGCAGAGTGAAGTGGGAAGTAAAGTCAGGGCCAACTAAGGGAAGATTTTGTACAGAAAGGTCTAGTAGGGTCAATCTGGGTGGTTATGAGTGAGGGAGGAACAGGGAACATGTCTACCACAGGTTCAACCACAGGATGTCTCAGGCAGAGTGGGACTGGGCACATGCGTGTTCCCATCAACAGGAGGGATGGCATTCTAAAGCAACTGACCCCCTAGCCAACCGTAGACCACTGGAGCTATGGTGGTCAATGATGACTGTCAACTTGAAGGGTCTGGAATCATACAGAGACAAGCCTGTGGGGATGTCTACAAGAGACTTTCTAGAGTGGGTTAATTAAGGTGGGCGATCATCTAACATAAATGTGGGTGGCACCACCCCACGGACTGGAGTCCTGCACTGAATCAAACGGAGAAAGCCAGCACCAGCATCCCTTGCTCTTGGCTTCCTGACTGGTTGCAGCGTGACCAGCTGTCCTCCTGTCCACGGCTGGACTGTATCCCCCCGTATTGCGAGCCGAAGCAAACCACTTCTTCCCAAAGTTGCTTTTGTCGGGAATTTTGGTACAACAGGAAAAGCAGCACCTCGGAAGGGCCCTCTCTGCGGCCGGCGCTTTCTCGCCTCCTCTGCTCCTCCAGCTGCGCACGCTGGCGTGTCTGCACCCCCAGCGCCTGCCAGCGTCGTCTTTAGCTCATTTCCTCTGCTTGGGTTTTTTTCTTTTTAATCTGTGTACTCTCTTCTCGTTTCTTTTTATAAAAGGAAGCCTGACATTCATTTAGCTCTTTCATAACGTTTCAGGGAACTGAGACGAACTCTGTGTCTTATAATTAGGACTCTGGGCAATTTTAGGAAGAAATAACCGCGTCTTCCCAAACTCTTTATAAAAACTTCCTGGGAAAATGTGACCGTGCTGTTGGGAAGGCTGAGCAGCCTCTTTCCCTGCCCCATGAGGGCCTTGTTTGGGGGGCCTGGTGCCATCACTCCGTGATCTGTGCTGTATCCAGAACATCCAGCCTCCAGACTGGGACAGACCCTGTCAGGTCAGCGTTCCGGACTGGCTCAGAGTCAGTAGGGAGGGGTTGGGAACATCAGGAATCGAACTTGGTCTTTTTCTTTGGCCTGGGTGACCCTACACCAGAAGCTCTCTGAAATGTAGCTTATCAGGCCACAGAACTGAGACCTACACCCTGGTGGTCTCTGGCGAGTCTGTAGCCTCAATCCACTTTGCAGCCCCACTGGGTGCAGCCAGCCTGCAAGCCACCCAAGAGGAGCCCTCACCCTCTCAGGGCTGTGCTAAGCAAACCTTCAAGCTGGCACTGGGGGACATACCTCACAGTTCTCAGGCTCAAGCATCCATACAGCCCGGGTGTTTGCCTCTGTGGAAGTACCTGCTCCACTTTGGGTACCTCTCATTAGAATTCCCTGTGGAAGCATCCTTGGGGTACAGGTGTCTCTCACTGTGGTGACTATGTGACGTGGTACACACCCCCGTCCCTGTCTTGGGCTATATGCTCACAGACCTGGACCTGCCTCTTGCCTCTTCACAGATCAAGTCTGTGAGAACCTTGCCACTGGCCCCTTACCGTCTCTTCCTTGGGACGTGCCTGAAGTTTGTCTCTTGGTTTGGGCCTGAGTCTCTTCTCAGGAACTTTCGGGTCTCTGCTTGGCTGGTGACACCCTGAATTTGAATTCTCCTACAAGGCCTCTGTGGACCACTGATGTCTAGAGTTGACTGGAACCTTGGCGTGTCCTCCTACTCTCTTCTCCAGTGGAACTGGGGAGGGACTTCCGGGTTTGCTGAGTCTGCTGTGAGCATCTGCAAGGCTGTCCAGAGCTCGAGAACTGGATTCTTAGCACCCCTCAAGGCTTGGCAAGTGCATAGGCAAGGCCAGTCCCTGGGTTTTACTGGGCAAGGCCAGTCAGAGGTAGGCATGCAGAAATCCTGATCACCCCAGCTCCACTAGCCCCCGGTGTGAGGAATAGAGTGCCCAGCCTCGGGGGACATCAGAAGGACACCTTCTTACTTCTTTTCTCCTCTGAGGTAAAGGAAGGAGATTGGGGACAATGCACCTGGGTTCTGAAATGGCTCTGCAGAGTAGGTGGGGAGACTCCATCCTCACTGAAACTCAGATCACTCAGAAGCGAGAGGCTGGGACTTCAGGTGTGTATGCAAAGGTGGGTATGTGATGGGGTGTGTGCATGTACACATGTGCACAAGAGTGATAGTGTGAGCACATAAGTATGTGTGGACACAAGTGTGACAAAGCATGCCAGTGTGTATGTGTGTGTTCCAGTGTGTGGGTGCACATGTGTGCATGTATGTGCACATGTGTGCACGCACACCCATGTATGTACAAGCATTGCTGCATGCCTGTGTCCACTGAGTACCTGAAGTCCAGGAGAGTCTGTGCCAATTGAAATGCCTTTCAGACCTCGATGTCAGCTGGGGTGCCCCCTCTTCCCTGAGGTATTCTCTCCTCTGCCCTACCCGCCCCCCCCATCATGAGGAGGTCTGTGGTGCTCCTTCTGTGTGAGCTGATCCCCGTGGACTCTGTGGATCAGTCCTGTCAGAGAAGCCAAACGCCTCCTGCCTCTGAAGGCTTCAGTATCTCAGGAACTTGAGAAGGAAGATGACGAGGCCGTGGCTGGGCCTCTGTGGCCCAGATGTGGTCTGTCTGTCATCTTCACCTCAGACCTAACAGGACTGGCCTGTGAGGTGGAGGGAGGGGACCCATCTGTGGGTCTGTGGGTCTGTCTCCTGCCACCACCTCTGACCTTTCTGTGGCATCTGAAAGCTTTCCCACTTCCAGATCCCCTGAGACTCCACCAGGATCATCCACACAAGACTGTGGAGGATCTCAGAGTCTGAGGGGGCCTGTCTCCAGAGGGCCATGTAGGCTGCAGGCTCCATGGGGACATGTAGGCCACATAAAAGTATAAGCTTCTGCAGGCTGAAAATACTATACTTCACACTTGTCCTTCACAGGATGCAGAAACACACACATACTTCCTGCATATGAACACAGACAGACACATACCTGAGAACATATACATACTTTATACAACTCATGTACATGTAACACAATACATAGACACATACACACTCACATATACTCCTGCATATATCAGACACATGTATGCACAACCAATGCTTTTTGTGTGTGTGTACATATATGCAATTGTATATATATACTGCCATATACTCATATATTCATACACACATAGACACACATATATATGTACCACACACAAGTACTCCCCACACACAATAGCAATATGTGTACATATATATACACACACACATATACACATACACACAAACATATAGAAACATATACAAATGTGGATAAGTATACAGAATATACAATACATACATAAGAACACACACGCAATACAGGCAATATGTACATACTCATGAATAAACGCAGAGGCATGCATGCACACCCCCAGGCTATGGTCTTCCTGCCCTATACCTTTGCACAGGCTGCCTGCCCTGTGTTCCAGCTGAGCCCCTCCCCGCGCATGCCTCACGGTTAGTAGGTCTTCCTGTCACAGCTTTCCTTCTTCCTTTGTCCACATCAGAGCCATAGTAACATCTTGACTTCTGGATCCATCATGCGCTACCTAAGGACAAAGGTTTCATAGGATCAGAGAGAGGGGAGGTCACACCATGTGGTCTCTAATGGGCAAGTCACAGCAGGTAGCCATGCTTCAGGCTGGGCTTGAGTCAACTGCTCACCTGCTGTGTGACTTAAAATAATGGTCTATTTATACACTTCCCTTCACCTGAAAAACAGAAACTGATTCATGTTTTTCATTCAACTCTATGAAGTGCCTATGGGGTATTAGCCACTGCAGTGAGCTCCACGGATCCAGGCTTCTAGGGGTCTTTTAAACTTGTTGTGGGAGACAAACTCCCAGTGGTGCCTACTCCACAGAGGAACACTCAGTAGGGCTAAGAAGGGCCACGATGGGGAAGGTACCCTGCATCTCTGTAGACGATGCCTCCTCTAAGCCTAGATGTGGGCGGGGCTCCAATCCTGTGGATGCTCTGTGAAGTGTCCATCCAGAGGCAGGACACTTGTGAAGACAGGTGTGCCCCTGGTCATGTTGGTCATGTTGGGTTCCACGGACCGTGGTGAGGATTTGGGATCTACTTTCTGAGCGCAGTCAAAGAGGCTGTCCGTGGAGGGGGTGATGGACTTGAACCAGGGTCAGTGTAGCTGCATGGAGGATGGACACACAGGTAGAGATGAGACAAACAGGCGAGGGTGTTGTGACCAAAAGACTGGCTAGATATGTGAGCAGAGCTGGCCTGAAGATAATCCAGCTTCAGGTCAGAGGAGCATGGCACTGCCCAGTGAGCAGAGCTGGACTGAAGATAATCCAGCTTCAGGTCAGAGGAGCATGGCACTGCCCAGTGAGCAGAGCTGGACTGAAGATGATCCAGCTTCAGGTCAGAGGAGCATGGCACTGCCCAGTGAGCAGAGCTGGACTGAAGATGATCCAGCTTCAGGTCAGAGGAGCATGGCACTGCCCAGTGAGCGGAGCTGGAGTCGGAGCAGGCCGTTGTGAGAGAAAGGGCCGGATAGAATCTGGAAGGGTGAGTCTGGGGGAGAGGGACAGGGCTTCTGTGTGCAGATAGTGTTTAATGTCACGGCGATGATGGGGTTGCCTGGGGATAATAGCACCCTGTCCCAAGATTATCGTGAGACACAGACAGGCAGATCCAGGGCCGCTTGGCTTGTAATAAGCACCAGGGCCATCAGCTCAAATAAACAAACAAGCACAACCATCTGGCAGCCTCCTATAGGAATGGAACTCACTGTAGTGATTGGCCAGGGTATCTAGTTAGGAACAGGCAAGGCTTGGTGGGCCCAGGACATTGTGCCATTCCCTCTGGCCTGTGGGTGTTCAGGTGTATCTTATAGCTTGCAGGAGCAGGCCTGGAGGAGGGGGTTTTTCTGCATCCAATGCATGGGTAGTATGCTCAGTGGCCAGTGCATGGGAGGAGGGGACGGTGCATTTCTGCACAGTGCAGACCTGGCTGCAGGTGAGGGAGAGTGCTGAAGAGTGTCCAGAAGACAGTGCCAGGCCCACATCCAGGCAGGTGCTCAGGCCTCTGAAAGGGTGGTGCGGGACAGAGGTCACAGGATTGTTGTGGGGGCTTGGTGATGGGAGTGGGATGCTCCAGGAGGCTCGGCCACAGAGGGTAGAGGAGGCTTGGGACATCTGCCAAGATCAGTGCTCAGACCCAAAGTGTCCCTTCGGACTCTAGGCTAAAGTGTGCTTGAGGGTCTATGGATGGGGGGTAGGGAGGCTGTTGGATTTGTGGAGTGACACTGGCAGGTAGTTCCATCGCAGACACCTCTCGAAGAGTCCTTTTGGCGGCATAATAGAAAGGTGAGATGGAGCCACACAGCCCATTTGCAGATTATTGCAGGAGTCTCTCAAAATGGCAGACCGGCTTGGGCCCAGGTAGTGGCAGTGGATAGATCTGAGGCTATGTCAGAAGTGATGACAGCTAATGCCAGGTCTGGTCACATACTTCAGATGCCATTAGCTACCTGTTCACATGTCCAGTAGGCTTGTCTACAGAGTGCTGTGTGGAAGCCAGGGTTGCCACACTCCTCTCTGCCCTGGCTCTTACTCCCTGTAAGAGCAGAGAGGTGAGGCAAGCAATGACTGCAGTCCTTCCTAAGGATAGTGACTGTGAATGGTGGTCTTCATGAACCAGAGCCTTACAGATAACTGGGAATCTGCACTTGACATCTTGGTCTTACACCATCTCCGCTCTGCTCATGCTGTGACAATAAGCCCATGCTGACCTCCTCTGGTGCATTAATTTGCTTTCTATTGCTGTAACAAAACATCATGACCAAAAGTAATTTGGGGAGGAAAACATTTATGTGGTTTACATGTCCTAATCACAGTCCATCACGAAGGGAAGTCAGGGCAGGAACTCAAGGCAGGAACCTGGAGGCAGGAACTGAAGCAGAGGCCATGGAGGAGTGCTGCTTACTGGCTTGCTCAGCTACTTATCATATACCATCCAGGACCACCTTCCCAGAGGTGGCACTGCCCACCATGGGTTTGGCTATCCCACATCAACTATTAACCAAGAAAATGCCTCCACAGACTTGCCTGCAAAGCTGATTTGATGAAAAGCTGATTTGATGAAAGTATCTTTTCAGTTGAGGTTCCCTCTTCGAAGATAGCTTGTACCAAGTTGACAAAAAACTGTCCCAACTGGTGTCTCAATCTTGGATAAAAGAAGTCATCGATCCAAGCAGAGGCAGAGTCCATGTACCAGTTTAGGGTAGAGTCAGGGACACTTGGAGCAGGGCTCTAAGTTGGAAAGACAGTGTGTAACATTAGTGAATATTTGCCTGGACTTCTTCTGTTTTTTTTTTTTTTAACCCATTGTGCCAAGTGTCCCTGGTAGACTCAGCCTTGTCCAGGACAGCAGCCTTGGGAATAACACCTTCTTTGTGGTTACTACAAGTTGAAGGGATGGGTCCAGCTGCATCTGAGTGGCAATAAGATTCTGGTTATGGGGTTTCTCCAATCCTGGGGCTCAGACGGTAAGCACATGAGCCTAGTTCTCAGGGGTTTGACTCAAATGAGAAGCTCGATAATGGAGGATGTAGAATAAGGTCCCAAAGATGTCTCTGACCTATGTCTTGGCACTGCAGAGCATCTCCTCACACAGAGAAAGGGATTTACAGATGGGGTGAACCTGGGGATCTTGACATGGAAGATGATTCCAGATTCTACCAGTGGCCCAAGGTTAGCATAAGTTTTCTCATAATGGAAACAGGGTTGTCAGGGTCAGAGGGAGGGAAAGATGGAGGGAGGAAGAGGAGGGAAGGAGGGAGGGGGAGAGAGAGGGAGGGAGGGGGAGAGGGAGAGAGATGGTGTGCAGCTGGCTTTGAAGATGTGCTAAGAGCCACAGATTGAAGGCAGCCTCTTAGAAGTAAGGGGAGCTCTGGGCCTTGGGTGAAGGGGCCAGGAGAAGCAGGAACAATTGAACTCTCCCCTGAGCCAGAAGACTCCTCACCATGGTTAGGGCTTCCCATAGAGGTGTCTCAGAACCTACATTGCTACATTGGCAAAGCCTTGGAGAGATCCTGCTGCCCGCTGTAATCCTCACTTGCATACTTGCCCCCAGCGATGAGTGAAGAAGTGGGGCAAGAGGTTCAGATGGCAGCTTTCTAGATGGGATTTCTTTTGAAGTTTAACAGTGGGCTCTTTTCCTTTTTCCTTCCTCTTCCTGCCTTCCATCCTTCCTCCCTCCGTCCTTCCATCCCTCCGTTCCTCCCTCTTCCTTCCTTCCTTCCTTCCTTCCTTCCTTCCTTCCTTCCTTCCTTCCTTCCTTCCTTCCTTCCTTTCTTTCTTTCTTTCTTTCTTTCTTTCTTTCTTTCTTTCTTTCTTTCTTTCTTTCTTTCTTTCTTTCTCTGTATCTCTAGCTGTCCTGGAATTCATTATGTAGGTTGATCTCAAACCCACAGAGATCCACCTGCCTCTGTCTCCTGAGTGCTGGGATTAAAAGTGTGTGCCACCACACCCAGCTAGGTTATTTTCTATATGACTCGCCTCTCCATTTCTGTATCAAAATACTGACAGGAACAACTTCCCTGAGGAAAGACTTGTTTGGACTCATGGCGTTGGGGATCTCAGCCCATCATGGTCAAGGCATGCCAGAGCATCTCGGTACACAACGCCTGTGGGGCAGCAGTCCGGGAAGCAGAGAGAGAGGCAGGGTCAGGCTGGAACTGTCCAAGGCTTGCCCCTCGTGATCAGCTTCCACCAGCAAGGAATCACCTCCTGAAGACTCCACAGCCTGAAACATCACCACAAGCCAGGGAACAAGCATTCCAAGTCTGAGTCTATGGGGCATGTTTCAGATTCAAACCGTAGCATTCTTCTCATGGCCCCTAAGAGCTTACTACCATCTCATAGTGCAAAATGCTTGGCATTAGGACGGTAAAAAGAAAGACTGGACCAAAGCAAGACCAAAACGTAGTTGTACAACCATTAAATCCTATGGCTCCATGTCCATAGCACATGGTGGCCTCGCCAGAATTCTAGGTGGTCTCGCCAGAATTCTAGGTGGTTTGGGTACCCTCATGTCTATGGCACCACTACCTGAAGTAGATATGGCCTCTCTCTTGGGCTGGCTCTGTTTGGTGCCTACGGCTTTCTTTGGTTGAGGCATTCCTGGTCTCTCCAACACTCTGGGTTCTCCTTCACAGCTCAGGATTAATCCTCACAGTTTCTCACACTGTCAAAGGCCTTCTAAAGGGAATCTGACTGGATTACTCACTGCCTGGACCGTCGGGCTTTCTCCGAAAATCTTGGCTCAAGCCTCCATGAGCCCATAACTCTTCTACTCTGTATACCTTTCAAATGAACACCATATGGACAACCTCAGGTTCTGCCGGCTTGGGAAGGAGTCACGCCCCTTTGGCCCTGGCTGCACTGGCCCCTGAGCCCCTGTATGGCTGAACTGTGAAAGTAGTCTACAGCTCTTTCTTTTTAAAGGAATGGACTTCAAATTGGCTTCCACTTTTTTTAAACAAACAAACAAACAAACAAACATGATTTCTTTATTGGGAATTCTTTGGGAATTTCACACCATGCACCCTAATTCCACTGACTTCCTGGTCCCTTTTCCATATCCGCCTATCACCCTTGCAGTGGTCCCCAAAAGAAAAATTAGAAAATCAAACCAAAACAAAAGCAAGAACAAAACAAACAAACAAACAAAAACCTCACCTCTTCATTTCTCCTTTCCCGCCTCTCCGAGAGCTCTTCATTCATCCTGGTGGCACTGGGAGCCTTGGTGTGTCACAGAGCGTACCCTTTTGTCCAATCAACTTTACTAGCAAATGTTCATTGCAATGAGTCACTGGTCTGGTTCAAGACCTCTGGTTTCTGGTACGCCCTCATCGCTGGATCCTCACCGGAACTCCTCGGGGATATCCCACAGCCACCCCGAGTCATGGAGATCCTGCTGGTGTCATTCCACAGGACCAGTCCCTTCATGAGCTCCAGCAGGTCCTAGAAGGGGTAGATGTTAGGGTAGGCCAACGCAAGGCACAGGCTGTGGGCCTGGGTGGTAGCTGATCTGGCCTTTCAGGGCCACTGAGGCCACTTGCCTCAGGTGAGGGGGTGGAGTTGGTGGCTACTTTTATATCCTAGAGCCTTTGATGGGTGAGGTCTCACTCTCAAGCACCTTTCTCATCGCCACACCACGAAGTGTATGGCTTCTTTAAAAACCGTTTTAATCCTTTTAACAACCCCAACCATTTTACCCACAACCATTTTATCTGCAACTTTAACACACCCCTTTCTTGGCCAAACTGCATAGATTTTCACATCTTTCTGCTTTACTTTTTATTCCCAATTCTCACTATAAATTTGGCCAAAAGCAAACATCAATAATCATGGTACAGCCTGATATTATACTGTTCTGAAAATTTAATTTAAATTCTACCAAATTAATTATTCCATTATTTCAAATTCAGCCTTCTTTGGATTTTCAGAATCCAAGAAAATAAGTTATGAGTAAATTCTTTGCCAGAATGTGACTCAGATGGCCTCTTATCCAGTTCTAAATAGAGTCCACATCCCTCTCTGAAACATCACTGTCTCTATTTCTATCAGGATTCTGGTCTTCTGAATGCTCATCCGAGTGGTTCACTAAACTGTGCGTATAGCATCGTAGGACTTCTCTAGCTCACATTCTTCAGATTGTTCCAAGTTCTTCCAGCAAATAAGTTCTAAAGGATAAAGAACACCACAATCAGATTTAGTAACAGTAACAGCATCAACTCCACTCCTGGTACCAATTTCTATATTATTTTTTGCATCACTATGATAAAGTATCTGCCAGAAGCAGCTACTGAGAGGAAAGGCTTACTTTGGCTCAGGGCTAAAGGGTATTTCAGCTCACTGTAGTGAGGAATCCTTGGTAGACATCTCAGTCAATGGCAGCAGGAGAGTATGGCTGTGTCTGTTCACATGTTGGCAGATCAGAAAGCAGAAAGTGAAGCAGGAATCAGCGGCTTTAATCCATCAAAGGCCCACCCCTAAGCACCTGCTTCCACCAGCTAGGCCTCACCTCCTAAAGCTCCACAGCCTCACTAAGAAGCACCACCAGCTGGCAGCAAGCATTCAAAACCTGTGATGGGGGAGCATTTCAGATTTAAACCATACATTTTATTGAAACAACAGCAAAAGTAACCCATTTGCACAGCAATTTGAGGAAGAGAAATTGAGGCAAAATTTAAAGGAAATGACACCATGATGTGATCCAGTTTTTCTCTCTTGCTGTGCACAGCATGGCTCTTGCCATCAGGTGTAACATGTCTCTATGTCCTGCATCGTAGGGAAATAGCCCATTAATTGACCTAGTTCTGGCTGAAGTTTTCCTGGTCCCACCCGGCTCCTGCAGCCACTCAGACCCAAATGAACACACAGAGGCTTAATATTAATTAAATTAAATTAATGGCTGATAGGCCATTAGCTCAGGCTAACTACTGACTAGCTTTTACATTTAAATTCAGCCTATTTCTGTTAATCTATATGTCGCCACATATTCTGTGGCTTTACCTGTGTGCCATTACATGCTGCTCTCTGCACGGTAGATTAGTCTCCTCCTCAGTTCTGTTTTTCCTTCCCAGAATTCTCCTTGTCTGCTTATCCTGCCTATACTTCTTGCCTGGCTACTGGCCAATCAGCGTTTTATTTATCAACCAATCAGAGCAACACATTCACTCACAGTAATCAGAACATCCCACAACACATCTCCATTTTCTTTCTTTCCTTTTTGAAAGCTTCTTTCCTTATCTATCTATCTATCTATCTATCTATCTATCTATCTATCTATCTATCTATCTATCTATCTATTGTGTGTTCATGTTCACACGCACACATACCATGTGCATGTGTGAAGGTCAGAAGACAAATTTTGGGAGTTTTTTCTCTCCTTCTGCCATGTGGACTCCAGGGATTGAATTCAGGTTGTCAGACTTTGTGGCAAGATTGTTGTTTACCTACTGAGGCATTTCACCAGCCTCCAAAAGGGTGCCACATTTTTCTAGTCACAGAGTTATGTTAAAGTTAAACATTCTCAAGTGTAAAAACTCTTAAAATTTCCTCAGAAAGTGGATTTAAAAATAATTGACATATTCCTTGATTTGGTTCCTAAATTTACCTCCCTGGTTGTAAGAAAAGATGATTTCAGTGCCCACAATCTCATCTGAAAACATCAGGAACCCCGAAGAGCGTGCACGCTGCCAGGAGACACCAGCCTGGTGCCACAGTCCCTGCAAGTTGGCACAACAGGCGTTCACTGCGGCTCAGAGGTTCACGCTCTTCTTCCCAGAGGTTCACGCTCTTCTTCCCAGAGCACTTCTTCGCAGCAAGCTATTTCTGTTCTTGGGTCGGAACAGGGATATAGGAAAAAACTACTCCTGTGTTTCTCTTCCCCTGTCTATGAAGTTTCCTCCAACCCCCTGCAGAGACATTCCACGGGTGACCACATTCTGCTCCGCCGACAGCGGCCCCCCTGTGCTCTTCGTGGGCCATGCTCATCCTCACCAGCACACTCCGCCATTTCTCTTGCTGTTCTCTGAAGCTTGGCTTCTGAAAAGGGCTTTTGCCCTTTCTCTCTCATGAGCGTTTTAACACATTTCAAAAATAACAGAGGAGTGTTTTTAAAAACCGAGCTTCGCACAGGGCTCCTTCTCATTGAGTCACGCTTCATCTTTTCCTTTGGTGCAGCAGAGGGGGGATTAATTTAAGACAGCTGAGAGAGTGACGTCATGTCACACGCTGCCACCATCAAACAAAGAAGGAAAGAGAAGGACTTGCCTCAGGCCACTCGGAAAGGAGGTATCCAGAAAGGCCAAAGGAGACAGCATGTGCTTGTGAATCCAAGCAGAGCCTGGTCAGCGAGAACCAGAGAGAGCTGAGCTCTGTCATTCCAAGATGCTCCGTGTGTCTAGGAAGCTGGCACCAAGCAAGGCTGGCACTTAAAACCTTGCTGAGGGAAAGTTATTCATAGTCAAATTAGAGTTCTGACAGTTATATTGAGTAGACATGATATTTTAAAAATATACATAACATACATTTTACTTAAAAATGTGAAAAAGGCGGTTTCCCTTGCGTGGCTTCTTATTTAGTGTGACAAGCTGTGTCTGATTGTTGATTTGGGGTGTCAAGGTGGATGGACTGAGTGGTGTCTAGGAGATTAGTAGAGGGCACCTCTGGGTGTGTCTGAAATGTTCTCAGAGGAGATTCACGAAGTGGAAAGCTTTCCCTGGATGTGGGCAGCACCACCCCATAGGCGGGGACCTGGATGGAATAAGGGGAAGATGAGAGAAGCCAGAAACAGCAGCTCTCTCTCCTTCTCTCCCTCTCTCTCCTTCTCTCTTTCTCCCTCCCTCTCTACCCCCCTCTCTACCCCCCTCTCCTTCTTGGCTGCTGTGGTGTGAACTACTCTGCTCCGCCACACACCCTCCTCACCATGGTGGACCACAGCCTTGGAGACTATGAACAAAATAAGCTGTTACCTACCTCATTCCCTCCTTCTCTTCTCTTTCTTTCCCTCCTCCTCCCATTTGTACCCTTTCCCCTCCCCCATTCTCTCTCCCCCCCCTCTCCTCCCTCTCTTCTTCCCTCCCTTCATCTATTTGTCATGGTGATGAAAAGTCCACCTGACCGCAGCGGATAGTCCATCCTGGGCTGCAGCCTGATCTCCCCTTTTCCCTCATCATTCATAAACTGGGAGAGTGTCACAGACACGCTCGTCACCTTCTCGTCCCTTCTGGGTGGCTTTAATAAACTAACCCACCCGCATATCCTAAGACCACATCTCCCAGATGACATTGCAGTGTGACCTGACTCCCTCCAGACTGGTTCTCGGATGATCTGGAGTGGAACTGTGCAAGTTCTATACATGGAGATGTTCTGCCAGGCAACCCTGGATGGAGCCTCCAGCTTCTTCCACGGCTGAGGTCCTGTGTCCAGGTACCTACAGTAGGGATGCTCCCAGGGTGCTGTGAAGTGGGTGTCTCCACAAGCTGTCCTCATCTTTACGGTCCCTACTTGGGGCGTTTAGACCTTCACCCATTCCTATTTTCCCTTAGGAATTCTGTAAACTGTGAAACAGGTTTTCAGTGTTTCTTACTTACATTGGCCACAGTGGGTACAGGAAGAAGCTACGTGAAGGGTAGTTGTTAAACTTGGTCCATTACACATCTCCACAATTACCTTCGACTTGGAATGTGCCCAGTTTCCACCAGACTCGGGAGGGTCTTTTAGGAGGAATCAGGACACTGATGCTCACTCTTGCTATTTAAAGTGTCGGTACTCTGATTGGTTTATATATTTTGAAATGTGTTGAAAGGCTGGAGTTGTGACTCCTAGAGAGTAGCCTGTCTTCAGGTTTTCAGAGTCAGCAAGTCGGGTGCAGAGACCAGCTTCATAACGAGCCCCAGTGCTTAGCTATTCCAGGAACCCTCTGGGGTTATCTTGCTGGGCCTGGATCTGACTTATACATGAGTGTGAGCACTGAACGTAAACCTCCACGGGCCTACACCGCAGGCCAGGGGCCTGTCTGGAGTTTGCCTCAGCTCTGGCTCTTATGTCCCAAGATCTCCCTGGGAAGAGCCACTGTGAGGTCAGCCCACCGCTGGAGGTCAGCCCACCGCTGGGGCTGGAGGAAGCAGTCTTTGTGAAGACTGAGGCATGGCGGCACTGTAGCTGTGATACAAAGAAGAGGAAGGGACATTTCCAGGCTTGCCTGTTTAAAGTAGGAAAAATCCATCCTTTCCTCCCTGAAGAGGACTGCCAAACAACCCCACACCCAGGCAGCCAGCCTCGTCAACAGGACTCACCAAGGAGAGGGCTGCTCGCTTGAATCGAGAACGAGCAGGTGCACGAAAGGAGTGTGGTGGTGTGGGCTCAGGCGCAGGAAGAAAGACACAGCTCGGCAGCGCTGTGATCAAGAGACGATGGGAAGATAATCTCTGCCTAAATTTTGGAGGGAACTAGGGGCCAATCTGATCCAACTTAGCGCTGACTTCAGCTTTCAAATACTTTCTTTTATGAACGTAGTGAGTGTCATCTAGTCCCCAGCAGGTGCCTGGTGCTGAAGGGGCAAGATATAGCCAGCGAGCCATTGTGCCTGGCCTGTGACAGAAATGAAGCCTCGCTTTCCCAAAGGGGCCAGCCTTGGCGCCTTCCTTCTGCTAAACTCAGCTTTTGGACCGAGATGAACTGGGTAGCCACTCATGTCTCATTCCTCAGGTTTTCGTCTCAAGTTGGTAATCTGCTATGTGAAGGGGTTCGGCTACCTGTGGAGTTCTCAAGTCCCAGAGTGATCCCACCCCAAAGCCTCCCTTCACGCCACTCTCTCTGGTCTCCAGGAACCAGAGCAGAGAGTGAGGGGCCGGTCCCAGCAGAGACTTCTCTGCAGTCTGCTTCTGAGGCTCCTCGCGGGTGTGTGCGTGTGGAAGCTGCTGGCCCAGTGCATGCACAGCGCAGCTGACAGTCTCGTGAGGACGTGAGCCTTTGTTGGGAGTGATTGAGTCTTGCATTGTTTTGCCAACTCCTAAACAAATGGACGGATCCGTTTGGAGCTTGTCTGTCTTTGTTGTTGTTTAATAACGCAGCAATCATATATGTGCGAGATAATGGGACGGCTGACTGCAAACTTGAATTATTTCATTTTATGGAGTCTTAATTAGATTTGTAATGCAGAGCCCCTAAGTACCAAATGTTTGCTTAGGTTTAATGAGACCTGTTATGGAGAGCGAGAGAATTGTAATTGTCCCATTACCACAACAGTGATACATATTGCGAAGTTTGGCATATATCACATTATAAAAGATGCTCTTGACACCACGGGGGGCCGCTCCTTTCGGTCTGTCTCCATGCCGTGTTATCTAGACTTCCGGCTCAACACGCCTGCCCCCTCCCCTTCCCCGGTGTTCTTCATTGAGGGTAGAATTGTTCACTTTGCAGACTGAACTGATGACTTTGGACACAGCCATCAGCCCTGGGGTCAGGGGAGGGGTTCCCGGCTTAAAGTCATATCTTTGGTTATATCTGGTGACATCTTTCCTGTCCGAGGACATGTCCTCTGGCAGAAGCTGGTAACTTCTGGGGCAACTCTGTAGCGGCTAAACCCAATTTCAAAGTGATATTGTCTCTTCTGGATTGATGTTCCCGCCCATAGGGCCCTGCATCCTAGGCTTGTCAGGAAGGAGGCCTGGCTTCCTACCTCTCACCACTATAACTTGACCACAGACTGCCCTCTCTCTGCCTCAGACCAGAGCCTTCCTGCCGATGTATTGGAGAGAATCCGATGACCACCTCCCTCCACCCAGATGAGCCTCCCATGCAGACACCTACCGAGTGCTCCCTCCTCTCTCTAGGCAGTTCCTCTGGCCCTTTAATAGACAAATGCAGCTGGACCTGGCCCCAGGCAGACAGGTGTCCCCAGCTCACCTCCAGAGCCAGTTGAATGGAGAGGCTGGAACTCAGGAACTACTTCTTAGCGCCCTCCCAAACTGATACCCTGGTGCTGTGAGGAGTCCTGGCTGCCTTTTCGTTTGCAGCCTGCAGCTGAGGGAAAAGGCAGTGTGGCCCTTCAGGGCTTCCACCCTTACCATCGAGGATACTGGTTAGTTCTCTTCTGGATCAACTCCCAGCTCCTCCTGGATGTCCCTAGGCCTGTCTCTTGCTATGGGGGATGTGGAGCTCATTATGGCCTACATCCTTGGTTCCTGGGAGGGTTATGTGAGTGACACCCTGAGCCATGAGTAAAGGACACCAAAGTACTGGCTGCTGTTTGTGAACACTGCTCTGCTTTCCCCTCACAGATCTGACAGGTGGTGGTGGCCTGTGACTGTCGGCCGTCAGCGTGGCTCCTGAGGTCCCAGCCCTGGGTAGCCGCAGCCCGTGGAATCCCATCTCACAGAAGGTTGGGCTGGTGACCCTGCTGCTGGCATGTCACTTCTGTCATTAGGAGATCTGTGATTTCCATTTCAGGTACCCTCCCACCTACCTGGGCTCCTGGGGAGTCCACCAGCCCATTAGGGGACTGATGCTGTGATGTGACCTTCTCCTGTCCACTCCAGTCTTTGTACGTTGACATCCCCGAGCTATAGCTTGGTGGAGTCAAGGGACACCAAACCACATTAGTTGGTCCTGACCAGAAACTGCTATTTTACTCTGCTGGGTTTAGGAAACTGTTCTGCAACAATGGGAAACCGAGGCACGGTTTCTCCAGTGATGTGTTCTAGACTTAACTCATAGACTCTTCCCTCCCACAGGTACAGAGGAGCCGGGCCCCTTCTTCACCCCCTACTACCCAAAGCCTGAGGCTCCTCCACTCCCCAGAGTGGGAGTTTTTCCCCAGAGTGGGAGCTTTACAGACAGTCTGCCATCCCTAGCATGTTCACTACATCCTCTTGTCCCTGAGACCTTGTGTGGGTCTGAACGTCACTCATGCCTGTTCTGAGCCCACTCTTCCATGGCATCATCTCTAGGCCCAAGGCTGAGTCACAGCAATGGTCTATGAGATGTGTGGCACACTGTGGTGTGGCCTTGATGGCCCATGTCTTCTGGTGAGGTGTGTAGTCAGTATGTTCCAGGGCACCCCCGTGTGCTGACTGACGTGCCTGTCTGCTTGTCCTATAGGAAAGCAAGTCCTTCCTCAGTCATGAGACGACAGCTCTTGATTACTGCCTAAAGTGAAGCTGTGGCTTCTGACCCACAGTGACCGACCTAACACATGTGCTGTTTCAAGTTAATTGGCCTGCAACAATATGTCACCCGGCAAAAGATCAGCTGACGCCGACCCTGTGCCTTCCTGACACTGTGCCTTCCCAGGAGCAGTTAAAGATAGTCAGCTGCAACCGCAAAGCTAGTCAAGAAACAACAGCAAGCGCATACCCTCGGGGCCAGGTGAGGCCTGCAGCTTCTGAGGTGGCCAGAATCACTGGGAGTCGGGGCCCAGGCCCTGCAGCCCCGACTCCTCCTGCAGCTGACCCTGCTCAAGCTATCTACTTCATCCTTCTTGCCTTGGTGGCTAGAAACACACACACACACACACACACACACACACACACACACACACACACACACACACACACATTCCCTTTGCGGGGTATTGCAAGAGTGCTCAGAGCTCCTTGTGGGGAGTAGCAACTCCCATCTTGTCCAGTGTCTGCTGAACGCCTGCCCCTGGTTTTGTTGCAATGGTTTTTGTTTTGTTTTGTTTTGTTTTTTCTGCATCTGGAGGAATACTCAAGCCCCTGACAATTGCCACTCTACAATGTTGGGGACAAAACCGACAGTTTCCTTGAGTGATCAGACATTTAGAGGCACAGGCTTGAGGCCAGAATTTGTGATCTGGGATGAAAATGCTTCTCCTGGTCCTCTTCTTCCATGGGGCCCTCTTCCTGTGCAGCTGGGCACAACCCAGCTGGAGTGGGCAAGTCACTGACTCTGGGGTCCCAAGGGGTCCCTAGAACATAGCCCCGAATAACAAATGCCCAGAAAACTCACTGGACCCCTGGCAACCAGATGAGGCGATTGCATTTTTTTTTTTGTCTGTAAAATGTCAGAGGCAAGCTCACATGGAAAGTTCGTGCAGAGCTGTAATCAAAATGATTACAAGGTACAAGAAGACAAAAGCGGCCGAGTCAGAAGCAAAGAAGATTAAACAAAGAAACACACAGCTAAGCATTTGCCTGCAAATGTCGTGGTTCAGAGCTGCTGTCCAAACAGTGTTGAGCCTTGGGAATAAATTGCTGGTGGCTGGCAGGGAGAGGCTTGTTGCTAGAGTGTGCTCTGCCCCGAGGAACCCGAAATGGTTCCCGTGCTGGGTGAGGCGAGGGTAGTACACCCTGGAGTTGCTGATCTGCCTGGAGGTTGGCCAAGCCACTCAACGGGGACCTAAACTAAAAGTAGGAATTTTGGTGGCTCACATGGGCTGTCCGTGACATGTGAGCGTGGGGACATGCAGCACCAGGCACAAGGGAAGTGAAGGAAGCGTCTGAGCCCGTCCTTGGTGTCCTATCGTCGATAGAGTGGGGATCCTCAGCAGTCTTCAGGTCCCCCACCAAGCAACCGAGGGAAAGGCCCTCTACCGAGTACCACACCAGGCTTTGCACACAGAGGGACCCCAGAGTTCAGCTGTGTGTCTAACCACTGTGCCGTGGGATCCTGCCCATGCCGCTGCACTCATGTGGGAACGCAGCTTCCTTCCTGTGAGGACACGAATGTTTTGTTGTTACTTCACACAGAGCCTGGGGTCTGTGTATCCTGTGGCCTGTGCAATTTCTGCTCTAAAACCTCTCTATAGCACAACAGGGACCTCAGCTGGGTGTGCCCCAGCGCGGGCTCATTTCCCCTTCTTTCCAATTCCACATCGTTACACTCCCTGAGTCGCGGCTCCTTGGCCACCTGAAGGTTTTTAATTTGCTGTTTTGACATGAGGTCCATTTTAACTTTCCTTAGTCTCTTCTTGCCACCCACACCCTTGTGGGTTAGGAAAGAGAAGCACAGGTGAGGAGTGAGCTGTGGGGGAGGGTCCAGGAGTGTGAGGGGTCTGCTGGGAGCTGGGGACACAGCCCTAGGATTCCACCTGAGTGCACCCACTGCATCATACCCACGGGGCCTGGGTCACTCTGGGGAGCCAAGGGTCTGCCGGTTCTGCACTTTCAGGTACAGGGTGTTCTGATATGCAGAGCCAGCCTCTACCCTTGCTGGGCTCATGCCTAGGATTGGGACTGTCCCCAAAGGTCACATTCAGCTCCCTCTGACCCTGGGTTCAGAATCCAAGGTTGCATTTTATAGGTGCAGCCTGAGGCAGGTCACCTTATAGGGGCCTTACTGAGAAAGACCTCTCTGGAGAAGCAGGAATGGCAGGTGAGGAGCTGGCAGGGAAAGGGGTCTCCTAATCTAGAGGCCAATCCACATCCCCTTGTCCTATGGGAGCCTCAGGTGTAGACGGTGCCCGTCTGGGTTTTGAGTTGTGGATGAGGCCTCCACGTCCCTGCATGGTCAGTCACCAATGGCTACGGCTGTTGGGCTGGGGAGAGATCCTAGAAAGCACTTGCCATGCCCCGTCTAGCTTCTGGAGAAGTTCATGATCAGAAGCTTCCAGAAGGCAAGCCTACAGGGAAGCCTGCCCCCTCCCATGGGCTCTGTGCACAGGGCTGTGGTAATGGGCCACAGCCTCAGCTGCCCTGGAACCTGCCCTCAGCTGCCAGTAGTGCCATGTGCCCTGGTCCTGCTTCACACCTTCTCTAATCTCCTCATTCACCGTGCCGACGTCACGAAGCCAACCCTTCCGAAGACCCCGAGTGCAGTGAAAAGTACCTGGCTCTCTTTCGCTGGTGGGGACCAACCGAAGGCTGCAGAAGAACTCACTTGGGGTGGAGTGCTCCAGAGAGTGACAATGGCAAGTGGGAGGGACTGAGTGCTGATGCCCAGCCCTGGCCTGGTCCCGCCTGCAGGTCTCGAGTCCATTCACTTCTTCTGTGACCAGGCGCATGCCAGAAGCAAGAAGGAGGTACTGCGGGGAAACATGTTCAAGACCTGCAGAGTTAGCTTCTCACGCTGAGCTCGCCCTGAAATACCCCCTCCCCAAGTTCTCTGGGGCCCCCAGCCAGCCCTGCTCCTCGTCCTGGTGAGCCACAGTCTGGGAGTACTGGCAGACTTCCTACAGGAAGTGACACCTGAACTTTGTGGTCGACACTGGGCGGGCTGCAAATCAGTGTGTGGACTGTAGCGTGATGGCTGGGAACCTCCGAGAGACCCCAGGGCCTGAGCCCTGCCTTGAGGACAGGGGACTGGGGCCTCAGAGGAGGAAGTATGTCTCTGGAGAAGGCATGGGCCTTGAGTTTATAGCCTGGGCCAGTTTCCTGTCCTTCTGTGCTTCCTGGCCGGGGGCAACGTGAGTGAGCAGCCTCACCTGTTTGCTGCTGCAGCGGGGCCGCTGGTGTATGACAACTTCCCACCACGATGGACTCAAGCCTTGAGCCAAGTAAACCTGTCCTTCCTTCCAGAAGGTGCTTCTTGTCAGGTGTTTGGCCACAGTAATAAGAAGAGAACTAACATAGACATCATGGGCTCAGGAAGCCCCCAGAAGGCCCAGGGAGAAATCACACTTCCATACAGCTCAGGCCATTAAAGTGACTACCATGAATGCCGGCTCTTCACACAGGCTCCCTGTCTGTGGAGGGGGAACAAGCCAGGGAGATTTGCCTCCCAGTGGCCCTGTATGGCAGTACCCTGGGGTCTGTCTGTCCCTCCACCAAGTCTCCAGTGAAAGGAAAAAAGCCAGTCACTTCTGCCCTCACACATCCCAGAGGGGACACTGCCTGCCTCCGGAAGTTAGCGAGCGTCTGAGTCCTGTGATCAGATATTCGGACACAGATCGACAGAGGGAAACCTCTTGTCAATCAACAACCAGGGCAGTCACCACTTCAACGTGGAATATAGTCGACAGACATGGACGTGACTCTGACGTTGGGGTTATTCCGGGGAGATTTGAAGACGGGAGACTGAGAATTGCTTCAGCAAACAAACTTACAGAAGCTCGTCAAAGCGACGTAAATTATAAGCAAATAGCCACGGGAATCGCAGGAGGAGAAGACACAGAGCAGGCAGAACGTCTCTGCACGAGCTGCAGGCAGAGCTGGGGGCACTACCAGAGTGAGGGAGCTCAGAGCAGGCCAGCAACAACCTCGCTGACCCACAGGGAGAAACAGAATGGCCTGAAGAAACGTGTGTGCCAGTGACAGGGATGCTTGCCTCACGTGTGTGCCAGAAGACCTGAAGAAATACCCCGAACACAGTGACTGGAGAAGGCCCACGCTTGGTGAGAAACAGATCCGAAGAGCCAAACAGCCCTTGGCCAGGATGACCCCTA
The DNA here is from genome assembly GCF_049852395.1 of Peromyscus maniculatus bairdii. Taxonomy (NCBI): domain Eukaryota; kingdom Metazoa; phylum Chordata; class Mammalia; order Rodentia; family Cricetidae; genus Peromyscus; species Peromyscus maniculatus. Next base: position 10,440,273 of record NC_134864.1, read on the forward strand.
AAGCCAACATGTAGAGAGAAGGGCTGAGGAAGATGGAGAGGCACACAGACAGTAATCGTTTAGGGAAAGTAGGAGGCAGTCTGTGAATATCGAGCAAAGATTTCACATCAATGAAGACTAGAGACCAGGCTGGAAGGACTGCTCCATTGTGAAGACATAAAACCCCATCGTGTGCTTGAAGAACACGAGGAAAAACTGCTAGACAGGATGGAAAAGTTGAAAGCCCACAATTGTGGTTGGAACCACCAAAGTGCCACTGTCAGCGTTGGAGGGAGGGTGTGTGTGGAAAAGCCAGCAATGAATGCAGTCAACACAACAGTCTGCAGTGTGAAACACTGGGCGTGGTTACAGGCACCTGTAACTCCAGCTCGGTGGAGGGTGGAAACAGGGGCATTGCTGGAGCTTGCTGGCCACCAGCATAGCTCCAGGCTCTGTGTGAGACCCAGTCTCAAGGGAATAAGAGGGTGAGTGACAGAGCAGGGCTCTTGCCGTCCTCCTCTTGCTTAGACGCATGCACATGTGCACACACAAAGAGTATAAATCAATGAAGTTGTAGAAGGAAGATATTGAGAAAATTAACATCTGATTCTCCCAAAAATTTAAACAAGTGATAAACTCCCAGCAAAACTAATTCAAATAAAGAGAGCAGGCACAAGTCGGCCATCACAGGCACCTTTGTTGCTTTCCCTGTTGCTGACAGGCAAAATTCCCTGACAAAAACAGATGAAGAAAGTTTGAGGCTCACAGTCTGACGATATGGTCCATCGTGTCAGGGAAAACCCAGAGACAGAGCTTGAGGCAGCAGGTCACCATGAATGTGAGCACTCAGCTTGCTTCCGCCTTTTTATTCAGTCCAGGAAATCATATCACACTCTTCTAGGGCGGCTCTTCCCACCTTGATAATCCTAATCTAGACAATCCCTCACAAGGGTACTCAAGGGCTTTATCTCCTTGGTGACTAGATTCTGTCAGGCTGGGAATCAATATTGACCACACAGGCAGGGAATGAGGCACCACCACAAACCCTACAGACAGAAACCGGACAACGTGGAAGAAATGGAGCAACTTTTCGACCAACCCCACAAACTTCCAAAAACTCAATTAAGATGGAATAAAAACTGAATTTCTCTGAAAACCATTTAAGAAGTTGAGTTTGTAATTTAAAAAACAAATCCCACAGATGATTATCTACAGTGTTGGGTGAGCAGAAAACAGAGCTCAACCCAAACCTTACACAGATCTAGTCCACACTGGATGGTGGTTAAACTATGAGGTGGGGACCACAGAGCTTTTAGTCAGGTAATAGAAGAAAATCTTCAGGACTGATGGCAGTGAAAAAAAAAAATCCTCAGATTTGGCACCAAAAACAAGGGGGAAACTGACGGGTTGGGACACATCAAGCTTACAAACTTCTGGTCTGCAAAGACAAGGCAAAGTGTCTGGGTGGGCGGAGGTACATTCTAACCACACTTGATGGGAGAACCACAGTCCAGGCTAGCCAAAGAGCCTGTGAAAGGCAACGATAGTTTTAAAATCCGCTCCGGAATCAGGCCAAGAAATCACACCAAGCGCACGCATGAGCACGTGAATGCCACTGGTTGTTGTGAAACGCACAGAGAAACAAGAGTAAAAAGAGCAGCAAACCAAATGCTGCCACGGATGTGGGTGGACTAGCTCGCACACTGCCGGTGGGCGTGCAAAATGGCACAGGAGCCCGGGAAAACACTTTGGCATTTTCTTATCACACCAAACACAACCATGAAACCGGCACTCTGGCATTCTTGGGCATTTATCTCAGAGAAATCCAAACTTAGGCCCACATACGGCTTCAGGTTCTGTCATCTTATCTTGCTTTTTAGACACGTTCTGTATAAGCTCTCAGATTTGTCTCTATGGATTAGTAAAAACCTCCTTGTCCACAGCAGCACTTCTGCTTCCTCATGAAAAGGTAGCTCATTCCTGATCTCTCTCTGCGTCCCCCATGGACTTAGTCATCTTTTATTCCAACTCACCTTTCTCTTTAAGTTCCTAGTCAATCATATTATACTTTGAATTTCCTTTGATTATTTCAGTCACACAAATCACTCAAGTTTCTAGTGCTTGCGATATCGTTTTTTTCAGATCTATGAAAAAAGTTTAAGTATGTTTCTTTCTTCCGCTCCAGTTTCTGTTATACAATTTCTTCACTGAAAAATGAATAAAATTAATTCTATACTCTACATAAGGTT